>NC_133332.1:240244405-241586905 GCF_042186555.1 Aquarana catesbeiana | reverse complement strand
AGAATGAAGCCAGGCCATCACTTTCAACCCTTCCCTCCACCCTTCCCTCCACCCCAGCAGAGGCTGATGAGGAGCAAGCTGGGTCTTCCATCCTGGATGAACCAGATATGACCATCTGGAGTCAGGTAAATTATTTTAACAAATATTTACTGTACTAATATTAATGATGTTAACTGGATGTTATAATTGTCTAAAATAATTTTGCACTCAAAATTGTGTATACATATCAATTGACAGTAGTGGCTAAATATGTTTGGCACCTGCTTGAAATAATTAGGGTGTCTGATTAGACTCTTTTATTAAAGAGAAGTATTCACATTGAATTTGCTATTCATGAGAAGCAAACTGTGTGTCATTGATGAACCCCAAAAAATATACTCAAACTATTGTCCTTTTTTTATACACAGGATGAGTCCATCCAGGAGGAATGTGGGGAAAGTGGCAGGCAGGAGGAGACCAGGCCCATGGACAGCCTGGAGGAGGCCGGATTCACCATCATCCTGGAGGAGGCTGGGCCCAGTGTCAGGCAGGAGGTGGCTGCTCCCAGTGAGGTGGCTGCTCCCAGTGAGGTGGCTGGGCCAAGTGAGGTGGCTGGGCCAAGTGAGGTGGCTGGGCCCAGTAGGAGCCTGACCGAATCCCAAGTGCCTCCCCTCCACCTTCCCAAAAAAAGGGCCAGGAAGGGGATGGTCACACAGGACGCATCCCTGCGCCTCATGCAAGAGGCCACCCGTTTTTTAAGGAGCCCCCCCGAAGCGGAAGAATCCTATGGCTGCTACTTAGCCAGCAGGCTTCTTCAGATGAATAGGGAGCAGCGCCTCATTTGTGAGCGCCTATTTGGGGAAACAATCCATAAGGGGCTGCAGGGCACGCTAACACAAAACACCCAACTACATGAGGCAGCCCCCCCTCCTCCTCCTCCTCCTCCTCCTCCTCCTCCTGCCACAACTGAAACACCAGAGCCACAGCCTCAAAAGAAGGCTACAGGGAAGGCTGCAGGGCAGCGTGGAGGAAAGGCTGCAGGGAAGAGAAGAAAATGATGACCTGGGTTCAGTCTGGTCTGACAGAAGACGCAGGCTGTTGTAGGACCACAGTCTGGGGACATCTAGATCATCTGCTGGTGCTGTTGATCTCTGGGATTCTTGGACCAGATTGTGCTCCCTCTTATATGGACTCCGCAAGATCCCAATTTTCTGGTACACCGACTTTTTCCAGCGTTGACTTCCTCTTTATTTTATTTTGACCATGAATAAATGGATCATTTTTTGAGTTTAGCAAAAGACTTTATGTTTTTTCTTTGAAATCATTGATTTTACACACAATGTTAAATTAACAAGGGACAACAATCTCATTGAGTTTGAAAAAAAACACACCAAAAATACATTACTAATGTTAATAATGTTCAAGTGGTAAGTCTTGAAAATCCTAAAATTTACGTAACCAAAAACGGTGCTTTGGGTTAACTTTATCTAAAAACTAAAAAATAATCACTATAAAAAAAAAAAATAATAATGGGTTCTTTGTGTTAACTTTACAAACCTAAAAAAAAAAAAGGGGAAAAAGTATTATTAGTATGGAAACATTGTTTTTAAAATGCATACTATATCATTCATGAGATCAAAGAGAAAAAGAATCCAGAAATCAGTTTGGGAGAACTCTGATTATGAACAGCAAAACACCTTCGTTCTTTATAGAGCCTTCGTAAAGAAGAAATAAAATGCGCTGCATTCAACGATCACAGATTTTGCAGCGTGATGAATGTGCTACCTACAATACGAACACTTGTTTTACTAGACCGAGTGCTTCCGTTTAGTTTTTGCTTATGAGCATGCGTCGTTTTTTTGTCCGTCGGACTAGCATACAGACGAGCGGACTTCGGGGTCCGTCGTAGTTACGACGTAAAGATTTGAAGCATGCTTCAAATCTAAAGTCCGTCGGATTTGAGGCTAAAAAAGTCCGTTGAAAGTCCGGAGAAGCCCACACACGATCGGATTACCAGCCAGCTTTAGTCCGTCAGCGTCCGTTGGACTTTTGTAGACGAAAAGTCCGACCGTGTGTACGCGGCATTAGTGTAGCAAAAATAGAATAGAAAGTCTTTAGCACTAGCTGTCCTATGGTGGACTACTGCTCCCAGTCAGCCCTCTTCAGGCCCTGCCAGCCCTCCTGGCTGCAGCTGTCCGACTCCACTGCCCGTGACATCATAGTCCTTACTGCTGGCTCTGCACCCATCCCAGACTGCACACTACCAGTCTTCTCAGGCATGCCTCCCCAGTCCTCCCGATTGTGCCTGTCACTCACCCTCCTGGCGGCACATACCCTGGTGGTTCCCTCCTGAAGAATTGCCTGGCAGTACTAGCTCCTGCTGTCCTCTCTGTGCCTCCTGTTCAGATCCTCCATGCGTTCTTGAAAGGATCTGCCTGCACCCGAGCCCCAGGCTCAAGGTCACCCCACCCTCAAAGGCCCCGACAGCCTAGCACTCCATCCTCAGTTCTTCTACCCGGCAACTCCTCCCCAGCTGGGCTGACCCCGGGTATATCAAGGAGGCCTGCCCCCTGTCAATTCTAAATGGGGATTGGTCAGGGCTTCCTGAGACACCTCAGGCAGCTCCACCTCTCTTCCCCTCCTCTCTCCTCTCTATCGGATAGTGCCCACTATCGAGAAGTGCCCGGGGTGTACTGCGCAGTTACGATCAGCTGTTGTGACGGCGAGACGGCGCCTGCGCACAATAGCCGTCAGAAGAAATTTTTCTGTCAGATTGGGCCTGGCACTGCCGAGGCGTGTTCATGTCTGCGAGGGGCAGATTTGTACATGTTGGTGCAGATTTTTAAATGATGGGCAGTACTGCAAAGATGGGGGCGGATTTTTCAAAGATGGGCAGTGCTGCAAAACACATTTCTGCTATTTTTCCTGGACGCTTGCCCATATTTTAAAAATCCGCCACCATAGGCCGACATTCTGCCCGTGTATGTCGGTCTGTCAGACGGGCATGCTGGAAAACCAGCAGCCGACCAACTCCCGATCAGCACTCTCAGCCAATGGCAGAGAGCGCTGATTGGAATGTTCTGGCGGGGGCATCCCCTTGTTAGAACACAATAGCTCAGCGGGGGGAGATTGCTGGACTAACCTTGCATAGTTAGTACAGCGGATCCAACCACAGCTGACAATTTTTTTTTTCATGCAACCCGCTGGATTGCACGAAAAAACTTTAGTGTGTACCCGGCTTAAGCTGGCCGTACATTATATAATTTTCTTGCTCAATTTTCATTAGATTTACCTTCAACTAGGTAGTTCAAGGGCCTGCCTGATGGCACACAAATTGAAAAGTGTTTAGATGTGACCTCATATTATATGGTTTTGGTAAATCTAAAGGAAAATGTACAAGAAAATTGTATAATGTATGGCCAGCCTTAGGCTGGAAATAGAGGGGGGATTTAATGGCACACTCCAGTTAAAACTGAAAACGAACATACAAAAACACACAGTCCAGGCGCTCCAGAGAGGTCCTATGAAAACAGTCTACCCTTCCAGACAAGGAAATCCAGGAAATCATGCTTGAGGCTCGGTTCACTCTTGGGGGATGACAGACATCGCATGTGATTCGCACCGAATTGCTGTGCGATGCAAATTCAGCCATTCAAACTGTATGGCTAAAATCGCATCGCATTCGCACCAAAATGGTGCAGGAACCTTTTTTTGGTCCGCACTGGAATCGGATCGCATGTTCACACCCATGCGATCTGATTCCTGCACCATTTGACAATTCACACTGCAACCTGTGAACCAATCTGGTGTTGTCATTAACCTTACATTGACACCCGCATCGGTTCGCAGATCTCAGTGTGCGATTCAGGTGCGATGCGGGAACCGGCACCGAATTGCAGGGTTTCCCGCATCGCACCAGTGTGAACCGCGGCTCAATGAAAGGGCAAATAAAAGTCATCATACTAATTCTCTCATTAAGTCATTGTGAGCTGCAATGTGTATAACTGGATACACACTGACTTATTTTTTTGTTTTTTGTTAAACCAGCAGGCTGAACAAAAAATAAACCTCACAGATTCTTGCATCCACACAAGTAATCTGTTGTGCTATTGTACGCTGACAGCAGGGACTCTCCCCTCTGTCAGAATACACTGATCAGCACTGCAGCCATTGACCGCAGCAGCTGATCAAATGCTGCTTTTCTAGCAGGACAGTTCAACAGAAGCTGGTCTAACGATCGTCTTTTGGTAAACAGGAGGGGTTACACACAGAAAAAAATGTGCCCGGCTCTTGGTGAAATGGCCAAATTTCGATCTGTGTGTTTGCAGCTTATGTCCTGTAGTGATCAGCAGATCAGTGTCTCTCTATGTTGCTGTTAATGTACAGGAGCTCCTGTGTGTCCAGCAATCTCTGCCAAATCTGAAAAATCCATAAAAGTGAGCAGGACCAGTAGGACACAATAGTGTGTAGAGATAAAGGCCAGTCCAGCCAGTGAGAAAGTATTGAGGCCAACATAACAGCCAGGTGACTAGCATTTTCAGGACGATAACTATGGAAACCCTACATTTATCTTATGTAAGGTTCAACTTATATACAATTGGCTTTAAATAAACAGATTCTTCTTGTCCATTAGGAATTAACTTAAGACAGTTTGAAGCAAGTTTCCTGTCGGCCCACAACAAATATCGGAAGCTACATGGATCACCACCTCTTCAGCTTAACCGGAGCCTCTGCAGTTCAGCACAGAAGTGGGCTGACCACCTACTGTCCAAAAGAGTCCTTCAGCACAGCAACTCAGGCGTGGGAGAAAACTTATACTACAAGAGCTCCTCCAACCCCCAAGATCTACCAGGTACGCCATCAGTAATACACAGCCTTCCATCCGACTGTAGGCAGTGCCATTGTAGGCAATGAGCCACACACAAAACCATCTCCACAGGATGACACAGGTTGGAGCATCACATGCCATGATTACTGGGCAATATTGGGATTAGAGGATCCCTACACTAAGAACAATGCATTATTGTCAAAATGCTGTCTGCCTGGTTGTCTCCGTGTTCAATATTTTTTGGCTCACATGCCTGGAACAAGCATGTGGATTGGAAAGTCAGAAAGACATCTGAACTGCTAACTTGTTTCAAGTCAAAGTCAAACAGACTGAGCACTTTGCAAGTGCAGTTGCCCAGAGCTTAGTAAATAAGGGGAAGCTCTGCTGACTTTCATCATCCAATTATGTGCCAGCAAAAATGCAGTTTTTTTATTTTCCTTGTGTAGCAGTGCGCACCTGATGCCCGAAGCTGCAGGCTGTCACAGCCAGGTGCCCACACTTGCAATGCTGGCGGAGAGGGGGGGAGCGAGGCTTCGGATGGTCGCATCTCTGGACCATGGGACAGGTGAGTGTCTGTTTATTAAAAGTCAGCAGCTACACTTTTTGTAGCTGCTAACTTTTAATAAACGTAAAAGCTACTGGAATACCGCTTTAAGCTGGAACCAGCAATCAATATAGCCTGAAAAAAAAAAAAAAATTAGCGTAGGGCTAACATGAACAGGACAGGGAATCTGGACATGTCAGGGTTAAAGCATGTTGTCTGGTAACATGGGGCTGCAGGGTATTGGGCAGACAGTGTGGGGGAGGGACTGGAAAAGTACAGGAGAGGGACAAGGGGCAACCGGACATCCAGGGAGGACACGAGGAGGAGAAGCATTCCCGCCCACCCTACATCAGCTTGGTTTGTTCTATGCTTGTGTTCAAGTAAATGGGGCCACTCCGCATGGGACAGGAGCCAGCACTACAGAGGAGGCATTGGCTTATTGCTCTTGCTCCCTACTACAGCTCCATCTTTACAAGTAGTCCTTCTGCATTGCACTGTTTGATGCTCTGGTGATGCTCTGATGGTAGGTCAGCAAGCCCAGACTGCGATCTACCAGTCACCTGTCCGTGATCTACTGGTAGATCGCGATCTACAGGTTGCTGACCCCCGCTGTAATTCCTCACATTAATGCCAAAGGTAACAGTGCCACCTATTGACAAAAGGGAGAAACCACAGCTAAAACAGGCTTAGGTGGAAAACCACTTTGATCAAAAAGACTACAAATTAGCCAGGCTAACTACAACCCAGCAAAGCTAAATTGAGCCGTTTAAAGGGGTTGTAAACCCTCGTGTTTTTTCACCTTAATGCATCCTATGCATTAAGGTGAAAAAACACCTGGCAGTCACCAGCCCCCCAGTTTTACTTACCTGAGTCCCTTCATCTCTCCTCGTCGGGGACAGGCTGTCCCTCTCTCTACGGGGTCCTAGCTCTTGATTGGATAGATTGATAGCAGCGCAGCCATTTGCTCCCGTGGGCGCCGGAGAGCGGGGCCGAGTCCGGCATTCGTGTCTGTGGATGCAAATGGTGGACTCAAGAGCACATCCGCAAGGTAACCCCCTTCTCCTAGGGCAGGGATATGCAATTAGCAGACCTCCAGATGTTGCAAAACAACAAGTCCCATCATGCCTCTGCCTCTTGGTGTCATGCTTGTGGCTGTCAGAGTCTTGCTATGCCTCATGGGACTTATAGTTCTGCAACAGCTGAAGGTCCGTTAATTTCATATCCCTGTTTTAGGGGGTTATCTGATGCGGGGATGAGCAGCGAGAGCCGCCGGGGGACCCCAGAAGAGGATGTTCAGGGCCACTCTGTGCAAAACGAGCTAGACAGTGGAGGTAAGTATGACATGTTTGTTATTTAAAAAAAAAAAAAAAACGATCCTTTACAATCAGTTTAAGACAAGGGTGCTACACTTGCATGTAATTGGGTATTTTTTGCAAAGTTAAGCATTGCCTCATTTACTAAGCTCTGGAGCAAATTCCCGTGCAGAAGGCAACTGCACTTGCAAAGTGCACAGTCTGTTCGCCTTTAGCAAATCAGCCACAATGGCTCAGAAAGTGGTGAAGACAGTGGATGAGACAGACAGGCAACTAGTATTTTCACAAGAAAACATCAGCAGTGTGGCAGCTTCTATATTTCTTCATTACGAGTTCCCTTAAATCAGAGGAAGGATTTTCGAAGCCATCTTAACTTCTCACAGATTCTGGAGATATACAGATTGATTTACTAAAACTGGAGAGTGTAAAATCTGGTGTAGCTGTGCATGGTAGCCAATCAGCTTCTAACTTCAGCTTGTTCAATTAAGCTTTGACAATAAAACCTAGAAGCTGATTGGTTTTTATGCAGAGCTATACCAGATTTTGTACTCTCTTGTTAACCTCCCTGGTGGTTTTCCCGAGTGTGGCTCGGGGTTAAATTTCAGTCCCATTGGCGGTAACTCCCGAGCCACACTCAGAATTGCATTGCAGGATCCTGGTGCAGTGTACATACCTTGTCCCCAGGATCCTGTGATGTCCCCCCGCTGTGTCTGCGGGCTCTGGCCCAGCCCGATGCCTCTGTGTGCCAGGCTCCATTCCCTGCAAGCGTCGCAACGCACGGGGGCGGAGCCCGGCGGCAAATTAAAAAAATAGAACATTCATAACACATACAGTACACTGTAATCTTACAGATTACATTACTGTATGAAATCATTTCACATCCCTTTTGTCCCTAGTGGTTTGTTTAGTGCCCTGCCTGCAGTTTTATATTATATAAACTGTTCTTTCTGCCTGGAAACTTGATATTGTCAATAGCAATAAAAAATCATCCAGATGATGGATCAAGAATGGGGACCCTGATTTAACGGTTACCACCCATTCCAAAAAGGTAGAAAATTCCTCGAAATAAAAACACGACAGCGAACATCCCATTGGTAGACAGCGATCAAAATAATTGGTCACATATTTATAAAACTCTAGCTGGTGTTTCATTTTTTCAAAAATTAAATAATCTACCTTCCCGTTTATCTTATTTTTCTGTGCTACAGGCTCTTAAGGGTTATAAGAAATTGCATGCTACAGAATAATATGTTGCAGTCGTAAACCGGAAGGGGTTCTTTTGCTAATAGATACAATTTCAGAAATCCGCAGAGCCGCAAAAAAGGCCAAAGTAAAAACTGCATTAAAAAGAATTGCCTCAAAGGGAGAGAAACACACCGAACTAGTAATAACACAAAAAGACGAAAGAATATCAGGTGTAATTGGGCTCCTATTATCTATAGTAGCATGCAATTTCTTATAACCCTTAAGAGCCTGTAGCACAGAATAATAAGATAAACAGGAAGGAGGTAGATTATTTAATTTTTGAAAAAATGAAATACCAGCTAGAGTTTTATAAATATGTGACCAAGAATAATCTTTGGACATTAGTGATTCCAAAAAAGATAAAACCATAGGCTCCAAACAATCCGAAACCTGGACCTGCATAGACTCCAAAAATTGCAACCAAAGTAATACCAGCTACCAAAGGAATACCAAATTCTTTGCAAGTATCCACAAAAACTTGCAATAATGAAAGAGATTGGGAAGTATCAGGTGACCCCATAAATAAAAAATCATCCAGATAATGGATCAAGAATGAGGAGCCCGATTTAACAGTTCAGCGACAGCGATCAAAATAAAATTTGTCCTTAAATTGAAAACCCAAAGAATTAAAGCAACTAGGGTGGATTGGAAGAAGCCTAAAAGCAGATTTAATATCTGCTTTTGCCAATAACACAGAGCCATTTAACAATTTAATTTTTTGTATTGCCTGTTCAAAAGATGCGTAAGAAACAGATGATAAATCTTCATCTATTTGGTCATTCAGAAAAGAACCAGCCGGAAAAGATAAGTGATGTATCAAACGATACGTATTCGGTTCCTTTTTAGGCACTAAACCCAAGGGGGATAAACGGAAATTACTAAAAGGGGGGTGATCAAAAGGACCAGAAATCCTGCCAAGCTCAAGTTCAGATTCCAATATTCGCGTAACCACCAAAGGTAATTCTGAGACGGATTTTAAATTTTTAACCAAAGTGCAACCTAAACCTTGAAATCTTGGAATGAAAAAAACATCCTTAAAACCTCTAATAAGAAGATCCGCTGTCTGTCGATTTGGATACCGCTGAAGCCACGGGCGAATGTTTGATAAATTCACCGGGGTTATTGCTTTTGAGAAAAAACTCTTTTTGAGGCTGTTTGCTTGCTGGTTTGCTTGCTACATTTTCCAAAAACATTTTGATACAGGATGTAAACCTCTGCAAAGAGCACATTAATGTTTGTATTTACATGTAGTGGGCCCTCTGCATTGATTATCATTAAAAGAAAAACATATACCTTTCTTGTAAGGAGCCGATGATGGAGGAAGAACATTACCTGCACTCAACCTGGGAGGATTTGGTTTCTGTGGGAGGAAAAGATTAAGCCACAAACCTACATCTTTCAAACCCCACTATAAACCAGAGTAGATAGACATTTTGTAACGGAATGCTTCATCATATGCGAACCAAGCAAAACCCAAAAAACATCTCTATGCTTCCTGAATAATATCAATATGTTGAAAAAGTCTCGGGCTCCTATCCGGAAAACGCTCACAAAGTATGCTATAAGAAATACAAAAACCTTGCAACCAATTAGAAAAAGATTTAGGGGTAAGTCTGCGATGTTCCTCATCAGATTTATCACTTTTATCCAATTTTAAGAAAGACTCCTTAGTAGATGGTAAAAGAGATCAGTGTCCCTTTACGTCAAAAGTGGTTTTAGACCAGCTAGAAAACAGAGATAGTAAATTAGAACACTTGCAGAATTGAGCGATAGTGAATCGTGGGGAAATTCATTTTATTATAATTTTTTTTAAATTATTTATAGTTATTTATTATACTATAATTTATGATTTTGCGTTTCAAACTTTATCATAACCGAGGTGTCTACTAGATTCTTGTTTGGACAGATTTAAGTATGTTATTGCTAAGAATTACAGGTCTACGATATAAAACGCCAAATTTCCATGCAAAACAATTGTACCGCTTTGAGACGCAAAAATCTGACAAAATCATACCGCCAGGAAGGTTAAGCCACTATCTGATCTTTATACATCCCCATTGTTAGATAACAACATGTGCCCTAGTGCCTGTGCTTTATGAAACAAAAGAGCAGATGTTTCCTGTTTTCACAGCATCTCCCGGCGCTCACGTGACTCCCATCTCTCTCCTCTCCCATCTGACAGCTCCAGCGGCAGGGCCGAGACTCCCCCTTTGATGTCAGCCAGGGAGCAGAGGAGGAGAGAGCCAAGGAGTCACGTGAGCTCTGGGAGGCGCTGCAAAAACAGGTAGAAATCAGCTTTTTTTTTAAATAAAGCACAGGCACTAGGACACAGGTTGTTATCTAACAATGGGGATGGTATAAAGATCAGATAGTTTTGTAGCAGCCGGAGGGGAGCAAAGTGGCATAGGGGGACCTGACAGGCTTGGAGGGGGACAGGGAGAGACACAGGAGAGCTGCAAATAGCAGGGGCTGACGGAGGCACGTAAACTGACCACGGTGTCAGGGCTAAGCAGCCATGATATACCGTGGTCAGTTTATGGGGGGGGGGCATAGGCAGGAAGGATCAGCCAGGTATTTCAGGTGATACAGGGGGCCGAATTACAAAGCATAAGCACTGTACTGTGTAACATGCTTTAAGCGAACGGGATCCATTTATTTTTCTTAGGTTAAAAAAACGCTTTAGGTAAATCAGTGTTGGACTATGATTGTTCTGCTTAATAAGGAGAAATGTCCTACAAAATGTTGTCCCCTGTACCTTCCAAACATCAAAAGTCACTGCAAACAAAGAAGACCCTTTGGCAGAGAAGTACCCTTTAACCCCGGAAGATTTTACCCCCTTCCTGACCTGAGCACTTCGGCATTGCGTCGCTTTAACTGACAATTGCGCGGTCGTGCGATGTTGCACCCAAACAAAATTGACGTCCTTTTTCCCCACAAATAAAGCTTTCTTTTAGTGGTATTTGATCGCCTCTTCAGTTTTTATTTTTTGCGCTATAAACAAAAAAAGAGCGACTATTTTGAAAAAAATGCGATATTTATTACTTTTTGCTATAATAAATATCCCCCAAAAATACATAAAAAAACATTTTTTTTCCTCAGCTGAGGCCGATATGCATTCTTCTACATATTTTTGGTAAAAAAAAAAAAAAAAAATTGCAATAAGTGTATATTGATTGGTTTGCGCAAAAGTTATAGCGTCTACAAAATAGGGGATAGTTTTATGGCTTTTTTATTATTCATTTTTTTTACTAGTAATGGTGGCGATCTGCGATTTTTATTGGGACTGCGACATTATGGTGGACACGTCGGATAATTTTGACACAATTTTGGGACCATTGGCATTTTTACAGCGATCAATGCTATAAAATTGCATTGATTACTGTAAAAATGTCACTGGCAGTGAAGGGGTTAACCACTAGGGGGCAATGAAGGGGTTAAGTGTGTCCTAGTGTGTGTTCTAACTGAAGGGGGGATGGGACTGGGCAGGAGAGATGACAGATCGCTGTTCATACTCTGTATGAACAGACGATCTGTCTGTTCTCCCCTCAAAGAACCGGAAACTGTGTGTTTACACACACAGATCCCGGTTCTCGGTGTGTCCCGAACGATCGCGACCGCTGGGCACTAGCATCAGCTCCGTACGGGCCCCCTAGTGGCCGTCTATGTTACCGACGTAACATGACGGCGATTCGCGCAGCCGAGCCATGTTGCCGCAGTACAACTGCGGCGGCTGGTCGGCAAGCAGTTAAAGCATAACTGTACATATACAATAAATATAAAAGTTAAAAAGTCTACTCACCCCTGTTAAAATGTTACGTTTCTGTGATGTAAAAAAATGAGACAAAGATAAATCATTTCAGAGCTTTTTCCACCTTTAATGTGACCTATTAACTGTACAACTCAATTGAAAAACAAACTGAAATCTTTTGGGGGGTTAAAAATAAAAAAGCTAAAATAATGTGGTTGCATAAGTGTGCACACCCTCTAATAACTGGGGATGTAGCTGTGTTCAGAATTAAGCAATCACATTCAAACTCATGTTAAATAGGAGTCAGTACAAACTGCCATCATTTAAAGTGCCTCTGATCAACCCCAAATAAAGTTCAGCTGTTCTAGTAGGTCTTTTCTGACATTTTCTTAGTCGCATCGTACAGCAAAAGCCATGGTCCACAGAGAGCTTCCAAAGCATCAGAGGGATCTCATTGTTAAAAGGTATCAGTCAGGAGAAGGGTACAAAATAATGTCCAAGGCATTAGATATACCATGGAACAAAGTGAAGACAGTCATCATTACGTGGACGTCCCTCCAAAATTGATGAAAAGATGAGAAGAAAACTGGTCAGGGAGGCTGCCAAGCGGCCTACAGCAACATTAAAGGAGCTGCAGGAATATCTGGCAAGTACTGGCTGTGTGGTACATGTGACAACAATCTCCTGTATTCTTCATATGTCTGGGCTATGGCGTAGAGTGGCAAGACGGAAGACTTTGCTTATGAAGAAAAACTTCCAAGCCCGGCTAAATTTTGCAAAAACACATCTGAAGTCTCCCAAAAGCATGTGGGAAAATGTGTTTTGGCCTGATGAAACCAAGGTTGAACTTTTTGGCCATGATTCCAGAAGATATGTTTGGCTTAAAAACAACACTGCATATCACCAAAAGAACACCATACCCACCGTGAAGCATGGTATATATAATATCTACTTTTGTGAGTAGCCATTTGGCTGTTTTGTCTTGTCCAATTAAACAGAAGTTCTTTACTACTGCACTGAGTCTGGCGCACCTTGTCCTTTTCTATTTCTGTTTTATAGAGCTGTGCATATGTATAGAAGGGTTGGGCCCGAAAGTGACTCAAGCCCAGGGACCCCCACCACCCTATGTCCTGCCCTTCCCAAAGCATACATCCAAATCAACAAAGGAATGGCTTCACCAGAAGAAGATTAAAGATTTGGAATGGCCCAGCCAGAGCCCAGACCTGAACCCCATTGAAAATCTGTGGGGTGATCTGAAAAGGGATTTGCACAGGAGATGTCCTCCCAATCTGACAGATTTGGAATGTTTTTGCAAAGAGTGGGCAAATATTGCCAAGATGTGCCATGCTGATAGACTCATACCCAAAAAGACTGAGTGCTGTAATAAAATCAAAAGGTGCTTCAACAAATTTTTAGTTTAAGGGTGTGCACACTTATGCAACCATATTATTTTAGTTTTTTATTTTTACTTCCCTCCACCTCCACCACCCACTGAGTTGTACAATTTAAAAGTCATATTAAAAGGTGGAAAAAATTCTGAAATTATTTATCTTTGTGTAGACTTTTTATATCCACTGTACATATACCTGGATATAACTGTCTGTTGAGATGCCGTTATAAAACATAGTATTAATAATAACAGTAATAGTAATGAATACATAAAATATTAATGTAGAAATGCAGTCATAAATAGTAGCAAGTCAGCAAAAAATCATAAATAAATACATAATATATTCTGGATGGATCGATACACCATACAGGAATATTTCCACTTCCACCTGTCTCAGAGACAGAAAACTTCCCCTACTGGGTCACAAACAAGAAAAACACCTTTTAGCAGAGTGGGGTAGGATCTGGAGCCTCATTCAATTATTACTGCTGTCCACGCTTCTGATGGGGACATTCCCCTCAGTAGTCATCAAAACAGGAAATGAGAGAAAATCCACATTTGAGACACAGAAACAAAAAGTCTGCATAGAGACAGATGTCATACTACTCATAATTCTCCATTGTCTTTTATTATATTCAGGTAATGAAGGAGTGGACAGCTGGTACAGAGAGGTCCAGAACTATAACTACAGCAAACCTGGCTTTTCCGCTGCTACAGGTAAGAAGAGTTCAAAGCATGATTTGTCTATATGTGCATTAAAGTGGAGGGAAGTGGGGATGGGAGGAGATAAGAGAAGAAAGAGATGAGACAGGAGAGAGGAAAAGAAGCAAGGGAGCAGTGTTAATTTTGGCAGACAATTTCGATTTAGTTTTAGTCTTAGGACTAAAATGGCATTTTAGTTTTAGTCCCATTTTAGTCTTCTGCAAGTGTTTTAATTTTAGTCATAGTCTGACTAAAATGCCAGTTTAGTTTTAGTCATTATATTTTAGTCGACTAAAATCTCCAGTACATTTTAGTCAACTAAAATCGAATGTGTTTAGTTAAATTGTAATGCGTTATTTAAGCATTTCTCTAGAATTTCCAAACTCAATATTTACTCCTGGAGTAAAACATCTAATATCATGTTATTATTTATGGTATTAAGGTTTGAACAAACTCACAGATACAGATTTAGCTGCTCTGACGGTGGTCTGAGGAGGCCAGTAATGCTGCACAGTGCTCTGGATGGTGGTCTTGGGAGGCCTGTAATGCTACAGAGTGCTCTGGATGGTGGTCTTAGGAGGCCAGAAATGCACAGTGCTCTGTATGGTGGTCTGAAGAGACCTGTAATGCTGCAGAGTGCTCTGGACAGTGGTCCGAGGAGGCCTGTAATGCTGCAGAGTGCTCTGGATGGTGGCCTTAGGAGGCCTGTAATGCTGCAGAGTGCTCTGGATGGTGGTCCAAGGAGGCCTGTAATGCTGCACAGTGCTAGATGGTGGTCTCAGGTCTGAGGAATGGCCTGTAATGCACAGTGCCCTGAATACCACTGTCAGTGGTCAGAGGAGGCCTGTAATGCTGCAAAGTGCTGGATGGTGGTCTGAGGGATGGCCTATAATGCACAGTGCCCTGAATGCCACTGCCAGTGGTCAGAGGAGGCCTGTAATGGACAGTCGCACAGTGTGCTCCGGACGGATAGTGGTCTGAGGGGAGGCCTCTGGCCTGCTATAATTGTAATGTACCACAACTGTTATTCCTGTACACACTCACAGACTGCTCTGGGCACCTGGGGGTGTGGTCATCTTGTCAGGAGTCAGGACTCCGGAGGCCTCATCTGTAATGCAATGCTGCCTCTCACTCTCAGGCAGTTAGGTTTGCCACCTGTCTGGGATTCACCCGGACAGTTCGGGTTTGGAATCATGTGTCTGAGTTTCAAACTGCCTGAAACCCGGACACATTATTCAGACTGTACTATGGCTTCCCAGCAGGGTTGCTGGCTTCAGTTGTCTAAGAAGAGAGTGTCTGTTACAGTCTCTTCCACACTACCCAAAGCCAGCACTAACAATCCCCCCCCATACACACAGAGACAGGTGAGGAGAGGGGGCTTGATTTGCTCCTCTTCCTCCAGCCCCTACTCCTCTGTGTCTGCCCATACTCCAATCCCCAGCACTGTACCTCAGAAAAGGAAAGTGGGGGCCGGAAATTTGAAGTCCAGCAGCCTCAGATACATCTGGATGAGAGGTGCTGACTGCCAAGGGGTGAGTGAGCTCACCATCCACCCCTGTCTGTGACTGAAGTCTCCCCCCTTCTCTCTCCTGCCTCTGAGTGGGTACACTAAAGGTAAATCAGAGTTTTCAGAGCACCCCTTACAGAAGCCACAGTGTTCCTCCTTACATCAGAGTCCTCTACGTGCAGAGTTCTGTGTTCCCCCTTAAATCAGGGTTTCCAGAGAATCCCTTATGTCAGAGTCTGCAGAGTCCCACCTTACAGTGTAAGGGAACTCTGTGAGTTCAGATGTAAAAGGGGAACTCTGCGGGTTCAGATGTAAAAGGGGAGCTCTGCGGGTTCAGATGTAAAAGGGGAGCTCTGCGGGTTCAGATGTAAAAGGGAACTCTTGTGATTACCTTCATATGATTAGAAATGTTATTTCATTGCAAAATATATGTATAGTTTATACCATGAAAAAAAGATTGCTGTGCGCAGTTAAAGTGTTTGGGTTTGACTTGAAGAAAAGGTGGCAACCCTACGGGCAGTCCTCTTGTCACAGTGCGCTTCTTTTGCTGGGAGGGGATTGCGGAAGCAGGCAGAGTTCAGTGAAAAAATGGAAGTTAGTTCATGAGGGTAAACGTCCCTGCCTCACATTTTCGTCCCGTTTTCGTTCGTTAATGAAAACAGATCTGATTTTCATCATAGTTTTCGTCAGTGGACAAAAATGTGCTGTACTTTTCATTTAGTTTTCGTCACTGTAAAAATGCAGCTGACAAAATCTTTGACGAAAACGTTTTCACTGACGAAATTAACACTGCAAGAGAGAAAGGAACAGATAGAGGAAAGAGTTATGGAAATGAGGGAGAAAGAAATGTGTGAAGTAATTGTGTTTACAATTTGTACAGCATAGGGTCTAATCACACTCCATCTGCGTGAGGGCCCATTGGAGGGTGTGGAAATGCCTTTCACGTCATGAATGACATCAAAACACATGTAATTTCCTGCCCAAAACTTATAGGGAAATTGTAGTTTCCTATTTACAGTGACCAATGGGGGCAGTATTGTATTGCTTAACATACCATATTTAATTCCCGAATAACCTTTGACTTAGGCTTAAAGAAAAACTATGAATTAGACTGAAATGTCACTTATGTGTCAAACCACTCCAGACCTGGCGGCCACACTAATTACCTTCCCTTTAAATTCCTTAAGTTAGGTAATGTGGAACTTAACCCCATGTATTATTTTACGAGGATTTTACTCTAATGCCCTGTACACGCGGTCGGATTTTCCGACGGAAAATGTGTGATAGGACCTTGTTGTCGGAAATTCCGACCGTGTGTAGGCTCCATCACACATTTTCCATCGGAATTTCCGACACACAAAGTTTGAGAGCTTGCTATAAAATTTTCCGACAACAAAATCCGTTGTCGGAAATTCCGATCGTGTGTACACAAATCCGACGCACAAAGTGCAACGCATGCTCAGAATAAATTAAGAGACAAAAGCTATTGGCTACTGCCCCGTTTATAGTCCCGACATACGTATTTTACGTCACCGCGTTCAGAACGATCGGATTTTCTGACAACTTTGTGTGACCGTGTGTATGCAAGACAAGTTTGAGCCAACATCCGTCTGAAAAAATCCATGGATTTTGTTGTCGGAATGTCCGATCAATGTGTGTACGGGGCATTAGAATCCCAATACATTTAGACTCTTCATAAGATTACAAACATGCTATGTCATATTTACAGTATATTTATATAGACAATATATCCATGATTTATATTCAACAATAAGTAATGAATATATAAATGAATATTATAAAAAAAATATATATATTAAAAAAAATGCACAAACCAAAATATGTGACATATTCAATTAGTTATACATATAATTACTCCAAAATAATGTAATTATTAGATAATGAGAATTTTTGCTAATTTTTATATTTGCAGTAATTTATATAGATCATTTAAAAAACACAAATTGTTAATATGTCTTTTACTTTCATTCCTTAGTCAAAGAGACAATGTCTGTTCACTGTTATTTGACACCTAGGAGTCCCTATTCTTAACATAACATTGGGCCCCTTTGGCTAATGCCTTAACTGAATAACTCCTTTCTGTGGAAGTCTAATCCCCCCAGAATAAATAAATCTATACTCAAAAGGCCCTGGACAGAGGGTGGTGTAGCCTGTCCGGATCTTCAGAAATATTTATTTGCTGCACTACTATCACACGCCCATAACTGGATAGCCTCAAACTATACCAATGCTGCTGTAGTCCTTGAGGCTGCACACCTTGGTTCCTACAAGGCGCTGAGAAATGCTTTATATAGGGGTATCAGGGCCCCCTTTCCTCTCACACTTTTCATGAAGGCGGTGATCAAGGCTTGGCAACTATTGGTATGTAAACTACAAGGGGACCCTCACACTAGATCTCCGGACATCCCCTTGTGGCTCAACCCTCATTTATCAGAGTTTCTGACTGTCCCGGGGTTCTGGGCTGCCAGAGGTATCAAAAAACTGGAGCATATCTGTATTAGTGGCTCTCTTCTATCCTTTTATTCCTTTAAGGAGAAATTTGGGCTTACTATTTACCAGTTCTTTAGGTTTCTTCAAATTCACCACGCCTTCGCTACCCAATTTGGATCCACCCCAGTGCTTCTCCTTTGGTCCAACCTCGAATCCACATTAGAGGATGTCCCTCTGGTCAAGCCCACCTCTACCATTTATAAAGCTTTATTACCCTCAGTCCATTTTGGTCTTGAGCATTTATTCTCTAAGTGGCAGGATCCCTGATCTGGATTCGGAAGACTGGGAAGACGCCCGGCAGTATCCTTTTCTACAACTTATCTCCGGAAGAGATTGGTTGATACAACTTAAACTGATTCACAGGGTTTATTTATCACCCCAAAGATTATCCAAAATTTACTCAAACTCCTCCTCCAACTGTTGGAAGTGTGATATAGCAGATGCTGACTTCAACCATATGTTATGGTCCTGTCCCAGGATCCAGTCCTTTTGGACGGAGGTCACAAAGATCACTGAAACTCTGCTCATGATCCATGTTCCCCTGAATGTCTCTATCTGCTTGCTGGGTCTGGTGGGCTCCCTGGCACGCCGCCGAGCAACCAGAACTCTAATAGGACTCCTATTATTTTATGCTAGGAAGGCTTTAATCATAAAATGGAAACAACCAGAGGTACCCACTTTGAACTAATGGAAATCGTTGATCAACTCAGCGGTGCCATTATACAAAGTGGCCTATCATGCCAGATGCTGCCCAGCTAAGTTTGACAAAATTTGGCACGTGTGGTTAGAATCAGACATCACAAACGCGACACAATAGGATCTGGATCCCTTTGTTTACTTTAACTAAATGTCTTGTAGAGGTGAAGACCTAATTTTGCTGTTATCTGAAGGCACACCTAGATGCGTTATCCTCAACCTCAGCATCTCTCCCTGAAGTGGTCACCTGAAGTACAAGATCCATTATCCTCCCCCATATCCCTCCAATTTGATGACATGAGTAGTTTAAGTTTGTAGTTGTTCCAATAGATATATTAGAACTTATAGGACTGTTACAATGTATGTTGTTTAAGCCAGGGTATGCCCAGAGGCTTTATTATGTAACCCTTTTTTTTTCACACGAAAACCCAATAAAAAGTATTTAAAAAAAAAAAATAATAATAATTTGATATGCAGAGGCCTTCTATATTCTTTTAACCTCAATAGTCCTGACAAACCAATGGTACAAACAAAGTTGCCTTTTGTTTGTGATGATGGCCAGCTTAAGAGCCTGTGTCTTGTAATGTACTTTAAGAAAGGGATTTTACAGGTAAGTCAAAAATCTTATTTTTTTAGGATGTAGACTATACAGAAAAATGAATCCCATAAAAGTCAGAAGTGAGCTTCTGTGCAATGTTCTAAACTACAACCTGTTCATTCTGAGTTTAGAATTCCTCCAGGGCAGCTGAAGTAAATTAATTGTAATTTTTGTTGGAAAAAGTTACAAAAACTATTTCTACTATAATTTTCAAAGCAAAATAGTTATTTTTTTCTGATAATAAAATAAATGTATCTTCCTTAAGGGCATTTCACCCAGGTTGTGTGGAAAGACTCAAAGGAGGTTGGCTATGGTGTGGCCACAGATGGCAAGCGGATCTACTATTTAGTGGCCCAATACAGCCCAGCGGGGAACGTCACCAATCCAGGCTATTTCCAGAGAAACGTTCTGCCTGCTGGAACAGCAGGCAGCAGATAACCTGCAACAAAGAAGAACTACAGCAACCAGAATCCTATTTCAGACAGCAATACAGGTGAGAGGATGGAGGATCTGAACAATGAATCAACAATCCTACAAGTTTCATGTTTAGTGTGCTGTTTTAATGGTCTTGGGTTTATTAGGTGGACATGGCTGAAACCTATTAAGTAATAGCAAACCTTTAAATTTGCACATGATGGCGTGTTCACATAATAAGAAATTTGTAGACGATATCACAAGGATGGTAATTGTTTTCTTCACTTTTCAGAAGAACATTGCTCTTAATCAAAGTCAGGATATTTAGCACATCTCTTCACTTCTGGTGACAGCAGTTAAATAAGCATTCTAGAAACTGAATGCCTAAAAAAAAAAAAAAAAAAGTAAATAATCTGTGTTGATGTCTAACATCCAATCGTGTTCCTTTTTTTGTTTTTGTTTTATTTTTTAAGGAAAATTTAACTTTCTACATTCAGAGCAAAGGGACAGGTTCTCTTTTTTCACCTGCAAGGTAATGTCATAATGTGCTAGTATGCATCGCATAGCACATTATGGTAGATTTACCTTAAAACAAAGCCCTCCCACGCCAAGATGTCAGCGCTGCAGGAGCTCTCATCTTCACCCGTCTTGCTTCCGGGGATTGCGGACTTCAGCTCTGCGACTGGCTGGGGCCAGAATGGCTTCACTCCCCACCGGTCATTGCACATGGCTCGGGCCATTCCTTATTATAAGCTTAACCTATAGATAAAAGCAAGAGATGGAAGTTTAATCCTCATGCTGCTAGCATTAGTAAATAGATAGGAAAGTATATCATGTTTACTTGCGTTACTTTTTTTTTTTACATTTCTTCATTTACTTCCCGGTTTCATGCCTAGGCAAATGAGGTAATCAGGAGGGGAGGAGGGGTTTTCTCAGCTTAGCACACTCCCCTGTATGCATGTTTGAGCCAAGGGCAGGTTGATTCCAGGAAGTAAATGCTCCTTTAATCATTTGCCCTTAGTCAAGATGGCCACAGCCAGAAATGCTAGGGTTTTTTTTTTCAAAGTGATTTTTCAACAAAATAAAGCATGGAGACCAGTGGTGGCCCGTTCATTAGCGGCGCACGGTCATCGCCCACACGCTCACAGATCAGGGTATATAGCTCAGCCTCACAGATCAGGGTATATAGCTCAGCCTCACAGATCAGGGTATATAGCTCAGCATTACAGATCAGGGTATACAGTTTAGCATTACAGATCAGGGTATGCAGGTATACGTCATCTGTCCTGTATACAGCTAGCTATATACACCCACCTTCCTACCTGTATATAGAGACCTTCTTCCATCATCACTGACTGCAAATATACATCATCTGTCCTGTATACAGCTATATATACAGTAACAAGACAGATGATGTATATCTGCATGGAGGAAGGTCTCTATATACAGGAAGGAAGAAGGTGGGTGTATATAGTTGTATAAACTACACAGGACAGATGTACTCACAATTTGTGAGTGCTGCTTGATACCCCTTATTTAAACTGCTTGTAACTTACTAATCAATAACACAATAATTCCGGAACCCTCTAATGCAGTGATTCTCAACCTGGGGGTCGAATGACGATTTGCCAGGGGTCACCGAATCCTGGGCTGTTCCTGAAGCCTGCACCGCTCTTTCAGCCTCTTCGCGGCCACTCAGTCATTCAGTTCACGGCATGGCTGGGGGGCAGAGACTAGAGGTCAGCTGACTGGTGAGGAATGTGAAGTGGGAGGGGCTGGAGGAGACCCCATCTCCTGATTTCAGCATAGGGGTCACTGCTGCGAGACACCACAAAGTCAGACACAGTGAAGCTGGAGACACAGTGAGTAACACTACCTGTGATTATAGTTGCCATTAAAAGTCCCCACTACAGTTCTCAGATCAGCAGATGACCTTGATCAAGAGCACCTAAGTTGGCTGATCAGAACTCCCCCAGCACTGCCACTGATCCTATGCCCCCCCATCAGCACTGCCACTCATCCCAACTCCCCGCCAGCACTTCCACTCATCCCAACTTCCCGCCAGCACTGCCACTCATCCCATTCCCCCCCAACCCCCCACCAAGGAGTAAGAGAAGGAATAAAAATAGAGAATATATGGAAGGGAGAGGAAAAGAGGGGGAGGAACAAAGAAAAAAAGGAGAAAAAGAACAAGAAATACGTCTAGAGAGAGGGAT
The DNA here is from genome assembly GCF_042186555.1 of Aquarana catesbeiana. Lineage (NCBI taxonomy): Eukaryota > Metazoa > Chordata > Amphibia > Anura > Ranidae > Aquarana > Aquarana catesbeiana. The sequence goes on along the minus strand of NC_133332.1, from coordinate 241,565,214 downwards.
GGGGGAAAAAAACAAGAAATTAGGATAGAGAGAGATAAAAGGGAAAGAAAGGAGAGAAAAGAGAAAGATTGGTATATCCTAAAATGTACCATAAGGGGTTTTATACTATATGAGTAGAAGGGACTCGGGGAGCGTTACATCTCCGTAGGTTAGGGGAGCAAATTACTTGTCTTGCCTTGGGTGCTGACAACCCCCGCTACGAAAATAATTTTACTGTTAGGGGTCCCCACAACTTGGGAAATTTTATCAAGGGGTCACGGCACTAAAAAGATTGGGAACCACTGCTCTAATGTATGGAAATCTCAAACTTCAATATCACCACAATACCGGTCTCTGTGATATGTAACGTCACATATAATACGCATCACACTGAAAATAAGACATAAACATGACTGCAAACTTAGCAGGGATGGTGGAAACCCCTCCTACAGATATTTGGCTGTGGACTCTGTCAGTAAAGTAATGGACAGTGTCAGTAGGGCAGTGGACGGTGTCCATTGCTTATCAGTGCAGCCTATCAGTGCCCATAAGTTCAGCCTCATGAGTGCAGCATATCAGTGCCCATAAGTGTGGCCTCAGTGCCCATCAGTGCAGCATATCAGAGCATTTTTATCTGTGCCCATGAGTGCCGCCTGCCTGTGTCCATCACTGCGGCCTCATCTGTGCCCACCAGTACAGCCTGTGTTCACTAGTGCTCATAAGTGCAGCCTCATCTGTGCCCACTAGTGCCGTCTCATCTGTGCCCACTAGTGCTATCTCATCTGTGCCTACCAGTATCATCTCATCTGTGCCCAGCACTGCGGTCTCATCTGTGCCCACCAGTGCAGCCTGTGCCCACCAGTGCCATCTCATCTGTGCCCACCAGATGTAATCACAATTTGAGTATATCTTGTAGTAGTGTATACGGCTATAGTTACACACATGACATCCAGTGGAGATTAGAATGAATGACTGCAGAGATGTACAGGGAAGTGTGTGCACGCACAGTCTACTCCACAAACAGCACAGTGAGTGACTGGCCGGGAAACTGGAAGTGACGCTGTGGTGCCGCAAAAAGCAGTGCCCACCGACCTCCGGTCCCCAACAATCACAAATTGGTAAAATAGGGAGTGTTCGGGGTGCATCGCTTGTGCCCTGAACACTCCCTAAACACTGGCAAAAATCAACAAAACAGCTTCCCAGCTTGCAATTGTGGAATTTCACAAGAACCGCCCACTTTCTCTTTTTAAAGCAGGCCTTATATCAAAAAGTAATATGTCTTCTACTGCCTCCTTGCAGCTGCATAAGACCCCTAAATACTAAATACTTGTGGCACGACTGAGCTCCCATCATGTACCAGCCACTCACTATTCACAGATACTCAAGATCTAAGCTGTGGCTGGGAATGGTATGAACCAGGAGGTACTGATTAGCTGTCTTCCCCTGGGCAACTAGTCAGCACCTCTGCTTAACACAGGTATCACCCCAAGCCACAGCTTAGAGTTATGGCAAGTGACTGGTACATGAAGGACGCATTGGCCTGCCAATAGGGAAATATTAAGGAACCTTAGTGGTACCTAGCTTTGGGATCAGCAAGGAAGTGGGGTGTCAAAGTAATATTATATTGTGGGTTTAGGTATGCTTTAAACCCCTCTGTATATGACTTCCCCTTCATAGTCCAATTAAAATGCAGTTGACCCAAGAGGCTGCAGTGAACAATAGTGGTGTAACTATGAACAATGTGTGAATTACAGCAGAGATAGAAGGAAATTACAAATACTTTGCCAGTTAAAGCAACTCACATATACTGTATGCATTGTGTTGCTTGATGTAGGTAGAATTCCACTTTACTATGAAACATCAGTCCAGACAGACAGTTGGGTACCAAGAACCTTAAGACCTCATGCACACTGGATGTTTTTACAGCTGCTGTTTTAGGCTTCAGACATTTTTTTTCTGCAGCCAGTAAACTCTCCAGAATGTTATCCTATGTGTTCATGCACACATAGGCTATTATCAATGTTTTTTGGCAGGGGCATTTTATGGCTGGAAAAAACCCCCAGAACCAGTGGGTTTTAAGAGAAGTTTTTCAGCTGTAAAAACTCTCTAAGGCCTCTTTCAGACGAACGATCCGTTCAGGTCCGCCTGTCAGTTTTTTAGGCGGACCTGAACGGACCCTCTATAAACATCTATGGAGTGTCGGATGTCAGCGGTGACATGTCCGCTGACATCCGACCCGCACCAATCCGAAAAAGTGTGACGGAGGAAAAACCTACTTTTCCATTAGTTTTCTGATCTGATCGGGTGACGACGGACTCTACGGTCCGTCATCATCCAATCCCCCATAGGGGAGAGCGGCACTGTGACAGGTCCACCTGTCATCTGCCTGCTCAGCAGGGATCCATGGAGCGATCCCCGCTGAGCAAGCGGATGTTCACGGGGCGGATCATCTCGGATCCGTCCCGTGTGAAGGAGCCCTAACTCTCTAACTAAAAGCTTAAATAAAGTTGAAAAATGCGGCTATTCTGCGTTTATCCTTTTTGAGCAATATCTTTTGTGGGAGTATAGTTTTGCTAAAAAAAATACTGAAAAACGCTATAAAATTCTTTCTACAGCTAACGCTACTGACCTTTTTATAACGTCCAGTGTGCATGAGGTCTACGAACTAAACTCTCCTATGCTTGTTATAGCCAAGAAAGCTGCCATCTTGGCCTCTGTTTGATCTTCAACTGCCATGATGTTGCCCATGTGGTCATTTATGACACCAGCCATCGGATGGCTTGACAGTTTGGTTGAGAGCACAGCCAATGTGACATGTGCCACGAATGTAACTGTTTTTTGGAACTGTTAAATGGATGGGTTTAGTTCCGCTTTAAGCGATACCACTGGAAGCCATTGGCAAAGGCAGGTGGCAGAGGCACAGTTGACTTGAAATGTTAGTTTTTATGGTGGAAGAAAGATTTAAAAGTTTGGAGTTAACATGCATTCTTCAGCCACTCTTACAAGAAAGATTCCAACTCCTATTTGTCTCCCCAAACGCCTCTAAATATAACATTGAGAGCACATAATTCACACAATCCTCTGATATTCTCAGTTTTTGTGTATTTATTTCCATGTTCCTTCTGAGGGTGAAAGGACTGATGTACAGGCATACCCCACTTTTAAGTACACAATGGGGTTTATTTACTAAAGTTGGAAAGTGCAAAATCAGGCTCACTTCTGCAATTAAGTTTTGGTAATAAAACCTGGAAGCTTATTGGTTTCTATGCAGAAGTGAGCCTGACTTTGCACTTTCCAGCTTTAGGGCCCTTTCACACTGGGGCGGTTTGCAGGCACTATTGCGCTAATAATAGCGCCTGCAAACCGACCCGAAAGTGCCGCTTCTTTGATTCCAGTGTGAAAGCCCCGAGGGCTTTCACACTGGAGCGGTGCGCTGGCAGGACGGGAAAAAAAGTCCTGCTAGCAGCATCTTCGGAGCGGTGAAGGAGCGGAGTGTATACCGCTCCTTCACCACTCCTGCCCATTGAAATCAATGGGACAGCGCGGCTATACCGCCGGCAAAGCGCCTCTGCAGAGGCGCTTTGCGGTGGTTTACAACCCTTTCTCGGCCGCTAGCGGGGGGTAAAACCGCCCCGCTATCGGCCGAATACCGACGGTAAAGTGCCGCTTACAATGGCGGCGCTTTAACGCCGACGCCGCCCCAGTGTGAAAGGGCCCTAAGTAAATAAACCCCATTGCATACTTAAAAGTGGGGTATGCCTGTATTACTGCTTAGTTCAGTGTCTGGTGAATGAAGCAAGCGCACAAGTTATTTAATAGGAGCAATCTTTTCCAGGTTTAGGGGCAGCTTTTGGCACGGTGGGCACTTGGTTGCTTCTAAATATGTTTTCTTACCGTCCATTATTTTGGTAAAAAAGGAGAGTATAACAGCACACCCAGTTCTCTGTACTATACAAAGATTCTTGTGCTGACAATTCCCCTATGGTCCTTTCAGTCCAATGGTAAATCTTCCTTGGCACTAAGTAGTAGTAAAAGGTCACATAGTAAATAGTTATTTAGGTTTAAAGGAGGCCAGCGTTTGTCAAGCTCAATTTTTTCTTTGTTCTCTTTTTCTGCACCTAATCTGCGACCGAATTCTTATCATATGGGGGAATAGATAAAACTTGGTAGAACTAGCAGAACAATTTTTCAATTCCCTTGAGCAGTTTTATTAAAATTGTACTATTTCTGTATTGGGCCCATAATATCAAAGTGGCCTTTGAAGCTGGATTCTCGTTGGATTTCACTCGGTGGCCAAAGATCACAGAGGGACAGAAGTGTTTTCTGACTTTGATCGCAGCCTTCCTCTTTGGCCTGCCCATGGCACACTATGCATATAATGAACAAGGGTGCTGGCATGTAGAACCTCTATTTACCCGCTAGCTATCACTGGCCAAGGGGTAAATTATAGTCCACTTTGATAACAATTTGGATTTTACATTATTCTCTTATTATTTTTGCAAAGAATGTATAGCAAGTAAGAGGTACTTTTTAGTCAACAATGTCATTTTGTGATAGTAATGTGTGCTCGGTAATTCTAATGAAGTATTGTGACCCTGCCCTAACATAGCTCCTAATTGTCCCTCATTTTATGGGTCTGTCCCTCTTTTGGATCCAGTTCCCTGTCCCTATTTCTCTCTAAGTTGTCAATATTTTTGGAATAATGCATAGATCTCTCAAAAAATGCTCTTCTTAAAGTAGATAGCAAATATAGCAACATAAACATCACAAAGCATGTGATCACAGTAGCCCTTTGCAGCAAGAGAATACCTTGTTAACAAATCAAGGTATAAGAAGTATTTTTATAGCTCTTTTCATGCGGTCTTGTGAGTTCTGGAACCTATTGTGTCTCTTCAAGTAGTGGGTGGGATCTAGCAACTTATCTTTGGGGAGCCTGGGAGACGAGGATTCAACAATAGCTCCAAGCCCAACAACTGTGTATGTGATGGACACCAGCGTGATGATGTCACTGCTCACAGGGATAAGGAAGGGGGACAGCAGATGAAGAAATTCAGCAGCACTGGCTGATTGTTGATGGCCCTCCATAGGAAATACACTATTTCGAATATCATTGGCAGGGTCAATAGGAAAATACTATGTTGAAAATCAGTAGTGGCATATATCGGCCGATATTTCGCCTTTTTAAAGAAATTGGCATCGGCCGTTTATTATGGGAAAAAGGCCGATTGTGAGGGATCTGAGGCAGGGGGCGTGCTGGGTGGAAATCCCCCCCGGCCGCCAGCCGTCTAGTCTAAACCGCTGCTATCACAGCCACTGTCTCCTGACTTTTTTTTTTTGTGTGTCCGTGGAAGAAGTCGGCAGCGGCGGCTGTTGATTGGCTGTTACCGGCCGCGCTGCATTCTGGGGATTGTAGTCCGGAGGCAGAGGCAGGGCGCGCAGCACGTCAGACGAGTGGAGCTGTCTTTGGCCAGGCGAGGGGAAGGGACGGAGCCGGGAGCACTCCACTGGTGGGCACTGCTGAGGTGGCAGTTTTACATTATTAGGCTGTACTGGTGGGCACTGATGAGCTGTACTGGTGGGCACTGATGAGGTGGGACTGACGGGCTACACTGATGTGATGCACTGGTTGGCACTTGTGGGCACTAATGTGATGCACTTATGGGCAGTGGGCACTGATGTGATGCACTGGTTGGCACTTGTGGGCACTGATGAGATGCACTTGTGGGCACTGATGTGATGCACTGGTGGGCAGTGGGCACTGATGTGATGCACTGGTGGGCACTGATGTGATGCACTGGTGGGCACTTGTGGGCACTGATGTGATGCACTGGTGGGCACTGTGATGCACTGGTGGGCACTGTGATGCACTGGTTGGCACTGATGTGATGCACTGGTGGGACTGATGGGCACTGATGAGATGCACTGGTTGGCACTAGGCTGCACTGATGGTATGCACTGATGGACACTGGGCTGCACTGGTGGGCACTGATGGGATGCACTGATGGGCTGCACTGGTTGGCACTGGTGGGCAATGATGGGATGCACTGAAGGGCACTGATAAGGTGGCACTGATGGGCACTCATGAGATACACTGGTTGGCACTGGGCTGCACTGGTGGGCACTGATGGACACCAATCAGGTGGCACTGATGGACACTGATAGGCTGCACTGGTGGGCACTAATGAGGTGGCACTGGTGGGGTGCACTGATGGGCTGCACTGGTGGGCACTAATGGACACTGATAGGCTGCACTGGTGGGCACTAATGAGGTGGCACTGATGGGCTGCACTGATGGACACTGATGGGCTACACTGGTGGGCACTAATGACGTGGCACTGATGGACACTGATAGGCCGCAGCCCACCTCTCTACCCTAAACAATAACCTCCTCCCCACCTCTCCACCCTAGACTTTCTGAGATGAAGGAAAAAGAAAAAAATCGGCCTAAAATATCGGCCGCAAAAATCGGCAACATATATCGGCCATGGGCCGCCCCCATTTCTAAATATCGGCATCGGCCACAGAAAAACCCATATCGGTCGACCTCTAGTTACGTGTACATGTAACTCTGTATGTTTGTTTAGCAGATGTGGAATCCTGGAGAACCACACAAAATCGTTATATGGCGTCTGATTGCGGCAGGCAGGCAGTGATTGGTACTGCTGCGATCGGACTGATGCGCTGGTATCGGAAATCCTGTCCATGACCCAGCAATCACCGCCATTCTGGGCCAATTCGACACTGGTAATTTCAGAACACAAAACATTCTGTGGGCTGAGACAGGAATACCCCCCCAGGGTTGATTGGCCAAGAACTAAAGTCCAGCCCACATCCATATTTCAATAAATTAGATAGCCTGAGATATGGACATCGTTCTTCCACGAAGCCAGGGCCAGATTAAGAGCAACATGGGCCTGGTGCTAAGGATTTTGGTGGGCCTTTTTATGGAAATAAATAAAATGAAAACGCAATCAATTTTTGTTAAATTTAAATTAAAGAGAGAGATTGGGGTGTGAGAGAGTGGTTAAGAGAGAGAGAGAGGGGGGGGGGGGGGTGATAGCGAGATGGGGGGTTGAAAGAGAGGGGATGAGAGGGAGGGGGAAAGAGAGAGAAAGGGGGTGAATGAGAGAGAGGGGGTGGGAGAGAGAGGGGACAAGAGAGAGGGGGTGAGAGAGAGAGAGGGGAATAGAGAAGGGTGAAAGAGAGAGAGGGTGGTAAGGGGTGAAGGGGGTGAGAGAGAGAACAGGGTGAAAGAGAGGGGATGAGAGAGAGAGAGGGGGTGAGGGGGGTGAAAGAGAGAGGGGGGTGAGAGTGAGGGGGTGAGTCTATGGAAGGCACAGCATAGTACATAACACGGGGGGGGGGGGGGGAATAGCACAGTACATTACATGGTTGGCACAACACATTACATGGTGGATACATGGATACAGCACATTTAATGGTAAGCAAAGCACAGTACATTACATGGTGGGCACAGCACATTACACAGTTGGCACTGCCTAATACAGCACATTACAAGGTAGGCACAGTTCATTATATGGTGGGCACAGCACATGACATGGTTGGTACTGCACAACACAGAACATTGCATGGTGGGCACAACACAGCACATGCACACGGTGGGCACAGGACCTTATATGATGGGCACAGCACATGACATCGCGGGCACAGCTGAGCACATTACATGGTGGGCACTGTACATTACAAGTGGGCACTGAACAGCACATTATATGGTGGGCACACAGCATATTATATGGTGGGCACTGCACATGGCATGGTGGGCACTGCACAGCAAATGACAAGGTGGGTACTGCATGACACCACATGACATGGTGGGCACTTCACGACACAGCACAGCACATTACATTGGGAGCACAGCACATTAAATGGTGGACACCACACATGACATGGTGAGCCCTGCACACCACATTCCATTGGGCACATTGGTGGGCACTGCACGACACAGCACATTACATTGTGAGCACAGCCCATTAAATGGTGGACACAGCACATGACATGGAGAGCCCCACACAACCCATTCCATTGTGGGTACTGCACGGCACATGCCATGGTGGACAATGTACAGCACATTACATGGTGAGTACAGCACATTAGATGGTAGGCACTGCATGGTGTAGCACATGACAAGGTGGGCATAACACAGCACATGACATAGTGGGCACAACACAGCACATGACATGGTGGACACTACACAGCAATTTACATGGTGGGCACTGCATGGCACAGCACATTACATGGTGGGTGCAGCGCATTACATGGTGGGCACTGCATGGCACAGTACATTACATGGTGGGTACAGCGCATTACATGGTGGGCACTGCATGGCACAGCACATGACGTGGTGGGCACAGCGCATTACATGGTGGGCACAGCACATTACATGGTGGGCACTGCATGGCATAGCAGATTTCATGGTGGGCAATGCAACTGCACATTACATGTTAGGAACTGCACATGACATAGTGGGCACTGCTGAACAGCACAGTACATTACACAGTGGACACAACACACTACATGCTGGGCACAACACATGGCAGGGTGGGCACAGCACATGACATGGTGGGAACTGCACATGACATGGTGGGCACTGCATGGCACAGCGCATTACATGGTGGGCACTGCACATTACATGGTGGGATCACTGCATGGCACAGCACATGACATGGTGGACACTGCAAATTACATAGTGGGCATTGCAAGGCACAGCACATGACATGGTGGGCACTGCACATTACATGGGGGGCACTGAATGGCACAGCCCATGACATGGTGGGCATTGCACATGACATGGTGGGCACTGGATGGCACATCACATGACATGGTGGGCACTGCACATTACATGGCGGGCACAGTGCATGACATGGTGGGCACTGCATGGCACATCACATGACATGGTGGGCACTTCAAATTACATGGTGGGCACTGCAAGGCACAGCACGACATAGGGGACACTGCACATCACATGAAGGGCAATGCAATGCACAGCACATGACATGGTGGGCACTGCACATTACATAGTGAGCACTGCAATGTACAGCACATGACATGGTGGGCACTGCACATTACATGGAGGGCACTGCAATGTACAGCATATGACATACTGGACACAGCACATTACATGGGGGGCACTGCATGGGACAGCACATTACATGGTGGGCACAACACATTACATGGTGGGCACTGCATGGCATAGCCGATTTCATGGTGGGCAATGCAACTGCACATTACATGTTAGGAACTGCACATGACATGGTGGGCACTGCTGAACAGCACAGTACATTACACAGTGGGCACAACACACTGCATGCTGGGCACAACACATGGCAGGGTGGGCACAGCACATGGCATGGTGGGAACTGCACATGACATGTTGGGCACTGCATGGCACAGCGCATTACATGGTGGGCACTGCACATTACATGGTGGGATCACTGCATGGCACAGCACATGACAATGAGGACACTGCAAATTACATAGCGGGCATTGCAAGGCACAGCACATGACATGGTGGGCACTGCACATTACATGGGGGGGCACTGAATGGCACAGCCCATGACATGGTGGGCATTGCACATGACATGGTGGGCACTGGATGGCACATCATATGACATGGTGGGCACTGCAATTTACATGGCGGGCACAGTGCATGACATGGTGGGCACTGCATGGCACATCACATGACATGGTGGGCACTTCAAATTACATGGAGGGCACTGCAATGTACAGAATATGACATACTGGACACAGCACATTACATGGGGGGCACTGCATGGGACAGCACATTACATGGTGGGCACAACACATTACATGGTGGGCACTGCATGACATAGCAGATTTCATGGTGGGCAATGCAACTGCACATTACATGTTAGGAACTGCACATGACATGGTGGGCACTGCTGAACAGCACAGTACATTACACAGTGGGCACAACACACTGCATGCTGGGCACAACACATGGCAGGGTGGGCAGAGCACATGACATGGTGGGCACTGCATGGCACAGCGCATTACATGGTGGGCACTGCACATTACATGGTGGGATCACTGCATGGCACAGCACATGACATGGTGGGCACTGCACATTACATGGGGGGGCACTGAATGGCACAGCCCATGACATGGTGGGCATTGCACATGACATGGTGGGCATTGCACATTACATGGCGGGCACAGTGCATGACATGGTGGGCACTGCATGGCACATCACATGACATGGTGGGCACTGCACATTACATGGTGGGCATTGCAAGGCACAGTACGACATAGGGGGCACTGCACATCACATGAAGGGCAATGCAATGCACATGGTGGGCACTGCACATTACATAGGGGGCACTGCATGGGACAGCACATTACATGGTGGGCACAAGAGAGCACATTACATGGGGGAAGCTGGCAGTCTGTCCCCTAGCACAATAATTACACAACATCTCCCTAACAAATGTACTGACCTTATCATAACAGCATGAGAGATGTCCTTCCTCCCGGGCTTCTGCTGGTTAGGAGAACATCAGCGCCCCTCCCCCAGACAGCTCCCAGACACTGAGTGTGAGTGAACAGATCCTGTGATAGGAGTCAGGAGGCAGAGACAGAGACAGGACTGGGCTGCACTGACACTTGTCTCCTCCATGTGTGCACAGAGGGCTCCTCTTCCTTCAGGCACACAGATATTCATAAGCCACTGCCATGGGCCTATATTGAGGGAGGGGCCTGGAGCTGCAGCTCCATCAGCCCCTATGTTAATCCGGCCCTGCACGAAGCCAGTTCGAAACTGGGGAGTTCCCACATGTTCCAGTATGCTTCTACAAGATGATAGACTTCGGTAAAGTTTATGTCTGTTTTGATCCCTTTTAATTTTCGTAGCAAATTGCCAATTGTGTGTCTTTCTGTATTTTTTGTATCTTTTTTAGTAACTCCTTTTTCTTTGTATATCTTTTATGCACTGCCCACTTTTGGGATATTTAATGATAAAATTAATAAGTGACTTCTGTGTACCAAACTAGGACTCATATCTCTGGAGAGGTTGGTGTATTTTAGTGCCTAAGTACTCAGTCTAAGTTATGTGCCAATCGGTATGCAATTGCACTGCGTGTTGGTAGATTGCATGAGGATTTTAAGCTAACAGATCTTCCAGACGGAGATCTGTGTGTGTGGTGGCTCAGCAGACCAGTCTGCGGACAAACTGTTGGGTGGTGGCAGGCTATCATTTATTGTGTGTCTGGTGTGTGGGGACAGTGGGAAGAGTGATTAACGCCAGGGTTCTAGCTTGTAGGATAGCTGGAGGAACCCTAGAAGTGTGTAGTAATTGCTATACTGCTCCCCAACCCTTAGAGTGCACCAGATTGTATGTACGATTCGTATCTGCCTGTGTGTGGTCAGCTAGCTGGATTGGAGTGGAGTCTCCCTCTAGTGGTGGCCAAAGGTAATGCGGGCTGTGAAAGTACCACAGCCAGTCTTACATGCCCAGTATAAGTTCCCCCTTATTCCCTTAGTTCCTATATACCCTGGTCACGGAACACACATCGCAGTTAGCTAGTCGCTGTGGGCGTGCATAATCCGTGACACTCCTCTCAAGTGCCCACCGCCCTGATACAAGCAGTGGGCTGGCTCTTAGGAGGAGTTATGAAAACATCAAAATACCTTGATGAGTGGATGTCAGTCTGGAGGCGTACAGTGGCATACTAAGGGGGGTGCAGGGGGTGTAGTGTTTATCAGATGCTGAGACACTGGGTGTGTTGCAACAGCCCAACTTTCTTTTATTATACACAGCACTGCAGTGCCCAATGTGCACTACAGCCCCCATTTTCCCCGCCAGATAGCCATGTGGATGGGGGAATCCCTTCCTTTGAGCTATTGTGTTCTGATGGTGGGCAGACTTTCCCTTAATCAGAATTCACTGATCAGTGCTGCTGGCCATAGTTGGTGGCACTGATCATTCTGTAAAAAATTACACATCAACTTCTGTACAACCGGCCTGCCCATACCTGGATTGAAATTCGTCTGGTCCCTGCTGAACTGGATGAATTTGATTCATGTATGGCCGCCCTTAGGCTGGAAGAGGGCGTTTGGGATACTGTACTGGGGGTTAGGCTAGGAGGGGGCTGTACTGGGGAGAGGGTCTGTACAGGGGTTAGGCAGAGAGGGGGGTCTTTAGCATAGGTGGAAGGGGGTCTGTACTAAGGTTTAAGCTTTATATCATGCTTCTTAAGCCCCATACACACAGCAGAATGTCAGGAGACATTTGCCAAGTAAAAAAAAAAAAACATCTGACATTCTGCCCGTGTGTATGTCGGTCTGTCCGACAGAAGCCGGCTTCTGTTGGACGTGCATGCTGGAAAACCAGCAGCTGACCGACTTCTGATCAACACTCCCAGCCAATGGCAGAAAGCGTTGATCGGAGTGTTCTGGTGGGGGGGCGTCACCCTGTCAGAACACAACAGCTCAGTGGGGGAGATTGCTGGACTAACCTCACATCTCACATGTACAGAACCTCCGACCAGAGCCGACAGGTTTTTTCGTGCAACCTGCTGGATTGCACACAAAAAAACAGAAAAAAACTGTAGTGTCTACCCAGCTTTACTGTCCATAATCAATCTAATTGATTTATATAGATATAGGTGTATCACATGGGCCGGTAGGCATATTCCCACTTGGAGATTCTTTTTTTGCTGGCATCATTTGTGGTGTCTATCATCTACCATTACAGGTATGATCGATGTATAAATCATTGTTTACTAAATATTTGGGTTTTTTTTGTCTTTGCTTAAGTGAACCATCTTATCAAAATGTTAACGATATATGAATGCAAATGTTATTTTAAAATTTATATATACATACATACACACACATTTTAATCTTTGATTTATTTCTTTTTTCAATATATTTTTTAGCTTGAGCTATATCTAGTACTCGATTTATGTGGTCCTGAAGAGGATCCCACGAAAACGCGTGGACCAGCGTACTATCAAATTACTATCAGCTTCATCGTCTCACTTTGTACTATATGGTATACACAATGATGTTTCCATGTCTTTTTAAACATGTAATCCAATAAAATCTGTAAAGCTTTTCCCAGCAAATCAAGTGTGTCTGTTGTGCTTTTGTTAATGGGAGCTGTATTGGGTCTTGGGCTGGGAGGAGGGGGGAGGGGCTGTACCTTTTGGCCACTTGGGGCGTGCACCCGCAGCGTGTGCTCAGAGCCTATGCGAGTGCCCGGCGGGCGCGATGACCACCGAGTACCCGAGATCGCTTGTGACAGAGCAAGAACCAAAAAATCCTGGTTCTTTCAGGGGAGTAGAGACAGATCGTGTGTTCATACTAAGTATGAACACCGATCTGTCTCTCCTCCTAGACAGTCCCATCCCCCTACAGTTAGAACACACCTAGGGAACACAGTTAACCCCTTAATCGCCCCCTAGTGTTAGCCCCTTCCCTGCCAGTGACATTTATACAGTAATCAGTGCATTTTTATAGCACTGATCGCTGTATAATTGCCAATGGTCCCAAAAATGTGTCAAAAGTGTCCAATTTGTTTGCCGCAATATCGCAGTCCTGATACACTGTACAGGTATTATTTTGCTTTTATTTCAATCCTCTTAATTGTCTGGAAGCCCTAAGGACTGTATTTGCTGCAGTTGTACAAAGGTGGTTACAAATACAATGATATATGGACTATATTATTTGTTTAATAACTTGGTAAAAAATCTCCTATATGTGCAATTCTACACTGGCTCGTCAACTATCAGCTTTCAATATCTAGCCCAAAACAGACTGCACAAAGCTGACATGCCATTGGTAGGCATCCCTTGCCACATATCTGAGCTGCTACCATGTTTATAAATGATGAAGAAAAGTAATTATTTTCATATGCCTTTTAGTTTACTAGAATGCCTCTGTTGTATAGGAGGGATAAGAGAATGTTTTCTGTTTCATACATTTATGTTAACGCTCTTAAATGCACTTTGTACAGAAAACATAATTATTAGACTTATTCCTTCACTCTAATTCATATTAATTGTAGCGTAACAGTTTTGCGTTCTAATGCAGAACATTGCACCAGTCTCTTTCTGTATGGCAGTGTGATTCTATGCATAGATTAACCACTTCAATACAGGGCATTTTCACCCACTTCCTGCCCAGGCCAATTTTCAGTTTTCAGCGCTGTAACATTTTGAATGACAATTGGGCGATCGTGCAACACTTTACCCATATGACATTTTAATCATTTTTTCCCCACAAATAGGGCTTTTTTGGTGCTATTTGATCACCTCTGCAGATTTTATTTTTTGCGCTATAAACAAAAGAAGAGCGACAAGTTTGAAAAAAAAATACAATATTTTTAACTTTTTGCTATAATAAATATCCCTATTTAAAAAAAAACAAAACAAAACAATTTTTTTTCTCAGTTTAGGCCGATATGTACTCTTCTACATATTTTTGTTAAAAAAAACAAAAACAGTAAGCGTATATTGATTGGTTTACGCAAAAGTTATAGCGCCTACAAAATAGGGGATAGATTTATGGCATTTTCTTTTTTTTTTCACTAGTAATGATAAAGATCTGCGATTTTTGTCGTGACTGACATTGCGGACATATCGGACACTTTTCACACTCTTGTGGGACCATTCACATTTGCACAGCGATCAGTGCTATAAAAATGCACTGATTACTGTATAAATGTTACTGGCAGGGAAGGCGTTAACACTAGGGGTTAAATGTGTTACCTAGGGAGTGATTCTAACTGTGGGGGGAGGGGACTGACTAGGGGAGGAGATTGATTGGTGTTCATACTTAGTATGGACACACGATCTGTCTCCTCTCCCCTGACAGGACGTGACGTTTACACACACAGATCCACGGTGCTGCTCTATAAAGAGCGTTCGTGAGTGCCCGGCCGCTGGGCACGCACTTCGGCTCCTCAGTGACGCAGCGGCGTGCCCTCAATACCGCCGGGAAGCCGAGGATGTCATATGACGCCCGCCCAGGATGGGAGATCCCATCTGCTGACGTCATATGTCTATGGGCGGGTAGGGAAGTGGTTAAGGACCCTGGTGTCATTGTACTAATCCCAATTGTGAAAAGTGTCTGTGTGTTATAATTCTGGGAACCCACTGTCAGATTCTCGTTTTTACGGTATTAATATCGATATTTCAATAATTCGATATTGATGCGAAAAGTTCCAAGAAAGTTTGTTCAGTTCTTGTGTAAAAACTCAAAAATTGATTTAATAAAAATAGCAAAATATTACAAGAACAATATCAAAATTTAAAATGTAAAAATAACATTAATGTATTATATTCTTAATATGAAGATTGAATCAGATGTGTGTGTGTGCGTATGTAGATGTGGCAGCAATGGCTCGTGTCTGCTGCAAATCTGTTACTAGCTTTTTACTCCTAAATTCAGCTCCCACCTTCTCCTAAAATCTGACCCCTCCTTCCTAAAAAGGCTTGGTTAAAGGTTCTTAATTGACTTGTAGTCCTACAGAAAATCACAGCTTTCCTGAGACATAGCTTTCCTCTCTCCACACACAAGGGTGTGACATTCCTGAAGAGTGACCAAAAACAGTGTGTAAACCCATTTTAACATATACAACATAAGTTTCCTAACTTTCTAAATCAAATACTACATATATCAGTAGGTATATTATATTCATCTAAAACGCAATGTTCTTATTAATATCCTAATCAAGAAATATTGTAACATAAAGGACTTATATCTCTTAACTAACACATTGAACTTTTACATCTTAAAGTATGTGAATCCTTCCTTCTCACAGGTGGGGGAAGGTGAAAGGAAACCAACTAATTATTGCTATATGTGAGCTCTCCCAAAAAATGCTTATGAGCTTATAACAGCATATACTTTCACAAGTATAAAAATCTTAAATAATTTCACTTTTTCCATACATAGAAGAGATATACAGTAAATATATATATTTAACTCAATTATTCTGAGAAGATCTCATCCATTCATTCATTTGTTAATATTTGTTAATTGATGAATATTAGATTCTAACACCCACGTGTTAATGCGTCACTGTATAGGGACCCCAAGTGTCATGCGTGTAACACAGTTGTTAGATAAAAGGTGTCAGAATGGCATTGTTCTGGAGCCCTAGGTGTTGAGGTACCATTGTTCTGGTAGCTGAAGCCTCAGCGTACCACTTCCTTAGGATCCTAAATATTGGTATGATACTGTTGTGGAATCCCCGGATATCAGTGAGTCATTGTTCTGAGACCCTTAGTTGTTAACCGGTTATTTTTCTAGATCCTCCTGTTTCAGTGTGCCATTGTTTGGAATCCCAAGTGTCAGTTTATATTACTTTGTTATCCAACTTATGGCCAGCTATAGATGGTTCGAATCTCGGCCGGTTCAGCAGGAACTGTCCAATATTGGAACCATGTATGGACAGGCTGAATGTACCCAAGATGACCGATCAATCAAGTTGGGTACAACCAGCCTGCCAGATTTTACTTACGATTATCCTCACTTACGATTTACCCTCACTTCCATCAACTTTTTGAGATGGGAATGAGGGACACCTATAAAGCAAAAGTATGTAGGTGTAGGACACACCCCCTGCCACGCCCACTTAAAGGAGAATTATACAAAAAAAATTATTGGTAAACCCACAAATTCTTTTTTTACCACTACTATTGCTTTATATTGGCTTTTGGAATGTACAAATGCAGCAAATGCAGAGGGACATTGTTCCAAATCAGGGACAGTCCCTCCAAATCAGGAACAGTTAGGAGCTATGACTTCAATTCCCTGTGATGGTGGTCACCAGTAGAAATAGAAAAAAAAAGTGTATCCCGCTAATGGGGACACAGAAGTAACAGATGACAGGTGTACCGACCTTTTACCACACTAAAAATAAAATAAAGGTTTTGACATTAGATACACTTTAAGGCGGCAAACTGCCAACATAAGGAACAAGGAGACAAATCCAGGTCATGACAGGCAGACTCCAGCAAGAATTAGAAGAAAAGCCAAGGTCAGGACAGATGGAAAACAGGAGGATCCAACAGTAAAGCCAAGTCTGGGAGCAGCAGCCAAAAGCAATGACCAAAGAGGAAACCAAGGTCAGGGTAAGCAGGAAACATTAGGAACCAGGAGACAAGTCCAGGTCAAGACTGGCAGATGCCAGCAAGTAGCAGAAAAAAAAAAAAAACTCCAAGAACGGGGCAGACAGCAAACTGCAGGAAGCAGATGACAAACCAAGTTTAAAGCAGACAAGAAGCAATCACCTTATAAAAGGCCAAAGTCAAAGCTGAGAAACTCCAGCAATGATTGAAAAACCCAAGGTCAGAGCAGGAATTAAAACACCAACAAACCAAGAGACAAGTCGAAGTTAAGACAGGCAGACACCAGAAATGAATAAAAAAAAACCTGAGAGCAGATAGCAAAATACAGTAGAAAAGTAATGTATAAGCCAGTGGATTATTGGTAGGACCAGAGAATACGCTGAGGTTATGTCAGGGGGCAGATAGTAGGAAACAAGAAAAAAAAAAAAAGTCAAGGTCACACTAAAAAATCATATCCGGTATTTCAAAAGATAAATAGAAGATAGAGATACAAGATCCATCCTGTTACAGCAGGTGCTAAGACACGATTTCCCTTGAAAGAGAGGACATCAGACCAGCACAGAAGTCGTCCTTCCTTTATGACAAAATACAAAAATTGCAGCACAAGGAGATGATCTTTAGATCTGCTTCCTTCAGTCATTATCGCATAACTTAGGATGGCATGTGCGGGTGGGTAGGCATGCAGCCTGACCAGTGAAAAAAAAAAAAAACCCTGTCTAAAGATTCAAACACATTTCATCATAACTAGCAAGATAAACCTGTTGTGTTTGCAAGTAGCAGAAATTTGATTTCCTTGTTGGGTTGCTGCGCTTTATTTTTTATACAATTACTGATCCAGGATACCGCGCAAAAAAGCTGCAATTTCTCTGAATGAAGAGAAGACATTTAAGGTAGTTATCTCACAAATATTACTGTGCTGAGGTTATCATTGGAGCTGCTGCAAGAAGATCTAACTAGTACAGAACCAGAGGGGAGTGAATTACATCTTCCAATTGGCCTGGGAAATCCGCAAGAAGATAGTCTGTGACCAGGAAAAGGAAATCCTGACTAAATAAATAATAAATCACGTTAAAAAAAGTTTTTTGGACAAAAGGTCCTGTAAACACAGAGCTAAGATATTAAAGTTTATGCAAAGCCAAATCTTTTTTTACTTATTTGTACAGAGTACAGAATAATTACACACCAGATGTTTTCCCTTAACTCCCTGTCCTAGAGACACAACAGGAACTCATGGAAAATCTCTCCAAACCTTTAGGCTCATTCACATGGACTTGTAACCCTGTAGAGCAGGGTGTCAAACTCATTTTAATCGCGAGCCTCATCAGCGTTATGGTTGCCCTCAGAGGGCCGGTTCTATCTGTAGCCTCCCACCATCAGAATTCAGGAGCCCCCCAACCCTCCCTTACCATGTGCTGCTGGGAAGTAGACACCAGGGTCTGGAGGAGGACCAGAGTAGGGCTGGAGTCAGCTTCTGAAGTCTGCTGAATGCTGAGATCAGTGGAGGTGGAGACCAGGGGGTGCTGCAGGATGTGTAGGACTTCTGTCCTACTCTCTGCTGCCAACTTCTGAGATGGGGGTTTGAAAGAGATGAGCCTCTCTGCAACTGCACAGAGATGTACAGGATCTGGCAGAGGAGTTCTGTCCTCCTCTCTGCTGCCGTCTTCTGACACAAGGTGGGGCAGAGATAAAGGAGGTGCAGCAGCTGCAGGAGAAGTGCAAGGGCCACATGAAATGTCCTGGAGGGCCTGATTCGGCCTCGTGTTTGACACATGTGCTGTAAAGGGTTGTTTATTTCTTTGTTCTAGTGATGAACTGCGTGCAGGCAGCCCATACTGGACACACCTCAGCTGTACAGACTCAACCACACAGCCAAATTTAACAGATAGGTGCATGGCCCTGGCAGCACAGGCTCTGCACTGGGGTCTGTGTACCCATCCCTGTCAAACTTGACTGTGCTGATGAGTCCAAAGAGCTGGAGTGTTTCCATTCACTAATATGGGTTACCTGAATGCAGCTCAGTGTTAGGTCAGAAAAGTAAACAAAGCACTGGGCTGGGCTGAGCACCCATGTGAATGAGCCCTTAGACAGTTATGTCTGGAGCAGGTATTCCCTTTGGGAGAAATGAAAGCGGAGTGCCACCCAAAATGGGAACTTCTGCTTTAAGTGTTGGTGACCCCCTGACATGCCACATCTGGCATGTCATTTTTTTTTTGGGGGGGGGGGGGGTAGCAGGTACCCTGTTTTTACAGGCACCCAGCTCCCACTTCCTCCCTGGTGCCGCAGTGCCGGAAGGAAGATCACCTCTCCCCCCTCTCTCCCTGCAATCTTCTGGGACATGTCACAGGTTCCAGAAGATTGCCCGAACAATCACAGCCTGCGGCGTAGCTCGCCCAATGCGCAGTGCACGGCTGGCTGTGAAGTCACAGCTGGGCGCCCACAGTTAGGATGCCGGCGCCGGGCCCGGGCTTCGTTCATCGCTGGACCGTGGGACAGGGGAATGTCTATTAAAAGTCAGCAGCTACACTTGTTGTAGCTGATGACTTTTAAATGGGTGGAACTCCACTTTAACCTTTATTGTTGTAGCTGCTGACTTTTAAAAGGGTGGAACTCCGCTTTAACCTTTATTGTTGTTGTTTTATACTAATATATTGGATTTCCTTTCATTTTCCATTACATTAAAATAAGAATGCTACAAGATGAGCACAGACAGTGAGGCCCGGAATGATGGAAAGAAGAGGAATAGTGCAGGGCCGGGCATGACAGTGTGTCTAGTGACACACATAGGGTTAATGTTTCAAGGAAAAGTGTGGGAGGAGATAACAGGAAAGTAAGGAGGAGTGGCCTTATAAAAGAGGGGAGGAGCAAAAACGGAACAGTGTGCTGGGAAGGAGACACGAGGAGGCAGAATTTCTCTGCTCCTCAGACACAATGGCGGACGTTGAGGCGATTTTGGCGCGGTTGCGGCAGGCGGCGGCGGCGAATGGATCCGACTGGCTTCGCAGCCAGGTCACAGCGATGCTCGGGGGAGAAGCAAGCCATGCAGGGGGTGAAGGTGAGCCGTCTGTGCGTGCGCGGAGATCGCGGCCTCCGGCGCGCTATTCACCTGGGCCAGGACATGGACAGGGTCGTCTGACACGGAGCCCAAGGGGGGAACAATCGGCACCGCCGGCCAAGAGGAGCCACACGGGTGATTCGGTGGGGCCCGGGCGGGTTACACGCCGCGGTCACGGAGCGGTGGGCGGGGCCACGGGCCAACATGGTGCCACTTCCCCGCACGCTGGCACTGCACGGAGGATTTCGAACAGCCCCTCAGTACCTCTGCACGAGTGTGAGCGGGTGGACAGAAGGGGGAGAACGTCGCCGAGAGCAGCAGCGTCCGGGTCGCGTGGATCGAGCGGCACCGCGGGTGGGCGGAGCTTACCGGGCGAGGGGGACGTGTCCCAAGATGGCGATGGAAACAGTGCCCAGGCTGGCCCGGTAGCTGGAAGTTCAGGGCAGCAGGGAGCAGCAGTGACTCGTCGCACGGTACAGGCCTCACACCAGCGTGGGCTTCCGGCCTCCAGGAGGGCTTCTCCTGGGGGGCTACCTCTGACGCCAGTCCCAGTGCAAGGGGAACAGTCCGAAGACGAGGTGTCCGATGAGGAAGATGGGCTACAGCAGCCGGAACCAGCAAGAGAGAGCAGCACAGCGGCTGTTGGGAGGAATCCTGGTCAGTCCGGTAAGTCTAGTGATAACTTTTCCTTTACCAATGCTTTGCAGGGCTTGCTGGGGGGGATAGCAACAACTGCAGGAGGGATGGTGACACCTTTGCAGAGCGGGGTGGGTCAGGTTACTGACCAACAACTGGCGAGTACTGCACCCGCCAGTTCGGGGTCAGGGGGACAGCTCCAGGAGCTATTGGAGGGTTTAAGGGCCCTGGTTGGTCGCTTTGGAGAGGGACCAGGGCAGGCTCCGCAAGGGGATGCACAAAGGGCGACAGGGGCTGCGGTTACAGAGGTGCCAGCTACCACAACGCCAGAGAAGGTGGCAGACAAGGAAACAGCAGGTGAGAAGGGGGCTGCAGAAACAAAAGGCAGGACTGATGTGGTTAGGCTGGCAGATGCTGCAAAATGTGAGATATATGTTTGTTTTGAAGGCCCGTTAGGGGCACACTTGAAACCTGAAGTGAGAGAAAAAATTCATAAAGGTGAGTACGTGGAAATTTTCTCCTTGTTGCCATTGGAAAAGTTTAACCTGGATAGGGTTAAACCCGACGATTCCAAGAAGGAGGATGAGGAGAAGAGGAGATATAGATTGATACCGCGGACGTTTGTGAATTGGTTGCAAGCGTTCGCTATCATGGCTAGTGTCATTGGTGAAAAGAACCCTGAACATTGTTCGGGGTTGTTTTGTTATATGGATGCTATAGGTGAGGCACATAGAGTGTACGGGGGAACTGCGTGGTTACGTTACGATGAGCAGTTTCGTCAACGCAGAGCGGTGCGTCCGGCTCTGCGTTGGGACCATAAGGATATTAGCCTATGGATGAAGCTGATGTCGTCGGCTAGGACCCCGCCTCAGTTATTTCAAGGGGGGGGCCGGGGGTACTAACTCCTCAGGACTACCGGCCGGCAGAAAATGGGGGGTATGCTGGCAGTATAATGAAGGATCCTGTAAATTTGGGGGGTCCTGCAAATTCAAGCACGAGTGTTCAGGCTGTGGGGGAGCCCACACCCTGTCTCGGTGTTTCAAAAAAGGTAAACGTACCGGGGAGTTTGCTCACAAGAGGGATGACGCCGGTGAAGGTGGAAAGGATGCAACCTTTCCTAAGTAAGTATCCGGATAGGAAAGCGGCGTTACTGATCACTGAGGGTTTTAGAGAGGGGTTCAAAATTCCATGTTCATTGGCGGTGGTTCCTCCAGTAGCACGGAATTTAAAATCTGCGTTGCAACACCCGGGGGTGGTGGGGGAGAAATTGGAAAAGGAAGTGGCTTTAGGACGGATGGGGGGGGCCATTTGAGGCAAAACCATTGAATGACTTGGTGGTGTCCCCTCTGGGGGTGGTGCCCAAGAAAGAGCCGAATAAGTTTCGGCTCATTCACCACTTATCATTTCCAAAAGGGGGTTCGGTTAACGATTTCATTGACCCGGACGTCTGCACCGTGTCATACACTTCGTTTGATGCGGCGGTTCGATGGGTCAGGCGCTATGGAAAAGGGGCACTGATGGCAAAAGCTGATATTGAGGCAGCGTTTAGGCTGCTGCCAGTACACCCGGACAGTTTTTGGCTGCTGGGTTGCAAGTGGCAGGAACAATTTTATGTGGACAAATGCTTGCCTATGGGTTGCTCCATTTCCTGCGCCATGTTTGAAGTTTTCAGTTCCTTTTTTGGAGTGGGTGGTAAGAGATTTGTCCGGCCTTGAATCTATGATACACTATTTAGATGATTTCCTATGCATAGGCCCACCGTCTTCCAGTGTGTGTGCGATTTTATTGTCAACGTTGCAACACACTGCAGAACGGTTTGGTGTTCCCCTGGCTGCTGACAAAACTGAGGGCCCCACCACGGAGATTAGCTTTTTGGGCATTGTTATTGATTCAATGGCAATGGAATGTAGGTTACCGCAAGGAAAGTTACTGGATCTGCAGACGGAAATAAGGCGGGTCCATGGGATGAAAAAAATACAGCTGAGGGATCTCCAATCTTTGCTTGGTAAGTTGAACTTTGCTTGTAGAATCATACCCATGGGTAGGGTTTTTTGCCGACGGCTGTCTGCCGCTACGGCTGGGGTAAAAGCACCGGCCCATTTCATTAGGCTTACTAAGGATCATCGTGAGGATTTAAAGGTATGGTATCAATTTTTGTCGGAATACAACGGGAGGTCAGTGTGGTTGTCTGGTCCGGTAAGCAACTTCGATGTAGAATTAGTTACTGACGCGGCGGGATCTACTGGATATGGGGCGTTCTTTAAGGGTCAATGGAGTGCAGAACCATGGCCAAAATCCTGGGTTGAAGCAGGTTTCCTTCGTAACTTGGTACTATTGGAATTGTTTCCAGTAGTTCTGGCTATGGAATTATGGGGCAAGGCTTGTCAGAATTTAAAGTTGCGGTTGAACTGTGATAATATGGGAGTGGTGCAGGTAGTCAATCGCTTGTCAGCGTCTTCTCAACCTGTCATAAGACTATTGCGACAGTTGGTATTACGGTGCTTGCAATTGAATATTTTATATATGCTGTGCATATACCTGGGATTGAAAATACGCTGGCTGATTCACTGTCTCGCTTTCAGTGGGACAAGTTCAGGGAATTAGCTCCGGCTGCAGAGAAGGAAGGGATTCCTTGCCCGGGTTGGATCTGGGAGCTGGCATTGGAGTCATCGCAGGATGGATACAACAGTCTGTGAGTGAGTCCACATGGTCGGCCTATGTGAAGGTATGGGGTGAATGGTTGAGACTTGTACGGGAATCCGGAGCAAAGGATGACGGGGGAGAGTTGAGATTATTGGTCATTTATTTTGTGTCCAGGAATATGGAAAATGGGGTGGGGGTATCGTCTATTGGTAAGAAATTGGCGGCGCTGTCGTTTCTGTTTAAGTTACAGGGGATGGAGGATTGGACGAAGGAATTTTGGGTACGGCAGGCATTAAAAGGGTACCGGAAAGGGCACAAGAAAAAAGATAACCGTAGACCGGTCACTTTTGCCAACCTGTTGGCAATTTGTGATCAGCTAGGGTTGGTGTGCAGCTCAAGTTATGAATGTTTACTTTTTACAGCGGCCTTTTCGCTGGCGTTTTTTGGGGCGTTTCGGGTAGGGGAGTTGGTCAGCCCATCCAAAAAGGAAGCGGGGGGTATTTTGGTGCAAGACGTGCGGGCACGCACGGGAAGTGTGTGTTTACGGCTGAGGAGGTCGAAAACAGACCAATTGGGAAAGGGCATAGATGTGTGGCTGCATGCATTACCGGGATCGCCAGTATGTCTGGTGAGGACGGTTAATGAATTTGGGAAGATTAGACCGGTAGGTGAGGGTCCATTTTTATGTCATGAGAATGGTGCTTACCTTTCAAAGTTTCAATTTGTGGCGGTGTTTCGAAAATGCTTATCGATGATAGGTTTGGATGAGAAAGCATACGCCTCACACTCCTTCCGCATTGGGGCGGCCACAGAAGCTGCCAGATGCGGGTTGGATGAAGCAGCGGTGCGGAGGATCGGTAGATGGGAATCAAAGAGATTCCGTTCATACATTCGCCCTCAATTGGTAGTGGAATAATAAAAAAAAAAAAAAAAAAAAAAAATAATATATATAAATAAATAAATGAAAAATAAATGAAACCCGTATGTTGTATAAGTTGGGTTTTCACATATAGGTAGTGGGTGTTTTTGGTCTGTTGCGTTGGTGATATCACCCTGCCTTGTTGTCTTTTCGTTTCAGATGGAGTGTCTCCACGCCTCGTCTGGATACTGGGACACTCCTACGTTTGTTGGGGGGCAAGGAGAGGTGATGCGAGACCAGATGGGCGCCAGTTAGGCATATCAAGAAGGGAGGCTTTTATCAAGTGGCTGGGGAGACCAGGAATGATGTGGGGCAGAGTGGTTTCAGAGGTGGAACGATTTGCCTGGCTAGATAGACCTCCAGATGTGTTGGTCATACACGCTGGAGGTAACGATTTGGGGGTGAGGACGGTCCGGGACCTGATAGAGGATGTAAAAGCAGATTTGTTGCACTTGCACACTAATTATCCGAACACTTTGTTACTATGGTCTGATATTGTGGCACGAACTTCGTGGTGCAATGCTAGGTCTGTGGTAAGGATTAACAAGGCTCGTATACGTGTCAACAGGGTGGTGGGGAGGTTTTTGGTTCAACAAGGGGGCATGGTGATTCGGCACAGAGAGCTCGAGATAAATGTAGGCCTCTATTTGAGGAGGGATGGGGTCCACCTCACAGATGTGGGGACGGATCTTTGGACCATGGGTTTGCAGGAAGGAATAGAACGGGCCTTGAGGGTGTGGAGGGGCCCTTAAGGATAAGGTTTCATCCTTTCGGGCTGTGGCTGGTTTGTTGTTGTTGGTCGGTGACGGTAGCGGTAAATAAAAGGTTAAAAGGGGTGGGGGGTCAGCAATAGTATGGCCCCTCCTGTGTATTCCTGAAAGGAATACCGGTATGTTGCACTGCGGGAGGGGGTTGTCTCCGAGCGGTACAGCTGGAGGCCTTATCAGTTTTGAAACATGTTCCTGCAGTGCTCTCTTGTGGATATGTGGTAAACTGGGGTAGCTCCGTCATTGACCAACAGATTGTTTAAAACATGTTGTTTTATCTGAGTTTATATGTTATTCATATTGAAGTTAATATTGGAGGTAATTTTATACAGTTGTTTAATAAAAGGCTGTTATGGCCATTTATACTCCAGATGAAAGGTGTGGTCTCGTTATTTAAGTTGGTAAGAGGGTGGAGTATGGTGGCTAACAGTATGGGTAAAATTGGGGTACATCTGGACTACACTAGTCAAGTGAGGCCCGGAATGATGGAAAGAAGAGGAATAGTGCAGGGCCGGGCATGACAGTGTGTCTAGTGACACACATAGGGTTAATGTTTCAAGGAAAAGTGTGGGAGGAGATAACAGGAAAGTAAGGAGGAGTGGCCTTATAAAAGAGGGGAGGAGCAAAAACGGAACAGTGTGCTGGGAAGGAGACACGAGGAGGCAGAATTTCCCACCCTCCCTCCCTGTGTAATGTGTTGTTGGTGTTGTTAATGCGTGTGTTTATTTTTCAGGTTTGGAAGCATTTGGTCGTCATGACAGCTGGATGGTTGGCTGGTTTGTTGTTGTTGGTCGGTGACGGTAGCGGTAAATAAAAGGTTAAAAGGGGTGGGGGGTCAGCAATAGTATGGCCCCTCCTGTGTATTCCTGAAAGGAATACCGGTATGTTGCACTGCGGGAGGGGGTTGTCTCCGAGCGGTACAGCTGGAGGCCTTATCAGTTTTGAAACATGTTCCTGCAGTGCCCTCTTGTGGATATGTGGTAAACTGGGGTAGCTCCGTCATTGACCAACAGATTGTTTAAAACATGTTGTTTTATCTGAGTTTATATGTTATTCATATTGAAGTTAATATTGGAGGTAATTTTATACAGTTGTTTAATAAAAGGCTGTTATGGCCATTTATACTCCAGATGAAAGGTGTGGTCTCGTTATTTAAGTTGGTAAGAGGGTGGAGTATGGTGGCTAACAGTATGGGTAAAATTGGGGTACATCTGGACTACACTAGTCATGCTATACAAACCTGTCAGAGGGTCTAACCCTGGCCTACCTTATCCAAAACTAAAAAAATCTTGTCTTTACATTCATGCATACTTTAACAACTGACACGAATATCAGATTACATAGTCTAGTAGCTACATTATTAACACCTGTCTAAACCCCAGCCCTTGCCCCGCCAACAAAATGCTAATGAGATTTTTGTATAAAAATGTTTTTGTTTTTATTACATATATTTTAGGCCCAGTGACATCATTAATTGGTATATATGCTTCTCTATGCAATGCAGGCAAATCATGGCTAGAGGGAACGGCCATCGGGGTTCTGTACATAGCTTCCTGATGTGGTAAATCTGTGGTAATGCCCATATGTGATGCTGAGCCCTCACAAGTGAAAAACTGAAACCCAAAAACCCAATCAATGAAAGGGGTGGGCCCGCGACAGCAAGACTCGGGTGCAGTGTTGTTATGTGAAAGGGGGGCATGCTGGAAGCTTCAGACGCTCCCTTCTCTGGGCACCTCATTGACAGTAGTGACTGTAGTGTCATTTTCTTCAGTGAGGGTTCTTTTTCTGGGAGGAAGTCAGCACCTCCGCCACTGGCCTTGTGCTCTCCTGTCACTTATTGTAAACACTGAAGCTGGCTTCCTCTGCTGGCTTCTGTGTTTATGACAAGTGACGGTGTGCCTCTCCGGGGCTTAAACAGCATGCCCCTGCCATAGAGCATGCCAGCAGAGTCCAGCCTTGTGGCAGCTGCATCTCCTGCACTGAGAAGTGGGTAAGTAGCTGGTGGGGGTTGGTGGAATACATCTGTACTAGAGGGTGGGAGCTCTGTAGTGAAGGGGGTGGGGGTGAAGGAAGAGCTCTGTATTGAGATAGGAAGAGCCCTGTACTGCTGGGGTGGGGGGGGGGGTGGGGGGGTGAGGAAAAGAGCCTTGTACTTCTGTTTTACCCACTCCTGCCCCTTGCATAATAGACACTCCTGGGCCCTGCGCAATGCTCATTCCTAAACCCTGCGCGATACCCACCCCTACGCAATATATGCACTGTTAGGTCCTATGCTTTATGCAGTACATGGTTCTGACCCTGTGTCTTGCATGATATGCACTCCTGAGCTCTTTTTGGGACATTTTTTCATTTCAGTGACACCACTGATGCTGGCCGCAGCTGGACAGCATTTTCCTATCAGTGCCACCAGTGACACCACCAACGCAGGGACATATTTTCCTTTCAGTGACACCACCGATGCACAATGGCAGCGGCAGCACCCGACAGTCGATGGAAACATCGGCTGCGGTGCCGACATCGCTGGATTCCAGGACAGGTGAGTGTCCTAATATTAAAAGTCAGCAGCTACAGTACGTGTAGCTGCTGACTTTAAATTTTTGGAGGGGGAGGCCAGAACACCACTTTAAGGCCCCTTTCACACTGGGGCGGTAGGGGGCGTCGGCGGTAAAACAGCGCTATTTTTAGCGCTGTTTTACCGCGGTATTCGGCTGCTAGCGGTGCGGTTTCAACCCCCTGCTGGCGGCCGAAAAAGGGTTAAAACCCCTCATATAGCGCGGCTATAGCCGCGGTATTGCCGCGCTGTCCCATTGATTTCAATGGGCAGGAGCGGTTTAGGAGCAGTGAATACACCGCTCCTTCACCGCTCCAAAGATGCGGCTTGCAGGAGATTTTTTCTTCTCCTGCCAGCGCACCGCTTCAGTGTGAAAGCCCTCAGGCTTTCACACTGAACAAACAGCAGAGGCTGTTTAGGGGCGGTTTGCAGGCGCTATTTTTAGCGCAATAACGCCTGCAAACCGCCCCCAGTGTGAAAGGGGCCTTAGTTTGTTGCAGAGTAGCTACAAACATTGATTCTATTTTCTTTAATCTATTTATTGATTTTTAGAACATCAAACAAAAAACAACATACATTGGTTATGACAGGTATCAAATGTGACCCTTACAGGAAACATAGCATTTGGTAATCGATTACATGCAATGCAACAGGAATCATGGGTCACCATGATGAGCGCAACAGGTAGGCTCCTGGGGTAGTAGGATGGTATGGGACTAGAATGTGCACATCAGAATGAAATATTACACTTACAACTGTGTATGGCTAACAATTGACAAGGAGTATCTTGGGTACCGGATGAAATCTAGTGTGTTTCTGAAGCTAAGGGGGGGTCTGCCAGCCATTTGGACCAGACCTTGTCATATTTTTGAGGGCATCCTCTATTGGCATAACAGTCCTTGTATAGGGGCAAGCTGTTCTTAACCAGTTGTTTCCACAGGGAAAGGGGGGGGGGGGGGGGATTTGCGCCAACTAAGGGCTATGGCTTTGCAAGCATAGAGGAGAAGTAACCCAACCAGACTACGTGCTGCCACTGTGGGAATTAGTTGCTCTATCAGGCCCAGCATGCAGATTGATTTTGAGGGTTGGAGTAGTATGGTAGTGACCTGGGTTATAATACTCAATACCTCTTTCCAATATTCGACAATAGCCAGGCAGGTCCAAAAGATATGACCAGAGTCCCCTGGTATTTTCCCGCAATGCCAGCACCTGAGGAGGGGTTCAGAAGAGCGGGGTTCATTTTGTGTAGTCTGCGTGGGGTAAAGTATGCGCGACTGACCATCTTGAACTGAATCAGCTGGTCCCTTAGTGAGACCAGGGATCTAAAAGGGAAGTCCCATATGTCATCCCTAACGTCATTGTCAAAGTCAGGAATGTTGTGTAGCCATTTAGTTCTAAGTTTCTCCAGGATAGAAAGGGAGGTTATTGTCAAATAGGAGTATAGCTGTGGGGTGGGCTTTTTCGCACATCCTGATCTGAGGAGGTCCTCCTGTGTAGACTGGAGCACTAAGGGGGGAGAATGGGAGAATTGGAGGCCGAAGGCAACATTGATATTATTTTAAAATGCATGCAACAAACATTACATACATTTTGGCATATGCTACTATTGCGCTGTCGCCTTTTACTTCTCCACTTAGTGGGAAGGGGTGGGGTGTGTTCGTAATTCCATGATTTCCAATCTTAAAACCAAACACTGGATGACCTTGTGCCAGCACTGCTGGGAAAGAAATGGCTAGGTTATGCAAGATGTCCTCCAACCAGGAAATGAGGGGGCTCCTTCTGACTTGTTGGTGCTTCTAGTGCACACTGTGACAATTATACAATGGAGATTTACTAAAACTGGAAAGTGCAAAATCTGGTTTAGCTGTGCATGGTAGCCAATCAGCTTCTAACTTCAGTTTGTTCAATTAAGCTCTGATAATAAAACCTGGAAGCTGATTGGTTTCTATGCAGAGCTGCAGCAGATTTTACACTCACTTAGTAAATCGACCACAATGTAATCAGAGTAAGCAGTTCAGGAGAGGAACCTGTACCAACTGTGACAACTGTGACTTGAGGGTTAGGTTGGAGTTCTGCTTTAAAGGGTGTATATAAACTAGTTCACTAAACCAAGTGTCACCACGAGGCTCCTGTGGATTGTGTAAACAAAAAAAAAACAAATCTTTGCCAAAGAATCTTTGACTCAACATCTTAATCTTTAAGCATCGCCCCTCATTTAATATTTTCGGTTTATCTTAATCCTACAAAAAAAACACAGAGAATCAAAACATGTTTCTGTGCAGAGAATATCACACTCATTTCATTTTAATACCATAGATTTACACGACAATGAACAGGAATCAAAACATATAAATTCAGTATATTCTCAGGATTAAGGCTGGGCTCACACATGTGCGGTGCGAATTGAAGCTCCGTTTTCACAGTTAATTGACAAAGTCGTTGTTCAGCGTTTCACGTCAGTTTTTGGTCAGGATTACATCAGTATCAGGTCAGGATTTTATTCTGTTCACAACGGAATGCATCTGCAAATCAGATGTGTTCCCATAGAAGATAATGTGGGTTGCATTCTCACTCCGCATTGCCCAAAAAATGTGTATTTTCTGGGCATTGCGGTTTGAATTGCAAGCACATTATCTTCTATGGGAACGCATCTGATTCGCAGATGCATTCCGTTGTGAACAGGATAAAATCCTGACCTGATACTGATGTAATCCTGACCAAAAACTGACGTGAAACGCTGAACAACGACTTTGTCAATTAACTGTGAAAACGGAGCTTCAATTCGCACCGCACATGTGTGAGCCCAGCTTTAACCGCTTCAGCCCCGGAAGATTTTACCCCCTTCCTGACCAGAGCGTTTTTTGCGATTCGGCACTGCGTTGCTTTAACTGACAATTGTGCGGTCGTGCGACGTGGCTCCCAAACAAAATTGACGTCCTTTTTTCCCACAAATAGAGCTTTCTTTTGGTGGTATTTGATCACCTCTGTGATCAAATATTTTTTGCGCTATAAACAAAATAAGAGCGACAATTTTGAAAAAAAACGCATTATTTTTTACATTTTGCTATAATAAATATCCCCCAAAAATATATAAAAAAACATTTTTTTCCTCAGTTTAGGCCGATCATATTCTTCTACATATTTTTGGTTAAAAAAAAAAAAAAAAAATCGCAATAAGCGTTTATTGATTGGTTTGCGCAAAAGTTATAGCGTTTACTAAATAGGGGATAGTTTATGGCATTTTTATTAATAATTTTTTTTTTTACTAATAATGGCGGCCATCAGCGATTTTTATTGTGACTGCGATGTTATGGCGGACATGTCGGACATTTTTGACACATTTTTGGGACCATTGTCATTTATACAGCGATCAGTGCGATTAAAAATGCACTGATTACTGTGTAAATGACACTGGCAGTGAAGGGGTTAACCACTAGGGGTGGGGAGGGGTTAAGTGTGTCCTAGGGGAGTAATTATTAACTGTAGGGGGATGGGCTAGCAGTGTCATTACTCTGATCACTGCTCCTGATGACAGGGAGCAGAGATCAGTGACACTTGTCACTAGGCAGAACGGGGAGATGCTGTTTACATCAGCATCTCCCCGTTCCTCCTCTCTGTGAGGCGATCGTGGGTATTCCTGCGGCGATCGAGTCCGCGGGACCCGTGACC
The DNA here is from genome assembly GCF_042186555.1 of Aquarana catesbeiana. NCBI lineage: Eukaryota > Metazoa > Chordata > Amphibia > Anura > Ranidae > Aquarana > Aquarana catesbeiana. The sequence goes on along the minus strand of NC_133332.1, from coordinate 241,533,884 downwards.
CGACTCACGGAGCTCCCGGCCGGCGCGCATGCAATGGCACGGCGGAGAATTCAAATGGACGTACAGGTACGCCCATTTGCCCAGTTGTGCCATTCTGCCGACGTACATCGGCGTGGGCCGGTCGGGAACCGGTTAATCTACATAAGGAAACAATGGGTTACAAATCTACCCAGCCCTGAACTATTAGTTATTGAGTTTTGGGAAAGAAATCCCTGTTTTGGTCGATTGATTATGGATTTTGCCTAATAACACATACACTATATTACCAAAAGTATTGGGACGCCTGCCTTTACATGCACATAAACTTTAATGGCATCCCAGTCTTAGTCCGGAGGGTTCAATATTGATTTGGCCCACCCTTTGCAGCTATAATAGCTTCAACTCTTCTGGGAAGGCTGTCCACAAGGTTTAGGAGTGTGTCTATGGGAATGTTTGACCATTCTTCAAGATGGGCATTTGTGAGGTCAGGCACTGATGTTGGACAAGAAGGCCTGCATCGTAGTCTCTGCTCTAATTCATCCCAAATTAGGGTTATAGGCTATAGGGTTGAGGTCAGAAATCTGTGCAGGCCAGTCAAGTTCCTCCACCCCAAAACGCGCTCATCCATGTCTTTATGGACCTTGCTTTGTGCACTTTATTATTATTATTATTATTATACAGAATTTATATAGTGCCAACAGTTTACGCAGCGCTTTACAATATAAAAGGGAGACAATACAGTTATAATACAATAAGATACAGGAGGATTAAGAGGGCCCTGCTCAGAAGAGCTTACAATCTAATAGGGTGGGGCAGGTGGTACAAAAGGTTGTAACTGTGGGGAATGAGCTGATGGAAGTGGTAAAAGATTAGTTGGAGACGTGATAGGCTTTCCTGAAGAGATGAGTTTTCAGGGATCGCCTGAAGGTAACAAGAGTAGGGGATAGCTGGATAGATGGAGGTAGCGAGTTCCAGAGGATGGGAGAGGCTCTGGAGAAATCCTGGAGATGAGCATGAGAGGAGGATACAAGAGAGCCTGAGAGTTGGAGGTCTTGAGAAGAGTGTAGAGGAAGATTTGGGTGATATTTGGAGACAAGATTGGTGATGTAACTTGGGGCAGAGTTGTGAATGGCTTTGTATGTTGTGGTTAGTATTTTGAATTTAATTCGCTGGGTGATTGGGAGCCAGTGTAGGGATTGGGGGAGAGGGTTGGCAGACACTGAGCAGTTGGTAAGGTGGATAAGTCTGGCAGCAGCATTCATGATAGACTGAAGAGGGGATAGCCTATGGAGAGGCAGGCCAATGAGAAGGGAGTTGCAATAGTCAAGGCGAAAGATAACAAGGAAGTGAATGAGGAGCCTAGTGGTTTCATTTGTTAAAAAGGGGCGAATTTTAGAGATGTTACGGAGGTGAATTCTACAAACACTGGTGCACTGGTCCAAATCATTTGGTGGAGGGGGGATTATGGTGTGGGATTGTTTTTCAGGGTTTGGGCTTGGCCTCTTAGTTCTAGTGAAGGGAACTCTTAAGGCATCAGCATACCATGACATTTTGAACAATTTCATGCTCCCAATTTTGTAGGACAGTTTGGGGATGGCCCCTTCCTGTTGCACCAGTGCACAAAGCAAGGTCTATAAAGACATGGATGAGCGAATTTGGGGTGGAGGAACTTGACTGGTCTGCGCAGAGTCCTGACCTCAACCTGATAGAACATCTTTGGGATGAATTTGAGTGGAGACTGAGTCAGGCATTCTCGTCCAACATCAGTGCCTGACCTCACAAATGCACTTCTGGAAGAATGGTCAAACATTCCCAAAGACACACTCCTAAACCTTGTGGACAGCCTTCCCAGAGGAGTTGAAGCTGTTCTAGCTGCAAAGGGTGGGCCAACTCAATATAGAACCCTACGGACTAAGACTGGGATGTCATTAAAGTTCATATGTGTGTAAAGGCAGGCGTCCCAATACTTTTGGTAATATAGTGTAGTTATGAAAATGTTAAACATTTCAGATGGGGTGGCTGCTTTAGTTTTCTTTATGCTTCTTTTTATTTTTACCTGTTGATCCAGTAAATCTGGTATTATTCATCTACATATAAAAAACAAGAAAATACCGCGCTGTCATACAGTACCCCCTGAAAAAAGCAGCAGTTCAAATTGTGAGATGCACACAAAGAAACAACAGTAAACAAGAAAAAACCTGCGCTAAACTTGAATATGTGAATGCAAAAGAAATCAATAATGCATAGCAAAGTTCATAGGATGAGAGATCAGGAAAATCTTCCATAGAAGTGAAACAAGTCCCAAAGCATAGTCCCTCTATGGTTCACAGTGAAGATAAGTGTGGAAACCTTGAAATAAACACCACTCGTAGTGATCCGCCACCACGTGAAATTCACACTTACCAGAAAGCAAGCTAATAAGGCTTGTATGAGGACCGGGGCCCAGAAGGCACAGCAGATGATGCAGCTTCTCCGTGTCAGTGTGACTGGGGGAGTGTGATGGATGATGGTACATGGACCAACCCGGACTCAGAATCATGAGGACAAAAGAAAGGTGGTCATAGTGTAAATCCGATACACAAAGATTTATTTATAAAAAGTAATGCACTTACAAACAGGAATGGTAAAAATAGCGATTCGCCGGCCGGCATAACAGGCGCCCGTTCACATCAGAGTCGCGATGACGTCAGAGCGTCAACCTACCGACGTACGTTTCGTCTATAACTGACGTCGTCTGGGGAACGGGCGACGCTCTGACTCATCGCAATAAATACACGTAAGTACAGTCACGCCCCGTTGTGACCTCTCAATTGGAGAAAGGAAACCGCCAATCCCCTTAACGGATTGGAGTTTCAGAGGCGCTTAAAAGCAAATAAAAATAACAGGCATATTTGCCATAATGAAAGGACAAGAGCAAAAAGAGTGGTTTTAAAATTAGGTATTGAATACATCCAAAAATGTTACGATTACACAAATTTTTGGATGTATTCAATACAACGGGGCGTGACTATACTTATGTGTATTTATTGCGATGAGTCAGAGCGTCGCCCGTTCCCCAGACTACGTCAGTTATAGACGAAACGTACGTCCCGAGGCTGACGCTCTGATGTCATCGCGACTCTGATGTGAACAGGCGCTTGTTTTCGAATCGCTCTTTTTACCATTCCTGTTTGTAAGTGCATTAATTTTTATAAATAAATCTTTGTGTATTGGATTTACACTATGACCACCTTTCTTTTGTCCTCATGATTCTGAGTCCGGGTTGGTCCATTTACCATCATCCATCACACTCCCCCAGTCACGCTGACACAGAGAAGCTGCATTATCTGCTGTGCCTTCTGGGCCCCGGTCCACATACAAGCCTTATTAGCTTGCTTTCTGGTAAGCGCGAATCTCATGTGGTGGCGGATCACTACGAGTGGTATTCATCTTCCTATAACAGACCAAAATGTTCAGCAAATGTGGCAGTTTAAGGGACGGGATAAACCCTTAACCACTGATAGAGCTGCTTACAATGGTCAGCTTTTATTCACACCTGAACAAAAGCACATTAAAAACTGATCAGTGTGAAAGGGCCTTTAAAGTGGAACTTTAGACTGGGTTCACACTGAAGCACAGAGCAGCTCCCAGCAGGGGTCCCGTGTGTCCTGGTTCACCATTTCAGGTCTGATTTCAGTCCGAATTTTTGAGAAGACGCACAGAACTCCTGTGCAATTCGCTGAGATGTGTGAACCGGCTCCATAGAGAGCCAATCGCAATCTCCTGACATTGGATGTGGTGAAAACTGCCTCCAATTTGCAGTAGTGTGAACCTGGCCTCAGTAAGGAAATGAAGTCCTGCTAGATCACTTCAGGTTGGCCTCTTTTGCAGGTATAGCTGTGTAAAAATAAGTGTTATACTGTTTAAAATCCAGTAGTACTGATAGCCTTAAAGTGATTGTAAGGGTTTGTTTTTTTTTTTTTAACAACATACATATCATACTTACCTCCACTGTGCTCGTTTTGCACAGAGTGGCCCCGATTGTCCTCTTCTGGGGTCCCCCAGCAGATCCCGTGGCTCTTCCCCACATCAGATAACCCCCCTAGGAGAAGCGCTCTCCCAAGGGGGTTACCTTGCGGGCGCGCTCCCAAATCCAGCATTTACGTCCATAGCAGCCGAATGTATTTGATTTTTGATTTGATTGACAGCAGCGGGAGCCAATGGCTGCGTTGCTATCAATCTATCCAATCAAGAGCCAAGAATCCTGGACAGAGAGACAGCAGGTCAAGCTTCAGGGCTCAGGTAGATGGAACGGGGGGGGGGGGTTGGGGGGCCGGTCACTACCAGGTGTTTTTTCACCTTAATGCATAGGATGCATTAAAGCGGTTGTAAAGGTGTTTTTTTTTTTTTTTTAAAATAACAAACATGTTATACTTACCTTCACTGTGCAGCTCGTTCTGCACAGAGTGGCCCCGAACCTGGTCTTCTGGGGTCCCTCGGCGGCTGTTTCAGCTCCTCCCCGCAAGCATTCACCACCTTAATGCGAGCTCCCTCGCACGGTGGTGAGTGCTTGCGGGCGCGCTCCCGTGATACAGCCGGCGGCTATAGCCGCTCGCTGTATCACTCGGCCCCGCCCCCCGGCGCGTCGCGTCATCGGATGTGATTGACAGCAGCGCGAGCCAATGGCTGCGCTGCTTTCAATCCATCCACTGCAGCCAATCAGCGGCCAGGGTGAGCGGAGGAACAGATGTCGGGAACGCGAAGCTGACTTTCGAGGCGTCAGGTAAGTAAAACGGGGGGCCTGGGGGCGGCGGTTCTGTCAGAAGTTTTTTCACCTTAATGCATAGAATGCATTAAGGTGAAAAAATTTTTACCTTTACAACCCCTTTAAGGTAAAAAAACACAAAGGTTTACTGACGTGGAGGTTTCACTATATGTAATCATTCTCACCTGCACTAATACGCGCCCTTTCAGCTTTTCAGTATAATGCATCTTTAAATAACCCATGTCTCCCCATTTCCCCAGTAAACAGACATAATCACTATCTTAGCTCCATCGCTCCTTCATCTGCCCTGATTCCTTTCTGGGAGCCAACTTTATTTATCCAAACAATAGAGCCTCATGGTTTCACAATCGACCAATCAAGCACAGGCATTCCCTCAAACAGGAGGGGTTATACAACAACCAATGAACAATGACTAGGGGAGTCTTATGGGCATGTTTGGGCATGGGCAGCGTGTATGATTTCCCGCCCCCTGTCTCTGTAAGCTATCCTCAGCTAGACAATGGAAGCTGCATGGCTGGGTTAAATCACGGACGCTGTCCGACCATAACGCACCCAAAGGCTCTCGTTTTTACAGTTTTTCGTGAGTCCTTATTCTGAGTTGTTCAGAGAACAACGCATACCCGGACTATACTACCGTTTCTGCTGATGGGAGATTATCTGCAGGTGTACGCCATAGCACCCCAAATATGTTGATCAGGCATACAGGGGTGACACAAGCGCACATCCGCTGAACCAATAATGTCTTTGCATAGCGAACACATCCCCCCCCCCAGACGATCGTTCTGTGCATCGCACAGGGGCCCTTCGCCGGCGGACATATCCCCACTCTGTAAACACTTCTCTCCAACCTTAGGAAGTTTTCCACTACCAAACGGATCTCAACCAGCGTCAGTCTGCCCCAGTCAGCCCTTTAGAGCGGGTTGTGGGAGTACTAACACTGGGAGACACTACGACAATACATATTAAAATACATCTTCATAAAATTTCCACAACATTACAACCCCTTTAAAGCGCAATTAAACTCCCCTATCCTTTACAGCCAAGGAAGCTGCTTATGTTTGATCTGCCATAGTGCTGCACATGTGATCAGTTATGACACCGGCCATTTGATGGTTTGACAGTTTGTTTGAGGACACAATCAAATGTGACAGTTTGCATTCCCAGCATTCGTTATCATGTTGGAATACTTTTGTGAGATACAGTATATGTCCATATGCTCTTTGTACCAACTGCATTAAAGTGGTTGTAAACCTAGTTACACCACTTTTACCTACAGGTAAGCCTATAATAAGGCTTACCTGTAGGTGCTGGAAATATCTCCTAAACCTGCATGGTTTAGAAGATATTTACCATATATGCTCGCGCCGACATCATTGGCGCATGGGCACTAAAGAAAGGACACAGTGGTGCCATTTCTTAAGGGCCCATGCTGTGACCGGTGGCTCCTATGCACATACATGGGAATTACATCACGCGACTCCGGCCAGTCACAGAGCCGGGGGCCACGGCCCCGGAAGGAAGAGGGGAAAAGATGGATACGGCCACCAGCGGGGACATCGTTTGCAGGTAAGTGCAACACAATGGGCTAGTATGCGATGCATAAAAAAAAATTTAAGGCAGCAGCCACAAACACTGTAGGACACTTACCTGTCCACGAATCCAGCGGTGTCTTCACCCGATTTTCCAATTGGCTTCAGGGTGCTGCTGTCGCCATTTTGGGTAAGGTAAACTGGAAGTAAAGCCTTGCGGCTTCACAGCCTGCTCCCTACTATGCAGCGGGGGAAGGAAGAGGGGGGTCGAACTTCCAGATGACTTTGCCGTGGCGAATAAGCGGAGCTTTCCCTTTTGGGTGGAAATCCGCTTTAAGGTATAACAAAAAGGAGTTTATTGCTGAACTCAAAAACTTCAGGGAGAGAGGGATAGAGTTCATTGTCAAAGAGGGGAAGCCAGGCATACCAAAAGCAAGTTCACATTTATTCATCTCACAGTACCTTGGAATAGGATAAAGGATGGAAATAAAAGTAGAAAGATTTTGCGCATAAAATCTATCATAAAAACTCAAAAATCACATAAAATAAAATGTTATGTGTGGGTGTGCAAGACAAAAATCCTAAAATCCAACTCCGAGAAATAATAAAAAATAGAAATAAATATATCAATCAAAAAAATACGGAAAAAAATTCATAAATCCCAATATTGCATAAACAAGGGGAAAACTGCATTAAATGTGCAAAAATGCAAAAAATGTGCAATAAATGTGCAAAAATGCAAAAAACAAAATACAGAATAGTTCAAGTGGATAAATAAAGCAATAAAAAAGTTCATAGGAAGTGGTTATTAACCGCTGGGATTATATGGATAAAGGGATGCAGATGTAGGTGATAATAATGTTCTTCTTCATATAACAACTGCCGGCCCGAACAGGCTCTCTAAACTCTCACCTTAAACCAGGAAATAGCAGGCATCGATGTGTATCTTTAAATGTTGTACGTTGTAGCATACAAATATGGTGATGGCTGTATTCCCCTCTGCTTCTGACAGGCACCTATTAAAATAGAAGGGATTTTTCCACCTAGGCCGTACTTCACTGTGGAAAGGGACCTGCTGTATCGAGTGGCTCAAAGGGCAGAAGAAACCATTGAGCAACTTGTGGTGCCCAAACCTTACAGGAAGTTGGTGCTAGAATTGGCCCATGGGCACATTCTTGGAGGTCATCTCTTCCTATCATTGAGGTCCCCTTTGAGAGGATCGCAATGGATTTGGTAGGTCCGATAATGAAGTCCGCTAGGGAGCATCAGTACATTTTGGTTATAATTGACTATGCCACCCGTTATCCGGAATCGATTCCTCTATGAAATACTTCGGCCAAAACCATAGCCAAAGAACTATCTCTTGTTTTTAGGCGGCTAAAAACAAGAGATAGTTCTTTGGCTATGGTTTTGGCCGAAGTATTTCATAGAGGAATCGATTCCGGATAACGGGTGGCATAGTCAATAATAACCAAAATGTACTGATGCTCCCTAGCGGACTTCATTATCGGACCTACCAAATCCATTGCGATCCTCTCAAAGGGGACCTCAATGATAGGAAGAGATGACCTCCAAGAATGTGCCCATGGGCCAATTCTAGCACCAACTTCCTGTAAGGTTTGGGCACCACAAGTTGCTCAATGGTTTCTTCTGCCCTTTGAGCCACTCGATACAGCAGGTCCCTTTCCACAGTGAAGTACGGCCTAGGTGGAAAAATCCCTTCTATTTTAATAGGTGCCTGTCAGAAGCAGAGGGGAATACAGCCATCACCATATTTGTATGCTACAACGTACAACATTTAAAGATACACATCGATGCCTGCTATTTCCTGGTTTAAGGTGAGAGTTTAGAGAGCCTGTTCGGGCCGGCAGTTGTTATATGAAGAAGAACATTATTATCACCTACATCTGCATCCCTTTATCCATATAATCCCAGCGGTTAATAACCACTTCTTATGAACTTTTTTATTGCTTTATTTATCCACTTGAACTATTCTGTATTTTGTTTTTTGCATTTTTGCACATTTATTGCACATTTTTTGCATTTTTGCACATTTATTGCAGTTTTCCCCTTGTTTATGCAATATTGGGATTTATGAATTTTTTTCCGTATTTTTTTGATTGATATATTTATTTCTATTTTTTATTATTTCTCGGAGTTGGATTTTAGGATTTTTGTCTTGCACACCCACACATAACATTTTATTTTATGTGATTTTTGAGTTTTTATGATAGATTTTATGCGCAAAATCTTTCTACTTTTATTTATTTTTGGAGTGCAATGTGTACACTTGTCGATTTTGCTGCAATCTTTATAGATATCATCATAATTATCACCCATTGCAAGTTTATATGATATTATGTTACTTATTCGAATAATTTTGTGATTGTCACCACATTCACCTTTTGTCTCACTATAAGCGCGAAGGACCACATCATTTATAAAGGATGGAAAGCTACAGCTGAAATGTTAACACAAGACTTTGCAAATACAGTGGAAATTCCACATTCCATATCGCCCACAGAGTTCAGGTATAGTAGAAAGAATGAACTGAACGATTAAAGATAAAATAAGGAAGGCTACGGGTGGCACATTTTCCAAATGGAAAACCGTGCTGCCTGCGGTTTTAGCAGAAATAAGAATGACCCATTCCAAGACCAATCACTTGTCCCCTTTTGAGATCCTGATGAGTGGACCTTTTCCCGCACCCTGGATTAAGAAACCCTTGGTAATAGAGCAGGGAGATCTGAGTATGATACAGGAAGAATATTGTAGAAACTTGATTATGAAGTTTAATGGCATCTACGGTAAAGTATTCTCTTCTTTTCCATTACCCTCACAGGAACCAACACACGAGTTCCAACCCGGAGAAGTGGTCGTAATTCGCCAGCTGAACCGGACCAAGAAGCAAGATTACCCTTTTGGCCCACCCACTTGCATAGTCACAGTGACCAGAACTGCTGTCCTCACGGAACAATCCGGAGCCTGGATCCACGACTAGAGGATAGAGAAAGTACCACAAAGGACCCTGAAGCAAGACACAGATAAAGGAGGTCAAGCAGGTGATGCAAATCCTCGAAGAGTGAGTGAAACAGGTGATAAAAGACTCTGAAAAAGATGGCCTCACTTCTCTCACCACAGACTTTTGGGAAAGCCTTGTGCCTACTCTGTATGCTGACACTGATGGTGTTTCTGCCCACATGGGTCATCACTAACTGTATCCATCATCCTGAGGACTTGGGCACCCTAAAGACCATACGCAGCTTCCCTTCTAATGAAACAGCAACTAGACAAAGGAGGGAATCCAACGTGGAGGACCCAAAGGACTCATACCACCCTACTGATAAAATGTTACTTCAGTATAAGTATTCTTATGCTCAGAAGTCAGGTTATGACACATATTGGGTATGTAGTAAATTGCATCCAATCACACTCCAAATTCCTCTCTTAGCTGCCCCTGTAAATATAACCCAGAACTTAATACAAATTTAAATACCGTCTTGAATCAGGGAGCTGGTATCAACAACCCTGCGAGTTTCGTTTTGAACCAGTTGGCCATGGCCGCCGTTTCTGAAAGTTTTCAGGATACTATAAGACAACGATCATTTTCCCTACGGGATGGTGTATATGTATGTTGCGGCAAAGAATGCTATCCATGGATACTGGTTGGTACCCATGGGTGGTGTTATTTGGCCTCATTGATTCCAGTGATGGGAATCATAAGGTAATGAAAAAGGAAAGCACCAACATCTTTTGAAAGCTAGAGCATACCCCAGGTACCCCATTAAACACAGAGAAAAGAGAGTTGTTTTCTGATAAAGACCAAGCCTGGGCATTTTTTTCACTCATGGACAGGATGGATGGGGAATAGAAATAATTAAAAGATTGAATAACTACTCCAAAATTATGGACGAAATTATGGAAAAGAATTCTGTAGACATCAAACTGTTAACTATTGAACAAAGGGCTATTCGTAAACAACTAGATATGCACGAAGAAGCTATCAAATCCAAAAGTGCTGCTCTGATTGGACTCTGTGAAGTAACGGAGGACTATGAGTGCTGCATATGGATTCATAATACCAGTATTGAAATATCTGATTATTATGATATAATTGATAAACACCGAAAGGAGATGTCAAACCTCCAAGCTGAAGCGAAAGATATTGCCAAAGATGGGTGGAACCCCTTTAACCACTTAAGCCCCGGACCATTTGGCTGGCCAAAGACCAGAGCACTTTTTGCAATTCGGCACTGCGTCGCTTTAACTGACAATTGCGCGGTCGTATGTGGCTCCCAAACAAAATTGACGTACTTTTTTTCCCACAAATAGAGCTTTTTTTGGTGGTATTTGATCACCTCTGCGGTTTTTATTTTTTGTGCTATAAACAAAAATAGAGCATTATTTTTTACTTTTTGCTATAATAAATATCCCCAAAAAATATATAAAAAAACAATTTTTTTCCTCAGTTTAGGCCGATACGCATTCTTCTACATATTTTTGTTAAAAAAAACTGCAATAAGCGTTTATTGATTGGTTTGCGCAAAAGTTATAGCGCCTACAAAATAGGGGTTAATTTTATGGAATTTTTATTAATATTTTTTTTTACTAGTAATGGCGGCGATCTGCAATTTTTATCGTTACTGCGACATTATGGTGGACACATCGGACAATTTTGACACATTTTTGGGACCAGTGTCATTTTTACAGCGATCGAACATGACGCTGGCAGTGAAGGGGTTAACCACTAGGGGGCTAGGGAGGGGTTAAATGTGTCCTAGGGAGTGATTCTAACTATGGGGGGAGGGGCTGTGTGTGACACATCACTGATCATAGCTCCCGATCACAGGGAGCTATGATCAATGACAGTGTCACTAGGCAGAACGGGGAGATGCTTGTTTACATTAGCATCTCCCCGTTCTTCCTCTCCGTGAGACGATCGCGGGTATCCCCGTGGACATTGAGTCCGCGGGACCCATGAACCTACTCACGGAGCTCGCGGCAGGGTCATGTGCGCGCTGCCGGCGGCGAATTCAAAGGGACATACAGGTACCACAGATGATGTCTTATTGAGAGGAAACCAGTCGGGACGGGCTCTGCTGATGCCACTGCGATATTCGATTTTACTTACATGCCTTTTAATGCCTCCTCAAATGTGAGTGACCATTTTACCTATTTCAATAAAATGCCTTTTATTTAAATGGAATCACACTATGTGGCACAATTTTTTTCCTTATACCATAAATAATACTGGGAGGATCTGTTCTTGATCTTTGGTCACTGTTCCCTTGGTGGATACCCATTGATGTTATACATTGTGACGGACCCCTGCCTGATTGGTCTGCATCGGAAACCGTGTATGCTGATTTTCTTCCCTGGGTGTGTTATACCACAAGCTCTGTTGACTCATCAGGTGTATGCCTAGTTGGGTTCAACTTGTCTGGTAAGCCTCTTTCCTTTTGGTGGTGGATTATCAACAGACAACTAGTTCACAGACTTATCTCGCAAGTCACTTTATATATTGGAGTCACATTAGGGACTTTCATTCTAATATATATATATATGCACTCTTGGTTTATGTAAACATCATCATTATTGTTGCTTGTATATTAGAGTAATATTGTATGTATTTTATCATGATTTATGCACATCAGTAATGGCTTGTTACTAGTTTGATCCCATTTCACTTTCACCTTTAATTTTAGCGCTGTACTTTACCACTTTCCCATTTGGGCGTACAGGTACGCCCATTTGCCCAGCCGTGCCATTCTGTCGACGTATATGTACATGCAGCGGTCGGCAAGTTTTGACTAGGAAGTTTTGGTGATTTTTTTGGTTCCATTTTCTCTTGGTTCCAACAGGCAGGAATGTTAATTTTAATGTGCCAGTTTTTTTTCCTTGTTATATATTTTGTTCAAGCTTATTCAATGTATCTGTAATTATACAACGCAACAAAATGACCCCACACAAAGAGCATTAAGTGATCATGGTGAAATCATTTTGTGATTTAAGAGGGGATTGAAGCATGTGAAAGAGTTAGCATGACTAAATCTTTAAAATAGCTGACAGAGGAATATCTTTATTTTAGGGTCTTGTTTGTCACGATGACCACAGGATAGATAAGGTCTGGTAAGAACTGGTTTTGAAATTATGTCTTCAAAGTCAAAACTTTAGCATTAAATACCGTATTCATATTTATCGGCGTATAACACGCACTTTTTACCCCTTAAAATCAGGGGAAAATCACGGGTGCGTTATACGCCGATCCCCCCGCTGACTGTGAGCGGAGGAGCGAGCGCCGCCAACATACATACATAGCCGAGTGTACTCGGCTAGGTTCGGCTAGCTCCGCTCACAGTCACGCCCAGTCCAGCCCTATGATGGACATAACACAGGGACTGGGCGTGACTGTGAGCGGAGCTAGCCGAACCTAGCCGAGTACACTCGGCTATGTATGTATATCGGTGGCGCTCGGCTCCGCCCACAGGACTACGAGAAGAGCCGAAAGCAGCCGAGAGCCGCCAAGAGACACAGGACTGGCTCTGTGTCTCTCAGCGGCGCCATATTTAAAAACTGCTGTGACACTGACAAGTCTGCAGTGTCACTGGGCAAGGCTGCAAATGACACTACAAGGCTGCAAATGGCACTGAAAGGCTGCAAATGACATTACAAGGCTGCAGATGACACTGACAAGGCTGCAAATGACACTACAAGGCTGCAGATGGACACTGATAAGGCTGCGTTGATGGGCATTTGAATGTAAGTTTTTTTTCCTTAAAAAGGTTTTTTCCCTAAAATTCCCTCCTAAACTTGGGGTGTGTGTTATACACCGGCGCGTGTTATAAATACGGTAGTTTAAATTATGTTTTTAGATAATATCAACTGTTGGCTAAAATACTATTTTAGACTATGTCTGAGATGCTATATGTTTATATAGGAATTATGCCTCATGTGATGAACTCTGTCCTCCCTCCCATCTTTTCTTTGTGCAATATTCTTTGTCCATAATTTGTATAAAGGTATGATCCTTACCATTAAATCTAAGCATTCATTAAAATGGCTATCTTGTCTTGTGCACTGAATGCTTCCAGAGCTCTCAAAGAGTTCTCACTGATTGTCCAGGTCTAAGCAGATTTAACCCTTACACCCAGCAGGACTAAATTTGACCAGTAGCCCCCGTTTAGGACAGGCTGACTACACTAGGGTAAGAGCTGAAGCCAAAACTCCAATATGCTGACGTGAATTACTATATCTCTATTATATGGTACTCATAATAATTATTCAGTCAGAGTATAACTTTTGTCACGTAGTCAAACTAAGAATAAGTGCTACAATCAAATATGCTCAAGCAAATAACATAAAGTCCTTTTTTTTTTTTTTTTTTTAAGAATTCCTAACATTCATAAAAGGATGACCCCCAATGAAGGTCTATATACATAAAACACACTCTGTTTTTGGGCTGTTTATGCTGGTGTGACACTCTTATTCTTTCTTAGCTCTAGTGACCTCCTTTAGAGATCTTTTGGATAAACCCTGATGACAGGGGGCAGCCCCCAAACTCTCAAAATTATTCATTGCAAATCTCACACACTAACATAATTAAAAAATGCATAATTTCTCAACACTATCTGTATCAGAAACAACGGTCACCAGAACCAATAGTTGGGGTAAATCTAACCAGCAAGGACAGAGACAGTGATAAAGAGGTTATCCTTCCCTACTCTATCAAAAAAAAAAGGGGGGGGGAGAGAAAAGAAAAAGCTTAACATACATTAAAGCCTTGTACATACAGGCCGAAAATCGTCTGGTTCAACCGTCCAACTTTCAGCCCGTGTGTACAGCTGTCTGTTCTGACCGGCTTCTGTTGAATGGGCATGCTGGAAAACCAGCATCGGACCCCGCATCAGTGGGGAAGTCCCTCTTTCAGAACACAAAGGCACAATGGAGGACACACATCGTTAGTTAGTAGTTAGTATAGCGATCTGTCAGGTTTTTTTCGTTCAGCCCACAGGGATGAACGAAAAAAAAACTTCTAGTGTGGACCAGGCTTTAAAGGTTAAATGAAACATAACTTCATTTCATTCTTCTTTCCTTTTGGCATTTGCGTGACTAATTAATGCTGTTTTCGGTCTGCAGCTGATTTGCATTATGTATTAACCTGAACCACAATTTATTTATTCCCCTAAAGCTATGCACATCCCATACTGTTGACTTATATCTGCTGCCTATCGTCACCTGATCTGTTTGATTTCTGGTCACCCCATCCTGTGATCTCCATGTCTCTCCTTGTGAATATCTTTCCATTAGAAATATGCACTGCTCTCAACCCCATTTTCATTACAAAATGAATGGAGAAAATAGCTTTTTTTAAAGTTGTTTCTGCATGAAATTTACTAGAAACTAGGGCATTTCTGCATCAAATTTACTAAATATTTCTGAGAAACATTGACAAAAGATTTTATAGCCAAGTTCCAAGGGTGAAAGATCTGCAGGAGAGGTGAGCACTATGCACATCTGCTAAGGTGTTTATAAGGAGAACTAAGATAACACTGCAGAAGCAATTTTGAGTTGACTTTGTTGAATTTGTTTAGCACATTCCGCATCTGGTGTGCACCAAGGCTGTGCAAATTCACAGCGAATTTGCTGCGGATTCCGCACTGCATCGAAAAAGCAACCCGTTCATGCGAACCGATTGCGGCGCGTATGTTAAATTAATGACACCCCGCAATTAATTTGCAAAATGCAGCGCAATTTGCAGAATCTGATCTGATTCCGGTGTGGACAAAAAAAAGGGTCCTGCACAAGTTTGGTGCGAATGTGGTGCAATTTGAGCCATACAAATCCATGGCTCCAATCGCACCCCAGAGACACCGCATGTAATTCACACAGGAATGTGCTGCAATTCCTGTGTGAATTACAAGCGGTGTCCCGCATCGCATGAGTGTGAACCCAGGCTTAGTCCAGAATTTAAATACCGTATTTATCGGCGTATAACACGCACTTTTTTCCCCTTAATACTTAATAATAAGGGGAAAATCGTGGGTGCGTGTTATACGCCGATCCCCGCTATTTTGTGATGTGTCGGAGCGATCGCCGCCGACAATCACATAGCTTGTATTTTTAAAGATGGCGCCGCAGAGTTCGGAGGGACTCGGGGGCGCTCGTTCAGCTGAACGAGCGCCGCCGAGGACACAGTGACTGGGCGGAGCCGAGATACACATAGCCGAGGGTTCTCGGCGCCGTTCACAGTCACGCCCAGTCCCGCCATTGGACCTGTGTTATGTCAATCATAGGGACTGGGCGTGACTGTGAACGGCGCCGAGAATAGCCGAGAACCCTCGGATATGTGTATCTCGGCTCCGCCCAGTCACTATGTCCTCGGCGGCGCTCGTTCAGTGAACGAGCGCCCCCGAGTCCCTCCGAACTCCGCGGCGCCATGTTTAAAAATACAAACTAAACGTTTGTATGTCGGCGGCGACAAGGCTGCACGGACCACTGGGGACAAGGCTGCACTGGGGCAAAGCTGAACTGGGGCAAAGCTGAACTGGGGCAAAGCTGCACTGTGGACAAGGCTGCACTGTGGACAAGGCTGCACTGGGGACAAGGCTGCACTGGGGCAAAGCTGCACTGGGGACAAGGCTGCACTGGGGCAAAGCTGCACTGGGGACAAGGCTGCACTGGGGCAAAGCTGCACTGGGGACAAGGCTGCACTGGGGCAAAGCTGCACTGGGGACAAGGCTGCACTGGGGCAAAGCTGCACTGACAAGGCTGCACTGGACACTGGGGAAAGGCTGCAGATGAACACTGATGAGGCTGCATTGATGGGCATTTAAATGTAAGTTTTTTTTCCTTAAACTTCCCTCCTAAAAGTTTTTTTCCTTAAAATTCCCTCCTAAACTTGGGGTGCGTGTTATACCCCGGCGCGTGTTATACGCCGATAAATACGGTAAATGTTCAAATTTGGTAACAGATTGTGTTTGGTTGAAGGGCCATTTCACTTAAAAGTGATATTTGGCTGTAATTGGGTCAAGGTGAGCCGAGTCAGGCCCATACTCTTTATATGTCTTACATACTCCAGCAGTGAGATCTCCCTTTAATAATTCCCAACTCTGTTCCTGTCCATCCAGATGTTTTGGGTGTTTCTACCCACCTTCATGCGTTCCAGCTTCCCCTGTTACATTCTCCATAATATAAAATATTAGGTAAGAGCCCTTTATGATGGGCACAGCAGGCGGGAAGACCCGAGGGGCACCATGGCAAGGAGTTAGACAAATTGCTAGACAAATTGCTTTCTTTAAACTTGTTTCTGCATGATACTTACTAGAAACTAGGACATTTCTGCATTAAATTCACTAGAAAAGTTTACAAGAAACATCGACAAAAGATTTTATAGCCACCTTCTTCCACATGTTTTCTGTGTCCCCCAAATGGCTTCTCACAAACTGCAAACGGTACTTCTTATTGCTTTCTTTCAACAATGGCTTTCTTCTTGCCACTCTTCCATAAAGGCCAGATTTGTGGAGTGCATGACTAATGCCCTGTACACACGATGGGACATTGATCGGACATTCCGACGACAAAATCCGACAGATTTTAGGACAAACTTGTCTTGCATACACATGGTGGAACAAAGTTGTTGGAAAATCCGATCGTTCTGAACGCGGTGACATAAAACACGTACGTCGGGCCTATAAACGGGGCAGTAGCCAATAGATTTAGTCTCTTCATTTATTCTGAGCATGCGTGGCACTTTGTGCGTCGGATTTGTGTACACACAATCGGAATTTAAACGATCGCATTTTGTTGTCGGAAAATTTTATATCCTGCTCTCAAACTTTGTGTGTCGGAAATTCCGATGGAAAAAGTCAGCTGGAGCCCACACACGATCGGATTTTCCGACAACACGATCCGATCGCACATTTTCCGCCGGAAAGTCCGACCGTGTGTACGGGGCATAATAGTTGTCCTGTGGACAGATTCTCCTACCTGAGCTGTAGATACTCTCCATTTTCAGATGATGGATTGAACAGTGCTCGGTGAGAGGTTCAAAGCTTGGGATATTTATTTATAACCTAACCCCACTTTAACCACTTGCTTACTGGGCACTTAAACCCCCCTCCTACCCAGACCAATTTTCAGCTTTCACCGCTGACGCACTTTGGATGACAATTGCGCGGTCATACAACACTGTACCCAAATGAAATTTTTATCATTTTTTTTCACACAAAATAGAGCTTTCTTTTGGTGGTATTTAATCACAGCTGGGATTTTTATTTTTTGCTAAACAAACAAAAAAAGATGGAAAATTTTGAAAAAAATAAAAATCATGTTTCATAGTTTGTTATAAAATTTTGCAAACAGGTAATTTTTCAACTTCATTGATATGCACTGATGAGGCGGCACTGGTGGGCACTGATAGGCTGCACTGGTGGACACAGTTAAGGCGGCACTGATGGGGACAGATAAGGCGCTACCGATGGCCACAGATAAGGCGGCACTTATGGCCACTGATAACATGGCACTGATGGGCCCTGATGGGTGGCACTGATAGGTGGTACTGTGGGCACTGATGGGCGGCGCTGGTGGGCCCTGGTAGGCGGCAAGGTTGTCTACTGTTAGGTGGCACAGGTGGGCACTGAGGAGCTGGCAGCAGCTCTCCATGATCGGGACTGATGTCCCTCTCACAGCCGCCGGTGATTGGCTTTTTTTTTCTCCTCACGCTATCAGCGTGAGGAGAAAAAATAGCCGATTACAGGCTCTGTTTACATTACATGATCAGCTGTCATTGGCTGACAGCTGATCACGTGGTAAGAGGTCGGGATCGACCAGACTCGCTGATCACAGAGCGCACCACGCGCGCCCTGCAGGAGGCGCGCAGGCCGCTCGGGCACGGGAGGACGTCAATAGACGTCCTCCCGGCAAAGCTGTAGCCATCATTCGGCTATAGCGCGGAGCTGAAGTAGTTAAAACTTCTCCGCAACTTGTCTCATGATGCTGTTTGTTCACTAAGGTTCTCTAACAAACCTCTGAGGGCTTCACAGAACCAGATGTATTTATATAAAGATTAGAATACACACAGGTGGATTGTATTTACTAATTAGGTGACTTCTGAAAGCAATTGGTTCCACTAGATTTTAGTTAGGGGTATCAGAGTAAAAGGGGGCTGAATACAAATGCACACCACACTTTTCAAATATTTGTAAAAAAAAAATTGAAAACCATTTTCCTTCCACTTCACAATTATGTGCCACTTTGTGTTGGTCTATCAAATAAAATCCCTATAAAATACATTTACGTTTTTGGTTGTAACATGATAAAATGTGGAAAATGTCAAGGGGTATGAATACTTATTTAAGGCACTCTATATGGAGCACTAGATAGCATTGCAGAAGCAAATCGGCTTGAGTTGTTTAGCATGTTTAGTCCTGAAATTAAATACATGTTCAAATTTGGTTTGCATGGATTGCGTTTGTTTGTTTGAAGGGCCAGTTCACTTATGCCCTGTACACACGGTCGGATATTGATCAGACATTCCGACAACAAAATCCATGGATTTTTTCCGACGGATGTTGGCTCAAACTTGTCTTGTATACACACGGTCGCACAAAGTTGTCGGAAAATCCGATCGTTCTGAACATGGTGACGTAAAACACGTACGTCGGGACTATAAACGGGGCAGTAGCCAATAGCTTTCATCTCTTAATTTATTCTGAGCATGAGTGGCACTTTGTGCGTCGGATTTGTGTACACACGATCGGAATTTCCGACAACGGATTTTGTTGTCGGAAAATTTTATAGCAAGCTCTCAAACTTTGTGTGTCGGAAATTCCTATGGAAAATGTGTGATGGAGCCCACACACGATCGGAATTTCCGACAACAAGGTCCTATCACACATTTTCTGTCGGAAAATCTGACCGTGTGTACGGGGCATTAGTGATATTTTGTTGTAGATAGACCAGGAGAATCAGCCCCGAGCTCTTTATATGTCTTACATACTCCAACAGTGAGATCTCCCTTTAATAATTCCCATCTCTGTTCCTGTCCACCTGGGAGTTTTGGGTGTTCCTACCCACCTTAGTGCGTTCCAGCTCCCCCTGTTACATTCTCCATAATATAAAATATTAGGTAAGAGCCCTTTATGATGGGCACAGCAGGTATGAAGACCTGAGAGTGCAGAAATCTCACCGATAGGGTCCCCGGGAGAGTGAAGAAGCTGAAAGTTAGTCATTTGTCAGTAGTTGTAATACAGAAGCCCAGAATGCAATATACAGAAACTGCAATGGATGCCAACTTCTTACTGGCAGAATCTAACAATCCAGCATTTATCAGGGTGGGTCACACTACTACTTGAATCTCTAATTAAGCCTTATGATCCTCAGGGTGGATAAAGTCTCATCAACTCTGTTGAAACCAAAGGGTACAATGGGCCATGACCTTTGGATGCTCAACACCTAAAAATCCAGAGTGGGTGGCAGCGGTGAGCAAAATCCTGTATTCACTTGGCAAACAATGATGTTTTTCTGATGCTTCATGGTATCCCAGGCAGTGTGACGCATTATTTACACTAACAGCTGTTGACAAGTTGCTTTACGTTATTGTTTTCAATGTCTAATGCCTCGTACACACGGTCGGATTTTCCAACTGAAAAAGTGCGATCGGATTGTGTTGTCGGAAATTCCGATCGTGTGTGGGCTCCATCGGACTTTTTCAGTCGGAATTTCCGACACACAAAGTTTGAGAGTAGGCTATAACATTTTCCGACAACAAAAGCCGATTGGTTAAATTCCGATCGTGTGTACACAAATCCGGCGCACAAAGTGCCATTCATGCTCATGTGAAAGGTAACAATGGGTATTACTGCTCTCTGTATCCCCAGAGGGGAGCTAAAACAGACTCCTGGTCCTAAAGTGGTTGTAAACCTTTTGTTTTTTTTTATTAAAAAAACAAACAAACAAGTCTATACTTACCTGCTCTGTGCAATTGTTTTGCACAGAGCAGTGCCCGATCCTCCTCTTCTGGGGTCCTCTGCTGGTGCTCCAGGCCCCTCCTCTTTGGAGGTTGCCCCCATGGAAAGGAGCTTGATCCTGAGTCCTACTGCTGTGTCTATTGACACGCCTCCCACTCCCGTGATCAAGCTGCCCAATAAGGAGAGACAGCAGTGGGAGCCGCTGCTGTCGTGCACATTGCGGGATTGGATCAGGCTCAGGTAAGAAAAAAGGGGGGGTTGGGGGAGGAGCTAAAGCACAGGTGATTTTTAACCTTAATGCATAGAATGCATTAAGGTGAAAAACCTTACAGTGTTACTAAACCCAAGACCCTGCATTCACTATATCTGGTCTCCTACAGTACACAGAACATGGAAATGCAATAGTTTTACTAAATATAAATTGCAAAATACCTTTTCTCATCAGCAGTTAGAACAGTCTTGTGATTTGTATCAGTGTCTGCTTTAAGGGGTTGTAAAGGCTCGTTTTTTTTGGTGTTTTTTTTAACAAACATGTTATACTTACCCCGGATTTGCACAGAGCGGCCCCGATCCTCCCCTTCTGGGGTCCCCTCACGGCACTCCTGGCTCTTCCTCTTCTCGAGTGCCCCCACGGAGAGCCACTTTCCATCCGGTTATGCTCCCGAGTCCTGCTGCTGCATCCATTGACACAGACAGCAGGACTTGGTCCCGCCCCCTGTGTCACTGGATTTGATTGACAGCAGCGGGAGCCAATGGCTCCTGCTGCTTTTAATCTATCCAATGAGGACCCGAGACAGCGGCTAGAGCTGCTGTGCTCCTCCCTGTCGCTGGAAAGATCGGGTTCAGGCTGTTGCACTACAAGGTTTTTTACCTTAATACATTAAGGTAAAAAACCTTGAGGGTATACAACCCCTTTAAATGTTGCTAGAGGAGTTTTCATTCTCCCCTGACCCTCTGTCTGGACAGTGCTGATTGGCCCTGTGCTGATCACATGCACTCTCCCAAGAAAAAAAAAAACCTAGCAATACACACCAAACTGAGCATGTGCAGCCTGTCCCTAATGCTCTGTTCTATCAGGAAATGGTCTGGAGTCAGTAGAAGAAGAAGAGGTGGATCAAAGAATACAGGATCACATTTACATAATGCAGAGGATTAACCCCTTAGGTTCCACAGTGAGTATAACAAGCATACTTTACTGCATATACAGACTTATTTTATTGTTGTGGGTTTTGTTATGGCGCGTGCACACGACCGGACTTTCCGTCAGAATAGACTCCGACGGTCTTTCAGACGGAGTTCCGCTGAAACGGACTTGCCTACACACGATCACACCAAAGTCCCATCATCCCATCATTTAGAACGCAATGACATATGACGGGACTAGAAAAAGGAAGTTCAATAGCCAGTAGCCAATAGCTGCCCTTGCGTCGTTTTTGGTCCATCTGAATAGCAAACAGATGAACGGTTTTCTCGATAGGAACTGATTCCATCGGAAAGACTTGAAACATGTTCTATTTCTAGGTCCATCAGAATTTTAGAAAGAAAAAGTCCAATGAAGCCCACACACGATCGGAATGTCCGACGGAATGATTTGCGCGCCCGTCGCTTACTCCATGACTGTGCCCGAGGGCTCGGTGTGCGCTGGGGGCCTGCGATCATGTCACGGAGCAGCAGAAAGGGAGATGCCTATGTAAACAATTCATTTCCCTGTTCTGCCTAGCAACATGACAGATCTAATGCTCCCTGTCATCAGGAGCAGTGATCTCTATTATGTTCTAGTGATGCATCCCCCCCCCCCAGTTAGAATCCCTCCCTAGGACACACTTAACCCCTTGATGTCATTGTGTCATTTACACAGTAATCAGTCCATTTTTATAGCACCGATCGCTGTATAAATGACAATGGTCCCAAAATAGTGTCAAAAGTGTCCGATGTGCCCGCCATAATGTCGCAGTCACGATAAAATTAAAAAAAATAATCACAGATCGCCGCCATTACTAATAAAAAAAAATAATAATAAAAATGCCATACATCCATCCCCTATTTTGTAGACGCCATAACTTTTGCGCAAACCAATCAAAATACGCTTATTGCGATTTTTTTTACCAAAAATATGTAGAACAATACATATCGGTCTAAACTGAGAAATACATTTTTTTATATATTTTTTGGGGATATTTATTATAGCAAAAAGTAAAAAATATTGCTATTTTTTTCACAATTGTCGCTCTTTACAGCACTACACTGTACAGCACCCTCCTCCTTGGCTCTGATATTTCATGTACACAGGCTTGGAGGGAGGAGTTGGAGATCGAAGCTAGAAGAGTGGTAGCCATTACTGGGAGAAGTGGTCTTCCGTATTCCCTTTGGTGTTGGACCATCAAGGCTTGGAATGTAGTTGCAAGGCTATTACCACAGTGCTTCCCCCTTTGTTGCTTAGGACTACTCACACCCCCTGCTCAAGGATGCTGGACCATGGGACATCTCCCCTTTAGGCACAGGTCTGTTCTTTTCATTTTTTTTTTGATTACTGCCATTGGCTATAGCTGGCAACAGTATTCATTGTATGATTATGGCGAAGAAAACTCCTGCTATCTGAATACAATAGCGCAGTGGGAGGGTTTCCCCCATCAACACTGAATGTGTTGATGGGGGGAATCAAGCGATTTTCTTTCCTTTAACCCACGGTTGCAAACATTTTCCATCATCAGTGGGAGTAGTAGTCATCATATATATAGTATCTCACAGAAGTGAGTACACCCCTCACATTTTTAAAAATATTTTATTATAGCTTTTCATGGGACAACACTGAAGAAATGACACTTTGCTACAAAGTAAAGTAGTGAGTGTACAGCTTGTATAACAGTGTAAATTTTCGGACCCCGCAAGATAACTCAACACTCAGCCATTAATGTCTAAACTGCTGGCAACAAAAGTGAGTACACCCCTAAGTGAAAATGTCCACATTGGGAGCAAAGTGTCAATATTTTGTGTGGCCACCATTATTTTCCAGCACTGCCTTACCCTCTTGGGCATGGAGTTCACCAGAGCTTCACAGGTTGTCACTGGAGTCCTCTTCCACTCCTCCATAAAGACATCACGGATCTCTTTTGCCGGCACTCAACTCCCTCCCCATCAGCAGAGCAGAGCAGGGAAGTGTCAGTGAGACACTATTGCATTCCAATTTCAGAATTCCCCACGCCGCACCTGCACTGAGGGGGAGGCACTGTGCCCTCACACATTGTAAAAGATGGAAAACATTGTTTGTTTCTCTAACTTTGCTGTAGCTGTGATCATCAGCTTTTGTGATGGGGAAGAGATTGGGTGCAGTTCTGCTGGGGGGGGCGGTCTCTGTTTCCAGGAGGAGGAGGAGGACTGTCATTAGCCACTGCTAAAACCAATCACAGTCCTGCTAGCCCCGTCCACCATCTGGAGGAAGATGACTTGCTTGGTTGCCACTACCAATCACAGAAAGAAGAGATTTCACTGTGATTGAGAAAACCACAATCAGGTGACAGTTTGTAAAATTACTGTTGAGCTTCTGGGAACTTTGTTGAAATGATTCCTGAACCTTTGCGTCACTTACTACTGAACCCCGGCACACCGTGTCCCTTTAAGCCACAGCCAGTATTCAACACAATGAAAATCACACCCAACTTTTCCTGTGGTGCAGAGCGCTGCACTTTTTCTCAGCTGCGGGGTCCCAACTTATGATCCTGCACACAGGCCCACTGCTTTCAGAAAATGCCCCTGACCTGAGCTCATGATTGCGCATCCATTCCATATGCTTGTATGTGACATCACATACATCACATACATCCCATACATCACATACATCCCATACATCCCATACATCACATACATCCCATACATCACATACAAGCAAGTGGGCTGAATGCGAGAGGTGGATCAGCAGGATGAGTGTGCCAGGACAGGTTGATGTGTCTCATCTCGGCTTCCTTTCACCACTCTGCATATCACACATATCAAAGATGAGAAGAGGGTACAGCAGTGGTGCAGATGAGCAGGAGGGTACAGCGGTGGGGAAAATGAGCAGGAGGGGTTCCGAGGTGGGACAGATGAGCAGGGAGGTACAGTGGTGGAAGAGATGTGAAGGGGATTCAGCAGTGGGACAGAAGAGCAGGGGGTTCAGTGGCGGGGCAGGAGAGCAGGGGGTACAGAGGTGGGACAGATGTGCAGGAGGTACATTTGTGGGGCAGATGAGAAAGCGGGTTACAGTGGTGGGGCAGATGAGCAGATGGGTTCAGTGTTAGGACAGATAAGGTGATTCAGTAGTGAGACAGAAGAGCATGGGGATACGGCAGTGGAGCAGATGTGCAGGGAGGTACAGTGGTCGGGCAGATGAGAAAAGGGGGTACATTGATGGGGCAGATGAGCAGGGGGGTTGCAGTGGTGGGACAGAAGAGCAAGGGGGTACAGTAGTGGGGCAGAGGAGCAGGGGGGTACAGAGGTGGGGCAGATGTGCAGAGAAAAAAAGGAGGCACATCAGTGGAACACATGAGCAGGGGGTTACAGTGGTGGGACAGATGGTCAGGAGGTACAGTGGTGGGGCAGATTAGAAAGGGGGTTACACTGGTGGGGCAGATGAGCAGATAAATTCAGTGTTAGGACAGATGAGAAGATGGTTCAGCGGTGAGACAGAAGAGCATGTGGGTATGGCGGTGAAGAAGATGTGCAGGGAGGTACAGTGGTGGGGCAGATCAGAAAGGGGAAACATTGGTGGGGCAGATATGCAGGGGGTTACAGTGGTGGGGCAGATGTGCATGGGGGTTACAGTGGTGGGGCAGATGTGCAGGGGGTTACAGTGGTGGGGTAGATGAAAAGGGGGGTACATTGGTGGGGCAGATGAGCAGGGTGCTACAGTGGTGGGGCAGATGTACAGGGGATTACAGTGGTGGGGCAGATGTGCAGGGGGTTACAGTGGGTGGGGCAGATGTAAAAGGGGGTACATAGGTGGGGCAGATGAGCAGGGTGGTACAGTGGTGGGGCAGATGTACAGGGGATTACAGTGGTGGGGCAGATGAGCAGGGTGGTACAGTGGTGGGGCAGATGTACAGGGGGTTACAGTGGTGGGGCAGATGAGCAGGGGGTTACAGTGGTGGGGCAGATGAGCAGGGGGTTACAGTGGTGGGGCAGATGAGCAGGGGGTTACAGTGGTGAAACAGGGGGACAGTGATCAGAGGTGTGAAGGTGCAGAAATTGGGGCTGATGTGAGGCGTGAGAGTGCAGGATGTTAATTTCTCACTACTAAAGTAGTTTACAGCATTTACTTTATAAAAAATCCTTTTTGTGATTGAGAGTGTGAAGTTAACATTTTTTTGTTATAAAATCAGCATGGTCAATTTCTTTGAAAACATTTTTTGGGCACACTGTGCTCAAAAGGTTGCTTACCCCTGGCCTAGGCAATCTTCATGTAGAGCAACAATTCTTTTTTTATAGATCCTCAGAGAGTTCTTTGCCATGAGGTGCCATGTTGAACTTCCAGTGACCAGTATGAGAGAGTGAGAGCGATAACACCATATTTAAACACACCTGGTCCTATTCACACCTGAGACCTTGTAACACTAACGAGTCACATGACACTGGGGAGAGAAAATGGCTAATTGGGCCCAATTTGGACATTTTCACTTAGGGGTGTACTCACTTTTGTGACATATACTGTAAGCTTACTTACACATTATCACAATATTTTAAGTTTGGACTAGGAAAACAGTGATCCTAATGGACAGTTGTTACTAAGGGTACAATAGGGTGCCGAAAATACAATCTTCAGCCTCATAAAAGGCCTCTTTCACACGGGCAGCCCTTTCCTCAACCTGCCACCTAAAAGATAGCATGGTGCTGCTCAGGGTTGTACACAAGTCATGGCAAAAATTCTATCCCCCCCCCCTCCACATTTGGTGGGCAGTACCTTCACCAAACAACCAATTCCAGTGAATCGAGCCGCAACCTCAAGCCAAGCAACAGAGGGCATATTTTTTTAAATCAAGAAGCAGCAAAATCACCTGCCTGGCAACTGCTGCTCTACCTTCCTCTGTGGATCACTTTGCAGAGGGGTTGTAAGGACTTCCGTCCTTGTAAATGGGACCTGAAATCTTGTACAAACCTATAAATTCCAGCGCTCTACAGAAACACGTCATGAAACTGGTGACTGACGGAAGCTTTGTGACAGACACAACAGCTACTACCAGAATTTGCATGCATTTGTATTGATAACAGACGCCAAAGTGACAATGTCAGTCAGCACTTTGGTTCATTCTCCTTTCACCGTATTAACTCGGTAAATGTTTGCTGATTTTCATCTGTTTACATCTTAGAGCTGTGCCTTCCTATAAAGTGCTAATGCCGCGTACACACGGTCGGACTTTTCGTCTACAAAAGTCCAACGGACGCTGACGGACTAAAGCTGGCTGGTAATCCGATCGTGTGTGGGCTTCTCCGGACTTTCAACGGACTTTTTTAGCCTCAAATCCGACGGACTTTAGATTTGAAGCATGCTTCAAATCTTTACGTCGTAACTACGACGGACCCCGAAGTCCGCTCGTCTGTTTTCTAGTCCGACGGACAAAAAAACGACGCATGCTCATAAGCAAAAACTAAACGGAAGCACTCGGTCTAGTAAAACTAGTGTTCGTATTGTAGGTAGCACATTCATCACGCTGCAAAATCTGTGATCGTTGAATGCAGCGCATTTTATTTCTTCTTTACGAAGGCTCTAAAGAACGAAGGTGTTTTGCTGTTCCTAATCAGAGTTCTCCCAAACTGATTTCTGGATTCTTTTTCTCTTTGATCTCATGAATGATATAGTATGCATTTTAAAAACAATGTTTCCATACTAATAATACTTTTTCCCCTTTTTTTTTTTTAGGTTTGTAAAGTTAACACAAAGAACCCATTATTATTTTTTTTTTTTATAGTGATTATTTTTTAGTTTTTAGATAAAGTTAACCCAAAGCACCGTTTTTGGTTACGTAAATTTTTGGATTTTCAAGACTTACCACTTGAACATTATTAACATTAGTAATGTATTTTTGGTGTGTTTTTTTTCAAACTCAATGAGATTGTTGTCCCTTGTTAATTTAACATTGTGTGTAAAATCAATGATTTCAAAGAAAAAACATAAAGTATTTTGCTAAACTCAAAAAATGATCCATTTATTCATGGTCAAAATAAAATAAAGAGGAAGTCAACGCTGGAAAAAGTCGGTGTACCAGAAAATTGGGATCTTGCGGAGTCCATATAAGAGGGAGCACAATCTGGTCCAAGAATCCCAGAGATCAACAGCACCAGCAGATGATCTAGATGTCCCCAGACTGTGGTCCTACAACAGCCTGCGTCTTCTGTCAGACCAGACTGAACCCAGGTCATCATTTTCTTCTCTTCCCTGCAGCCTTTCCTCCACGCTGCCCTGCAGCCTTCCCTGTAGCCTTCTTTTGAGGCTTTGGCTCTGGTGTTTCAGTTGTGGCAGGAGGAGGAGGAGGAGGAGGAGGAGGAGGAGGAGGGGGGCTGCCTCATGTAGTTGGGTGTTTTGTGTTAGCGTGCCCTGCAGCCCCTTATGGATTGTTTCCCCAAATAGGCGCTCACAAATGAGGCGCTGCTCCCTATTCATCTGAAGAAGCCTGCTGGCTAAGTAGCAGCCATAGGATTCTTCCGCTTCGGGGGGGCTCCTTAAAAAACGGGTGGCCTCTTGCATGAGGCGCAGGGATGCGTCCTGTGTGACCATCCACTTCCTGGCCCTTTTTTTGGGAAGGTGGAGGGGAGGCACTTGGGATTCGGTCAGGCTCCTACTGGGCCCAGCCACCTCACTTGGCCCAGCCACCTCACTTGGCCCAGCCACCTCACTGGGAGCAGCCACCTCACTGGGAGCAGCCACCTCCTGCCTGACACTGGGCCCAGCCTCCTCCAGGATGATGGTGAATCCGGCCTCCTCCAGGCTGTCCATGGGCCTGGTCTCCTCCTGCCTGCCACTTTCCCCACATTCCTCCTGGATGGACTCATCCTGTGTATAAAAAAAGGACAATAGTTTGAGTATATTTTTTGGGGTTCATCAATGACACACAGTTTGCTTCTCATGAATAGCAAATTCAATGTGAATACTTCTCTTTAATAAAAGAGTCTAATCAGACACCCTAATTATTTCAAGCAGGTGCCAAACATATTTAGCCACTACTGTCAATTGATATGTATACACAATTTTGAGTGCCAAATTATTTTACACAATTATAACATCCAGTTAACATCATTAATATTAGTACAGTAAATATTTGTTAAAATAATTTACCTGACTCCAGATGGTCATATCTGGTTCATCCAGGATGGAAGACCCAGCTTGCTCCTCATCAGCCTCTGCTGGGGTGGAGGGAAGGGTGGAGGGAAGGGTTGAAAGTGATGGCCTGGCTTCATTCTGGTCATCCAGAAAACGTAGTTGATTATAGTACCACAGCCTGGGTACATAAACATCATCTGCTGATGCTCCTGATCTCCTTGATTCCTGGATCTTCTTATGCTCCCTCTTATACATGTTCCTCAAGCCCCCAATTTTCTTGAGCAATGTCTCCATTGTTGCTTCCGGGATGGTCGCCTGGACAAAGGCCAGAAGTCTCTCCAGCGTTGACTTCCTCACATGCTTAGCATAATACTGAGGGTGTTTCACCTCCCACAAATTCCTCATCTCTCGATATTTGGAAATAAAAGATGTAAGGAACTCTGGATCCTTAAATAGGGGATTCATTATATCTGGAAAAGATGAAGTCACAAGACAAAAAACACTTTTATTATAGGTTTCGGCTAACCCCTCATCAATCTATCAAGCCATATAGGCCGCTTGCTACAAAGTCATGACCATAAAACCCAAAAAAAAATCTTTAAAATTACCTTCGTTTTGTAACGTCCTGGTCCACTATCACCTACGCACAGAACGTACGTACGACACGTGCGCAAGGGCCCTCTTCATACACTACGCATGTGTGAAACTCCGCCTGCGTCGCCCGCCCCTGACGTTCGAAATTAACTCATATTCTCCGCCCCCTAATTCGACGCACAGAACGTACGTACGACACGTGCGCAAGGGCCCTCTTTATACACTACGCATGTGTGAAACTCCGCCTGCGTCGCCCGCCCCTGACGTTCGAAATTAACTCATATTCTCCGCCCCCTAATTCGACGCACAGAACGTACGTACGACACGTGCGCAAGGCCCCTCTTTATACACTACGCATGTGTGAAACTCCGCCTGCGTCGCCCGCCCCTGACGTTCGATTTTAACTCATGTTCTCCGTCCATTTTTTGTTACGGCGCGTAGTGGAGTTAAAGAATGGCGGAGACACCTGAAATGTTGACGACCTCAGGTAGTGGAGACAGCCCGGAGGCTGGAACGTCAGCGAAATCTATGAGGCCTAGATTTAAGGCCTCTAATATGAGTTTTAAAGAGATGGTGGAGATGGTGGCCATTCTTCACAAAGACGACTATGATGGCAATTATGGGCCGTACGCACGGCCAAATTTGCGCAAGGCCAAAATAATGGCGAAGGTCGTGGACACTTTGCAGGCATCTTTTGGGGTCCAGCGCTCCAAAGATCAACTGCGAAAAAGATGGTCTGACCTGAAACTCAGGGAGCCGGATCAATACCGACGTATCCGGAAAGTTCTTAAAAAAAGTAAGTACTTGTCGTGTTTTTCTCTTGTGTTTATTACCTTGTATACTGATCCATGTGCTTTTCCTTCCTCTCCGATTTTTTTGTTCATCGTTTTAAACGATCTTTTAATAAACCTCGTTACATATCTATAGATATATCTCTCTATCTCTCTATCTCTCTATCTCTCTATCTCTCTATCTCTATATCTATATATATATATATATCTATATCTCTATATATATATATACACACATATATATATATATATATACATATATATATATATATATATATATATACATATATACATATATATTTTATACATATATATATACATATATACATATATATACATATATATACATATATATACATATATATAACTATAGAGAGAGAGAGAGATATATATATATATATATATATAGATATAGATATAGAGATATAGAGAGAGAGAGAGAGAGAGAGAGAGAGAGAAATATATAGAGAGAGAGAAATATAGAGATAGGTAGATAGATAGATATAGAAATGTAAAACATTCTTTTTGAAGATTTGAAGTTATCTTAATTTTTTGGCTTTACATTTAGTTAGATATTTAGAGATTTTGTTCCAGATATAGAGAGAGATCAAAAGATTATTAACTATATTTTGAGATATTGATATCTATCTATCCGATATGTCTTTCTAATTTTAAATATTGAGGTAAAATAGGAACTCTACACAAACCACTTCATTACAAATGTTGGAAAATTACTATGTACTAAAATATCTGTGTGCTAATTAGATTAATAATTTTTTGTTTCACATAGGGGAAAAATCACTCAGCCAACAACCAGAAGACAGTCCACCCCAAGCAAAACATGATTGGGAAATAAGCCCAAGTCCCATTGAGGATGTGGAGGAAGGAGAGGTGGGCGACATGGGCACCCCACCAGGTGAGTGTCTGACACACCAGCTTACGTTAATCTATGCATGGCTGCCTTTTGTTTAATGTAATTTGTCTACTCTATTTTAGGGGATCTGGTTGTGCTTCATTCAAGCAATAGTGCCACCCCCGAGGATGTGGAGGAATTAGGCTACATGGGCACCCCACCAGGTCAGTGTCTGAGACAACAGCTTGATTTATGGTAAGGTAAACTATGTATGTGTGCATATTTCTCAAGACATTTTTTGGTTTCATTCCACTTTAGGTACAAGAAGTGACTATTTCACCTCTGAAAGTGCCCAACGGCTAATTGGTCAAATAATGGCCTGGAATAAGGACATCGATGAAATGCGGAATCGGCTGGATCGTATGCAGCAGGAAATGAAGGACATGATTGATGTTTTGGGTCGAATCTAAATGCCCTTTTTTAAACCCCAAAACATCAATCATGTCCTTCATTTCCTGTTTTGCTGACCCCATTCTGGGCCTTCTCTTTTTTTTTTTTGGCAGAACATAAATGGCTGTTTAACCTAATGTAAAAAAGGAGGGCTGTTTCTCGTAAATACCTCAAAAATCCACAAAAAAATAAAACTTGATTTTCAAAAAAACACAAAAAAAAAAAAAAACTGGATTTTAAAAAACCAAAAAAATTAAAAAACTTGATTTTAAAAAACCAAAAAAATTAAAAAACTTGATTTTAAAAAACCAAAAAAATTAAAAAACTTGATTTTAAAAAACCAAAAAAATTAAAAAACTTGATTTTAAAAAACCAAAAAAATTAAAAAACTTGATTTTAAAAAACCAAAAAAATTAAAAAACTTGATTTTAAAAAACCAAAAAAATTAAAAAACTTGATTTTAAAAAAGCCAAAAAAATTAAAAAACTTGATTTTAAAAAAGCCAAAAAATTAAAAAAACTTGATTTTAAAAAAACAAAAAAATTAAAAAACTTGATTTTAAAAAACCAAAAAAATTAAAAAACTTGATGTTAAAAAAACAAAAAAAATAATATACAAACTTTATTAAAAAAAAATAATAAAAACAAAAATAACTTGATAAAAAAAAAAACATAAACAAAAAAATTGCTTTAAAAAAACAAAAAAACAAAACAAAACTTGATTTTCCCAAAACAAAAAAATAAGCCTGTTTGTGAAAATCAAAAAGCCAAAAATATTTTTTTGTGGATTAGGTATAAATATTTAGATATAATTATATTTTGCTACATTATTAAAAGATATCATTCTATTTTTGTCTATGAACATTTTATACTAAATGCAGAACTGAATGCATAACAACCATTAATAAAAACATCTCCTTATAGGAATTAAATAAATGTGTGGTTTGTTATTTCAAGGCTCAGTATCATTTTAGTTATAATTGTAAAAAAGTTGTTTACAGTGGCAATGGAGCTTATTTAGACATTTAAAATTACAATACAGTTGGCACTACAACTGCTCTACCATAACCTAGGAGACAGCCCAAAAGAAAGGCAAGCAATAAATATAATGCAAGATTTCATCAATAATTTTTTTATTGTCAAAAATTATATATCCTGGCCCATTGCAATGGCCCCCCTACCCATAAAATAATTAACATATTGCTGTCTAACTTGACGGGCACTTTGGGGGGCCAAGCCAGTACGGACAGTATCCAGGCCTGTAAGGTTGGCTTCTATTTGTCCGGCCTCAGGCCCAACTGTGCCTATATAATTTGGAGAATGCTTATTTAAAAAGTTGTGCAGAATGCAGCACGATAAAATGATAAAATTAAGTTTGTATTCCGCCAAATTAATGGCTGTTTGAAACAGGCGGAACCGGCTGGCCAGAATTCCAAACGCATTCTCAACCACTCTTCTAGCTCTGGCCAGCCGGTAATTAAAAACCCTCCTCTCCGGGGTGAGGGTTCTTTGGGGGAATGGCCTCATGAGGTGCTTGCTGAGAGCAAAGGCTTCATCGGCAATGAAGACAAAGGGGAGTCCTTCCACGTTATCCTCATCAGGTGGCAATCCCAGGCCACCACTCTGGAGACGCTGGCAGAACTCCGTCTGGGCAAATACTCCTCCATCCGACATCCGGCCATTCTTCCCCACGTCCACATATAAAAAATCATAGTGTGCCGACACCACCGCCATTAAAACAATACTGTGGAACCCCTTATAATTAAAATAATATGACCCCGAATGGGGTGGTGGCACAATGTGGACATGTTTGCCATCTATAGCCCCTCCACAATTGGGAAAGTCCCAACGGCTGGCAAAATGGGATGCCACAGTCTGCCATTCCTGTGGCGTTGAAGGAAACTGGGAAATCAAACAAGAAAACCAAAATCAATTAATTTGGAAGCTAACATTGCAAGAAAATTAGACAATTAAAAACATTATTCCCCAGCATCAGTATAACATTCAATAATTTAATTGTTCTGGAATAACTAATATGGAAAGGCACACTTATCAGATTGCTCACCCCCTCTGATGGAACATTGATTACATTTTAGGGGGTTGTGAAATCCCTAAAAAAGATTACTTTTAGGACACGCAGGAATTTAGGGACTAAAAAGGCTACAAGACTGCAGTTGTCGCACTCTGCAGGTGCAGTTGCTAACCAGCTTACAGTAAATGAGGTAATGTAAAAAGGCATTCATGTTGCAAGGAGTACACAATCACAGGCAAGGGCAATTAATGAAAACACTTTGAGGCTTGCATATGATTTGATGATGGAAATCAGCAGAGCTTCTGCTCATTTACTAAAGCACTGGAACAAATGCACTTGTAGAGTGCACATGCATTTTGCAAAGTGCAACATATATTTGCTTTAGACAAATCAACACCACAGAACATTCCAGCAAATTTTAACGAGGGTGGGGGTGGGGGGGTTGTGAAATCTAGATAATTGCTCATTAGCAGCACACTATTTGGAGTGAGTTTAGGTGGGGGGGGGGGGTGGGGGGGTTGGGAAATCTAGATAATTGCTCATTAGCAGCACACTATTTGGAGTGAGTTTAGGTGGGGGGTGGGGGGGTTGTGAAATCTAGATAATTGCTCATTAGCAGCACACTAAATACACTCAAACAAAATACATTCCAAATGAGTAGACTAGGTGGATATGTTCCCATCACTTCATGCTGGGAAGGTTATTGAAGGAAAATATACATGCATGACAAAAAATAACAGGAAAAAATTCCAGCATGTGTGAGGATAAAAAGGGGACATTCACACTATATTGCAATGATGGTAAGTAGTGTTTGAAGCAAGAAATACATCACATTATCAAAGATTACATAAAAGAACATGTGATGCTAATAAAAGAAAAATATCTTACCTTAATATAGTCCTTCTGCAGGACCTGTATGATGGCAGAACAGGTCTCTGGGATAATGCTCCCCAGAGCCTGGGGGGAGATGCCTGTCGAGAACTTAAGGTCCTGCAGGCTTCTCCCTGTGGCCAAATACCGCAAGGTAGCGACCAGCCTCTGCTCCGGAGTGATGGCTTGCCTCATGCAGGTATCCTGCCTGCTGATATAGGGGGTCAGCAAAGCCAACAAACGGTGAAATACGGGGTCCGTCATCCGGAGAAAGTTCCTGAAATCCTCAGGATTATTCTCACGGATCTCACGGAGCAAAGGCATGTGACAGAACTGGTCACGCTGAAGCAACCAATTCTTGGTCCATGAACTCCTCCTCGCCCTGTTCATGGACTGGACTTGGGCTGCAGAATAAACTACAGCACCAAGCACATACAATGCACGAGCTCTACGACGAGTACGTACAGGTAACATGGCTTCAAAACGGTCGGCTGGTCAGAACGCACTAAACAGAACGCACTGAAGAACAGCAAGGCCTGTGAAGAACGACCTGAAAATCAGGAACGAGCGGGCAATAAAACAAAGATTTCTCAATGCCAACTGACCAAACGCACTGAAAAGCAGATACAAACCTCACAAGCACAGACTGAACAACAGTTAAAACGAACTGAAAAATACGAGTCTCACAAGCGCGAATCGTCTCTCACCAAACTTCTACTAACACGAGATAAACACGAGATTAGCAGAAGGAGCCCAAAGGGTGTCGTACGGGCTATTGAACTTCCGTTTTATAGTCTCGTCGGACTTGGTGTACGTCACCGCGTACTAGGCTGTCGTACTTTTGTGTGGTCGTGTGTGTGTAAGTCCGTTCGTAAGAAAGTCTGCCGCAAGTCCGCTGAAGGTACGTCGGAAGTATGTCGGACAGGCTGTCGGACTTTTGTAGACGAAAAGTCCGACCGTGTGTACGCGGCATTAGAGTTCTTTAGAAACCAAATACAGCTTCCACTGACAAAAACACTTGCGTGCAACACTCCGGGACCGAATGCCTGTGGCCTTAAAGGAGTCTTCTGTTTTCTAGAGTATTAAAGGAGAACTAGAAAAGCTACAATTTCTGGGGAAATTGTGAAAAGTGTTTTTGCCTCGACAACTGGAGTGGGCGGAGTAACTGGGTGGAGTGGCTTGAGTAACTGTGAAAAGTGTTAAAAAGCTTAATATTTTAAAAAGTATAAATAGAAGTGAAACAGTTCAAGTCCCATCATTAGCTGAAAGAGCTGAACATTTTTTTCAAAAATGATTTTGTTTTTGTTTTCAAAAATGATTTTTTTTTTTCAAAAATTTTTTTTTTTTTTTCAAAAATGATTTTTTTTTTTTTTCAAAAATGATTTTTTTTTTTTTCAAAAATGATTTTTTTTTTCAAAAATGATTTTTTTTTTTTTCAAAAATGAATTTTTTTTTTCAAAAAATGATTTTTTTTTTTTCAAAAATGAAATTTTTTTTTCAAAATTGATTTTTTTTTTTTCAAAAATAATTTTTTTTTTCATGGGGCGGTCATAATGTTTTGGCTGATCATGGGGTGGTCATAATGTTTTGGCTGATCATGGGGTTGTCAGCTTTTGTCACCTCCCACTCTAGTTTTGAACATTTCACCATTCATTCCTATGGGACCAATTTTGCTGCAAAAACGATGATTTTTCGTGAACTATTTGGCGAAACGTTCCACAAAGTAATAGCACACCAATTAAATGACATTGAGGCCGGATTCACACTGGTATTTTTCAGCTTTTCACAAAGTTCCACAAGGTAATAGCACACCAATTAAATGACATTGAACATTTCGCCATTCATTCCTATGGGACTAATTTTGCCGCAAAAACAACGATATTTCATGAACCATTTGGTGAAACGTTCCACACACCAATCGGGAACAATCCGCACGTTTCGGTATATTACTTGTCTATATAGTGTAAAAACTGTGGGAGGAGTTAGGGTGGTAAATTTGGATATAATAATATATATGTGAGATAACAATAAGTGGTATTGCTATGCAAGAACACTTAATTAAAGTGGTTGTAAACCCGTACATATGCTCAGTGAAGTGACTGGCCTTAGGTGATACACAGAGATAAAACAAATCCTCCTACAAAAGTTGTATCATTTTATCAGCGGGCATCTCTACATCAAAAGTCCAGAACTGATAAAGCTTGTCTGAGCTGTCAGAAAAAAAGGGGGGGGAGAACTGAAATTACACACTGTAGAGCTCAGTGAGGAGAGCTGATTGGAGGGAAGGGCACACACCTTCCTTTACACAGCATACAGGAACAGAGCTGAGGCTCTCAGTCAGCTGGAGATTCCACCTGTCACCTTTTTTCTCTTGGTGTCAGGAAAAATTATCAGAAGTGATTCATGTGGATAGCAAAAGGAATGAAGCAGCAGACAAACACTTACTGCTCTTAATTGACACAAGTACATATTTCATGTCTGAGGTTTACAACCACTTTAAAGTCAATAAAAGTTACCAGTCATCCTAAAGAGAAACTAGAATTATTTTATGTCAGTTTATTTTATCTTTAAAGTGATTGTAAAGGATATTTTTTTGTTTTTTAAATAATATATCATACTTACCTCCACTGTGCAGTTCGTTTTGCACAGAGTGGCCCCGAACATCCTCCTCTGGGGTCCCCCGGCGGCTCTCGCGGCTCCTCCCCATATCAGATAACCCCCTGGGAGAAGTGCTCTCCCGAGGGGGTTACCTTGCGGACGCGATCCCGAGTCCAGCTATTGCGTCCACGGACACTAATGCCAGACTTGGCCCCGCCCCCCCGGCGCAGCACCCCAGTGTGAAAGCACTTGGGCTTTCACACTGGGACTGCAGATGAGGCATTTTTCAGGTGCTATTTTTAGCGCTAAAGCGCCTGAAAAACGCCTGTAGTGTGAAAGGGGTCTAAGTGTCTATACTGTTAAAAATCCAATAATTCACTGTCTCACCCTGCTCTGCACATGCTCAGTTGCTCTCTATTTTTAGGCACTGCTGAATTTATAGAGGCCGATCTGCTGACAGCCTTAAGCACTTCAGCCCCGGAAGATTTTACCCCCTTAATGACCAGAGCATTTTTTTGTGATTCAGCACTGCATCGCTTTAACTGATAATTGCACAGTTGTGCGACGTTGTACCCAAACAAAATTGACGTCCTTTTTTTCCCCACAAAGAGAGCGACAATTTTGAAAAAATAAAAATAAAAAACAATATTTTTTACTTTTTGCTATAATAAATATCCCCCAAAAATATATAAAAAAACCTAATTTCTTTTTCAGTTTACGCCGATATGTATTCTTCTACATTTTTTTTCTTTCCCACAAAAATATCACAATAAGTGTATATTGATTGGTTTGCGCAAAAGTTATCTACAAAATAGGGGATAGATTTATGGCATTTTTATTTATTTATTTATTTTATTAGTAATGGCAGTGATATTTTTATCGCGACTGCGACATTGCGGTGGACAGATCAGACACTATTTTGGGGCCACTGACATTTATACAGCGATCAGAGCTAAAAATAGCCACTGATTACTGTATAAATGACACTGGCAGGGAAGGGGTTAAACACTAGGGGGCGATCAAGGGGTTAAATGCGTTCCCTCGGTGTGTTCTAACTGTAGGGGGGGTGGGCTACCTAGGACATGACAGAGATCACTGCTCCCGATGACAAGGAGCAGTAGATCCCTGTCATATCACTAGGCAGAACAGTGAAATGCCTTGTTTACATAGGCATCTCCCCGTTCTGCCTCTCCTTGTCATAATCACGGGCCACTAGCCAGGGATTACAAAGGGACGTACATCGGCGCGCGGCAGTTGGGAAGCGGTTAAAGAGGAACTGCAGTCTGCTCACATAATTTGTAATAAAAAAACATCTTTGCCATTCTGAAGCTTCCCTCCAACCACTTTACATATTATTTTGTATATACTGCATACCTCCCAACTTTTGAACTTCAGAATGAGGGACACTTGAGGAAGGAAGTAACCTTGCAAAGCGCGCCACGGCAAATGTGGGCGTGGTCAAACTCTTGACAGTGGGAGGGGCTTAAGGGGCGTCATTAACCACTTAAGGACCGAGCCTCTTTTTTAGATGTGTTGTTTACAAGTTCAAAACAGTTTTTTTTGCTAGAAAATTACCTAAAACCCCCAAACATTATACTTTTTTTTTTCTAACACCCTAGAGAATAAAATGGCGGTCATTGCAATACTTTCTGTCACACCGTATTTGCGCATCGGTCTTACAAGCGCACTTTTTTTGGGAAAAATACACTTTTTTGAATTAAAAAATAAGACAACAGTAAAGTTAGCCCAATTTTTTTTTTTATTGTGAAAGATAAGGTTACGCCGAGTAAATTGATACCCAACATAACACGATTCAAAATTGCGCCAGCTCGTGGAATGGCGACACACTTTTACCCTTAAAAATCTCCATAGGCGACGTTTAAAAAAATTCTACAAGTTCGATGTTTTGAGTTACAGAGGAGGTCTAGAGCTAGAATTATTGCTCTCGCTCTCCCGATTGCAGCGATACCTCACATGTGTGGCTTGAACACCGTTTTCATATGCGTTCACTTCTGCACGCGAGCTCAGCGGGACGGGGCGCGTTTTAAAAAAAATGTTTTCCTATTTATTTTACCTTTTATTTTTTATTTTTACACTGTTTTAAAAAAAAAATGGTGTCACTTTTATTCCTATTACAAGCAATGTAAACATCCCTTGTAATAGAAAAAAAGCACGACAGGTCCTCTTAAATATGAGATCTGGGGTCAAAAAGACCTCAGATCTCATATTTAGACTAAAATGCAATAAAGAAAAAAAAAGTTGCCTTTAAAAAAAAATGTAAAAAGAAAATGGCCCTTTAAGAGCTATGGGCAGAAGTGACGTTTTGACGTCGCTTCAACCCTGCAATGGTATGGAGACGGGTGGGGGACATCTTACCCTCACTCATCTTCATGCCTAGCTAGTGAAAGCACCCGATCACCTCCTCCGCTGCCAACGGCTTCGGTAAGTGGCGAAGGGCACCGGAGTGCGGTGGGAGGGGGGGCCCTCTCCCGCCGCTGATAAAAGTGATCTCACGGCGAATCCGCCGCAGAGACCACTTTTATCTTCAAGCTGACCGCCGGCCAAACAAGAGGATACTGGGGTTATTGCAGCTAGCTGCTGCCATAACAACGATATCCTCCTTCAAAGTCAGGACGTATATCGGCGTGCGGCGGTCCGGAAGTGGTTAAACAAAACTCGGGCGTCCTTGTCCCTATAAAATATGCTTTTATTACTGTTCCACAAGCAGGAATCCCATGGATACATACAAACCCCAGCACATTCCTAAAAAAAAAAAAATAAATACATAAAAGGGTGCAGGGTTCTGAGGTGAGCTATATACAGGGTGCTGGTGTCAGTGCTCTCTATCTCAGTGCTGGTGTCAGTGAGGGAGAACACACAGAGAAGCCAATCAGCAGGCAGTGCCAGCGCAGGATGTGGAGCGCCTAGTCCACCATGGCTGAGGATCAGCACTGGACTGGGACCTCCCAACCCCGCAGTGGAGCCCTGTGTAAGGGTAAGGGCAGGGTGGAGGGCAGAGTCTGGGGCTGTCAATCACAGGTGGGGAAACTGGGGACACTGGCAGAGGACTGAGCTGTCCTAACAGTTTGTGGCACTGATAATCAGGAGGGAGTGGAGGGGATGGGATAGGGGGTGGATATAAAAGGCCAATGGCTGTGGCTGAGGGATGCTGGAGGAACAGGGATGGGGGGCCTGGCTTTCTCTCATGCTGGTGGTAGCTGGCTGCAGAAAGGGGGTTGTGGCATAGCAGCTGTGCCTCTCCATGCAGCTGGAGCCCCTGATTCCTCCGCCCTAATTGACAGTCCCAGAGAGGGGCCACCCGGACACCTCTTCTTTCCTACTTCCCCCTTCCATTGGCTCCTTTCAGCCCTGGTGAGGCCTCCCCCTGGCGGGACAATCCTCTTTCCCTCCTTGCCACTGCTTACCAGACGCCAGATGCCTCCTCCGGGTGTGCAGGGATCTGTCTGCGGAGCACTCCAGTGGGGGGGGGGGCGATCTGCAGCGGGAATAATTAATTGTATTACCATTTTACTCCGGCTGCTGGAATGAGTCTCCTCCCCTTCTCCTCCATCTCCCGGACAACACAGTACTGGTCCCGCCTCCTCCCCAAGACACAGCCACAGCCCCGTCCTCTCTCTCCACTGCCTGGCCATGGAGCTCGCAGGCAG
This sequence comes from Aquarana catesbeiana, assembly GCF_042186555.1. Lineage (NCBI taxonomy): Eukaryota > Metazoa > Chordata > Amphibia > Anura > Ranidae > Aquarana > Aquarana catesbeiana. The sequence continues at coordinate 241,493,502 of NC_133332.1, read as the reverse complement.
CATTACCCTTCTGCAGGCCGGAGCGCAGCGCCATTGTTGTCAGCAGAGGCGGTTCTTCAATTAGGCAAATTAGGCGGTCGCGAGGCCCCTGTGAGTGCGAGGCCTTAGGCGACCGCCTAATTTGCCTAATTAGAGAGCCGCCTCTGATCCTGACATTCCAGGAATGTAACTGTTTTTTTAAACTGTTAAATCAATGGCTTTGGTTCCACTTTATTATTTTGTTTTACATTTTATTCAATAATTTGTAAAATTACATTCAGAAAGCCCATAATCTGGGACTCCCTGATCCCATATATCACAACAAGTAGAACAGGAATAAGACATTCCTTTCTTTCCTTGTCAAATTTGTTTATTGAATTTTAACAATTAGCATACATACTGTAAGCACATATGGTGGCAGCAAAAAAAAAGATCACATATATGGTAATATTGAGTTGTAGTTCCAAAATAAACTAGTTTAACTAAAACTATTTTAGCATCTAACTACAAAAAAGATTACATCATACATTGTATAAAAAAAGGATAAAACCAACTTAGACCAGGTTAATATATAATATATAAGATATTCCTTTCTAATATTTCTAAGAACTAAGAATCAATATGAGTACGTCTTACCACCTGTTAAACAAGAGCATCTATACTTAGGTAACCATTATTTCTCCTGGGCAAAAACCTACCCGAAAAAAAAAAAGAAATAAAAAAAAAATTTTGAAGCGGATATCTATCTCTTTCTCAGACAATCTGTCTGGGGAGCTCCTCACTGGCCAAAAAAAATATCTGTCCATGCCACCACTTTAAGTCAGAGCCAAACTGTAAAGTTATTTATAGGAAGGATCCCAGGGCTTTAGAGCCCAAAAACTCAATCCAAGGAGACCGCACAGTCATGTTCTTGGGATAACATTCTTGTATACTTGCCGTTAATTCCTCCGTTCTCCTTAAATGATTCAATTCAACTATCCACTTTTTAATAGTAGAAACAGCATTGATATTCCAGTGTCTAGATACAAGTATTCGCGCTGCGGAGAGGAGAAAACTAAGCAGTCCCTTTTTAGTCCCTCTTGGATAAACAGACAATACGGTTATTTCCAGAGATTTCTATTACCATATACCTAGTGGCCACAGGTGCCGCCGCCCCCCCCATACATGCATCCGGCCCCCTAATCTACATGCGGGGTGCCGGAAGCATGGATTCCAATGGGGTTTTTTTTTTTTTTTTTTAATAGGATTCAAAAAACAGGGTGGGTTCGGGGCACAGAGCACAGGTATATTTCTATGTCCTGCAGTTTGCTTACATGGCAGAAATAGTACAGTCCCCACTGTAGATGCAAGCGCTGTGGTTCTCATAGACCTCAGTGCTATGGTTGTGTTGCCACCCTCTCTCCATCCTCTTGTCTTTTTCTAAATGAAATTGTACAAGACAGGGAGGATGAGTTCGCTATAAAAGCGGAACTAAAGTTCCAGCTCAAATCCAAAAAGATCACTAATCACTTAATGGGGGCATCCCTAACAATGTTCTTACATTACCTGCACTGGGCGTTTCATCCATGATAAGATGAAGGGGTGCCAGGGGTGTCATGTTTTCCATTACAGCATTGCAACTGATCAAGTGGTTATAGTAGGTAGACCCTCCACAGAGCACACACACAGCAAGTGCACTGCAATCCCCTGCAGTTCAGGAGAAACTAAGAATATGCAATAAAGTTTACTTACAGTACAAGTTAAAGAGACTCTGACGCCAGGCCATTCATTTCACCCAAAATGTTACCATAAGATTATATGTGCATGTAATGTATCTGATGCATGTTATTTACCTGTAAAAAAGCCTCCCTTGTGTAGACATCCAAGAGCCAAGTGACTGCTGCTGGTCATGACCATCTTAGATGTGATGTCAGTAGTCAGAGCAGATTTAGAGCCATCACTCCCCCCTTTGCTCTTTCTCCTAAAGCTACATGAAAAGGACATGTAGCAAGGTCAGGGGCAGAGGAGCTGGGTCAGCACATACAGTAGTTAGACACTACCATAAAAGAAGAGTGTTATGACATACAAAGGGGGAGGAGGGGGGGAGCTGTGCTAGGGAATGGACTCTTCCTTGAGTAGTCAAATTTTCTAGCAAGTTCAAAGTAGGGCTGCCAACTTTTATTCGGGAAAAAAAAAAGGGACAATGGGTGGAGCAGGGGCAGGGTAGGGGGTGGGGTTAATAGGGGCACACCTAGAATGCAGCGCTGTAAGATATTTAATGGGCTGAAGGACACTGACATCTGCACTGGATGATGATCTCACACTCTTCGGTGTTGCAGGGGGAGCCCCCCTTTACAACAGAAAAAGTATAGGAATGCAAAATATAAATTCCCATCCTTTTTTTTTTAATAAATATACATTTTTGTGCTATGTATGTCTGTTGATACCTTTCAATAGACATGCAAAACAGGTACTAGGCATCAGTCCAGCACATACAGTGCTAGGTGTGTGTCATTCAGTGTGGGTCTTCTCCATTTACCCATGTTGCTGCTGTTTTCTCTGGTCTGTCCCAGTCCTGTAATTTCTGTGATTGCTCCTGAACTCCTTTCCCAATACTGCTCACCTCCAGTACTGCCAATCCCCTGAAGTGAAATTTACTGACAAGACGCCCAAAATTTACTAACAGCACCATTTTTTTATTGGGAAAAAACAGGAAATTTACTGACAGGGACACTTTTTTTTACTGACATTTCAAAATAGTACCGAAATTGTCCGTTTTAAGTGCAAAACAGTGTAAATATCAATATTTAAGCTACAAACATATCACTAGTGCAACTAGCAATTTGTTTAAGTTATAACAAAAGTCAAAAAACATATTACTTAATTTACATGAAGGTCAGATTAATATAACTCACCACCAGAGCCCACCTTACATTAGAGTCTACAGCGTTCCCCTTTACATGAGTTCCTACTTACATCAGGGTCCGCAGAATTACTCCTTGCACCGTATGGGGGAACCCTGCAGTCTATGACATAAAAGGGAACTCTGAGGACCCTGATTGAAGGGGGGACGCCAGGAACTTTGATGTGGGTGGGAAGCTGGTGACCACAGACCACCTTCCACAGAGTGAATACACTAAGGTAAGGGGGGTTACTGATATAACAAGGAACCTTTACATTGGTGCCCCCCCCCAACCCTTACCTTACTGTATTCACTCCTCCCTTACATCAGTGACTCCCCCCCTCCCTCAGACTGGCCTTGCGGCACTGTCACTAACCTCCTCTCAGGTAGACGGTGCAGGGCTCAGTCAGAAAGTCCTCTCCGGGTTCCAGCTTGGCGGCTCTGGTTTCCGTCTATAGTTTCCTCTCCACAGTCCACACACTCATTTTGTGACCCCAGTACTGGTGGCTGCAGACATGATACAAGACAAGAGATGGTTAGAGATTGTGGACATGACACAGGAGATGGTTAGAGGCTGCAAACATGATACAGTGGATAGTTAGAGGCGGCGAACAAGAGAGGGAGAATAGAGCCAGGTGGAGGCGGGGGACACAGCCAGGTGGATCAAGGAGAGTGGAGGACAGAGCCAGGTGGACAGAAGAGGGATGGAATGGAGCCGGGTTGAGGGGAGGGCATGGAGCCAGGTGGAGGGGAGGACGGAGCCAGGTGGACAGAAGAGGGGGCAATGGGATTGGAGCCAGGTGGAGAGGAGAATGGAGCCAGGTGGACGGAGGTGAGGGGGGTAACAGAGTCCTCAGCCTTACTCAACAGATGGATTCTAGACATGATCGTCCACTGAGATTTCCCCTATAGTACACAGCGTGGCACAGTAGTGCGCTCGTTCCTGTCCTGAGTCCATTTTTGGCTCCCCCGGCCCCTCTGTAACTTTTAAAATGGTGCCAAGCAGCGTCATTACGTCACTGCTGGAGGTGAATGGTTGACATGGAAGATAGAACACTTAATCAGTTGTGTCACCTGTCTGGCTGTGCAGTGCAGAACATGAAAGTTAATAACAAGACTGGCTGCAGAGAATTACAGATCCTTTGTATGTGTATTCCAGCTACATTTTTAAGTTTTTTTCCTGAAGTTCTGGTTCATAGACTGCTATAAGAAGGTTGAATTCTGGCCAACGTGTAGTCTTTACATCATCACCCCCTGTTGAAGCATTAGTCACATACAATTGCTGCAGTGCGTGATTTTGGGCAGGTAATTGCACAGGTTTATGAGAGGATCACAGATGGACCTCACAAGGTTGCTATAAAAAATCTGCTGGAAGTCTGTGACCAATTATATGTGGATTCAGATCATGAGGTTTGCATGGTGCAAATCATGCCAAAATTCACATGCACTTTCCATATGTAATGTTCACTTTGTTTCAGGTACAATGTAGGCATAAATTCAAATGAGTAATTTGGTTATTATACTGCTTTGACTTACATAATCAAATTTAAAGGAGATGATGATCTCTAAATGAATGTCATTGTCATAATTTATGACACCCAGCAGCCTGGTATAAATATCACCTGGAGTGTGGCACTAGAGGCAGGTCAGTGACACAAAGACAACACTTGTTACATTGCTGGAGAACAAATGATTTTTATAGATTCTTGCTCCCTGCGGTCTCCACCCGCCTTTTACTGATAGAGACCATTTTTGTTCCTTTACCACACCCTGCGGACCTCAGCATACAACTTATCTCCAGCCGCTGATAACATTCAGCCACCAGAGCTGGACTGACACTCAGCAGAAACCACAGCGCTGGCGTGTCCCACAAAATGACTTGTTTCTGGCAGTGACTGACCAATGTATGTGCGTATAAGAGGATCTGACCACACACCGGGGGCCAGAAGATCCTCAGGGAGCTGAAAGCAGGTGCGCTAATGTTTTGTAACTGGGATATGGAGCTTAAAGGGTCACTCCACGTAAATGTGATGTTTGGGTTACATGTGGAGTCTGCTGGACTGAGCCATCTTCTGAGTTCTTATATCTGTGGGTGACTGCAGCAAGGGAAGCTCGTCAGTACAGTTCCTGAGGGCAGAAACACACTTTTGGAATTCAGTTGCAACACACTTGCAGAAGCACACTACAGTGCCATTCATTTTTAATGGCACCCCAGTGCACAGAGGAACATACATTGCAGGGCACCACAACGCATATTAACACACTGCCATGTGTTGTAGTGTACTGCATCAGAAAAAAATGCTACATGTTCATTTTGGGATGTTTTTTGTACAATGCCAGCCCATTTAATCTGAATGGGCTACTAAAATGCAATGCACCTTAGCATGTGACCTTATGCACATTAATACAACACTCAAGAGCGCACTTACCTAAGGATCTTTCCACTCCTCCTGATTAAGAATGGGCTCGGGCGTGTTCGCACACTTCACGTGCAGAGCCCGCCAGGAAGTCGGAACGGCACTGCGCTAATCACAGGCAGTGAGACATTTTCCTGATGTGCGGCTGCAGAGATCAGGAAATGTCTCACTGCCTGTGATTAGCGCAGTGCCGCGCTGAATTTCTGGCGGGCTCTGCACGTGGAGTGTGCGAACACGCCGGAGCCCATCCTTACTCCTGATGCACTGTACACAATGCTGAGCAAGTTAGGACAGAAAGAGTGAGATTGCAATGGCTCGAGCGGTGCACAGACCTGGATAGTCAAGGGTACAGATCAAGGCAAATTAGGTGGTTTAAACAATGATGTACCAGGTTTGGGTGGAATGACCCTTTAGGGCTGAATTACAATTTACGATCAGGTGCATTGCGGTAATACATGTGTCCTGCACTGCGCATCAATGCATGCTGTGTGTTAGCACATTGTGGGCGCCATTCAAAATGGCACCCCAACGCAGGCAACACTGCTCCCACACACATTCGTTGCAGTGCACCAAGGTGCATGGTAATGTGATGTACTACAATACGTTGTGGTGTGCTGCTTTGGAAAATATGCCACATGTCCATTTTTTGGCCCATTCAAGTAGAATGGGCTGCCTTATTGCAATGACACAATGGAGCGTAAATGCAACCTACAGGAATGGACACGTGTGAATGGGCCCCCAAGGTTTTCTTTACACGGCCTTGGATGGAGGATGACATCTGGCACTGCAGTGCATTTTGCTGGTGTTCTTTGTGGCCTTCAAAGGCACTCAGATTAGGGAAGTTATATAGAGCGGTATGAGATATATATATATATATATATATATATATATATATATATATATATATATATATATATATATTCAAAAGCATCGATACAGCGGTAGCCATGTTGGAAGGGATTTCCTTTCTTGCATGCATGTTTCTCTAATCTATTCTTGATAAATGAAATCTATTGGTGCAGATGGAGTCTTCCTCCAGTGTTTCCATTGCTTCTAATTATTGTTGAGTGAAAGCCAAGGCTGTAGATAACAATAAAAAATATGTCCCCGCTATGTAACCTTATCCCCTTAAAGTTTCATCTGGTGAGCAATATATATATATATATGACTGAGTAGTAGATTTAGCAGTATTGTTTGAAAATGATGATATTTGCTTACATTTACCTTCACACTATAGGCGTGATTACCTAAACAGCTCCACCCGGCACTGTGGTTTGTGTATTACTGTTCACTGTGGATATGTGAGCATATTCCTGCAACGCAGTTCAGCCTGAATCCGGCCCTTGTATCGATTGATACTTTAGCAATGTAGTAAAGCATGCACCTTACCCTGAAATTCACACATATGTGTTTTTTTGGTGCAGAAAATGCACTGCAGTTCATTTAACATGGTCTCCTATGGGACACATTCACATCTATGCTTTTTTTCAGCCGCTGTGTTTTTGGAAAGGGGCAGGGACTTTTTTAAACAGTTCTTTTTTGATTTTATAGACTTCAATGGAGAAGCTGCACAAAAGCATTTAGTGCATTTTGCGCTTTTTAATCTGCCCAACAACAAATTGGCCAAAAAATAAAAAGCATACAAAATGCAAAACGCTGTAAAATTGCATACACAAAACACACAGCAAAAATGGATCAAAAGCAAACTGCATAGGTGTGAACCAAGCCTAAGGCATCCCATTTATTCTGAATGGATTACCAACACACCTTAATGTTTTAACTGGTTGCCGACCAGTCGCCGCAGTTTTACTGCAGCAGAATGGCAGGGCTGGGTGAAACAACGTTACCTTACGTCGCTTCGCCTTTTGGCCTCTAGGGGGGCGCGCGCGCCCACAGCGTGTGCCCGGCGGACGCGATGACCGCCGGGCACCCGCGATCGCTCGTGACAGAGTGAGAACCGGGATCTGTGTGTGTAAACACACAGATCCCGGTTCTCTCAGGAGAGAGAAGACAGATCGTGTGTTCAAACTATGTATGAACCCCAATCTCTCTCTCTCCTTCTAGTCCCATTGCCCCTACAGTTATAACAGCGAGGGAACACAGTTAACCTCTTCATCGCCCCCTAGTGTTAACCCCTTCACTGCCAGTGACATTTATATAGTAAGCAGTGCATTTTTTATAGCACTGTATGCTGTATAATTGTCAATGGTCCCAAAAATGTGTCAAAAGTGTCCAATTTGTCTGCCACAATATCGCAGTCCCGATTAAAAAATAGAAATAAAATATTTTGCAGATCGCCACCATTACTAGTAAAAAAAAATAAATAAAAATGCTATAAATCTATCCCCTATTTTTTTTAGACGCTATAACTTATGCGTAAACCAATCAATATACGCTTATTGGCAATTTTTTTTTACCAAAAATATGTAGAAGAATACATGTCGGCCTAAACTGAGGAAAAAAATCTTTTTTTTTTTTTTTTTAAAAATGTCGGATATTTATTATAGCAAAAAGTAAAAGATAGTGTTGTTTTCAAAATTGTCGCTCTTCTTTTGTTTATAGCGCAAAAAATAAAAACCGCAGATGTGATCAAATACCACCAAAAGAGAGCTCTATTTGAGGAAAAAAAAGGACGTAAATTTAGTTTTGGTACAGCGCCGCACGACCGCGCAATTGTCAGTTAACTGACACAGTGCCGTACCGCAAAAAATGGCCTGGTCATTGAGCAGCCAAATCTTCTGGGGTTGAAGTGGTTAAAAACCGCACATGCAGTGTACCACAATGTATGTGTATGACTAATATTGACTAAGACTGGGTTCACACTAGCTGTGGCCGCGGCTCACAGCAGGGGGGTCTGGTGCTGTCCTGTACACCATTTCAGGTGCGCATCACGTCCAAATTTTCAGGACAGCCACTATCGAGAGATAGTCTCCTCCTCCTCCTGTAGGAAACACTGCGCCAGCCCATAAAACTCTCACTTCCCCTGCCAGACCTCAGTTAATAGTGTTTCCTCCGGAGGGGAGACACTGTGCAGAGAACCAGGCTGATACAGTCAGGGAGATTGTGGCCTCTCTCAAAACATCCCCAGGGGAGCAGGGGCTTTCAGCATGGGATGGCGGTACATACCCGCAAACAGCAGCCACCCCTTCCTTGTCAAGCGTGGCATCAGGCTGTGGGGGCCCCCTATCGCGTCCACAGGGCCGCAGCAAGGAGGACACTCCGCTCTCCCTGTACGCTGTACAGGCCGCATTTTTTTTGTTTGGAACGAACGGGCCGGACGACTTCTGGGTCGCGGTGCTGATAGGGGGCCGGGCTCAAGCTGGAGTGAGTCGGTTTACACGTGCAGACAGTGTGAGACTCTACACAGGCAACCACCTGCAGTCATGTCTGAGGCAGATGCTGCAGCTCATACGGAGGTTATCTCCAGCCTTCCGAAGGTAAGAGTTCCCTGGGGAGGGGTCCTCTCTACCTAGGATTGTCCCCCCCATGTACGGTTCCTTACTTAGAGGGGGGACAGACCCCCTGGGTGGTCAGGGGGTGGGGGTGACTCGGATCCCTACATGTGGGTCGGGTACACCCCCAGGGTTGTTTCCGTTAAAAAAAATCGCTGAATGTAATATGTTTTCTGTATGTAATTTCAGAAATCCACAGAAAAGACAAAGTCCACTCATGTCTCTAAAAAGAAATGTGCCTCTTGTAGGGACAGTTTAAAGGGAAGCTTGGACCAAGGTTCTGTGTAAAGAATGCATAGACTCCTTGGTAAAGGAAAGGGACTCTGAACAGCAGTCCGGCTTGGCAGCCTCTGTAAAAGAGCTGTCATCCACTTTTTCATCCTTTAAAATGCTTTTTGAGAAATTTCAGCTTCCCCCTAATCCCATTCAACAGGACACAACCCCGCCTCATGCTCAGGGCTCTGCTCCTGCCAGATCCACTAATATGGCTACGGCAGAAGAGGTTTCAGGCCCTTCCGGGGTGGAGCTTAGGCAACCAGACAGTGGCACTTCTGACTCCCATGAAGAATCAGAGGGAGAGGAACAGGACGGGGAGTCCAGGAAAATCTCCAGGGATAAATTGTCCCTAGAGGAGGTGGAAGACCTCCTAGGAGCAATATATACGACCCTCGGTATACACGAGGATAAAAAACCCCTCTCACTCCATGACCTTATGTACAAGGGCTTAGGAGATCGAAAGAGAAAAGTTTTCCCAGTACACGAGGTTCTGGTGGAGACGATTAAAAAAGAGTGGCAGGATCCGGAAAGAAAGCCCTTTTTCTCTAGTTCCCTTAAGAGAAGATTTCCGTTTTCAGAGGATCCAGCGTCCATTTGGAATAAAAATCCCAAAGTGGATGCGGCCTTCTCCCAGGTCTCTAGGCACACAGACCTGGCATTTGAGGATATGGGGGCCTTATCAGACGTCATGGACAAAAGGATAGACGCACTACTAATAAAGACGTGGGACTCGACAGTCGGTAATTTAAAGCCAGAAATGGCTGTTACTGTGGTAGCTCGCAATTTAGAACACTGGCTTTTCCAGATTCAGGAGCATATTGAAGCTGGCACGGCTAAAGAGACTATCCTAGCGTCTTTCCCCACAATTCTGCGAGGAATTGCATACATAGCAGATGCCTCGGCAGAGTCAGTCTGTATGTCAGCCAGATCAGCGGCCCTGGCTAACTCGGCCAGGAGGGCCCTCTGGCTGAAAACGTGGCCGGGCGACGCCGCCTCTAAGGTCAAGTTATATGGGATACCCCTGACAGGTGACTTACTCTTTGGTCCTGGGTTAGATACAGTCTTAGACCGGAAAACAGACAAAAAGAAGTCCTTCCCACTCAAACGAAAGACCCCAACACAGAAAAAGAGGGGGTTTCGTCTGCAAAAGTGCAGGGAAGCCCCTAAAGGGGGAACAGAAGAAAACCTGGGGCCAAAGAGGCAAGGGCAGAGGAGGGACGATTTTTCGCCCTCCTGAAAAAGCCCAGAAAGATCAGTGACTCTCTAAAAACGGTGGGAGGAAGACTGGGGGCCTTCCTTCCACAGTGGGAGATCATCTCCCCCAATCGGTTCATCCTAGGGATCATAAGAAGGGGGTATCTCCTGGAATTCACAAGGCCCCCCTCACAAAGGTTCCTTGTCACGCAGCTTTCCAGCTGCACGACAAAAACCAAGGCCTTGTTAGACGCTCTGAAGGAGTTAGAACTACAAAATGTAGTTTGCAGAGTACCAAAGGGGGAGGAAGGAGAGGGGGTTTATTCCCATGTATTTATGGTAAAAAAAACCCTCAGGAAAATTCAGATTGATTCTGAATTTAAAGCCCTTGAACAGGTCAATTTGCTACAAAAGATTCCGCATGGAGTCAATTTTTACGGTCAGGGCTCTGTTACCGCAGAATTGTTTCATGGTGTCTCTGGACCTCAGAGACGCGTATTTGCACGTCCCTATTGCCGAAACCTCTCAGAGGTTTCTCCGTTTAGCAATAAACCTGGGCGATGCAATACTGCACCTACAATTCCAGGCCCTGCCTTTCGGGCTATCCTCCTCGCCCCGAATATTTACCAAAATCCTGGCAGAGGCCATGGCCTTCCTGCGACTGACAGGGTGTGTCAGTTATAGCCTGTCTGGACGACGTGCTCTTATTTGCAGTATCCCCAGAAAAATTGCTCAGGGATCTTGACCTGACAAAAAAGGTACTGACAGGATTAGGATGGCTCCTGAACTTAGACAAGTCCAGTCTCATTCCTTCACAGCGCATTATGTACTTAGGATACCTGCTAGACTCGACACTCTTGAAAGTTTTTCTTCCAAGAGAAAAAATTCTAAAACTGGACAGAGCAGTTTTATCTCTCCAGTGCAACCTTCGGGTGTCCAAAAGGTCCTTAATGTCAACGCTAGGTCTGCTGACCTCTACTCTCCCAGCAGTGCAGTGGGCAAGATTACACTTTCGTCCCCTGCAGTCATACGTACTAAGGGTATGGGACCACAGTCAGAAGGATCTAGAAACCTTAGTACAGGCTCCCCATCGATTAAAGAGATTTGGTGGTGGAGGAAGGAAGCGAACTTGTCGCAGGGACGTCTGTGGCTTATCCCAGTTTCACAGATAGTAACCACGGACGCAAGCGGCAAAGTCTGGGGGGCGCATCTGGGATCCCTTCTAGCGCAGGGCATATGGAGGGGAGACGAACTAAAAAGATCGTCCAATTGGAAGGAGCTGAGGGCGGTCGGCCTGGCCCTCAGGTTTTTCAAAAAAGAGCTTCAGGGCCACCATATACAGGTACGGCCAGACAACTCTTCTACCATAGCCTATATAAACAAACAGGGAGGCACCAGAAGCGGAACTCTCCTGGCCTTAGCAACAGACATCCTAAATTGGGCCAAGACCAACACTCTCTCACTCTCAGCGGTTTTTCTGAGAGGAGAAAGGAAAGTTATAGTGGACTTTCTCAGCCGGAGGAGGCTGTGAGAGGGAGATTGGGCCCTCAACCAGGAGGTTTTTAATCTCATATCCGAGAAATGGGGACCCCCCGGAAGTGGATCTTTTCGCTTCAAGAGACAATGCGAAAACCCCCTGTTTTTTCTCCCTAAACGCAGGAGAAGGGGCCCTGGGGGTGGACGCATTAACACAGAATTGGCATTTCAAGACATGCTATGCCTTCCCCCCTCCGGTGTTATTACCGGCAGTTCTGAGGAAGTTCCAACTAGAGAACACCTCCCTCATTCTAGTAGCTCCACATTGGCCGAAAAGGGCATGGTTTTCAATTCTCAGTCAGCTAGCAGTGGAACCGCCCCTATTCCTTCCACCTCAGGAGGATCTTCTCTCACAAGGTCCAATCCTCTGTCCACAGGTACACCAGTGGAAATTAGCGGCCTGGCTACTGAGGAGAGTATATTAAAATCTAAGGGATTTTCTCAGAAATTAATCTCCACCCTCCTCAACAGTAGAAAAAAGGAGACGCGTCAGATTTATAAAAAGGTCTGGCTCCTTTTCAACAAGTGGTGCACTGAAAACTCCTTCTCGGTGCAGAGCCCCATAGCTGTTTTGGAGTTCCTATAGTGTGGAGCAGACAAAGGGTTATCCGTATGTACCCTTAAAAGCCAGGTGTCAGCACTTAGTGCTTATTTGGAGAAATCTTTGGCCTCCAATCCATGGGTGGTCAGGTTCTTTAGGGCACTGTCCAGAGACCTATCCACCCTTTCCCGGGTGGGATCTATCTTTAGTGTTGCAGAGCCTAACGGGAATTCCCTTTGAGCCCTTGGACAAATGTTTGTTAAAAGAGTTAACCTTAAAAACAGCATTTTTAGTGGCAGTAACAACTGCCAGGAGAGTCAGTGAAATTGAGGCGTTATCAATTAGACCTCGTTTTTGCGTTATTTTGCCAGATAGGATAGTCCTTAAGACTGATCCAGCATTTTTGCCTAAAGTGGCGTCAGGCTTTCACAGAAGCCAGGGAATAGTCCTACCTTCATTTTGTCCCAACCCCTCAGGAGAAAGGGAACTGAAATTTCATTTTCTAGATGTAAGGAGGTATAGTATAGTATAGTATAGTATAGTATAGTATAGTATAGTATAGTATAGTATAGTATAGTAGGTGAGGTTGAAAAAAGACACAAGTCCATCAAGTCCAACCTATGTGTGTGATTATGTGTCAGTATTGCATTGTATATCCCTGTATGTTGTGGTCATTCAGGTGCTTATCTAATAGTTTCTTGAAGCTATCAATGCTCCCCGCTGAGACCACCGCCTGTGGAAGGGAATTCCACATCCTTGCCGCTCTTACAGTAAAGAACCCTCTACGTAGTTTAAGATTAAACCTCTTTTCTTCTAATTTTAATGAGTGGCCACGAGTCTTGGTAAACTCTCTTCTGCGAAAAAGTTTTATCCCTATTGAGGGGTCACCAGTCCAGTATTTGTAAATTGAAATCATATCCCCTCTCAAGCGTCTCTTCTCCAGAGAGAATAAGTTCAGTGCTCGCAACCTTTCCTCATAACTAAGATCCTCCAGACCCTTTATTAGCTTTGTTGCCCTTCTTTGAACTCGCTCCATTTCCAGTACATCCTTCCTGAGGACTGGTGCCCAGAACTGGACCGCATACTCTAGGTGCGGCCGGACCAGAGTCTTGTAGAGCGGGAGAATGATCGTTTTATCTCTGGAGTTGATCCCCCTTTTAATGCATGCCAATATTCTGTTTGCTTTGTTAGCAGCAGCTTGGCATTGCCTGCCATTGCTGAGCCTATCATCCACTAGGACCCCCAGGTCCTTTTCCATCCTAGATTCCCCCAGAGGTTCTCCCCCCAGCGTATAGAATGCATTCATATTTTTGCCACCCAAATGCATTATTTTACATTTTTCTACATTGAACCTCATTTGCCATGTAGTCGCCCACCCCATTAATTTGTTCAGGTCTTTTTGCAAGGTTTCCACGTCCTGCGGAGAAGTTATTGCCCTGCTTAGCTTAGTATCATCTGCAAATACAGAGATTGAACTGTTTATCCCATCCTCCAGATCGTTTATGAACAAATTAAATAGGATTGGTCCCAGCACAGAACCCTGGGGCACCCCACTACCCACCCCTGACCATTCTGAGTACTCCCCATTTATCACCACCCTCTGAACTCGCCCTTGTAGCCAGTTTTCAATCCATGTACTCACCCTATGGTCCATGCCAACAGACCTTATTTTGTACAGTAAACGTTTATGGGGAACTGTGTCAAATGCTTTTGCAAAATCCAGATACACCACGTCTACAGGCCTTCCTTTATCTAGATGGCAACTCACCTCCTCATAGAAGGTTAATAGATTGGTTTGGCAAGAACGATTCTTCATGAATCCATGCTGATTACTGCTAATGATATCGTACGTATTACTAAAATCCTGTATATAGTCCCTTATCATCCCCTCCAAGAGTTTACATACTATCGATGTTAGGCTAACTGGTCTGTAATTCCCAGGGATGTATTTTGGGCCCTTTTTAAATATAGGTGCTACATTGGCTTTTCTCCAATCAGCTGGTACCATTCCAGTCAGTAGACTATCTGTAAAAATTAGGAACAACGGTCTGGCAATCACTTGACTGAGTTCTCTAAGTACCCTCGGATGCAAGCCATCTGGTCCCGGTGATTTATTAATGTTAAGTTTCTCAAGTCTAATTTTAATTCCGTCCTCTGTTAACCATGTAGGTGCTTCCTGTGTTGTGTCATGAGGATAAACACTGCAGTTTTGGTTACTGAAGCCCCCCGATTCACTCGTGAAGACTGAGGAGAAGAATAAATTCAATACCTTCGCCATCTCCCCATCCTTTGTAACCAGATGTCCTTCCTCATTCTTTATGGGGCCAATATGGTCTGTCCTCCCTTTTTTACTGTTTACATACTTAAAGAATTTCTTGGGATTTTTTTTGCTCTCCTCCGCTATGTGTCTTTCATGTTCTATCTTAGCTGTCCTAATTGCACGCTTACATTTCTTATTGCATTCTTTATAAAGTCTGAATGCTGAGGATGATCCCTCAACCTTGTATTTTTTGAAGGCCTTCTCCTTTGCTTTTATATGCATTTTTACATTGGAGTTAAGCCATCCAGGACTTTTGTTCGCTCTTTTAAATTTATTACCCAATGGGATACATTGGCTAATGCCCTTATTTAATATGCTCTTAAAGCAAACCCATCTCTCCTCCGTATTCTTTGTTTCTAATATTTTATCCCAGTTTATGCCTTTTAGCAAGGTTTGTAGTTTAGGGAAGTTGGCTCTTTTGAAATTCAGTGTCTTTGTATTCCCTTTATGTTTCCTATTTGTGTGATTTATACTGAAACTAATTGACCTGTGATCACTGTTACCTAAATTGCCCCGCATTTCCACATCCGTGATCAGGTCTGTATTGTTGGTAATCAGTAGATCCAGTAATGTTTTATTTCTAGTTGGTGCGTCTACCATCTGACCCATAAAATTGTCCTGCAAGACATTAAGGAACTGGCGAGCCTTAAATGAATGTGCGGTTCCCTCCGCCCAGTCTATGTCTGGATAATTAAAATCCCCCATTATGATAATGATGATACAATACCTAGAGATGACTAAAACAATAAGAAAGTCTGATTCTCTATTTATTTTGTTTTCCGGGTCCAGAAAAGGACTCAGAGCGTCTCAACGCACAATTGCCAGATGGCTTAGATTAGCTATTGGGCAGGCATATTCTTTAGCAGGGAAAGAGATTCCTATGGGCATAAAGGCACACTCTACCAGAGCCGTGGCAACTTCCCAGGCAGAGAAGGCTGGAGCAACGCCAGAGCAAATATGCAAGGCAGCGACGTGGTCCAGCTACTCCACTTTCTTTAAACATTACAGAGTGGACCTGGTGGCGGCAGGTGAGCAGGCTTTTGGGCGAAAAGTTCTGCAAGCTGTAGTCCCACCCTAATTGGTAAGTGCTGGATTATCCTCTCAACAGTGGCTGTCCTGAATGACGTAAAGGGAAAATTAAAGTTACGTACCGGTAACGTCTTTTCCTGTAGTCTTTCAGGACAGCCCTAGTTACCCACCCTAGGCTTGGGGGGGTCTTATTAAAGACCAGAGCACAATATGATAATGATATTGAATGGTATATTATTAATGTGTTCTTGTGTCTCCCCAGCTGACCGGAGGTGATCTTGTAAAAACTGAGGTCTGGCAGGGGAAGTCAGAGTTTTATGGGCTGGCGCAGTGTTTCCTACAGGAAGAGGAGGAGACTATCTCTCAATAGTGGCTGTCCTAAAAGACTACAGGAAAAGACGTTACCGGTACGTAACTTTAATTTTTGACTGAATTCGCACCTAAAACGGAGCCAAAGACGCAGAGGCCCCTTTTCCAGTGCGCTCTGTGGCCGTCCCGGAGCTGTGTGAACCAAGCCGGTCACACTCTCCGGTCATGCGAATTGGATGCGGGGAAACATTGGAAATATGCACCACACGGGGTGACTAGGGTGTGCCCAGGCACACCTGGCACACCCTGTGCACACGCCTATGGTGTGAACCCAGCCTGAAGGCCACCCCACCACCCTCTAATACTTACCTGAGCCCCATCTCCCTCCAGCGATGTCCACGAGTTCCTCGGCTGTCCGGGACTCTCCTGATCGGCTGAGACACAGCAGTGGTGCCATTGGCTCCCGCTGCTGTCAATCAAAGTCAGTTAGCCAATCGAGAGAGAGGGTGCGGGGGTGAACCAGGGCTCCGTGTCTGAACTGACACAAGGAGCTGTGACTCAGCTTGGGTGCCCCCATAGCAAGCTGCTTGCTGTGGGGGCACTCGACAGGAAGGAGAGGCCAGGAGCACAGAAGAGGGACCCAATAAGAGGAGGATCTGGGCTGCTCTGTGCAAAACCATGTTTGTTATGTAGCAATAACTCACGGTGAAGCTGCTGATTTAAATCGGCTGTTTCCGTCACCTTTTTACCTGTAGATTCACCAATACCAGACTTAGAGTCCACGTTGAACTTATCATCTGACAATATAGGCACCAGTCACTTTAGTACTTTTCCAATGCTTTAATGGGAGATAACTGGAAGAAGTAGCAGGAAAGAGGAAGAAGAAGAGTTGCAGGGAAGTTCAAATACCTTTTCTCGGTGTAGCACTAAGGAATTGAAATCTCAGGGATGAATGTATCTTCAGTTCAGGATTAAATCTTTGCCCGCCTGGATAGGTCTCTCTCACTAACCTAGCAGCCGGTGCGCAGCACGAACAGAAAGTCTCTGCCACAGACTTGAGTAGAACAAAACTGTACGATCCTCTGCCACAGAATGTAGTAGTTTTCAATGAACAGCAACACAGTACCAGAACCTTTAAGCCGACGCGGCAGTACTATGTGGTATTTTAACTTAAGATGCGTCCTCCAATTCACCAGGCCCCTCTCCAGACCAGCGCTCCGCATGATCCTTCCAAGACGGGTCCTCCCCTGGATTCTTCTCAATTGTCCAGCTTCTTCCCGCAGGACAGACAGCACAGGACCATCTCCATTGTTTGCCGTTGACCATCACCGAGTGGAACTGCACCCAACACAACCAAGGTTGGAACAGAAGCTAATTTAGCCATAGATTAAATCTGAACTATGTACAGAAAAGATGACCCACTAAATTTACATATAAGCGGTAGATTAAAAATCTACCAGCGCTACAGTTATTTTTAGAGAAAAAAAAAAAAAGAAAAGAAGAAGACTTCACAATCACTTTAAGAGCAGAAAACTCAAGAATAATATCCGGCTGCTTTCAGGGGACTCCTCAAAACAAATAATCCCGAAAGCCGAGGTAACCACACAAAAATAACAAATTACGGTATGAATAATTAACACGTCAATAAATGACAAACTTCTATTTAGGCTTTGGCCCTATGGGTCCAGGCAGGAGAAGGTTAGAGGAATGACCCTTTGTCAGACCTCTCCCCTCCGTACCTCAACACCACAGCCTCAAAGAACCAATCAAACACAATATCTGATTCAGTGCGCTGAATTAACCCTTTGGTCGCTATATGAGCCGGTATAGGACTTGAGTCCTGGTTGTGGATAGCGCCCTTATGTCTTTAGTTAGCTTTGTGTTGGTGCACTTGATGTCCCTTTGGCAAAGTGAACAAGGTGTATTCAGGGATTTTTTTTACTGGTAGGCAGGGGTGATGCAAATTGTGTTGGCAGTATCCAGGTAAGCAAGCCAGATACTATTACTGCCTATCAGAGTGTAAGGGTATTACAGATTCTCCTAATTAGGTGAGGCAGAGAAACAACACCGGTGCCTGTATGCATTGTTCTGGTTTAGGGAAGATTGGGTAAGTCACCGACCTTGGAGCTGTGGCAGGAACACTCACACCGACTCAGGACTGCAGCACCCTTCCTCAGTGTCCAGTCTTCCCCTCACCTCTCTCCCTGCTCTCAGGCAGCCTCTAGGTGTAAGATTCCTCCTCTTGTCTCTGTGGGCTGCTGGGGTGTGTAGTTTTCCCCCTAGAGATTACTGTGGGGCCGCTTGTGCAGGGGACTACATGTACCAGAGTTCCTTGCTGATCCTACAGTACTGTCTCCTCATAGGTTCCCTCCCCCTGCCAATGGGGAAGCAGGGAAGAGAGCAGAGTGGGCGGCCAAGACTGTGAATGTCTCTCTTACAGCACAGTGAGAGGAGGAGAGGGAGGGGAAATTCCCCACAGCTGCAGACAGGCTGTGTCAGCCTGCCTGTGTCTGCACGTGCCTCGGGCGGCAGCCCACTACATATGGTATGTGTGCTGTTTTGTGCTGCAGTGGGTCATGTGCTGCATGCTACTGCACAATGAATAGCACATATAGCATATCATAGAATAGCATAGAACAGATGTTTTGCCATGCATTATGGAAATACATGTTAATGTGATATTAAACAGAGAAGTGTTTATTCACATGATTCATATATACTGTTTAATGCCACTGCATTTGAGATTGGGGCATAGGCATGCGCACAGGGTGTGCTGGGTGTGCCTGGGCACACCCTAACTAATCACCCCCTGCGTGTTAGTGTAGCTGCATGCTGGCTGTCTCCCGAAATCTGCTGTGAAATGCTGCAAAAGAGTGTATAGTGCGCTGCCTGCTAAACAGTATCACATTGAGCAGCAAGACTTGTAAGAGCTGCTCAGTGCGTGAAACTGTCATGTAATGTAACTGCTTGCAGAGACCAGCTGTCAAATCTTGACGGTGATGTCGGGGGTGGGCGGGACCGAACAGCTATCAAACACCGTGTGTGGCTCTGCCCCTTTCTTAAGCAGCCCAATCATTGGCTGGTGTTTGATAGCTGTTCGGTCCCGCCCACCCCCGACATCACCGCAGAGTTTTGACAGCTGGTTTCTGCAAGCAGTTACATTACATGACAGTTTCACGCACTTAGCGGCTCTTACAAGCCTTGCCGACTGCTCAATGTGAAGCTCCCCCTCTCTTCTATCAGTGCCAATCAATGCCATCCATCAGTGCTGCCAATTAGTGCTGTCACTCAGTGCCACTAAATACTGCCAATCAGTGCCCATCAGTGCTGCCAATCAGTGCTCATCAGTGCTGCCAATCAGTGCCACTAAATGCCGCCTATCAGTGCCATTAGTACTGCCTATCAGTGCTGCAAATTAGTGCCATCTATCAGTGGCAATCAGTGCCACCAAGCAGTGCCTATCAGTAGCCATCAGTGCTCATTAGTGCTGCCAATCAGGGCACTTATCAGTGCTGTCAATCAGTGCTGCCTATCAGTGCCCATCAGTGCACTGAGTGCAAGGATGGGGAGATTAACTCAGCAGACAGGCACATTGTCCACGGGGGGGGGGGGTCACAACTGAAATTCGTCCATGTTTATTAATGCCACATGCCCACCTTTAGTATAATGGGTAATCACCACACTACTATTTACAATAAACTACTGGAGGTAAAATAAAAAAGTGTCAGTAAGATGCTTGCCACAAAACACTGTTATGTGTTCCCACACCAGGAAAAATAAAAAATAAAAGTGTAGCGCTAACTTACGAATCAATAACTTAACGATAATAGTGGAACCCTCTAATGTATGGAAATCTCACTAAATTTCAATATTACCACAATACCGGTCTTTGTGATATGGAACGTCACATATAATACACATCAAACTGAAAAAAAGACATAAAAAATGAAAACTTAGCAGGGATGGTGGAAACCCCTCCTATAGATATTTGCCATGCAGATTAACTTCAAGTGCAATAATTCCAGCGATTTGTGATTTCACATGTAATACACATCAAAATGAGAATAAGACTTAGATTGTTTTAGATTGTTAGATCGTTTTAAAACTTAGCAGGGATGGTTGAAACTCCTCTACAGATAATTGCAATACAAATTAACTTCAAGTGCAACAACTTTTTAGTTTGGAGGTTCACACCATTATAGCGCTTTGGAATTTAAATGTTTTAAGATTGTTACACTTAATTATATATGTTTTAGTTACTATTATAATGTAAATTTTTGCACTTGAAGTTAATTTTCCACCACCCTGGCTAAGTCCATGTCTTTATGGACCTTGCTTTCTTCACTGGTGTGCAGTCATGTTGGAACAGGAAGAGGCTGTTCCCACAAAGTTGGGAGCATGAAATTGTCCGAAATGTCTTGGTATGCTGATGCCTTAAGAGTTCCCTTCACTGGAACTAAAGGGCCAAGCTCAACCCCTGAAAAACAACCCCACACCATAATCCCCCCTCCACCAAATGATTTGGACTAGTGCACAAAAGCAAGGTCCATAAAGACATGGATGAGCGAGTTTGGGGTGGAGGAACTTGACTGGTCTTCACATTAGAGTGGAGACTGTGAGTCAGGCCTTCTTGTCCAACATCAGTGTCTGACCTTACAAATGCGCTTGTGGAAGAATGGTCAAACATTACCATAGACACACTCCTAAACCTTGTGGACAGCCTTCCCAGAAGAGTTGAAGCTGTTATAGCTGCAAAGGGTGGGCCAACTCAATAGTGAACCCTATGGACTAAGACTGGGATGCCATTAAAGTTCATGTGTGTGTAAAGGCAGGTGTCCCAATACTTTTGGTAATATAGTGTATATATAAATATATACAGTATCTCACAAAAGTGAGTACACCCCTCACATTTTTTGTAAATATTTTACTATATCTTTTCATGTGACAACACTGAAGAAATGACACTTTGCTACAATGTAAAGTAGAGAGTGTACAGCTTGTATAACAGTGTAAATTTGCTGTCCCCTCAAAATAACTCAACACACAGCCATTAATGTCTAAACTGCTGGCAACAAAAGTGAGTACACCCCTAAGTGAAAATGTCCAAATTGGGCCCAATTAGCCATTTTCCCTCCACGGTGTTATGTGACTCGTTAACGTTACAAGGTCTCAGGTGTGAATTGTGAGCAGGTGTGTTAAATTTGGTGTTATCGCTCTCATTCTCTCATACTGGTCACTGGAAGTTCAACATGGCACCTCATGCCAAAGAACTCTCTTAGGATCTGAAAAAAAGAATTGTTGCTCTACATAAAGGTGGCCTAGGCCAGTGATGGCGAACCTTGGCACCCCAGATGTTTTGGAACTACATTTCCCATGATGCTCAAGTACACGGCAGAGTGCATGAGCATCATGGGAAATGTAGTTCCAAAACATCTGGGGTGCCAAGGTTTGCCATCACTGGCCTAGGCTATAAGAAGATTGCCAAGACCCATGGTCTGCATGGCTGTTGTCCCAGAAGGAAGTCTCTTCTAAAGATGATACACAAGAAAGCCCACAAACAGTTTGCTGAAGACAAGCAGAATAAGGACGTGGATTACTGGAACCATGTCCTGTGGTCTGATGAGACCAAGATAAACTTATTTGGTTCAGATGGTGTCAGGCAGGGGCGTTGCTAGGTCTACAAAAGATCTGGGGCTAAAGTCCATAGCAGTGAAATAAAGAAAGGGTGTGTGTGTATTATCATTACATCAGGGTCCCCAGAGAGCCCCCCTCATTACATCAGGGTCCCCAGAGCCTTCTTACTTACATCAGGGTCCCTGGAAAGCCTTCCCTTACATCAGGGTCCCCAGAGAGCCTCCCCTTACCTCAGGGTCCCCAGGGAGCCTCCCCTTACATCAGGGCCCCTAGGGAGCCCCCCCCCCCCGCCCTTATCTCAGAGTCCCCAGAGAGAGGACGGGCAGTGAGAGATGATGCAAACTCTCTACTGCCCGCAGCTGCATTGTGACGGCAGAACATCTGTGATGCAGGGCGGGCTGTGAGGGATGATGTTATCTCTCTGCTCTCTCGCCCACCTGCCGTTTAGCCAGCTCTCCCGTGCAGCCGAACGCTCTCTGCTCTCCTGTGCAGCCCATTCTGCCTGCCAGCTTTCCCGTTCTGTCTGCTGGCTCTGTCATGTGGCCCAGCTGCAGAGAGGTTGGGGACCCCTGCAGAGACTCGGGGCTATAAGCCCCAGATTCGGCGCTATAGCCCCAGTAGCCACCCCCTAGCAACGCCACTGGTGTCAAGCGTCTGGTGTCATCATGGAGGAGTGGAAGAGGACTCCAGTGGCAACCTGTGAAGTTCTGGTGAACTCCATGCCCAAGAGGGTTAAGGCAGTGCTGGAAAATAATGGTGGCCACACAAAATATTGACACTCACTTTGGGCCCAATTTGGACATTTTCACTTAGGGGTGTATTTACTTTTGTTGTCAGCGGTTTAGACATTAATGGCTGTGTGTTGAGTTATTTTGAGGGGCAAATTTACACTGTTATACAAGCTGTACACTCAAAATTTTACATTGTAGCAAAGTGTCATTACTTCATTGTTGTCACATGGAAAGATATAATAAAATATTTAGAAAAATGTGAGGGGTGTACTCACTTGTGTGAGATACTAATAAATGAGATATATATATATATATATATATATATATATATATATATATATATTATACATACATACACGCATGTGTGTTTGAGCTTTGGGGTGCACACCCTGATGCAATAGGCTGTGCACACCTATGGATTGGGGTGATTTAACTCAAGCAGTAGGTGCATTTGCAATGAGTTGCGCCAATCCAAAACTGTAATCTAGGGCAGTGACGGCGAACCTTGGCACCCCAGATGTTTTGGAACTACATTTCCCATGATGCTCATGCACTCTGCAGGGTAGTGGAGCATCATGGGAAATGTAGTTCCAAAACATCTGGGGTGCCAAGGTTCGCCATCACTGATCTAGGGTGTGGCAGCCCACGGAAAGTTCATACAGTATCTGTACATCAGTTGCCCATGCAGGGGTACACAATGTGCACAAACGAAAATACAAAGCCACCTGGCTCACTTGTTGGCAGCACTGCTGCCCTTCTTACCAGTCCATTTGTGTTGTCCAGTGCTCCTAGCCTTCAGTCACAGCATCCTATTGCATGTCCCACCTCTGGCCTACAGATTGGGGTTCTCCTGACACCCCCTGATAGGTGTCGAAAGCCAAAAGCACAGCTTTCTCCACTCAGAAATGGTAATTCTGAACCTCGCATTAACCCTAAATGCCAAACCTGTGTCACTTTTTCCTATATTCTTACAGTGACAGGGCCTCTTTTTGTCACAGTACCTTATTCTTGTTGCACACTGCTGTGTGGTCACATGATCTTCCCCTGTTCTTTGGCATCTGCAGGGAAAGATCCCTGGGTGGGCCTTCTATCTTTGCTGATGTATGCTCTCTACAGTGTGAGGCTGTGTCTGGCCAGCCTGATTGGTGCTGTGCTGGTCACATGACAAAAAAAAAAATGTTTCAGAACAGCAATTCAAATCAAGTTATAAAAATCAAATAACTGTTTCACAGCGCCCTATAAATCTTTATTGAACATCAGATGTGTACTTTTTGTATATTAATATGGTGTAGGTGGAGCCAGAGATGACTGACACTAGCTTTCGCTTTGTTCAGAGAGTATCTACATCCAAGGATCTTTTTTACATTACAGGTATTGGCAATTAAACTTGATATATTTAATACAGATTTATATTAAAACTAAGATTTTTGTGAGTTTCTTAGTGAATGTAGTTGATCAGCATACTATATCCCTCCCCCATAGTGTTTACCTCCTTCAGATCCGTGCTATAGCCGAATGGCTACACTGCGGACCTACTTTGCCGGGAGGCCGTCAATAGATGTCCTCCCGATTGCACGCTTCCTGCGCGCCGTCATCACTGAGTTAATGAGACTCGGCTGATCACAGATCGGAGTAAGGGGTCGATCCCGGCTCCTTATCACGTGATCAGCTGTCAGCCAATGACAACTGATCACATGATGTAAACAGAAGATCGGTAATCGTTTTTTTTCTCCTCACGCCGATCACCGGCTTCTGTGCAAGGGACATCGGTCCCGAAGAGGAATCGGCGAAGCCACCTCATCTGTGCCAACCAGTACTACCTGCCAGTGCCCACAGTGCCACAAATCATTGCCCACCAGTACCACCTATCAATGCCCACGAGTGCCACCTATCAATGCCCACCGGTGGTGCCAATCAGTGCCACCTAGCAGTGCTGCCCATCACTGCCTGCCATCAATGCCCTTCAGTGCCACCTCATCAGTGGTCATCATCACTAATCACTATTAGTGTCCATCAGTGCCCATCAATGCAGCCTATCGGTGCCCATCAGTGCAGCCTCATTAGCGTACATTAATGAAGGAGAAAAATTACCTGTTTGCAAAATTTATTAACAAAATATAAAACGGTTTTGTATTTTTTTTTTTTTTTAATTGGGTCTTTTTTAATTTTTTTAACAAAAAATAAAAAAAAAACAGATCTAATACCACAAAAAGAAAGCTCTATTTGTGGGGAAAAAATGATAAAAATTTCATTTGGGTACAGTGTTGTATGACCGCGCAATTGTCGTTCAAAGAGTGAAAGCGCTAAAAGTTGAAAATTGGTCTGGGCAGGAGGGGGGTTTAGGTGCCCAGTAAGCAAGTGGTTAACAATACAAAGACAGGAGGAGGGAGGGGAGTGTCATTTACCACTGTGTACTGTATATGCCCAAATGTATGACTCTATAGTCGCATGGGCTGCTCAGATAAGAAAAAGGAGGAAATTAAGAACTTAGATGGGAACTAAAATATGAGCATGCTCAGTAGAGGACACCAGCTGGCGTACACAACCTCAGCCTGCAGTGAGGACACAGAGAAGATGAGAGGGACAGCTGGAGGTAGGATAACCAGGTACACAAAACAAACACTTTAGTGCAGGGCTCAAAATTTCAAGTCCTGAGCCACTAGCCAGGCCTTAAGAGTTACTCGCCATTAATTGCCCCATCCACCTACTACCCTGACCTGCCCCTAATTCTAAACACGCTCTCCTAAATTATCCCATGAAATTACACTGTTAAATGTTTTATGCAGAATTAAGTTACAAAAATAAATATTAACAACAACTTTAACAATATAAACATAAATCATATAAGTACCAATCAGTGCAGCTTCATCAGTGCCGCCTCATAAGTGCCCATCAGTGCAGCATATCAGTGCTGCCTTATCAGTGCAGCCTCATCAGTGGCCATCAGTGCAGCTTACCAGTGGCCATCAGTGCGGCCTCATCAGTGGCCATCAGTGCTGTCTCATCAGTGCAGCTCCATCAGCACAGCTTATTAGTGCCGCCTCATCAATGGCCCTGAGTACGGCTTCATCAGTGCAGCCTATTAGTGCTCATCAGTGCAGCCTTATCAGTGCCCATCAATGCAGCAGGGAGGAATTGGGAGGAGAGCTGGCAAGATCACACAGAGTGGGGATCTCTCGCTGTGACACAGCTTGTATATGAAACATCAGCCGCTGTCAAACAAAGTCCCGCCTCCTGGACCGGCATTGGACCAGTGCACTGTCTATCATAGGAGCTGGTCAAGGAGGCAGGACATTGTTTGACAGCGGCTGGCGTTTCACCTCCAAGCTGTGTCACAGCAGGAGATCCCCGCTCTGTGTGAACAGGTCTTCAATTCTCCTGACAGTTTCCTGGCTGATCGCTTCTGGCAAAAGCAGTGCAGCCTTTTTTTTACAAGGCATCAGAGTGGCCCAGGGGGCAGGGGGACCCCCCTCTGGGCTGCTCTGTTGGCCACACTATTTCCATCAGAAGCGATCAGCCAGGAAACTGTCATCCCAGTCCGCCCCTGTTCCACACTCGCCCGCCACTAATTTCCACTTGCCAAGTGGGAGCAGGTGAGTGGAAATTTTGAGGGATGCTATAGTGGCTTTGTGAGTACAGGCAGTCCCCAAGTTACATACATTTGAATTACATATGACTCATACAAACGGAGGGAGACAACAGGAAGTGAAAGGAAATCTACCACTAGGAAGGGAATTTCACTCCTGTAAGAGCTATCATGGGAAAAAGGTGTCTCCACTGAAGCTTTATCACCAATCCTTGTTTCCACGACAACCCAAAATTTTCAAAATCCAATTGTCACAGGGACAGAAAGTGAAATCTTCTGAAGAGGGGCACAGACAGCAAAGCAAACATTACAGGGGTGCTAACCCTTCCCTATGCTATCCAAAAAAAATATATATATCATTTTTTGTCTGGAGTTACACTTAAAAAATGTACCTGTTCCAACTTACATACAAACTCAACTTAAAAGGGTTAGTTCACCTTTATAAAAAAATCTGCAGGTGAGGGATGTTTATAGATGAAAACAAACTGTGCAGCTCTGACTAAAGATGAATAATACCCTTGCTCTAGGTGTAGTAAGGGTACATACCTTATGAGGCCTGACTGGAATACTCCCAGGACGTTGCTAAGTGAGGCCTAGTAGTCACTGCTCACCTCCACCATCACAGAAGTGAGCGCTTTCCCTGATTCAAACCCCCTACATACTCTTTCCCCTGACGCTGTAGCTCTGAGCTCAGCATTTGAGAGCTCACTCCTGTGATGGTGGAGGTGAGCAGTGATGACTAGGCCTCACAGAGCAAAATCCTGGGAGTTTTCCAGTCAGGCTTCATAAGGGCTTCAAATGGCCTACACCTATAGCAAGGATATTCTTCATCTTTAGTCAGAGCTGCACAGTTTGTTTTAATCTACAAACATCCCTTATCTGCATAGGAAGTTTTTTTTGTAAAGGTGAACTATCCTTTTTAAGCTGAATTTGTATGTAAGTTGGAACAAGTGTACCTCCAGCCTACACCTACAGCAAGGGCATTATTCAACTTTAGTCAGAGATGCAGTTTGTTGTTTATCTACAGATGGCCCTTATATGCTTAGGCAGTTTTGTGCTAAAGGTGAACTATCCCTTTAACCTGTTGCTGGCTGCCCCACGTAAATTTACTGGGGGGGCGGCGGCTCTGCCCAGAATCACGTACAGGCACTTCTGGGTCTGGGGTGCGCACCGCCGGCGACCTGCTTCTGCTATGATTGGATGCAGCAGGAGCCAATCAGCGGGTCCAGCGGACGCGATGTCCGCCGGGACCCACCGATCGTTCGAGGCACAGGCAGAACGGCGATCTTCCTATGTAAAAAAGGGAGGGACAAGGGAGGGCAGTGATCTTGTGAAACACGTATCTCTGCCTCCTCACAGTACAAGCATCCCTACACAGTTAGAAAGCACTCCCTAGGAACATTTAACCCTTTGATTGCCCCTGATGTTAACGCCTTCCCTCCCATTGTCATTAGTACAGTGACTGCATATTTTTTAGCACTGATCACTGTATTAGTGTCACTGGTCCCCAAAAAGTGTCAGGTAGGGTTCCGATTTGTCTGCCGCAATATCGCAGTCCCGCTATAATTTGCTGATCACCGCCATTACTAGTAAAAAAAAAAAAAAATGAATAAAAATTCCATAAATCTATCCCATAGTTTGTAGACGCTATAACTTTTGCGCAATACAATCAATATACGCTTATTGGGATTTTTTTTTTTTCCAAAAACATGTAGCAGATTACATATTGGCCTAAACTAATAAAGAAATTCGATTTTTTACATTTTTTTATTGGATATGTTTTATAGCAGAAAGTAAAAAATATATAGTTTTTTTTTTTTTTTTTTTTAAATTGTCGGTTTTTTTGTTTATAGTGAAAAAAAAACGCAGAAGTGATCAAATACCACCAAAAGAAATCTCTATTTGTAGGAATAAAAGGACACACATTTTATTTGGGTACAGCATCGCATGACTGTGTAATTGACAGTCACAAAAAATGGCCTGGTCATGAAGGGGGGTAAACCTTTCGGAGCTGAAGTGGTTAAAAAAGAGCTCCAGGGTCCCCCCGCCAAAAAAAGTTAAAAGTCAGTATCTACAAATACTGTAGCTGTTGACTTTTAATATAAGGACACTTACCTGTCCAGGGATCCCGCAATTTCCTCACCTGAACTGATTCTTCAATCGGCTTCGGGTGCAGGTGCCAGAATAGCAATTAAGGGAAAGAGGAAGTGAAGCCTTGCGGCTTCACAGCTGGTTTCCTACTGCGCATGCGCGAGCTGCACTGTGCTTTGTGAATGGTCCTGTAGTCTGCTGGGACCTGTGATGTGTCCCCAGAGACTGTGGGGGATAGAGGGGGGCGCAAAGTTCTGGATCAGATCGCTGTGGTGATCTAAGACGGAAGTGGGAGCGGGTACCTGTCTAAATCAGGTGCCCACTCCACCCTCTGCCCCAAAAAGTACCAAACGTGGCAGTGGAGGGTGCAAACAACCACCTTTTTTTTACTAGTAATGGTGGTTAAGAACAAACGTACAGAACCCGAGGACTGCCTGTATGCACACACTCTGTTATATGGCATAGGCAGTCCCTGAGTTACGAATGGGTTAGGGACTGCCTGTTTGTTCTTAAGTCGGATTTGTTTCGTAAGTTGGAAGCGCATGCGCAGAACGGCAGAGACGTCGTTTTCCAATGTGCCCGCCGCCTCCCATTTGTAAGTAGGAGTCGTTCACAAGTCGGAGGTTCGTAACTCGGGGACCCCCTCTGAATAGAAATTTTCATAGTCTGGGTCTAATGACACTTAAAAGCGTATCTATGGTCAAAGTGTAAAATCGTATATTAATTTCCACATTATAGTTCAATCATTTTCAGCCTACTGCTATTAATCTGAACAATCCTAACGTTTTAAAAACTTACTTTGTGAAGATCCCCACACATTTACTTCCTTGAATTCTGTGACATGTAGTCACGATGTCCTGTGAGTAGCACTGCTGTGTCACACATTTCACAGAGCCTGCCTTCTGACCTACAGAGGTGCTGAGAGGAGGGGCTTCAGGAGGCGGAGTCAGTACAGGAAGTGCTGCTCGAAAGTAGACAGCAGAGGAGAAGCTGCAAAGGATGCAGGGAATGCAGGAAGTTGTGGAAAGAGATGACCAGCAGACAGGCAGAACTCATAACATGAAAGGGGATTGTTCAAGTAAGCTTATATTGGATTGTCAAATATAACTATTGTTTGTATTGATTATTGCTGATGTTATAAAATGAAAGTGTATGTTGTGATTAGAGAACTCTGTTAAATAAGATTGTTGTGTTTTTTTTTCTGGAGCTGGATTGACTTGGAGGTAGGCAGATGTAAAGAGGTGTTTACTTTACCATGTAACTATACACCTGTTAGTTTAACTTCTATAGTTGGGAAGATACTGGAGAGTTTAATAAAAGACCACATAGATGAGTTCTTGCTGGAAAAAATTATTTTAACCATTTAAGCCCCGGACCATTTGGCTGGCCAAAGACCAGAGCACTTTTTACGATTTGACACTGTGCCGCTTTAACTGACAATTGCGCGGTCGTGCGACGTGGCTCCCAAGCAAAATTGACATCCATTTTTTCCCACAAATAGAGCTTTCTTTTGGTGGTATTTGATCACCTCTCCAGTTTTTATTTTTTGCGCTATAAACAAAAAAAGAACGACAATTTTGAAAAAAACTCATTATTTTTTACTTTTTGCTATAATAAATATCCCCCAAAAAAATATAAAAAAACATTTTTTTTCCCTCAGTTTAGGCCTATACGCATTCTTCTACATATTTTTGGTAAACAAAAATCGCAATAAGCGTTTATTGATTGGTTTGCACAAAAGTTATAGCGTCTACAAAATAGGGTATAGTTTTATGGTATTTTTATTAATAATTTTTTTTTTTACTAGTAATGGCGGCAAGCTGCGATTTTTATTTATTATTTATTTTTTTATTTTTTCTTGCGACATTATGGCGGACACATAGGACAATTTTGACACATTTTTGGGACCATTGTCATTTTTACAGCGATCAGTGCTATAAAATTGCACTGATTACTGTAAAAATGACACTGGCAGTGAAGGGGTTAACCACTAGCTGGCTAGGAAGGGGATAAGTGTTTCCTAGGGAGTGATTCTAACTGTGGGGGGGGTTGTGTGGCTATGAGTGACACGTCACTGATCACCGCTCTCGATCACAGGGAGCTATGATCAGTGACAGTGTCACTAGGCAAAACGGGGAGATGCTTTTTTACATTAGGATCTTCCCGTTCTTCCTCTCCGTGAGACGACCGCAGGTATCCCCGCAGACATCGAGTCCGCGGCACCCGCGATCCTACTCACGGAGCCTGCGGCGGGCGCCACCACTGGCGCGCACACGATGGCACAGCGGCAAATTCAAAGGGACGTACAGGTACGCCCATTTGTGCAGCCGTGCCATTCTGTCGACGTAAATGTACAGGCGGCGGTCGGCAAGCTGTTAAGCAACAGACAGCATGGATTCAGGAAAGACAGAAGTTGTCAAACAAACCTGATTTATTTTTATGAGGAGGTAAGTAAAACCTTGGGCAGAGGAGTGGTGGTGGACGTGGTATACTTGGATTTTGCAAAAAACACAGTTCCCCACACACAACTAATGTGTAATGTAGAGTCTACAGGCTTGGAAAGATCAGTTTGTAAATGGATAGAAAACTGACTAAAAGACCAAATTCAGAGAGTAGTGGTTAATGATTCTTACTCTGCATGGTCTAAGGTTATCAGTGGTGTACCCCAAGGTCTCCAACTTACAAGCCGACCTCAATGCACTGTTTAACCACTTGCCGCCCGCCATATAGCAATATGACGTTGCCAAAGTACTTTCAGTATCCTGACCTGGCGTCATATGACGTCCAGCAGGATATCAAGCCGCTGCGTGCCCCTCGTTGTTGCGGTGTGTCAGTATGACACATCGCAACACTGATCTAGGTAAAGAGTCTCTGACGGAGACTCTTTACCATATGATCAGCTGTGTCCAATCACGGCTGATCACCGTGTAAACAGGAAGAGCCGTTGATCAGCTTTTCCTCACTCGCGTCTGTCAGACGCGAGTAGAGGAGAGCCGATTGGCTGCTCCTCTGACGGGGGGGTCTGTGCTGATCGATTATCAGCGCAGACCCCCCCAGGATGCCCACACTGGACCACCAGGGATGTCACCACCAGGTATGCCACCCTAGACCACCAGGGATGCCAATCAGTGCCCACAATTGATGCCAATCAGTGCCCACAATGGGCATCACTGATTGGTAGGCATTATTGTTTGGCAATGATTGGCATCCATCTGTACCATCAGTAAGTGTGCATCAGTGTCTCTATCAGTGCCCATCCATGCTGCCTATCAGTGCCCATCCGTGCCGCCTATCAGTGCCCATCTGTGTCGCCTATCAGTGCTGCATATCAGCGCCACCTATCAGTGCCGCATATTAGTGCCCATCAGTGCCCGTCAGTGCAGCCCCATCAGTGAAAGAGAAAACTTACTTATTTACAAAGTTCTGTAACAGAAACAAAAAAAAAACATTTTTTTTCAAAATTTTCAGTCTTTTTTTTTATTTGTTTAGCAGAAAATAAAAATCCCAGAGGTGATCAAATACCACCAAAAGAAAGCTCTATTTGTGGGAACAAAATGATAAAAATGTAGTTTGGGTACAGTGTTGGATGACCACGCAATTGTCATTCAAAAAGCGACAGCGCTGAAAGCTGAAAATTGGTCTGGGTAGGAAAGTAATAAAATAAATAAAATAAGTGCCCTGTATTGAAGTGGTTAATTGGGCGACTATGTGGCAAATGAGGTTTATAGTTGATAAATGTAAAGTTATGCACTTGGGGGCTAGGAATATGCATGCGTCATACATACTAGGGGGAGTACAACTGGGGGAATGCATAGTGGAGAAGGATCTGGGGGTTTTGGTAGATCATACGCTTAATAATAACGTGCAATGCCAAGCAATAGTTTCCAAAGCGAGCAAAGTCCTTTCTTGTATTAAGAGAGGTATGGACTCCAGAGGGAGATATATTATTTTGCCCCTGTTCAAATCATTAGTAAGACCTTCCCTGGAATATGCAGTTTAGTTTTGGGCACCAGGTCATAAAAAGGATATCGAGGAACTGGAGAAAGTGCAGAGAAGGGCAACCAAACTGATAAGAGGCATGGAGGAGCTCAGCTATGAGGGAAGATTAGAGGAACTGAATTTACTCTCTTTTGAGAAGAGGAGATAAAGGGGGGGTTTGAGCAACATGTATAAATACATAAGTTGCCCATATAGTGAACTTGGTGTTGAGTTATTCACTTTAAGGTCATCACAGAGGACAAGGGGGCACTCTTTACGTCTAGAGGAAAAAAGATTTCATCTCCAAATATTGAAAGGTTTCTTCACAGTAAGAGCTGTGAAAATGTGGAATAGACTCCCTCCAGAGGTGGTTCTGGCTAGCTCAGTAGATTGCTTCTTTTCTAAATGTACATAATATAACTGTTTACTAACATTTATAGATAAAGTTGATCCAGGGAAACTCTGATTGCCTCTCGAGGGATCAGGAAGGAATTTTTTCCCCTGCTGAAGCAAATTGGATCATGGCAAAATTGGGTAGGGAATCCGCACAACGGAAATAGATAAAAAGCAAAAATGTTGGACTGCTGCCCTCACACATGCAATCTCCACCGGAGTGGAGTGAGCGAAAGAGTAAGTATCAAATAGGGAGTGAGTGTGGCGCCGTCCTAAATTACTGTTATCAAAGAAAGAAAAACCTCCTATGTGATTAACTGTGAACCGAAGAAAATATTAAAGTGACGTGCTGTATTTCATAAAAATAAAAATATAAATAGAATAAACAAGATTAAATATATAACACGTGACATGAAGCTGTGTTGATCATTACATAAAAATTATTGTCTTATAATCACACATAAATAATATACTGAGTGGTAATTAAACAGTCTTTTTCAACGGTGTGATTTGTGATCACTCATTAGTAATATGCTGGTTAAACCAGACGTGATGTGTGCTCAGTGCACCATAGGTGAAGATCAAACAGTCTCTATAAATTTCCCTGGTATTTCCCTTTAAACCAAGGCAGGCATATTCCACTTGTGTCTGCTATTGTATTATGGTGACCGAGTGCTTTGTGTCTCGCGCTGTGATCGTGCAGACACTCACCAGCTTTTTTAGCCCCTGCAGGGGTAACATGCAGTCATAGTGTATGCCACTGTGTGGCAATTCTTGGCAGGATCAGGATCGGGATACCGTTTGAACATGAAGGAGAGAGGAGAATTCCATAGTGTAAAACCATTAACACTTTTATTTATGTTAGATGACAAGCGGTACTCACATTTTAATGGTTTCAAACAAGCAGTAAAATGTCCGAGAAACGTCAGATACGAGGAGATGGTGCAAGGCGTCAGATTAGGCCACGGATCATGCTTTGCTGGGGTTTTTCCCACATGGCCCTTCTATCAGGTACACCTGCAAAACTGACAATAGGACCTGATTGGTAAGCCCATATGAGAGGGGCCTAAGCGCTATCCAACTAGTTCTATAGTCATATGTAGCGCCAGCATTTTTGCCTGCTAATATAATGCAACGTTAATCTATGAGCAGTATTATAATTTAGTATTTGACACCATCTAGTGGACAAAATGTGGAATGGACTTAATTTTTATTTTTCTATTTCAAGAATGTGAGAAATGTTACAGGAAGTGACTGTTTGTTTACATTTTACAATGACCTACCTACCCAGAATGCTGGGTGACCTACCCATGAACACTTAGCACTGAAATGCATCCTGGGTAGGCTATAAAAAGGCCCCGCGTGGCTATCTTAGGTCTCTTCTGGACACGTGACCTGCCTGTGAGGACCTGTGCGGAGGTGTTCCACAGAGCACGGCTTACACCTACTGCGGAGCGGCACGACCAGTGACTTCGCTTTGTACCAGTGGGCTGGAAGGATGGTGTAGCAGCACTGGGAAGGATCCAGAGATACCCGTCGGAGCCACCGGAAGGTCCCGGTAAATCTTGCCGAGCAGAGCGGTATAACAGCGCCGGATGGGAAGGAGCAAGACTGAGTGCGCCGGAGCTGTTCTAATACACAGACCTGGTTTGGTGAGAGGGCTGCTGCCCAAAGTTTTCGTAACGCACTTTTATACACCTGAATCTGTAACACAGTGTGCTGGGACCTGTAGTACCACACAGGAGATCTTAAGGAACTAAAGACTGAGTTCAGGCAGGCCTCAAGCCTACCCTTTTCCATACTACTAGCACTGTGTTACATAAAGTTAATCACATCGGAGACAGTTGTAGGTTACTATACTACAAGGATAATTCTCAACCTCCACTTTACCTAACCCTGGTTTATTTCGCCGTTGGATTACAATTTATACTTCATAAATAGCTAGCACAAGACAGAAGAAGGAAAAGACTTCATCTCTCATTGCAAGGCCTTGCACTCTCCAGTTTATCAAAGGGACTGTATTATAAAGCAGGGGGAGCTCCCTGGGAATTGCATTTGTGCTTTATTTACTAACATTATTATATTATTATTATTATACAGTATTTATATAGCGCCAGAAGATCTTATCTATTGTATAAGTATAACCCGTCGTGTTACCACCGAGAACAGACACACATGTATGTCAAACAGTTTTGTTCCGTTCTCTCTTTATTGTGGAAGCTGCCTTGTATATATGTAGAGCTATAGAGGAAGTTCATTTTTACTTACCTTAGCTTCCCTAAAAGGAAATATTCAACACACACACACACACACTCTTCTATAGAGATGGGCCAAAAACCCCCTGGGTCAATTCCCGCCAGAACTCTTGAACATCGCAAAAGTTCGGACCCGAACCACGAACCCCATTTAAGTCTATGGGATCCGAACTTGAAAAATCAAAAGTCCCCATTTTAAAGGCTTATATTCAAGTTATTGGCCATAGAAAAGGGTATGGGGGTCTGGTCTGGGTACTGCCCTCGGTGACGTGTACCAATGCAAAAAAAACTTTTAAAAAATATAATTTTTAAAGGAGCAATGATTTTAATGATGCTTAAAGTGAAACAATAAAAAATGAAAAGTTCTTTTAAACATAGTGCCCTTAGTCTGCCTGTAAAGTGCCGCATCTGTATCATGTATAGAACCTGCTGCAGCAAAACTGACATTTATAAAGAAAGAAAAATACATTTAAATTGATTTTCCCTGCAAGCTTTATTTAATAAACAATGGCTTGGGGAGCCAGTCTGTATGATGAGGCCACATTTTAGTGCACTCGGAACAAGATTAGAGATTTTTTGGATAAGTTTTGGTGTCTCTTTGGCAGACTTTGGATGGAAATAACAAAATTTTGCACCACAGTGAGGAAGCCTCATGTAAAGAAGCCAAATTATAGTACACTGAGGCCAAGAGTAACATTTTTATTTTAGATAAAGTCTGGTGTCTCTTTGGCAGACTTTGGATAGAAGTAACAAGCACAGAAAAATTGAGCTTTGGGTGTTGGTGGTGCCTTCACACTGTAACCCTATAGAGCAGTGGTTCTCAACTCTTGTCCTCAGGACCCCCTAACAGGCCTGGTTTGCAAGATAACTGAAATATATCACAGGTGATATATAATTTGCTGCTCAGTGATTGCAGTAGTCTAGTCTGCATCTCCCCAAGGTAATACTTAAAATCTGGTCTGTTAGTGGGTCCTGAAGACTGGAGTTGAGAACCACTGCTATAGAGGTACACTTGATGAAAGCAAAAATTGGCCTTGCTGTAAAAAACTGCGGCTGGGGGAACATAACTGCCAATTTGTTGTTTATCAGCATTCTCCCCTCTCTGTAGGCTCATGTTGCTCCCTTCCTATACCTCAGAACCAACATCAGAATCAAGTAATGTCTGTGCATCCTCAAGAAGCAAGTGGCTGACGCTGTGTTCAAATAACTAAGCTGATTCCTCCATGCATGATGCTGGGGCTAGAATAGCTGTGGACAAGGAGGCACACAAGCCACTCTGGCAGCTGTGGTGGACTGTGCACTAGTGTCAGCTTGGTTCATAGAGGATGAGGATAGTTTAGTAAGCCAGTCCACCACCTCCTTTGCATGCTGTGGCTGGATAGCACAGGCAACATCACTAAACAGAGACAAATGTGCCCTGCCTGAGGACCACATCCAGCTTTGCCTGTGGACACAGATGCTGCTGGCCCCCTCATAGTGGCATAAGAACGTCTGCGTCTCCTTGTTGGCCTCCCAGACATGATGGGGGGCTTATTACCCAAATTTAATAGAAACTGGGAAATGTGTGATTGGATGCACTTTATTAAATGAAAAGTGGTGTTTGGTGCTCTTTAAATTGAGGACCGATGCTGACAGAAATGTAAAATCTCTAAAAAATAAAATAAAAAAGGGAACGCCAGCATCACAGTCACCAAAAAAAAAAAAAAAATGTTATGTAATGCTGTGTTAAACACTGCACTGACACACTACACTATAATTACACACTATACTCACACTATACTAACACTCTACACTCAGAGTCACAATAAGTGAACACACTAACTTGCTAGTAGCATACTGAGCCCTGCTCTCCATTCCAACATCACTGCAAAAGGTTCCTATGGGAAGGAACCTTTATAATATGGGGTGGGACCAGTGGCAGCTGGTGCTTTATTTTTTTTGGGGGGGGAGGGGTCGGAAAACAAGACATGACCCCCCCTCTCATTCAGTTAGTCGGTCGAACAAACCCCCATCCCCCTGTCGCTTGATCGGCGGACAAACCCCCCCCTCCCGTTGCTCGCCCATCTCAGCCCACCAGCCCCGCACTTACCCCATCCAGGTTGTGGGCAGCTTCCCCCTGCGTCTCCTCCTCAGCGCCTCTCCCCACTGCTTCTGCTCCTAGCCAATATGGTCGCTTCTCCTCTCTGCCAATCAGGTCTCAGGACACGCTTCCTGATTGGCCAGGAGGGGAGGCAGGAAAACAATAGCGATTATTAATTTGCTTTTGTCACACAAGTGGCTGTGCGCCCCGAGCCCACCCTTTTTGAAGCCAATTAGAGCCTCAAGCTCTAATCACGTGCTTCAAAAAAAAAAAAGCCCTATTGAAATCCATCCATACGGGGCCCTGCATGTAGATTAGGGGTGGTGCCCCTGCACCCCTAATGGAATGGCCACCACTGGGTGGGACTATGAGCAATGAGCCCTGATTGACAAAGTCATCATCACTTTGTCCAAAAGTCTCTGACAGTGTTCTCTGCCCTAAATGGCAAAGCCTTGCACCTGACCAGCGGGCCCTTGAATACATTGTGAATCGCACAGTGTTGTGGGACGCTCAATAAAAAGCCTTCAACCTTTACACCTTTACAATGGCTTTAAACAAACATTATATAAGAAAGATGCTGATATGGGGCTAAAGAAAAACAAAAAGAAAAAAAATCAAAAGTACAAGAAACACTGGTAGTAAGGCTTTGTTGAATCAGGCACTGACACTTGTCCTGCGGGCAGGCTCCATTTGGTATTGCACCTGCATCTGCTCTGAGCGGTGTTTGGGCAGCCTATACGGGTGAAAAATATTATCATATAAAGGGCGACAACCATAAAAATTTATTTAGCAGCCATCCCTTTAAGTGTGTAAAACCACTAAATAAATTTAAAAATATAAAGTTAGGCGCTACTATTATACTTGTGCTTACAAACTTAAAAAATGTGAAAAATGACTTTTTGTGATATTTAGGCCTCTTTCACACGAGCCGTTCCGATCAAGTCTGCCTGTCAGTTTTTCAAGCAGACCTGATTGGACCTTGCAGTCTTCCCTATGAAGTGGCGGATGTCGGCGGACACGTGTCTGCTGACATCCGCTGCTATCCCATCCAATCCTGCCTGCAAAATCCAGACAGAGGTTTGTCCTATTTTCCATCTGGCGGATCAGGACCTGTCATCCGCCTGCTCAGCGGGGATCAGCAAAGAGATCCTCCCCTCCCCCGCTGGGCAAGTGGAATCTGTTCCACGGAGGCACCCGTGTGAGAGGGGCCTATGATTATTCTGTGCCAAAAGCAGCACCAGCACAAACAGCCTGTGTTATCAGCGTTCTGCCCCGCCATTCTCCAAAGGGATCCGCCATGCGTTCCATCTATTCCGGACGTGACCTCACTGACAGCCCGGAAGTAACAGCAGCAACCCGACCTCAATGCATTTCACCAATAGGCGTAATCAGGAAGCCCCCACATTTTTTAAGTTTGTAAGCACAAGTATAATAGTAGTAGTTATATTTTTAAGCTTATACAGGTAGATGCAAACGCAGCGACTGCACGGACACAGCCACATGTAACTGCAACAACCCCACACCATAATCTCCCCTCCACCAAATGATTTGGACCAGTGCACAAAGCAAGGTCCATAAAGACATGGATGAGCAAGTTTGGAGTGGAGGAACTTAACTGGCCTGCACAGAGTCCTGACCTCAACCTTATAGTGCCTGACCTCACCAATGCGCTTCTTGAAGAATGGTCAAACATTCCCATAGACACACTCCTAAACCTTGTTAACAGCCTTCCCAGAAGAGTCGAAGCTGTTTTAGCTGCTGTCAAGATGATGTATATATACAGTATCTCACAAAAGTGAGTACACCCCTAAGTGAAAATGTTCAAATTGGGCCCAAAGTGTCAATATTTTGTGTGGCCGCCATTATTTTCCAGCACTGCCTTAACCACTTGTTGCCCGCCAGCCGTCATATGACGGCGGGACGGTGCAGCTGTTGTTCTGGGCCGCCGTCATATGACGGCGCAGCCTTCCAGGCAGCCCAGGGGGCGCCGCATCGTTAGGGTCCCGGTGCGCGTGCCCGGCGGGCGCTATGTCCGCCGGGCACCCGCGATTGCCCGGTAACCGAGCAGGACCGTGGATCTGTGTGTGTAAACACACAGATCCACGTCCTGTCAGATGGGAGGAGACCGATGGGGTGTTCCTTGTACAGAGGAACACCGATCGGTCTCCTCCCCTTGAGAATCCCCTCCCCCCACAGTTAGAATCACTCCCTAGCAACACATTAACCCCTACAGCGCCCCCTCCTGGTTAACCCCTTAATTGCCAGTCACATTTATACAGTAATTAATGCATTTTTAAAGCACGGATCGCTGTATAAATGTGAATGGTCCCAAAAATGTGTCAAAATTGTCCGATGTGTCCGTCGCAATATCGCAGTCATGATAAAAATCGCAGATCGCCGCCATTACTAGTAAAAAAAAATAATAAAAATGCTATAAATCTATCCCCTTATTTTGTAGACGCTATAACTTTTGCGCAAAACCAATAAATATATGCTTAATGCGATATTTTTTACCAAAAATATGTAGAAGAATACATATCGGCCTAAACTGAGGAAAAAATTTGTTTAAAAAAAAAAAATTGGATACTTATTATAGCAAAAAGTAAAAAATATTGTGTTTTTTTCAAACTTGCCACTCTTGTTTTGTTTATAGCACAAATAAAAACCGCAGGGGTGATCAAATACCACCAAAAGAAAGCTCTATTAGTGGGGAAAAAATGATAACAATTTCATTTGGGTACAGTGTTGTATGACCGCGCAATTGTTATTCAAAGTGCGACAGCGCTGAAAGCTGAAAATTGGCTTGGGCAGGAAGGGGGTGAAAATGCCCGGTATGGAAGTGGTTAAAGTAGCACAGTGCTGAATATAAAAAAAATCTCCCTGTCATGGAGGGGCTAAAAAAACTGACATTTTATGTAATCTTATTGCAAGGTTTCAAGGCTCAAATCATAAGGTCTTAAGGTTTTTTGTTTTTGTTTTTTTTAAGTGTACTTGCATAGCAAGACTACTTACTGTT
Organism: Aquarana catesbeiana; assembly: GCF_042186555.1. NCBI lineage: Eukaryota > Metazoa > Chordata > Amphibia > Anura > Ranidae > Aquarana > Aquarana catesbeiana. Next base: position 241,453,804 of record NC_133332.1, on the reverse strand, counting down.
ATCTCATATATACCGTATATTATTATTATTATTATAGCCAAATTTACCACCCTAACTCCTCCCACAGCTTTTACACTATATGGACCGTAATATACCAAAACGTGCGGATTGTTCCTGATTGGTGTGCTATTACTTTGTGGAAAGTTTTGCTGAATGGTTCACGAAATATCGTCGTTTTTGCGGCGAAATTGGTCCCATAGGAATGAATGGCGAAATGTTTAAAACTAGAGTGGGAGGTGACAAAAGCTGCCAAAACATTATGACCACCCCATGAAAAAAATATATATATATATATTTTTTTTTTTTTAAATCATTTTTGAAAAAATAAATAATTTTTGGAAAAAAAATAAAAATAAAAATAAAAAATAAATAAATTATTTTTGAAAAAATAAACATTTTTGAAAAAAAATAAAATTATTTTTGAAAAAAAAATCATTTTTGAAAAAAAAAAAAAATCATTTTTGAAAAAAAAAATCATTTTTGAAAAAAATGTTCAGCTCTTTCAGCTAATGATGGGACTTCAACTGTTTTACTACTATTTATACTTAAAATATTAAGCTTTTTAACACTTGAAAAAAAAAATAATTTTTGAAAAAAAAAAATAATTTTTGCAAAAATAAATAATTTTTGAAAAAAAAATAATTTTTGAAATAAAAAAAAAATAATTTTTGAAAAAATAAAATAATTTTTGAAAAAAAAAACATTTTTGAAAAAAAATAAAATTATTTTTGAAAAAAAAATAATTTTTGAAAAAAAAAATAATTTTTGAAAAAAAAATAATTTTTGAAAAAAAAATAATTTTTGAAAAAAATGTTCAGCTCTTTCAGCTAATGATGGGACTTCAACTGTTTTACTACTATTTATATTTAAAATATTAAGCTTTTTAACACTTGAAAAAAAAATAATTTTTGAAAAAAAAAAGATTTTTGAAAAAAAAAAGATTTAAAAAAAAAAAAAAAGATTTTTGAAAAAAAAAAAATTTTTGGAAAAAAATCATTTTTGAAAAAAAGAATCATTTTTGAAAAAAAAAAAAATCTTTTGAAAAAAAAATCATTTTTGAAAAAATGTTCAGCTCTTTCAACTAATGATGGGACTTCAACTGTTTTACTACTATTTATACTTTTTAAAATATTAAGCTTTTTAACACTTTTCACAGTTACTCCAGCCACTCCAACCACACAACAGTTACTCAAGCCACACTCCAGTTGCAGAGGCAAGAACACTTCACATTTTCCCCAGAAATTGTAGCTTTTCTAGTTTTTTTTTGTTGTGTGACTTCAAATGTTTTTGATAATAGTCACATGTTCAGCCATGTGACTTCCAATGTTTTTGAAATTAGTCACATGTTTAGCCATGTGACTTCAGATGTTTTTGAAAAAAAAATAACTGTCACTTTGATCATGTGACTTCAATCCTCAAATCTCATTGGACACTGGAACAGTGACCCTATGACATCAGAGCTCAGAGGCTAAAAATAACGGCTGCTCAGTGTGTGGAGCTCACTCAAGCTGTGACAGTTGTAGAGGAAGCATTGCTTTTTTCTGCTCCTTGTTTTGCTTGAGTTTCTGAGATTTTCCACAATGGGAAATTGCTTCACGCATTACCTGCGCGAAAATAATGATGATGACTTTTACCATCAGTCATCTCCAAAATCATCAGGGTGTCATAGCCCTGCCAGTCCCACCTTGGCTAAGGCTGGGACTAATAACAGCAGCACCTCCAACCTGATGGAGGTTTCTGCAATATCTTCAGGGCATTCAAGCCCTGCACATCCAGCTGAGACTGGAACCAATGACACCGATATGAACATCAGTGTCATTTCAGGGTCTGGTAGCCCTTCCTGCCTCACCTCGGCTGAGGTGACTGCAGCCACCAATTCTATGTCTGGAGATGAGGATCACTACCAGTCATCTCTAGAACCCTCAGGGTGTCATAGCCCTGCCAGTCCCACCTTGGCTAAGGCTGGGACTAATAACATCAGCACCTCCAACCTGATGGAGGTTTCTGCAATACCTTCAGGGCATTCAAGCCCTGCACATCCAGCTAAGACTGGAACCAATGACACCAATATGAACATCAGTGTCGTTTCAGGGTCTGGTAGCCCTTCCTGCCCCACCTCGGCTGAGGTGACTGCAGCCACCAATTCCATGTCTGGAGATGAGGATCACTACCAGTCATCTCTAGAACCCTCAGGGTGTCATAGCCCTGCCAGTTCCACCTTGGCTAAGGTTGGGACCCACATCAGCACCTCCAACATCATGGAGGTCGATTCGCAACATTCAGCACATTGCAGCACTGCATGTCCAGATGAAGATGGAACTCCCAACAACCTGGGCACAGAGTGTGTCATTTCAGGGCCTTGCAGCCCTTCCCATCCTGCCTCGGCTGAGGCTGGAACACATGACACTGCCCTAAGCATGGTGAGTGTCTTTCCAGGACCTTCAGGATGTTTCAACTCAGAGACTGAAACCACCGGATATGACTCCATCGCACCAATCGAAGACATGACAATAACTCTGTCAAGCTTCACATTGCACCATGTGCTCGGAGAAGGAGGCTTTGGAAGGGTAAGTGCTCATTTACTCCCATTACTTAAATTACTAGCCCCACCCACAAAACACCCTTTCAACACCGAGGACCCCACTAATTGTTATCTTCTCTCTCATTCAGGTTGTTCTGGCTACCCACCGAAAGAGCCAGCAGAAGGTGGCCATCAAGTCAGTCATTAAGACTAGAAATACCTACGACCTCGATATAGAACGCTACGTCATGGAGAAGTCAGAAGGGTGCCCCTTTCTAATTCAGCTATATGCCGCCTTCCAAACACCCTTCACCGCCTGTTTTGTGATGGAATATGTCTGCGGAGGAAATTTAAGTGGCTTCATCAGGTACTTTGCCCCAGGCGACAGTGAGGACATCCAGTACGTTTCATTACTAAGTTTGAAATAGAAAAGAAAGCAAGCCTTATAAGATATTTAAGTCCAATTAAATCCTTTGTATTTATTACTGTAATGCAGTCAGGTTGTATATAGAGTAATATATATATATACGCTCTTCTTTCTATTTTATTTTTACATTCTCAGTGCTGCAGCAATGGTTTAAATACCTTATGCTGGCAGCACCCTGGAAAGCCTGACCACTGCTCTCACACACAGCTTTTCCTATAGCGGGCAATGATTGCACATGTGAAAGGAGATGGAGACAGAACATAGTTGCCTAGTAATAAGTCGCATTGTACATGTTCATTGAGACACAAGCATAGGGGCAGTGTTGGAGGTGCCTATTCTTTAAAATGGGGCAGATTGGATCCTATAGGCGGGATCGCCCAGTAGGCTTTTTTGGGATCTTGGTAAAAACTGCACCAGGAATTGCACCTGTCTCAGGTGGCACTGTTAATCACACTGGACCAGCCCCTTCCTGCCCCTGCCTCCCTCTGCCCATGGGTTCTGCTTCTATCTGAATTGAATTTCTTTTAAATGTAATTTTATTTCAATCTAACTTTGTTTTTCTCTTTTACAGATTCATTGTAGCGGAAATAGCTTGTGGACTGGAGTTCCTTCACAGTAATGGCATCCTCCATAGGTAACTAATTCTATTCAATTGTAGACCATATACCTGTGTTAAATGTGTGCAGAGGTGAGATTGAGGAGAGGCACATATATACACGGGTACCTAATGTCTTCCCACTTTTCCAACCAACTGATATAAGAAGCTAATGGAAAACTTCTGCCACTAGCAGCCACCTATAATTGAAATATCAGTTGGCGGTAAAGTGATCCTCAAAATCTGTTTTAGATGACCCGTGCCAGAAAATGACACTTACAGTCTTTCTCTTTGCAGGGACCTCAAGCCTGATAATATTCTAATGGATGAAGAAGGACATGTCCGCGTTGCCGATTACGGACTGGCAGTGGGCGGTCTGTGGGACGATAAAAGGACAACCGGTGTGGCTGGAACCAGAGGATTCATGGCTCCAGAGGTTTGTATATTTCTCCATACTCATAACTTATCCATTCAGTATATCAGAATTCATCAAATACCACTCTGATATTTCTTTACACCCATTCCTTTTATTATTGTTCAAAGTCCTGAGAAGCCAGCGGAGTGCCATATACCTTTGTAACACACTCCACTCTGCTTTATAAAGATTTATGTTTGTAAAGCAGCAGTATGGCCATTTAAAGGACACACCACAGCTTTATAAATACGTCTCTTAGAATAGGTGTTTGATGAATATACATTATAAAAGATATTATATATAAAAGACTAAGTTGGGGGGAAGGGGGCTTGTGCTTCCTATAAGATAATGGGGTCAGCCTATTCGGCCCCTTTAAAAATTAACTCAGCTTTGTGGGCTTCTTTGATATATTCTGGTTTTCTGTACTGTCCAATGTACTTATTGATGTTCTTTCTTTGGATTGGCAGGTTGTCAACAATGACTTTTACCAGTTTGAACCTGACTGGTTTTCACTAGGAGTCATTACCTACATCTTGGCCACAAACCATATGCCATTTAGGAGAACGACCTTTGATGAATACAGGAGGGAGGTGAACTTCAGCTATCCCTATTACCCCCCTGACATGGACCCGGACCTGGCGGACTTCATAGAAGGAGTAAGTAGGAGAAGACCTTTTTTAACTCTAAATAGCAACAGAAACGGATTCCGGCTACTACTGCTACTGCTCTAGGAGTATAGTGTAGGTTTGCTGACAAGTCTGGTCATTGACTGTTGGGTAGTTTGGCTTCTTTGTCCCCCAGTAAAGATTCAGTTATACAATCATGGAAACACTTTATCATGGGACTGAGGGGGCAGAAGATGCCACATGGGGTAAATCACTGATATGCACATTTCATAATTCTATCCAATCAGAAACACATTTATTTTTGCATCCAGCACCTGCACTAGCCTATATGTGTGTGTCTTCACACGTTAAGATGCTCTATTGGGTTGAAAATAACCACCCAGCAGGAGACGCACAGTAGTCAGAGTTCTAATCTATACAGAGCCAAGTGATGTAACTTTTATTACTCATGTATACAAGTCCTCATTGATAACTGTTCATTATTTTATAGCTGCTCTGCAAATATCCGGAGGAGAGACTGGGGATCAGTGAAGACATCCGATCCCACATCTTCATGGAATCCATCGACTGGGAAGAACTAGAGGAAGGGAAAGCATCGCCCCCTTTCAATGTGGAATGGGTAAGTACCCAAATCCTAATGGGACGATATTACTATATATCTGATAGATTGGAGCAATGCTGTGTCCTTACAGATAATGTAGGGAACACAAACGTAATCCAGCCTGCAGGAAAACCTTACAGACTAACCAGTCAATTGTTCCATTTTCCATGAGAGGAGAAGATAAGAACATAACTTTCTATGCACCAGACACAATGGTGCACAGTTGGGAGTGAGTGGAAGTGAGATGGTACAACGGTACATGATACAATCTCTATGAGGTCTATGAGATGTGACGTCGCCCATCACCATGTGGAGGAAGTGATGGCCATAGACACATAGGGGTTAATTTACTAAAACTGGAGGAGTGCAAAATCTGGTGCAGCTCTGCATAAAAACGAATCATCTTCCAGGTTTTATTGTCAAAGCTTAATTGAACAAGCTAAAGTTAGTAGCTGATTGGCTACCATGCACAACTGCACCAGATTTTAAATCAACCCCATAGTCTGCTTCTAGATTTATGTCCTATCTGTTCTCTCACTACATGGAACTGAGGAAGAAGAGATCTGCTCTAGTCTGTATTGGGAGAGCTGATAATTATTAAACAATAAGTCCAGAGATCATTAAACATTGAATATGACGCATTGTGTTTTCTTTTTACAGCCCATGAACATGAAAACGGACGACCAACTTTCTCCATCAGCTATAATGCCAAAACTATCAAAGAATCCAGAAGAAGAGATATACTTACCCAAGTTCACATACATCAACAGCATGTGGGCACGCATGTAAATCTGCATTAGACAATGACATCGTCCTGCGAAGATTCAGAAAGAACAATTCTACGCATTTTTGACAAGTTCTAGCCTGCTGCTTCCTTCTCCTGTAGTCTACCGTGAGCATGAGCTGTGACCCTAGGGGCCGCGACCTGGAGCCAGACTGCAGCGCACACCATCCTCACCACTAGAGGCTCTGGTGAACACCTGCTGGCTCTTAGACTCCGCGCCCTGGGGAATCTATGCTCTAGCTCCCACTGGAATCTATGTTAGTGATCCAGTAGACTCCCTGAACCTCCCTGGGTACTATCCGCAGCACTCAGTCCTAGGGTCCACTATCTTAGCGGTGCACTTCCGACTCCTATGAAGTGCATCTGTCACCTGGTCTCAGGTGACCTGACACACAGACCTTTTACCACCATTGTTTACACTAAAGATGTTTGATCCAGGGAGCAATCCGATCGCCTTCGGGGGGTCAGGAAGGAATTTTTTCCCTGTTGGAGCAAATTATATCATGCTTCATAAGGGTTTTTCGCCTTCCTCTGGATCAACAGGTGAGTTCCATACTGTACATTCAGCTGTACTCACCTCCCAGTCTGATGAACTGTTAGTGCCCACGAAGCCTGTGTAGTGGTCCGGGGATTTGAAATCCTTGCTCTTCTCCGTCTATCTGCAGCACTCGATGTTCTGTGCTGGCGATGACCAGTCAGAATGTCACTGATCTATCCTGCAAGTGCCATAGAGAGTAGAAGAGCGGGGATTTCAAAGCTACTACACAGGCCATGTGCCCATTGACAAAATCGCCTTTGGGGGTCAGGAAGGAATTTATTTCCCTGTTGGAGCAAATTATATCATGCTTCATAAGAGTTTTTCGCCTTCCTCTGGATCAACAGGTGAGTTCCATACTGTACCATCAGCTGTACTCACCTCCCAGGGTGATGAACTGTTAGTGCCCACGAAGCCTGTGTAGTGGTCCGGGGATTTGAAATCCTTGCTCTTCTCCGTCTTCTATCTGCAGCACTCGATGTTCTGTGCTGGCGATGACCAGTCAGAATGTCATTGATCTATCCTGCAAGTGCTGTAGAGAGTAGAAGAGTGGGGATTTCAAAGCTGCTACACAGGCCATGTGCCCACTGACAGCTCACCACAGAATAAACCGATTTGGGGGTCAGGAAGGATTTAGTTTGCCCCATTGGAACAAATTACACCATGCTGCACAAGAGTTTTTTTTGGAAGAGGCGGCTCTCTAATTAGGTAAACTAGCCAGCTGTGCGAGGCCCCTGTGACTGCGAGGCCTGAGGCTACCACCTATTTCGCCTAATTAGAGAGCCGCCTCTGCCGCTAAGCTTTGCTCTGTGTGTATAGGAAACAAAAAAAAAACAAAACTGGCCAGAGAGGGATTACTTTGACGCAGTTGGCCAGCTTAAACATGTATTGCGATATATGTGAACCAAAAATCCCTTTTTATGCAACATTTATTTGAAATGGAAAGGGTGTATAGCAATGTGCAGAACACTGATTTATAGATTTTCTCCCAACACAGCACACCACAACGCAAAGTTGCTTGTTTTGGTGCACTGCACATTCTGTTGTGCAGATTTGGAAAAAATTCTGGAACAAGATGGATCAAGCAGAAGAGGGAAGAAGGTGATCTTTATTTATATTGGTCACATTGTTTACTAGGAGCAATGCCATTTTATTCAGATTTAATGTGAGCCTCTCATTAAAAATATATCCTTTAGCCCCCGTTCACACTGAGGGCGGGTTAGATATTGTGCGAGTTCAGCTGAACTTGCACGATTTCAAACCCGTATTTCAGTTCGAGTTCGGGGGCGATTTGAAAGACATCTTTGGGGGTTCATGCATGGATGTCTATTGAAACAGCCCCCGAAGTTGACAAAAGTAGTGCAGGAACTACTGTTAGGAATCGGTGTGGCGCTGCAAAGTCAGCGTCGCAATAGGCTCCGATTTGGCATGCGATTTGATATATCAAATCAGCCCAGTGTGAACAGGGGCTTAGTACAGTTTCAAGCAATTGAAGATAATTAACAACTTCAATACAGGGCACTCCCCCCCCCCTTCCTGCCCAGGACAATTTTCAGCTTTCAGCCCTGTTACATTTTAAATGACAATTGCGTTATCATGCAACACTGTACCCAAAAAAAAAAAAAAAGAAAATTGGTATCATTTTTTTTCCCCATAAATAGAGCTTTCTTTTGGTGGTATTTGATCACCACTGGGGTGTTTATTTTTTGCTAAACAAATAAAAAAAAGACCGGAAAAAAAAAATGTTTTCTTTGTTTCTTTTTTATTACATAGTTACATAGTAGGTGAGGTTGAAAAAAGACACAAGTCCATCAAGTCCAACCTATGTGTATGATTATATGTCAGTATTACATTGTATAGCCCTGTATGTTGTGGTCATTCAGGTGCTTATCTAATAGTTTTCTAAATATCGATGCCCCGCACTGAAACCACCGCCTGTGGAAGGGAATTCAACATCCTGGCCACTCTTACAGTAAAGAACCCTCTAACAAGTTTAAGGTTAAACCTCTTTTCTTCTAATGTTAGTGAATGGCCGCACGTCATTTTAAGTTCCGTTGCGCTGAAAAGTTTTATTCCTATTGTGAGGTCACCAGTGCGGTATTTGTACATTAAAATCATATCCCCTTCTCAAGTGTCTCTTCTCCAGAGAGAATAAGTTCAGTGTTCATAATCATTCCTCATAACTAAAACAAAATATGTGAACCTCTGCGCTACTAAAAAAATGTGTGCTGTGTGTAGTGCTGCAAAATCTAGTGGTGTACACAAATCAACCAATGAAAAAGAGACAGTAAAGTGATTTCGCGCACAATGAAGATAGAAATCCAAGTGATATTAAATTGTCAAAAAGATCATTAAATATATGAAGTGAGCAATGATAAACATCAAAAATATTAATAAATATCCAAAAAAGGTTGTAGTGAATCACCAGGTACTAAATAAGGTCAATCAGTAACTTAGTCCAATAGCATAGGGCTGGATATTCATGAATCTTCTCAAAGAATACAGTAGGTGATGAAGACAGCAATAGGTGACGTCTGTGTGGTAATGTGCTCACCGTGCCCTTACCTCTATAGGCATAGGTAAATGCCTTATTGCTCCAACTGGTGGACGGTGATGGGGACCAATGAGTCCTCAGGTGAGTAGATGTCAATCATAAGGCTGGGTCAGGCTCATCTCCGGATCCAGATGAATATATGCAAAGAAAAGAAAAAGGACAGCCTCCAATGGTGTAGTAAAATAAATCCCGTTTTTAATAGTAAAACCGCTGTACAGGGCATGGGATGCAGACAGTACAGCACAAAGCGGCGCTCCGCCGCTACCTATTACAAAGCTTCCGGTCCGCAACAACAACAACCAGGTCAGAGTAAGAACTTCCGGTTGCATAAGCTAGCGTGGGGTCCTACGCGTTACGTCACGACCCCTCGTGACTTCCTCAGGGAATTCCTCAGGGAGACTGTCTCCAGTCCCAGTACATCCTTCCCGAGTACTGGTGCCCAGAACTGGACAGCATACTCTTGTAGAGTGGGAGAATTATCGCTTTATCCCTGGAGTTTATCCCCTTCTTAATGCATGCCAATATTCTATTTGTTTTGTTAGCAGAAGCTTGGCATTGCTGAGCCTATCATCTACTAGGACCCCTGGGTACTTTTCCACCCTCGTGGGCGCACCCTAGTGGCTTATCCTGCTGGACGTCATATGACGTCCAGTCAGGAAAATGAAACAACTTTGCAGCCGTCATATTGCTATATGGCGGGCAGGAAGTGGTTAAGAGGGACACCTCAAAGGGCTTGAGAAAAAAAATGAGGTGTGCGAAGTGTGCTGTCAAGAGGGCATGGAGGTACATCATTGATGTCAGTGAGAATAAAATAAACCCCATTATTCGTGTCCGTGGGATAAACTAACTCCTGTCACTGGTGTTAGTATAAGAAAATAAGTCCTATCATTGGTGTCAATGAGAATAAAATAGGTGACATTGGTGTCAGTGATATTAAAATATATTCAATAATTGATGTCAGTGGGATAAAGTACATTCCATCATTGCAGAATTATAAATACCACCATTAGGGTCAGTTGAAAAAAATGAGTACCACCATTGGTGTCAGTGGGATAAGTCCCATTGTTGTGTCACTGGGAATAAAACAAGTCCCATCATTGGAGAGAGAGCAGAGGGGGGACAAGAGTGGAAAGTGATAAACAGAGGGGGAAGAGAACTGAAGAGATTGGGGGGAGGGGAGAGGAGGCCCCCAGAAGAAGACAAACTATGACTGGGGTAGGAATGGAAAGATGAGCCCACACCTAACCTCTAATGCCATGACTTTTGGGGTGGGGCCCGCTGATCCAACTGGTCATCCAACTGGTCAAAGACAAAATCCCTGTGCACTAGTCATAGATACATTCCTTTGCTGGTGTCAGGCTCTCCTCTTCCTACATGATATGGATATAGAGCTGTGGTGGGTAACTGGGTCTCTTGGCTTTTCTCCTAGGCTAACTTTTTATCCAATGTGACAGCTCGGGAAGAGGAAGGAGGCGGAGCAGCTGCAGTAGCACCTCCTCTGTGCTTGAACATGGGCAAGAAAACCAGGCAGATGCCCAATGGATGTAGGTGCTTAACCACTTAAGGACCGCCTCGTTTTGGATTTTAGGTGTTTACATGTTTAAAACAGGTTTTTCTGCTAGAAAATTACTTAGAACCCCCAAACATTATATATGGTTTTTCTTCTAACACCCTAGAGAATAAAATGGCGGTCATTGCAATACTTTTTTTTGCACCGTATTTGCGCAGTGGTCTTAAAAGCGCACTTTTTTTGGAAAAAATTTACTTTTTTGAATAAAAAAATAAGATAACAGTAAAGTTATCCCAATTTTTTTTTATATTGTGAAATATAATGTTACACCAAGTAAATTGATACCCAACATGTCATGCTTGAAAATTGCGCCCACTCGTGGAATGGCGTCAAACTTTTACCCTCAAAAATCTCAATAGGCGACGTTTAAAAAATTCTACAGGTTGCATATTTTGCGGTACAGAGGAGGTCTAGGGCTAGAATTATTGCTCTCGCTCTACCGGTCACGGCGATACCTCACATGTGTGGTTTGACCACCGTTTTCATATGCGGGCGCTACTCGCGTATGCGTTCATTTCTGCGCGCAAGCTCGTCGGGACAGGGGGGTTTTAAAATTTTTTTTTTAATTTTTATTATTTATTTTACAATATTTTATTTATTTTTACACTGTTTTTAAAAAAAAAAATGGTGTCACTTTTATTCCTATTACAAGGGATGTAAACATCCCTTGTAATAGAAAAAAGCATGGCAGGACCTCTTAAATATGAGATCTGGGGTCAAAAAGACCTCAGATCTCATATTTACACTAAAATGCAATTAAAAAAAAAAAAAAAAAAAAGTCATTTAGAAAAATGACATTTGAAAAAATGTGCCTTTAAGAGGCGTGGACGGAAGTGACGTTTTGACGTCGCTTCCGCCCAGCAGTGTCATGGAGACGAGTGAGCGCCATCTTAGCCTCACTCGTCTCCAGACACACCACAGGATAGGACGCGATCGCCTCCGCCGCTACCGACGGCTCCGGTAAGCGGCGGAGGGCACTGGATCACGGCGGGAGGGGGGGCCCCTCTCCCGCCACCAATAAAAGTGATCTCGCGGCGAATCCGCCGCAGGGACCACTTTTATCTGAAAGCCGGCTGCTGCCATAACAACCATATCCCCGTTCAAAGTTTGGACGTACATCGTCGTGCGGCAGTCTTGAAGTGGTTTTTAAAGTGGTTGTGAAGGCAGAAGGTTTTTTATCTTAATGCATTAAGAAAAAAGCCTTCTGTGTGCAGCAGCCCCACTAATACTTACCTGAGGTCCCTCTCTGTTCAGTGTCCGAGACTCTCTCTCCTGATTGTCTGAGGCACAGCAGTGGCGCCATTGGCTGCTGCTGCTGCTGTCAGTCAAACTCAGCTAGCCAATCAGGGAAGAGAGGGGATGGGGCCGGGTCAGGGCTCTGTCTGAAGGGACACGGGGAGCTGTGACTCAACTCGGGTGCCCCCACAACAAGCAGCTCAACAGAAGGGAGGGGCCAGGAGCAGCAACGAGGAGGGACCCAAAAAGAGGGGGGATCCGGGATGCTCTGTGCAAAGTAAAAAACACACACAAGACTAGTGTGAAACTCAGCGCTAGAACCCAAGAACTGCAAAGTGGTGAATAATAAAGCCTATGAATGGGCTTTTTATTTGTCCTTCAAGCGCACCGCTCCAGTGTGAAAGCCCTCGGGGCTTTCACATTGGAGTGAATTGAGCGGCTCTTTCAGGGCGCTTTTTTTTAGCACTTTAGCACCTGCAAAGCACCTCAGTGTGAGCGTAGCCTAATGGTAAATAAGTTATAAAGAGTGAGTAACGCTCAGAAAGTTTGTGTAATGTTGGCTGCTGGCGATGGCGAGGCTACTTCAGGTGCGGGCTGGGGACCCGGTAACTGTGAAAAGAAGAGGGCTGGAAAGGAATAGGAGAGAAGCGCCAAGCCAATCTTAGTTTAGCATAATTTTATTGAATGGTTAAAAAAAGATAACAGTGTGAAGTGGGGTATAAATTGCACTCACATAGTGCTCTGTAGGTGAAGGCTTGCCAGGTGCAGCGGTGGAAAAAGCCGCCGGTGGATCCTGTGTTTAGCCACGAGCGTCGGGTGTCAGCTGTGTCTGCAGCCTCGAGTGGACTCGGGAAGACGCCGGCTTCATCTCTCGGCATGGAGGGTTTCCAAAGCTGTCAACCATGAAGCCGCCCACTGTAGTCTTTCCCCAATCAGAACTTGTTTCGAAGGCAAGGCTTTCCTCTGAAACGCATTGTTTGGCCAAAGACTGCAGTGGGCGGCACCAAGGTTGACAGCTCTGGAAAACCTCCATGCTGAGTTGAAGCCGGCGTCTTGCCGAGTCCTCTCGAGGCTGCAGACACAGCTGACACCCGACGCTCGTGGCTAAACACAGGTTCCACCGGAGGCTTCTTACACTGCTGCACCTAGCAAGCCTTCACCTACAGAGCACTATGTGAGTGCAATTTATACCCCACTTCACACTGTTATCTTTTTTTTAACCATTCATTAAAATGATGCTGCACTAAGATCAGCTTGGCGCTTCTCTCCCATTCCTTTCCAGCCCTCTGCTCTGTGCAAATCCACTGCAACAGAGCACGAGAGTATAACATGTTTATTATATTTACAAGAAAAAAAACGAGACTTTACAATCACTTTAACCACTTGCCGACCAGCCATCGCAGTTATACTGTGGCAGGGCGGCTCTATTGCGCAAATCGCCATACCGGTATGGTTTGTCAAAAAATAGATACAGCGGGCACGTGCAGCGCCGGAGCCGATGCGCGTGGTCGGCGGCCGTGATGTCCGCTGGCCACCCGCGATCGCTCCACAGAGAGTCAGAACAGGGATCTGTCAACTTAAACAAGGTAGATCCCTGTTCTGTCAGGGGAGTACAGTGTGATTGTCTGTTCCTAGTGATTAGGAACAGTGATCTCTCTGTACTCCCAGTCAGTCCACTCCCCCCACTAGGACATACTTAACCCTTTGACCGCCTCCCTGTGTTAACCCCTTCCCTGCCAGTGTCATTTATACAGTAATCAGCATTTTGATATCACTGATCGCTGTATAAATGTCACTGGTCCCATAAAATGTCAAAAGTGTCCGGTCTGTTCACCGCAATATCGCAGTACTAAAAATTACATATTGGCCTAAACTGATGAAGAATTTTTTTTTTACATTTTTTTTTTTTATTTATTATAGCATTTTTTCAAAAATTGTTACTCTTTTTTTGTTTATAGGGCAAAAAATAAAAACCGCAGAGGTGATCAAATACCACCAAAAGAAAGCTCTATTTGTGGGAAAAAAAGGACATTGATTTTGTTTGGGTACAACATCGAATGACCACGCAATTGTCAGTTAAAGCGACGCAGTGCCGTATCACAAAAAATGGCCTGGTCATTAAGGGGGTAAATCCTTCCGGGGGCTGAAGTGGTTACACAAATTTTGAAGATGGTATAGGACACCCAAGCCCCACCCCCCTGAATGGAACACAAGTGTGGGACATCACTGCACTCGTAGTCCATTGATCACTTCCTCCAGCCCTTTAATTTAATGTACATAAATCTGTATAGATCTGCAGCTGGAGGAATAGTCTGTAGGAGCCTGAGCATTGCACCCGCCATCCACTGATCGTGGTTACAATGCTTTTCAGGCTCAAATGCAAAAATAAATGACACCATAAAGCAAAAGAGAGTGCGCACTAGGCGAGTGCATTACCCTTAAAAGATAACTTTATTACTTATAGAGGTGATAAGTATTATAGTCACAAAATGACAAATTCGTTAACAGCTCATCATATCAAAAAATAGCAAAATCCAGTCCCTGATTAATCATATAACATGGCAGGACAGTTTGACATCCAACAGGCTAATGCGTTTCGAGTACATGCCTCTTCCACAGAGCCAACAAAACAGTTTCCTCCGTCTTCCCCTTAAATAGTGCGGTGACATGGCTGCTTGTCAGATATGGGAGTCCATTATCCACCCCGAGGGTAGAGACTGGCCGCCAAACATGTATCTACACCCAACTATCTTCAGAACCCATATGCATTACGGATGTTCTTAGTCATTGGAAACTCATTTTAATCACTTGTCGTCCGCCTACCGTCAAATGACGGCGGGTCAGTGCGTCTCTCGTTCTGGGTGGACATCATATGACCGCGCCCAGAACGGCCGCCCTCACGCTCGTGGGGGCACGCATCGCGGAGATCAGTGGTGCGGTGTGTCAGTCTGACACACCGCTACACCGATCTCGGTAAAGAGCCTCCCTCTGACGGAGGCTCTTTACCAAATGATCAGCCGTGTCCAATCACGGCTGATCACAGTGTAAACAGGAAGAGCCGTTACTCGGCTTTTCCTCACTCGCGTCTGACAGACACGAGTAGAGGAGAGCCGATCGGCTGCTCTCCTGATAGGGCATCTGTGCTGATTGTTTATCAGCGCAGTCCCCCCTCCGATGCCCACCCAGGACCACCAGGATGCTGCAAGGACCACCAGGGATTGCCACCACACTGGACCACCAGGTATACCACCCTAGACCACCAGGTATACCACCCTAGACCACCAGCGAAATGCCAATCAGTGCCCAGGCAGCTGCCAATCAGTGAACATCCCCAATGCCTGCCAGTGCCATTAGTGATGCCTATCAATGCCATCTATCAGTGCTGCATATCAGTGCCACGTATCAGTGCCCATCAGTGCCGCCTAACAGTGCCCAGCAGCGCCCCCTCATCGGTGCCACCTTATCAGTGCCCCATCAGTAAAGGAGAAAACTTACAAAATTTCATAACAGAAACAAAAGAAAAACTTTTCTTTTTTTTTTTTTCCAAATTTTAGGTCTTTTTTTATTTGTTTAGCAAAAAATACAGAGGTGATCAAATACCACCAAAAGAAAGCTCTATTTGTGGGAACAAAATGTTAAAAATTCTGTTTGGGTACAGTGTAGCATGACCGCGCAATTGTCATTTAAACAGCGACAGCGCTGAAAGCTGAAAATTGGCCTGGGCAGGAAGGGGGTGTAAGTGCCCGGTATTAAAGTAGTTAATGGTTTTATGAATTTTTTTAAAATGGTTCTGAGAGTGTACACAGTGGTTGCGCTATCATCTTCTGTGGTGTGCGCCGAGTCAGATACATACCAGTGGGAGACTACGCACAACTTATACGCACTTCTTTACTTTAACTTGTTTTAATATTCCATCATCCTCTCTATTGTGAGTTATTTCCCAAAGTTTCAGTGCAACTCCCTGTCTCACCACTGGGGGCGCACACTTGCAACCTAAATGAGTCCACATCCCTGCTGTGTATGCAGCATTATTATAGGCTCAGCTATGACAGTTGTAATCCTCGGCTACTTGAGGCTCCTGTCCTCGCACTGCGCTGTTCTGTTCAAAGTGCCGCTGTCTGCCCCACGCTGTCTGCCCCACGCTGGAGCGCGTCACGTGACCACCGGAGCTGTAGTGGATGTAGTCGGTGGTGCTGTTTCCACCTCCGGCCACTGGAGGCTCCAGCTCGGGTTGTGCGGCTCTACATGTCGCTGTGCGTTCCACGCCGGAGCGCATCACATGACCACTGTGGACGGACAGCTGCAGTCAGGTATCCGGAGGTTTTTGGCGTTAGCTGGAACGCACAGTGCGGTCGTACTTCTGGCATGGCGGCGCTGGTGTGCGTTCCATTTGGTAATATCTGTACCACAGAGTGATCACAAATGTGACTAGAGGCCAAATCATTGTACGTTACACCTACCTCCCGACTTTACATCTTCATAATGAGGGACACCTGAGAGAGGACGTGTCCCTACGTGCGCAAAAATGGGTGTGGCCAAATGCTCTGGTGTAACTCTGTTGCACCACTTGTACCTATAGGTAAGACTATAATAAGACTGACCTGTAGGTACTGCGAATATCTCCTAAACTGGTCTGGCTTACAGTGCAGGACCTTCAGAGCGTGTGACGTAAACAGCGGCTACAACGCGCACGTGCCGGAGTGACGTCATCACGCCCCGGCCACTCGTGTAGCTGGAGGCCGCGAACCCAGAAGGAAGACCAAGGGAAGAAGTCAGCCGCGACATCGGTGACCGCGCGGCGCTGGAGGCTTCTTTCTATAGGAAGTTTCTCATAATGTGCTAGTATGCGATGCATACTAGCACATCATGACATTGCCTTGTAGGGACACTTTTTTTTTAACCACCTGGGATTTACTACCGCTTTAAGAGTGGGAGGGGCTTTAGTTAAACAAAACCCGGGCTTTATTGTACCTATAAATAGTTCTATGATTTCTGTCACAGGCTGGATTCTCACAGACACAATCCCAACACAATCATTTATAAATAAGAATAAAAAGCTTCTATTACAAATGGTTTTACACAAAGTGTGGAAGGATTCAGGGGTGCGTTACATACAGTGTCACTCAGGACATGCTGGGGGTTGTAGTCCTCTGTCAGTATGGTCATGCTGGGGGTTGTAGTCCTCTGTCAGTATGGTCATGCTGGAGGTTGTAGTCCTCTGTCAGTAGGGTCATGCTGGGGGTTGTAGTCACTCACCCTCTCCCCGATTTTGGTGATAATGCCCCCTCACAGATTAATCCTCCTGTCCTTGGTGTTCATAGACTGCAGGGTAAGGACCCGGCTCCGCCACACTACTCCTCGTCCTCAGGGTACTCCACTCTCCTCAGAGGTGGACCAACGACTTTACCGGACTCTCCATGTCATACGGAGACAATCGCTCCATGGGTCAAGAGGAGGGGCAGGGCTCCGCTCTGTGGTGGGCAGGGTCAGCAGGAGGGCGAGGAACCCCCGGCATGCAATGCGCCTGACAGGAATTGGCGGGAAGAGCTGGGGGGGTGTGGCCATGCTAGCACTATGTGTGAGGAGAACTCTGAGGTACAGAATTGTATAATAAGAAGAACTACCAGGGAACTAATAAAGGTTTAAATCAGAGTCCATCTGACCAGACAGTCTGCACTGTATTCTCCATGTGATGAGGACATTTATTTTTATAGACTGCCTAATACAGATCACTGTACTGTGGTGTGAACGGTCCATTGACAGTCATCACCAGAACAGATATCCCCTGCGGAAGGATTTTCTCTTAATTCCTGTTTAGGTGACAACTGTAACTTTTGGATTCCCGTCACTTGCTGTCCGGGAACAATGCTCACCGAGATAAGAGGAGGGAATTCATCAAAGCCGGAGCAATTCTACCTGGTAACCAATCAGATTCTACCTTCAGCTTGTATAGATAAACTTTATAAATGAAAGATAAAAGCTGATTGGTTGCCATGAACATTGTAACTGACCATTGAGGCATTAGGAGGAGATATATTGTTGGAATTCAATCTATACCCAGAGCTGAAACTAGGGGGGGACACGTGGGGGACCCCGGGGGGGGGGCGAACTGATTCTTTGCCCCAGGTGAAAGAATGTCTAGCTTAGCTGCCGTGTATACCCATACATAGCGATTTTACCCCCTTCCTGCCCAGGCCAAATTTACCTTTCAGCGATGTTGCACTTTGAATGACAATTGCGCGGTCACGCATGCACAGTAAGGAATCGGCTGGGAAGGTTTCCCTTAGTGGAGTGAAGGTTTCCCTTAGTGGAGATGGTGGCAGCACCTGGGAGCCTATCCAAAAATCAGCTGGGGTGCGGACATTGCATTGTCCTTCGTAAATTTAAGGTGAAAGGAGCAGCGGGTTTAGACCCGGATTTATGGAGTGAAATAAAAAGGGACAGACAAGGAGAGATGTTAGAGAAGCAATGGATGAGTCAGGTTCAATGCTTAATTAAGGTCTCAAATAGAGCGAAAGAAGAGGGGTGGAAATATAATCCAGATTGTGATGGTTGGGATAAGTGAAAGAAGAAAAAAAAAAAAAAAAAAAGTTGAAATTTTAAATAATCTTAGTTCAACCATCCCACCCCCATATACTGACATAGAACGTAAACTACACAAGATATATCCTGTAATTGAGGGTAGAGGATGGGTTTGTCAAGTTTTGTAGAGCCCAAAAATCTCATTCAGAAACTGTAGCCCCCGTACGCACTGATATACGCATTATAGAAAAGCCAGCTGCTTTCTGTAGATTTGTGACACAGTTAATGAATACACATGAAGCAACCTGGCAGGATGGGGAGGATTTATGCAGACATAAAATGACTCTGACTCTGTTTAACCAGTTTATGACCGACCTGCAGACTGAGCTGAGGGGGATGGCAATTTAGAGGCAGGACGTCAGACACATAGACTCAAGGGCCCCTTTTATTGCTAGATTAGAAGCTTTCTGTCAGGCAAAACAACAGGAGAGGGGGTCAATATCACCCATGAAACAAATGCCAGGACAGACTGTATCGGAATTTTACTTATCTATGGAAAGTATGATGGCAGATGAGGGATTGGATTTGGCTCTGCCAGTCACGATCTGAGCCTTCAATAGACAGTTTATGGAAGGGTTAATTCCACAGATAAGTGAAAGACCGAAAGCCTGCATACCACCCTTAATTTGTTGCGATTTTTGGCAGAAAAAGGTTGCAAGGTTAATAAGAAAAAGTTGCAAGTGTGTCAGGAAAAAGTTATCTTTTTGGGACATTGTATATCACAGGGTACAAGACATCTCACTGAGGAGAGGGTTCAAGTGATAAAGGGAATGTTACCCCCACGGAATTTCAAACAATTGCGTATGTTTTTAGGTATTGTGTCATATTGTAGACAATGGATACCACATGCTAGCGCTTTGATGCAGCCATTATACGATTGTTTGAAAATTGTACCGTATATGCTTACAGAAGTAGCTTATGAGTCGTTTGTCACTTTGAAAAGGTTGTTGATTTCTGCCCCGGCTATCGATGTTACAGACTACACCAAGACATTTTATTTGTACATTGCTGAGATCACTGGACACGCCACAGGTGTTTTGACACAGGCACATGTAAAACAAAGACCCGTTGCTTACTTTTCAGCAGCATTAGATCCAGTGTCCAGAGGTTCACCGTCCTGTGTATGGGCGGTAGCAGCGGTGTCGATAATCTTAGATAAGTCATCAGAAATTGTTCTAGACAATCCAGTTGTAGTGCACACTACACATGATATACATGCAATCTTGTCTCAAGCTCAGCCCAAACACATTTCAATGGCTAGGCAATTAAGGTTACAGTGTACTTTACTTTTACCTCCAAATGTCACTTTTCAGCGCTGTACAACTTTAAATTTGGCCACCTTTTTGCCTCTTCAGTCACCAGATTTGGCAAGGGGGAATAATAGTGCTAATAAGGAAGGAGAAGAGGAAGAAAAAAAATTCTCGAGAACCTCTGATAAGAGAGGACATTCTAAAAACAATGGACTTTTTAGTTTTTTTGACTACTGATGAAATAATTTATCCATCAGATATGTTGCAGTTTTTATATATCATTGGTATGACAGGACATGTTTATTATATCAAGATGAGATATTTTTTACACATCATTTTTTACACATCATTGGTAAGCTGCAATATATGTTTGCAGATGTGAATGTACCTGTAGCACCCTTTAGTGTGCTGGAAGAATAGTACAGGTTTTTTTTTTAGAAAAGGTAAATTTCCAGGCTTGGCTGGCAACCAAGCCTGAGTGTGTTTTGGTGATTTGGGTTGGGATTGGCTTAGAGCAGTGCTGGGTGACTCACAGGTGGTGTCATCAGGACCTCCCACTTCTTTCCAGAATCCTCTGGTAATTTCTGGAAAATGAGGTGGAGAGGGGAGGTGGAGCCACCTGGAGTGTTCTGAGGAGCCCTGACCAATCCCCAATCTGGATTGGCAGGGGGCAGGCCTCCTTAAATACCCAGGGTCAGCCCAGCTGGGGAGGAGTTGTACCGGGTAGAAGATGGAGATGGAGTGTTAGGCTGTTGGGCCTTTGAGGGAGCTCCCCAGTCTGGGGGGGGTGTGACCTTGTGCCTGGGCTCGTGTGTGGATGGGACCCTCTTACAACCCACAGAGGTGTCCTGACCAGGAGGCACAGGGGGAGTAAGAGAGGACAGGGGGAGAACACCGGGCAAGTCTCCAGGAGTTCCACAGAGGCAGCCAAGAGGGCTGGTGAGTGTACACACCATTGAGAGAACTGTGATGCAGCAGTCTAGGATAGGTGCAGAGCCAGTCTGGAGGATTGTGGTGGCACAGGCAGTGGAAAGGTGCAGCTGCGGCCAGGAGAGCTGTTAGTGCCTGAAGAGGTGGATCTGGGAGATAATAAACAAGGAAAAAAGGTGTACTATAGCGGTAAACCTAGGTCGGACTTTAGAGGCATAGGAAACAACGAAGAAGTATGAGAATAAATACTATTTGTTGAAAAATACACAACATGAATAGAACAATACAGAAAAATTTAAAATCATGTATACTGATACATAATGTGCAGTGAGCCCTTGTGTATCTACGCGTTTCACCGTTAGGCTTCTTCAGGATACAGTCAAGGTTCTACAGATAGCAAATAAAGAGGACCTCACTGTCTGAAAATAGAACATATAGGTTTTAAAATGGTGATATACCACTGTACATTTAAAAATGTCTGGGAGCTGTAGCCACAAGGACACCATAGGGGCTTGCGGTCCCAGCATGTAAAGGGCATCTGCTTCAGGCTTGACTGAGCCAGTGTCAGGCCTACAGTGCTAGCTAGGCCAGAGAGCACAAGGAAGTTATGTGCAGGAGGAGTGAGGTGTGATACTCTGCAGTTTGTATATACTAAGGTGTATATAGCTGGTCCCTACATTGACATTTAATTACCTGGGCATCTCATAAGTTCTCTGTCCCCATCCAAAATTAATCCCCCTCAATAAAACATTAAAAACAAGTGCAAGGACTGCTTTCATGTCTCTGAGCGAGTAAAAAGTGTGTGCCTGACTGGGCAGGGTGACGGGGTACTGCTGCATACCTAAAGCCTAGTACACATGGGACAAATGGCTTCGGCCTGCTTCTATCGAAGGCTCATAACCGAGAAAGGTCTGCTGGCTGGCTCCCGATCAACCATTGGCTGAGAGCGCTGACTGGAGTGTTCTGGCGTGGGGGCCGTCCCCTTGTCAGAACACAATAGCAGAGCAGTGGAGATCGCTGTCCTAAATCGCACCAATTTTTTAAAACCCTCACATACTAGCACATTATGCCTTTACCTTGCAGGGTTTAAAAAAAAAAACTGGTGCGATTTAGTACCGCTTTTATGACATTCTTGTTTTCAGCATAGTACAAACATTCAGGAGAAATTGGACAATCATTCATCTGATTTTCTAATAATGTGTACTAGAAAGTGATTTGTAAAGTCTCTTTTTTTAAATTTAAAAATAACAAACATGTCACACTTACCTGCTCAGTGCAGCCCAGATCCTCATCTTCTCAGATCCCTATTTAGCGCTCCTGGCCCCTCCCTCCTGACAAGTGCCCCCACAGCAAGCAGCTTGCTATGGGGGCATCCGAGCCAAGCCACAGCTCCCTGTGTCCATTCAGACATGGAGCCTCGGCTTGCCCCAGCCCCCTTTCTCTCCTCATTGGCTGACTGATTTAGAATGACAGCAGTGGAAGCCAATTGGCAACATCCCTGGATCTGGTTGGACCTCAGGTAAGCATTAGGGGGGCTGCTGCATGACTAGTGTAGTCCAGATGAACCCATCTTGTCCCATACTGTTAGCCACCCATACTCCACCCTCTTACCAACTTAAATAATGAGACCACACCTTTCTTCTGGAGTATTAATGGCCACAACAGCCTTTTATTAAACAACTGTATAAATACCTCCAATCAACTTAAATATATAAATAACATATAACTTCAGAATAAAACAACATGTTTTAACCCAATCTGTTGGTCAATGATGGAGCTACCCCTTTTCACCACATATCCAAACAGTACACTGCAGGAACATATTTCCAAACTGATAAGGCCTCCAGCTGTGCCGCTCGGAGACAACCCCCTCCTGCAGTGCAACAATACCGGTATTCCTTTCAGGAATACACAGGAGGGGCCATACTATTGATGACCCCCCACCCCTTTTACCACATTTTATTTACCGCTACCGTCACCGACCAACAGCAACAAACCAGCCACAGCCCGAAAGGATGAAACCTTATCCTTAAGGGCCCCTCCACACCCTCAAAGCCCGTTGTATGCCTTCCTGCAACCCCATAGTCCATAAATCCGTTCCCACATCCATGAGATGAACACCATCCCTTCGCAAATATAGGCCTACATTTATCTCCAACTCCCTGTGGCGGATAACCATGCCCCCTTGCTGAACCAAAAACTTCCCCACCACCCTATTGACTCGTATACGAGCCTTGTTGATTCGCACCACCGACCTTGCATTGCGCCACGAAGTTCGTGCCACAATATCGGACCATAGCAACAATGTGTTCGGAAAAATAGTATGTAAGTGCAACAGATCAACTTTTACCTTTGCTATCAGTTCCCTGACCGTACGCACCCCCAAATCGTTACCTCCAGCGTGTATGACCAATATATCCGGAGGCCTATCTAGCCATGCATATCGTTCCACCTCTGAAACCACTCTACCCCACATCATTCCTGGTCTCCCCAACCACCTGATAAAAGCCTCCCTCCGTGATATGCCTAACTGACGCCCGTCCGGCCTCGCATCACCTCTCCTTGCCCCCCAACACACGTAGGAGTGTCCCAGTATCCAGACGAGGCGTGGAGACACTCCATCTGAAACGAAAAGACAACAAGGCGGGTGATGTCACTAAAACAACGCAACCAAAAAACCCCCACTACATGCGTGAAAACAACCAAAATTAGTGACTATATATATATATATATATATATATATATATATATATATATATATTTTTTTTTATTATTCCAGTACTAATTGCGGGCGAATGTATGTACGGAATCTCTCTGATTCCCATCTACCAATCCTCCTTACAGCTGCCTCATCCAACCCGCATCTGGCAGCTTCTGTAGCCGCCCCAATGCGAAAGGAGTGTGAGGCGTAAGCCTTCCCGTCTAAACCAATCCCCGATAAGCATTTCCAAAACACAGCCACAAATTGAAACCTGGATAGGTACGACCCATCCTCATGACATAAAAATGGTCCCTCACCTACCGGTCTCATCTTCCCAAAATCACCCACCGTCCTCACCGGACACACTGGTGATCCCGGCAAGGCATGCAGCCATACATCTATACCTTTTCCCAACTGATCTGTTTTCGACCTCCGTAGCCGTAAACACACCTTATCCGTGTAAGACCGCACATCCTGTACTAAAATACCCCCCGCGTCCTTCCTGGACGGGCTAACTAACTCTCCCACCCGAAAAAGCCCCAAAAAACGCCAGCGAAAAAGCCGCTGTAAACAGTAAACACTCATAACTTGAGTTGCACACCGACCCCAGTTGGTCACAAATTGCTGCAAGGTTTGCAAAAGTGACCGGCCGTCGGTTATCCTTTTTCTTGCTTCCCTTCCTGTACCCTTTTAATGCCTGCCTCACCCAAAAATCCTTCGTCCAATCCTCTTTTCCTTGTAACTTAAACAGGAATGACAATGCGCTCCAGCTTCCCGGACCAGTCCCAACCATTCTTTCCATACCTTCCCATATACCACCCATGTGGACTCACTCACAGACCGTTGTATCCATCCTGCGACGACTCCAAGGCCAGCTCCCAAATCCAACCTGGGCAAGGAATTCCTTCCTTCTCTGCAGCCGGAGCTAATTCCCTGAACTTGTCCCACTGAAAGCGAGACAGCGAATCAGCCAATGTGTTGTCAATCCCCGGTATATGTACAGCGTAAATGAAGATATTCAACTGCAAACACCGTAATACCAACTGTCGCAGTAACCTTATGACAGGTTGGGAAGACGCTGACATGCGATTGACTACCTGCACCACCCCCATATTGTCGCAGTTCAATCTCAACTTTAAATTCCGGCAAGACCTTCCCCACAATTCCAGAGCCAGCACTACTGGAAACAATTCCAGTAGTACCAGGTTACGCAGAAAGCCAGCTTCCACCCAAGATTTTGGCCATGGTTCCGCGCTCCATTGCCCCTGAAAAAACGCCCCATAACCAGTAGATCCCGCCGCGTCTGTAACCAACTCCACATCAAAATTACTTACCGGACCCGACATCCACACCGACTTCCCGTTGTATTCCATCAGAAATTGATACCATACCTTTAGGTCCTCCCGATGTTCTTTTGTAAGCCTAATGTAGTGGGCCGGTGCTTTAACCCCCACTGTAGCCGCCGACAGCCGTCGGCAAAAAACCCTACCCATTGGTATGATCCTGCAGGCAAAGTTCAACTTACCAAGCAAGGATTGGAGGTCCCGCAATTGTATTTTCTTCCTCCCGTGTATCCTCCGAATTTCCGTCTGCAAATCCACTAACTTGTCTTGCGGCAACCTACATTCCATCGCCCGTGAATCAATAACAATGCCCAAAAAACTAAGTTCTGTTGTGGGACCCTCCGTTTTTTCAGCTGCCAGGGGCACACCAAACCGTTCTGCAATGTGCTGCAATGTTGACAATAAAATCGCACACACACTTGAAGAAGGGGGGCCTATGCACAGGAAATCATCCAGATAGTGTATCATAGATTCGAGCCCCGACACCTCCCTAACAACCCATTCCAGAAAAGAACTGAAAACTTCAAACATAGCGCACGAAATGGAGCAACCCATGGGCAAACATTTGTCCACATAAAATTGTTCCTGCCAGTGGCACCCCAACAGCCAAAAGCTATCCGGGTGTACTGGCAGTAGCCTAAATGCCGCCTCTATATCAGCTTTTGCCATTAGCGCCCCCTCTCCGTATCGCCTGACCCATCGCACCGCCGCATCAAACGAAGTGTATGACACGGTGCATGCTTCAGGGTCAATGAAATCATTAACCGATCCCCCTTTTGGGAATGATAAGTGGTGGATTAACCGAAATTTATTCGGCTCTTTCTTTGGCACTACACCCAGTGGCGACACCACCAGATCTTTTAATGGTTTTGACCCGAAGGGGCCACCCATCCGTCCCAAAGCCACTTCCTTTGCCAATTTTTTCCCCACCACCCCTGGATGTTCCATTGCAGATTTTAAATTCCGCGCTACTGGAGGAACTATCTCCAATGAACACGGTATTTTGAACCCCTCCCTGAACCCCTCGGTTATCAGTAACGCCGCTTTCCTGTCCGGATACTTACTTAGGAAAGGCTGCATCCTTTCCACCTTCACCGGCGTCATCCCTCTTGAAAGTAGACTCCCCGGCACGCTTTCCTTTTTTGAAACACCGAGACAGGGTGTGTGCTCCCCCACACCCTGAACATTCGTGCTTGAATTTGCACGATCCCCCGAATTTACAGGATCCCTCATTAAACTGCCAGCACACCCCCCATTTTTTGCCGGCCGGTAGTCTTGAGGAGTGGGTACCCCCGGCCCCCCCCTGAAATAACTGAGGCGGGGCCCTAGCTGACGACATCAGTCTCATCCATAGGCTAATATCCTTATGGTCCCAACGCAGATCCGGACGGACCGCTCTGCGTTGACGAAACTGTTCGTCATAGCGTAGTCAAGCAGTACCCCCATGAACCCTGTGTGCCTCCCCTATAGCATCCATGTAACAAAACAACCCTGAACAGTGTTCCGGGTTCTTTTCGCCAATGACGCTGGCCATGATAGCGAACGCCTGTAACCAATTTACAAATGTCCGCGGTATCAATCTATATCTCCTCTTCTCTTCATCCTCCTTCTTGGAATCGTCGGGCCTAACCCTATCCAGGTTGAACTTTTCCAAAGGCAATAAGGAGAAGATCTCCACATACTCACCTTTGTAAATTTTTTCCCGCACCTCCTGTTTTAAATGGGCTCCCAGTGGGCCTTCAAAACACACATATATCTCACATCTTGCAGCGTCAGCCAGCCTAACCACATCAGACCTGCCCTTCCCTTCTGCGGCCTTCTCACCTGACGCCTCCTTCGCCGGCATCGGCTCCATCGTCTTGTCAGTCGATACTACTGTAGCCAGAGAAACCTCAGGCCCCCCCCCCCAGAGTTCACCCCCCCGCCATCTTTTTCCACCCTCTGGGCGTCCCCTTGCGTATCCGTCCGCTGAACCTGCCCTTGTGCATTGCCAAAACGACCCACCAACACCCGCAGCCCTTCCAATAGCTCCTGGAGCTGCCCCCCGGACCCCGAACTGGCAGATGCGGTACCCGCCAGTTGTTGGTCCGGAGCCTGTCCTGACGACTGCGGCAAAGGTGACACCATCCCTCCTGCACCCGGCGCCACCGCCCCCAACAAACCCTGTAACGCATTAGTAAATGATAAATTGTCACTTGACTTACCGGGCTGACCAGGAGTCCTCCCGACAGCCGCTGTGTCGCTCTCCTGGCGCCTGCTGCCTTGGCTCCTCCTCCTCTTCCGACATTCCATCCTCCGACTGTTCCACATGCGCCGAGACTGATGACACAGGCAGCCCCCCAGGTGAATTCCCCCTGGAGGCCGTAACACCACTCTGTCTTGTAGCCTGTACATTGGTCCGCGCTGATGACGATCCCTGCTGCCCTGACGTCCCTGCAACCGGGCCAGCCTGCGTCCTGCTCCGTCCACCATCTTGTGCATCCCCCCTCCTGCCAGGTGAGCTCCGCCCACCCACAGCGTTGTCCGATTTGCTTCTCCATGCCTCCCTTGCTCCAGCCTCAGATCTCCCCCTTCTGTCCACCCTCCCCCGCTCGTTGAGAGCTACGAGGGGGCAAGTCTGGTCTCCATATCCTGGCCCAGCGTTCCGGGAAGCGGCGCCATTGCGGCCCGTGGCCCCGCCCACTGAGCCCTGACCACGGCGTGTAACCCGCCCAGGCCCCGCTACCATCGCCTTGTGACTCCTCTTCGCCGGCGGAACTGATCGCTCCCCCCTAGGGCTCCTCTCCACCCGGCCTTGCCTGTCTTCGGGTCCCGGCGAGTAACGCGCCGGAGGCCGCGATCTCCGCGCACGCGCCGACGGCCCATCCTCCCTCACAGCCGCGCTGGTCTCCCCGCCTAGTAGCTCCGTGACCTGGCTGTGGAGCCAGTCTGGTCCTCTCACCTCTGCAGCCTGCCTCAAGCGCTCCAGGATCGCCTCCACTCCCGCCATTGTTGCTGAGGAGCAGTGAAATTCTGCCTCCTCGTGTCTCCTTCCAAGCACACTGCTCCGTTCTTGCTCCGCCCCCCTTTTATATGGCCACTCCTTCCTACTTTCTTGATCTCTCCTCCCACCTCTCCATGAAACTTTTAATCCCATGTGTCACTAGACACACTGTCATGCCCAGCCCTCCACTATTCCACTTCCTTTCATTATTCCGGGCCTCACTCACAGAAGGTTTTTCATCTTAATCTATAGAATGCATTAAGATAAAAAAGAAAACCTTCTGCCTTTACAACCACTTTAGGGGTATTCTCAACAAGCAGGGATGCAAATCACATTCCCGTACATGACCACAGGGGGAGCATTTACATTTGTACCCAAAATAGAATACTCAAAATATGAAACAGCAGGCATGTAAAAAAGGGAACGGCACAGTAAAAAAAAAATACTTTCTGTAAATGTTACAATGGAAACTAAAATATGCATTGTTTTCCTTTTTTCAGCCCAAAGTGTTTAAACATATTTAGGAAATCTAATTGTGCTACTGTTTGTGGGCATTGCGCAAACCACACTTGTTGTGTCAGCTATTTGTACACATTGTGAAACTGGGAGAAGTTTGAGCATTGGATTACAAAGACCTCAATAATCCCAAGAGATCTGGCAGATAACTTTAATTCCTTTTTTTAGTCTCTTAGTAGTCACTGCTGCACATCTGTAAAAATCCGACTCTCCACTATATAGTTCTAATAGTTCCAATAGTGCTGCCTTCCCTCTCTGGGATTATTGACGTTTTTAATATCTCTGTTTTTCTCTCCCTGTCAGAGCAGGGGTCGGTGTCAAGCTGTAAAGCAAACCATACATTAGTGTTCTTTCCTTCAACCACAGGTTAAAGAAAAGAAAATTGCTTGGTTCCCCCATCAACACACTCAATATTGATGGAGGAATCCCTCTCGCTGTCCTATTAACCCCTTCCCGCCGACCGTACGCAGATATGCGTACTCGGCTTTCTGGGGTTATACCAGGATGATGCCCGCAGCTGCAGGCATCATCCCGGTACCGTTGTTCACAGCGGGCGATCGGCTACCCGAGTATAACAACCGATGCGGCTAAAAGCCGCTCGGCTGTTATACCGGAGGAGCGGGAGGGGACGTCCCCCCCCCGCCGCCTCCCACCACTCTTACCAGGCCTCCCGTGTGATCGGGAGGCCCGGTGTCCAATCGTGTGCCTTTGGCGGCTGGGGGCGGGCTGGAACGAAGCTGTGGGCGGCTTCATTCCAGCCTTCTCGTTGTAAACGCGGAAGCGACGTCATGACGTCACTTCCCGTTTACTCGGCTGTCAATGGCGCCGAATTAAAAAAAAAATACAGTATTCAGAATCGCCGTTTATGGCGATCTGAATACTTTGAAGTGCAAAGGAGGGATGGGGGGTCTTTTAGACCCCCCATCCCTCCATAAAGAGTACCTGTCACGACCTATTACTGTCACAAGGGATGTTTACATTCCTTGTGACAGCAATAAAAGTAAAAAAAAAAAAAAAAATTTTTTTAAACACAATTTATAAATTATAAATAAATAAATAAAATTAAAAAAAAAATTTTTAAAGCGACCCCGTCCCCACGAGCTCGCGCAACAAAGAAAACGCATACGGAAGTCGCGCCCGCATATGTAAACGGTGTTCAAATCACACATGTGAGGTATCGCCACGATCGTCAGAGCGAGAGCAATAATTCTAGCCCTAGACCTCCTCTGTAACTCTAACCTGGTAACCGTAAAAAAAAATGTAAAGTGTCGCCTATGGAAATTCATAGGTACCGTAGTTTGTCACCATTCCACAAGTGCGTGCAATTATAAAGGGTGACATGTTTGGCATCTATTTACTCGGCGTAACATCATCTTTCACATTATACAAAAAAATTGGGGTAACTTTACTGTTTGGATTTTTTAAAATTCATGAAAGTGTCCCTTTTCCAAAAATTTGCGTTTAAAACACCGCTGCACAAATACCGTGTGATATAAACTATTGCAACAATCTCCATTTTATTCTCTAGATTCTCTGCTAAAAAAATATATATAATGTTTGGGAACTCTAAGTAATTTTCTAGCAAAAAATACGGATTTTAACTTGTAAACACCAAATTTCAAAAATAGGCTTATGCCGCGTACACACGAGCGGACTTTACGGCGGACTTTGCCCGGCAGACTGGATTTCGTCGGACAATTCGATGTGTGTGGGCTCCAGCGGACTTTGTTTTCTCAAAAGTTGGACGGACTTAGATTTTAAACTTGTTTAAAATTTATCCGTTGAAATCGAGTCCGGTCGAAAAGTCCGCTCGTCTGTATGCTAGTTCGACGGACAAAAAGGCACGCTAGGGCAGCTATTGGCTACTGGCTATGAACTTCCTTGTTTTAGTCCGGTCGTACGTCATCACGTACGAATTCGACGGACTTTGGTGGATTGTGTGTAGGCAAGTCCGTTCATTCACAAAGTCCGTCGGAAAGTACGTCGAAAAATCCGCCGGGCAAAGTCCGCCGTAAAGTCCGACCGTGTGTACGCGGCATTAGTCATGAAAAGGTTAAATTCTCACAGTGGGAGGTTTCTCAGCCATTAGAGCACAATGATCACTGATAGCAGTTATAGCCGCCGGCAGCGATCGCACGAAAAAAAAAACATCAGGCTGTCAGCAGTCGATGGATCGACTTCAGTACAACCAGCCTGCCCATAGACAGATGTTAATTTGGTCTGTTAGTGCTGAACCGGCTAAATTTCAACCCGTTTATGCCCCACCTAAGTTTTTCATGAAGGCTGTGATATCTCCTGCCTGGCAGTTATGATGTCCGGTAAGAGACAGGTTAGCCTCCATGGGGACCTTAAAGCAGAACTATAGGCACATTTTTTTTCTTCATTTTGAATAGAGAAAAGATTTTAAACTCCTGCCTTTTTTGCCATCTGTTTCTCATTGGGGAGATTTTCCTTCTACTCCTTTCCCATAGTTAAAACAGGAAGTGAGAGGAAATCCCTCCAAAGTTAGAGAATCCCTGGTTTTCACCAGAACTAGTGTCCCCATCGGAGGCTTTCCCAACTCCTGTTCTGGTGACAACCCAACATTTGGAATTTTCTTTCATTTTCACTCTCAGTGATAACAGTAAACAGGGTAAGTAGAGAGGATGAATCTCCCAAATGGGGGCACAGACAGCAATAAAAACCTGACAAGTGTTCTAATCCCTCTCCACTCTATCCAAAACTAAAAAAAAAAAAAAGTTATGCCTTTAGTGTTACTTTAAAATGTAAAGAAAGAGATGATTGGCACTCAGGATGACATAAAAAAAATTGTAATCTTTTATTGAAAAGACACATGTGAAAACAACTTACGCGTTTTGGACGTTAGTCATAGTCATGGCCATGACTATGGACTAACGTCCGAAACACATAGGTTGCTTTTTCAACATTGTACATGTCTTTTCAATAAATAATATTTTTTGGAGGTCATCCTGAGTGTTGACCATCCCTTTCCTTATTCCAGTACGTTGGAGACACCTCCAACAGCCTCCTCAATCAAAGTCAGTTAGCCAATCAGGAGAGAGAGGGGCGGGGCCGAACGGCAGCTCCGTGTCTGAATTGACACAAGGAGCTGTGACTCGGCTCGGATGCCCCCATACCAAGCTGCTTGCTGTGGGGCACTTGACAGGAACGGCAGCCTCGAGGTCTGAGCACCGGGTGGATCTGTTATGTGAGAAGGTTGTAGCGCCTATACACCTGTTTATACTTTAAAGTGTATCTATACCCAAAACCAAAAATGTCATATATATTGCAGCTTCCCATTCCTGAGGTGCCTGCATTCAATTTATATTTTCAAATCTTTTTCCTTTATATTCAGCTGGTGATTCTGCCTGTAACACACTTCCTGTCCTCAGAGGACAACGTTCATTCACACTTCTACTTTATTTCAGGTCAACAGAAACAACTCTCCTGTACTCCAAAACATTAAAGTGATTGTGAAGTCTTTTTTTTTTTTTTTTAATAACAAACATGTCATACTCACCTGCCCTGTGCAGTTGGTTTTGCACTGGGCAGCCCAGATCCTCCTCTTCCCGGGTCCCTCTTTGCAGCTCCTGGCTCCTCCTTCCTGTCGAGTGCCCCCACAGCAAGCAACTTGCTATGGGGGCATCCGAGCCGAGTCACAGCTCCTTGTGTCAATTCAGACACGGAGCTGCCATTCGGCCCCGCCCCTCTTTCTCCTGATTGGCTAACTGACTTTGATTGACAGCCGTGGGAACCAAAGGAGCCGCTCCTGTGTCTCAGACAATCAGGAGGAGAGTCCCGGATGGCCGAGGGACTTGTGGACATCGCTGGATAGAGATGGGGCTCAGGTAAGTATTAGGGGGTGCTGGGGAGGCTTTTTATCTTAATGCATAGAATGCTTTAAGATAAAAAAACTTCTGCCTTTACAACTCCTTTAGGGGGTTCGAGGTTCTGTAGCTGAGAACAAAGATAACTGATATCAGTCAGCACAGGGATTATTCAACTGACCATAGATGGATTGAAATTACTCCCGCTGAAATTTTGATCCACATATGGGCAGGCTGGTTGTATTGAAGTCCATCGCTCCCTGTGTTTTTTTCTTCATTCGATCGATGCCAGCAGCTATAGCTGCCGGCATTGATTATCGTATTTTGATGGTGGGGAAACCTCCTGCTGTCACTGTTATGCCCCGTACACACGATCGGACATTCCGACAACAAAATCCATGTTGGCTCAAACTTGTCTTGCATACACACGGTCACACAAATCTTGTCGGAAATTCCGAATGTCAAGAACGCGGTGACGTACAACACGTACGACGAACCGAGAAAAATGAAGTTCAATAGCCAGTGTGGCTCTTCTGCTTGATTCCGAGCATGCGTGGAACTTTGTGCGTCAGAATTGTGTACACACGATCGAAATTTCCGACAACGGATTTTGTTGTCGGAAAATTTGAGAACCAGCTCTCAAATTTTGTGTGATGGAAATTCCGATGGAAAATATATGATGGAGCCTATACACGGTCGGAATTTCCGACAACAAGGTCCTATCACACATTTTCCGTCAGAAAATCCTATCCTGTGTACAGGGCATTAGGATACAAAAGCTCCATGGGAGGGAATCCCCCATCAACACTGACTGTGTTGATGGGGGAATAAAGCAATTTTCTTTTCTTCCACCCATGGTTGCCGGAAAGAAAATTGCTTAGTGTATGACCTGCTTTAGTTTACAACATTTTTTTTCAAGATCGACTGGTTGTTTTTTTTTTTTTTAGTACCTTATCAACTAGATATAACAAAAAGTTTTCAATGGTATATTAACCTCTTTGCGCCAGCGCCTCCTGGCCCTTCTAGGGGTTTAGGATGCTGGGTGGCAGGGTTTAAGATCGCGTGCCCGCTGTGATTGGCTGTCACAGCAGTCACCATCATGTGATCTGAAAACGCAAATATGCGACCTCTCTGCACCAAGGACCAGGTGCCGAGAGGCTGCATATTTGGGTTAAATAGACCAAAAAGGACCACATAAGAGAAGTTCATTGTTTGGGTGTACATATACTTTAACCACTTCAGCTCCAGAAGATTTTACCCCCTTAATGACCAGGCCATTTTTTTTCAGCACTACCCCGGACCATTTGACTGGCCAAAGACCAGAGCACTTTTTGTGATTCTGCACTGCGTCGCTTTAACTGACAATTGCACGGTTGTGCAACATGGCTCCCAAACAAAATTGACGTCCTTTTTTCCTACAAATAGAGCTTTCTTTTGGTGGTATTTGATCACCTCTGTGGTTTTTATTTTTTACAAAAAGACCTCAGATCTCATATTTACACTAAAATGCAATAATAAAAAAAAAGTAATTTAAAAAAATTACATTGAAAAAAATGTGCCTTTAAGATGTATGGGCGGAAGTGACGTTTTGACGTCGCTTCTGCCCTGCAGTGTCATGGAGACGAGTGGGCGCCATCTCCACCTCACTTGTCTCCAGGCAGAACAAGGGCACAGACGCGATCGCCTCCGCCGCTACCGACGGCTCCGGTAAGCGGCGGAGGGCACCGGATCGCGGCGGAAGGGGGGGGCCCTCTCCCGCCACCGATAAAAGTGATCTCGCGGCCAATCCACCGCAGAGACCACTTTTATCTGAAAGCCGGCTGCCGCACGAAAACGGGGATACCGGGGTTATGACAGCTAGCTGCTGCCATAACAACGATATCCACCGCCAAACTTTGGACGTACATCGGCGTGCGGCGGTCGGCAAATGGTTAACTCAATGAGACTAAAGCCTCGTACACACGATCAGATTTTCAGACGAACGTTCGTCCGTTTTTTGTTGCATGCTGGTCTCATGTCAAAAGTGAAGGGGTTACTCACCATACGAAAATTCTCGTACAACAGAATTAAATGATTGAATAGTTTTGTATTTATTCTTTCATTTCTGAGCATGTGTAGTCTTGCTTTTACGATTTTTTTCGTACGAAAACCGTACTAATTAAACGAAAATCAGACACATCCGACAAAAATTTTATAGTCTGCACATCCAGCTTTTGTCGTACGAAAGATCGGAATCTAAAGCACCGTACTAACAATCTGAAAATCAGCAGATTTACCAAATTTTACTTCCGATTTTCATATTGTATGTACGGGGCTTAACACAAGCCATTGATTATGCCATTTTCTTTCCTTTAACCATGGGTTGAAAGAAAGAAAAATCGCTTGATTCCCCCATGAACAGTCAGTTCAGCAGGGACCGCATAAATTTCGATCCATCTATGGACTATCTTGTCTGATCTAATGATTGACTCCTGAACAGAACTGCTGGAAAATGTATGTTCGATTAGAGTATGCAGCCAATCAGCTGCAGCGCTGATCAGTGTATTTTGTCAGTAGAGAAGGAGGATTTCCCCGTACACCTCGAATGTGTGATTGGGCAATCTTTGCAGTTTTTTTGATCAGCCCACTAGCTGAAAAAAAAAAGAAAGGTGTATGGCGAATTTAAAACAACCAGTATAGGCACATTGCAATGCATGGGGGGCATTTGTTAAAAATTGATTGATGCAATTATTACTTGTGTTTCCTGCAGGTAGCAATGTAAAGCAATCATTCTAATCAGGAGTTACAGGCTTTTCTAGCTGGGACTTGGTTGTCACTTGCTAGTCAGCTACAAACCTTTTGATTGTGTATAATGGGAGGGACTGTGTAGGTGTGATAAGCTCGGATACACATATATAGTAGCTGCAGGGCGAGTGACTAAACTTCCTGCATCTCCTGAGTGTCAGAGAGCTCTGTGTGTACTTATTGAGTGATAGAGAGAGCGTACACCTCCAGCCGTCACCTAGTACCAGGAGCCTTTGTGGGACAATCGCAGGTAAGACGATGTGACTTATGGCATTTTCAAGGGACATACTATCATTATTTATCAATATGTATGTAATCATATCCACACCTCTACAGAAAATGAAATATTTTAATAAATGACATGGCATTGATCTCCATATTAGGCTCAAAAGAGACAGAAGAGGGACAGTGACCATTATCTGCCATTAGGGTTATGGAGCAGGATGTCAGCTGACATTGGAGTATACTGATCCCCGCTATACTAGCCGCAGTTTAATATATCTTGAGGCTGGGTTCACACTGGTGCGTTCACCGCATTCTATTTGCAATAGCTCTATGGAGCCGGTTCACATATCTCCGGTGCGATTTGCACAGGAACGCTGTGCGTCTTCTGGTCCGTTTCAGGTCCGAATTCAGCCAAAGATTCGGGCTATAATCAGACCTGAAACGGTGAATGAGGACGCATCGGACGCCTGCTGTGAGCCGCTACGTGCTCATATGTGAACCCAGCCTTAAAAAGATCTTTTTTTTTTTAATATGATTTCATGATTATAGGAGTGTATAACTACATTCTACTATCAAAGTAGATTTAAATGGACAGAGTATTTTAATATAGTTTTAATAAGATCTTTTTTTATATGTATTCATGTATTTAGGATTGTATATCTGCATTCTACTATTAGGGAACTTTCACACCGGTAAACTTCGAAACTGCCATGTAAAATGTTAATGGGGCATTTTTTGCTGCCCTTTTCTTCAACCCCGAAAGGATTTACCCACTTCCTGAACAAGCCATTTTTGGCGATATGGCACTGCGTTACATTAACTGACAATTGCGCGGTCGTGCAACACTGTACCCAAACAAAATTGACATCCTTTCTTTCCCACAAATAGAGCTTTCTTTTGGTGGTATTTGATCACCTCTGCTATTTTTAATTTTTGCGCTATAAACAAAGAAAAACCGTCAATTTTGAAAAAAAAACAAAACAATATTTTCTACTTTCTGCTATAATACATATCCAAAAAAAAATAATTTATTCATGAGTTTAGGCCAATATGTATTCTGCTACATATTTTTGATAAAAAAAAACAAAAAACGCAATAAGCGTATATTGAGTGGTTTGAGCAAAAGTCGTCTACAAAATAGGGGAAAGATTTAGGGACTTTTTAATTTTTTAAATTATTTTAACTGGTAATGGCGGCAATGTGCGATTTTTAGCAGGATTGCGACATTGCTGGCGGACAAATCTGACCCTAAGTGACACTTTTTGGTGACCGGTGACACCAATACAGTGATCAGTGCTATAAAAATGCACTGATCACTGTATAAATGGCACTGGCAGGGAAGGGGTTAACACTACTGGTGATCAAAGGGTTAAATGTTCCCTAGGGAGGTGCTTTCTAACTGTCAGGGGGATGGGCTCACTGGGAGTAGAGAGAGATCGCTGTTCATGATCACTAGGAACAGATGATCTCTCTCTCCTCCCCTGTCAGAATGAGGGATCCGCCTTGTTTACAAAGGTAGATCCCCGTTTTGCCTCTCTTTCCCACAACTGCAGGTGGCCAGGGGACATCGAGTCCGCCGGACCCGCAGGCGAGCTGCACAGTGGGCAGGCGCCCGCAAAAACCAGTGCATGAACCGACGTTCGCGCAGCCGAGCCAACTTGCCCTAGTATAACTGCGGCGGCTGGTTGGCAACTGGTTAAAGGATGTGTTTGGGCTGAAATCAGACCTGAAACGGTGAACGGGGACACGCCGGACCGCTGCTGTGAGCCGCTTCAGCATGCAGTGTGAACCCCTAAAGTAGATTTAAATTGACACATACAGTAACGTTGACCTACAGAAACTAATCATAAATAATCCTTTAGAATTTTATAATGATAGACTAATGTAAAGGATTAAAGCGGTAGCAAACCACTACAAAAAAAAAATCTTTCCCCTGTAAGATAAATGCATACCAGCACATTATGCAAGACTTACCTTAAAATGAAGCCCTCCAGCGCGTGCTGTCACCGCTGACAGGGCTTCCCTCTTCCCCTGACGTCACAGAGCCCCCGTTTACGACACAGGCTCTAAAAGTCTAGCAACGTATGGCGGACCTTCAGATCGCATGCGCCAGTGACATCACCGGCTGCATGGAGTGTGAATTTCACCTAAGCAGTGCACGTTTATTCACTGTACCTACAGGTAAGCCTTATTATAGGCTTTCCTGTAGCTACAAGTCAAAAAATTCTAGGCACAAAAACCTCTCATTTAAATATATTCCTCAATAGCCACAAAAGATATCAATCTTATCTGCATGCTTCAAACGCCCTTAAAAAAACTTAATATTACCCTGTAAAAGTAGTAGTTATGTCACTGTCTCTCATATAATCTTTAGTGCTTTCAATAGTGAATATTCATTCCACTTATTCACCTGTAAAAACACCCTTCGCCAGTTGTGCTCTCACATTATATTTATGACCCATGCCTGTAATGTAAGGTCATAAAATAGCTTGTGTCCCTTTAAATGGGATATTTTATCATCCTTTATTCCTTTTCCACTGCAGGAGGTATCTGGTCCTTTTAATCGCAATCCTCTCACCCCAGTAGGCATTCTTACTTCGCCATTCCTCCAGGATATTGAGGGATTACCACAAAAACTCCATAGTGCTTTACCTTCTGAAACCATGTATCCATGCCCTCTTTACATACATTACACTCACATTCCATTGAGTATAGGCTTGTTACCGGCCTCACAATGTTATAGTGTGACCCGGAAAAGAGAGAATAGACAGAGGGTCAGCATGACTAAGGGAGGAACAGGTCAGAGAAGGGTTAAGAACTTTGCAATTTAGTGTGGTAGGAGCGTGGTAGGAGATACCATGGACCCATTTAGCTATCTATAAGGAGGTAATTCTTCCCAATGACCTGATTGGAGGCTGGGGTCAGATGGACAGGGTGGAGCCACAAGGGTGGTCCAGTGCAAGGGTTGATGTGTAGTCATTTCGGAAAGTTCAGTAGACGAGAAGACTTTCCCTCCCTCCCGCCCTGTAATTGTGGTTTATGCTATACTCTGGGTTGGGGGCAGTTTTTGTGTTACACATTTTTGTTTAAAAAAATAAAAAATTTTGAGCATTTGCCACTTTTTTCACAGCAGCTTCAGGTCAGGAGGTTTTTGGGGGGTCAGTGATTAACCATATTGTTAAAGAATTGAGGATCCATCTAGGGCAGTGGTTCTCAACCCTGTCCTCAAGTACCCCCAACAGGCCATGTTTTGGGAATTTCTCTTAGATAAAATAGCTGTCCAAAATACCAAGCCATTGACTGATTTAAAACCTGCAAACATGGTCTGTTGGGGGTACTTGAGGACAGGGTTGAGAACCACTGATCTAGGGTATGGCGCTTCCACCTGGTAGGTTGTTGGTGGTTCTCTCAGGAGCTAGGTCCCCTGGGACAAAGTCTAAAATGTGTAAGTCACAACGACTTTGAGCCAAATGGGGCGTGGCTAAGGACATGGCTGATTATAGTCATAAAGTGAGCCTTGAGGACACCCAAAGACCCTCTCCTGTTTGCATTGTTGAATCTGCATTGTTGAAATTTTTCTATTTCTGTTATTTATTCATTTGTTAAAAAAATGGCTGCTGTAGCTGTTTAAAGCCACGTCACCCAGTTTTGTGTCTTTATTATAAGTTTGAGGACCAAAGGTTGACGGATCCTCTAGTCATGCCTGTATTCGGCTAATTCCAGACACCGCACATCTGGGTTCCGTAGAACGCGCTTACATAATCCATAATCTCCTACCCGACATGCCTCATCACCAGGACACGTGAATTCCTCAGGGGACGAGGCACGTTGGGTGGAGCTATTGGGTGACATCAGCACGTTGTACAGAACCCAGAAGTATGGTATCTGGAACTAGCCAAATACCGGCAATAATGTTGTGAGGCTGATAACAAGCAGTGCACTTACGTACATTGGATTGTGAGAGTAATGTATGTAAAGAGGGCGTGAATAAATGGTTTTGAGAAAGTAAAATCCTATGGAGTTCTCTTGTTTTGTGATAATCCCTTAATATCCTGGAGGAATGGAGAAGTAAGAATGCCTGCTGGGGGAAAGAGGATTGCATTTAAAAGGACCAGATATATCCTACAGTGGAAAAGGAAAAAGGAGTTGGAGGATAAAGGATCTAATTTAAAGGGTCACAAGCTATTTTATGACTTACATTACATGTGTAAGTCATAAATATAGGGTGAGATTACAACTGGTGGAGGGTGTAGTACATCACTGCTTTGTTAGAAATTACCATGATTTTTTTTTTTTTTTTTTTACTGCAGTAAAGTTCAACTTTACATACAGGGTTTCTCAACTAGGGTTCCTTAAGCGGTTACTTGGGGTTGCTTGAGCAATTACCAATCTCTCAGATAAGTTCCCACTGATACCATGGACCCATTTAGCTATCTATAAGGAGGTAATTCTTCCCAATGACCACAAGTGTAAGGAGCATTCTTCCCACTCATTATCATACTAATGTATCATAGGTTGTAGATATTGAAAATTTTATCTGGGCTTCCCTGAGACCGGAAAGTGATTTCAAGGGTTCCTCTGTGTTGAGAAGGTTGAGAAAGACAGACCTAATAGTTATAGGAAGCATGCACCAAGACATATACAGGGGATTCCATTGCTGACCTTCCTCTGACAATGCTAGTTGCCTGGCTGTTTTTTACTTTACGAGTCCCTGACCTAAAAAAGCATGTAGATCATGAAAAGGTCAGAACTCCAGATGTAGAGACCTATTCCAAATTACTAGATCAGAATGACAATCAGGGAACTAGTATTGTTTTATCAGCTATAGTGAGCTCTACACTTCCTCAGTACAGCTTTCCTTTCATTTTTGGATAGAGTGGGGAAGGGCTAGACTCTGTCAGGTATTTATTGGTGTCTGTGTCCTCATTGGGGGGGGATTCACCGCTGATATTTTTACTGGCCATGGCCATCTGTAGAGAAAGTGAGGGCAAATCCTAAATTTTAGAGCTGTCCCCAGAACAAGGAGGGAGGAACTTTTTCAATGGGGACACAAGGTCCAGGGAGAAGGGGGGAGAGGAGAATTCTCCTTATTTTGGGACAGGGAGTGAGGGGAAATTTCCTCAATAGTACGTAGACCAAAAAAAGTAATCTGTAGACATGTGCACTGCGGAAAAATTTGTTCATTTTCATTTCAATTCATTTGTTCTTTTTCAGAAATTTGAAAAGTCTAAAAATTAGTAAATTTGTAAATTCGAAAATTCTGAATTCGAAATTTTGTAAATTCAAAAATTCAGAATTTGTAAATTTGAAAATTCTACAATAGGAAAAGGAAAATCAGAAAATTAGAAAGAACGAAAATCCAAAAATTCAAAATGATAACTAACTAATAATAACTATTAAATTATAGGTATTGGAATTTCCTTTCAAATTCGGCTGTTAGTGAATGTAGCGAATACAAATTTATCCGAAGTTATGAATTATCCGTAATAACGAATGACGTATCTAAATACCGTATTTATCGGAGTATAACACGCACAGGCGTATAACACACACCCCAATTTTAGGAGGGAAGTTTAAGGAAAAAAGACTTACATTTTAAATAAAGAACTTTGAAGCAAAATTAGGGTCACAGCTCATCAATGCACCCTGCTCAGTGCCCATCTGCAGCCTCTAAATTCACCAACAAGGCAGCCTGTTCAGTGCCCATCTGCAGCTTATAAATTCACCAACAATGCAGGCTGTTCAGTGCCCATCTGCAGCCTCACCTTTCTCATTATTGCAGCCTTGCCAGTGTTGGATTATCCCTGCTGTCTCCGAGGGAAGAGGAGGAGCGAGCACCACTGAATTTCACAGAGCCGATATCTCCTGTGTACCCGGCGCTCCGTCACTCACAGCCACGCCTCCTGGCCCTGCGCATATGATAGACAGAACAGTGGCGCAATGAGAAGCCAGGAGGCGTGGCTGTGCGTGACGGAGCACTGGGTACACAGGAGATCGCGGCTCTATGTAATTCAGCAGCGCTCGATCCTCCTACCTCGGAGACAGGAGGGATTGGCGTATAACACGCACCCACGATTTCCCCCTGATTTTAAGGGGAAAAAAATGCATGTTATACGCCGATAAATACGGTAATAATAATACGGTTTTATTATTATTTATTATTATTAATTAATTTGTTACATTTCACTCATTTAGATACGTCATTCGTTATTACGGATAATTCATAACTTCGGATAAATTTGTATTCTCTACATTCACTAACAGCCAAATTTGAAAGGAAATTCCAATACCTATAATTTAATAGTTAGTAATAGTTACGTTATTATTAGTTATTATTTCAGATTTTTGAATTTTCGGGTTTTTGAATTTTCGAATTTCTGTAAAAATTTAGAAATTTGAATATTTCTGAATTAACTAATTTGTCTAAATTCGTTAAAAAACGAATTTGGAACTAAACGAATTGCACATGTCTAGTAATCTGGCAGAGGTTTTAACCTTTCTCAATTCTATACAAAACTAAAAGCAAAGGTTTGGCTTTATATATACTATATAATTAACTCTAAATAAAATCCTTTACCTGTTTTTTTCAGCAAAAGACCGATGTGAGCTTTTAGTCTGAAAATGCGACCGTGTGTATGCTCCATCGGACTTTTGCTGGCGGAATTCCAGCCAGCAAAAGATTGAGAGCAGGTTCTCAATTTTTCGGTCGGGAAAAGTTCCTATCCGAAAATGCGATCGTCTGTACAAATTCCGACGCGCAAAATTCCTACGCATGCTCGGGAACAATTCAACGCATGCTCGGAAGCATTGAACTTCATTTTCTCGGCTCGTCGTAGTGTTGTACGTCACCGCGTTCTTGACAGCCGAAAGTTCAGAGAACTTTTGTGTGACCCTGTGTATGCAAGGCAAGCTTGAGTGGAATTCCGTCGGAAAAACCATCCAAGTTTTTTCCGACGGAAAATCCGCTCGTGTGTACAGGGCATTATGCATGAAAAGACTCTAAAGGATTCTGAAAAATAGTTCTAATGTTACCTGCATTGGTATAGAGAAACTATAGACACCAAACTCTGTACCTATACAAGCATTGCATAGACACCTGTTAATAACTTTAGTCTGCCATGCTTATTCTTTACCCAACCACCTTGTGGTTTATTACTTGCTCCAAAATAAACAAATAAAATATGGTAATAAAAACTGCAAAATGTTAGGCTTTGTTTACACTTGCAGTTGCTGGGCAGTAAAATTGAGCTGCGTTTTTAGCGCGCCCGACTGCCAACCCTTTAAGCTGCAAGGGCAAAAATGAAATGAATGGGACCTGCAATAGGCACATTGCGGTGCTTGGCTGTGCCACCCACTCACAGTACATCTACTGGCAAGGGGTTAAAGTGCCAATGAGCACTCCCATTAGAATCCATGTTCAATATTTGCAAACTGGAACTGAATAGTACTTGTTTGCTCTGCAACTGCTTTGTCAAACCTTGCTCTTATGCAAGCTGAAGTCCATGTGAAACAGGCCTAATATGATGACAGCCGACACCGGCAGCTGTCACAATACTCAAACAGTGCCAGCATTTGATTGGATGCAGGTGCAATTTGGGTGAGAAATTTACTTTTTTTTTTTTAACCGCATAGTGCCGACAGGTTTA
This sequence comes from Aquarana catesbeiana, assembly GCF_042186555.1. Taxonomy (NCBI): domain Eukaryota; kingdom Metazoa; phylum Chordata; class Amphibia; order Anura; family Ranidae; genus Aquarana; species Aquarana catesbeiana. The sequence continues at coordinate 241,411,153 of NC_133332.1, read as the reverse complement.
CCCATATAAAAAATTTAATCCGCTTTTGCAAAATTCAGTCTTAGCTAGCTTTAAGCCTGGTTCACACCCATGCGTTTTTTCGTTCATTTTACGTTTTGCAGAAACGCACTACAGTCCATTTAACATGGTTCCTATGGGACACGTTCACATCTATGTGTTTTCAGCCGCTGTGTTTTTAGAAAGGGCCAGGGACTTTTTCCCCACAGCAGAGTGCGTTTTTGGTGAAATAGACTTCAATGGAACTGCACCAAAAAACGCAAGTGTTGTGGTTTTATGCTTTTGTTTGTGTTTTTGGCCAGTATGAAAGTATTGAGTGCAACTTTGATGTGACTTTACACTCTCTGGCACTCAAGTCGCATCAAAGTAGTGCAGGAACCTTTTCAAAGTCCGACTTTGAGTGCCATAGAGTATAAAGTCGCATTCAATACTTTCCTGTTGGAAAAAAACCTGCAAAAGTTATGTTCAATAAAGCAAAAACTCAATCGCAACAAGCATAGGTGGGAACCAGAGGTTGGTCCACACTAAAATACAAGTTCTCACCAATCAGAGTTCCTCTGACTGGTGCAGGAGGTTTACTATTGTTACTACCCAGATCAGTACAAAGCCATGGGCAGAAAGAAAATGAAAACCTGGATATTTTATTTAGCTGCCTGGCACATCTCGATCCACGTTTTATGGGTGCAGAGGGTAGGAGGGTGCGTATATTCTGTTCTAATGCTAGGTTTACACCTTAGCAATTCGGCATGCCTGCGTTTCTGCAAAAAAAGGTGCATGCACCTTTTTAAAAATGCGGCCTGCAGGGAAATCACTTGATCTTTTTGACCATGCGATTTCCTTGCGGTTCCCACACATGCACTGCAAGTTTACACGCATGGGGGTGCCTTTCAGAATGAACGGCAGCCCCGAGCAATTCCGCAGAGCTGTGCATTTTCACTGCGGGTGTTGGAATCGCTGCGATTCTCACAGCCACACGCACAGATGTGAACCGAGGGTTAAGGTGTGCTGTGAACTTTACTGGCTCCACATACCTGACTTGTATGGATTACTGAATACGGCTGGAGAAGTCTTGTTTGTGGCTGAGTTTTGTGTTCTCTCACTGATCCGTAAAGTCTCAAGGGGGGGGGCATCTATGCAGATCCGCCAGCGGCTGAAGTCAGATTGGTTGTTCCAGCCAGCTGTCATTGGTGCACCTGCACAGACCACACGCTTGATTACTTTTCCATACAGTCACATTGCATGTTCTGGCCAGAAAAATGACCACAATCCACACACAACTCTTCTGAGCGAGAATAATAACATTGAATTATTGTACAGGGCTTGTCTAGGAGCTAGAGTGACATGTAATGGGACACTGTAGTGATTCTGGGCCAAATTATTTTATTTATTTAAAGCCACACTCCTGCAATTTTTTTTCTGTTTTGGATCACATTGATAATTCTATCAATCTTTTATTGTTCTCTTCAACATTATTGGGGGGGGGGGGGGTTTCTTCTCACTTCCTGACCCAGTGACACCAGGGTAATAAATAAAAGGGTTCAGGTGTCACTGGGATAGCAAAACACAGAGACAAATAAACAGGATCGAACCCTTCCCCACTCTAATAAACATACATGCTTTGGTGCTGTCTTAGCCACTAGTAGAAAGCTATCCCATTACTTGCTTATTTGTGACACCCACCGGCAGGGGCGTTACTAGGTCTACAAAAGATCTGGGGCTATAGCCCATAGCAGCGTAGTAAAGAAAGTCATATGCTTGGGTAGGCATACACATGTATATACAGTAGTATACATGTGTGTGTAAAACACAGAGAAGAGTAACCTAGCGCCAGTGGTAGGTCACCCAGAGAATGTAACAAACATATAAAATAGATGTATAGCCTGTACCATCCATTCAAAAATTATTAATGCATATACAGGGATGAAACAGGAAACTAGAAACTACAATAAACATAATAGTAATATCCCGTGCTGCTAGACAAACTGTAATTGGTGAAAACAGATCATACCAGGAAGCAACATATAAAATGTCCAGCGCTCAGGCTATTGTTGGAAAACAAAATACAACAAGTATAAAAGGTATCAAAGTTTATGGTTTTTAATGAACCAATAATGAGCCAGTGGTTAGCAATAGTCCAAAGTAACAATATTTACTGCAAAAGAACCAGGTTCAGAGGCTCTGTTTAAAAACAAAAAAGCACACGATAAAAACTATTCAAAAATTACAGACTCTTGGTGATGTTGTAAGTGATCAAATAGACATCAAAAAGGTGACAGAGGCATCAAACAGCAGGAGGTTACCACCGGAGATCCATCTAATGAAAGTATACGGAGACTGCTGTGTAAAGTGTGAAAGCAAACATATGGGCTCAAAGCAGGTGAATGGAGGCAAGGTGGTGGAGATATGTCAAAGTACTCACAGGCAGGTAAGAGGGCTCAGAGCTGCCTCATATGGTGAAGACCTTGGCGCCATGAGGAATAACCGGGCTGAAATAGAAGTGAAGTGGCCGCCGTGTGGAGATGTGTAGCTCCGCCGTGCGGAGAACAGCCTGGCCGGAGCTGTGTGTCGATGGAGGATGACGTCAGCACAGGGGAGCCGCTGTAGCGTCTGAGAAGTAAAACGGAACCGCTGCTAGGCTGGGACGTGTCTCCACAGAGGTGAAGTCTCATCAGTGAGACCTGGTGACACTGCGCTGAGGTCGGAACTGACACTGAGAGGCCCTCTGACGGGGGAATTGGTGGCGGCAGGCTGATGGAGCTCACATCAGCCTGACCTGCCTGGGGAGATGGCCAACAGTCATATGAAAAAATGGATATTGCAAAAAAAGATGGGGTAGTGAAGATGGTGGATTTGCAGGAAATGCTTGCTGGTGAAAAAAGCGGCTTCACAAACAAAAAAAAAAAATGTGAATGGATGAAAAATCGCAGTGAAGAACTCAAGCTGGGGCCTCTGCCATGTAGGGGGGGGGAGAGAGGTTGCCTTGACGACGCGTTTCGCGCATGAGCGCTCATGCGCGAAACGCGTCGTCAAGGCAACCTCTCCCCCCCCCCTACATGGCAGAGGCCCCAGCTTGAGTTCTTCACTGCGATTTTTCATCCATTCACATTTTTTTTTTTTTTTTTTTTGTTTGTGAAGCCACTTTTTTCACCAGCAAGCATTTCCTGCAAATCCACCATCTTCACTACCCCATCTTTTTTTTACCCATTGCAATATCCATTTTTTCATATGACTGTTGGCCATCTCCCCAGGCAGGTCAGGCTGATGTGAGCTCCATCAGCCTGCCGCCACCAATTCCCCCGTCAGAGGGCCTCTCAGTGTCAGTTCCGACCTCAGCGCAGTGTCACCAGGTCTCACTGATGAGACTTCACCTCTGTGGAGACACGTCCCAGCCTAGCAGCGGTTCCGTTTTACTTCTCAGACGCTACAGCGGCTCCCCTGTGCTGACGTCATCCTCCATCGACACACAGCTCCGGCCAGGCTGTTCTCCGCACGGCGGAGCTACACATCTCCACACGGCGGCCACTTCACTTCTATTTCAGCCCGGTTATTCCTCATGGCGCCAAGGTCTTCACCATATGAGGCAGCTCTGAGCCCTCTTACCTGCCTGTGAGTACTTTGACATATCTCCACCACCTTGCCTCCATTCACCTGCTTTGAGCCCATATGTTTGCTTTCACACTTTACACAGCAGTCTCCGTATACTTTCATTAGATGGATCTCCGGTGGTAACCTCCTGCTGTTTGATGCCTCTGTCACCTTTTTGATGTCTATTTGATCACTTACAACATCACCAAGAGTCTGTAATTTTTGAATAGTTTTTATCGTGTGCTTTTTTGTTTTTAAACAGAGCCTCTGAACCTGGTTCTTTTGCAGTAAATATTGTTACTTTGGACTATTGCTAACCACTGGCTCATTATTGGTTCATTAAAAACCATAAACTTTGATACCTTTTATACTTGTTGTATTTTGTTTTCCAACAATAGCCTGAGCGCTGGACATTTTATATGTTGCTTCCTTACATGTGTGTGTATATGTCCCCAGAGAGCCCCCCACTTACATCAGGGTCCCCAGAGAGCCCCCCACTTACATCAGGGTCCCCAGAGAGACCCCCTTGCATCAGGGTCCCCAGAGAGCCCCCCTTATGTCAGGGTCTCCAGAGAGCCCCTCCTTACATCAGAGTCCCCAGAGAGCCTCTGCCTCGCCTCAGGGTCCCCAGAGAGCCCCCCACTTACATTAGGGTCCCCAGAGAGCCCCCCACTTACATTGGGGACCCCAGAGAGCCTCCCCCTTAAATCAGGGTCCCCAGAGAGCCTCCCTTTTGCATCAGGGTCCCCAGAGAGCCTTCACCCTGCATCAGGGTCCCCAGAGAGCCCCCCACTTACATCAGGGTCCCCAAAAAGCCTCCCCTCCCCTTGGGGACCCCTGCAGAGACTCAGGGCTATGGGCCCCAGATTCGGGGCTATAGCTCCAAAAGCCACCCCCTAGCGACGCCACTGCCCACCGGGCACCGGGGCAGGAAGTGAGAATAAGGCTAGGTGCACACAGGTGTTTTTTTGCTAGCTCTACTAAAAATTACCAGTGATTAAAAACTGGAGATCACTATGCATTGTGCTGATTATTAACAATTTGGTGCTTCATCATGCCACAATCTATTTTTTTTCCATGCTTGATGATCGCCAGCAATCAATCGTGGCTGATGAATGATGTACCCATAATTTCCGTATGCGTCTAGTCTAAATCTCCCAATGGGGAGACACAGGCAAAAAAAAAAAACTGGCAGAGGATCTTACACATTGTTTCCCAACCAGGGCCCTGTGGCACCCAGGAGTGCCATCTGGGTTCCCCCCGGGGTGCCACAAGCATGGGACCCATCAAGAGTTGGCATGGTATGGGTGGGCTTGTTGCCCGCACCATAACAACCAATGACACTCTAGGGCAGTGATGGCGAACCTTGGCACCCCAGATGTTTTGGAACTACATTTACCATGAAGCTCATGCACTCTGCAGTGTAGTTGAGCATCGTGGGAAATGTAGTTCCAAAACATCTGGGGTGCCAAGGTTCTTCATCACTGCTCTAGGGCCAGGATGCATGGCATCCTTCATTGCTACGGTGACTGTGGCCAACTCATCCGCACTTTTGCAAGGCATGACTCTGATCCAGGGCAGGTGGCATGCAGGCATATATACCCAATGTGCGGCGCTGTATAAACCTTGTGAGCTGCCAAAACTAAAAACTCAAAAAACAAAAAAATCCAAAAACCTGCAAAAAATAATAAAAAATACTATGAAATAGCTGCCAACGCTCACCACTTACTCAAAATGTGACAATGTAAACATATATACCCAATGTGCGCCGCTAAGAATTATGCAATATACTAAAACTCTAAAAATGATCATATAAAATAAATAAACAGATGATAGGATAATTAAGTAAAATACCCCCAATTCTAGTGCAAGTGCTCATTAGCAGATGAAAAAAAGTGCAAGTTCTCAGTGTGTATATGCACAGTCCTTAATATTGATAAGCAAGAAAAAGTCCATAAACGTATCAAAGAAAAAAGGTGAATCAAATGGTGCCTTCATGCAATGTGCACTCTCCCCCTTCAGGTATGCCCTCACCTTAAGGGCTTTAAAAACAAGCCTGTAGTCCTCCTGGTAGGAACGCTGATCAATAAAGCCACAACTTTCGTCTGGTATTTTCAAAGATCACCTCATATACATATAGGAAAAGAATGCCTCAATCAATAAATGAAGATAGAGGCTGGTACCATCATCCTTATATTAACAGTGATGAAGTATGGGGGAGGTTTGTCAGGGGCTACTCCAAAAAATGCCCCATGACAAAGAAATTTTATGGACTATCTCGGTACCCAGAGATTGCACAAATGAATATAAAAATTATATTTTATTGTAGAAAAACAACTTATTACACATTAATACGAATCACATATAAAAACATAATTGCATACAGAGACAGGATAATGCAAACTTTAAACAGCGAGAACCCCACAAATTGGTGGCACTCCGAAGATGTAGGTCTAAAATGTAATCCTCCACCAGTGGAGGCTGGTGCTCAAAATTTTTGGGGGGGCGCAAACAAACTGAAAAATACTGAAACCCCCCCCCCATTAATTGCAGCCTCACTGTGCCCATCAAATGCAGCCATTGTGCCCATCAAATGCAGCCACTTGTGCCCATCATATGCAGCCAGTTGCCCATCAAATTCAGCCACTTGTGCCCATCAAATTCCGCCACTTGTGCCCACCAAATGCAGCCACCTGTGCCCATCAAATGCAGCCACTGTGTCCACCGATTCCCCACCCCCACTTGCGGGGTTTGCGGCTCCGGCTGCATCCCCTCCCCCGCGTGCTGATTGTGGCAATGGCAGGGGGTGTGCCAGAGCTGCGATCTGCGCAGGGGATGGGGGGCAATGCAGCCAAGGGGACTTACCTCTCAGAGCGTTGGCAACCTCCGCTCCAGCTCGAGTCTCCTTGCTACTCTTCCTAAGCGCCAGGCATCCAATAGCGAAAATTAATTTGGTATGGTCACACAATTGGGTGGGATCAGGGACACTCTCTGCACCCCGAGCCCACCCTATTTTGAAGCCTAATGGAGCCTTTGATTCTAATCAGGTGCTTCAAAAAATGCCACCCCCTCCCACCCCCGCCATAGGAATCCATGGGTCCGGCTTCCTGAAAGGGGCCGGGCGCATGGATGGGGGGGGCGGCTCCCACAGTGCACGGGCCGCCACTGTTCTCTACATGTTTCGCGAAAAATTTTGCTTCTTCAGGAGGGATTGACCTTATACATCTAAGGGAAGATACAGTCTTCTAGTTAATTTAATCACAAGGTATTTCAAGGGGGAGTGAAAAAAAGGGGAAATACACAATTATACATTAAATGACAACAATACTTGGAGTAAATTTATGTAGGCGAGCTTGGCTTACTGATAAAAACCCAATCAGGGTTACAGGCGGCAATGTGTGAGGCACCCAAAATAGGGTAATCCCCCCGCGGCAAACACGGGAGGCACTGGAAAGGTGCAATAGCTGAAAAATATTTGTATTGATGTTATATAGCATGGCTAGGATTAGTGAGTCCATTGACACACAGGTGAGGGCGAGGGGAGTGGTGAAACCCTTCACTGCCAGTGTCATTTACACAGTAATCAGTGCATTTTTATAGCACTGATTGCTGTATAAATAACAATGGTCCCAATGGTTATTATAGCAAAAAGTAAAAAATAATGCGTTTTTTTTTCCAAATTGTCGCTATTTTTGTTTATAGCGCAAAAAAATAAAAACCGCAGAGGTGATCAAATACCACCAAAAGAAAGCTCTATTTGTGGGAAAAAAAGGACGTCAATTTTGTTTGGGTGCAACGTCGCACCATTGCACAATTATCAGTTAAAGCGACGCAGTACCGAATCACAAAAAGTGCTCTGGTCAGGACGGGGGTAAAATCTTCCGGGGCTGAAGCAGTTAAAGCCCTTAAGGTGAGGGCATACCTGAAGGGGGAGAGTGCACATTGCATGAAGACACCATTTGATTCACCTTTTTTCTTTGATACGTTTATGGACTTTTTCTTGCTTCTCAATATTGGGGACTGTGCATACACACTGAGCACTTGCACTTTTTTCATCTGCTAATGAGCACTTGCACTAGAATTGGGGGTATTTTACTTATTTCTCACTGAAACGGTGCGCTGGCAGGACAGTAAAAAAAGTCCTGCTAGCAGCATCTTTGCAGTGGTGAAGGAGCGGTCCTTCACCGCTCCTGCCCATTGAAATCAATGGGGCAGCGCAGCTATACCGCCGGCATAGCGCTGCTGCAGCAGCGCTTTGCGGTGGTTTTAACCCTTTCTCGGGCACTAGTGGGGGGGTAAAGGCGCCCCGCTAGCGGCCGAATAGCGCAGCGAAATTGACGGTAAAGCGCCGCTAAAAATAGCGGTGCTTTACCGTTGACGCACCCACCTCCCCAGTGTGAAAAGGGCCTTCGTGAACAAACAGCATTATAAAGGCCAAAGAACACACCAGACAGGTCAGGGATAAAGTTGTGGAGAAATTTAAAGCAGGGTTAGGTTATAAAAAAATAGCCCAAGCTTTGAACATCTCACAGAGCACTGTTCAATCCATCATCCGAAAATGGAAAGAGTATGGCACAACTGCAAACTTACCAAGACATGGCCATCCACCTAAACTGACAGGCCGGGCAAGGAGAGCATTAGGCTCTGTTTCCACTACTGCAAGTTGTTGTGCGACTTGACACATGTGAAGTCGCATGACAAGTCAAAACCCATGTATTCCATGGACTCCAAAAAAGGTTTTTGCACTAATTTGTTCCAACATCGGTGCGACTTGTTCTCACATGGTTTTCACCGGTCGCATGACGTCGCATCACAAACCACATAGCAAAGTCGCAGTGTAAATCGTGCGACTTTGGGGACGCAATAGTGGAAAGATAGCTTTAATCAGAGAAGCAGCCAAGAGGCCCATGGTAACTCTGGAGGAGCTGCAGAGATCCACAGCTCAGGTGGGAGAATCTGTCCACAGGACAACTATTAGTCGTGCACTCCACAAATCTGGTCTTTATGGAAGAGAGGCAAGAAGAAAGACATTGTTGAAAGAAAGCCAGAAGAAGTCCTGTTTGCAGACTGCGAGAAGCTATGTGGGGGACACAGCAAACATGTGGAAGAAGGTGCTCTGGTCAGATAAGACCAAAATGTAACTTTTTGGCCTAAAAGCAAAACACTATGTGGGCTTCAAAACTTACACTGCACATCACCCTGAACATACCATCCCCACCGTGAAACCTGGTGGTGGCAGCATCATGTTGTGGGGATGCTTTTCTTCAGCAGGGACAGGGAAGCTGGTCAGAGTTAATGGGAAGATGGATGGAACCAAATACAGGGCAATCTTAGAAGAAAACCTGTTGGAGTCTGCAAAAGACTTGAGACTGGTTCACCTTCCAGCAGGACAACGACCCTAAACATACAGCCAGAACTGCAATGGAATGAAAGCATATGGAAATCAAAGCATATTCATGTGGTATGCTGCATACACACGGTTGGATTTTCCAACGGGAAATGTTGGATGTGAGCTTGTTGGCTGAAAGTCCAACCGTGTGTATGCTCCATCGAACATTTGTTGTCGGACTTTCCGCCAACAAATGTAGGCTAGCAGGTTCTCAAATTTTCCGCCAACAAAACTTTGTTGTCGGACTTTCCGATCGTGTGTACACAAGTCCGTCACACAAAAGTTCACGCATGCTCGGAATCAAGTACGAGCCGAAAGCGCTCGGTCTTGTAAAACTAGTGTTCGTAATGGAGATATCACATGACTATTGAACTTCCTCTTTATTGGCTCATCGTACGTCTTGTACGTCACCACGTTCCCACGTTCGTAATTGTTGGCCAACATTTGTGTGACCGTGTGTATGAAAGACAAGTTGGAGCCAACAACCTTTGAACAAAAAATCCACGGTTTTGTTGTCGGAAAGCCTGATCACGTGTACGCGGCATTATGCCCTGTACACACGGTCGGACTTTGTTCGAACATTCCGACAACAAAATACATGGATTTTTTCCGACGGATGTTGGCTCAAACTTGTCTTGCATACACACGGTCACACAAAGTTGTCAGAAAATCCGATCGTTCTAAACGCGGTGACGTAAAACACGTACGTCGGGACTATAAACGGGGCAGTGGCCAATAGCTTTCATCTCTTTATTTATTCTGAGCATGCGTGGCACTTTGTCCGTCGGATTTGTGTACACACGATCGGAATTTCCGACAACGGATTTTGTTGTCGGAAAATTTTACATCCTGCTCTCAAACTTTGTGTGATGGAAAATCCGATGGAAAATGTCCGATGGAGCCCACACACGGTCGGAATTTCCGACAAAACGCTCCGATCGGACATTTTCCATCGGAAAATCCGACCGTGTGTACGGGGCATAAGAATGACCCAGTCAAAATCCAGACCTAAATCTCATTGAGTATCTGTGGCTAGACTTGAAAATTGCTCTTCACAGACGCTCTCCATCCAATCTGACAGAGCTTGAGCTATTTTGCGAAGAAGAATGGGCAAAAATGTCACTCTCTAGATGTGCAAAACTGGTAGAGACATCCCCAAAAAGACTTGCAGCTGTAATTGTAGAGAAAGTATTGACTCAGGGGGGCTGAATACAAATGCACGCCACACTTTTCACATTTTTATTTGTAAAAAATTTGGAAAATTATTTATAATTTTGCTTCCACAATTATGTGCCACTTTGTGTTGGTCTATCGCATAAAACCCCAATAAAATACATTTACGTTTTTGATTGTAACATGACAAAATGTGGAAAAATGCAAGGGGTGTGAATACTTTTTCAAGTCACCGTATAGGTGGTATCTCATGTATAGAGGTTACTCTGATGTGATGGACATCTCTCATGTACAGGGGAGACTCTGATCTGATGGGAGGACTCTTATGTGAAGGGGGGCTCTGATGTGATGGGGGAACCTATGATGTGATGTGGGGGACTCTGATGTGATGGAGAGAATCTGAAGTGATGGGGGAACTCATGTATAGGAGATCTCTGATGTATAGGGATAACTCTAATGGGAGGACTCTGAAGTTATGGGGGAACCTCTGATGTTATGGGGGGACTCTGATGCAATGGAGAGGCTCTGAAGTGATGGGGGAACTCATGTATAGGGGGCTTCTGATGTGATTGGAGACCTTTGATGTGAAGGGATGACTCTGATGTGAAGAGGGAACTCTTTTTTGAATGGGGGCTTTGATGTGATAAGAAAACCTCAGATGTGTTGGGGGGAATCTAATGTGATGGAGAGGCTTTGAAGTGATGGGGGAACTCAAGTATAGGGGGCCTCTGATGTTTAGGGGTGACTCTGATGTGATGGGGTATTTCATTTACAAGGGGGACTCTGACAAGAAGAGGGGACTCTGACATGTCGGGGGACCTCTGAAGGTACAGGGCCTTTGATGTAAAGAGTGAATTCTTATGTGCAAGGGAGGACTCTGATGTGATAAGGGAACAGCTCATGTGAAGGGGGGCATCTGATAAAGTTAAAGAGGAGGTCCACTCTGTACAAATAATGAAAAGTCAGCAGCTACAAATCCTGTAGCTGCTGACTTTTAATAAAAGGACACTTACCTGTCCAGGGATTGATCCGGCGTGGTCCTCACCTGGGATTGTTCTTCACAAGCCTTTGGATTCCCAGCGCTGGCATCATAACTGTGGGCAGATGGCTATGCGGCTTACGGCTTCACAAACGGCTGCCCATTGCGCATGCACGAGCCGCACTGTACTTTGTGAATGGTCCCGCAGTCTTTTGAGACCTGTGACGTGTCCCAGAAGACTGCAGGGAGACAGGGGAAGAGGAAAACTGTCAAAACTAGGTAAAAAAATAAATGACATGCAGAGGAGGAGGACGTAAAGCAGAACTTTGCCTTTTGGGTGGAGTTCCACTTTAATTTTATGAAGGTAGTTGTGTACATTGTCCCAGGCTCAGGTTTCCCATTGATAAGTAGCATTTATGTTTGTTAACTGGGGTGCCTCGAGATTTTGCATACTTTTAAAGGGTGCCACTGCTTAAAAAAAAAAAAAAAAAAAAAAACACTGGCTTAGCCCTTCCCTCTTTTTGTGACAACAGAGAAATTTAATTTTTTTTATGATCAGATGTGCATTTGGGACCACTATATTATTATTATTATTATTATTATTATTATTATTATTATTATACAGGATTTATATAGCGCCATTTTAACAAAATGAAGGCAGACATTACAGTTACATTACAATTTGGTACAAGAGGAATCAGAGGACCCTGCTGTGTAGAGCTTACAATCTAATGCCCTGTACACACAATCGCACATTCCGATAACAAAATCCATGTTTTTTTCGGATGTTGGCTCAAACTTGTCTTGCATACACACGGTCAGACAAATCTTGTCGGAAATTCCGATCGCCAAGAACACGGTGACGTACAACACGTACGACGAGCCGAGACAAATGAAGTTCAATAGCCAGTGCGGCTCTTCTGCTTGATTCCGAGCATGCGTGGCACTTTGTGTGTCGGAATTGAGTACACACGATCGGAATTTACGACAACGGATTTTATTGTCGGGAAAATTTGAGATCCAGATTTCTGTTTTGTCGGAAATTCCGACGGAAAATGTCCGATGGAGCCTACACAGGGTCGGAATTTCCGACAACAAGCTCCCATCGAACATTTTCTGTCGGAAAATCCAACCATGTGCACGGGGCATTAGAGATGGATAAGTGCCACAATTTTCATTCATAAAATGGGCTTTAAGGAAATATAATGAAATATGAACATACACAGCTTGGCTTAGAAAGTAGAGATTAGAAATATGTGCAATGCTCCTGACAGTTAAAGTAGGGCATGTAGATAAGCAATCAATGTTCTTAATAAATAATTGGTAGCAATAAAACCAGTGCGGTATGGTGGATGGGTCCCTGAGCACAGGATGTGGGTGGAGAAGTCCCCTTAGATTTCCTGTTGACAGGTTGCTCGATGCTCCCCTGCAGCTGGAACAAAGCCACAAACTGCTGTTGTCATTCTTATGCTTTCGAGTTTAATAACCAGCACTAATATTAGCAGACACTTCTGTGCTTTACTAAACCTGTACCAGAAACAACTGAACTGCCATGAGTCCTGAAATCCTAGGGACAGCCCCAATTTTTAAAGACATGTTCTTGCAAGTATTCGTCCTTGGTCCTGATTCCCGGCACCCAAACACAATTGTGCTATAAATTTCCTCTTTTACCAGTATTATGTATACTGTTTTTTTATCGGGTAATGTGGCCAGTAACAGCCTTCATGCCTTAGGGTGTCTGTACTCTGGATGGAGGAGAAATGGAGACACCCTTGGACAGCAGCATTGTCAGTCTGTAGAGAGGGTCGTATTAGATGTATTCACAGATCTATATAGTCTTCAATAAGCGTGTATTGATTGGTTTGCGCAAAAGTTATAGTTATAGTTATATGGTATATACTGGAATTTAAAAAAAAAATGTTATATTAGTAATGGCGGCAATCAACGACTTATAGCAGGACTGCGATATTGGGGCAGACAATCAGACACTAAATGACACGTTTGACACTTTGTGGGGACCAGTGACACTAATACAGTGATCAGTGCTAAAAATATGCACTATCACTGTACTGGGAATATAATGACACTGGCTGGGAAGGGGTTAAACCTCTAAGTTGATCAAAGGGTTAAACGTGTGCCTAACCAGTGTTTTTGTGTACTATGTGTGCTGTTTTTACTTAGAGATCTGCTGGATTTTCTTTCTCTGCCTTGCAGGGAAAGAAAATCCATCAGATCCCTGCTGACAGAACAGAGCTCTGTTTGTATAGGCAAAGCTCTGTTCTATGTCTCTCCTCGCTGATCAGCAGGTGCCGGTGGACATCCATTGGCCGGCACCCGCTGATCGACTTGTGCTGTGTCTAATCACAGCAGAGCCACAGTGTCGGTGGCACACGTCCCCTACCCGGAAGTGCTGGATCACGTACTAGGTACGTGATCCAGCGCAGGAGAGCCGCCTTGCCACCGTACTTCTAAGTGATGTGGTTGCCAAGCAGTTAAAGCCGCTTACCTTCCTTTCCGCATATGTACAGTAGGATACGCAAGTGCAGCTCATTGCACAAATTCCACAATGCCGAATCTGACGAAACTCCTGTGCATGATGCCTTGTAGGCTTGGCCAATCACAGTGGCCAGCAATCGAAAACCGGGAAGATGGCCACCCAAAGATGTCAGCAGCCAGCGGTGAGTTCTGGGGACAGTGCATCGCTGGATCTAAGGTGAGAATAATTCCGCTTTAAAGGAAGTAGAAAAACAACAGACCAACAGGCCTAAAAGAATAAAACTAATGCACCCACCACATCTAAGACTTTCTAAGCTGTAATATAATAAATGTTTGTTTTTTGGGTTTGTTTTTAGGTACTTTTCATCCATCTTTTCATGTTTAGATCATGATGGATCATAAGCATGGTATGCAAGATGTCAGAATTGCTAGCGGTTTTTGGGGGTGAGGTGAAATTTTCATGTCTACAGGTATATCAAATCACTGGAAAACGGGTATGAATACATTAATTTTGGGAAAGGATCACAACAACATCTCCGCTAATTTATCTTCCTCTAGGATAGCCGAGACTACAACTCAATATACAACTAATATGTAATATTTCATTACTCTTTGCTGATAGATGACTTGAGGTAACCCAACATCCTCCTAGGTCAGCCTTTCTTGACCTGTTTTACCACAGAGGAACCTATATGATCATTTTAGATCTTGAGGAAACCCTTATGCCGTGTACACACGAGCGGAATGTCCGACAGAAAAAGTCTGATGGGAGCTTTTCATCGTGTGTATGCCCCATCGGACTTTTCACGTTGAAAATTCTGACGGACCTAGAAAGAGAACATGTTCTAAATTTTTCCGACAGAACCAATTCCTATCGGGAAAACCGATCGTCTGTCAGCTGTTCCGACGTATCAAAAACGACGCATGCTCTGAAGCAAGCACAAGACGGAAGCTATTGGCTACTGGCTATTGAACTTCCGTTTTCTAGCCCCGTTGTACGTGTTGTACATCACTGCATTCTGGACGGTCGGAATTTGGTGTGACTGTGTGTATGCAAGACAGCTTGAGTGGAATTCAGTCGAAACTCCATCGGAAAAACCTTCAGAGTTGATTCTGATGGGAAAACCAGTTGTGTGTACGAGGCATTACTTAAACCAATTTGTTGGGGGTCATTGGGAAAACTGTCTCTTAGATTGGTGGTCAGTAAGAAAAGTGCAACCCTACAGTGGTGATAAGAATTCCACCCTTATGAACAGTTAAAATCAGAATTGCTGTCATGCTGCTGGCTTTGCCAAGTTGCAATGACCCTGGAACTGTGGATACACCATCAAATGGGAGGTCAATCAGCCACACCTCTAGCAACCTCTGGAGGAACCCTGGTTGAGTATGGCTGCCCTACGGTAGGTAGTAATGTGAAATGAACCCAACAATTGTTGGATGCCGGGATAGCCATGCTTGCAGGACCCATTTCCAATCCTTTGTGTATGACCATAGAATTTGACTCTATTTTTACTTTCCTAGCAATTTGACGCAGTTGCCAGAACTATGAATATGTTTGATTTCCCAGTTAGCCAGCATAAATCATTACATTAAGAGTCTCTGAACTATGGCCCATGGGCCACATCTGACCTGCTATAAGACTTTATCTGGCTCACAGCTAGGGTCCGTAATGTGTACAGAATGAGGTCTCAGGCCAGTAAAAGCCAGTCCATGATCTCTGTTCTCCCCACCCAACTCCTGCCCCAGAATTTACAAGATGGCAGCTCTTTTTCCATCCAGACCTGCTAGGCTCTGGGCTCTCACTTTGCTGATGAAAGGGAGACCCTTATGGGGACCCTGATGTAGGGGAAAACTCTGATGTAGGGGAAAACCCTGATGTAGGGGAAAACTCTGATGTAAGGGAAAACTCTGATGTAAGGGAAAACTCTGATGTAAGGGAAAACTCTGATGTAAGGGAGGACTCTGATGGGAACCTTAAAGTGGAAGTAATCCCTTAAATATACCCAGTGAAGTGACTGGCCTCAGTTGATACACAGAGATGAAGTAAATCCTCCTACATACATTGTACCTGTTCATCTATAGTCTTCTCTTCTCTTCTCTACGGCCATTCAAAGTCCAGAATGTATATAGCTTGTCTGATAGTTAAAAAAAAAAGGGAGGACAGAGAGTTGAAATTACACTCTGCAGAGCTCAGTGAGGAGAGCTCTGAGAGCTGATTGGAGGGAAGGGACACCTCTACACAGCACACAGGAACAGAGCTGAGGCTGTCAATCTGCTGGAGCTCCTTCCCCTGTCACCTTTTTTCTCTTGGTGTCAGGAAAACATGTCAGAAGTGATTCATGCTTATAGAGGAGGAACGAAGCAGCAGACAGAAATGACACTTAGTGCTCTTATTTGAGACAAGTACACACTATAGAGGGATGTGCTTTGTTCATATTTCATGTCTGAGGTTTACAACTACATTAATGTAAGGATGGGGGGGGGGGGCTGGGGGACTCTGATGGGAACCCTGATGTAAAGAGGGGGCACTATTGCTAAAGTTCCTTTGTTCTGAATCACATCATGCTAATTATGAAAAAGATCCAAGTAAAATGTATTCATTTAAATGCTATTTCAGCCTGCAAATATTTGTAAAACATACGATTTATACAATATATATACAAATATATGATGATACTGAAAAGCTTGGAGAGCCCTGCTTTACATCATTAACTGCTTACTGTATAACATAGATATATATGGCGGCAAGGCTGCGCCCGATTCCATACTAGGTATGTGATCCGACACTTCCAGGTAGGGGAGTGTTGAGAATAGATGAGAAAATCCGGACAGCCGCACTCCAGGAAGATATAATTCAAAGACCATTTATTGTAAATCTTAAAAGCATATGGCATACAAAACACTGTGGCAGAGGGTACAGGCAATCAACTAACGCGTTTCGCACTTATGCTAAGTGCTTACTCATGAGTAAGCACTTAGCATAAGTGCGAAACGCGTTAGCTGATTGCCTGTACCCTCTGCCACAGTGTTTTGTATGCCATATGCTTTTAACATTTACAATAAATGGTCTTTGAATTATATCTTCCTGGAGTGCGGCTGTCCATATTTTCTCATCTACTCTCAACATGACTCAGCATTAGCCAGCACCTGGGGCTCTCTATTTTCGGAGACATCTAAGTTTACACCTGGTGTGGATCTATACCAGTGCGGTGAGAATCTTTTTACTTCCAGGTAGGGGGTAAGGATTAAACACAACAGATGTCGATCAGCTGGTGCCAGCCGATAGGTTAGCGCAGCACCCACCGATCATCATGCATTTACACAGGACAGAGTCCTGCCTAGGTAAATAAGGCAGAGCCCTGTCTTGTCAGCAGGGAAGTAATAGATGTTCCTTCCTCACAAAGCAGGGAATAAAATCCATTACTTGCCTTAGTAAAAGCAGCACACACTGTACACCAAAACACTGGCTAGGCACACAGTTAACCCTTTGATCACCCCTGATGTTTAACCCCTTACCCAGCCAGTTTCATTAATACAGTGACAGTGCATATTTTTACTTTATTAGTGTCACTGGCTTCCAAAAAGTGTCAGTTAGGAGTTTATTTACCAAAGCTAGAGAGGACAAAGTTAGTCACAATTCTGAAGATAAACCAATCAGCTTCCAGGTGTTAATTGCTAAAGCTTAATTAAACAAGCTGAGGTTAGAAGCTGATTGACCCATACCACCCAACTGTCCCTGATTTGGAGGGACTGTCCCTGATTTGTCGCAATGTCCCTCATTCCTCCTCATTTGTCCCTCATTTTGGTATGATCTATGTAGTTGTATATAAAATGCACTTTTTATCTTTTCAAATAGTGTTTCCCAGCGCTAAACCTTTCATCTGATTTCTAAATTGCTGCATTTGTAAATTCCAAAAGCCAATATAAAGGAATAGTGCATGGTAAAAAAAGCACTTGTGGCTTTAACCAATCTTGTTTTTTTTGTACAATTCTCCTTTAATGGGGCGTGGCAAGGGGTGTGTCCTATGCCTGCATACTTTTGCTGATAGGTGTCCCTCATTCCCATCTCAAAATGTTGGGAGGTATGTTGACCAATTGCAGAATTGTGACTAATTTTGCCCTCTCTAGCTTTAGTAAATAAACCCCTTAGCGTCCGAATGTCCGCAATATCACAATCCCGCTATAAGTCTCTGATCGCCGCGATTACCAGTAAAAATAAAAATAGTAAATATTAATAAAAATAGTAAAATAAAAATTCCAGTATATATCCCGTAGTTTGTAGACACTATGTGGTTGATTTACTAAAGGCAAATAGACTGTGCACTTTGCAAAGTGCAGTTGCTCCAGAGCTTATTAACCGCTTGCCGACCGGCTCACACCGATATACGTCGGCAGAAGGGCACGTACAGGCAGATTAACATACCTGTACGTTGCCCTTTAAGAAGCGGTTTGCGAGCGCGCGCCCGCCCGCCGCGACCTCCGTGAGTGTGATCGCGGGTCCCGCGGACTCTATGTCCGCAGGGATACCCGCGATCGTCTCACGGAGAGGAAGAATGGGGAAATGCTGATGTAAACAAGCATTTCCCCATTCTGCCTAGTGACAGGACACTGATCACAGCTCCCTGTAATCGGGAGCGGTGATCAGTGTCGTGTCACACGTAGCCCCTCCCCCCCCACAGTTAGAATCACTCCCTAGGACACACTTAACCCCTACACTGCCCCCTAGTGGTTAACCCCTTCACTTCCAATCACATTTACACAGTAATCAATGCATTTTTAATTGCACTGATCACTGTATAAATGTGAATGGTCCCAAAATAGCGCCAAAAGTGTCCGATCTGTCCGCCATAATGTCACAGTCACGATAAAAAATGCTGATCGCCGCCATTACTAGTAAAAAAAAAAAAATTAATAAAAATGCCATAAAACTATTCCCTACTTTGTAGACACTATAACTTTTACGCAAACCAATCAATAAACGCTTATTGCGATTTTTTTTTTTTACCAAAAATAAGTAGAAGAATACGTATCGACCTAAACTGAGGAAAAAAATGTTTTTTTATATATTTTTTGGGGATATTTATTATAGCAAAAACTAAAAAAATAATGCGTTTTTTTCAAAATTATCGCCATTTTTTTGTTTATAGTGCAAAAAATAGAAACCACAGAGGTAATCAAATACCACCAAAAGAAAGCTCTATTTGTGGGGAAAAAAAGGACGTCAATTTTGTTTGGGAGCCACGTCGCACAACCGCGCAATTGTCAGTTACCGAATCGCAAAAAGTGCTCTGGTCAGGACGGGGGTAAAATCTTGCGGGGCTGAAGCGGTTAAAGCCCTTAAGGTGAGGGCATACCTGAAGGGGGAGAGTGCACATTGCATGAAGACACCATTTGTTTCACCTTTTTTCTTTGATAAGTTTATGGACTTTTTCTTGCTTCTCAATATTGGGCAGCCAAACTGGTCCGTGGCTTAAGTGGTTAAAAGAGCAGAAGCTCTGCTGACTTCCATCATCCAATCATGTGCAAGCTAAAGCATTTTTTTTAAATTGTCCTTACACGTGATTGGGTATTCTTTGCAAAGTGAAGCTTCACTTCATTTAGTAAGCTCTGGAGCAACTGCACCTTGTAAAGTGTACAGTCTACTTTCCTTTAGTAAATCAACCCTTATATCTTAACTGATTTTTTTTTAACCAAAAACATGTAGCAGAATACATATTGGCCTAAATTTATCAAGAAATTTGTTTTTTGTTTTAGAGCAGAAAGTAAAAAATATTGTTTTTTTTTTTTCAAAATTGTCGATCGTTTTTTTTTTTTTGTTTATATTGCAAAAAATAAAACCCGCGGAGGTGATCAAATACCACCAAAACATCTATTGGTGGGAAAAAAAGGACATCAATTTTATTTGGGTGCAGTGCCTAATGACCGCGCAATTCTCAGTTAAAATAACGCAGTGCCGCATCGCAAAAAAATGGCCTGGTCATGAAGGGGGATAAAAATTCC
This sequence comes from Aquarana catesbeiana, assembly GCF_042186555.1. Taxonomy (NCBI): domain Eukaryota; kingdom Metazoa; phylum Chordata; class Amphibia; order Anura; family Ranidae; genus Aquarana; species Aquarana catesbeiana. The sequence continues at coordinate 241,391,534 of NC_133332.1, read as the reverse complement.
AAGTGGTCAAGTGGTTAAACGCGGGTGCTTTGAAACCTTTTTTTTTTTTTTTCTCCGGAGGCCCGCTGGTGCTTATGCAGTCATAGTGACACAGGCTATTAGAACCATAATTCCATCAAAGGGTGCTCGGCGATATTACAAGACACCAGGAAGCTTTATTTAATGTCGTTTGCTGCAGAAGACAGTTGTGCAAGCTCCTTCCTGATGTTAGTCATTCACAGGCAGCATGCAAGGTTGTCTTCCGCCTGGTTCGGTCAGTGCCTGTGCAGAGCAATGAGCTGACATCAGCATCTGCCTCTACAGCAGGAGACACACACAGCCTGACGGGAGCCCGGCCAGCATCCTCTCTCCAGGCAACCATCCTCCCCGCTGCATCGCTACCCACACAGCAAGGTCAGCCTGCAATGCTTCATAATTCATCTAGAAATAGCAGCACATTACAATTTTGGCTTGCAATCCTCTAATCAATCCATCTAGAGAGTAATAGGCCTGCAAAGCGAGCATAATCCTGCAGACTGCTAATTGCCTGCGATGGTTGTACCCAGCTAATGCATCCTGCGTACCTGTAAAAAAACAACACCTACAGCTGATAGAAGGGTATAGGAAAACATTTAAGGGGGCAGTACAAGAACAACTGATTTCATGGTTATGGCTGATGGGCAGAATCATCGACTGGATTCTTTAAGAGTACCTGTATTGCAGCAAGAAATGGAATGTCTTTATTGGAGATAGGCAAGACACTTTGCTCTTTCAGGGACAAAAGTTTTAGTGCATTTTGCATGCTACTAACCTGTATTCCGGGCAGACCTAGCAATGTATCAGGTATGCAGAAAGCAATGTCAATCTGGCCATACACTAGTAGGAGTCTGCTCAAAAAAAGAACATTCTCTTCGATTTTACAGTGGTTAGTAGGGTCAAATCGATGTTCGTTTCCAACCGCAGTGATGAGAAAATTCAAAGGAGCGGGACGGAAACATTTTCTCAAACAAATTTCTAACCGTGTATGTGGTTTTCATCTGGGAAATTACATTAAAGCAGTAGTAAACCGCGGCATTGGAATAAAGAAAAAAAAATGTTTCCAGCACGGCAATTATATAATGCGCTAGTATGAATTGTGTACTAGCGCATTATGAATTACTTAAAGCGGGGTTCCACTCAAATTTTTAACTTAATCTTACCCCCTTCAGTTAATTGCATAGATGTTCAAATGCCACATGAAATTTTTTTTTATCGCTGTAATTACCTTTTATATTGTACTTTATTCTGGCACTTCCTGTCTCTCCTCCCATGGGAGTAGGCGTGTTTATTGCCTTTCCCCGGCGCCGCACTGTCTCCTGGGAGCTTAGTGTCAGGCTTCCCAAGATTCAGTGCGGAAACAATGATCATGCGTGTGAACAAGCTGTGAATTAACAGCATTCGCCGCATCCCAGAAATCAATGCTTGTGGGCTTCACATGCCCACAAGCAAGATGGAAACAGCCAGCATCAAATTTTTTAAGTTATCCTTCAGTACGAAAACAGACAGAGGCGGAAATATTACACCCAAACTGTGAGTATTATTTTGGGATTAGCAAAGTGTCTCAATGACCTAAAAAAAAAAAAAAAAAGATTGGTCGCCGGACTCCCGCTTTAAACTGGCCATACACCATACAATTTTCTTATTCAATTTTTTTCTAGAGCTAAATTCAACTATGTAGTACAAGGGCCTGCCTGATTGTATCCAAATTGAAAGTGTTTAGGTGTGACCTCATATTATATGGTTTTGGTAAATCTAAAGGAAAGTTGTACAAGAAAATTGTATAATGTATGGCCAGCCTTACCGTAGAAAGAAGCTCTCCAGCAGTGCGCTGTCACTGCTGAGAGCGCTTCCACCTCTACCCCGTCTTTCTTCCAGGTTCGCGGGCTCCGGCAGCTTGAATGGTCGAGCGGGAGTTACAGCTTGAATGGCCAAGCGGGTATGCCGTTCCTTCAGAGCGCATGCGCCAGTGACGTCACCAGCTGCCAAAAGGGCAAATATCTCCTATGCGGTGCATGTTTAGAAGACATTCATTTTACCTACAAGTAAGCTTTATTATAAGCTTACCTGTAGGTAAAAATCACAAAGCGGACTTTACTACCGCTTTCATTTCAAAACTGTTAAAATAAACAAAATTTTGAAGTACTTTCGAACAAAGCCAATCGAATGTATTGAGGATCAAGGCCAACTTTAAGCCTGCTATGGCCTTCTCAATACTGCCTGCTGCCTTAGAGCCCTTTCACACTGGGGCGGTTTGCAGGCGTTATTGTGCTAAAAATACCGCCTGCAAACCGACCCAAAACAGCCTCTACTGTTTGTTCAGTGTGAAAGCCCGAGGGCTTTTACACTGAAGCGGTGCGCTGGCAGGAGAAGAAAAAAACTCCTGCAAGCCTCATCTTAGGAGCGGTGAAGGAGCGGTGTATTCATCGCTCCTAAACCGCTCCTGCCCATTGAAATCAATGGGGCAGTGCGGCTATACCACGGCGATACCGCTGCTATAGCCGCGCTATGCGAGCGGTTTTAACCCTTTTCCGGCCGCCAGCGGGGGTTAAAACCGCACTGCTAGCGGCCGAATACCGCTGCAAAAACGACGGTAAAGCAGCGCTAAAAATAACGCTGTTTTACCGCTGACGCCCCCACCGCCCCAGTGTGAAAGGGGCCTTAAAGCGGTAATAAACTGCTGTGTGTGTGTTTTTTGGGGTTTTTTTTGCAACCTGCAGGGTAAAGTTATAATGTGCTAGTATACACCGCAACTTACCTGAAAACGATGCCCTCCATCACCACGCTGTCACTGCTGAGAGGGCTTCTATCGTCAGCTGGTTTTCGCGGACTCCGGTTGTGTGAGTGGCCAGAGCCGTAAAGACGTCACTCCTGTGCAGGAGCCGCTGTTTATGGCACAGGACCCTGAAGGAATGGCACGGGTGGCATCACCGGCTGCATGTACAGTATATATCTCCTAAACGGCACAGATATTTACAGTACCTATAGGTAAGGCTTATTATAGGCTTACCTATTGGTAAAAGGCAGAAATAGGAGTTTACTCCAACCACAAGAAAATCATTTACAAGGAAAGATCAGTTAAGCTGGTACCTGCCGTATATTGGCTATTTTATTCTGCTGGGTTTGCTTTTACTCAAGTTTCCTTGTGTGCCCTTGTGTCCCTTCATGCTTTTACCATGGCAGTTTGGATGTTAGGTTGTGGGGGAGCTAGATGTAACAGCCCCAGCTGGTATTAAAGCGGAACTAAACCACCCAAATATTTTTTAGGTGCCCATGGGTGGTTTCCTTAATATACCGCACCACACACCTAGAAAAACGATGCCACCCTCCCAGCACTGTGATGAGAGGGCTCCCCTCCACTACCGGTGCTTTGCCCAGTCCTCTACTTGGTTTGAAGACTTCGGCCTCCTTAGTGGCTGGGCCAGGATTATGTAACTCCTGCACATGCACACAGGAGTTACTTCATCTTGGCACAGAACCGTGCCAAGACTGTAAACTGAGCTTCACGTTTGCTGACAGGCAGAAGTATTTATGACAGGCGAGACATCAAAAGTTTAACTGTCAGTATGTTGTTTTAAAAACGAGTTTACTTCCACATTAAAGTGACATTAAAGATTTTTTTTTAAATAACAAACATGTCATACAATGGTTTTGCACAGAGCAGTCCCGATCCTCCAGGCCCCTCCCTCCTACCTAGTGTCCCCATAGCAAGCAGCTTGCTATGAGGGCACCTGAGCAGGCTCACTCCTGAGCCACTGCTCTGTGTGTCCATTCACACACAGAGTGTGCCCTGCCCCACCCCTGCTCTCCCATCATTGGCTCACTGGCAGTGATTGACAATAACGGAAGCCAATGGCTACCACTGCTGTCTCAGCCAATGAGGAGTGAGAGACCCAGGCTCTCGTGCACATCACTGGATCGAGATGGGGCTCACCTAATAATTAGGGGGTGCTAGCAGGACTGCTGCACACAGAAGGTTTTTTTACCTTCATGCATAAGAATGCATGAAGGTAAAAAACCTTGAGCCTTTGCAATCACGTTAAGAATTTCAATACATCAGCAAATGCTTCGACAACTGAATTTCCTTTAAGCTGCCTGCAGTGCACAGTGAGGCTGGACTCATTATTTACGTGTTGACACATTTTAAAAATGCACTTGCATTGATTTCATTGTCTTGCAATTTTTTAATGTATTCCGTTGTAGTCCTTAATGCATGCTACAACACGCTGTGACATATTGCAGTGTCTTGCATTAGGTTGCACTGCGTTTTAATGCATGTTCCATTTTCACGCAATATACATCAGTGCAGCGTATTGGTGTGAATCAGTTCTGTGGAATACAATAGATTTCAGCTTATCACTGTGCTGGACCTGCATTTAGCAACTCAACGGACGCAGTGTGAATGGGCTCTGGCAGAATGTTTTGGTGATTGCACTTCAGAGGCCAGTGTGAAGGTTCAGAGAGTCTGGCAGAAGGCAGCTTCTGATTTTTTCATTTTTTTTTGTTTGAATCAAAACTTTTTTTATTGACAAGAATAATGGGTAACTGAGTTACAATAAGGGGGTAAACAAATCCCTCCACAGCTGAATTGTACACAGATTCAAAATGTATGTACATATGATGCAGTTACCTAGTAAAAGGCACAAATACACTTGTTTTTAGTGGAACTTAGAACAAAAAAAAAATACAATAAGAATAAGAAAAAAGAAAGGGCTCCTTCCTCCAGGCTTTACCACATGAGTTATCATCTACACAGCATATGCATTGTAGGAGAGGCCTCAAGCTCAGGAGGAAACCCTATCAACAGTATAAGGGTCTATAACCGTAGCAGTCTATCCATTATTAGCTGGGGGGGGAGCAAGGTTGGGGTTATCCAACCAATTCTGCCATATAAGGTTGATTTTTTTGGATGCATTTCGGTGTCGGTATGCCAACTGTTCCCGAAGGAGGAGAGAATTGACATATGCAATCCACTGGGCCTTGTAGGCACATTGGACGCCAGCCTGTAGAGTGCTACGAGTTTTCTGGTCAGATATAATAATCTAGTTACCGTTATATAGACGCCTTTTGGATACATTTCAGCGTCAACTGATCCCAGGAGGCACACCAGTGGCCTACATGGTATGGGTGTTTGTGCCACAGCAGAAACAGTTTGTATGACCTCCGTCCAATATCTGGTAAGCTTCGGGCAGTGCCATATCATGTGTATAACGTCTCCCCTGTGGATGGCACATTTAGGGCATAGGGGAGAGTCTCTTCTACCCCATTCATATAATTGTATAGGTGTACGATGGGACCTATGTAGTATGAATAATTGTGAGAGTTTATGAGATGCAGAGACTGACACCACCAGAATTGATTCCAAGGCCATATCTCATTGGTCCCCGTCTATGCCTCCCACTTCCGTGGACCAGTGCGTTCTACATTTAAGTAGGGCAGAATTCTGGATTGTAGATATTATTGTAGAGTAAGCTCGTGATATCATACTCTTGCTGTTATTTGCCTGTAGGACCTCCTGTATCAGGAAAGATTTTATGATATTTAAACTAACAGTCCATGTCTGGGTTTGTAACGCATGCATGAGTTGGAGGTATTGGTAGAGTTTTTTCCGTGTTAGAGAAAATTCCCTGCATAAATTTTCAAATGATTTAAGTACATTACCATCATATAATTGTGTGAAGAACCATATCACTATTCTTGACCAAAGAGAGAAACCTTGTAGTTTAGATAGCTCAGGGTAGTTGGGATTGTTCCAGATAGGAGTAAACTCCATCGGACCATCTATGGTTAGTGCTCTTTTAACTGCCTTCCAAACCTTCTGGAGTAGTATTGTTGTCGGGGAGGACGAAGGTATACCCGGCAGACCCATCTCCAAGTGAGAGCCAGCTGTTAATATGGGATTGGTGTGGGACACCAATTGCATAATAGGGTCATCCGAATCATGAAGATCCCAACCTGCAAGCTGTTGCAGCTGCGATGCTAAAAAGTACATCTTAGAAGTCGGTACCGCCAGGCCCCCCGTCCTTGCCAAATTGTAGGCTGATACGGCTCTACCTTTTTTCCAGATAAGATCGCAAAATTGAGAGTCAATCTTCTTGAACCATTTTTTGGGAATCCACATAGGAGAATTGTGGATAATATATAAGAGCTGTGGTGCCCAAATCATTTTAATCAGGTTTACCCTACCACTGATAGCGGAAGTTTACACCATCCCTGACATTTAACACATTGTTTGTCCAATAAGGGGGCTAGCTTATGTTTCAAGTATTCAGTAGGGTCCGGTGATATCATTACTCCCAGATATTTAAAAGTGTTAACAATGGCAATTTGGGACGCCTCTGTAGTAGAGGTGATACTAGTGGATCAAGGGGCATAAGTACGGATTTGGACCAATTAATAGTAAATCCGGAGAATTCACCAAATGTAATAATGGTTGCCATCAGGGTCCTCAGCGAGCCACCGGAGTCCGCCAGATATAGTAGGGCATCGTCAGCGTAGAGGGACAACTTGTCCTCCAGCTGGCCCCTGTGGAATCCCATAATGTCCCTATTATTAACATGGCAAGTGGCTCCACTGCTTGTGCAAAAAAAGGGGAGATAACGGGCAGCCCTGACGAGTACCCCAGTGTAACTTGAAGGGCAAGGAGAGGGTATTATTGACTCGGACCCTGGTCCGAGGTTCTGAGTAAAGTACTTTCACCCAGTTGATAAAGGCATTCCTCGGGCCAAAGCCAGCCAGGATCTCTCAGAGATAGGGCCACTCAACGCTGTCAAAAGTCTTGGCAGCATCCAAGGACAGAATGGCCCTACCCCCGGTGTTATCTACTGGAGTTTGAATATTAAGGAAGAGGAGCCGGATGTTGTCCGCCGTGGACCGTGTCAGAATGAATCCGGATTGATCATGGTGTACCAGCCACCCAACAACTCCCGAGAGCCTGTTAACAAGGACCCTAGCTAGCAGCTTGACGTCAATATTAAGCAGTGATATAGGGCGGTATGAATCCGGTATCTGTCTATTCTTACCTGGCTTGGGGAGGACCACAATAATGGCCTCCTTTATCGAGTCAGGTAGGTGACCCGTTTTAGCTGCCTCTTGTAAGGCCCGCTGAAGCGGAGGTAGGAGGATCGACCCATACCTGGTGTATACCTTGACAGGCAGTCCATCCGAGATTTATGGTTCAGTGCATCTGCCAACGCCTCAATCAGTTCTTCTATTGTGATCAGGGAGTCTAGCGCTTCTTTTTCAGCCGCGGAGACCTGGGGAAAGGTACAGTCCCTTTAAAACAGAGCCAAGTCGGAGGGAGTAGTCTTAGTCTTAGAGGTGTATAAGTCTGCATAGAACCGCTGAAATGTATCCAAAATGTCAGTAGTATAGGTGCTAACTTCACCATTAAATTTCTTAATCTCAGTAATGGAGGTGGATTCTTGTTGTGCCCTAGCGACCATAGCCAATAAATGACCCGTATTCTCTCCTTCCTCAAAATAGTTTTGTTGTAGGAAGTATCTCTTTTTTTCAGCTGTTGACAATACCACCCTGTTATATAAGGATTGAGCCTCAGTCCAGCGTGGGGTAGGATCCGCTACCAGAGCCATCTCTCTACATTGTAACTCAAGGCGGACCGTTTCCTCCCATTCTCTAGACCTTTTCTTTATACCAGATATCTCCCGTATGAGGAGGCCCCGAACAATGCGTTGGCAGCCACCATGGAGTGAGTATATTTAACATCCCTCTGCAATGGTTGCCATTCATCCTCCAGTGTGCTAATTTGCCCTTCCACTGCAGAGGTGCGGTCACGCAGCTTCTGCATATCCTGCCGCACAAATGATATTTCCATTTTCATACCTTTCACCTCCCGTGCAAGATTAGTAATAGAGGAGTTGCAGACAGTGGCCGTCGCCAGTATATCTCTGAGGGTTGGCTCAGGATCATTATTATCATTATTGTCCTGCATGCTGGGCACCGCCATATTGAATGGCTGTGTGGGGCCTTGAGACATAGGGGACAGAGCGGGTGGATTAGCCAGGATCAGAGGAGTATCATCCAGATCCCTGGTATCCTCCTTCGGATCGTGTCCGCCAGGCCCTGGGGTAGGTGGTGTATCTTTTCCCCATTTAGAGAAGAGGCGCTGGGCCGCTTCCTTAGCCGAAAGGGGCGGGAGGCCACCATCTTGGATCGGGGCGTCTAGCGGGACTCGGGGGCCTTGTCCGCGTCTAGATATGTTGGGGAACAAAAATGTTACTAGCCTTTTATAAAGCAGGTTCCTCGGTGCTCAGCAGTGTCGGTCCCGAGGCTGTAGATTGCAGGATGGCGGTGCAATAGCTTGGATCCTGCAGGATGATCGGCGGAGCAAGCGGCTGCACGTCCTCTTACATGCCTCGCTTGGCCATGCCCCCTGATTTTTTCTTTTAAAAAAAAGCAGAGCTCTGTTACTCTTTTGTCTTGGGTGCATAGCATACTATATTTTTGTTTCTAAAATAAAGATTCAGACGCATCAGTCTAACATTTTTTTTTAAATTAAAAGATAAATAATGTAGTGCCCTCCTAGTTTAGAGTAGGCTGCTAGGCAAATTTAGTTTAGCTCCACTGTAAATAGTAGAGCAGGGGTGGATTGCTTAGGCCTTAGGGCTGCTCAGTGTTTCACAGGCTGCTGCTCTGTTACTTTCCCCTGTCTTCTAGAGATATCCAGAATATAGTGGGATGACAGAGTCTGCAGCCTGAATATTTATGGAACTCCAGCTAGTCCCTGGGGAGGTGTGCCCAGGAGGTAGAGGAAGAGCTCATAAATAATCTGAGGCCTGAGCAGCAAGGGAGAGAGAGTTCCTGGATCCAGTTCTGCAGGAGGAGAGCCCTGTTGAGGGGCTCTGCTTCTTTGGGCAGGAGCCTGGAACAAAGCAGCCTAAAGACACCAGGGTCCCAGCTAGGTTTAGCCGGGGGGCCTATTCGCAAATCCAGCCCAAGGATCCAGCTGGATCAGGAGAGAGCTCATAGGGTAGAGCCGGGAGAAAGCTGTGGGAGAGAGCCCAGAGGTGGTGTGAGTCTACATCTCCCTCACTGGGAATAGCCTGGTGGATATCATCAGGAGGGCAGAGGCAACTGATGATCATGTGGCTGAGTACAAGACCTCAGTGCTGCAAGGGTGACAGAGTGCTGCTTTGAAACTCTGGGAGGAGTAGAGGTCTTAGACAGCTTAGAGATAGAGACATTACTTTGTGGAATTGCAGTCAGAATTTGCGCAGTACAGCCATCAGTTGTGCAATATAGCCGGGAGTTGTACAGTGCAGCCAGAAGTTGTGCAAAACCACCAGGAGTTGTGCAACACAGCCAGAAGTTAAGCGGTCCTCCAGTTGTACAGTTCCAAGTTGTACAGTTCCAGGGTAGTTTCCCTTTCCCTATCCAAGTTCATTGTTCCCCAATAAAAAAAAAATATATATACCATTAGGATGATTTTTGATCCAGAGGAAGAATGTTGAAAATGCTGTATGCTTGGCTGTGTGTGCTCTAATGGGGGAAATGGGACTCAATCTACCAGTGGCTGTTTAGGGGGTGCACTACAATAAACTGACCCAAAGCACAATAACATCCCACTTCCTAACCTATCCCGCGAACACAATGGGATTGCACTGATAGTATTCACTTATTTAGTGCAGAGTGTTGGCTAAGAATAACTGCACACAATAGGAAGGAAGCCAAGCTACACAATAGGTATTACATAGATTGCAGCCGCCCCCAGCCTTAGTGATCACAATACAGCTCTAGTGGATTTCAACCTTTGCATACAATTACAACATGTATCTGTGTGGAAGTGAAAATTCTGGTTTTCATGGCCTTGTTAGATGTGCTACGGACTCCGATGAGGACTGAGAGATGCTGAAAACTTTAAACAAGTAAGTTGAGGGAAGCTTGCTTAGATGGCAATTCAATTATATCTATAGGCAAAACTTTTCTTTTTTAGGTGTTGAATAAATGGGAAAGGGTAGGAACCTCTGTTTGGTTTCTCTTGCTGTCTGTGTCCCCATTGGGAAGATTCACTCAATCTATCTTCTATCAAAAAGCGATGGGAAATTCAAAATTTTACAAGTGTCACCAAATCAAATATTGAAGCTAGAGGGTCAACATGACAGCTCATCTAGAATGAGATGATTGCAATGATTCCATAGTTGTAATTAAGTTTTGGTTGTCCGTGGGAGTGCAGCACAAATAAGTGAAAACTTAATTAACTTAGCCTAATTAACACAAACTATAATACTGTATAGCCAAATATTTCACTTTTTATTTCATCAGCCCAGGGTAACTGCTGCCATTTTTCTGCACCCCAGTTTCTATGTTTTTGTGTATAGTTGAGTCTCTTAGCCTTATTTCCACATCAGAGGTATGGCTTTTTGGCCACAATTCTTCCATGAAGACCACTTCTGGACAGACTTCTGCAGACAGTAGATATAGATGTACCTGGGTCCCACGTGTTTCCACCAGTTCTGTGCTGATGGCACTGCTAGACATCTTCTGATGTTGAAGGGAAGTAAGCATGATGGGGTAGATTTACTAAAACTGAAGCACTCGGAATCTGGCACAGCTGTGCATAGTAGCCAATCAGCATCTAAGGTCAACTTGTCCAATTAAGCTTTGGAAATAAAATCTGAAAGCTTTCTATGAAAGGTTTCTATGCAGAGCTGCACCAGAATTTGCACTCTCCAGTTTTAGTAAATAAACTCCAATGCGTCTTTCACCTGCTGCATTAGGTTTCCTTTGCCGACCACTGCATCTACAGTCCTCAACGTTGCCCTTGTCTTTGTGCTTCTTCAAAAGAGCTTGGACAGCACATCTGCAAACCCCAGTCTGCTTTGATCTCTTTGCCTGGGAGAGACCTTACTGATGCCGTATAGCTACCTTGTGTCTTGTTATTGTGCTCAGACTTGTCATGATGTATGACCTGTGACATGAAACTGTCTTCCACCTTAGTAGCAGAGTTTGGCTGTTCCTCACCCAGTTTTAAACCTCCTACACAGCTGTTTCTGTTTCAGTTAATGACTGTGTTTCAACCTACATGTAAGAATTGATGCTCATTAGCACCTGCTTGGTATAATTGGTTAATCATACACCTGACTCTTATCTTACAAAATCCCTGACTTTCTGCAAGTGTACAAAGGGTGCAAGTGTAAGAACTGATGCTGGTTTTAAGCCAAAGGGTAGTCACACCAAATGTTGAATTGATTTAGATTTTTCTTCTGTTCACTCACTTTGCATTTTGTAAATTGATAAAAATAAACAATTAAAATATATATTTTTGAAAGCATTCTTACTTTACAGCATTTCCTCATAATTGCCTAAAACATGTACACATTTACACAGTACTGTATATACTGTACATATGTGTGCTTTTGTAGTGTCATAGTACATGCATAGGGGTAGGTTTGGGGGCAGGTGTTTGTACAGAAAAAAAAAATCAGAATTCATATATTTCAATATTTTAGGTGATTTTTTATTACAAAATCAATTAATCGGATGAAGACCAACCTAACACTAATAGGTCCTATGAACTGTTCTGTTTTGGCAATTAGGTTTCACTCCCGATAGAGAGACAGAGGAAGACAATGTGAATATTCTTCCATTCTGTAGGTAGCAGCATTGTTTGGTCTTCCTGACACAGGTAATTCCACAGAAGCTGCAAGCTTTGTTGATCTTATTGACATCTGATTAGGAGTGAAGCAGGGAGCTGGCTGTTTGCTTACATTGTAATCAGCTGTCTTAAACAAGCAAAGGCCTGCTGCACTGCCCACACCTCGCCCACTGAGCCAGCCCTGAAGAATGAGGACCCAGCCCCTGTTTGCCTTTTATGCCTGGCATGGCTGGGTCACATATTTAGTATTAACGTGGAATTAAAGTGGTATTTATAATCCTGTTCAGCCAGTCTTTTGTCAAAATACCTCTTTCAAAGCGATCGTACAATAATATGATCGTTAGTGCACAGCTTTTGAGAGCTGATCACGACAGTTCATCTGAAATTATCCAAAGGGACAAACACAAAAATAATTTTTGGATGATACCAGATTGTACAATTTTCATTTAATCAGTACAGTATACATCCGATAAAAATCAAAAGAGCAAGACCACGCATGCTCGGAAACTAAAGAATACATTAAAATGCAATACAACACATTACATAATTTCCGAAGTTGTATTCTGTCATAGGAGAATTTTCATATGTTTAGTAACCTCTTCATTTTCAATATGAGACTAGCACGCAAAAACAAAAAAAAAACGGGCAATCAAGCTTAAGTATGATTGCCAAGTCTCAAGGGGATTCCTTTGCTTGGCCTCCCTATTGCTGACTGGTGAAATGACATCAGCTTCCCAGTACAAGTCACACTGTGGACAAGAGGAAAGAGCCAGCATGACGGTGGAAGGAGGAATGGATTATGCTTTCTACCTCTCCAGCACCTTGCTCTGACCACTGGAAATCTATGTGGGTTTATGTGACTTATTGCCCTTGTATTAACACCGTGGCCCACTTGCTGCCTGAGATTTGGCACAACTGCTATTTTTGCCATCACTGCATGTATTGCCATCATTGCTAATGTGTTGGCCACCTTTTGTCATGATAGCTTATTTGTTGCTTGCGTATAGTCACAATTTCCCATTAATTGCCCATTCACTATTGTCTGTTTGTTGCCCATGTGTTATCACCATTTCCCATTTGTTGTCTGTGTATTGTCTCCATTATTGCCTCTCTTTTATGGATCAGGTATTTTCACCATTACTCATTTGTTGCCCCTGTACTGTCACCATTTCTCATTTGTTTCCAAGTATTGTCATCATTTACAGTCTGCTTCCATATACTGGCATCGTTTCCTGTTTGTTGCACAAATATTTTCACAATTTCCCATTTCTTGCCCATGTACTGTCACCATTTCTCATTTCTTGCCTGTGTACTGTCACCATTTCCCATTTGTTGCTCCTGTACTGTCACCATTGACTATTTGTTGCCCATGTATAGTCACTGTTTCTTGTTTGCTGTCGATATATTGTCACCATTGCCCATATGTTGCCCAGTTTTGACTGTCTATTTGTTACAAAGGTATTTTCACCATTGTTCATATGTTGCCCCTGTACTATCACTATTTTCAGTATTGTCATCATTGCCTGTATGTTGCATGCATTGCCAGTGCCACCATTGCCCATATGTTGCCCATGTGTTTGTCACAATTACCAATGTGTTGCTTACATTTATTGTGGCAATTGCCAGTGTGATACCCCTTTATTGCCATGACTGCCAGCATGTTGGCTGTACAGTATATTTTCACATATGCCCCTGTATTTGTAGAATTTAGGGCTATGGTGCCATCTACATGAGAGTGTGACCAAGTTAGCACTGTTTTTTGAGGCCACACCACTAATTCGGCACTAGCCCCTCTTTCCAATAGAATCTCAGGCACACGAGTTTAAACTTATACTGAGAGAAATATGGGGGCTGCCATTGCTGTCCTTTTTCTGAAAAGCCTTTGGATCAGCAACCAGCATTTTAAACAGCAGAGACCAGCAATGGCACGCAGCATATATTTCTGTTAGTACAGATTACCTTAAAAGAGAAGTTCAGCCTTTTTTTTTCAAGAATCATACTTACCTGGGTGGATGCAGCATCAGTCCAATGCTGCATCTGTCCCCTGCCGGGTCTCTAAGACTGAGAATCGAGCGATCAAAGACCACCGATTGCTCGGTTCTCAGTGCTCTGTGAGCAGAGAGCTGCTGACTGTTAGTCACCGGCTCTCTGCTCTGCCCCCCCCCCCCCACACACACACACACACATGCTCACTGGAGCGCTGGGCTGTGGAGGGGCGGGAGAGGCTGGCTCAGGCTCTCAGTGGCTTGCTGAGAGGCTGAGCCAGGTACCAGTCCAGGGTGGTGGGCAGATCCCCACCATATTGTCACAATCTGTGAGATCATCTGCTGAAAACGGGTCACAGGAGTGGAGAACGAACTGCACGCCTGTGATCCACAGGAGAAGAAGTACAGCCAAACGAGCTTTGGCTGTACTTTTCCTTTAAGAATAAAAGGGGATATTGCCAAGCTTTTGTGCATTTAATTAAGAGGCCCTGTAGTCTGTGGATAAAGGGAGCTCTGTAGTCATGGGGGGGATGGGGTCACATAAGGCAACTACTCCCTATAAAACCCAGCACCTACTGCTTAACCTTGTTCATTTTTGGCTGTAAAGTCTTCACCTTTAACCAGTTTCTGACTCATGCTGTGGTTAGGAGAGGCAGAAATGAAAACCGCAGAACATCACTATGAAGACATCAACACTATAAACAATAAAAAACATCTCTTAACCACTTCAGCCCCGGAAGATTTTACCCCCTTCCTGACCAGAGCACTTTTTGCAATTCGGCACTGCATCACTTTAACTGATAATTGCGCGGTTGTGCGATGTTGCACCCCAAAATTGAGGCCTTTTTTTCCCTCACAAATAGAGCTTTCTTTTGGTGGTATTTGATCACCTCTATTTTTTACTTTTTGCTATAATAAATATCCCTAAAAAATATATAAAAAAAAATTTTTTTCCTCAGTTTATACCGATATGTATTCTTCTACATATTTTTGGTAAAAAAAAATCGTAATAAGCGTATATTGATTGGTTTACACAAAAGTTATAGCGTCTACAAAATAGGGGATAGTTTTATGGCATTTTTATTATCAATTTTTTTTTATTAGTAATGGCAGCGATCTGCGATTTTTATCGGGACTGCGACATTATGGCGGACAGATCGGACACTTTTGACACTATTTTGGGACCATTGTCATTTATACAGCGATGCTATAAAAATGCATGGATTACTGTATAAATGACACTGGCAGTGAAGGAGTTAACCACTAGGGGGCGATGAAGGGGTTAAGTGTGTCCTAGTCAGTGATTCTAACTGTGAGGGGGCTGGGCTTGAACACACAGGACAGTGATCGCTGCTCTCGATGACAGAGAGCAGTGATCTCTGTTCTGTCACTAGGCAGAACGGGGGAATGCTTTGTTTACAAAAGCATCTGCCCGTTCTACCTCTCCGTGTCACGATCGGCGGGAGGCCGGCGGACATCGAGTCCGTGGGACCCCCTCACTTTCTGCCTCCCAGCCCCCCCCCCAGCTTCTACCCAGCAGCAGCATAAGGTAAGGGGGTGCACTATGATGTATGGAAGGGTGGGGGACTCTTGACTTTTGATGGTGGGGGAATTTTGATGGTGGGGGACTCTTGACTTTTGATGGTGGGGGGCTCTTGACTTTTGATGGTGGGGGACTCAACTTTTGATGGTGGGGGATTCTTGACTTTTGATGGTGGGGGACTCTTGACTTTTGAGGGTGGGGGACTCAACTTTTGATGGTGGAGGACTCTTGACTTTTGATGGTGGGGGACTCTTGACTTTTGATGGTGGGGGACTCTTGACTTTTGATGGTGGGGGACTCTTGACTTTTGATGGTGGGGGACTCTTGACTTTTGATGGTGGGGGACTCTTGACTTTTGATGGTGGGGGACTCTTGACTTTTGATGGTGGGGGGCTCTTGACTTTTGATGGTGGGGGGCTCTTGACATCTGATGTAAGGGGGAGCGGGGTGCTGTGGACATCTAGTCTTACACATACAACCAAACCTTTGAGGGCAACCATAATGCTAATGTGGCCCACGATTAAATTGAGTTTGACACCCCTGTCCTATAGGGTGACAACATCCTGTCTGTCTCTCTCAGCTGTGCTCTTGCATTATCACCCTGTTACATGAACTTCCGATGGAGATTACAAATCCTGCCTGAGGGATGCAATGCAGCCATCGCCAGAGTGCGTGTTGACAGGAAGTGGCTCCAAAGAGGCTATGAAAGATCAGCAGCACCGAGATGCAACAAAGGATGAACTAAGGAAAAACAAAAATTTCTTCTGATGCACAGTGGTGTAGCAAACTAAATGTAATGCAGTCAGAGTTTATATGTTAGTCGTTTCAAAAGTTTCTGGTTCTAAAACAATATTCTATCTTTACAGTGTAAAGTGATCAGACAGCAAAAGGTCATCATGGCATTCAATCAGAGGTTCGCTGGACTGCGCCTGCAAGAACAAGGTATGAGGAATCCTCAAATAGGTGTTTTTTTTAAAGGAATGTATGGTATTTTAAATGTGTGTTTACTGTATTATATGAACGTAGGGGGTGTACAGTGCTTCATAGTGATTGTGCTTTACTGCTCCTTCCCACATTGCAAGTGCATGAATCAGCTAGACGTATAATTATATAGACAGATAAATAAGCAGATACAAAAGGCACTCAAACCTGTTATGCCCTGTACACACGATCGGACATTGATCGGACATTCCGACAACAAAATCCTAGGAATTTTTCTACGTATGTTGGCTCAAACTTGTCTTGCATACACACGGTCACACAAAGTTGTTGGAAAATCCGATCGTTCTGAACGCGGTGACGTAAAACACGTACGTCAGGACTATAAACGGGGCAGTGGCCAATAGCTTTCATCTCTTAATTTATTCTGAGCATGCGTGGCACTTTGTGCGTCGGATTTGTGTACACACGATCGGAAATTCCGACAACGGATTTTGTTGTCGGAAAATTTTATAGCCTGCTCTCAAACTTTGTGTGTCGGAAAATCCGATGGAAAATGTGTGATGGAGCCTACACACGGTCGGAATTTCCCACAACAAGGTCCTATCACACATTTTCCGTCGGAAAATCCGACCGTGTGTACAGGGCATTGGAAGAAACATAGGGGTTTATTTACTAAAGCTGGAGAGTGCAAAACTAGGCTCACTTCTGCAGAGAAACCAATCAGCTTCCAGGTTATATTGCCAAAGCTTCATTGAACAAACTGAGGTTAGAAGCTGATTGGCTACCATGCACAGCTGCACCAGATTGTGAGCGCTCCAGTTTTAGTAAATCTCCCCCATAGGGCTTTATTTACTAAAGGCCAATCCAATTTGCACTGCAAGTGCACTTGGAAGTGCAATCTCTGTAGATCTGAGGGGGACATGCAAGGGAAATAAAAAACAGCATTTTTGCTTGCACATGATTGGATGATAAAATCAGCAGAGCTTCCCCTCATTTCAGATCTTCCCCTCAGATCCACAGCGACTGCTCTTGCAGTGCACTTCTAGTGCAAAGTGGATTTGCCTTTAGTAAATCAACCCCAATGCTATTAGGCAAACAATTTCTAGCACAGATAAATTGCGGAAATGAAGCCTTTTTTTTTTTAACCACATTATTAAAGTATATTCGCAGCTTTGCAGGCAAATTTGAGACCCCCCTCTACATATTTGTTATGTGTTCCCATTCTCACAGCACGCCTCAAAATAATTACAAATATATACTATATTACCAAAAGTATTGGGACGCCTGCCTTTACAGGCACAGAACTTTAACCACTTGCCTACCAGGCACGAATACCCCCTTCCTGCCCAGGCCAATTTCCAGCTTTCAGCGCTGTCACACTTTGAATGACAATTGCGCGGTCATACTACACTGTACCCAAACACATTTTTTATCATTTTCTTCACACAAATAGAGCTTTCTTTTGCTGGTATGTTACAAAAAAAAAAAAAGACCAAAAATTTTGAAAAAAAATAGTTTGTTTACTTTTTTTCTGTCAGTAAATTTTGTAACCAAGTAATTTTTCGACTTCACTGATATGCGCTGATGAGGCGGCACTGATAGGCTGAATTGGTGGGAACTGATGAGGCGGCACTTATGGGCACTGATGAGGTGGAACTGAAGAGGAGGCACTAATATGTCACACTTATGGGCACTGATAGGTGGCACTGATATGTGACATTGATGAGCACTGATAGGCGGCAATGAGGGGCACTGTTAGGTGGCACTGATGGGCACTAATAGGCGGCACTGGTGGGCACTGATAGTCAGCAGTGGCGGGCACTGAGAGGCGGCACTGGTGGGCACGGATGGGCGGCATGGATAGGCGGTACAGATGGGCACTGATGGGCATTGATGGGTGGCACTGATGGGCAATGATGGACAGCAGTGATGGGCAATGATGGGCAGCATTGATAGGCGGCACTAATTGCCAGCACTGACTGGCATGGCTAATGGACACCGATTTGTGGCACTTGTGGGCACTGATTGCTGCCACTAGTGGACTCTGATCACTGGCATTGGTGGGCACTGTATGCTGGCATTGGTGGGCATGTTTTTTTCTTTATTTGTGGCACTTTATTTATATCTTGTAATCAGGGCACTGATGATCAGTGCCCTGATTACTTCCCTAGCTGACCCCCTGTGAGGAAATGCCGCTAATCGGCTCTCCTCTCCTCTGTCAGTGTGAGGCGAAGAGAGACGATTACCAGCATCTCTGTGTTTACATGTGACTGGGTGTGATTGGACACAGCCGATCACATGGTTAAAGAGCTGCGGACGTGTGTCGCACCGTAACACGGTGCGGCCACGATCGCCACGGTGCGCGCCCCCGCAGGAGCGGCCGTTCTGTGCCGCCGGCAACTGGTTATTGACATCCCAGTCTTAGTCCGTAGGGTTCTATATTGAGTTGGCCCACCCTTTGCAGCTATAACAGCTTCAACTCTTCTTGGAAGGCTGTCCACAAGGTTTAGGAGTGTGTCTATGGGAATGTTTGACCATTCTTCCAGAAGTGTATTTGTGAGCTCAGGCACTGATGTTGGATGAGAAGGCCTGGCTCTCAGTCTTCGCTCTATTTCATCCCAAAGGTGTTCTATCGGGTTGAGGTCAGGACTCTGTGCAGGCCAGTCAAGTTCCTCCACCCCAAACTCGCTCATCCTTGTCTTTATAGACCTTGCTTTGTGCAATTTTTGCTTGCACATGATTGGATGATGGAAGTCAGCTGAGCTTCTGCTCATTTACTAGGCTCTGGAGTAACTGCACTTACAGAGTGCAACTGCACTTTGCAAAGTGCACAGTCTATTTGCCTTTAGTAAATCAACCCCTATGTGTCCAGGGCTAATCATTTGCATGTGATCGCTGCATGAGCAATTTCATGCGACTGCCTACGATTAGCTGGGTGACCCGGCAGACTCCCATTGCTTTCAGTGAGGCTGCTTACTTGCAGCTAATTGCGGGTACCCCCGTTGGGGTTCTCCTATGTAATCACAGGCAGGGTGCATTCTAAAGTGAGAATGCACCCTTAAAGGAGTTGTAAAGGTTTGCACTTTTCACCTTAATGCATCCTATGCATTAAGGTGAAAAAACATCCGACAATACTGCCCCCCCAGCCCCCCCATTTTACTTACCTAAGCCCCTAAACCTGCTGCGCTCGCCCTCGATGTCCTCTTTGCCGCTCAGCCTGGCCGTTGATTGGCTAGAGTGGATGGATTGAAAGCAGTCCCCCCTTGCGCCTCATTCCTTGGTGACCCTAGGCTCCCCTCGGCCTTTGAAGATCCTGATGCTTTTGGGTGGTGGACAGACCAGGGCCTGACAACACTGGAGGATTTCCTGCAGGATGAGAAGTTTGTCTCTTTCTCCCAGCTGCAGGCCCAAAAAATTATCCCAGCAGGTGAATTTTATAGATACTTGCAAATCCATCACTTTTTTCGGACACACTACTCTATGGTCCCTTCTGAGTCCCACACCTCTTTTCAGTCCCTATGCCAGACTGCCCCTAGACATAAAGGCCTAATCTCTGGGCTGTATAAGTCTATGGAGCTGGTAAGAGATTGTCCCAAACTAAAACATATGACCCAGTGGGAACTCAAATTAAACTTGGAATATGAATACAAAAACTGGGAAGCTAACTGGCAGAATATGCGTAAATGCACCAAATCCCTTATTATTTGGGAAAAAGCGATTAAATTATTTACCTGCTGGTACTATTTTGGGAAAGATCCACCCGCAGACATCCTCATCTTGTTTTCGAGGATCTGCTTTTCCAGGTTCTTTTTTGCACATGTTCTGGGAATGTGAAGCTCTGCAACCTACTTGGAAGGCGACTCTGGAGCTAATGGATAAGCTGGCGGGGAGGCACATGGCTCTGACACATACTCACTATCTACTATTTGAAAAAATCCCTGACATCCCCGAAACCCCTAATGAAACTTTTACACACTATTTGTATTACGCTACATTGGGCAATCGCCCTTAAATGGAAGTCAAACACAGTCCCATTCTCGCAAGTTATCTCTCGAGTTGATCAAATAATGTTATCTGAAAAAATATTTCACACACTGCATGACATCCCTATCTACAACACTAAATGGAACCCTTGCTTCACTTTTCGTCTACAAGAATGACCTGAGTGATTGTTTCCTTTTTTGTTGTGTTTGACCTTCTGGTTGCAGTCTTGTTTGACATGCCATGTAGCGGATAAGAACATATAGCATTGAGATTGTCATGTTTAACCTCGAATACTTATCTATTTGGATGACCATTGTCTAACTCTGTAGCCCAAATGATTTTGCGATAAGTAGTAGTTTTATATCTAATGTCATTTTGTACTGAAAACTTCTTTTTCTCAATAAAAAACGTTTAGTATAAAAGAAAATAAACAGATTCTTCTTGTCTATTAGGAATTGACTCAAAGCAGTTTGAAGAAGATTTCCTGTCAGCCCACAACAAATATCGGAAGCTGCATGGATCACCACCTCTCCTGCTGAACCGGGACCTCTGCAAGTCAGCTCAGAAGTGGGCTGACCACCTACTGTCCATCAAAGGCCTTCAGCACAGCAACACGGACCTGGGAGAAAACTTATACTACAAGAGCTCCTCCAACCCTCGAGATCTGCCAGGTACGCCATCAGTGATACACAGCCTTCCATCGGACCGCAGTGGCAATGCCAATGTGGGAAATGCACTACATACAACCCATCGCCACAGGATGACACAGGTTGGAGCATCACATGCCATGATTACTGGGCAGTATTGGGATTAGAGAATCCCTACAAAAAGGCAAGCCCTGGGTGGAAGGAAAGAAAATCACTTGATTCCCCCATCAACAGAGTCAGGGGAATGCCTGTGTTCTGGCGTGGGTGGCCTCCCTGGCTGGCAGAATACAATGAATATAAAAACAGAAGTAAAAAATCTCTGACAGGCTGTTTGTACCCAAGTTGATCAATGGATTGACTTGGGTACAATCAGCCTGCCCATACATGGATCGAAATTCAGCTGGTCCCTGCATGAGTTGTCATTAATTACCTCATTGTCAAAATGCTGTTTTCCTGAATATTATTTTACCCAGAGACCTGGAAGAAGCATGCAGATTAGAAAGTCAGAGTGGCACCAGAACCTCTAAACTAGTTTTAGGTCATTGGGGTTGATTTACTAAAGGCAAATAAACTGTGCACTTTGCAAGGGGATTTGTTCCAGAGTTTAGTAAATGAGGGGAAGCTCTATTGACTTCCATCATCAAATCATGTGCCAGCAAAAATGCTATTTTTTTATTTTCTTTGCATGTGATCGAGTAATCTTTTCAAGTGAAGATTCACCTCATTTACAAAGTCCTGGAGCAAATTCCTTTGCAGAATGCAACTGTACGTACAAAGTGCACAGTCTGTTTGCTTTTTGCAAATCAACCCCAATGACTCAGAAAGTGGTGAAGCCAGTGGATGAGAATGACAGACAGGAAACTAGTATTTTCACAAGATAACATCAGCAGTGGCAGCTTCTATACTTCTTCATTACGAGTTCCCTTTATTCAGAATAAGGATGATTGAAACTATCTTTATCTCTCACAGATTCAGGAGATACATAGTATGATAGTTCTGCTTAATAAGGAGAAATGTTCTACAAAATTCTGTCCCCTGTGCAATCCAGAAACCAAAAGTCATCGCAAATAAAGAAGTCCCACTTAGCAGAGAAGTCATCTCCATCCACGTCTGTTCCACTCTTTAGCATTAACACAAGTTAAAAGGGAACACCAGACACATTTTTCGATAGAATAGGTAAGGTTTAGAGCAGTTGTCAGGCTTCAAATGCTTGCAGCATACAATACTCTTAATAGCTAAAAAGAAATAAAGTATATGCTGCATCTCAATAGTTATTTGTAACCAGTTTATGACACTTTAGTACATCCATATATCTAAGAAACAAATGCATACAAAGGGGCAAAATGACAAAATGAAACTAAAAACCCTATTTACCCTAAAAAAAAAAAGGTTAAAGATAATAAGCAGGGCCCTAGCACTTTCATAGATAGAAAATATGAAAAAAATGCCTCTATTTTGCTGTCACTGAAAGCTTTGACTTCTGAGTATTGCACATTTTATTCATTTCAGCTCATTGTCTGGTTGGCCCATAATGTATATCCAGTCAACAAAGTAGAACCTTTCAAAGTGCCGGGTAACTTTTGTATCCTAATGCCCCGTATACACGATCGCACATTAATCAGACATTCCGACAACAAAATACATGGATTTCTTCCGACGGATGTTGGCTCAAACTTGTCTTGCATACACACGGTCACACAAAGATGTCGGAATTTCCGAACGTCAAGAACGCGGTGACGTACAACATGTACGACGAGCCGAGAAAAATTAAATTCAATAGCCAGTGCGGCTCTTCTGCTTGATTCCGAGCATGCGTGGCACTTTGTACGTCGGAATTGTGTACACACGATCGGAATTTGCGTGAACGGATTTTGTTGTCGGAAAATTTGAGAACCAGCTCTCAAATTTTGTGCAACGGAAATTCTGATGGAAACTGTCTGATGGAGCCTACACACGGTCGGAATTTCTGTCAACAAGCTCCGATCGCACATTTTACGTCGGAAAGTCCTACCGTGTGTACGGGGCATAAGTGTAAATGTGAGCTGACTTTCAATGAAATACGGTATTCCATATGGAGCTTCCTATTTATAAACAGGATTTTTTTATGTGAAGGATATCTCCATATGTTCATTTGAAAAAGCTAACAAATATATTAATAAGAAACATGGACTTCAAGTGAATAGTTTATAACACACATTGGTTAAAATAGCTACTGAGGTGTGCAGGGGCGTTGCTAGGTCTACAAAAGATTTGGGGCTAGAGCCCACAGCAGCGTAGTAAAGAAAGTCATACGCTTGGGCGGGCATACACGTGTATATACAGTAATATACGTGTGTGTGTGTGTATATATCCCCAGAGCCCCCCACTTACATCAGGGTCCCCAGAGAGTCCCCCACCTACATCAGGGTCCCCAGAGAGCCTCCCCTCAGGGACCACTGCAGAGACTCTGGGCTATGGGCCCCAGATTCTGGGCTATAGCCCCAAAAGCCACCCCCTAGAGACGCCACTGGAGGTGTGTAATAAATATACTGTACATAAAGCAACAGCAGGACCATAGATATTTTTTCTTTTCCCCTAATAAAAAGGTTTTTAATGCTGTCTGTGTCACCATACAGCTGATGTGTAGGTGTGATAGCACTGGACTAATAGGAGTGAGGTATTCATACAACCAAATATATCATAGAATTAAGGCCTGATTCACACATTTTTAGTGCTTTTTGCATTTTGCAGATTTGCACTACAGTCCATTTAACATGGAACATATTCTGTAGTGCAAATCTGCAAAATGCAAAAAGCACAAAAAATGCAAAAGGTGTGAATCAGGCGTGTGAATTAGGCCTCAGTCCTCCTTCACAGGGGCTGATGTGCAGTGAAGGTGCCATGTAGATGGACCTTTTTCTGGCCCTGAGCTGCTGCCCCTCTGATGTTCTCGAAGAGAACACTCCGTGGATAGCAAAATTCTGGGGTGGGTGCTGAGGAGCATCCAGTACAAAAGTTCATGAAAAAAAAAAAAAGGTCAAATCGAATTGTTTATTGAACAAAGATATTAGATGAAGCCAACGCGTTTCAGGGGTAATGCCTCTCCCTTCTTTTGGGCTAGAGTACAGAAAAGCAGAATATGACATAAATAATGCATAAAAAATATATATATTAAATACACCTCATAAGAAATATACATGAATACAGAAAAGCAGTATATTTCATAATAACTCATAAAAAAATATATATGATATATATACACACATCATAAGAAATATACATGAATAAAGAAAAGCAGAATATGATCTAAATAACTCATGAAAAATATATATAATACATATAACTCCTTATAAATATACATGAATACAGAAAAGTGGATATCAACATAATAATTCATAAAAAAAAATGTATATACAGTATATATCATATATGAATCATAAAAAATATACATGAATACAGAAGAGACATAAATAACTCATTAAAAAATATATAATATATATAACTCCTAAGAAATATACATGAATACAGAAAATCAGATATCGACATAATAACACATATATAGATATAGTAATTATGTCAATATCTGCTTTTCTGTATTCATTTATATTTCTTATGATTTATATATATTTTTATAAATCATAAGAAATGTACACAAATACAGAAAAGTAGAATGTGACATTAAAAACTCATTAGAAAAATGTAACTTATAAGAAATATACATCAATGCATATATAACTATCTGTTGAGACACCGTTATAAAATGTAGAAATAATTACAGTAATAGTAGTAAATACATAAAATCTTAAATGTAGAAACAGTCATAAAAATAGTAGCACATAATCAAAAAAATCACAATAAATATATCAGATAGTCGGGATGGATCGATACACCCTACAGGAATGTTTCCACTTGCGCCCATCTCAGAGACAGCAAACTTGTTCTACTGGGTCACAAACAAGAAGAAAAACACCTTATAGCAGAGCAGGGTAAGGTCGGAAGCCTCATTAGATTATTACTGCTGTCCACCCTTCTGATGGGGACATTCCCCTCAGTTTCTATGTAGTCACCAAAACAGGAAGTGAGAGAAAATCCCCCTTTGAGACACAGACAGAAACAAAAAGCTGACATACATTCTAACCATTCCACTCCCATCTAAATCAAGAAAAAAGGTAAGTTCTGTTTTTACATCCTGGAAGGTTGAAGCAGGTTTTGCGAGAGAAAGATGTCATACTACTCATAATTCTCTATTGTCTTTCATTATATTCAGGTAATGAACCAGTGGACAGCTGGTACAAAGAGATTGAGAACTATAACTTCAGCAGACCTGGCTTTTCCAGTAACACAGGTAAGAAGAATTCAGAGCATGATTGTTTGTATGTGCATTAAAGAGGAAGGTAGTGGGGATGGAAGGAGAGAAGAGATGAGGAGGGAGAGAGGAAGAGAAGTAAGGGAGAAAGGAATAGATAGAGGAAAGAGAAGAAGGGAGGGAGGGAGAAAGAAACGCATGAAGGAATTGTTGTGTTTACAATTTGTACAGCATAGGGTCTGATCGTGCTGCATCTGCGTGAGGGCCCATTGATATTTGTGCTTTACTGCAGTGCGTGGTGAAACACGCACATTCCTGCAACACACCTGCTTTATGGTGCCATTTTTGGTAATGGTAACCCAACACACTGTACAGTAAGTAGAGTGCAAGGCGCCATGGAACGCACAACATTGTGCCTTTATGGTGTGCTGTTTTGCTAAAAGAAAGGTAATGTGTGTTTTTTCATCTGTTGTGGTGGCAGGCAGTCCATTCATAATGAATAAGCTGCCCTAACACAACACATGTTAACACACAAAGTAATGTGTGTTAATGCACTGCAATGGTTCACTAAAGTGTGAATCAGCTCTCAATAAATTCTCCCATTGCACAGAAGGCAAATAGTTCATGTACAATAGCAACATCTAGTGGTCCAAAATCAAACTGTTTATAAATTAAAACCTTAAAGTGTCAGTTCACTTTTTCAGAAAAACTGAAAAAGTGAACTAACACTGTACATACTCCCCACCTCCCCCAGCCCCACTGTACTTACCTCTGTGGATGCTAAGCTGTCAGTGCCCATGTATTGGTCTGGGGATTTGAAATGCTCTTTTCCCTCTTCTCTGTGCAGTGCTTCTGGGATGAATCAGAGAGATTCTGATTGGTCAGCATCGGCACAGAGCATCGCTCTGATCTGTCCCAGAAGCCCTGGATGGAGAAGAGGGAGACAAGCAGGGATTTCAAATCCGCAGACATGGGCACTGACAGCTCAGCATCCACAGAGGTAAGTACAGTGGGGATGGGGGAGGTGGGGAGGATGTCGATGTGTGTTCACCTTTTTCATTTTTTCTGAATAAGTGAACTAACATTTTAATGTTTTAATTTAAAAACAGTTTGGTCTTGGACCACTAGATGTCACTATTGTACGCTATTTGCAATTTAATGCTATGGGAGAATTTATTGAGAGCCGATTCACACTTTAGTGAACCATTGCAGTGCACTACCATACGTTACTTTGTGTGTTAACATGTGTTGTGTTAGGGCAGCTTTTCATTATGAATGGAGGTGGGAAGGATGTACAGTCTTAGTTTACCTTTTCATTTTTCCTGAAAAGATGAACACTTTAATGTGTCAATTTCAAATCCCAGACCGCACTGACAGCTCAGCACCCACAGAAATAAGTACAGCGGGGACCAGTGGGTGGTGAGGGTGTGTGGTGTCAGTTCACCTTTTCTGAAAAGGTAAACCACAATTTAAACCACTGGGAGGATACATTTGGGGGCCTATGTACAAAATATTCACTGTGCGGATTTGACAAATATCCGCATAATCAGAGTGAAAATTGCCATAATTTCTCTAATACATAGAAACATAGAAGAATGACGACAGAAAAAAAGACAGGGTGGTCCATTGAGTCAGAACTTTTAGACTCTGCAGAAGTTTCTGCAGAAGTTTGGATGGAGCTTAACACTCCAGAAGTCACCGCTGAAACTGACCCACTGCTTGGAATATCTGGGCCTGATTCTGGACACAGGTCTTTCTTCCCTCCAGACAAGCTCCTGCTTCCATGTACCCATCTGCTTTTGCATGAGGGTCTTGGGCCTGAAGATAGCCTAGTATCATGCTCCCAGTTTCACCCCAGACCACTGCAATCCACAATTTAGTTTTTTGTCTCTGAATTGTCCCATTCGCCTGACCAGCTAAACTAAGCTTGCCCTAATGTGATGAGTTTCCTGTCTGGCACTGGAATTGGGGAGGTACTTTCTCCCACCGCCTCAGACGACGTCCTATGACGAAACGCGTAAGTGGAGTTGGGTACGCACTCGCGTCACTTCCGGTTTGCGAATCTGCAGTCCGTGGAACGCACGCCAGCTCCGAGCTCACTTTCAGCAACCAGAATATGCTAGCTGTTATACTTGACTGAGTCAAGTTTTATCTGTAAACTTTTTAACTATTTTTAATAAAACGGACCATTCAGGTCTTCATTATGAGTGCCCGTCTTTTTCATCCATGAGGACACCCTATAGGGAGCCGCAGAGGTGTTTCATTGCAACATATATACTCGTGGTGGAGAGACCATGGAGGAGCTAAGGTGTCCAAATACCCCAGCATCTATTGAGCTAAGGAGGAGGTGATCATTCCGTGAACTGCCTAGACACTCAATACATGCTTTCTGCCCCTGCAGGGGTGCAGGGTTCTGGTGAGTGGGGAACTGAAGGGGAGCACGGAAGTCACTTGTTTTATGGTACACTCGTGGCTAAAACCAGGCACGGACCACACTGGTTAAAGCACAAAAGTCACTGGAAATTCTGACACTACATGCAATATTTTCAAAATAGAAATATTAATTTAACCTCCCTGGCGGTATGATTATTTCGGATTTTAGGTGCTGAAAGCGGTACAATTATTTTGCATGGAAATTTGGCGTTTTATATTGTAGGTCTGTAAATCTTAACAATAACACACTTAAATCTGTCCAAACCAGAGTCTAGTAGATATCCCGGGTATGATAAAGTTTGAAACACAAAAACATAAATTATAATATAATAAATAAAAATTAATAATTAAAAAAAATAAAAAAAAATAGTAATAAAATAAATTTCCCCACAGTTCACTATCGCTCAATTCTGCAAGTGTTCTAATTTACTATCGCTGTTTTCTAGCTGGTCTAAAGCCACTTTTGACGTAAAGGGACACTTTTTGGTTGCTATGGACAATCTCCAGTTTCCAGGCAGAAAGAACAGGATATATAATATAAAACTGCATGCAGGGCATGGGCCAGAGCACTGGGGACAAAAGGGATGTGAAATCATTTCATACAGTACTGTAATCTGTAAGATTACAGTACTGTATGTGTTATGATTTTGACATTTTTTTGAATTTGCCGCCAGGCTCCGCCCCCGTGCGTCGCGACGCTCGCAGGGAACGGAGCCTGGCACGGAGAGGCTTCGGAGGAGGACGGAGCCCTCGGACACTGCGGGGGACATCGCAGGATCCCGGGGACAAGGTAAGTAACGCCGCCCCAGGATCCTGCAATGCGATCCCGAGTGTGGCTCGGGTTTACCGCTAATGGTACTGAATTTTAACCCCGAGCCACACTCGGGAAAACCGCCAGGGAGGCTACGTGTACCAGATTCTGTTGTTTTTTTTAGAAATTTTTCACTGGACTTTTATTATGTCTTTTTCAGTTTCTAAAGATTGCATTTATATCGTTTACAAGGAACTATTAGTCACGCATGATCAGGGTCTTCATGTGGTAGATTTCCAATCTAATTGGAAGGCACATGCAGACCTGATAAGAAATATATTATAATCTTGCACATGCGTTTGTACTTTCAACTCTATAGCGCAAGGTAATCACAGGGATAAAAATATCATTGAAATAGGAGCACAAATAGGTATACAAATACCCTCTGTTAAAGATAACACGGATAATACTCTAGTCTTTACCCCACTATCCACCTGGGATAAGCAACCCAAATAGTGGTTCACTTTTCAGGTAACGGAAGTGAAAAAACACCCTCCCTGCTTGCACATTCACCCGGAAAGAGTGACTCACTGTGGAGGATCACTCTCTGGGTGACAGGCAGCGCCACCAAACCTATACCTATCTACAAATTCTTTTTAAGGGGGTTCCAGTTGGGACTACCTCAAGGGAGGTAGCAGCCCATACCTAAGCGCGGAGTACAACCAAATATATACTTTTTCCCATCTTCTTGAAAGTTGCTCACAATTGACCCCAACCTGTCGGGCTGGGCTGGAGTGCTGGAGACCCTCACAATACAGGGGACTTGACTGCCAGTGGAAGCCATGCTCCCAATGATCAACATCCTGGAACTCAGGGCAATTTGGGTGTCCCTCCAACACTGAATTCTATTACATGCAAAACGCTGCATTTAGCATGGAAAAAAAGTCCCCCACCCTTTCCAAAAATGCAGAGGCACAAAATGCATTGATGTGAACATGTTCCATAGGAACCCATGTTAAAAAATTCCCATGCATTTCTGCCTTAGACAAATCTTAGTGGTTAGAAAGAGTCAGCACAAAAAGGGCCTGTAGGTAGTTCGATTGGCAGAGGCGCCAGATGAGGTTGTTCAAAGGATAGGTATGAGTCGCCTGCTTTAGTAAAACATCCAATTGATTTATTTCACCAAATAAAATGTGTTTCATGGCATTAAATTGTCACTTCCTCAGTTCAAGGTGATAAAATTGGTGTCTAATATCAGCTGATAGTGAGATCCATTTGGGGAATCTTCTTTATTGGCCACTTGGTGGAATGCAGAGCTTGTGGCAATGATGTGACATGTGATTCACCTAGATCACAGCCTCAACAGTTGTAAGTTCATTTTGACCTCTTTTCAATTTATTGTGGAAGCACTGCATTCTTGTTTTTGAAAGACCCTACTACACTATAACGGCTTTCCCGTCTCCCTGTCTTTTCTTTTTTGGTAGAAAATCTGAGATTTACCAGAAACCTCTGGCTAGCTCGTGAGGATCCTTTGGTCCATGATCTACCACCACAACCCAGGCCTTATAAGACAAATCTTGTCTTTTCTCCAGTCTGGTCTGGGCCAGTGTTTGGTCTTAAGTACCATAAATGGTCAGATTTTGGTCCTAGGCTTGCCTTTCGGCCTTAGCCACTTGCCTCTCACTCATTGGTGAAAGTCTTTGTGCGGGATATCGCTCCCATTGTTCCCCCTGTATGCTCCCTAGTGACTCAGTGGGTACCTCAACCTCATTTTGTTGGTTCTTCAGAATTGCTTCCTGCTGCACTATTGTATTCTGACAGTAGGGAAAATACACAGATCAGCACTGCAGCCTATTGCCTGCCGCATTAATTGAGCAGATTTTATCCGACAGGGCGGTTGAACAGAACTCGATCATTAGATTGACTTCTGTTCAATTACAGTGACCACACATGGATCAAAATTCGGCCAGTCGTTGCTGACCTGGCCGAATTTCGTTCAATGTATGGCCAGCTTAGGAGCCTGTGTCTTGTAACTTACGTTAGGAAAGGGATTTTACAGGGAAGTCAAAATTCCTATTTTTCTAGACTGTAGACTATAGAGCAAAGTGAATCCCATAAAAGTTAGAAGTGAGCTTCTGTGCAATGGTCTAAACATACAACCTGTTCATTCTGAGTTTAGCATTCCTCCAGGGCAGCTGAAGTAAATGAATTGTAATTTTTGTTGGAAAAAAGTTACAAAAGCTATTTCTGCTGTACACTTGCTATTCATTCATGACACTCTTGTGATTATACTTATGTGTTAGATGTTGCAATTTAAGTTTGTGTACTCAGCCACTCAACATTTTTCAATGCAAAATAATAGTTATTATTTTTTTCTGATAATAAAATAAATGTGTCTTCCTTAAGGGCACTTCACCCAGGTTGTGTGGAAAGACTCAAAGGAGGTTGGCTATGGCGTGGCCACAGATGGCAAGCGGGTCTACTTTTTGGTGGCCCAGTACAGCCCAGCGGGGAACATCACCAATCCAGGCTATTTTGAGAAAAACGTTCAGCCTGCTGGAACAGCAACACCTGCAAACAGCAACTCAACTGACTCACGCTGGAAACCAGCAGGCAACAAGGAACCTGCAACAGAGAAGAACTACAACAACCAGAATCCTATTTCAGACAGCAGTACAGGTGAGAGGCTGGAGGATCTAAACTATGGATCAACAAACCTACCAGTTTTGTGTTTAGTGTGCTGTATCAGTGCTGTTTTAATGGTTTTGGGTTTATTAGGTGGACATGGCTGAAACCTATTAAGTAATAGCTAACCTTTTAATTGAAGATGATGGCGTGTTCACATAGTAAGTATTTTTTAGACAATGTCCCAAGGATGGTAATTGTTGTCTTCACTTTTAAGAACTTTGCTCTTATTAAAAGTCAGGATATTTAGAACATCTCTTCACTTCTAGTGAGAGCAGTTAAAAAGCATTCCAGGAACTGAATGCCTAAAAAAATGCAAGTACAGAATCTGTGTTGATGTTTAACATCCAATTGTATTTTTGAATTTTTTGTTAAGGAAAATGCGACTTTCTGCATTTAGGGCAAAGAGACAGGTTCTCTTAAAGTGGCATTTAACTCTCCCAATCAACTCTGATTATGTTTAATCCTCATGCTGCTATCATTGGTAAATAGATAGGAAAGTACCGTGTTTAATTGTTTTAATTTTTTTTACATTTCTTCAGTTGCTTCCTGGTTTCATGCCTAGGCATTTCACTGTTCCCTGATACTCAAGATCTAAGCTGTAGTGGGGCTGGGAATGGTATGAACCAGAGGTACTAATTGGCTGTCTTCCCCTGGGCAACCAGTCAGCACCTCTACTTATCACAGATATCACCCCAAGCCACAGCTTAGAGTTGTGGCAAATGGCTGGTACATGAAGGAAGCATGGTCCTGCCAACAGAGAAATATTCAGGGGCCTTAGTGGTACCTAGCATTGGGATCAGCAAGGAAGTGGGGTGTCAAAGTAATATTATATTGTGGGTTTACGTATGCTTTAAACACCTCTATATATGACTTCCCCTTCATAGTTCAATTAAAATGCAGGTGACCCAAGAGACTCCAGTGGACAATAGTGGTGTAACCATGAGAAATGTGTGAATTGTGCCAGGGACAGAAGGAAATTACAAGTACTTTGCCGGCTAAAGCAATTCACATATACTGTATGCATTGTGTAGCGCTGGTAGATTTGCGATCTACCATCTGATAGGAAAATTTAGTAAATTGCTCGTTAGGGGAAGTTAGATTTGCCTCTGTTCCAGCTTGGCTGACGTTGCGTGTGTTTCCATACTGGGCCAATGGGTGTCGTTGTTACTATTGGCTAGTGTTGGAAAGGCAACGTGTTAAAGCGTATGGATGCTCTTCTGTCCCGGAGACAACTCAGTGGAGGTGGTCCTCCGAGTTTCATTCTGGGAGAGGGTATTTATGGGACAGACGCCATGTTTTAGGGTCGTTTTACAGCCACCTGCTGGCCCTCCTGGCCGACAGGTATGCGTTAGAGTGCTACCTCGTGGTCCTCCTTTCCGGAGGCCCATGCCGCTGTGGCGCATGGGTGGGCCCAGAAGCTTGTCTGGGGCCTTCCACAGCAGCCGAGGAATGGTCCTGAGCTGTCTATCCAGAGTGAAGAAGCTGGACAACCGAGGAGATCCCAGGGGAGGACCTGTCATGGAAGGATCATGCAGAGTGCTGGTCTGGAGAGGGGCCTGGTGACTCGGTTGGAGGACGTATCCTAAAGTAACTTTACAGCATAGTGTTGCCGGGTTTGGCTTAAAGGTTCAGGCACTGTGACTGACATTTACCACAAAACCAATACATCCTGTGGCAGAGGATCGTACGGGTTTATCTCAAGCAAGTCTGTGGCAGAGACTTTTGTTCGTGCTACGTACTGGCTGCTAGGCAAGTGAGAGAGGCCTATCCAGGCGAGCAAAGATTGTGTCCCACGAGGGGAGCGCATTCTATTGTAATATTCAACCCTAAAGGACATTCGTCAAGAATCCTACAGAAAGGTATTTGAGCTTTCCCTGAAGTTTTCCCTTCTGCCTCTTTCCTGCTACTTCCTTCGTTAATTGTTCAATAAAGCATTGAAAACATACTCAAGTGTTGGTGCTTGTATCGTCCGGAGGTAAACTCAACGGAACCCTAGACCCGGTGCCGGTGAAACAGAGAGAAGGAGAGTGAAGGTAACAAGCCCGCTTTAAACCAGCAGCTCCACCGAGAGTTATTGCTACAATTGTATAGCTCTGTGTAGGTTGAATTCCACTTTACTGTGAAACATCAGTCCAGAAAGACTAAGTGGAACTAAACCCCTCTATCGTTTTCAGCCGAAGAAGCTGCCATCTTGGCCTCTGTTTGATCTTCAACTGCCATGATGTTGCCCATGTGGTCAGTTATGACACCAGCCATCGGATGGTTTGACAGTTTGATTGAGAGCACAGCCAATGTGACATGTGCCACGAATGTAGCTGTTTTTTGGAACTGTTAAATGGATGGGTTTAGTCCTGCTTTAAGCGATACCACTGGAAGCCATTGGCAAAGGCAGGTGGCAGAGGCACAGTTGCCATGAAATTTTTTTTTTTTTTTTGGTGGAAGAAAGATTTAAAAGTTTGGAGTTAACATGCATTCTTCAGCCACTCTTACAAGAAAGATTCCGTCTCCTATTTGTCTCCCCAAACGCCTCTAAATATAACATTGAGAGCACATAATTCACACAATCCTCTGATCTTCTCAGTTTTTGTGAATTTATTTCCATGTTCTTTCTGAGGGTGAAAGGACTGATGTATCACAGCTTACCGGTAATTCAGTGTCTGGTGAATGAAGCAAGCGCACAAGTTATATAATAGGAGCAATCTTTTCCAGGTTTAGGGGCAGCTTTCGGCACGGTGGGCACTTGGTCGCCTCTAAATATGTTTTCTTACCGGCCATTATTTTGGCAAAAAAGGAGAGTATAACAGCACACCCAGTTCTCTGTACTAGATAAAGATTCTTGTGCTGTCAATTCCCTTATTGTCCTTTCAGCCCAATGGTAAATCTTTCTTGGCACTAAGTAGTAGTAAAAGGTCACATAGTAAATAGTTATTTAGGTTTAAAGGAGGCCAGCGTTTGTCAAGCTCATTTTTTTTTTTTTTGTTCGCCTTTTCTGCACAATCATTTCTTATGAGGGGTAATAGATAAAGCGAGAGCTTTAAAGAGCTAGCATAACATCGGTTAAAGCTTTCAATTAATTTGAGCAGTTTTACTACAATTTTACTATTTCTGTATTAGGCCCCTGATATCAAAGGGGACATGAATTCTAGCGCCATAACCATCTGTGGCCTTTGAAGCTGGATTCTTATTGGATCTCACTCGGTGGCCAAAGATCACAGAGGGACAGAAGTGTTTTTTGACTTTGATAGCAGCCTTTATCTTTGGCCAGCCCATGGCACACTATGCATATAATGAACAAGGGTGCTGGTATGTAGAACCTCTATTTACCCGCTAGCTATCATTGGCCAAGGAGTGAATTATAGTCCACTTTGCTAACGCTTTGGATTTTCCATTATTCTCTTATTATTTTTGTAAAAAATTTAAAGCAAGCAAGTACTTTTCAGTCAACAATGTCATTTGGTCATAGTAATGTGTGCTCATTTATTCTAGTGAAGTATGGTGACCCTGTCCTTTTAACATAGCTCCTAACTGTCCCTCATTTTAAGGGACTGTCCCCCTTTTGGAACCAGTTCCCTGTTCTTTTTTCCTTCTCAGTTGTCCTTTTTGGTATAATGCAGGTGTCTCCGAACTTTCTAAACAAAGGGCCAGTTTACTGTCCGTCAGACTTTATGGGGGTCAGACTGTGGCCATTGCGAGTAGAAGTTGCCCTGGCATTAGTGGGAGTAAGTAATGCAAACAATTTCTACATGTAGGAATAGTGACCCATCATTGGTGTCAGTGGGAGGAATAGTGCCCCATCATTGGTGTCAGCAGGAGGAATAGTGACCTATCATTAGTGTCAGCAAGAGGGATAGTGCCCTGTCATTAGTGTCAGCAGGAGGAATAGTGACCCACCGTTGCTGTCAGCAGGAGGAATAGTGCCCCATCGTTGGTGTCAGCAGGAGGAATAGTGCCCCATCGTTGGTGTCAGCAGGAGGAATAGTGACCCATCGTTGGTGTCAGCAGGAGGAATAGTGACCCATCGTTGGTGTCAGCAGGAGGAATAGAGACCCATCGTTGGTGTCAGCAGGAGGAATAGTGACCCATCGTTGGTGTCAGCAGGAGGAATAGTGCCCCATCGTTGGTGTCAGCAGGAGGAATAGTGCCCCGTCCTTGCTATCAGTGGGAGGAATAGTGCCCTGTCATTGGTGTCAGTGGAAGGAATAATGCCCCATCATTGGTTTCCGTTGGAAGATATATCCCCCCCATTGCTGGTGTCAGTGGGAAGAATAGTGCCCCATTGTTTATGTCATTAGCAGGAATTATGCCCCTCTGTTGCTGTCAGTGGGAGGAAAAGTGACCCATCGGTGGTATCAGTGGGAGGAATATTGCCCCATTGTTTGTGTCAATGCCAGATATAGTGCCCCATTGTTGGTGTCAGTTGGAGAGATAGTGGGGTTGATTTACTGAAGGCAAATCCACTGTGCACTTGGAAGTGCAGTCTCTGCAGATTTGAGGGGGACATGCAAGGAAAATAAAAAAAATGCATTTTTGCTTGCACAGGATTAGATGATAGAAATCAGCAGAGCTTCCCTTCATTTCAAATCTCCCCTTCAGATCTACAACGACTGCACTTCCAAGTGCACTTGTAGTGCACAGTATATTTGCCTTTTATTAAATCAACCTCCCTGTCTCGTATCAGTGGGAGAAAATGTGCCCCAAGGGCTGAATAAAAATGTACTACTTAAAGTAGATGGCAAGTATAGCAACGTAAACATCTCAATGCATGTGATCACAGTAGCCCTTTGCTGCTAGAGATCTCTTTGTTAACAAATCAAATTTAAAAAATATTTTTATAGCACTTTTTAAGCAGTCTTGCGAGCCCTGGAACCTATTGTGTCTCTCCCTGGTAGTGGGTGGATCTAGCAACTTACCTTTGGGGAGCCTGGGAAATGGGGATTCAACAATAACTCCAAGCCTAACAATACCTGGATGGTGAAGGACACCAGCGTGATGACGTCACTTCTCACAGGGATAAGGAAGTTAGACAGCAGGTGAAGGAATTCAGCAGCACTGGCTGATTGTTGATAGCCCTCCATAGAAAGTATACTATTTCCAATATCACTAGCAGGATCAATAGGTAAATACTATGTTGAAAATCACTTGAGTAATAACAGTTGGATGTATATGTGGATCGATTTTTTTAAATTGGGTGGAGATCCACTCCAGCTGTCAAAATTGAGAATACCGTAAATTGAACAAGTCTTTTAATTACTGCATTAAAAAGCTAATGTAAAGGAAAAGTAGCTGGGGGGGGGGGGGGGGGTGGAGCACATGTGGGTCTAACCAATTATTTTCTGGAGGAGTGATTAGAAATTACAGGGGCATGTCCTTTTCCCATGTACCTTGTGCTAAATAGTGTACCCGTAAGTGTGTGCAGCCTATTGCATTAGGGTGTGCAACCCAAAGCTCAAACACAATTGCCTTTCTCTGCAGCTTCAGTTGCACGGGACAGTGATAGAA
The DNA here is from genome assembly GCF_042186555.1 of Aquarana catesbeiana. NCBI lineage: Eukaryota > Metazoa > Chordata > Amphibia > Anura > Ranidae > Aquarana > Aquarana catesbeiana. The sequence goes on along the minus strand of NC_133332.1, from coordinate 241,355,148 downwards.
TCGGAAGGGCTTCCTGTTCATTTACAAACTGAAGCATAATAAACACAGTTCACTATGCTTCAATTATGAATGAACGCAGTTTATGTATTCACTTTGTTCATTTAGAAAAGGAAGGAACAAGTTAAAGAGGTTGTAAATTCCTTTAAAAAAAACACATTTTAAAAAAAGGAAAAAAAAACCTGGAAGACAAAGGCATAATGAGCTAGTATGCATCCCATACTAGCTCGTTATGAAATACTTACTTTAGAACGAAGCCCTCCAGCAGCGCCCGCACACCGCTGAGACGGCTGACATCTTTCCCTGTTTCTGCTGGGTTTGCGAGCTCCGGCGCTGTCAGTAGCCCGATGACGTCACTCCCGCGTATGCGTGCGGGAGCCGCTTTTTGCAGCACAGGGCTCAGAAGGAAAAGCACCCGTGGCCGTTCCTTCAGAGTGCATGCGCCAGTGATGTCACTGGCTGCATGTAATGTAAATATCTCCTAAATGGTGCAGGTTTAGGAGATATTTACACTACCTATAGGTAAATGTCTGCAGAGGAAATGTACTTCCTGTTTAAAGACATATTTACTAGCCCCTTCCCCTGTTCTCATTTCTAAAACATCCCCCGCAGCAGATGGGGGGGGAAAGGAGGGAAGCCAGCAGCACATCACCCTAATCATCATAGTGATTAGGGTGTTCCCTGGCACACCCCCTGCGCACGCCTATGAATTTACTTTATCATGTAAATAAAAGTTGAGAGGTATTCCTGTAGTAATCCTAGCAACAGGTTTATTACATAAGGCCAAAGTCCATAAGGAAAATGTATTTGCTAATGATAATGCAAAACAGTAAGTTTACAGGGAAAACAATGACAGATTGATTGGTTATATTGAGCTTTGATGTCTTATATGCAGGAGTAAAAAATTGTAAAAATCAAAAGACAAATATGCAGCAGTGTACTCTTTATACATAGATCCCTTTGCCAGGTTCTTCTTGCATGTAGTTTTCACACTGTGCAGCAGGGGTCACCCTTGAGAGAGCTATCACCTCCAGCTATGCAAATAGTGCTAATGTGCTATGACCCATAACAATTAAAGTGTTACTTAGTAACACTTTAATTGTTATGGGTCGTAACAGTAATATGAAAATAGTTAATCTGTCCACAGCTTATAAATCTTCTTTATACATTAAAATATTGCCACTATATACCTTTTTGGATGATCTGTATACCACGGTCAGTGATAAACTGCACAGTTTCTCCAATTGTGAGAGTTCAGGTAGGAGGAGCTTTCCACTTTGGCCTGTATACACGCCCACATGTGTGATGCCAATGTCATGTGACCTGGCTATCTGAGAACAAGTAATTATTCTCTTCAGCATAAAAGACACAACTGAGCATGTGCAGGTTGGCTACTCTGCCTGTGTTAGCTGGCTTTCCCAAGCTACATAGTTACATAGTAGGTGAGGTTGAAAAAAGACACAAGTCCATCAAGTCCAACCTATGTGTGTGATTATGTGTCAGTATTACATTGTATATCCCTGTATGTTGCGGTCATTCAGGTGCTTATCTAATAGTTTCTTGAAGCTATCAATGCTCCCCGCTGAGACCACCGCCTGTGGAAGGGAATTCCACATCCTTGCCGCTCTTACAGTAAAGAACCCTCTACGTAGTTTAAGGTTAAACCTCTTTTCTTCTAATTTTAATGAGTGGCCACGAGTCTTGTTAAACTCTCTTCTGCGAAAAAGTTTTAACCCTATTATGGGGTCACCAGTCCGGTATTTGTAAATTGAAATCATATCCCCTCTCAAGCGTCTCTTCTCCAGAGAGAATAAGTTCAGTGCTCGCAACCTTTCCTCATAACTAAGATCCTCCAGACCCTTTATTAGCTTTGTTGCCCTTCTTTGTACTCGCTCCATTTCCAGTACATCCTTCCTGAGGACTGGTGCCCAGAACTGGACAGCATACTCCAGGTGCGGCCGGACCAGAGTCTTGTAGAGCGGGAGAATTATCGTTTTATCTCTGGAGTTGATCCCCCTTTTAATGCATGCCAATATTCTGTTTGCTTTGTTAGCAGCAGCTTGGCATTGCATGCCATTGCTGAGCCTGTCATCTACTAGGACCCCCAGGTCCTTTTCCATCCTAGATTCCCCCAGAGGTTCTCCCCCCAGTGTATAGATTGCATTCATATTTTTGCCACCCAAATGCATTATTTTACATTTTTCTACATTGAACCTCATTTGCCATGTAGTCGCCCACCCCATTAATTTGTTCAGGTCTTTTTGCAAGGTTTCCACGTCCTGCGGAGAAGTTATTGCCCTGCTTAGTTTAGTATCGTCTGCAAATACAGAGATTGAACTGTTTATCCCATCCTCTAGATCGTTTATGAACAAATTAAATAGGATTGGTCCCAGCACAGAACCCTGGGGAACCCCACTACCCACCCCTGACCATTCCGAGTACTCCCCATTTATCACCACCCTCTGAACTCGCCCTTGTAGCCAGTTTTCAATCCATGTACTCACCCTATGGTCCATGCCAATGGACCTTATCTTGTACAGTAAACGTTTATGGGGAACTGTGTCAAATGCTTTTGCAAAATCCAGATACACCATGTCTACGGGCCTTCCTTTATCTAGATGGCAACTCACCTCCTCATAGAAGGTTAATAGATTGGTTTGGCAAGAACGATTCTTCATGAATCCATGCTGATTACTGCTAATGATACCGTTCTTATTATTAAAATCTTGTATATAGTCCCTTATCATCCCCTCCAAGAGTTTACATACTATTGATGTTAGGCTAACTGGTCTGTAATTCCCAGGGATGTATTTTGGGCCCTTTTTAAATATTGGTGCTACATTGGCTTTTCTCCAATCAGCTGGTACCATTCCAGTCAGTAGACTATCTGTAAAAATTAGGAACAACGGTCTGGCAATCACTTGACTGAGTTCCCTAAGTACCCTTGGATGCAAGCCATCTGGTACCGGTGATTTATTAATGTTAAGTTTCTCAAGTCTAATTTTAATTCCGTCCTCTGTTAACCATGGAGGTGCTTCCTGTGTTGTGTCATGAGGATAAACACTGCAGTTTTGGTTACTGAAGCCCCCTGATTCACTCGTGAAGACTGAGGAGAAGAATAAATTCAATACCTTTGCCATCTCCCCATCCTTTGTAACCAGATGTCCTTCCTTATTCTTTATGGGGCCAATATGGTCTGTCCTCCCTTTTTTTACTGTTTACATACTTAAAGAATTTCTTGGGATTTTTTTTGCTCTCCTCCGCTATGTGTCTTTCATGTTCTATCTTAGCCGTCCTAATTGCACCCTTACATTTCCTGTTGCATTCTTTATAAAGTCTGAATGGTGAGGATGATCCCTCAACCTTGTATTTTTTGAAGGCCTTCTGCTTTGCTTTTATATGCATTTTTACATTGGAGTTAAGCCATCCAGGACTTTTGTTCGCTCTTTTAAATTTATTACCCAATGGGATACATTGGCTAATGCCCTTATTTAATATGCTCTTAAAGCAAACCCATCTCTCTGTATTCTTTGTTCCTAATATTTTATCCCAGTTTATGCCTTTTAGCAAGGTTTGTAGTTTAGGGAAGTTGGCTCTTTTGAAATTCAGTGTCTTTGTATTCCCTTTATGTTTCCTATTTGTGTGATTTATACTGAAACTAATTGACCTGTGATCGCTGTTACCTAAATTGCCCCGTATTTTCACATCCGTGATCAGGTCTGTATTGTTGGTAATCAGTAGATCCAGTAATGTTTTATTTCTAGTTGGTGCGTCTACCATCTGACCACCCATAAAATTGTCCTGCAAGACATTAAGGAATTGGCGAGCCTTAAATGAATGCGCAGTTCCCTCCACCCAGTCTATGTCTGGATAATTAAAATCCCCCATTATGATAACACTTCCCATCCTTGCTGCTAATCCAATTTGTGATAGGAGATCCGTCTCCACTTCCTCCCTCAGGTTAGGGGGCCCATAGCATACTCCCAGTATTATTTTCCCCTTAGCTTCATCCCTTTGGAGCTCTACCCATAAGGATTCCACCTCCTCCCTAGCTCCCTTAGTGATGTCATCTCTCACATTCACTTGTACATTATATTATAGCTAGACATTGCAGGAGGGAAGGATCTGTGCATACAGGATAAAACAGCCTTTTCACACAATGCAGAGGATTAACCCCTTAAAGGGGTTGTAAAGGTTCATGTTTTTTCACCTTAATGCATCCTATGTATTAAGGTGAAAAAAAATCCGACAATACCGGCCCCCCCAGCCCCCCCCTCCATTTTACTTACCTGAGCCCGTTCACCTGATGCGCCGCTTTGCCGCTCAGCCTGGTCGTTGATTGGCTAGAATGGATTGATTGAAAGCAGCGCAGCCATTGGCTCGTGCTGCTATCAATCACATCCAATGACGCGGCGTGCCTGGGGGCGGGGTCGAGTGATACAGTCAGCGGCTATAGCCACTGGCTGTATCACGGGAGCGTGCCCGCAAGAAATAGACACCATGTGAGGGAGCTCGCATGAAGGTGTTTAGTTCTTGCAGGAAGGAGCTGAGACAGCCGCCGAGGGACCCCAGAAGACCAGGTTCGGGGCCACTCTGTGCAAAACAAGCTGCACAGTGGAGGTAAGTATAACGTGTTTGTTATTTTTTTTTTTTTTAATTACCTTTACAACCCCTTTAAGTTCCATAGTGAGTATAACAAGCATGCTATGCTACATATACAGACAGGTTTTACTGTTGTGGGTTTGGTAACACCTTAGGTGTTGGAAATAGATTACAGTGGATATAGTTTAGCACACTTTGAACAATGACAGCCATGGGATATGATGCGGTCTGCACAGGGGACACGTGGTAAAACTGGAGTTTAATCTGCTTATATTTTTTCTTCCCTATTCCTCCCTCATCATGCTAAGGAAATGTTTAAATAAAACCTTTCCGATTTCGTTACATTCCTTATTTCAAACCCAGTGATGTCATTACTGAGTCTCTGTGCTTCTCTCTGCAATGCAGGCAGATCATGGCTGGTCAGAGGGTCTAACATGGTGCTGTACATGAATTCCTGAATACATCACAGCACACTGCCTCACTACTCCTTTCAAGTGCCCTCCACCCTGATACAAGCAGTGGGCTGGCTCTTAGGAGGAGTTATGCAAACATCAAAATACCTTGATGGGCGATGTCAGTCTGGAGGTGTACAGTTGCATACTATGGGAGTGCAGGGGGTGCTGTCTTTACCCGATGCCAACACACAGGGCACAGGGCTGCTGTTAGAAACAGCAGCCCCATACAGCCTGACAGGACATAGATTTATCAGTCCCTTTCTCTGTAGCCTCAGCTGCACAGATAAATGAATAGGAAGCGCTACAAGACTTTTTCCTCATTTACACACTGAAGCATAGAAAACTGATGAATGGACACAGGAGTGATTGATACCGATCGCTCACTGTCTTCATTCAGGAAAGGAAGGGGCCGGTAAATGACATATTTACCGGCCCGTTCCCCCGCTCCCCATCTTGAAACATCCCCCTGTGTGCCCGCAGCATCTGTCGGCAGGAGAGGAGGGAATCTGGCAGCACTGTGGGGGGGGGGGGTGGAGGAGCACACAGGGGGGCTTGAACAGCAAATGGAAGGGGCGCATGTGCTAGAACCAACCCTCCCTACAGTGCTGCCGGAGGGGGAAAGAAGAGAAGAAACTGTCAGAGCTGCAGGGGGAGGCAAAGGAGGATCGGTGTTTGCAATAAGACAGTACAGCCGGACCTTCTGCTTAACAGATGCCCGGGCCCCCCTTTTGAACTGATGAGGCCCAGTACAAGAGGGCTGCCTGTACTGCTTTATCAGCAGACCTGCATGGGGGCGTTGCGACAGCCCAACTTTTTTTTATATGCAGTGCCTAATGTGCACTATAACCCACGTTTTCCCCGTCGGACAGCCACTGTTCCAAGGACTTTCCTATGACATGACACAAGTGAAGGGAGGAACTCCCTTCACTCCGAAATACTGATGCATTACATTGAATGAACTATGGGGAAGGGGAGGTGGGGTGTATTCCCTACTGCATAGAGTAGGAAAGGGTTAGAACCTCTCTTAGGGTTTTATTTATGTCTGTGTTCCCCGTTGGGGAGTCACCATGTTTGTCTTGTTAGCCTTAGTTACAGAGTAGATTTCCTTTGACTTCCTGTTGTATAGGTGAAGAGAAATCTCCCCAGTTGAACCCCCCCCCCCCCCCCCAAAGAAAAAAAACAATATGAGTTTTTATTATTCCCAATGCTAGCAAACATACCTTTAAATACCATATTTATCGGCGTATAACACACGCCGGGGTATAACACGCACCCCAAGTTTAGGAGGGAATTTTAAGGAAAAAAACTTTTTAAGGAAAAAAACTTACATTTAAATGCCCATCAATGCAGCCTTATCAGTGTTTATCTGAATGCTTGTCCAGTGTAATTTGCAGCCTTGTTGTCAGTGTCCATTTGCAGCCTTGTTGTCAGTGTCCGTTTGCAGCCTTGCCCAGCCTGCAGTTAAACTGCAGTGACTTGTCAGTGTTACTGCAGTTTGAAAATGGCGCCGCCGAGATACACAGAGCTGATCCTCGGCTTCTCTCGTAGTCCCGCCCTATGATGGACATAACACAGGTCCAATGGCGGGACTGGGCGTGACTGTGAGTGGAGCCGAGCGCCGCCCATATACATACATAGCCGAGTGTACTCGGCTAGGTTCAGCTAGCTCCGCTCACAGTCATGCCCAGTCCCTGTGTTATGTCGATCATAGGGCGGGACTGGGCGTGACTGTGAGTGGTACTAGCTGAGCCTAGCCGAGTACACTCGGCTATGTATGTATATCGGCGGCCGGCGCTCGCTCCGCTAACAATCAGCGGGGGGGATCGGTGTATAACACACACCCATGATTTATCCCAGATTTTAAAGCGGGATTCCGGCCAGGAAAATTTTTTTTATAAGGCAGCAGCTACAAACACTAAGTACACTTACCTGTCCTGGGTGCCCGCGATGTTGGCTGCCCGAGGCCGACCCGTCCCTTGGCTCTCGGGTCCCGGCACAGCCATCCTAACTAAGGGAAACAGGCAGTGGAGCCTTGCGGCTTCACTGCCAGTTTCCTACTGCGCACGCGCGAGCGGCGCTCTGTGAACACACACAGTTCCCAGAAGGCAACGGGGCCGCTCACCGAGGAGCAGGACACGCCGCGGAATCAGAAGAGGCAGATTAGGAAGACTGCTTAGCAACAAGGGTTCAGGTAAGTTTAAAAAATTTTTTTTTTTTTTTCAAATGTTTTTTTTAATTTTTTTACCATTTTTCATGCTATTTTTTTATTTTAGGGTGGCCCTCCACTTTAAGGGGAAAAAAGTGTGTGTTATACACAGATAAATACTACATTTTTAACAGGTTGCATGTGCCGATTACAATCATGTGAAGTGACCAACACAAATACAAGACAGTAAAACCTTGAATTACGAGCATAATTTGTTACAGAAATGTGCTTGTAATCCAAAGCACTTGTATATCAAAGCAAATTTCCCCATAAGAAATAATGGAAACGCAAATGATTTGTTCCACAACCATTTATTCATATAAAAATGATTACGGCAATACAAAATACAGTATAAAGTGTACTGTAAAAATAAAACAAACCTGCACTTTGCCTTTGTTGTGTACAGTAAAGCCACTGGGGGGCGCTTCCTGGAGACACTCGGGAATTGTTGACAACACTTCCTAGTGCTCCAAACGTGTGTTACGCCCGCCCCACCCAGCTGGGAGTGTCTCCAAGTTCTCCAGGAAGTGCTGGGAGCCACCAGCACCCCCAGACCTCTGGCCACAGTATAGTACTGTATACACCAGCGGCTTTACTGTACACAACAGTGGGTTTACATGGATGAGCACCAGACTCCTTAACATTGTTAGTGTAATTCTTTTTTTTTATACATTAAAACTGTGATCCTTTTAAGACTCGCGCTCGCATATCAAGTTAGAATAAAAAATAAAAACAAATATTGCTCGTCTAGCAAAACGCTCCTATACCGCGTTGCTCGCAAACCAAGGTTTTACTGTAATATCTTTGTGCCAATACAAGTTACGGGGGCTGTAGTACCAGGAGCCCAACCTCACGAGGGTCCGGGACTGAGAGTGGTGAACATGGATCTGTCTGTGAAGGGGAGAATCTGGATACGGTCGGTTCCTGGACCTTCATATCTAGCCTGGCCTTGCGGAATTGGCCTGACCGTTCTGCTGGACGGCGTTGGGTAGGAGCCGTCGGCAGGAAAACATACAAACTGCTTTTTGTTTCTTGTTTATAGTAGAGAGGGAGGGTGTGTGAATAATCAGGCTGAATTAGGATGCAGGAGCCCGACTGTGAATTCTCACACTGCGGCACAAAGACATCCCCATCCCCTTTCTGCAGACCCCATTCATAGGCGCACACAGGGGGCTTACTGGCAGCAAGATAGGGAGGGGAGAATTAACCCTTTTTAAACAGTTCAGTAATCTATGAAAGTTGTATAGTTGCTGCTAAGTAATTACAGAGCATGTACATCCTGGGGCTTGTTCATATCTGTATTCCTGGATGTTCGATTGTCAGTGCTGGGGCCATGGTGCTTCTAGCATGCAGCCATACAAATACTGTAGCTGCTGACTTAGAAACACACACACCAGTTGTCTTCCACACAGCCGATTCTTCTCAGGGCTTGGGATCTTTAGCATCGCCATGTTGGCTTCAGTTGTTGGATGTCACTTTCTGACGACTCACAGCCGGCTCCACACTGTACATGCGTGAAATTGAGGGCTGCAGGAAGCATAGCTCCCAACTGTCCCTGATTTCGAGGGACTGTCCCTGATTTCAAGCAATGTCCCTCTGTCCCTCATTCCTCCTCATTTGTCCCTCATTTTGGTCTGATCCATATAGATGTATATAAAATGCACCAATTATCTATCAAAAAGTATTTCCCAGCGCTAAACCTTTCATCTTATTTCTAAATTGCTGAATTTGTAAATTCCAAAAGCCAATATAAAAGAATAGTAGTGGTAAAAAAAAGCACTTGTGTGCTTAACCAATCTTGTTTTTTTGTACAATTCTCCTTTAAGGGGGCGTGGCAAGGGGTGTGTCCTATGCCTGCATACTTTTGCTGATAGGTGTCCCTCATTCCCATCTCAAAAAGTTGGGAGGTATGAGGAAGACCAGTCCTGTAACCTCCTGGGATGTGTGATGGTATCCCAGGAGGCTGTGGCCAAAGGCAATGTCATCCTGCCCAGGCCAAAGACTGCCCAAAGGCAATGTCATCCTGCCCATGTCCCCATCTATAGTTGCAACTTCATTAGAGGCTAGGGGAGGAAGAGAATTAGGGTGGCTAGTTTTCAGGGGAAGATCAGTTTCAAAGTGGCTGTAAACCTCAGACGTGAAATATGAACAAAGCATATCTTTCTATAGTGTGTACTTGTCTCAGATAAGAGCACTAAGTGTCATTCTGTCTGCTGCTTCATTCATCTGCTATCAGAAATAGTGCTGAATCACTTCTAACATGTTTTCCTGACACCAAGAGAAAAAAGGTGACAGGGGAGGGAGCTCCAGCTGATTGACAGTCTCAGCTCTGTAGCCTCAGCTCTGTTTCTGTGTGCTGTGTGAAGGTGGGTGCCCGGTGCCCCTTCTCTCCAATCAGCTCTCAGAGCTCTCCTCACTCAGCTCTGCAGAGTGTAACTTCAGCTTTCCGTCCCCCTTTTTTTTCCAAACGCTCAGACAAACCTTATAGCTTTTGCATTTTTCACAAATGTAGAGAAGACTGCAGATACAAAAGGTACAACTTATGTAGGAGATTTTATTTCATCTCTGTGTATCACCTGAGGCCAGTCACATCACTGGTTACATGAGAGGGTTTACAACCACTTTAACAACATGCTGTGGCCATTAATGTTCTTCAGTTGAAACCTTGCAAGAAAAACCATGCAATGCAATAAATTTACAGGATTTTTCCTTTTTACAAATACATAAAGAAAAATGAATGGGGTTTAGAAGTGTTGCAGTGCAATCTGTCAATGCAGCTCATCAATTTATAGGCAGCAAAATAAGCAGTTGTGTACTATAAGTTAATGAAAGAGTTTTCCTATTGCTTGTTCTGCCAAGAACTTATTACATCCTGCTTGTAACTGTAAAAGAACAATAAAAGGTAGAGGTCTCTGCTGTATGTACTTGTGCCAAGACCAGTCATATACTGCTATCAAGACACTTCTGGAAAGTCTAGTCCTACTCTAATCTATGGGAGTACCAGCACTGGGGTATGTAATGCATACCACTGATTTATAGTGCATGTAAACCCAAGAATTAACATGTAGGATTTTGGAGTTTACCAATCCCTAAATGTGGTGGTTGCTTTAGTTTTTCTTGCTTTTTTTCCTTTATTTTCACCTGGTTATCCTGCAAGTAACATGCTTCCTGTCCTTGGGTGACAACACTCACTTACTGTATTGTATCCAATTGTCAATGACACCACATCCAAGCAATCATATTACCAAAATGCGCTTATTGATTAAGTATTGAATGAGAGAAATGTGTCCCTCTAGGTTCTCTGAGTAGCCTCCCCCCTTGCCATCAAAACAGTCTCTTTTACTGCCAAAACAGCTCTAACCCGTTGAGTTGTAGACACCACAAGACCTCTCAAGGTATCTTTGGTATCTGGCACCAAGCCGTCAGTAGCAGATTCTTTAAGTCCTGTATGTTGTAAGGTGGAGCCTCCATAGATCATACTGTTTTTCCAGCACATCCCACAGATACTGGATTGGATTGAGATCTGGAGAACTTGGAGGCCAAATCAACACCTCAGACCCCTTGTTATGTTCCTCAAATCCTTCTTGAACCATTTTTGCGGCGTGGCAGGACGCATTATACTGCTGTAAGAGGCCACTGCTGTTAAGAAATACTGTTTCCATGAAGGGATGTACTTAGGGTTGCCACCTCATCCCTTTAAACCTGAACACATATGAATTACACAGGTTTTGAGGCTAATTTAATGCAGATAAGGCACCAAGTGAGTTTAATTACCACCTTTATCAGCCACGGAACCTGTGTAATTAATATGTGTTTGGTTTTAAAGGGATGAGGTGGCAACCCTAGGTGTACTTGGCCAGCAACAATGTTTAGGTTGATGGTACGTATCAAAGTAACATCCAAATAAATGGCAGGACCCAAGGTTTCCCAGTAGAACATTGCCCATAGCATCACACTGCCTCCGCCAGCTTGCCTTCTTCCCATACTGCATCCTGGTGCCATGTCAACGCAATCGCACCCCGCCATCCACATTATGTAAAAGTAAACATGATTCATCAGACCAGGCCACCTTCTTCCATTGCTCTGTGGTCCAGTTCTGATGAAGGTCTCTTGAGCCCCCCCAGAAAGAGAGCCTTGACTCATAGGGGCATAGCTAGGTGCCGGACAAGGGAAATGATTGGTAGAAACATATGGGATGGGCCTGAGCTCTGGGAATGTGGGCCCCCAGGGAATTCTGGGTCTTTCGGAAGAATCTTGTGCCCACCCTCCCGCCCCTTTTTTCCTCTGTCATGGTATATTACAGCTTGCTGCGGTTTCTTGACCTTACCAGCATTTAAAGTTGCTGTAATGGGCTATGCCCTTGATGAAAAATTGGAAGTAGGCTGTCTGTCCAGCACTTATGGTAAGGACAGGCACCACTTCCCCCCTTTTGGAATTGAGTGCTCAGGGTACGAATGTGACTGGCACTGGTTTATTGTGTTCACATGTTATGTGTTAGAATTTAATAAAGCCGTGGCCTTGCCCTTTCCAACCTAATGGTTGCGTTTTATTTAATGGGGTAAAAGGGCAAGGGTGGTATGGGATTTGATCCCATCGGTGACATTAATTTGGACCTGGGCCCATTGCGCCTCAGCAGTCATGCTCACATGTCCATTGTAGGTGATTCTGGCTGTGGGCACGGGTCAGCATGGGCACCTTGACCAGTCTGCGGCTACGCAGCCCCATACACAACAAACGGCGATGCCCATTTTTTCTGCTTTTAACACATCAAGCTCAAGGAACAACATGTTCACTTGCTGCCTAATACATCCCACCGACATTCAGGCGCCATTGTAACGAGATAATCAATTTTATTCACTTAACCTGTTGGTGGCCGTAAAGTTATGGCTAAACCGGTGTATAGCCGTAATAAACAGCAGGATCTTGTATTTTGGGTTTTTGGCTCCAAATGTCATTTCCTAATTCACAAGCACATTCCTTATGCGGTGCGTTCAGGCCAAATACATATCAATATGATAAACATTTCCTATATTTCCTAATATGATAAACATTTCCTATAAACAAGATGTTGCCTAATCCTTAGAAAGGAGAACTGTTGCCGTGACTCACCCAGACGTGGTGCCTAACACTTGCCAACAGTCCCTGACTGCCAGGGACATTCCCAGGTTTTGAGGAGCTGGACCCAGAATGCATTGCGTCTTAGAGAGCGTTGAACTCTTATCTCTTATCCCCTGTCCCCAACCTTGCTGACAATCTAATATCCCCGTCACAGCCGCACATACCAGGATCAATGTGGGAGGAAGCCAAGCAACTTATCACTGTGTCTCTGGATTGTGGAAGACAAAAAAAACTGAAACGCTGGTGTACATGTAAAATCCTTGTAAGTGCATTTGGTGAAAGTTAAACCCAGGACTCCAGCGCTGCAAGGCGAGAATACTGACCTGCTTTGTTATCTGTTAAAGCAAACATCTACGATAAAAACAACTTCAGTGCCGTTTAGGAACTAAAAGTTTGTGCCTTGTTGTTGTGGGTGACACAGACAGTTTTACTTTCAGGCACTAGAGGCAAGCTTACTGTCATTTCCTGGCAGGCCACTTTTACTTTCACTTTGTGGAAACTCCCTGTGTATTCTATTACCAGGATAAATAGCCTCAGGGTGCAGGCTTGTTGCAGCAAGATCTGGACACTTATTCCCCATCCCAGGTTTATTTTTAGAATCTGTACAAATTGAATTCCTTATGGGGGGACAGACTGGAAGTTAGTTTAGTGAACACAGAGGCTGGGTTCACACTGATGCGTTTTTACTGCATTTTTTACCTTGCTAAAAACACAGCAAAAATACAATCCCTTTTAAATCCTATGGGGCTCTTCACACCATTGTGTTTTGAAAAGTACTGCATGCTGTATCTTTGCTGCAGTTTTCAAAACCAAAAACGCAGCTGCCTATTGAAATGAGTGGAGAACGTGGAAAAATGCATAAAAAACGGTGCGTTTTTTTTAGTCACATGTCCATATTTCATTTCATTCATTTCTGGGCCCCAGATGACGTTAATTTTAACAACGCGTCGGGTGGAGTCCATGTTTGTGAGGTACCATGCACGCCAACCCTGTATACTGGTCAATGGACTTCTAGGATAACTTGGATCTATTAATGCTCGTGTATACCGGGTTTCTGCAAGTGTTTAGCACTGATCTCGTTGAGCCTAGGTTCACACTGAATGCAGGTTAGAAATCGTGCCAGTTCGACGGAACGGTAACTACTTTTGGAAATCGGTGCGGCGCTGCAAACTCGGCGTTGCACCAATTCGGACAGTGCCATTGCCAGCAATAGCCGCCGATTTGACATGTCAAATTGGCGCGATGTGAACGTGGGCTTAATAAACTATCAAGCAGTTTTACACTATGTGGCTGTTTTATCTTTCCTTCATAGGCCCTACTATGGAGTAAACTTTACCATCAGCTATGACAGTACCAAAACCTACAATATAATAAAGGAAGCCGATTGGATCTTCTATACTTCTATATCAGGCCTGTCTAGACTCTTATAATTTGGAGTCTAGACCTCTGGTAAGGCGGCATTTTATATCAATATCAGTGGATATTCACTTGGATGATCAAAACGCACATCAATTATTCTCACTTTTACTGGATGTTCATCAAGAAATTCACCTACATTGTTCAGAACAGCACCCGTTGTGCACACTTTATGGACACTTGTTTATCCTGTTGCCGACCAGCTGCCGTCGTTTTACGGTGACAGGTTGGCACGGCTGCGCAAACCACCGTAGATGTACGTCTGCCAGTTTAAGAGCTATGGGAGGTGCGTGGCCGTGGTGTGACGCCGGAGCTGGTGCGTGTGGCCGGCCACCCGCAATCGCTTCACAAAGAGCCAGAACGGGGATCTGTCAATGTAAACAGATAGATCCCCGTTCTGACAGGGGAGGAGAGAGATCTGCCGTTCCTAGTGACCAGGAACAGCAATCTCTCTCCTCCTCCAGTCAGTCCCACCCCCCCACCCCCCCAGTTATAAACACCTTTAACCCCTTGACCACCCCCTAGTGTTAACCCCTTTCCTGCCAGTGACATTTACACAGTAATCAGTGCATTTTTATAGCACTGATCGGTGTATAAATGTCAATGGTCCCAAAAAGTGTCAGAAGTGTCTGTCCACCGCAATGTCGCAGTCCCGCTTAAAATCGCTGATCGCCGCCATTACTAGTAAAAAAAAAAAAAAAATTATAATAAAAATGCCATAAAATATATCCCAATGTTCTAGACGCTATAACTTTTATGCAAACCAACCAATATACGCTTATTGCGATTTTTTTTTACTAAAAATATGTAGAAGAATACATATTGGCTTAAACTGTTGAAGATTTTTTTTTTTTCCCAAAATTGTCGCTCTTTTTTTGTTTATAGCACAAAAAATAAAAACCGCAGAGCTGATCAAATACCACCAAAAGAAATCTGTATTTGGGTATAGCGTCGCATGACCACACAATTTTCAGTTAAAGCGACGCAGTGCCGTATCGCAAAAAAATGGCCCGGTCAGGAAGTGGGTAAAGCCTTCCAGAGATGAATAAGTTATTCATTATCTATGTTTAGCGCGGCAACATTTTTTTTGTATCACGTTTATCAGGATTGGTCCTGTTGTGTTGTTGCCAGCAGCTTGCACTTTTATATTTAGTCTGTATACCTGCTCAATAATTCTTTTGTTCATAGATGCAAACTGGGAGCCAGGCACCCAGAAAACGCACTGGAAACGCATCAAAAACGGATATGCGTTCTTACTGTGATTTTTTTTTTTTTTTATATACAAAGCAGTGTGAAATCAGCCTAATGATAGTAAAGCTTGCCAATGAAAAAATTCACCAGCACACTGGAAAGTCATCGTATACACTTGTTATCGATGGTCAGAAATCTAACCAATACTTACTACTGTTCAAAGCATTAAAGTGACACTAAAAGCTAGTTAAAAAGAAATACATTCAAGTATGTATTCTTAACTCGAAAAAGTCCCCTTTGCCAATTTCCTTTTTTTTTTTATGCTGCAGTGATCTGACTTCCTGTTAGAGGTTGGCTACGTTCATTCTCCATTGTATCACTGTGTGTAGCCACCTTGTCTCGCTCACTCCTCAGAAGGGCTATGGACTATAAATTGTGGACCATGAGATTTGTAGAGTGCACACAGCAGTACTCATGACTGCAACTAATGTGTCCTGCCCGTTCCAAACAAACATAAGTGAGGGGGAATGGAGAGGTTCAGGAGATCACAAAGGCAGAAAAACACAAGAAACTATTTCTTGAAAAATAGATTACAGAGCCATTAAGTGGTGGATATGTATTGAATTTATTTTGGAGGATAAGGATATAATTTATTGCCACTTTATCAATTGGATATAATGACCGATTTACCCAAAAATCACAAATCACATAAGACAACAAATAAGTTATTAATGTTTGTTCAGTTTTTGCCGTTCCAATAATGTTGCGATTTTTTTCTCACTTTGCTCCCGTGTGTTCAGTACTTTCCAAGTCACTGATCCAGAAGAAGCAGGCAGACAGGGACTTCTAATTTTGCCTGTTGCATGCGTGTTCCAGGATACCGACAGCCAGGCGACTAGCATTTTCAGTAGGAGGTCAACTATGGTGGTTTACATACACTATATTACCAAAAGTATTGGGGCACCTGCCTTTACACGCACATGAACTTTAATTGCATCCCAGTCTTAGTCCGTAGGGTTCAGTATTGAGTTGGCCCACCCTTTGCAGCTATAACAGCTTCAATTCTTCTGGGAAGGCTGTCCACAAGGTTTAGGAGTGTGTCTATGGGAATGTTTGACCATTCTTCCAGAAGAGCATTTGTGAGGTCAGGCACTGATGTGGATGAGAAGGCCTGGCTCGCAGTCTCCGCTCTTATTCATCCCAAAGGTGTTCTATCGGGTTGAAGTCAGGACTCTGTGCAGGCCAGTCAAGTTCCTCCACCCCAAAATCTTCCAAAACAACATTGGTTGAAAACGCACAAATGTAAACGTGACCCATAGGAAGTCATGTTAAACGGACTGTAGTGATGGGCATGCACCAGAGTCCTTGACACTTATCGGGCTTAGAGTTGCCACCTCATCCCTTTCAACCCGAACACATATGAATGACACAGGTTCTGAGGCTAATTAAATGCAGATAAGGCACCAAGTGAGTTTAATTACCACCTTAATCAGCCACAGAACCTGTGTCATTCATATGTGTTCGGGTTTAAAGGGATGAGGTGGCAATCATAATCGGGCTACCTCTGCCAATAGGGCTTAAAGAGGAGCTCCAGGCTCTCTGACCCCCCCCCCCCCCCCCCCCAAATGATGATTTTGAATATAAGGACACTTACCCATCCAGGGATCCTGCGCTGTCCTCACCCTACTGCGCATGCACGAGCTATACTGCTCTTTGTGAATGGTCCTGTAGTGTCCCAGAAGGCGGGGCCGAACTACCGAATAGATCGCCGCGCCGATCTGACCAGAAGTGGGTATCTGTGAAAACCAGGTACCCCCCCCCTAAAAAAAAAAGCCAAATGTGGCAGTGGAGGGGGAGGATGCAAACAAGCAGAACTTGCCCTTTTGTGTGAAGTTTTCAATGTGGCAGCAGACTGTGGTGTGTGATCTCAGCACACAGATGGGGGGGTTGAAGAGGGTGGCATGGAGGAGTTTTAGGGCATCTGTGCACTTTTGCAGCGCTAAAACGCATGTTCCCAGCACGTCAAAAGTGCATGTAAAAATAGCCCCCTTTAAATCCTAGGTAGCTGTTCAGATCAGCGCGCCGCGTTTTCTTACAGTGCGTTGCGATTTTAAAAAGCCCTGCTTGCTGCATCTTCAACGCGCCTTGTGAAAAACACACCAAAAACGCACCTTTCATTATCGTCAATGAAATCGCACCAACAACATACTGTGCTTTAAGTGCATTTTTTAAGCCACATTTCGAATTTTTTTTTTTTTTCCCCAGGCGACCAGGGAAAAAAAAAAAACGCATGATGCTTTGCGTTTACGCAATGCATTAAACAACGCACAGATGCAAACAGGCATTTAGTCCATAGGCGCAGACGATGGCGGCAGGCTGCTGTTTTAGTCCTTGGCACACAAACGGTTAGCCCAGGCAGATGTGGTGTCCTGCAGCTGTTGGGAATCCAGTTTCAGAGTCTCAGCCTGCTGGAGAGAGTCCCTTCCCCTCCTCCTGAGAGTGTCTGAGCATCACCAAACAAGAGCAGCACTCAGTCTGTACATCCCACCGCCAAGCTATGTGACTCAGCCCTTATTGTAGTGAGCTGCTGGAGGAGGAGGCCAGCCCAGGGTGAAGTCTGCTCCGTCTAGGAAGTAGGAGAGATGGGAGGCTGCTTCTCTCGCCGCAGATCCAGAGGTAAGTACCGGGAGGGGGGCACTAGAAAGCTGGGTGTCCTCTGACAGTCACTCTTCATACTCTGTATTCGCTGACTTCCTCTTCCTTCCTCTCTTCTCTGCTGAATGAACTTCGATCACTAATAACTTCTTTAAAGCCAAGGTAAAGTAACATCTGCGTTTATATTTAAAGGGAAACCATCATGCGTTTTCATCAAATGCACCATTTGCATAGCTTAAAATTGTATCAAATACTTACCATAATTTTCCTTTCCTGACGCCAATCCATGGCCATAAAGTTAGGGAAAAAAACAAAAAGGGATAGCACATATGTATGCTGCCATGTTGGCGTCAGGAAAGTCATTTTTTTTGATGATAGGGTAATATTGTTACATAGTCATGTTTCTGATGAAGGTTGGAAGAGTCCTAGCTCTCTGTACAACCATCTGTGTATCAGGAGGTGTGGTCAGACTGCTGAAATAAAATCAATTAGTCACACAGGCAGCCTGTTGTTTTTTTCAGTTACACTCGGTTTACACAGGGGCGACTCGTCAGGCGACTTAGCCGCCTGACAAGTCGCGTCCCGTTCTGTACTATGGAACCGTCCTAATAGGAGCGACTCAAGTCGCACCGACTTAGAAAAAGGTTCCTGTACTAATTTTGGGGCGACTTCAGGTGACTTGCATGGACTTCTATACAGAAGTCGTGTGCAGGTCGCCTCACAGAGTCGGCCTGCAAGTCGTGTTGCCCCTGTGTAAACAGAGCCTTAAGCTGGCCATAGACTTATAGTTTGAATTTGTCAGGTCAATCAGCCTGGACTTCGATTCATGGGTGACCCTGTCGATCTCGTCCCATTGAAAAATGAGTAAATTGTCGGCTGAGCAGCGGCTGCATCTGCTCTCTTAGTAGAGTATCCACTATTAGTGTATGGCCAACTTTAAGCTAAACAGATTAACAGACGAGGGCTGGAAACAAGGAGAGAGAAATGAACAGTAAAGCCCAGGCACCGTTTAGCATAGCACACATTACAGTCTGATTGTCCAGTTACCTTTGGATCGACCAGCTTGATTGGATACAAATTATTTGGATAAATTGGGTAAGTCCTCATGTTACATCATTGTGGTAAATCTAAAATTGATTACACAGTTGTATGTTTAGATTGTAATGAGTATGGTGACCTTAAAGCAGCCCATAGATTATGCAGTTTTCCAGGTGGAAAGTCATTGTTGATGGGGTAATCCCTCCTGCAGCGCTATTGTCTTCTGCCGATGGGGAGCCAGAACACAATGGTCACTGTTGGAGGCTTTAGCAGCTGGAAGTGATCAAGTAAAAAAAAAAAAGAAAAAAAAAACAAGTTTATTGTACTAAAGTCGATCAATGGATAGACTTCAGTACAAGCAGCCTGCCCATAGATGGATCGAATCTTGGCTGAACCAGCTGAGATTCAGTCCATCTATGGCCAGTTTAAGACACCTAGCTGTCTGCGCTTACCATCGACCATTACAATATGACTGTACAATCTCTGTAAAAATAACTTTAGATTTAGCCCTCATTCACACTGAACACGGGTTTGAAATTTCAAAGTTCGGGGGCGATTTGAAAGACATCTGTGCGGGTTCCTGCACAGATGTCTATTGAAATCGCCCCCGAAGTCGCCAAAAGTAGTGCAGTAACTACTTTTGAAAATCGATTTGGATGGTGCCGTTGCCGACAATAGGCTGCGATTTGGCATGCGATTTGACATGTCAAATTGTGCCAATGTAAACGGGTCCTCACCCAAACTGCGTACTGTGAGTGCTTATCTGAACTATGCAACCAATCTGTATCTAATCAGGCAGGCCCTCGCACTACATAGCTGTTGGTAGATTTAAAGTGGTTCTAAAGATTCAAGGTTTTTTTTACCTTCAGGCATTATAGATAAAAAACCTTCTGTGTGCAGCAGCTCCCCCAGTACTTACCTGAGCCCCATCTCAATCCAGTGATGTACACAAGAAGCCTCAGCTCTCTGGGGACTCTCCCTCTTCTTTGGCTGAGACAGCAATGGGAGGCAATGCCAAACACAGCCAGTGAGCCAATGAGGAGAGAGAGGGGGTGGGGCCAAGCTGTGGCTCTGTGTGTGTTGCTCAGGAGCCTCCATAGCAAGCTGCTTGCTCTGGGGGCACTTGGCAGAAAGGAGGGGCCAGAAGCACCGACAGGGGACCCGAGAAGAGGAGGATTTGGGCTGCTCCGCACAGAGCAGGTAAGTATAACATGCTATTAAAAAACAAAAAACAAGCCTTATGGCCTCTTTCACAACCTGAAAGTCGCGTGACTTTGGCGCAGCTTGAAGCAATGCCTGTGTAATCTTGAGGTCTATGGACCTCAAGTGGCATCAAAGTTGAAACAAAGTAGTGCAGGAACTACTCTTGAAGTCACACAGATATGAACGGTACGACTTGTCATGCGACTTTGCATTTCCAAGTCGCAGGACAAGTCACACAAGTGGGAAAGGGGCCCTAAAGGGGTTGTAAACTTGCTTTCCATGGGGGCTCCCGAGTCCCGCTGCTGCATCCATTGACACAGACAGCAGGACTCGACCCCACCCCCTGCTACCGTATCACTGGATTTGATAGACTAAAGCGGGAGCCAATCACTCCCACTACTATCAATCTGTCCAATGAGGAGACAGTGGCTGGAGCCACTGCGCTTGCGCACATCGCTGGATCAGATCAGGTAAGAAAAAAGAGGGGGTGGGGGGTGGGGGGCAGCTGCAGCACAGACGGATTTTAACCCTAATGCATAGAATGCAAAAAGGTGAAAAACCTTGAGGCTTTACAACCACTTCAAAGAAGATTGTACAGTCCGATTGTAATGAGTGTAGTGAGATTGAGCCAGCTCATTAAATAAGTCCATTTTTTTTTTTTAGTTCAACTAACGACTTGAACGAAAAAAAAATCTGACCCAATTCCCCTATCCACACATTTGAGTTGGATGGCGGAATCCTCCCCGGTGAGTCATTGTATCTTGACAACGGGTAGACTTCCCCCGATCTGAATAAACTGATCAGAGCTCAGACTATAGCCTGCAACGCTGATCGAGTGGCTAAAATCCGACAGTGCGGTTGTACAGAAGTCAATTGGTTGACCACAGTGGCAATACATAGGTCGATATTCATCTGCTCCCTGCTGAACCAGCCGCATTTCGATCAATGTATGGCCAACTTAGCAGTCAGCTCTTAGGCTGGATTCACACCTATGCAGTTTTAGTGCTTTTTGCATTTTGCAGATTTGCACTACAGTCCATTTAACATGGTTTCCTATGGAACACGTTCTGTAGTGCAAACCTGCAAAATGCAAAAAGCACTAAAAATGCATAGATGTGAATCCAGCCTTATCTATGAATCTTTTACTGGGTCTACTAAATTGCCTTTAATTGCAAAAAATAATCTAAAAAATATTTTGATGGGGCCTGTGTGGTCATCTTACTGGATATAGCATGTGATGATGTAAGGCTACAGAAAAATGGCGACTGTGGAGACACAAGTGAGGACAAACGGCATTACCTGTCCTGTCCCTGTATGTCTGTGCAGGCTCTAGTAGTGACACATAATCAGTTGTTGTAAACATTTTATGGATTGATGCCACATATACTTGGGAGTCTGTATTAGCAGCGTAAACCACCAACTAGATAATCCATTTAGTAATTGAATGTGGTCGCCTGATTGGTTACTATGGGTTCCTGCACATCCTGATATAAAACATATGTGTGCGGTTCCTCACCACACTGCATAATAGGTTCATCTTTACTGCCCTGAACCTTGTGCAGCCCAGGAGTATAGTGGCTTCCAGCAAACACTTCTCAGTAAGGTATTGTCGGTAAACCCAGTTTCCTCTGCACACAAAGGGTTAAATGTAATTTGCGCAAAGTCTAATGAATTTAGATGGTCTTTATCCCTTTAAATTCCACTTAAAAAAGGTTATCACCTTTGGAGGACATTATTCTTTTGCTCTGTTCATCCCCTCCAGCAACTATTACCAAATGAATGCTTTTCTTCTCAGCTTCCTGGGGGGTTGTTTGGGCCTGGCCTCAAGCAGAGTTTTTCCCCCTTCCCCATCATAAGATAAACTGCTCTCTAAATACAACCATGTTTTTTTCCAAAAGTTAAGTTGTGGTGCGTGCCTGTTCATGAGCATTAAGGCCTGGTTCCCACAGATGCATTTTTTAGTGCGTTTTCAGTTTTGCAGAAATACACCACAGTCCATTTAACATGGTTTCCTATGGCCGGGGACTTAGTGTGAAAAAATACAGTAGACGGTTTTTGACAAGTCTTTTTATTAAAAATCTCTTCTTCCCCGCTGCTTCCTCCGGTCTTCCTCCATCTTCTCCCGCATCTTCCTCCTCAGGGCTTCTCCTTCTCCCACTTCTTTCTCCTGTCTTCTTTGTCCTGGTGTTCTTCTTCCTCTGCCGCTGACCCTCCTCTGATGCTGCGTCCCGCTGATCTGTCGAGCATGTCTTTAGATAATGATGGGGGCGTGGCCATCAGATGATGTCTTCCAGAGGCCCCGCCCCCCTTGTGACATCACCGACCGGGGCATGATGGGTTTGGGACATCACAAGGGGGTGGTGCCACAGAATGATGCCTGACATCGAGAGTTGTCAGGAAGAGGCCCTTGTCCCCATCAACATGGGGGTGGGGGGGGCCCCCTCGCCATAAAGCACCCACTCCCCCTATGTTGAGGGCATGTGCCTGGTATCGTTCAGAGGGGGGGGGCACTTCTTTTTTTACATTCAGCGGGGAAGCTTGCTGACAGCTGATGACTCATCGGTTGTTAAGGACACGGCGGCCAGCTTTCCGGCCCCCTCCTTAGCAACCAGTTATATACAGTGAATGTACAAAAAAAAAAAAAATTGCAGTAAAAACGCGGTACTTGCGTTTTTGGATGCGGGTCCATTGAAGTCTATTACATGGAAAATGCTGCATTTTTGCAGGAAAAAAAAGTCCCTGACCCTTTTCAAAAACACAGAGGCACAAAAATGCATTGATGTGAACGTGTTTCATAAGAACTCATGTTAAAAAAATTCCCTGCATTTCTGCAAAATGCATCAAAAAAAACACAGGCTCGAGTCACACCTATGCATTTTTAGTGCTTTTTGCATTTCGCAGATTTGCACTACAGTCCATTTAGCATGGTTTCCTATGGAACATGTTCTGTAGTGCAAAATGCAAAAAGCATTAAAAATGCATAGGTGTGAATCCAGCCTCAGGCTCCATTCACACTAGCGTGTTTTTTGATGCATTTTGCAGAAATGCATGGGAATTTTTTAACATGGGTTCCTATGGAACATGTTCACATCAATGCCTTTTTGTACCTCTGCATTTTTGGAAAGGGTCAGGGACTTTTTTTCATGCAAAATGCAGCGTTTTGCATGTAATAGAATTCAATGGACCAGCATCAAAAACGCAAGTGCAGCGTTTTTGCAGCGTTTTTGATGCGTTTTTTTTTTTTTTTTAAGTTAAAAAAAAAAAACTGTAAAAAAAAGCAAAACGCCGCAAAAACGCTACAAAAACGCTGCTCAAAAACGTGGCAAGCATGACAAAAAAAACTCCAAAAATGCTCAAAAGCAACATGCATAGGTGTGAATCGAGCCTCAGTCCTCATGCACACATGGCGTTGGAAAAAACGAGCTGCAAAGCCACTACCAACACCAGGAAAACGTGTTTTTAGTAGCTTTTTGCATTGGCTTTAATTCTCGTTTAGCCACGGTAGCTTTTAGCAGCGTTTCTCTGCCACTATTCAAAATCAATGGTTCCCTATGAGAGCCAACTTAACTGATCCGGCTTTCAGCCCATTGATCTAAATAGAAGTCGCATCCAAGTCAGATCATCATAATCCGACTTGTGGTGCAACTTGTGCTCTGAGGATCTTGAAGGGGAACTCCACACCAACATTAAAAAAAAAAAACAGTGTACCCCCCCAAGATCCTAACCAGGCCCTTTGAGTCTAGTATGAATCTTGAAAGGGAACCCCATGCCAAAATGGGAAAAAAAAAAACCGCATGGGGTCCCCCCAAGACCATACCAGACCCTTCAGTTTGGTATGAATTTTAAGGGAAAACCCAACACCAAAAAAAATAAAAATAACGGCATGTGTCCCCTTATCCAAGCATGCAGCTCGGCATGTCAGGAAAGGGGGGGACAGCGAGTGCCCCCCACCCCTGGACCATACCAGGCCACACCATCAACATGGAGGGTGTGGATGCTTTGGGGCAGGGGGGCTCTGTGCCCCCCCCCCACAGCACCTTGTTCCCATGTTGACGGGGACAAGGGCCTCTTCCCGACAACCCTAGGCGGTGGTTGTGGGGCTCTGCGGGCAGGGGGCCCCCAGATCCCGGCATTCCCCTATGTGAATAGGTAGGGGGTCAATGTACCCCATTCTCATTCACCCCAAAAAAAGGCAGTGTAGTGTAAATAAAAACAAGAGATGGTTTCTCCTAGTCTTCTTCCTTTTGGTCTTCTTCCTCTGATCTTCTCCGCCGCTGCTGTCTTCTCCGCCACCGACCCGGTCCTCCTCCGACTCAGTCTCCCGTCGTTGTGCTGGTATGTTTTCTGTGCTGAAAGAAGACCTCTTGTTGTTGAAATGTCTGCTATCAGGGAAGGTATTTCGGTGGGCTCAGGATGTGTGTCACCTTTGTAGAGATGGTCACTAGTGGCCTAATCCAGTGGCCCTCAACCCTATCCTCAGGGCCCACTAACAGGCCAGGTTTGCAAGATAACTGAAATACATCACAGGTGATATTTGCTGCTCAGTGATTGCAGTATTCTAGTCTGCATCTCCCCAAGGTAATACATAAAACCTGGCCTGTTAGTGGACCCTGAGGACAGGGTTGATGACCACTGGCCTAATCGATGGGCAGTGGGTGGGGCAGTGGCACATGGTCTGCAGAACTACAGTCTGTAAACCGTGATCTCACTCTTCTTCTCATAGCAGGGATGGGTGGATCAGTAGAACATGTGGATTGCTTTACAAACTTTTGAACAGGTGCAGCGACTCCGACATCCCTGCTTCCATTTTTTTTTCTGCCTGGGGCTGGCATCAAAGTCTGCTGAGAATATTTTGAAACAATAATCCTATAATATTGACAGACAAATAGAAAAAAAAAATGGCAGCAGGGTCCTTTTAAGGCTGATAAGGAAACCTCACATCCAGATGCTTCCCCGTCCATCGTCACCTCGGATGTGATGTCACGATGTTTCATATGAGAAGATTCCAATGACTGTTATTGGCAGAGAAAGTGTTTAAACCTTTCAGCACAAACAGTTTACATGAACTGTTAATGCATTGGGCTGACCGGGTTCATTATTAACAGAGCTGCATTTGTGGAATGGGAAACCGCAGCCTGATTTTCCAGTTTGTCGCTTAACAGAACCACAAACTCCGCTCATTCGGGGAAGGGAGGGGGGGATAAATTAAGACAAAATTCAGCAGCTGGCAGAAGCTTTTATAGACTCTGCATACAGACTTCAGCTAACTAAATAGTTAAAACCTGGAATTTTTTTATCCTTGTTGACTATCTGGCTTCTGGAATTTGTTAAATGTCTTACAAGAAAATAGTAAAAACCCATCTAAAAGACATATGTTTTTTGTTTTACCCACCAAGGGATTAGTAATTCTGTACAGGCAGTTTAGTGATTTATACACATTTTCCATACCGCCCAGCTACACATCAGACACGTATAGTTTTTGATCATGCAATCCATCATCTCCTTGGTGTGGCAGTTCAGCTTCCTGTGTCACCTGTGCTAAGTGGACATTAAATCAGCATCATCGCCTCTGTCCAATGAGCAGAGAGCAAAGAGAGAAAGCAATATCGCTAAAAGTAAGTACACCCCTCAAATTATTGTAAATATTTTATTATATCTTTTCATGTGACAACACTGAAGAAATGACACTTTGCTACAATGTAAAGTAGTGAGTGTACAGCTTGTATAACAGTGTAAATTTGCTGTCCCCTCAAAATAACTCAACACACAGCCATTAATGTCTAAACCGCTGGCAACAAAAGTGAGTACACCCCTAAGTGAAAATGTCCAATTTGGGCCCAAAGTGTCAATATTTTGTGTGGCCACCATTATTTTCCAGCACTGGGCATGAAGTTCACCAGAGCTTCACAGGTTGCCACTGCAGTCCTCTTGCACTCCTCCATGACGACATCATGGAGCTGGTAGATGTTAGAGACCTTGAGCTCCTCCACCTTCCGTTTGAGGATGCCCATCAGATGCTCAATAGGGTTTAGGTCTGGCGACATGCTTGGCCAGTCCATCACCTTTACCCTCAGCTTCTTGTGGTCGTCTTGGAGGTATGTTTGGGGTCGTTATCATGTTGGAATACTGCCCTGCGGCCCAGTCTCTGAAGGGAGGGGATCATGCTCTGCTTCAGTATGTCACAGTACATGTTGGCATTCATGGTTCCCTCAATGAACTGTAGCTCACCAGTGCCGGCAGCACTCATGCAGCCCCAGACCATGACACTCCCAGCACCATGGTTGATTATAGGCAAGACACACTTGTCTTTGTACTCCTCACCTGGTTGCCACCACACATGCTTGACACCATCTGAACCAAATAAGCTTATCTTGATCTCATCAGACCACAAGACATGGTTTCAGTAATCCATGTCCTTAGTCTGCTTGTCTTCAGCAAACTGTTTGCGGGCTTTCTTGTGCAACATTTTTAGAAGAGGCTTCCTTCTGGGACGACAGCCGTGCAGACCAATTTGATGCAGTGTGCGGCGTATGGTCTGAGCACTGACAGGCTGACCCCCACCCCTTCAACCTCTGCAGCAATGCTGGCAGCACTCATATGTCTATTTCACAAAGACAACCTCTGGATATGACGCTGAGCATGTGCACTCAACTTCTTTGGTTCGACTGTGGCGAGGCCTGTTCTGAGTGGAACCTGTCCTGTTAAACTGCTGTATGGTCTTGGCCACCGTGCTGCAGCTCAGTTTCTGGGTCTTGGCAATCTTCTTATAGCCTAGGCCATCTTTATGTAGAGCAACAATTCTTTTTTTTCAGATCCTCAGAGAGTTCTTTGCCATGAGGTACCATATTGAATTTCCAGTGACCAGTATGAGAGAGTGAGAGCGATAACACCAAATTTAACACACCTGCTCCCCATTCACACCTGAGACCTTGTAACACTAATGAGTCACATGACTACGGGGAGGGAAAATAGCTAATTGGGCCCAATTTGTACATTTTCACTTTCGTTGCCAGTGGTTTAGACATTAACCACTTAAGGACCGGGCCTCTTTTTTAGATGTGTTGTTTACAAGTTAAAAACACTTTTTTTTGCTAGAAAATTACTTGGAACCCCCAAACATTATACATTTTTTTCCTAACACCCTAGAGAATAAAATTGCGGTCGTTGCAATACTTTCTGTCACACCGTATTTGCGCAGCAGTCTTACAAGCACACTATTTTTTTAATTAAAAAATAAGACAACAGTAAAGTTAGCCCAATTTTTTTATATTGTGAAAGATAATGTTACCCCGTGTAAATTGATACCCAACATGTTACGCTTCAAAATTGCGCCCGCTCGTTGAATGGTGACAAACTTTTACCCTTAAAAACCTCAATAGGCGACATTTAAAAAATTCTACAGGTTGCATGTTTTGCATTACAGAGGAGGTCTAGGACTAGAATTATTGCTCTCGCTCTACCGATCGCGGCGATACTTCATATGTGTGGTTTGAACACCGTTTTCATATGCGGGCGCTAGAGCTGCACGATTAATTGCCAAGATTCGTTATCATGATCTTGACTAAAGTGTTTCCCGATTCTTTCTATGCAAAGAATTCTCTCTGCTCTTCTGAAGCCACAGCCATCAAAAGAAAGGAAGGAAAAAAACGGGCAGTCTGCCAAGAATCAAAACATTCTTTATCAGTTGGACTTAAGTGTAAACATTGTAACAATTTGTCAATGGAATAGACTTTAGTGGATCGGACCGGGTCGGATGTCAGCGGATATGGCTCCGCTGACATCTGTCGCTCCATAGGCTAACATGGAGCGCCCGTTCAGGTCCGCCGTCAAAACTGACAGGCGGACCTGAACGGTCAGATCGTGTGAAAGGGGCCTTAAACACTAAACCTTTTTCTGACATTTGTTGGTTTCAAGTTAAAATCATTTTTTTTTTGCTAGAAAATTACTTAGAACCCCCAAAAATTATATATATATATTTTTTAGTAGACACCCTAGAGAATAAATTGGTGGTTGTTGCAATATTTTATGTCCTACTGTATTTGCGCAGCGGTCTTTCAAATACAATTTTTTAGGAAAAAAGTACTTTAATGAATTAAAAAAATAAAAAAAAATAACCAGTAAAGTTAGCCCATTTTTTTTGTATAATGTGAAAGAATTTATGTCTCGAGAATCGTGATCTTTTTATTTTAAGCAAAAAAATCATGATTCTCATTTTGGCCAGAATCGTGCAGCTCTAGCAGGCTCTACTCACGTATGCGTTCGCTTCTGCACGCGAGCTTGGCGGGACGGGGCGCATTTTAAATTTTTTTTTTTCTTATTTATATTACCTTTTATTTTTGCACCGTTTTAAAAAAAAAAAGGTGTCACTTTTATTCCTATTACAAGGAATGTAAACATCCCTTGTAATAGAAAAAAGCATGACAGGACCTCTTAAATATGAGATCTGGGGTCAAAAAGAAAAAAAAAAAAGGCCCTTTAAGACCTATGGGCAGAAGTGACGTTTTGACGTCGCTTCCGCCCTGCAGTTTCATGGAGATGGGAGGGGGCCATCTGTCCCTCACTCGTCTCCATGCACAGCCACGGGAAGGATCCGATTGCCTCCACCACTGCTGACGGCTCCGGTAAGCAGCGGAGGGCACCAGATCACGGTGGGAAGGGGGCCCCTCTCCCACCGCCGCAGAGACCACTTTTATCTTGTACCGGACCGCCGTCCGAACACGGCGATATCTAGCTGCTGCTGCCTCCTCAAAGTGAGGACGTACATCGGCGTGCGGCGGTCCGAAAGTGGTCAATGGCTGTGTGTTGAGTTATTTTGAGGGGACAGCAAATTTACACTGTTATACAAGCTGTACACTCAATATTTTACATTGTAGCAAAGTGTCATTTCTTCAGTGTTGTCACATAAAAAGATTAGGGGTGTTGAATATAATCGTAGCATCGATGCATCGCGATTCAGCTGTCCACTCTATTTACTCTAGAGGGACACTCTGTACATATTTTTTAAAAAGCATGTACAGTTGGGCACTTAATGTACTATAAAACAGGATTCAATAAGACACAGTTAGTTTAACACTTGTAAATTGAGTGAAAAGTGTGGCATGTATTTGTATTCAGCCCCCCGAGTCAATACTTTGTAGAACCACCTTTCGCTGCAAGTCTTTTTGGGGATGTCTCTACCAGCATCTAGAGAGTGACATTTTTGCCCATTCTTCACAAAAGTCTTGCCACAGATTCTCAATTGGATTCAGGTCTAGACTTTGACTGGGCCATTCTAACACATGAATATGCTCTGATCTAAAGCATTCCATTGTAGCTCTGGCTGTATGTTTACAGTCGTCCTGCTGGAAGGTGAACCTCCACCCCAGTCTCAAGTCTTTTGCAGACTCTAACAGGTTTTCTTCTAAGATTGCCCTGTATTTGGTTCCATCCATCTTCCCATCAACTCTGACCAGCTTCCCTGTCCCTCCTAAAGAAAAGCATTCCCACAACATGATGCTGCCACCACCATATTCATGGTGGGGATGGTATGTTCAGGGTGATGTTCAGTGTTAGTTTTCTGCCACACATAGGGAGTTATTCACAAAAGGAAAATCCACTTTGCACTACAAGTGCAAACTACAAGTGCAAAGTGCACTTGAAATTGCACTGAAAGTGCACTTGGAAATGCAGTCGCTGTAGATCAGAGGGGGACATGCAAGGAAAATAAAAAACAGCATTTTAGCTTGCACATAATTGGATGATAAAATCAGCAGAGCTTCCCCTCATTTCAGATCTACCCCTCAGATTTACAGCGACTGCACTTCCAAGTGCAATTTTAAGTGTACTTTGCACTTGTAGTGCAAAGTGGATTTGCCTTTCGTAAATAACCACCATAGTGTTTTGCTTTTAGGCCAAAAAGTTCAATTTTGGTCTCAACTGATCAGTGCACCTGCTTCCACAAGTTTGCTGTGTCCCCCACATGGCTTCTTGCAAACAGGACTTCTTATGGCTTTCTTTCAACAATGGATTTCTTCTTGCCGCTCTTCCATAAAGGCCAGATTTGTGGAGTGCATGATTAATAGTTGTCCTGTGAACAGATTCTCCCATCTGAGCTGTGGATCTCTGCAGCTCCTCTAGAGTTAGCATGGGCCTCTTGGCTGCTTCTCTCATTAATGCTCTCCTTGTCCGACCCGTTAGGTGGATGGCCATGTCTTGGTAGGTTTGCAGTTGTGCCATACTCTTTACATTTTCGGGTGATGGATTGGTGCCCTGTGAGATGTTCAAAGCTTAGTATATTTTTTTTATAACCTAACCCTGCTTTAAACGTCATCAGAACTTTGTCCCTGACCTGTCTGGTGTGTTCCTTGGCCTTCATGATGCTGTTTGTTCAAACCTCTGAGGGCTTCACAGAACAGCTGTATTTATACTGAGATTAAATTACTCATAGGTGGACACCATTTACCAATTAGGTGACTTCTGAAGGCAATTGATTCCACTAGATTTTAGTTATGGGTATAAGAGTAAAAGGGGCTACAGTGCCTTGCAAAAGTATTCACCCCCCTTGGCATTTTTCGTGTTTTGTTGCCTCACAACTTGAAATTAACATGGATTGTATGAGGATTTGCAGCATTTAATTTACAGAACATGCCCACAACTTTGAAGATGTGTGTTTTTTGTTTTTTTTTTTATTGTGAAGCAAACAACAAATAGGACAAAATACAAAAGTCAATGTGCATAACTTTTTACCCACATAAAGTGAATACTTTATAGAGCCACCTTTTGCTGCTATCACAGCTTCAAGTCGCTTTGAATAAGTCTCTATGAGCTTGCCACATCTTACCACTGGGATTTTTGCATATTCCTCCTTGCAAAACTGCTCCAGCTCCTACAAGTTGGATGTTTGCGGTTCTGAACAACAATCTTTAAGTCTGATCAGAGATTTTCTATTGGATTGAGGTCTGGGCTTTGACTAGGTCATTCCAACACATTTACATGTTTCCCCTTAAACCACTCAAGTGTTGCTTTAGCAGTGTGTTTGTTCTTATGGAAGGTGAACCTCCGTCCTAGCCTCAAATCACACACAGAGTGGTACAGGTTTTGATCAAGAATATCCCTGTATTTAGCACCATCCATCTTTCCCTCAACTCCGACCAGTTTCCCAGTCCTGACTGCTGAAAAACATCCCTACAGCATGATGCTTCCACCACCATGTTTCACTGTGGGTATGGTGTTCTTTGGGTGATGTGATGTGTTGGGTTTGCGCCAGACATAGCGTTTTCTTTGATGGCCAAAAAGTTCAATTTTAGTCTCATCAGACCAGAGCACCTTCCTCCATACATTTTGTGAGTCTCCCACCATTTTTTTATAACCTAACCCTGACTTGTACTTCTCAACAACATTGTCCCTTACTTGTTTGGAGAGTTCCTTGGTCTTCATGGCAGTGTTTGGATTGTGGTGCCTCTTGCTTAGGTGTTGCAGCCTCTGGGGCCTTTAAAAAAGGTGTGTATATGTAATGACAGATCATGTGACACTTAGATTGCACACAGGTGGACATCATTTCACTAATTATGTGACTTCTGAAGGTAATTGGTTGCCCCAGAGCTTTTTATGGGCTTCATAACAAAGGGGGTGAATACATACGCACATGCCAATTATCAGTTTTTTATTTCTGAAAAATAGTTTTATGTATATATTTTTCTAATTTTACTTCACCAACTTAGACTATTGTGTTCTGATCCATCACATATAATTCAGATTAAAAAAACATTGAACTTAAGCATGTAATGTAACAAAATAGGTAAAAAGCCAAGGGGGGTGAATACTTTTGCAAGGCAGTGTAAATACAAATGTACGCCACACTTTTCACTTATTTATTTGTAAAAAAAAATTAAAACCATTTATCATTTTCCTTCCACTTCACCATTATGTGCCACTTTGTGTTGGTCTATCACAGAAAATCCCAATAAAATACATTTACATTTTTGGCTGTAACATGATAAAATATGGAAATATGCAAGGGGTATGAATACTTTTTCAAGGCACTGTACATATGAAAAGAAATGGCTGCACACTGAAGTGCCAAAAGTCCATTTATTGCATCATCCCAAAAAAGTGCATGACAAACCCCACAGGACAGTATAAAATAAGATGTTGACGCATTCCACACAGTTACTTTGTGCTTACTTATAACCAATGATCTTGATGTTGGACAAGAAGGCCTGGTTGGCAGTCTCAGCTCTAATTCATCCCAAAGGTGTTGTATCGGGTTGAGGTCAGGACTCTGTGCAGGCCAGTGAAGTTCCTCCACCCCAAACTCGCTCATCCACACTATATTGCCAAAAGTATTGGGCCATCCCTCCAAATCATTTGGTGAATAGGGGATTATGGTGTGGGGATGTTTTTCAGGGATTGGGTTTGGCCCCTTAGTTCCACTGAAGGGAACTATTAAGGCGTCATCATACCAAGACATTTTGGACAATTTCATGCTCCCAACTTTGTGGGAACAGTTTGGTGATGGCCCCTTCCTGTTCCAACATGACTGCACACCAGTGCACAAAGCACATAAAGACATGGATGAGCGAGTTTGAGGTGGAGGAACTTGACTGGCCTGCACAGAGTCCTGACCTCAACCCGATAGAACACCTTTGGGATAAATTAGAGTGGAGACTGCGAGCCAGGCCTTCTCATCCAACATCCATGCCTGACCTCACAAATACACTTCTGGAAGAATGGTCAAACATTCCCATAGACACACTCCTAAACCTTGTGGACAGCCTTCCCAGGAGAGTTGAAGCTGTTATAGCTGCAAAGGGTGAGCAAAGTCAATATTGAACCCTACGGACTAAGACTGGGATGATATAAAGTTTGTGTGTGTGTAAAGGCATGTGTCCTAATACTTTTGGTAATATAGTGTACAGTATATACAAAACCATTAAACATTCCCTTGAAGACCTTATGAGGTACATTACTCCAGCCCTGCATACATATCTTGGCTTGCTCAAGTCTGTGAAATCATAAGTACATTTCTCAGTCCTTAGATCCCCTTGGGACTGTCTGTACAGTGCTTGGCCTGTCTGGCTATTTCAGTTTGGAAAACTAGAGATGATATGCTGTAAAATAGATAATACAGCCCCATCCTATCTTGGCTGTGACACAGCAGTCTGGCGTGTATTACTCCGTGATATAGGGAACGCTATACAGTTACTCTAAATATAGCAATGTTCAGGAATGCATTTTGCAGTGTATACTGTAGAGACGACTGGTTATGTGGAGGTCAATTTAACTTGTGTAAACGGTAATAAAACAATGGTTTCTGCATATTTATCCACGTCAGGGTTGCTTAGGGCTACAGTTGCTAAGGGAGTAGCCAGGGTCATGGGTAAGGGGGTACCACCGGTTATCCTGTAGAGTGCCTGGGCCAGCAGGGGGGCCCAGGCAGCAGGGTGAATCATATGTGGACAGGGAGGGTAATCGGGGTGCACGGAGGGGGGGGGTTCAAAAACTGGAATAGATCCCTTGTATTGCTCTCTGTATCAGCTGAAAGCTGGCTTCCTCTCCTCTCTCTCCTGCCATCTTTCAGCTGCTGCAGAGAAAACCTTACAGGGGATGGGTTCCAGTAATTGCCCTCCCACAGCATTGATCACCCTCCCTGTGTACCATATGTTTCCCCCTCCCACCCCCACAGTGCTTCCGGCTTCCCTCCTCTCCTTTCTGCCGGAAGCTGCAAGCACACAATAGGATCCTTCAGGATGGGGAGTGGAGGAAGGGTCTGGTATTGCATCATATTTACCAACCCCTTCTTTCCTGAATGAACACAGTGAGTGATCGGTACCAATCACTCACTATTTTCATTCATAAATGAAGCATAGTAAACTGTGTTTCAGGTCCATGAATGAATGAGCCTCTGTACAGAGCGCTTACTGTACATTCACTGTAGAGAAAGAGACTCATGAATTTTTACCCTCAGTCCCTTTCTCTGTCTGTTTAGATCCCTGATATTTCACCAAACCCCTCCCCCAACATTGCTGTAAAAAAGAAATAAAAAAAATTGAAAAAATTTCTTTAAAAAATAATAAAAAAATCAAGGGCTCATTCACACGGGTTCTCTAGTCCATACAGTATGAATGAGCTGTTTGTTTGTGTTGCTGGAGCCATCTGTTACTCTGAGGATGCAGTTGCTGTCTGAACAGACCCATAGGTCCTAGTATGCACACACATGTCTGTCAAATTAGGGGCTGTGTGTGTACAGTTGGTGCTTATAGCGTAACATAGGCTGTACAAAGCTCCAGGCACATTAAAAAATGCTGATTCACACTGTACAGGACACAGCGCCCATGTGAAGGAGCCCCAAAACCTCATTCACACAGAGATTTATTTATGAACTCAATACAGTTTTATCTTTTAGATCTGGCAGGAATTTTGTAAGTTACGTTGTATTTGTATCTGCTAATGATTTTACTGTATTTTTAGCAAAAATATTGCTTTGACATTTGGGGTGGGGGGGCTGTCAGGATGGCTGTATGGGGCCCCGTCGTGGTTTCTAACAGCAGTCCTGGCAGTAGCTGTAGACCACATACAGAACCCACCTTGGCCTGCCTAAAGGAACCCAAACAAATGTCAAAATGAAGACCAGTCAAGTCAATTCCCTGACTTATGAGGTCAGCTTGTCAATGTCCGATGAGGTCTATGAAGCACGTGTCAGTTCTCAAACAGCCACTGCTATGTCTACTGCAGCTTATGGAAATGAACTGCAGGTGTAGAATACACAGATTTGCCCATCTCTAACAGGTTGAAGACATTCAAGGTCCTATGTGAAGAGATGATGGCCCAGCTGCAGCTATAAAAAGGAATCTTACAAAACTGTTCCTGCCAAATCTATACATGGAGGAGGAACAGAACAAATTTTGGAGTCCATAAATGCGGCAGTTTATCTGCCATGAAATAATGGTGATCTGTAGTCACCTGAAGTACTTTCTTAGGTCACACCATGCAATCCCAGGTTCCTATGGATTTTATATAGTACTTGTTGTAACTCTACTGACTTTGGCAGTGCTGCTAATTGTCAGATTCTGAGGGGAAGGATTTGCCAAGAATGGTCATGGTCTATTAACAGTCGTTTACAGAACTGTAGTAGATTCAGAATTCTGTGCGAAACTAGGTCTCTTGGCTCTATTGTTGTAAAAGCCCTCCTACTTTTACCACACCCCCTGTGATATATCTCATATACATAAGCAAGAGCAAAGGTTGTCTACAGGGCCACCATTAGAAATTGTAGGGCTGCCAGACAGGGCTCCCCAAATATAGCCTGCCTGCCGGACAGGGCCAGATTCACCTGACACAGAGAAGGGACCTTAAATACCTTATTTTGTAATTCCACCAGCCATTAGACAAACAATTAGAAAAAAAAACATTTCCCAGGTTTCATCAGTTCAGCAGCAGGGGCCAGGGATAGAGAGGAGACAATTTACTTTTTTTTGTTTTTTTGGGATCAGGCAGAGTAGTCCTCTGACAAATAAACCAATTCTCTGGTCCAGCCCCAGTAGGTTGCTAAAGAAGAAGAGGCCAAAATTTTAATTGTCGAGAGCTGCGGCATGGAGGGATAGTCCAGCTAATCCCGAATAGTAAATGGTCCCCTCTCTATCATTGCTCCTTGCTGCTTACTGATGGGGCCTGGAAACTTGTATTGTAATCACTGGGAGCCACGACTCATGGGAATTCTGTGTATGCAGCCAGGTATTAAAAAGGCCCCCAATATCAAAAAACCCTTGTTTGTCTACACTGAAAGTACAGACTTGACTGAGTTAGACATCTATTAGAGTACTAGTACTAAAAAGTGCCCCAGGCCTACCATATTAGTGGGTTACCAATGGCTCCAACAGCAGAAACAAAGTAACAGTAGGAACCTGGACTCCAGATAAGATGGTCATGACAGCTGCGGTGATTACACATGTCAAAAATGTCTTAAACCGTATAAAAAAATGTTCTATGGCTGGACTTTTACTTTTCCTTGCACATTTTCATGCATTATTAACAGTCATGTATTTTCATGTACTGCTATTTCTATCAATAAGACCCTGTGCCCAGATGCAACCAAAACCTTATATGAACACATCACACAGATGTAAACTAGCACTATTTAAAACAATGACTAACCTGTGTTCATAGGTGTGAATGGGCCTTTGAGCTGACTTTTTAAACTGCATTCTTCACCAGAATGCACCAGTAATACACTGTCTAACCCTACTCTGCACATGCTCAGTTGCTCTCTATTTTTAGGCACTGTGGAGTTTGTAGGGACCGATCTGCATCTCCAAGGAAGCTGCTTCTGTTTGATGTGCAACTGCCCTGGTGCTGCACATGTGATCAGTTATGACACCAGCCGTTTGATAGTTTGGTTGAGGACTCAAGCAAATGAGACAGTTAGCAATCTCAGCATTCTGGAATATAACTGTTATTGGAACTGTTAAATTGATGGGTTTAGTTCGGCTTTATGATTTACTGATGTTCAGGGGCTATGGGCTTCAGCAAAATGACAGCCTCTAGCAAGATGAAACGGGAGCAATGCTGGAGACAATTTACAGCAAACGCTCATTTTGATAACATAATTATTGATGTGAAATGTATGTTCCTTGCTAAAGAACATTGAGGCTGATTTACTAAAACGAGAGAGTGCAGAATCTGGTCCAGCTGTTCATGGTAGCCAATCAGCTTCTAACTTCAGCTTGTTCAATTAAGCTTTGGCAAAAAAAACTGGAAGCTAATTGGTTTCTATACATTGAATTATTTTATATTCAGAGCCAATCAACCCCATTATTTTTTATCCAGTTGTTGTGGGTAAAGTTTCGTTTTAGTAGATCAAGCCAACCCACCACCAACAGTTTCAATCACTTTAGTTGGCATTTGGTTGCATTGATCTGCTCAGTTGTTTTTGAAATAGTTAAAAGTAAGTAACTTAATTTCCATGTGTATGGTAAACATCTGAAGTCCTATAGATTAGTGGGTGACTTGAGTTGATGGGTGAGTGGCTTTAAATTAAAATCAGTTAGGCCAGGTGTGGGACATGCTTATACTGGCTTAAGCATAGTACACACTAACCGACTTTCGTGCAATATCGGGCGGTTCAATAAAAAACGGCTGACATTCAGCCCGTGTGTATGACAGCCGGTCCGACAGAAGTCGGCCGTTCAGCTGGCTTCTGTGAAAGGGTCATGACCAAAAACGGTCTGATGACCGGCTCCCGATCAGCACTCTCGGCCAATGGCATTTGGGATGCTCCACGTAGATCCGCATCCACTGGGAGATTAGGGCAGCACTTAAATTGGTAGAAAAGCCTAGTTCCATTCCCATGTGGCCAGTGCATTTATTCTTCACGTAGACTGATTTCCTGGATACAAGACTGGAAAGTTCTCCAGAAGTTAGAATTAGTCAGACAGTGAAATCACTTGTTCTGTAAGTCCCCTCTTCCTGACTCCAATGCTTGGAATTTTGTCTGTATCAGACCTATATTTTATAATAAATATACAGTAGGAGATGGCTAAGACCTTCCTGCATTACATTTTCTGTACTCGGAGTACCTGTGAAATCAGTATAACACTTTCAAATACTGTCTCTTGAGATGCAAACCAAACTTCACAATGACTTCACAGAATAGAGTCATGCAAGATATTTGTTTGCTGTGGAATGAAATTGTTATTTTAAAGGTTCAGTCCACTAAATCATGACATTTGAATGCTGGAGAGTAAACCTGCCAGTGTGCCATCTCTTAGGGACCCAGTTGGTGAGATTTCTGCATCTCTGAGTTGCCAGATCTGAACATTTGCTGTGACCATTAGGCTGGCTTTACACTAAACACAGATGCGGCTGACAGCACGGGTCCAGCGCGTCCCTGTTCTCCTTTCAAGGACAAATCGGGCTCAAATTTTTGCCTGAATTTGGACCTGAAATCTGCTCCGCAGCTGCTTTGGAGCTGTGTGAACCGGCTCCATTTGAGAGCCAGTCGCAGTCTCCTGTTATGCAAATTGGATGTGGGTTTCTCTCCATCCAATTCACACTAGTGTGAACCCAGCCTCTTGTGAGGTTCCAACTCTCCCTGCTGGATTTTTTTACATTTGTATTATATTCTAGGGATTGTAACAGGGGGACATTGAACACAGGAAAATGGGTAGAAATACCCCAAAGTCCCAGGTGGACAAGAACAGAGTCAGAAATTATGGCAATGAGATTTTACTGTTGGATTACTCAATACATATAAGAAGCCAGGGCATTGCTAAATAGCCCAAATAAGAATAGTACAACTGTGTTCCTGCAATCGTACACTGAATAGGTATAGGAACTAAATGAATGTTTTTACTAAGTTTTTTGCCTTCTCTTGGACGCTAAAAAGTTGCTACGGGCAACAATTTTTGGTGGCCTGTGTCTGATGAGAGACACTTATGCCCCGTACACACGGTCGGACATTGATCGGACATTCCGACAACAAAATCCTAGGATTTTTTCCGACGGATGTTGGCTCAAACTTGTCTTGCATACACACGGTCACACAAAGTTGTCAGAAAATCCAATCATTATGAACGCGGTGACGTAAAACACGTACGTCGGGACTATAAACGGGGCAGTCACCAATAGCTTTCATCTCTTTATTTATTCTGAGCATGCGTGGCACTTTGTGCGTCAGATTTGTGTACACACGATCGGAAATTCCGACAACAGAGTTTGTTGTCGGAAAATTTTATATCCTGCTCTCAAACTTTGTGTGTCGGAAAATCCGATGGAAAATGTGTGATGGAGCCTACACACAGTCGGAATTTCCGACAACAAGGTCCTATCACACATTTTCCGTCAGAAAATCCGACCGTGTGTACGGGGCATAAGTCCCATGATGGAAATAAGTGTAAGTCAATGTGCATGAGGGAAGAAGTTAAGTGACCTCTTCATGTTAAGCTCTGTATCCTTCCAGCAGTCATAGGATTCCATGCAGTACAATGTGGTGATTCATGGGCTGCCAGGGTCTCGGGGGATCGGAATGAAGTGGGGGAAGCCCATATCTGGATCATGGAGTCACAAAGAAATTTGCAGGGTGTTACTGATGTTACTTTAGTATAGGCTTTGAGAGCCAAGATCACATCTGCAAAGGTTATTGCAAAAGATACCCAGGCACATGTATAACAGTAGAACAGATCACAGAACATTTTATGTTTTAAAGTACAACAAACCATGGCACATTCCCATGTAAATAACAAGAACAAGACACAGCAAATTTCCATATGTCAAAGTATACAAAATCACAGA
Source organism: Aquarana catesbeiana (assembly GCF_042186555.1). Taxonomy (NCBI): domain Eukaryota; kingdom Metazoa; phylum Chordata; class Amphibia; order Anura; family Ranidae; genus Aquarana; species Aquarana catesbeiana. Next base: position 241,316,001 of record NC_133332.1, on the reverse strand, counting down.
ACATGTCCATATGTATAAATAAAATATATAACTTTGTTTAATGTGTAAAAGTATAAAGAATCATGTACATATCCATGTATAAAAGTAGAATTAATCTTCTACAAAATATAAACCAACCCAGGCACATTCTATGTAAAAAAAAACAGGAGAAATCTCATAAAATTAAGACAGCATTAGATCAGATCTACTGTAGGTACCTTTCCATAACACTCGGACACATCCTGTATAAAACTAGGAAAACGGATCAAAGCTTATTTCCATGTATGACACCAGGATGGATCCTGTTTGAAACTTGGACAGATCTAGGCTTATTTCTATGTATGACACTAGGATGGATCTTGTATAAAAAATGGACAGATCTAAACATATTTTCACGTATTTCACTAAGATGGATCCTGTGTAAAACTAAGACAGATCTAGACTTTTTTCTATGTATGACACTAGAATGGATCCTGTATAAAATTAGGACTCATTGTATCACGGCCTATTTCCATGTTTGACACTAATATAGATCCTGTATAAAACTAGGACAGGTCTAGGCTTATTTCACTGTATGGCATCAGGATAAATCCTGTATAAAACTAGGACAATGAAGGCTTATTTCCATGTATGATGCTAAAATGAACCCCGTATAAACATAGGATGGAGGCTTATTTCAATTTATGACACTAAGTGGGATCCTGTGTAAAACTAGCATGGGTCTAGGATTATTTCCATGTATGCCCCCAAGATATGGATCCTTTATAAAACTAGGACAGATCTAGGCTTATTTCCATTTAAGACAATAGGATGGATCCTGTATAAAACTAGGACAGATCTTTGCTTTTTTCTATGTATGACACCAGGTTGGATTCTGTATAAAATTAAGTTTTACTGTATCTTGGTCTATTTCCATGTGTGGCACTAGAATGGATCCTGTATAAAACTAGAATGGATATAGGCTTATTTCTATGTATGACACTAGGATGGATCTAGCCTTATTTCCATGTATGACACTAGGATGAATCCTTTTACACAACTAGAACAGATCTAGTTCCATGTATGACACCCATATGGATCCTTTATAAAACCAAGATGGATCTAGGCTTATTTCCATGTATGACACTAGGATGGATCCTTTAAAAAACTAGGACAAATCTAGGCTTATTTTTATGTTTAATACCAGGATGGATCCTTTATAAAACTAGGACGGATCTAGGCTCATTTCCATGCATGACACCAGGATGGATCCTTTGTAAAACTAGGACGGATCTAGGCTTATTTCCATGTATGACACTAGGACGGATCTAGGCTTATTTTAATGTATGACACTAGGATGAATCCTTTATAAAACTAGGCCTGATCTAGGCTTATTTCCATGTATGACACTAGGAAGAATCCTTTATAAAACTAGGATGGATCTAAGCTCATTTCCATGTAAGCCTCAGGATGGATCCTTTATAAAACTAGGATGAATCTAGGCTTATTTCCATGTATGACACCAGGATGAATCCTGTATCAAACGAGGACAGATCTTGGCCTATTTCCATGTGTGACACTAGGATGGCTTCTGTAAAAAACTCGGACATATCTAGGCTTATTTCCATGTATCTAACATTCATCATCCTGTCCAGCACTACCACCCACAGTAAATATAGTAGGGTGCACGGCCAACTGGCGCACTGCACAGATCCAAATAAAGACATAGCCAACACTTCTTACACTATATAATAAAAGCAGAGGTGTTATTAGCATATATTTGCAATCTATGTGGAAGCCACACTGCCTTATCAAAGCCCCATCGCATAGCATGGCCCCTAGCTGTAAACTAGCTAAAAACCCATTCTGACATACACACAGCAAAACTAGTTATTGCTAATAGCGACTACACATACCTTCATGTTATAGAATAATAAGTACATGCTATTGGAAAAAAATCCAATATTGTGTTTGCTTTCTTTTCTCCTGTGTATTACTGTACATTTATTATGATTGTTTTTAGTATTGTTATTATTCAGACTCTCATAAAAATGCTCGTTTCCTGGCTGTCCTGGGTTGAATTCTTTTGAGTCACAGACCTTCAACAGATATAGCATGAGAAAATTTGAATTCTTTATCACTATACAAATCTTGGATCAGTGACTCAGAAAACATTAGCATGACAGCCAGGCAACCAGCATTTTCAGGAAACATCAGCAATGGCCACTTTCCTGTTTTTCTCCTGTAAGGATTTCTTTATGACTCTGGATTTGTGTTTTTCAGGTGCTGAAGGAAGCCAGTTTGAGAGGGATTTTGTGTCTGCCCACAACTCTTACAGGAAGAAGCATGGCGCGCCCCCTCTTCAGCTGAGTCGCGAGCTCTGTCGATCCGCTCAGCAATGGGCAGACCACCTGCTGTCCATACGGACACTGAAGCACAGCGGCTCGGATCATGGAGAGAACCTGTATTACAAATACAGCTCCAGCACCAGAGAGCTGCCAGGTAATGCCAGCTAACCTTCTCCCATCTCTGCCGCCAAAACTGATATAGGCTGCATTTACTTCACTGTGGTGAAGGTCAAACGCTGATCAGAAGTGGCAATATCAACATTAAAGCAGAGCTCCAGGCTCCTTCACAAAAAAAAAGTCAGCAGCTACAAATACTGTAGCTGCTGACTTTTAATATTAGGACACTGATAGTCCAGCGATGTCGGCACCGCAGCCAACATTTCCATCAGCTGTCGGGTGCTACTGCTGCCATTGCCGGTAAGGGAACCCGTTCGTGAAACCTTACGGCTTCACGGCCGGGTCCCTACTGCGCATGTGCGAAGTGCGCCGCACTCTCCTACTGGCTCAACAGCAGGGGAGGGAGGAGGAGGGGCTGGACTTCTGACGTACCTTACCGCTGCAAGGTCTGACTGAAATGGGGAAAGGGTACCTGTCAAAAACAGGTACCCGCTCCCCCCTCCCCTTAGAAAGGTGCAGGGGGGGGAGACAGATAAGCGAAAATTCTACTTTTGGGTGGAACTCTGTTTTAATATTGGGACACTTACTTGTCCATGAATCCAACGGTGTCTTCACCCGAGCTGAATTTTCACCATCTCGGGTAAGGGAATCCGGCAGCGAAGCCTTATGGCTTCACAGCTGGTTCCCTACTGTGTGAAGCGCGCTGTGCTTTGTGAATGGCCCAGTGGCGGGGGGAAGGAGAAGGGGGGCCAAACATCCGGGTTGAGTTTGTCATGGCAGTCACCAGCTCTCTGAAGACTAAATACCGAGAACGGAGCAATCAGCAGTCTTTGTTAACTCATTTATTGGTATAGAGGGGGTAGGGAACAGCTACAGTTGGGATCGGTGCTGCAGCCATCTAGGTAAAGTATGTATGTTTGCTTTTTTTATATTCCCAAACCTCTCTTTCGATAACAGTTCCTGCTGCTATGCATACTCGCCTTCCCTATATTCCTCTGCCGCTCTGTTTGCCTGGGAAAGTGAAAAGACATACCTTGTATGGGGGAGCACGTGCCTCACTCCCTCACAAGCCTTGTGTAAGCTCCAAGTTCCAACATGAAGCTTACAGATAGCTAGCTCCCTTTGCTTCTGAAGGCTGAACAGAGACTGACGGGGGGAGCAAATGGGATGCAGGCATAAGCTGCTGGTAAGGTTGCCATTAAAGAGAACCTGTTGCTTTGCCATGCGTGGATACAGGTTTGCATCTGGGCGCTGTGGCACTTACACTTACATCTCTGAACTGTCTCAGCTTCTTCCAACTACTGTGAGGAAAGTCTCACTATACCTGCTGCTATTTGTGAGAACTCATGACAAGGAAAAGGGGGACTCATACTTGGCTTACTGTGTGATATTACCCAAAACAAAGAAAAGCCAGAGGGAAAGTCAGCCTACAAGTGGTCATCTATACCTAAAATATCACTTTTGAATGGGAATTTCATTTAGGTCAGGGATATGCAATTAGCGGACCTCCAGCTGTTGCAGAACTACAAGTCCCATTAAGGCATAGCAAGACTATGACAGCCACAAGCATGACACCAAGAGGCAGAGGCATGATGGGACTTGTTTTGCAACAGCTGGAGGTCCGCTAATTGCATATCCTTGATTTAGGTTATAACTGCTGTAGACCTAATATTGCAACAAGGCAGGACAGTCAGAATATCTGAAAATGGAACGTGTAAATCCTGTTATATCTAAGCTTCTGTGTGTCCTAAATACCTCAACACTAATCCTGTATGAGCCCCACCCTCTTTTTGTGTGCTTGTTACTATGGCAACATAACCATTAAATGTGCCAGGCACTAGATATAAGAGACTATTGGGTGATTAACCCTCCAACATCTGCTAAGAACTAAAATAACAGTTTTGGGTGAAGCTCCAGTGTTTGGTGGATACATTAGCTGACAGTTTCTTCTATTTCTTTGGGCAACCCTATTGGTGAGATCTAGGGTCTAACATCCCAAGTCTGCATATCTGCAGTGACCATTATGAGGGGCTCCCACCATCCCACCACTTTTATTTATTTTATATTATGGCGGATGCAACAGAAAGAGCTGGAACACCCAATGGGCTTGATTTACTAAGAGTGCAAAATCTGGTGCAGCTCTGCATAGAAACCAATCAGCTTCCAGATTTTATTGTCAAGCAGAAGCTGATTGGCTACCGTGCACAGTTTGCACTCTCCAGTTTTAGTAGACTTTTTCCCCAAAATTTGGGCAGGGTCACCCAAAACTCCCAGGAAGACAGGAACAGAGTTGGGAATTATGGCAAGGAGATGTCAATGTCAGAGTGTGCCTGGCATAGAAGAATACAGGGGGCCGGTGCAACCTCCCATGCTTCACCTTTTGCTAACATATCACTTTTGGATGGACTGACCCTTTAAACCTGCATGTGATGTAGTTTTGCTCTTGTTTGTAAGATTGTCTGTGCTGTGTACAGGTTAGAGCATACTGATTGTTATCATTGTGCAGTGCTGACTGAACATATTTCACATAAGCTTCTGGGCAGTGATACCTGCAAGATTAATATTTGAACTAAACTCGCTTTTGATAGATGTGCAGTTTATTGTAAAACACAGATTAGCCTTCATCAAAAGGTGGATTATTAGCTGGATAGAAGCCATTTTGTTTTCAAAATTGCAGTGTCTAAGTATTCATCCAAGGTCATGGAAGCAAAACAGAACTCAGGTCAACCTTTAATAATCCCTGAGTTCATAGAAGTGTTGCATAACATACTATAAAAGTAATTTACTAATTCAAAATATTGTTGGCCAACAAAACCGTGGACTTTTGTCCGAAGGGCGTTGGCCCAAACTTGTCTTGCATACAAACGGCACACAATTCTTGGCCAACAATCATGAATGTAGTGACGAACTACATACTTTTTTCAGCTCTTTAGCACCACCCTTTGGGCTCCTTCTGCTAATTTCATGTTAGTAGAAGTTTGGTGAGTGTTGATTTGCGCTTTTCTTTTCGCACTTTTCATTTAGTGCTTTTCAGTTTGCGCTTTTCATTTCATGCTCTTCAAAGTTTGTTGCCATTCCAGGAGCAGGTGCAATTTCGAAGTGGCTATGTGTTATACTTCAAATGACATTTTGGGAGTAGGCAGTTACATTTAAAAAAATACAACTATGTTTTAAAAAAACATAGTTATATCTTTGATCTTAAAAACTACGGAATAATGGTGTTGTGGTAACTTGCCCCAAAAAAAAAAAAAAAAAACGCATAATAATGTTATTCTTGATATCACTAGAAAAAAAAAGCCTTTGAAAATTAGTTTGAAAAAACTCCATCAGTATCAACAGAAAAGCAGCTTCATTATTATCCCATTAAAGAAGAAGAGAATTGTGCGCTGCATTTCGAGATTTCATAATTCTCCATTACGAACGCTAGTTTACAAGACTGACCGCTTCTGGCTCATCCTTGCTTCCGAGCACACGTGTTTGTACTTTGGACTTTTGTCCGACGGACTTGTGTACACACGCTCGGAAAATCCGACAACAGACATTTGTCCGTGGAAAATTTTAAATCCTGCTATCCAACATTTGTCCTTGGAAAATCCGACAACAATTGTCCGATGGAGCATACACACGGTCGGATTTTCTGCCAACAGCCTTTCATCACACATTTCCCATTGGAAAGTCTGATTGTGTGTACGGGGCTTTAGAGTTGGTATAGCAGACAAATGGTAATCACCGAATTTTGCTACAGATGTGGACTTTAACACTGACAAATAACCTGGCCTTTTATCCTCAGAGAACAGTTATCTGTCAGCTTAAAAATTCCAATTATAAAAGGAACTGTTTCTGTCCAGTGGGGGGGGGGGGGGGGTACTGTTTTTTTAGTACCCTTCTGGCCCCATTTTTTCCATAGAAGGAAAACTATTGGCTGCTGTTTTGTTGCCTCCTTTTGCCTATGTAGAACCGTTTTTTTACTTTTATGTACCAGCTTTCTCTTTGGACATTATACATACATAAGTGTGTTATTACAGGCGTAGTAGAAAACAAATTACCAGATGCATGAACAACCGCCCAAGTGGAAAATGTAATGTTAAACTTTTGCCGCTTCTACACCCAAACTCATGGACCAATGAGACAAAGAGAAAAAAAAAGGGTGGGGGGAATGCGCTGTGCCAAAAAAAATCATAATAAACATGACTTTAAAAAAATAAATAGTTTATTTGATAGGAAATGAAACATTTAAGTTTCGAGAAGTGGCCAATATTGCAGGAACCAGTCTAACCTGGAAAGCGGTATACCTGAGTCTGGTGCCAAATGGATGACAAGGAACTCGTGTGTAGGTTAGAAAGTCAGCTGGACCAGGGGCAGGTGGAGAAAGAAAGCCACGGTCCCAGAGGGGTGACTTATGTGCTTGACTCTCGAAATATTCAGATGGTTTCCCTATATTCAACCCATATTTATACAAATTTTTATCTTCCATTTAACTCATTACATTTTCCTTTTTTAGTCTTGGTTCATCTAATATTTTTTTTTTGCATTATAAGTATGACCATAGATTTATGTACAGTATATTTGTGTATTTTGACAATGGTTGATGCCATTTATTGAGTATACAAATACAATTATATACAATTATTTTTTAAAGTCACGTTTATTATGATTTTTTTGGCACAGCGTTTTCCCCCACCCTTTTTTTTTTTTTTTTTATTATAGAGTTAGCAGCCACTTATGATGCCCTCTGATCCTCTCCACCACGTTAGACTGCACTTGTCAGTTTTGCTGAGCACAGTATACAGGAAGTTAGAGGGAAATGCTCCTATTGAGATGATTCACTTTTACTTGATAAAACAGCCAAGTTTGAGTGCACACAGCAGGGGCACTACTCATTGGGTTCAGTGAGTTCTATAAGTAGTGGGAGGGTGACCTGGCTTTGACCCAAGCAGGGCTCTGATAGCCTCTTAATCATCTGCCTGCTGTCTGCTCCTGCCCTTAACTGTTTTGTTCATAGCAGTCCTATAAAGAGAAGCCCACTGAAAATATTACAGTATATAGCTGGATGCTGGGGTGGTGCATCGCCAATTGACTTCTTTTATTTCTCAGTTACTTAGTTGCCCAAGTTTTCCCATACCAGCTACCTATTAAATGTTCTTGAATTCCAGTACCTACAACAGTTGGGTAAAGCTGAAAAATCATGTGCAGGGATCTCCAGATGAGCCATTAGGACTCCAGACAAAACTTTTTGTCGTTCATTATAGTGGATACAAACTTCTGACACATTTTTGTTTTGTCCTTGGGAAATTTCCAATGACCTAAGGAGAAGTAATGAGTACAGGTCTCCACAGAAAAACAAAGAGAGCAATAAAAAACTAACCAATGTTTGAATCCTTCACCACTCTACTAAATAAATGTGTTTTGTTGCTATCTCTTGTGACAACCTGTCATCTGGACAGGAAGTAAGATTAAGCACCGACAGCAATAAAAACATGAAAAGGGTTCTAATTCATCCCCTCTCCACCCAAAGCTAAAAAAATGTTTTGCCTGGAACTTATTCGAGAAGTACTTATATTGCACATATGTTGGTAAATCTACTGTAACATTAATCCTATAAGTTTGTACTGTGTGGCTAATGGATGTACTAAACTGACTTGCTTTGTGTCTACAGGTCAAGAACCCGTAGATTCGTGGTATGATGAAATAAAGAACTATGATTTTGGAAGGCCAGGGTTCCGCAGTAACACAGGTAATAGTCAAGGTCTGAGTTATAGCCCTGTTAATCTAATTAATGTTGGCATATTCCTGCTATGTCATTAAACTTTCTTGCCATTTTTCTTAACTTTTTTAAGGACACTTCACCCAAGTTGTCTGGAAGGACTCCAAGGAAGTTGGCGTTGGGTTGGCCACTGATGGCAATGGACTTTACTTTGTGGTGGGGCAGTATAATCCAGCAGGAAACATCACCAATCCTGGATACTTTGAAAAGAATGTACTGCCATCAGGGTCAGCGGTATCACCAGATAGTGACCAGTCTGGTTCACGGTGGAAATCAAGTGGAAATAAGTCACCTGAAGTAGAGAAGGCAAGCGATCGGAAACCAACAGTCAGCATTGGCCAGACAGGTAAGAAAAGGTGTGAATTTCCAGGCATTATGATCATCCCAACAAAATGTTTGGCCTATGTGTCTATTGTTGCTGATCTACAGGAGGAATATTTCAAAGAGGTGACAAACCCTCCCAAGGTCTTATATTTACTATATAAAGAGGAAACTTTGGGTTTTATGTGGATCCAGTTGCTGAAAGTTCTTCTTGATAAGATTTTTTTCATGAACATAAACGCTTGGTTTAGCAGACTGTGCATGTTTATACCTCTGGAGCTGGGAGTGGAGAAGGTTCAGAAACACATTCTAAATTGGAGTTTTGTTGCCCTGTTGCTTATCCATCACCTTCACCAACATAAGCTCTTTTTGGATTACAAGGCTTCTTCAGTGGATAGTTGAATGGCCAAAAGATATGTCAAAGTTGATCTCCAGAAAGTTGAGACCCATAAAGTTGACACCCATGAAACTGAGACCCATGTAAGGCAAATATATTGGCTGAGAATGCCTGGTACTTGTAGACTCTTTGTGGTACCCACTATTAATTAATAAAGGGTTGACTGTCTCTGCCCTCTTCATATAAAGGTAATAATAATGTTAGTTCAGGAAAGTTCTGTATAAATGACAGGTTACTGACTCTAAACTGCAACTAGGCAATGTATATGAAAAAAAACCTAAACTCATATTAAAACTCTGCTATATAAAATAACTGTTAAATGTGATATTAAATTGTCTTAGACTTTATATTAAAACCCTATCATCACCTGCATATCAGCTGATTTTACAGATCAGGTGGATGGTAGGACTTCCTGCAGTGAGTCAACAGTAGAAAGGGCAGAACAGAGATGATTGACAGTAATTCATTTCTGAGTTCATTTACAGGTTAATATGTTTCAGTAGGCAGATTTAAGACTCTGTATATAATTTTTTCAGCTTTAAGAAAAGCAATTATCATATTTACAGCAGTACTGTATCTATTGAAAGCAATAATTTTGATTGAAGTGTCTCTTAACTGTGCCCTAGTAAAATCGAGCACCTTTGAGCAGGAAGCATTGGACACTCACAACAAGTATCGACGTCTACACGGTGCACCTCCATTACAGCTGAGTCGGGAGTTGAGTGAGTCCAGTCAGAAGTGGGCCAATCATCTTCTCTCTATCAATGCTCTCCAACACAGCAACACCAACAATGGCGAGAACCTGTGGTATAAATGGAACTCAAGTGTCAGGGACGCGTCTGGTAAGCTCTCTGGAAACAAGGGAAGCTCTTTAAAAAAATTCTGCTTATACTCCTGTTTAGGCATATTATTATTTTTATTATTAGATTCTGGTCTGATCCCCTTACCTTTTCTTCTAATAAATGTGTCAGACCATCCAGAACTATTCAAAAGAATGCATTGCTTCAATATTAGCAACTGTCAATTGTCAATGACAGGTAAAGGCTAAGTTCACCTTTTTCAGTTAATAGCCTATGTAATCAAGGGGTCCCAGTAGATAATAAAAAGCTGCAGCTTTGTAAAATTATCAGTCATTCTATTGTCATACCTGTATTTGGCCTTGTCGCTGGGACATGAAAACCATTGGACACTCATTCCCAGCATTACAGGAGTGGATAACGATTTTCACATCCTAGCAACAAAGCAAGATGTAGTGATTTCCAACCTTGGCAAGTTTTGTCTGGCTTAGGGGGGGCCAAATGTCCTACAGGTATGACAGTAAAATCATCAAACACAGCTACACAGCTACTGGGGCCCCTTGACTGCCTAGGCGGTTTTCTGGAAAAGCTGATCTTAGCCTTTAAAAGGTTGGCCAATGTTCATAGACTTCGGTGAAAAATCTGATTAAAAAAATTAAAGGGGTTGTAAACCCTCGTGTTTAAAAAAAAAAAAAAAAATATCAAACATGCCTATACTTACCTGCTCTGTGCAATAGCACTTCAGTCTAGCAGCACTAGGGTTGCCAGTCCAAATCCCAACCATGGCACTACTGGCTGGAGTTTGCATGTTTTCCCTGTGCCTGTGTTGGTTTACTCCCACCCTCCAAAGACATGCTGGTAGGTTCATTGGCTCCTGTCTAAATTGGCCTTAGTACGGTATATGTATGAATGTGAGCTAGGGACCGTAGATTGTAAGCTCCTTGAGGGCAGGGACTGATGTGCTTGTACAATATCCACTGTGGGGGTTATTTACTAACCGAAAATCCACTTTGCACTAAGTGCACTTGGAAGTAAAGTTGCTGTAGATCCGAGGGGGATATGCAAAGAAAATAAAAAACAGCATTTTAGCTTGCACATGATTGGATGATAAAATCAGCAGAGCTTCCCCTCATTTCAGATCTACCCCTTAGATTTAGAGCGACTGCACTTCCAAGTGCACTTTGTGGATTTGCCTTTCGTAAATAACCCCCTGTGTGTGTAAAGTGCTGTGTAAATTGACCACACTATATAAGAACCTGTAATGAATACTAAATAAACTCTACCCTTCCCACAGTGTATAAACACTGCTGTGAAATAGGTTGTCACGCTATTACAGGAAGTAGAAAAATAATGTATCTAATGGGTTTTAAAACACTTTTCTTTTAAAACTGCACAGTTGGCTTATCGTTTGACCTGTTTTCTAACATGAGACACATTCAGCAAGGATGGTGACTGCAGTGGCATACAGTTAAGCTGGTAATATACTAGTAGAACTTTGAAAGGTTTTTGTTTTAAGAACATTCATTTGGCTTTCTAATCATTTGTGGAGTCATATCAACATCTGATTTCGACAACAGTGACAAGAAAATTCGAAGGAGCGGGCTGTATATTTTTTCTCAAACTAATTTACAACAATATATGTTTTGTTTTTTTTTTGTTTTTTTTTAAGAAATCATTCATTCCAAAATTGGATGTTAAAAGCAAATGAAATTTTGAAGTACTTTCAAATGACATTCATCCAGTCATCAAATGTACCAAGAATTTTCTTTGATGGGCCTGTGCCCAACAGCTACATGTTTGACTTACTACACTACTTTTGGCCCTATCCTATTGTCCATAACTTCTGAACTTCTGGTCAGAGGTCGAAACATTTATCTCCTCAGCTTTGTGTCTTTGTAATATATTACACCCTAAGAATTGCCTACTAGGCATCTTTGGGGACATAAGTGCGTCTAGATATGCTAAATGCTTATTGCGTGTCCTTTACTTCTACACTAGAAAAATGATTCTGCTATCACGGAAAGGACCCTCTCCTCCAAAAACCGTCACCTGTTAGAAATTGATCCTTTATCTTACTGACTTGTTGCTTGATGTAATCTACTGTACCCATTGTAGAACTTGTAATATCACTGTTACTGAGTACTGTTTTGTTTTTAATACTTTACTGTAAATTCAAAAACCATGTATTTGAAAAAAAAAAAATTCTTTAAATGTTCATACGAATATTCGTATGAATGTTTGTTGGAAAATCTACCAGTGTATAGGCAGCTTTAGCTAGTTGAAGACGTATGTACAGATCTGATATGATAATGAAAATCTGGTACAGTGCTAAAAAATATATATAAAATAATTACATAAACAATATTTTAGTCTAACCACAAAAATCACATGTCACTGTAAATTTGTAGTAAAGTTTCTTTTTAATGTTACATAATTCTTTTGATCTGCCAGCTGCCTTTTTTTATTAGAATAAAGTAGCTGTGCCTGCCTTTGGCGACAGCTTCAAATTATACACTGCAATAAAAGCCAACTCCCTTTATCAACTTCTACCAATTTACCCAGCACAAAAATCTCCTGAGGACATCTTTTTTTGTCTTTGAGGTTTTTAAGGTGTGTGTTTAAAGAAAAAAAATGTTAATATATTTTTCAATGCTTTTAAGAAATATATATGTGTGACAGGGATCAGTTTGATTTAAATAATTTTTAGAAGTATGTGTTGTTAATTACTTTTTCTATATTTAATAAACTAAGAAAAATATGGAAAAGTAAGCATGTAAAGGGGTGAAAAATCACACAAAAAGCTACTTTATGGAAAACACTGCCAAAATAACTCAAGTATGCTTACTCACTTGTTATATTCCAGGGTCAGAAGTTGTGGATACCTGGTACAATGAGATAAAAGACTATAATTTTAGCAAGCCCGGCTTTCAGTCCAACACAGGTGAGGTCTCTTTTGTTTTGCCTTGTTTTCTTTAAAGATTGTATTGGTCAGTTGTGTTGTATTACTTTTAGAAGCCTACGTTTACCTAAAAAAAAAAAAAAAACAAAAACAAAAAATATAAATTAGCACAAGGGACATTACTTACCTGCATTTTGATTTGTCCCTTGTGCATCTGTTTTCTACTTCAGTAGTAATCTTTCTCCTGTGATGCCCACCCCTGCTACCATAAACTTCTGATATGGTGAGGAGCTGTCACAGGGACCCATCAAGAATGCAGACTATGCCTGCCCTTTCTGCCCAGCTCCTCAATTTCTAGAAGCCATAGTACAGCTTCTATGGATGAAACAAAACCTGTGAATACCTTTCAGTCTGCCTGTCCTCCACATAACACTGAAGATAAGTAATCCCTTGTTTTAGGCAAACTTAGGTTTTGATGCTTACAAATTTTCAAACACAGCAACTAAACAGTCTCCTAATTCAGTAACCAGGCTTTGAATGTCTTTCTCAAAATTAAAAGCTTTTTAACCCTGGTTGGGGTGTTGGGTGAGCCTTGGCATACTCCACATTAAGTGCAAAACGTGAGAGAAGACACTCTGGCTATCACTAGATTCTTCAGGGTGAACCCCATTTAGTGCAGGTGTACACAGAGTGCAGGAAACTCCAGTTATAGAGGCAGTCCTAAACCAGCAACTGTGGAACACTCTCTCCAAGGGCTAAAGAACAGCAGTTACTAGGATCTCTCTCTCTCTCTCTGTGTCCTCTACTCACTGTGTCTCTGTGTACTTTGATGCCTTCCTGCAGTATCAGCTGTGAGCCTCCAGGCAGATCCTCAGTGGACTTCCTCCAAACTATTCTCAGCAACTTTAGAGATAGGCTCCCTAACTCTCCCTGAGGTGGGACCTCGATGAACTCATGCAAACTTCAGCTAAGTAACCAAGAGGACCACAACCCCCCAGGCTTAGCCTTCTCCTCCAGGAAGAGGACTCTGCTGTTCTAAGCCCCAATTGATTTATACATGCCTCAGCCCCTTATTGGTCATTCTATTCCCCAATAATTGGCTGACAGTGTATGAATATGCAAGTCCAGGGTCTGAAGTATTTGAGCCTGCAACCAACAGAACCCAGAACAGCCAAAAGCAATCAAACTTTACCCCACTGGATACAGTGGAACCAAAAGCTAAATTTGTCGCAATAATACTAGGAACCTAACTAGGAGTAAATAAGATTCCATATTTACCAGTGTGAAAATAAATGCATAACTAAATTCCTATTTAAAGGTTTACTAGTAATAATAATAAGTAAAGCATAAAGGAGGCTGATGAAAAGTTGTGGTGCAGTCACACAACAACTTCATTGTGGTCCCCTGGCATCAGAGAGTTTTTCTTTCTATACAGCTTTAGATTAGACTCAAACATTCAGACTTTTATCTTTAAAGGTGGTTTTGAATTTGATGAATTGCTTATGAAATAAATAACAGCTGTTTGTAATGCATTAATAATGGTGGTGGAATGTGAACAGTTGTATTGGGAAAGAAAATACATACTAATATAGAAAAGATGAAAGAAGCAGGAACATTTTGTAACTCTCCCATTGTTCAACCTCAAAGTGGACACATTATTATACCTTCATTTTAACTTTTAGCTAACATAAAACATTAGTGCCCCAAAGCATATATTTTTCATAAAGATATAACTAATGGTGAACATTAGTCAAACAGTTTATCAAATTAGTATTGGAGCTTGGAGATTCTAATAAACGCACCACCTCCTTTTAAATATGACAGAAAAGTATATACCCAGAGAGCAAAAAATTCAGTTTTAAGGTGCAAGAAAATCAATCAAAATCAAATTTACAAAAAATATTGAATTTTTTATTACATAGATAATATAAAACTGTTTATAAAATCGGGTCAAAACAACCCAATGGTCAAAGTACAAAAGAGTAATTACCTCTATATGTTTCACCACAAACGTGGCTTCTTCTGGAGCTTTTATAGAACCTTGTTATTAATACATTACCAACTTTCAAAGTGATCATGGTTCCAAATGATCCCCAAGACCCACCACGAGCTTCAATGAGGAATGTCTGTGCCACAGAAAAAATGAGGGAAGAACGATTGCCCTATAGTCACACCTATTGTCTCGAGAAGTTTTGCGAATTGATCGATCGATATTCATATCCTTTCCCAATTGCAAACTTTCTCTGGTGCCGGCAAATTTCAAGGTACTTGTGCCATCTGAGCACTCCCCTCTTTCAATTTGCCACTGTTCCTTAGTCCAGTGTCAATATAACACCTTTTTTAACCGGGGAAGATCAAAAAAACTTTTTAGTCAATCTATCCCAAGGGATTGACCCTTTTAGACAGGTTATGGAGCCTCACTGGTAACAGGGTGAATGGCCACAGACGTTCCCCATTGAACCTCTTGGTGGGTCTTGGGGATCATTTGGAACCGTGATCACTTTGAAAGATGTTAATGTATTAATAACAAGGTCCTACAAAAGCTCCAGAAGAAGCCACGTTTGTGGTGAAACATGTAGAGGCAATCGCACTTTTGGACTTTGACCATTGGGTTGTTTTGGCCCAAATTTTATAAATAGTTTTATATTATCTATGTAATAAAACATTCTATATTTTTTGTAAATTTGATTTTGATTGATTTTCTTGCACCTTAAAACTCATTTTTTTGCTCTCTAAGTATATACTTATTAGTCACACAGTCTTTGCCAACATGGTGGAACTTAGTGGACTAACATCAGATAATGCATTGACTGGCCTGTTTCCTATGAATATCAGTCCTCCAAGATTCTCTGGTGGAGAATCATGTGCAGGTCTTGTCCTTGGGCAGCAGAAGGATTTACCCTTGCAGTACAGTTCTAGGGCAATTTAAACCAATCTGTTGTGTCTGTAGCAGCCAATGTAATCCTTCCTTTCCCTCCGATGTACTGCATTAGGTTACCTGGGCCAGACCGGGTGACTGAGATAGTCCTTCCCTCTCACACATATTGATACACATTGCTCCAGGTTTTTAGCTTCTTCCCATGATTCTGTATCTTGTCTCTAGGTCATTTTACCCAAGTGGTCTGGAAAGACTCCAGGGAAGTTGGCATTGCCAAGGCTGTAGATGGTAAAGGAATGGTGATCGCGGTAGCCCAGTACAGTCCTGCAGGCAACATCACCAACCCCGGCTACTTCCAGAAAAACGTGCTGCCCAAGGGCACCCCAGTAACTGAGAGCACAGGAGGACCCAGCGATCGGGGGGCAGGAGCCACCTTTTATCCTTCTGGACGTGGAGGCGACTCTGGATCATCCTCTACTGGTAACTAAGATATTTCGAGGAATGTTAGGGCAAATCTGTTATATGGGATTTTGACAACAAATTGTGGGGTTGATGTAACATTTAGACTAATTTAGACTGTATTTAGCACAGTTCCAGTATACCCTATGTTACCAGTTCTCTAATATTATGTGTTAACCAGAGTTGTTCTTTACCCTCTAGGTTACTTGAATGTTGCAAGGAAAGTTCAATCAACAGATATTGATGATGGGCAGTGTTTTATGGCGGGCTGGGAAAACCTTGTGCGTGAAAAAGCAGTAGAAGTACATATACAAAATGCCAAAATATGGGGCTTTTTATTGACCTCATAAACAATATTTTTTTTTAAAGTAAGAATTTTATTGTTCACACATTTTCATTAAAAAAGAGCATAAAACATCAAGGCCAACATACTGTATTGTTTTAATAATCACCCATTGCCTATTCCCCACATTCCCACATCACAATGAAATAATCACATTTACATTCACATATAGTATTTATCACTGTGAAACTGATCCAACGCGTTTAGAAAAAAACTCTATGTCAAGTGTTTGGGATGAGCTAGATTTTAGTGAACCTCGGTACCTATCATCTGAGAACAAACAATAAATATAGTCTCAGTAAGGAAGCCCACATATTTGCCCGGGTGGTCGTACGAGAGGGAGCAAAAGAACCCCAAAAGTGCCCATTACAGGGTGAATCACTTATAGAGGAGACTATGTAGTATGGCTGCCCCACACAGTGTGCCCATTCCTCCCCTTCATTTTGAAATTTTGTATATTGTACTTACTGTAAGGGATGTTGCCATTTTTTGTACACCTATCACTTCATATACAATTTAAGAAGTGCTATAGATGGTTGGGGGCACTCATTCCCTAGAGTGGCATTAGTAGTGTTGTATATTGGGGAGGGAATCTAGCTATTTCTGACCAGCCTACATTTTCCAGCTGCTGTATCAGCAGTTATCAAATTAGGAAATGTTCTGCTGTCAGGCTGGTAAGCAGTTTTTTTTTCTTTGTCTAGTAGACACAAGAACATTTGCACAGGAGTTCTTGAAGGCAAATAACAATTACCGGGCCATGCATGGAGCAAAACCCTTGCAGCTGAATTCCAGAATTAGTCAGGAGGCCCAGAAGTGGGCAGAGCACCTTCTGACACTGAAAACCCTGAAGCACAGTGACACTTCCTATGGGGAGAACATCTGGGCTAAAACAGGAAGCCCATCCATTACAGTGGCAGGTAAGTGATAAAAACGACTGGAAAACAATCAATGATAAATATAACACATCCATGCTTTAAGGGGCACTGTACAAAAAAGTTTTTAATAATAACAATTTATGGCCATGTAGAGTTTTCAGAACTTTCTTAGTTGAGAAGATATTTGAAGGAGGTGTAAACCCTAACTGGAGGACACAGTTTGCTAAAGCACAGTATAACGTAAATAATTTACACTTTTATAAATATAGAAAATTCTTGTTTTCACCCCCTAGTGCTTTTGATCTTCTGCAGCTTCTGTGCCACCACTTCATATCTACTGAACATGCAGTGCAGCAGCATCTGCACACCATTGCTCAGGGCAAGCGTCCAGATGGTGACAACCAAGGACCATGTCTGGCCAATGAGCAATCTGTACTCCTATTGTAGTCTCCAGTGAAAAACAGGGTGACAACGTAGGAGAGAATTTGAGAGACAGGGACACCTGAGTGTTGTCACCCCATAAAAGGTAGTGCCTGTACAAGACTTTCATGGCAGGATAACCAGGTATTATTTTAATGAAATCTGTAGATTTTAGAAGATTATTTAAAAAAGTTATTTTTCAATTGTTAAAGATTATATATATTTCTGTGATTGGGTTTACCTCCACTTTAAAATTGAGAAAGGAGCAGTGTCCTCACATATAAACTCAGAATTATTTTAACATTTTTATCTGCAGTATGTAAGGACTTTTTTTATAAGAGTTGAAAAAAAGGAATCTTATAAGGACCTTAATTTAGCATAAAAGCTTTGGCCTCCACCTGTTCACCTGAAGGTCACAAAAAAGATAAAAAGAAGAGGGCGCACCAGCCTTTTGCATTATCCCAAGATAATTTATTGATAAAAAACAGTAAAATACTACTCACAAACATGTGATGAATAAAAGCCTGTAGAAGCCACCAAAATTTGGCAATCCAGTCCTGGAACCGACCATCTCCACAGAGCAAAGGGGAAGACATTAGAACCACTGCTGGCTGACACGTTTCAAAGGAGTACTTTCTTGCTCAGAGCCTTTTCACCTGAGGGCCCTATTTTGTTTTTACCAAAAGATCTTTCATTTGCCTCCTTAGGCTTCATTCAAGCAGTTGTACAGCATTCAGAGCCTGCATAATGCCTCCCCCTGGACCTGCTGCCACCACGAACAGCTGCCCATTGAGATGAATGGGAAGAGGTGGATGTATGCGTGTGGGTGCTTTACGCAAACCCCAGTGCTCAAGCATGCAGCCGCCTCTTCCTTTTCATCTCCATGGGTGGCTGTACGCGACGGCAGCAGATCCCTGGAGATACATTACACAGGTGATGCACGCTGTACAGCTGTGTGCATGAAGACTTAAAAAATATTTCTTTCTATCATGTAAATGGATTTCTAAAAGAGCCATGACCTGATTTATAACTATAATTCCCTTTTTTTATTTTACACTAACCTCTCCTTACCTTTTTATGAATAGAGCACCCATATGAATTATTTTTGCAGCTAAACTCACATGTCTGATAGGCATGTAATTGGCACAGATGCTACACAATTAGCTAGCGAATTCCTTTTTGCTTCCATTTTCTTTACTCGTGTTTAAATGAATCACAGAACTGATATAAAAATGGCGGGGTGGGCAGCAATGCTAGTCCAGCTTTTACTAGATACAGATGATTGACCTGCTGCACTTTCTCTTAGCATATCCTACCCTCCTTGCCACTGTAATCAATCTCTGCGCCTCAATGGCCCACGCAGCTGCCTAATTACATTTCCACACTCCTTCTTTTCCTGCACTGCCTGTTGTTTAATCTGTAAACCTGAAAGTGGAATTAAACCCAAAAACAAATATCTAATATATTAGTAAGCTTAACAATGTGGTGGCTGCATTAGTTTGATATTTTTTTAATCCTTTTTTCCACATGGGGGGTCTGGCCAATAACACACTTCCCATCTTGGGGTGTCTCCACTCTGGGTGGAGGAGCAACAGACACCCTTGGGCATCAGCATTGTCAGTCTTTGAAGAGGGTAGTGTTAAATGTATTAGCAGATTTACTCTACTATTAAATAAAAGCTCAACTCCAGCTAACACTGTTTATACGGTTACTGCAACATTTTTTTTTTCCTTTTGGGATAAATTCATATTTCTGACTGTTGTAAGCACACCTGTCAGTGTTAAATTATTTGTCTCAACCCTCTAACTGTCATTTTTGCTGGACAGCTTGGTCTTTTAGGAAGTTGAAAAATAATAGAAGGGTCTGAGCTGTTAGGCTACTTTCATACCGGGGCAGGGGGGGCGTTAGCGGTAAAGCGGCCCTAATTTTAGGGCGCTTTACCGCTGTAATAGCGTTGCTTTTCGGCCGCCAGCAGGACGCTTTTAACCCCCCGCTAGCGGCCGAATAAAGGGTTAATAGCGCATGCAAAGCGCCACTGCCGAAGCACATTGCAGACACCTCGGCCCATTGAGTATAAGGAGGAGTTGTGTATACACTGCTCCCTCACCGCCCGAAAGATGCTACTTGCAGGACTTTTTCTAACTTCCTGCAAGTGCACCGCTCAGTTTGAAAGCACTCAGGCTTTCACACTGGGGCAGCAGGGGAGGCATTTATTAAAGCGCTTTAAAGGCCCTTATTTTAGCCCTTTAGCACCTGAAAAACGCCTCAGTGTGAAAGGGGTCTAAGACTTTTTTCTCTATGTTACATTATTGCGAATCCAGCTGGAGGATTAGGAAGAAGTGTCAGGGACAGCTCAAATATAACAAGCTATTTAACGCACATGTCTCCACCTATCAAAGCAGTTGTTGCAGTTAAAAGCATGCAAAATTTTGAGGCACCCCAGTCTAAAATGTAAAAAATAATAAATAATACTTATCAACGGGAAAACAGAGTCTGGGACAATGCACACAACCACCTTGATGAAATTAAATTTATATCAGGGTCCCCCTTTCACCTCAGAGGTCCCCCATCACATCTGAGATCCCTCATCATGTCAGAGGGTCCCCTATCACATCAGAGTTATCTCTATACATCAGATGCCCTCTATATATGAGTGTCACAGTCACATAAGAGTCCCCCCTTTTACAGAGCCCCCCTATCACACAGTCTCTTCTTCACATCAGACCCTTACCTTTAGGCTCCAGCAGGGCTATAGAGGGTGGGAGGTGGAGGAAGCCTGGGGTAGGCAGACTTCTGTCTTCTCCTGAATACGGCGGGCAGCCCTGCTTGCCATCTGCCCTAGATCAGTCATTTGTTGCCATCATTATAGCAACAGATGAGGTTGTGTCTCCTGGCTGTAGAGCGTCATTGGTTGTTATGGTGCTGGTGGTTGGCCTGCTTCCACCATGGCAACTCATGATGCTGATCCAGGGCAAATTGGGTTCTTGCTCCTGGCACTCCAGGGAACCCAAACGGCAGCCTGGTAGAGAAACACTGAGATACACAAATACATATCTGGCTTTATGCAACAAATGTGGCTGACTTTATGAGTGCTGTATTATGGAGTATCCCTCTTTTGCTGCGAGGGACGCTTGTTGGTGCTAGGGGGTCTCTTGTGACGCTACAAGGGTTGCCTCTCTTCCATCTCAGAAAGTTGGAAGGTATTGGCAAAGGGGGGTCATATTTTATATAACAAACTTTTTTATTGTGTCTTTACAGGTCAAGAAGTGGCTGATAGCTGGTACAAAGAAGAAAAGAACTACAACTTCTCCAAACCGGGACATCAGCCAGATACCGGTAAGTTGTAGAACCAGATCAGAAAAGGCAAATATAAATACTAATTCCAGTTATTGTCTTTAGCTTTCACAGTGATATAGAATACAGTATATGACCAGGTAGTCAATGCCATGGAGTGCCTCACTTCCCACCAAAGTTCACAAAAAAAATAAAATAATGGTATGTGTTAACTAAAAAAAAGCCTTGGTTCCTGCAGCAACTTGTTTTACTAAATGGAGCTATATCCCCATCTTGTGGACAAAGGTAGCATTGTAATTCACCAGTACGATAGGTGAAGGCGCAATACAATTGCAGAGTGCACACAGTGTATTTTATGGCACAATATTTTGAACTTCACTGCTGACAGTACAAAGTTAAAGCTTTTAAAGTGGATATAGAGTCAAAACTTTATTTTTTGTTGTACCCAGAGCAGATGTCTCCACGGGAAGATTGCCCCTTGCCCCTTTTTGGATTTCTGTCGCTTTCTTTCTTGGTGTCAATAGACACCAGTACAAATATAGGGTGAGACTCGGACACCAAACCAATAAAAACTTGACAGAGGACCTAACCCTCCCCCACTCTATCCAGTACAAAAAATTGCCTAGAGATAGATACACTTTAAGTTAAGCATTCAGAGTCAGTCTTGTCCATGTCTCCGCTTCATTCCTGCTATGTGTGTGCATGAAAGCTGAAGCTTAATCTGTTTGTATTTTACTTTCCCTGGTCCCCCCCCCCCCCCCTTCATCAACATGCTAATATAATGTTTGAATAAAAGTTTTCTATTTTTATTACATACCTTATATTAGACTCAATGACATCTTTACTGGGTATCTGTGCAATGCAGGCCGAGAGACAGGCAGGTGCTGTACATAGCTTCCTGAAAATATGTCAGTACCCTGATTCCGTACTCCTCTCAAGAGCCCACAAGCAGCGGTCTGGCTCCAGGGAGAAGTAATGCAAATATTAAAATGCCTAGGTAATGTCCACATGTGGTGCTGAGCCTCCATGATTGAAAGAACTGAAGTGCTGGTTCAAATCCCGACCATGACACTACCTGTCTGGACTTTGCATGTTTTCCCTGTGCCTGTGTGGGTTTCCTCCGGGTACTCCGGTTTCCTCCCATGTACCAAAGACCTGCTGGTAGGTTCATTGGTTCCTGTCTAAATTGGCCCTAGTATGTGGTGAATGTATGTAGGAATGTGAGTTAGGGACCTTAGATTGTAAGCTCCTTGAGGGCAGAGACTGATGTGAATGTACAACATATAGCTAAAGCACTCTGTAAATTGATGGCGCTATATAAGTACCTGAAATAAATACAAATAAAATAAATAAGTGCAATACATTTAAAAGGGGCAGGCCAAGAACAGTAATGTGGTGAAAAATGTGCAATATGATACTGGACGTCCTCCAGCCAGGAAATGAATCGGAAGTCTATTTGTGTAATGAAGCAGGCCTGCTTTATTACACAAATAGGAAACTTCTCCTTTAACCAAAAATCCCCAAAATCCCATCTTATATTTTGGTAAATTCTTAGTAAATGACACCTTTTCATCATTCTTGTTGCAGGTCATTTTACGCAGATGGTATGGAAAACTTCCAAGGAGGTTGGCGTTGGTGTAGCTTCCAGTGGGAAGGGAATGTTCATTGTGGTGGCCCAGTACAACCCATGTGGCAACATCACCAACCCTGGATTCTATGCCCGCAACGTTCTACAGCGGGGATCAAAGGTGACCGACGACGATGATGATGAAGATGGCTTTGTGAAGGACTCTGCTGTCAATGGCATTGTTGCAATTCCAGGTATGGACCAGAACACTAATGATACCCAAACGTCTGACATTATTATTATTTTTTTAAAGCCGCCATTCAGTACCACTCAAGTGGCATGTGTTACACGCCACTTCTTTCTATCGACCACTTATCCACTGAACCCTGACACTGTCATATATGTTCCCTTAGTGGACCCTTGATCCCATGGGATCCAAGTTTAATCAACATTCTGTATTGCATTTTACTGACCTGATAACTCTTCTATGGTGGCGACATAACTTCTTTGGTTTTATCTAACTGAGATTTATATATGGACTCTGATCATTGTACCGTTTGGCCTTTCAACATATGCCTATTGAGTTCATTTGATGTTCTAGCACATTTGAGTTATAAGCTCTGTAAAGATTACAAGGTGGATCCTGAAGAAGCCCTCTTTCTGGGCAAAACATGTTGATCCATACACCTCGTACCGTCCAGACAAGCACAGAAGCTTGTAAGACATTTGTCTAGTATTTGGTATCTCTGCACGGAGATTACACTCCTGCCATTTCTATTAATCATTTTGTATAAATAAAATATGTGATTTTATGCTTTTTTTTTTTCTTATTACATTGACTCCGGCACTCAAAAATCCCCATTTCCCATAGTCTTCCCCTTGGGAGAGGCAGGGGTTATCTCTTTTTCCATATTCACCTTATATAGGGGATTGTGCCAGAATTTTTAAACAAGCTCCCCCATCCAGTACTCATTCTATATTTTAGTTGATTAAAAACATTTATTTCAGTTTTGGTTAGAAAAATAATTTCATTCAAAGTTGTATAGGACAAGTATAAGTAATGCAATGTTTCTTAATATTAGCCTCCCTTAATTCCCTTGCATGGCAGTATAATACTGGGTGAGGACGAGGCTGAACTCTTGCTTTATCTGTGACCATGATGGTAGGAGCAGAGTGATAACCTCATCAGTATACTCCTGCTCTCTTACTAGTCACAAGCTGAGCCCGGTCCTACAACAGGCTGTATCGATTAAATGCAGTGTGGTGTGCAGTGATTGCAAGACCTGGCTGTACTGTCTGGAAGGGATGCCTGGATCACAAAACTGGCTGATATTGCAGTTTCTGTACATTACTATATATTTAAAAATGACAAACTATGATTTTTCCAGAAAAAGATCTAAAAACATTCCGCAAAGACCTACTGAATGAGCACAACAAGTACCGTCGCCTTCATGGCTCAGGAGCACTGCAGCTCAGCACGTCCTTGATGCAGGAAGCACAGAAGTGGGCTGACCATTTGGTTGGGATGCGTGCTCTTCAGAACAGTGACTCAGAACACGGAGAGAACCTCTGGTACCGCTGGGGCACAGACACTAGTCTGCCAACAGGTAAGTGCTCAAAATCCAACTGGTGAGTCCATTTGACAAAGTACTAATTTGCCCCTTGAGTATGTCAGTACAGGTGTGTATGGTCATTGTATAGAGCTGTGGTATAATTGTCGCATATTAAAGCAGATCTGCACCTGAGCTCTTTTTATCCAATAAAAAGATTAAAAAAATTAAATTTCTTTACATAACATTTTGGCCAAAATATATTCTGCTACATGTCTTTGGTAAGGAAAAATCACAATAATGCCCCGTACACATGATCGGTCATTCCGACAACAAAATCCATGGATTTTTTCCGACGGATGTTGGCTCAAACTTGTCTTGCATACACACGGTCACACAAATCTTGACGGAAATTCCGAACGTCAAGAAGGGCATGTACGACGAGCCGAGGAAAATGAAGTCCAATAGCCAGTGCGGCTCTTCTGCTTGATTCCGAGATTCCGTGGAACTTTGTGCATCGGAATTTTGTACACACGATCGGAATTTACGACAACAGATTTTGTTGTTGGAAAATTTGAGATCCAGATCTCAGATTTTGTGTGACGGAATTCCGATGGAAAATGTCCGATGGAGCCTACACACGGTCGGAATTTCCGCCAACAAGCTCCCATCGAACATTTCCCATCGGAAAATCCGACCGTGTGTACGGGGCATTAGCGTATATTGATTGGTTTGTGTGAAAGTTATAGCGTCTACAAACTATGGGATATATACTGGAATTTTTTTTTTTTTTTATACTACTAATAGCTGTGATCAGTGACTTAGGCTGGCCATACACCATACTATTTTTCCTTTAGATTTACCAATACCATATAATATGAGGTCAAACCTAAACCCTTTTAATTTGTATGCAATCAGGCAGGCCCTTGCACTACATAGTTGAAGGTAAATCTACAGGAAATTGAATAAGAAAATTGTATAATATATGGCCAGCCTTATAATGGAACTGCGATAGTGGGGCGGGCAATCTGACACTAACTGATGCTGGGGGGGGGGTGAACTGATTAACTGGTACTGACATCAATCGTGACACTAATATAATGATCAGTGCTAATATGCACTGTCACTGTACTAATGACAATGGCTGGGAAGGGGTTAACATCTAGGGTGATCAAAGGGTAAAATGTGTGCTTAACTGTGTTTACTATGTGGTGTTTTACTAAGCAATGTACCGTTTTTTACCCAGGGAGAAAAAAAATGGCACATAGCTGCTGACAGTAGAGAGCCCTTGTTTACTTAACCAGGGCTCTCTTCTGTCATTCGCTCAGCCAATCGGTGGGTTCCAGCCATAAATCATTGGTCGGGACCTGCTGATCGGCTTGTGCTGCGTCGAATGTACCTAAGCATTTGGCAATCGGTTAAAGCTCCAGTTGTACCTTCAGTTTTGCATAGTTGTATGGTTTCCTCTCCTGTACTGAAAACGGCTTACTCTGATTTAAAGCCGTATTAAACCCCAAAGGAAACAATTATACTATTGTAACTTACCAAGAGTTACAGTAGGTGTGATGGCTGCATTCGTTTTCTTTTTTATCTTTCTTTCTTTGATTTTTACCTAGTGATCCTGCCAGTAAGTCTGTTGTTTTTCAACAGAACAAGCTTTCCTGTTGGTGTAGCAGCTAGGAGGTTGAGACAAACTATTTTACAACTGCCAGAGGGTGCTTACAATGGTCATCATTTATTTATGTATACATGTAAAACCTTTATCCCAAACTGTAAAGTATTAAACCCAAAAGTAAACATTTATTATATTTCAGGTTACCAATTCTTAGATGTGATGGCTGCATTTGTTTTTTTAGGCTTTCTTTCATTTTGAACTGGCGATCTGGCCAGTATGTCTGTTGTTTTTCAACAGAACAAGCTCTCCTGCGAATGTAGTAATTTGAGAATAACCATTTAACACTGTCAGGGGTGCTTACAGTGATCAGCTTTTATTTATTTATGTAAAACCTTTATCCCAGATGGAAAACTCTGTGAACCACTAATTATAATGCAGGAGACATGTTCCTAAGCACTCCCGCTGTGGCCTTCTCATTGTCTTTCACATACTAAATACCAGAAGCATAGATGTGCATGGGGGTGCCAGGCGTAAATATGTCATTTCCTGGCCCATTTTCTAAATGAACACACTCACTTACTGTGTCCATTCATAACTGAAGCATAATAAACACAGTTTACTATGCTTCAGTTTGTGAATGAACAGGAAGCCACAGAGCACTTCCCCATTCCTTCATTGTCCAGTGCAGCTGAGGCTGCAGAGGAAGACGTGTGTTTGAGATTTGGGGTGCACACCCTAATGCAATAGGCCACACACACCTATGACCAGATGCATTTTATATGCATTCAAATTGGCCATTTAAAGTAGTTCTTAAGTCTTAATGTTTTTAATCTCGATACATTCTAAAATATGGTCCAATACTAGTTTCCCCGCTCCCTGTCCCTAATCATATACCTGGGTCATCTCTCGATCCTACGCTGTCCTGTGTGCAACTCGGCTCTAATTTACAGGACACACTGAGAGCAGCAGGAGCCATTGGCTACTTCTGCCATCAGCCAAATCCTGTGAGAAGGGAACAAGGGGGCAGAGCAGAGCTATGTTGTGTGTGCCTCTGGACGCACACAGCCCGACTCAGGAGCACACCCACATGAGTGCCCCCACAGTTCACAGCTTGCTATGGGGACACTCATAAAAAAAAGGGGTGGGGGACTCCAGAAGAGGAGGTAAGGTAATACAATTGCACAGAGCAGGTAAAATAACATCTTTTTTATTTTTAAAGAAAAAATATGACTTTAAGGTAAGAGGGTCAATGAATTTGATGTGTTTCTGTATTTCAGGGAAGGAAGTGGCTGAGTCTTGGTACAATGAGATCACAAAGTATAATTTCAGCACTCCCGGATTCCAGAGCGGGTCAGGTAAGTGATGAAAGTCTTTAAAAAATGACATCAGGGTTCCCATCATAGTCCTCTTTACATCAGCATTCCCCCTTATATCAGAGTCCTCATTATAGTCCCCCTATAGGTGTGTGCAGCCTATTGGATTAGAGTGTGCCCCCTAAAGCTCAAACACGTGTGTGTATGTGTGTATGTCTACATATAGATGACCCCATCACATTGATCTCCCTCCCGGCACAGTGAAAGATAAATGTGTAAGCACTTCTCATATGGCAGAGCCGGTAAGAGGGAGATATTTCCCATCTTCCTGCCAGCACACAGAGCAATAATGCTAATAGGCATGGAGTGATCATGGTGTGCCCAGGCACATCTGGCACACCCTGTGCACATGCCTATAATCCCCCCTGATTTCAGAGTCCCTATTATATTTCCTTGTACAAAAGGGTCCCCATCAGAGTCTCCTTTACATCAGGGTCCTCTTTAGTGTCCCCCTGACATCAGAGTCTCCATCAGAGCTCCCCCTCACATCAGAGTTCCCATTATCGCTCCCCTGATGTCAGGGTCCCCATTGGATTCTCTTTTAAATCCGGGTCTCCATCAGAGTCCTGCTTACGTCATAGTACCCCCTTAGATCCAGGTGCAGTATGGAGAGGGGTTGAAGCAGGGTCCATAGGCAGCCTCTCCTGACCTTGATCCTCAATCTGGCACATTGAAGATATGCTGCTGACCATAGCTGAAGGCCAGATAAAGTCTTGTACCTAGCCGGACATAGCTTGGAGACCCTTGATTTAAGTTAAAATAGATTCATGTGTGTCAATTTCAACCCTTTCCTGATCTGCTTGTACAGCTTGGTTACTATGACAACTCTCTAAAAATGACTATCCCTTTCTGTCATCTCACCGATCTCTTCTGTCCCCAGGTAACTTCACCCAGATGATCTGGAAGAGTTCCAATCAAGTAGGCTTTGGCCTGAGCACAGACAACAAAGGGATGTACATTGCCGTTGGCTTCTACGACCCCGCCGGCAACATTGCCAATAAAGGATACTTTGACGATAACGTCTTGCCCAAGAAGAAGTGATCGAGGATCAGGAAATCTTTATCTCTTTTTATTATGCCAAACACCGTCCAGAATCCAAACTAAGTGGGGGCTTCATCTTGTTGGCAAGAGAGTGAGCCCTCTCCTGGATTCAGATGAATGTAATTCTTACCTTCCCTGGAACGAGATAATATAATATGGTGCCCATGCCATACAGGGACAGGGATTTTATATGGTAAAAAATATCAGTCTTAATGAAGTTTTCTAAGCACCACTACGCTTAAAGAAGGATGCTAATGTTGTTTTACTTTTTTTTTCTAATACGGCTACTGAACATAACCCTATTACAAATTTGGGAAAACTACGACCTTACTATTTATGATCTGCCCATGGTACATTAATTTGCAGTTCTGTTGCTGTGTATGCCCATACCTTTTCCTTAAAAGTGTGTCATAGCTGATTAGGTCTGAGTCACTAAAAAAAAAAAAAAAAGACAGCAAAAAGGGTGCCTCTTGTACCCCTGGTAGTTACGGTACACCATATCTCCTAATTGTTCATCATTTCAAAGCAACTTTATATCAGACCAACAGATGTGTGGACCAATAGGACAGCCGTTCACAAGAAGCTGAAGGATGCTGAGCCTGACTCATGAGTTGAAGACCTCTGAATCTGGTTTATGGAAGTCTACATCATTAAGCTTCCCTCACCCCAACTTGGAGATTTTGTGGCCAGAGTTTATCTTTCAGAACTGTATAGTATATAATTTTTAACTCCGATTCACCAAATTAATCTTAATTCCCTGCTACCATTATTATCCTGAAGTCATTAAAGACAAGTAATACCTCCAATTTCATGTAAATTCGGACTTCTATCCCAAAATACGAGTTGCCTGGCTATAAGGATAATCCAATCTGCTTTTTGAGTCTCTGACCCAGAATGGTTATAAGGGTCAGGTCTTCTGTCTTTATGCTACAGCGAGCCTGTAGAATATTACAGAAGGCACTAGCTGTGTTTCTCCCAGTACAGGTTTCCTTTAACTTGTATTTTACAAAGATGATGAGGACAGAGTAGAGCGGTAGCTCTCTTGAGCCCACTTATGTCTTCATGCAGCCCTGTAACATACAGGACATGGAAAAACTGCCATCATAGATAGTTCACCCTTTAAGGTGCCTTTGTGTTTGATAAGCCATGCTTTTCTATATGCCTCCCATAAAACATATACACAGCCAATCATGTGCAATTAGGCCATGGTGATCAGCCAACGCAGGTGATTGGTCAACATAACGTGAATTTCACATCTGCATGAGCTCATATGTGAATGCTAAGGCATCATTGAATGGTACCCATAGCTAAGTGCACTTTACCAATTCATCCAACACAAACACGTGACCCTATGTGAAAGAACTGCCTAATAACATTCAAGTAGAAAAAAAAAACCTACCCTAAAAGAAAAATCTGATGTAAGTTTTTGTGCAGTCTATGTTAGCTGCCATTTCAGGTTGAAATGGCAGTTGGCAGTATTCTCTGATGGGGTTACTAGACAGGAAGTCACCTTTGTCTTGGAAAATATTACTACTACATTTTTTTTTTTTAGTTACATTTAGGTTTTTTTTTATGTTAAATGAGCGCCGGAAGGTTTTATCCACAAAACTATTTTACTTATGCTGGCCAGCCATAGTCAACCTTTAACTGACTTCTCCATTGGTCACATCCCTGACGTTGGTTACATTGCACTTATAATCTGTTACAGAAGGATATTGATTTACAAATGCATTTTTTTAATGTGTTAAAGATTGTGTTTGTTTTTATTGACATAAATGTGACCAATTCTTAAACTAAACCTTGACTTTTGTTGGGTTTAATGGCTCTTTGAGTAAGAATTTGTTAATATAAAAAATATGTACCTCTTGATTTGAGTTGGGGGCTATTTTAGACTACACTCAGTTTTGTCACACCCTTCTATGCTCTTACATGTTGTGATTTCAAAGGCAGAGGTGTTGTCACTTGTTGCCTTGGGATATGTCTCCAGGCAAGGGTACCTGTGTACTTCCAAACCATCAAAGTACAAATCACAGAAACTGCCTTGTTTGCTACAATAGAGGTGTGGAGCAACACAACAAGGAATAACATTTTCAGCAGTATATTCAATGAAGGTTATGGAAGGAAGTGTGGAAGATGTCAAAAGGTGAACAGTCCCTTTAAGCATACTAAAAAGCACATATTGAGTTCTAAAATAATAATGATTTCTATTGAATCAGTAAAATGTTTTCTTTTACCCAGTGTATCTGCTGACTTCATGGCCTGCTGCATATTCCCCTTTTTAGCTAGTCCAAAAAGAATAGGGTTGGTAATTGTAATGGTAACACTGTTCCTGTACCCCAACCTAGACAGTCTATATAAAGCTTCAAAAGTAAACCTTTATGGACCGGCAAGGCCGTCTTTAATGCGGGGCAAAAGGGGCAGCTGCCCTGGGCCCAGTCATTGTTGTGGGGGCCAAAGCAGCTGCCCCTTGAGCCCGCGCTGCCTACAAATATTTTTCCAGGTGTAGCAGGTGCAGCCAATCCCCCCCACTTGCTCTCCAGGCTGGTTAAGTAGGTGGCCACATTGTGACGGGGAAAGGAACAGCCATGGGCTGTATGTACTATGTACTCATTCTACGGTGGCAGGTCGGCTCTTATGTGCGAGTCGCCGTAGTTGTACGTCGGCCCTTTAAACAGCTATAGCGGCAGGGAACCCAATGCGCGTGGCCGGCGGGCATGATGTCCGCCGGCCACGCGTGATCGCGGGCACGAGAGCTAGAACAGGGATGTGTGTGTGTGTGTAAACACACAAATACCCATTCTGTCAGTAGAGGAGAGACAGATTGTATGTTCCTACTAGCTAGGAGCATCGATCTGGCTCCTCCTCTAGTCAATCACATCCCCCTACAGTTAGAAACACTCACGGGGAAACACATTTAACCCCTTGATCGCCCCCATTTTTTTTTTTTAGCACTGATCGCTATATAAATGTCAATGGTCCAAAAATGTGTCAAAAGTGTCTGATCTGTCCACCGCAGTCCCGCTAAAAATCACAGATCACTGCCATCACTAGTAAAAAAAAATAATAATAAAAATGCCATAAATCTATTCCCTATATTGTAGACGCTATAACTTTTGTGCAAACCAATCAATATATGCTTATTGCGATTTTTTTTACCAAAAATAAGTAGAATACATATCGGCCTAAACTGATGATGGGCCTTCCTTTATCTAGATGGCAACTCAATTCCTCATAGAGGGTTAATAGATTGGTTTGGCAAGAACGATTTTTCATTAATCCATGCTGATTACTGCTAATGATACCGTTTTCATTACTAAAATCTTGTATATAGTCCCTTATCATCCCCTCCAAGAGCTTGCATACTATTGATGTTATGCTAACTGGTCTGTAATTCCCAGGGATGTATTTTGGGCCCTTTTTAAATATTGGTGCTACATTGGCTTTTCTCCAATCTGCTGGTACCATTCCAGTCAGTAGACTGTCAGTAAAAATTTGGAACAATGGTCTGACAATTACTTGACTGGGTTCCCTAAGTACCCTCGGGTGCAAGCCATCCGGTAGGGAAGGGGATCACCGCTCCAGGTGGAAATGTGGATATAGAACTCTCCTGGAAACTGGAAAACCAGGTGTTGGCTAAGCATATAGCAACATGAGGCAAAAGGGATTTTATTTCAAGTACAAAAAATTATTGCGCTATCCTGTAGAAGAAAGCAGCTACATACGAATGTGACAAAAATTCATAAATGGAAATAGGTGAAAACGTAGCGCTGGTGAAAAACAGTACTAAGAAGCTGTGAAATGCATGAATAAACATATACATAAGTGATACAATCAAAATGTGAATGAGTCCCAATTGTGCAACAATGGAAAACAAATAATAAATCCCAAATGAGTCACTCCCAAAAGATGGCAGGTACACCACGAATGAAGGATTGTTCATATAAGGAGCCAAGGGGCCACACACGAAGGTTTCTTCACATAAGGAGCCAGGGACACCAGGGTTAGTATCAGTAACAGATGACGACAATAAAAAATGACAGTGGGTCACTCTTACCAGAACCAATGGACCCGGATGTCAGCGACACCAGGTCAGACTGGCATGGGTAACGGAAACCTCGATATGGCAGGAACAATTCAGAGGATCCTGAAGTATCCAACAAAGGGACAGGAGCAGTCAGGGATATCCTCGAAGTTCTGGTGTTCTCCCAATAGAATCACAATGATGGAGCCGGACACTGGGCCATGAATGGCTGGATGGAAGGGTCAGGCAGGTTTGTAATGCAAAGAATATGCAAAAAAGAAAGAAGCTTCCAATGGTGCAGATCAAAAAAATTGGGTGTTTTATTGTCATAAAAACTGACATACAAATAAAATGTGATCACAGATAAAAAAAAGCAATTTGAGGAGCGGTAAAACCAAGCCCTATGCGTTTCGTCCTACTAGGACTTCTACTTGGGCATCTGATTTTTTTGATCTGCACCATTGGAAGCTTTTTTCTTTTTTTCATATTCTTTGCATTATGAATCTGCCCGACACTTCCATCCGGCCATTCATGGCCCAGTGGCCGGCTCCATCATTGTGATTCGATTATGAGAACACCAGACCCTCGAGGATATCACTGACTGCTCCTGTCCCTTTGTTGGATACTTCAGGATCCTCTGAATTGTTCCTGCCATATCGAGGTTTCTGTTACCCATGCCTGTCTGACCTGGTGTCGCTGACATCCGGGTCCATTGGTTCTGGTAAGAGTACCCACTGTCATTTTTTATTGTCGTCATCTGTTACTGATACTAACCCTGGCTCCTTATGTGAAGAAACCTTCGTGTGTGGCCCCCTTAGCTCCTTACATGAACAATCCTTCGTTCGTGGTGTACCTTCCATCTTTTGGGAGTGACTCACTTGGGATTTATTATTTGTTTTCCATTGCTTCACAATTGGGACTCATTCACGTCTTGATTGTATCACCTATGTATATGTTTATTCATGCATTTCACAGCTTCTTAGTACTGTTTTTCACCAGTGCTACATTTTCACCTATTTCCTTTTATATTTATTACCCAATGAGATGCACTGGCTAATGTCCTTATTTAATATGCTCTTAAAAGCGAACCCATCTCTCCTCCGTGTTCTTTGTTTTTAAGATTTTATCCCAATTTATGCCTTCTAGCAAGGTTCGTAGTTTAGGGAAGTTGGCTCTTTTGAAACGCAGTGTCTTTGTATTCCCCTTATGTTTCCTATATGTATGATTTATACTGAAGCCAATTGAACTGTGATCGCTGTTTCCTAAATTGCCCCATATTTCCACATCCGTGATCAGGTCTGTATTTTTGGTAATCAGTAGATCTAGTAAAGCTTTATTTCTAGTTGGTGCATCTATCATCTGACCCATGAAATTGTCCTGCCTCCTCCCTCAGGTTAGGGGGCCTATAGCATACTTCCAGTATTATTTCCCCCTTAGCTTCTCCATTTTGAGCTCTACCCATAAGGATTCCTCCTCCTCCCTAGCTCCCTTAGTGATGTCATCTCTCACATTCACTTATACATTATTCTTGATATATAGACATACCCCCCCCCCATGTTTTACCCTCTCTATCCCTGCAATAAAGGGAATACCCTAGAATGGTTGCCAGCCAATCATGAGAGCTGTTAAACCAGGTCTCTGAAATTCCCACAAAATCCAAATCCTTCTTGTACATCAGTATCTCTAGTTCACCCATCTTGCCCGCCAGGCTCCTGGCATTGGTGAACATGCCACGTAGTTTAGACCGGTTGCATACTATCCTCTTATTGGGTTTTCCCGAGATTGCAATTAGGACTTGTTACTATATAGTTTAGCACCGGGAAACACTTTTTAATAGATAAATAGTGCATTTTATATACAACTATATAGATCAGACCAAAATGAGGAGGAAAGAGGGACAGGGGTTCCAAATCAGGGACAGTTGCGATCTATGGCTATGGCCAAGGCAATGGTAAATACCTTATATCTAATTAAAAAACTTGCACTGGAGAGTTAACTCGTTAAATAGTGAAATATGAATAAACAAAAATTAATGAAGATTAATAGGAAGACCGCAGCTGTTGCACAAAGGTGCTACAACCTTAAAACAATGGAAAGCTGAGGATCCAATAATTTTGATGAGTGGGGACGCCAAAGGGGGAGCTGCTTCACTGATTCAAAAGTTTTGGAGCACCGTTGCACTTTCACTGAAACACCTGAACACTTTTAAATTTTATGTTTTTGTTTTCTCTTAACAATGATACATTAGGCACTGTGTATTAGGATCTACAGTATCTCACAAAAAATTAGTACACCCCTCACATTTTTGTAAATATTGTATTCTATCTTTTCATGTGACAACACTGAATAAATGCCACTTTGCTACAATGTAGAGTAGTGAGTGTACAGCTTGTATAACAGTGTAAATTTGCTGTCACCTCAAAATAACTCTACACACAGCCATTAATGTCTAAACCGCTGGCAACAAAAGTGAGTACACCCCTAAGTGAAAAGGTCCAAATTGGGCCCAAAGTGTCAATATTTTGTGTGGCTATTATTATTTTCCAGCACTGCCTTAACCCTCTTGGTCATGGAGTTCATCAGAGCTTCACAGGTTGCCACTGGAGTCCTCTTCCATTTTTCCATGATGACATCATGGAGCTGGTGGATGTTAGAGACCTTGCGCTCCTTCACCTTCCGCTTGAGGATGCCCCACAGATGCTCAATAGGGTTTAGGTCTGGAGACATGCTTGGCCAGTCCATCACCTTTACCCTCAGCTTCTCTAGCAAGGCAGTGGTCGTCTTAGAGGTGTGTTTGGGGACGTTATCATGTTGGAATACTGCCCTGCAGCCTAGTCTCCGAAGGGAGGGGATCATGCTCTGCTTCAATATATCACAGTACATGTTGGCATTCATGGTTCCCTCAATGAACTGTAGCTCCCCAGTGCCGCCAGCACTCATGTAGCCCCAGACCAAGACACTCCCACCACCATGCTTGACTGTAGGCAAGACACGCTTGTCTTTGTACTCCTCACCTGGTTGCCACCACACACACTTGACACCATCTGAACCAAATAAGTTTATCTTGGTCTCATCAGACCACAGGACATGGTTTCAGTAATCCATGTCCTTAGTCTGCTTGTCTTCAGCAAACTGTTTGCGGGCTTTCTTGTGCATCATCTTGAAAAGAGGCTTCCTTCTGGGACGACAGCCATGCAGACCAATTTGATGCAGTGTGAGGCGTATCATCTGAGCACTGACAGGATGACCCCCCCCCACTCCTTCAACCTTTGCAGCAATGCTGGCAGCACTTTTACGCCTATTTCCCAAAGAAAACCTCTGAATATGATGCTGAGCACGTGTACTCAACTTCTTTGGTCGACCATAGCAAGGTCTGTTCTGAGTGGAACCTGTTCTATTAAACCACTGTATGGTCTTGGCCATCGTGCTGCAGTTCAGTTTCAGGGTCTTGGCAATCTTCTTATAGCCTAGGCCATCTTTATGTAGAGCAACAATTCTTTTTTTAGATCCTCAGAGAGTTCTTTGACATGAGGTGTCATGTTGAACTTCCAGTAGACCAGTAAGACCCCTTTCACACTGGGGCGGTTTGCAGGCGGTATTGCGCTAAAAATACCGCCTGCAAACCGCCCCTAAACAGCCTCCGCTGTTTGTTCAGTGTGAAAGCCCGAGGGCTTTCACACTGAAGCGGTGTGCTGGCAGGACAGTGAAAAAAGTCCTGCAAACCGCTTCTTTGGAGCGGTGAAGGAGCGGTGTATTCACCGCTCCTAAACCGCTCCTGCCCATTGAAATCAATGGGACAGCGCGGCTATACCGCGGCAATACCGCGGCTATAGCCGCGCTGTACGAGTGATTTTAACCCTTTTTCGGCCGCCAGCGGGGGTTAAAACCGCACCGCTAGCGGCCGAATACAGCTACAAGAACGACGGTACAGCAGCGCTAAAAATAGCGCTGTTGTACCGCCGACGCCCCCACCGCCCCAGTGTGAAAGGGGCCTAAGAGAGAGTGAGAGCGATAACACCAAATTTAACACACCTGCTTCTCATTCACACCTGAGACCTTGTAACACTGAGTCACATGACACCGGGGAGGGAAAATGGCTAATTGGGCCCAGTTTGGACATTTTCACTTGGGGGTGTACTCACCTTTGTTGCTAGCGGTTTAGACATTAATGGCTGTGTGTTGAGTTATTTTGAGGGGACAGCAAATTTACACTGTTATACAAGCTGTACACTCACTACTTTACATTGTAGCAAAGTGTATAATTTCTTCAGTGTTGTCACATGAAAAGATATAATAAAATATTTACAAAAATGTGAGGGTTGTAATCACTTTTGTGAAATACTGTATATTGCTTGATATAGGCTGCTAGCACTGTTTTATATATTTTCCAATGGTAAATACCTGATTTTTAAAAGTCAGCAGCTGCAGTGTTATAGAATAGATATAACAAAAAAACTTTCAATTTTCAAGGCCAAAAGTAGCATATAATATACAGTATCTCACAAAAAAGAGTACACTCCTTAAATTTTTATAAATATTTTATTATATCTTTTCATGTAACAACACTGAAGAAATGACACTTTGCTACAATGTAAAGTAGTGAGTGTACAGTTTGTATAATGCCCCGTACACACGGTCGGATTTTCCGATGGAAAATGTCCGATCGGAGCATGTTGTCGGAAATTCCGACCGTGTGTGCGCTCCATCGGACATTTTCCATCGGATTTTCGGACACACAAAGTTGGAGAGCAGGAGATAAAATTTTCCGACAACAAAATCCATTGTCGGAAATTCCGATCGTGTGTACACAAACCCGACGGACAAAGTGCCACGCATGCTCAGAATAAATAAAGAGATGAAAGCTATTGGCCACTGCCCCGTTTATAGTCCCGACGTACGTGTTTTACGTCACCGCGTTTAGAAGGATTGGATTTTCCGACAACTTTGTGTGACCATGTGTATGCAAGACAAGTTTGAGCCAACATCCGTCTGAAAAAATCCTAGGATTTTGTTGTCGGAATGTCCGAACAAAGTCCGACCGTGTGTACAGGGCATTACAGTGTAAATTTGCTGTCCCCTCAAAATAACTCAACACACAGTCATTAATGTCTAAACCGCTGGCAACAAAAGTGAGTACACCCCTAAGTAAAAATGTCCAAATTGGGCCCAAAGTGTCAGTATTTTGTGTGGCCACCATTATTTTCCAGCACTGCCTTAACCCTCTTGGGCATGGAGTTCACCAGAGCTTAACAAGCTGAATTGCAGACAAACACACAAGTCTTTTCCCTTAGTTGAATCCTCTAGGCAACAGGACAAGCAAAGTCCCCCCTTTTCGGGCGTGGCCTGAAGCTGCATGGCGTGAGAAGTGCAGAGTGAGAGCTCCGGCTGCAAATCATCCTAAATCCTGATCCTTTGGGACCTATTTACCCTCAAAGCGGTACAGATTGCCAGCATCGCCCAGAGCAGCTGCTGTGCTAATGTCGCCGCCAAAGAAAGCACAGGGAGCGATTGTCAAACTAGGCAAGTACCGTAACGACGGACAGGACACGGTGGGGGAAGATGGCGCCGCTTCCAGCTCAGGGGAGGAGGTCCCGCCTTCTGGTAATACCGCTCGTATATTCGATGCTGTCTCCCTCTGCCAATCGACCCTCACCTCCAGGATTGAGGTGGTTAAAGTCGACATTTCCCTTATCAGTCAAGTCATGCACAAATTAAGGGAGAGGGTTACTGAGACGGAGCGCAGGATCGGACAAGTGGAGGACGACATCCCCCCCTTGCAGATCACCACGGAACGGCTCCAACACCAGCTCAATATGGTCCTGAGTAAGCAGGACGAAATGGAAAACCGCCTCCGCCGCTGCAATCTCAGGTTTGTTGGTTTGCCGGAGGGATCAGAAGGAACCGATCCCCCCTCATTCCTGGAGAAACTGCTGATCACCAACTTTGGCAGGGAGGCCTTTTCTTCTACTTTCGTGGTGGAGCGCGCGCACAGCCTGGCTTCCAGGCCTCCACCATCCGGAGCTCCCCCGCGCACTTTTATCGCAAAGATGCTTAATTACCGGGACCGAGATGCCGTCTTGTGCCTTACACGGGAGAAGGGCAACATCCCATTCCGTAACTCACACATTGCGGTGTTTCCGGATTTTTCCGCCAAGGTCCAGAATAAAAAGAGCGCAATTCTCTGAAGCTAAGCTCCAGCTCCGCAACCACCATCTGGCCTATGCTATGCTATTCCCGTAACGCCTTCGTGTTGTCCGCAATGGCAATTCGCATTTCTTTAAAGATCCCTCTGCAGTTGTCCCATGGCTGGAGAGGGGAGTTGAGGCTGCCCCTGCACCATCATAATATACTGCGCGCACTTGCCCACGGATGTCCCTTGCTGATTTGAGACTCAGAACCACCGATGCTCCCATCATAGACAGTGAGTAACCTAAGGCTGATTTCCCCCTTCTCTCCCCCTCCCGCGTATGCGGCAACCCCGGAGGTACTCGCACTTTACCCCTACTTCTCTACCTTAGTCTGCAGCAATGGTACTGTACAGTTGCTCTCGTTGCTTCATTTAAAACTTACTGTCCCTCATATCAGCACGCAGTTTCAGCCACTCTCGGACATTGTATCTGCAACCCCCCCCCCCGCAATTAGATGCTAGACTGTCCAAGACTGCTATGCACTTCTGTTTACGTTTGTTCGCCCCCCTTAATGGCTTAGAGTGCACCTGGTCCCCCATCCCCATTACAGCCTATTGTTTTTTTCCTCCTCCTTGTTTGGAGACAACGGTGCATCTCGCTTCCTTTTCAAGATTTGTTTCCCTGGCCAGCCTCAGTCCCCACGGCCATGGAGGGCTGTTACAAGTTTACTTTGCCATGCTGATCCAGAGTTGGCAAGATTTCTATAACAAGACATTTGCAGGGTTTTTTTTTTTCTTCTTTTTGTTTATTTTTTCTTTTTTTCTCCCTTTTCTCATATGTACAGTGTCTGACGTGTGTTAAATCGCAATGTATATGCCAATGTATACCATGAATGTCACTCGATTGCCAGGCTGTCTGTGTGTTCCCCTGCTGGCATGTCAACCATGCTTCATTATCTCCTCCGACATGTGTGCAGGGTCCCATTATGGTATGGAAAGTGATGTTGTTGCTCCCACGGGTATGTGTTATTATGTTCTTGCACTATTTATAGATGTGGATTTGTTTCACCACCTGATGATCCAATGGCATGGTCAAATTGTATGGTCAATGAGATGGCAACTCTTAAACTAATCAGATGGAATGTGAGAGGATTGAGGGCTAAGCCCAAAAGACTTGCCGTCCTGTCCTACTTGAACCAAAAAGAGCAGATATCTCTGTAGAGACCAACATTATGGGCAACATGCAGATGGCACTTAAAAAGCCCTGGGTGGGTTGGGTTTACCAGGCCCCATATACTAATAATTCCAGAGGAATTGCCATCTTCGTTGCCAAGACGGTACAGTTTCGGCTCCATAGCCTGCGGTCGGATCTACAGGGCAGGTTTCTCTTCCTCCATGCTTTAGTGGGAGGTCTTGAGGTTCTCCTCCTGGCCTTCTACATACCCCCACCCTTCTAGTTTACAGCTCTTAAAGAGGGAGTAGATTTCATAACTCAGCACCCCACAGTACCAGCCATTTGGCTGGGGGATTTCAACATGGTTATAGACCCCTGCCTTGACAGACTTCACTCACCCACCACTCCACCTGCCCAACCTACATTGACCAGATTTGGCAGATTCCTCTCGGAATTTGCTATGACTGACTCTTGGAGACTCAAACATCCCACAACACTTGCTTATTCCTGCTACACCCCGTCTCAGGCCGCTATGTCCCGCATAGATATGATTGTACTATCCTCCACACTAGTCCCGGACCTCCTCGCGGTGGGCTTTTGAGCTAGAGTTTTATCGGACCATTCGCCCTATTGGGCTACTATCTGTTTACCCTCCGCCCCTCCGACCTGCGTGTGGAGATTGAACCCATTCTGGCTAACGGTCCTCCCTGATTTAGAAACTATTCAGCTTGAGTGGGTTCACTATTTCAGCACAAATGCGGACTCGGCCTCAACTGGGCTGGTGTGGGAGGCGTTTAAGCTACATGCTTGTATGATTCTTTCAGCACGTACAAATAGGCACAAGGCTTCTTCCAAACAGTGTTCCTTGCTTCAAACTCCGCTCAACTATGTTTACAATCCCGACTTACAGACCGTCTATATTTTGACAAGGCTAAAAAGGGCATTTTTTTTAGCAAGCAAAAAACCTACGAGTTAGGGGAGCGGGCAGGAAAACTCCTTGCTTACATGGCCCACTTGGACCACAGTCCCCCTGTAGTGGTCCAGCTCCTTACTGAAGCTGGGACCACCCTCTCAGACTCAGAACAGATAGCTCAGGAATTAGGGCGCTTCTATTCCGACCTCTACGCCTCAAGGGCTAATTACTCCCCTAGCGAACTACACTCACTCCTACAAAACATAGAGTTTCCCTCCCTCACGGAAACCCAAATGGAGCTTCTGGAGGCACCCATAACAGAGGAGTGTTTTGCAGAAGCAATAGCATGCCTACCACCATCCAAAGCACCTGGCTCTGACGGCCTTCCATTAGAATTTTACTCCCAGTTCCAAGAGGTTCTTCTCCCAAAGCTACAGGCACTCTATTCTCATATTTCTGACTCCGATATGCTCCCGCGTACCATGGGTGAGGCCCTGATAGTTCTTATCCCAAAGCCAGGAAAGGACCCTCTCTATCCCGAATCCTATCGCCCTATCTCCCTATTACAATTAGATGTTAAAATATTAGCCAACATTCTTGCCCTTATGCCAGACCAGAGTGTGCCGGACAATCCGCCCGTGTGTGGGCGGCGGCGGACTTTTCCGGCGGACTTCTTCCCAAAAGCCCGCCGGACCTAGATTTGAAACAAGTTTTAAATCTTTCCGTAGGACTCAGTTTCGGGCGGAAAGTCCGCTCGTGTGTGTGCTGGTCCGACGGAAAGCCCGCTCGTGTGTAGGCTGGTCCGACGGACCAGATACGACGCGAGGGCAGGGTATTGCATCTCGCGCTCTCTGCAATAGGAAAAACAAATTTTCCTATTGCGGTGAGCGCGGTGCATGCCAGGCCCTTAGGTCTGGTATGGATTATAAAGGGAACCCCCTACGCCGAAAAAACGGCGTGGGGTCCCCCCTAAAATCCATACCAGACCCCGATCCGAGCACGCAGCCTGGCCGGTCAGGAAAGGGGGTGGGGACGAGCGAGCGCCCCCCCCCCTCCTGAACCGTACCAGGCCGCATGCCCTCAACATGGGGGGTGGGTGCTTTGGGGGAGGGGGCGCCCTGCGGGGCCCCCCCACCCCAAAGCACCTTGTCCCCATGTTGATGAGGACAAGGGCCTCTTCCCGACAACCCTGGCCGTTGGTTGTCGGGGTCTGCGGGCGGGGGCTTATCGGAATCTGGGAGCCCCCTTTAATAAGGGGGCCCCCAGATCCCGGCCCCCCACCCTATGTGAATGAGTATGGGGTACATGGTACCCCTACCCATTCACCTAGGGAAAAAGTGTAAGTAATAAAACACACTACACAGGTTTTTAAAATATTTTATTAAACAGCTCGGGGGGGGGGGGGGATCTTCCTCCGGCTTCGGGGGTCTTCTTCCGGCTTCGGGGGTCCCTCCGCTTCATCTTCTCCCGGCGTCCGGTTGGTTCTTCTCCGCTCTCTTCTCCCGGTGTTCCTGTTCTTCGGCCGGCTCCTCTGCTGTCTTCAAGTAGCTCTCTTGCCAGCAGAGGTCCGGACTTCTGGGCTTCTCTTCCCCAGATGTTGACACGACGCTCTCTCCTGCTGGACTGCTCTCCGAGGGCTGCGTTGTGACTTATATAGGTGGAGACCCCGCCCCCTTTTGATGTCACAGTCCCTGGGCATGCTGGGACTGTGACGTTTTAGGGGGCGTGGTCAACATCACCCAGTGACGGACCTCTGCTGGCAAGAGAGCTACTTGAAGACAGCAGAGGAGCCGGCCGAAGAACAGGAACACCGGGAGAAGAGAGCGGAGAAGAACCAACCGGACGCCGGGAGAAGATGAAGCGGAGGGACCCCCGAAGCTGGAAGAAGACCCCCGAAGCCGGAGGAAGATCCCCCCCCCCCCGGAGCTGTTTAATAAAATATTTTAAAAACCTGTGTAGTGTGTTTTATTACTTACACTTTTTCCCTAGGTGAATGGGTAGGGGTACCATGTACCCCATACTCATTCACATAGGGTGGGGGGCCGGGATCTGGGGGCCCCCTTATTAAAGGGGGCTCCCAGATTCCGATAAGCCCCCGCCCGCAGACCCCGACAACCAACGGCCAGGGTTGTCGGGAAGAGGCCCTTGTCCTCATCAACATGGGGACAAGGTGCTTTGGGGGGGGGGCCCCGCAGGGCGCCCCCCTCCCCCAAAGCACCCACCCCCCATGTTGAGGGCATGCGGCCTGGTACGGTTCAGGAGGGGGGGGGGCGCTCGCTCGTCCCCACCCCCTTTCCTGACCGGCCAGGCTGCGTGCTCGGATCGGGGTCTGGTATGGATTTTAGGGGGGACCCCACGCCGTTTTTTCGGCGTAGGGGGTTCCCTTTATAATCCATACCAGACCTAAGGGCCTGGTATGACCCGCGACGGGGCTCGCAAGGTGTCAATCTCGCCGATAAAAGCGGCAAGATTGACATCCTTTGCTAGTCCCGTCGCACCTGAGTCACGTTCAAAATGAACGGACTTGTCCGTGTGTGGGCAAGTCCGTTCATTCTGAAAGTCCGCCGGAACTCCGGCGAAAGTCCGTCGGAAAGACGGGCGGACTTAGCCCGCCGGAAAGTCCGGTCGTGTGTGGGCAAGTCCGTCCGTTTTAAAGTCCGGCGCACCTGGCGGACAAAGTCCGTCGGAAAGTGTGCCGGACCAAGTAGGATAGAAAGTCCGACCGTGTGTACGCGGCATTAGACTCAATAAAGTAATACTTAGCCTCATTCATGCCGATCAGACAGGATTCATGCCCAACAAAAACACAGCATTTAATCTTAGAAGATTGTTCATGAATCTCCAAGCTACACATGATAATGTTGGATCAAGGGTGGTGGTTAGTCTTGACGCCGCTAAGGCATTTGATTCAGTGGAATGGGGGTATTTGTGGGAATGCCTTCGTAGATTTGGCTTTGTTTCTAGATTCATCAAGTGGCTCCAGCTCCTCTATCAGGCTCCCACTGCCCGGATCCAAGTAAATGTAAAGATATCTACCCCTTTCTCTCTGTCCCGAGGAACCCGCCAAGGCTGCCCTATCTCCCCCATGTTATATGCACTGGCGGTGGAACCATTGGCCATCGCCATTAGAGCGTACTCGGATATACGGGGTCTCCGCATGGGACAGGTTACTGAAGTTCTAAGTCTTTATGCGAATGACATGCTCCTTTATCTGGAAGATGCGGGCCCTTCATTATCTACAGCCCTGCACCTAATTCAGCACTTTGGCGCTTTCTCGGGATTGCAGATTAATTGGTCCAAATCCCAAATTCTTCCTATAGACATCACTGCCCCTACTGCCGCCCAAGAGGCCATTAGTGCGGACTGACCAATTC
This sequence comes from Aquarana catesbeiana, assembly GCF_042186555.1. Taxonomy (NCBI): domain Eukaryota; kingdom Metazoa; phylum Chordata; class Amphibia; order Anura; family Ranidae; genus Aquarana; species Aquarana catesbeiana. Next base: position 241,272,376 of record NC_133332.1, on the reverse strand, counting down.
AAATATTTGGGCGTGCAATGCTCCCGCTCTCTAGCAGATTACACACGGCTAAATCTGGAATCCCTGTATGACCTCCTTAAAAGCAAAACCCAAGTCTGGTCCAGACTCCCCCTTGGAGTCATGGGCCGTATCAATTTGGTAAAAATGATTCTCCTCCCTAAATTACTCTACCTTTTCTGGCATGCTGCACTATACATCCCAGCACATGTATTCAGAAATATGGAATCTATCCTTAACACGTTTGTTTGGGGCTCCTCCAGGCAAAAGTTGTCATGGCAGACCCTGAAACGCCCAGTCACCCTGGGGGGTACCGCTCTCCCTGACCTGGCCCTTTATTATATAGCCTCCCAGCTATCTCATTTATATTACCTTAACGACCATGACAAAGTCACTACTCTACACTAGTGTGCTTGGCGGCTACGGATGTAGTGGCTCACCCTTTTCAGATACTTCTCTGCAGACACCGGGGCCTGTCCCGCTTAGGCGACAGGAGACACATGCTATCGCACCACAGCAAAATCTGGCAGTTAGCGCAAACCATTATCAGGGCCCCCCTTTTACATGCACACACGCCACTTTGGGATAATCTCTGCCTTCCGGAGTTAATGACCATTCCCGACCACAGGTTGTGGATAGCCCAGAGAATTATCTATTTGTCTCAGTTTATCAAGGACGGCGCCATTAAGCCTTTCCAAGCCCTTAAAGTGGAGTTTGACCTCCCTAACCGTATGCTCTTCCGATATATACAGGTTAGACATGCCCTCCAATCCCAATTTTGTACCTCCATCCCTCAGTTGGAGTCAACGAACTTGGCAGGAGTGATCTTGGGTGCAGATCCTAAGAAATTAATATCTGCTTTGTACAATCTCCTTCTTGCACGCAGGGCCACCACTCATGCATACCAGCTGAAATCTAGGTGGGAGGATGCTGTGGGAGAGATAGAGGATGAGCAGTGAGGGGAAATATTAGCTGTGTCAAAACAAGTTTCACCTAAACTGTCTGACCGCCTCACTCACCTCCATATTCTCCACATGTCTTATATTACTCCCTCCCGACTGTCCAGGTACAAACCGGGCACCGACCCGACATGCCCCAGATGTGGCGACACAGACAGTAATTTCTACCATCTCATTTGGTCCTGGCCACCCATCCAGCAATATTGGACGCAGATTATTACATTTCTTCATGACCGCAAGGGCTCTTCCCTAACACTGTGCCCACGTCAGTGTCTTCTTGGGCTCATTCCTGTATCCAAGAATGAAAAGTATCTGACTATATTCCTGCAAGAAACCCTGTTTACTGCTAGAATGCAAATTGCTCAACTTTGGCTCAGACCTGTCTCCCCTACATTTCAGCAGTGGAAGAGGGCCATAAATCTCACACTCCCATACAAGAGGGTCCTCTACTCTCACCGTGGATGCCCTGGTAAATTTAATAAAATTTGGAACAGATGGGTGAATGACTCCTCCACCTGCACCGATTAATGTCAATGTTTTTTTTAATTTTAATACTCTGGTGATAAAGCCGCCTGATGGGCACTCTTATTTTTTGTACTGGCTCAGACCACATAACTTCATGACATGAATATGCAAAAATGTATTTTATTTTTTTTTGGTACCTTTCCCAGTTGATAGTGTGATTGTCAGACAACTGTATGTATCCCACTGTACTCTTGTGGTGCCTGTTGCACCCTATACCCTATATCTTGTATGTAATATCCTGTATGGATTTTTTTTCCATGCTCAATAAACTTTATTTTGATTAAAAAAAAAAAGTCCCCATTTTTCTGCATTGCCAGGGGCGACGGCCAGCAGGTTAACCGTGACGGTGGATTTTGGTGGGACCTCCAAAATGTAGCGGTGCCCCCGTGGGGTCGCTGCGTGTAGTAGTTCCACACATCACCCTGCTTGGCCAGACATTCACTTCAGACACACTTTACCAGTTAATGAACAGTCCTTTAACTTTCTTTTGTTGTTTTTATTTAGGGGATTAAACTTGGAAGGGGAAAAGGGACATGGGATGTCCAAATAATGAATCTTGCTTGGTTGAAATAAAGATGGTTGAATCTATATGGACAGTCTCTAAAGCTCCACACTCTCCTCCAGCACACTACTTGAGATCACTTTGCTTTCTCTACTGCGCCATCCTAGATTCCTGTCACCGTCAGCACATGGTTAGGCCTCATTCTGAATAAGTCTCAACAGTTCACTAATAGTCATTTGCTGGCAGGGGTCTGCAGTCCCGTATGGTGTAGCAACCAATAGCAATGAAAAAGGACATATGTGCTGACTGAAACTTGGTGGACTACTGATCCCAGAAAGTCCAGTGCAAATCCTGCCAACCCTCCTGGCTGCACCAACTTGACTTCATTAACACCACAGTCTCTCCCTCTGACTTCACATCCAATCCTGGCATGTCCCTCCCAGAGCTTCTCACTGTGCTTCTCACTCACCCCCAGCATGGATCCCTCCTGAATGACTTTCCCAGCAGTGCCCCCCACTGTCCTCCTGCTCCTGTTCCAGAACACCTCTCAATGACCGCGTAGAGAGAGGCTCCCTCCTAGCTCCCGAGCTCCAGACCCGAGTTCACCCACCCAAAAAGGGGGTTCCCTCAAGGGCCAGGACAGTCTAACACTCCATCATTCAGTTCTTCCACCCAACAACTCCTCCCACAACAGGCTGACTATGAGTATATATAGAAGGCCTGCCCTGTGCCAATCCTAGTTGGGGATTGGTCAGGGCTCCCAAATACACTCCATGTCACTCCAGCCCTCTGCCCTGCCTCTTTTTCAGAACCCTCTGGAAACAAAGGAGGCACCAGAGAGATGAAGCACATGTCAGTCACCTGCTGCTACACTAAACCACACCCCAGACCCAGATCAAAAACAAACAGGCCTAGCTCACAGCTAGGCCTACCTAAATTTACCTGAACTGGCAGTATAAACAAAAACACTACACTAGCAACTTACCTGCCTAAGGTAGAGGGTACTACACCATCTGAACCAAATAAGTTTATTTTGGTCTCACCAGACCACAGGACATGGTTCCAGTAATCCATGTTTTTAGTCTGCTTGGTTTTCAGCAAACTGTTTGCGGGCTTTCTTGTGCATCATCTTTAGAAGAGGTTTCCTTCTGGGACAACAGCCATGCAGACCAATTTGATGCAGTGTGTATGGTCTGACCCCCACCCCTTCAACCTCTGCTGCAATGCTGGCAGCACTCATACATCTATTTCCCAAAGACAACCTCTGGATATGATGCTGAACATGTGCACTCAACTCCTTTGGTTGACCATGGTGAGGCCTGTTCTGAGTGGAACCTGTCCTGTTAAACTGCTGTATGGTCTTGACCACCATGCTGCAGCTCAGTTTCAGGGTCTTGGCAATCTTCTTATAGCCTAGTCTATCTTTATCTAGAGCAACAATTCTTTTTCTTTCAATTATTTTTATTTTTCACATAAAAACATTCCATATCATTTCATTTCAAAACCTTATATATAAACTAACATACATATATATATAAAACATATATATAAAACAAAACACAAAATCACCACAATCAACATAGTTCATGGATCAATCTCATAGTACTTTCCAAAAAAAATGTAAAGTGTTTTCCCTGGTCTCCCCCCTCCCATCCCCTGAGGAGAAGAGGAAAAAAAAATCCAAACTTAATAGTAAAGTGTAGCCCTTTACCCTTTCCCTTTACTTTAGTGACCCGCCCTCCCTTATTACTTATTCCCGATCATAGTTATCCTTTATCCCATCCTATGTCCTTAACCCTAATATTCTTTCTCAAACCTATTATGTTTATTTTGAAGAGGAGAGAGTTGCAACTTTCTACCAACATTGTATTTTTCCTTAGTGAGAGGAAAAAAATAAAAAAATAATGTGACAACCTTCCAAACTTTATAGTGTAATGTACCCCATGTCCTTTCCCTTAATTTTAGTGACCCTCTTTCCCTACTTAACGTACTTATTCCCAATCATAGTTATCCTTAATCCCCTACTATATCCCTAATATATATATACAGTACCTGACCGCAAGAATGTGTCTCCAGTGCGATCCCATTGCGCTGGTTCTCGGCGACAGGGTACTATGCATCTTGCGCTGGCTCGCTCATCAGGAAAGTGAAAACTTTTTTTTTCTTTTCGCGATGAGCGACAGGCAGTGCTGACAGCTGTCTGGTATGAATCATGAGGGGGAACGCCGCTCCAAATTTTAAATAAAAAACCGGCATGGGTTCCCCCTAGGGGCATACCAGGCCCTTAGGTCTGGTATGGATTTTAAGGGGAAGCCCCTACACCGAAAAAACGGCAGGGGGGCCCCCCCAAAATCCATACCAGACCCTTATCTGAGCACGCAGCCCGACCGGTCAGGAAAGGGGGTGGGGATGAGCGGGCACCCCCCCCCTGAACCGTACCAGGCCGCATGCCCTCAATATGGGGGGTGGGCGCTTTGGGGCAGGGGGCGCCCTGCGGCCCCCCCACCCCAAAGCACCTTGTCCCCATGTTGATGAGGACAAGGGCCTCTTCCCGACAACCCTTTCCTGACCGGCCGGGCTGCGTGCTCGGATAAGGGTCTGGTATGGATTTTGGGGGGGACCCCACGCCGTTTTTTCGGCGTAGGGGCTTCCCCTTAAAATCCATACCAGGAGTATGCCCCTGGGGGGGAACCCATTTAAAATTTGGCGCGGCGTTTCCCCTCATGATTCATACCAGACAGCTGTCAGCACTGCCTGTCGCTCATCGTGAAAAGAAAAAAACTAATTTCTTTCCCGATGAGCGAGCCAGCTCGGCGCTGGCCCCCGCGACAGGGCTCGCAGGTGTCAAATCTCACCGATAACAGCGGCGAGATTGACACAATATCGCGGTCACCTACTGTATGTGATACTATATCTTTCCCAAACCTCTGATGTGTATTTCAAAGAGGAGAACATCCTCTTGGAAAAAAAAAAGAGGGGAATGAAAAAGAAAAATAAGGGGAGGAAGGGGGAAGAGACAAAGAAAAACAAAATTCCTAATTACCACCCATAAAGTTCACATAAACCTGATTTTGCTTAAATTCTAGCCAACTCTTCCAGGTGTTGGCATATTTTATTTCAGAATTATTTTGTATATGTATTACTTCTTCCATACACCTAATTTTATCTATCTCCCTAAACCAATCCTTCTGGATATTTTTTAACTTCCAGTATTTCGGGGTTAATACCTTTGCTGCGTTCAGCAAGAATGGTGTAATTGCTTCTCGGTATTTCTTCCTTGGTATCGCAGTTACATGAAACAGGCACTGCCAGGGATCAAATTCAGTTTCCCTCCCACTAATCTTCTTAATCCACTCTACTACTTCCCTCCAATATGGTTGAATTAGGGGACATTGCCACCCTATATGTGCATGAATTCCCTCCTCCCCACAGTCCCTCCAACAAAGAGAAGATAGGTCAGGATTAATTAATTTTATGTAGTTTTAATGGGACATAATACCACTTCATTAATGATTTATAATTCATTTCTTTCATCCTTGTGTCTACTGAAGACGAGTGAACATAATCATAACCTTTACTTCTCATTATTTCAGGCAGTGAGTGATTTAGTTCTAGTTCCCAACTTTCTAATAGACACCAGGAGTCCACATCTGGGGGAGTCATCAACAGCCTGTATATGTTGGAGATCCCTTGTCTATTTTTTCCCCCTTGGTTGACTAATCTTTCCCATGGATCCAGCCCCCTTACTGAACGAAGAGGTTTTGGGAGAGAATCTACAAAATGCTGAAGTTGTCTATATCTCCATGCATCCCAAGGAGTTCCGCCATATTTTTCTCGTAATTCTGATAAGGAACAGAGGATATTTCCTTTTAGCACATCCTTTAATCTCAAATGATCAAAAGAGGTCCATTTTAAATATAATTTATTATCCTTACCTGGAGGGAAATAGTTATTACCTGTGAGGGACATCAGAGGGCTATTATATTGTCAGGATCTACTTTTGGAGAGCTTATCCCACATTCTAATGCCGCGTACACACGGTCGGACTTTTCGTCTACAAAAGTCCGACAGCCTGTCCGACAGACTTCCGGCGGACTTTCGGCGGACTTGCAGCAGACTTTCTAACGAACGGACTTGCCTACACACGACCACACAAAAGTCCGACGGATTCGTACGTGATGACGTACACCGGACTAAAATAAGGAAGTTCATAGCCAGTAGCCAATAGCTGCCCTAGCATGGGTTTTTGTCCGTCGGACTAGCACACAGACGAGCGGATTTCGGGGTCCGTCGTAGTTACGACGTAAAGATTTGAAGCATGTTTCAAATCTAAAGTCCGTCGGATTTGAGGCTGAAAAAGTCTGCTGAAAGTCCGGAGAAACCCACACACGATCGGATTACCAGCCAGCTTTAGTCCGTCGGCGTCCGTTGGACTTTTGTAGACGAAAAGTCCGACCGTGTGTACGCGGCATAAGTGTCTCTGCAGTGATTGGTGCCACATCCCTAGGGAGACCTCTGTATTGGCTTGGTATCCAAATAATCTGACTCAGTGCTGAATTACTCAGCTCTGACTCAAGTGTTACCGATTTTTTATTCGGAGATCCATAGAGATAGTCCCCCCCCCTCTCCTTTGATCTACTCAAAACTATATAAGCAATATAATTCCCCCTGTTGTTCCATACACATTTTTGTAATATCAATCTAAGAGTTTTAAAGTAAGCCACCGGAATCTTTATCGGAAGACAGTTAAAGATATACAGAGCTTTCGGGAGAGTCATCATTTTAATCACGCTTATCCTGCCAAACCATGACAGTCTATGGGCCTGTTAACCTTTCAAGTATTGTTTGATTTTATTCAATAAGGGCAGGTAGTTATCCTGATATAAATCCATTGTTAATGTTGACAAAAACACTCCCAGGTATTTTAGTCCTCTCTTCCTCCACTTAAAGGGTTATAGGGTTCTAAGAACCCTACCTTTATCTGAGGGGACCGAGATATCTAATATCTCAGTCTTCTCCATATTTATTAAGATTTGAGATATCCCCATAATTCTTTTTTTCAGATCCTCAGAGAGTTCTTTGCCATAAGGTGCCAAGTTGAACTTCCAGTGACCAGTATGAGAGAGTGAGAACGTTAAACCAAATTTAACATACCTGCTCCCCATTCACACCTGAGACCTTGTAACACTAACGAGTCACATGGCACCGGGGAGGAAAAATGGCTAATTGGGCCAATTTGGACATTTTCACTTAGGGGTGTACTCACTTTCCTTGCCAGCGGTTTAGACATTAATGGCTGTGTGTTGAGTTATTTTGAGGGGACAGCAAATTTACACAGTTATACAAGCTGTACACTCACTACTTTACATTGTAGCAAAGTGTCATTTCTTCAGTGTTGTCACATGAAAAGATGTAATAAAATAATTTAAAAAAATGAGGGTTGTACTCACTTTTGCGGGATACTGTATGTTCCTTGTTAGGAATACATATACTTCCTGAACAGCTAACTGATTTTCTTTATGAAGATCTTTATGACATCAGCCTCTGGTAATATTCACAGTGTCCTGTAGAGGGCAGCATCTGCATGTTGTTATGACTGCAGTGTATTAAACCCCATTCAACTGTGTTGGATAGCATCACTGCCAACATTAAAAAAATCATTTCCAGGGGCATTTTGCCATCCAGCCCAGAGCATATAAGTTTGTTGCGCTTAGTATTGTAATGGAAGATCAAAGCACGCCATAGATTGTGTATTTAAATGATAATAATGATATATTTTCTATGGATTTTTTAAAAAAACAAGAGGATCCTTAAAACATAATTTTACATTCAGAGAATTCTGTTGAATTCTTCTAAAGCTCACCATATGGAATACAATCTGACTATAAAATAAAATGTGTATGGGCCCACGAAAAAGAGATGACATGGTTGTATCCCTCCACAGTGAGCGATCAGTAGCAATCGCTCCTGTGCGCATTCATCACTGAAGCATAGTAAACAGTGTTCATACATCACTGTGTTTACTATGCTTCCGTTTGTGAATGAGCAGGGAGCCTCAGAGCGCTTCCTATTCATTCATCTGTGTTGCTGAAGTTGCAGAGAAAGGGACTGATAAATCTATGTCCTCAGTCACTTTCAGCCAGGGAGGGCCCTGTCAGGTAGGCTGTATGGGGTCCTGTGATTTCTAACAGCAACTGCACTTGTTAAAGTGAGGGAGAAACTACTTGCCAAAATGCGAAGTAATAAGGTACCATGCGTTTTGGTGCGGTACAACTTGAAAAAAAAAAGGTATGTACTTTACGCATGGTAACGTGCATAAAAATGCACAGCAACGCACGAGTGCTGATGCATCGCACACATTTGAACCCAAAGCATGGCATGTATCAGTATCTAGAGTTCTCTCTGTACAGATAAATGTGCTACCCAGACGGAGCCTGTCCTGAAGTAAATCACGCGCTCCTCCATGTGTCCGTCTGTGGGGGGATTTTCCACTCATCCCCCCCTTAACATTTCCTCCCGGGTGGTCAGGGTCTCCCCACACGGCCGCTGTTTGTTATGGAAAACTCCAAGGCGGAACCGAATAAAAAAATAATCGACAAATTCCTGGACGGTTTTAACTTTCAAAAGGAAATAAATAAAGATGGTGGATGGCAAAAATAGATTTTCTGTGCGGGAAACTCTACCAACTGTCTTATCTGTCATTCAATGATCTACCCATCTCATTATCTCTCTATCTATCTATCTATCTATCTCTCATTAGCTCTCTCTCATTAGCTCTCTCTCTCTCTCATTAGCTCTCTCTCTCTCTCTCGCTCTCTCGCTCTCTTTCTATCTATCTCTATTGGCAAAAATGATTTTCTGTGCAGGATATTATAAAAGCTGTTATATTTGACCTTTAGTGATCTATCCCCCTTTGTTTATTTATCCAACGCTGACAATTTGCACAGCACTTGTACCTTCACTTCAGTCCCTGCCCCCAAGGAGCTTACAATCTAAGGCCCCTATCTCACATGCGTAAAGCTAATTTGCCCACCAGCATGTCTTTGGTATGTGGGAGGAAAGCCACATAAATTCCACCGTATGCTTCATGGTTGGGATTTGAACCACTGACCCTAGTGCTGCAAGGCTGAAAAGCTGAAGCGCTAACCACTAACTTTTTTTTACATGTAACAATCAGTATTTTTTGCTAGAAAATATATATATATATATTATCACTTTTATTGCTGTCACAAGGAATGTAAACATTCTTGTGATAACAATAGGCACAGGTACTCTATAAGATCCCAAATCCCTCCTCTGCCCTTAAAAACATTCAAAACACCAAGATCAGTGTTTTTGAATGCTTTTGGTTTTTTACAAATGGTGCCGTTGACATCCGGGTAAGCCATAAGTGATGTCAGGTCATCACTTCCAGGTTACCAGGTCGCTCGGGCCTCCCGATGGGAGTGGGAGGGATCACTTGCCAATTCAAATAAAAGCTGTTACAGCGATGTTCCCAGCTCTGTGATGATCCGGCCGGCAATCCTCTTCCTCTCCTCTCTCTTCTACTGCACAGGTGAGCCTGCATTGTTGGGCACAGGTGAGGCTGCATTGATGGACACAGTTAAAGCTGCATTGTTGGGCACAGGTGAAGCGGCATTATTGGGCACAGGTGAGGCTGCATTGATGGACACAGCTGAGACTGCATTGTTGGGCACAGATCACACTGCATTGTTGGGCACAGGTGAGGCTGCATTGATGGACACAGGTGAGACTGCATTGTTGGGCACAGGTCACACTGCATTGTTGGGCACAGGTGAGACTGCATTGATGGGCACAGGTGAGGCTGCATTGTTGGGCACAGGTCACGCTGCATTGATGGGATCAGGTGAGACTGCATTGTTGGGTACAGGTCATGCTGCATTGTTGAGCACAGGAGAGGCTGCATTGATGGCACAGGTGAGACTGCATTGTTGGGCACAGGTCATGCTGCATTGTTGGGCACAGGTGAGGCTGCATTGTTGGGCACAGGTGAGGCTGCATTGTTGGGCACAGGCGAGGCTGCATTGATAGGCACAGGTGAGGCTGCATTGATGGGCACAGGTGAGGCTGCATTGATGGGCACAGGTGAGGCTGCATTGTTGGGCACAGGTGAGACTGCATTGATGGGCACAGGTGAGACTATATTGTTGGGCACAGGTCACTCTGCATTGTTAGGCACAGGTGAGGCTGCACTGATGAGCACAGGCGAGGCTGCATTGATGGGCACAGGTGAGGCTGCATTGATGGGCACAGGTGAGGCTGCATTGTTGGGCATACGTGAGGCTGCAGTGTTGGGCACAGGTGGGACTGCATTGATGGGCACAGGTGAGGCTGCATTGTTGGGCATACGTGAGGCTGCATTAATGGGCACAGGTGAGGCTGCATTGTTGGGCATACGTGAGGCTGCAGTGTTGGGCACAGGTGAGGCTGCATTAATGGGCACAGGTGAGACTGCATTGTTGGGCACAGGTGAGGCTGCATTGTTGGGCACAGGTGAGGCTGCATTGTTGGGCACAGGTGAGGCTGAATTGTTGGGCACAGGCGAGGCTGCATTGATAGGCACAGGTGAGGCTGCATTGATGGGCACATGTGAGGCTGCATTGATGGGCACAGGTGAGGCTACATTGTTGGGCACAGGTGAGACTGCATTGATGGGCACAGGTGAGACTATATTGTTGGGCACAGGTCACTCTGCATTGTTAGGCACAGGTGAGGCTGCACTGATGAGCACAGGCGAGGCTGCATTGATGGGCACAGGTGAAGCTGCATTGTTGGGCACTGGTGAGGCTGCATTGTTGGGCACTGGTGAGGCTGCATTATTGGGCATAGGTGAGGCTACATTGATGGGCACAGGTGAGGCTGCATTGTTGTGCACAGGTGAGACTGCATTGATGGGCACAGATGAGGTTGCATTGTTGGGTACAAGTCCCACTGCAATGTTGGGTACAGGTATGGCTGCATTGATGGGCACAGGTATGGATGCATAGTTGGGCACAGGTGAGGCTGCATTGTTGGGCACTGGTGAGGCTGCATTGTTGGCACAGGTGAAGCTGCATTGATGGGCACAGGTGAGGCTACATTGTTGGGCACAGGTGAGGCTGCATTCATGGGCACAGGTGAGGTTGCATTGTTGGGCACAGGTCCCACTGCATTGTTGGGCACTGGTGAGGCTGCATTATTGGGCAAAGGTGAGGCTGCATTGATGGGCACAGGTGAGGCTACCTTGTTGGGCATAGGTAAAGCTGCATTGATGGGCACAGGTGAGACTGCATTGTTGGGCACAGTTGAGGCTGAATTGGTGGGCACAGGTGAGGCTGCATTGATGGGCACAGGTGAGGCTGCATTGATGGGCACAAGTGAGGCTGCATTGTTGGGCACAGGCCATGCTGCATTATTGGGCACAGGTGAATCTACATTGATGGGCACAGGTGAGGCTGCATTGTTGGGCACTGGTGAGGCTGCATTATTGGGCATAGGTGAGGCTACATTGAAGGGCACAGGGGAGGCTACATTGATGGGCACAGGTGAGGCTGCATTGATGGGCACAGGCGAGGCTGCATTGATGAGCACAAGTATGGATGCATTGTTGGGCACAGGTGAGGCTGCATTGTTGGGCACAGGTGAAGCTGCATTGTTGGGCACAGGTGAAGCTGCATTGTTTGGCCCAGATGAGGCTGCCTTGATGGGCTCAGGTGATGCTGCATTGATGGGCACAGGTGAGACTGCACTGTTGGGCACGGATCACTCTGCATAGTTAGGCACGGGTGAGGCTGCATTGATGGGCACAGGTGAGGCTGCATTGTTGGGCACTGGTGGGACTGCATTGTTGGGCACTGGTGAGGCTGCATTATTGGGTACAGGTGAGGCTGCATTGATGGGCACAGGTGAGGCTGCACTGATGGGCACAGATAAAGTTGTTGGTAATATTTATTTTTGTAATTTAATTCTCCATAAAACATTTAAGTGTCATTGCATGAAATAATTTATGAGGGCATGTTTAGGGGCAGGATTAGGGGCGGAGCAGGGTAGGGGTTGGGTGGGGCACCTGGTGGCAAGTAACCCTTAAGGCCTGGCTAGTAGCTCAGGACTTGAAATTTTGAGCCCTGCCTTTATACTAGTAATCTCTATCTTTATAAGTTTGGCAGGTATAAGGAGGTTAGGGAAAAAAAGACTTTTATGACACATTCTGTGATGTCTGCCACAACCTAACCTCCTAGTACTGCTATAGTAACTGCAAACAGCACCAGAGCAGGTGTTAAACACAAAAATAACCTTCAACCAACTACAAAGTCTCTCCTCCATAGCAGGGTTATGTTTATTATTACAGTACAGGTTCTCTTTAAATTAGGCTGCCCGGGCCTGCCAAATATCTATATCGGTCTCCCTGTCACTAAGGAAGGATTTAAATTTCCATTCTAATTAATAGCCCTGTTGAAACACGCAGGGACCAGAATATCTGCACTGAGGTGACCTGTCATTTACTCATTACACAGTAAACACATACAATCCAACTGTCCCACTCACCCATGTACTTCCTAGACCTCCATAGTTCCAATAGGGATCCTGTCTCTGCCAATGATTGTGACCTGACTGTTTAGGATAATAAAGGTCTGTATGGAGCATTTCATCTTTAAAAACATGTGATTGGCTGCTATGGACAAAGCATTTCCTGTCTCCCTTTTGTAGACCAACAGTTCTTAAAGCTAAAATCCATCTAAAATTATTTATTTTGTAGTAGATAGTGTGAAAAGTGGTTATACAGCCCCTGTCAGGTTTTTTAGAAAAGCTCTCCAATGGGGACCATCCATTTCCTGTATAGGTGTTGTAGGGACAGGAAGTGTGAGAATTTATCCGCAATAGTATCACAGACAGAAATAAAATCCTGACAGAAATTTTCATTCTCTCCAAATTTCTGCTGGAATTAAGCTTTAACATTTATTTTTATAACCCCAATTATCTACAATTTCTTTTTCAGTTGCTAACTGAACAGTTTATACCACTTAAACATGTCCTTCTTCCATCCATTTTGGATTATGATGCTTTAAATGATGCTCATCATAGTTTACTATGCTTCAGTTAAGAATGAACACAGGAGTGATCACTCACTGTGTTCATTCAGAAAAGAAAGGGGGCGGTAAATAAATTATTTCCTGAATGATTATTTGAAACATCCCAGGAGAGAAGCTGGCAGCACTGCTGGGGGGACAGGAGGTGCCAGGAAGCAGGGGAAAAAAAACGGCACTGCACAGGGTGATTAGGGTGTGCTCAGGCACAAAAAATGGTGCACACAGTCCAGAGGCGGATGTAATGTATAGTAAGATAGTACTAGAGATAAGATAGTACTAGAGAGTATAGTTTTATCTCTGGAGTTAATTCCCTTTTTAATGCATGACAATTTTCTTTTGGCTTTGCTTGCAGCAGCATGCCATTGTTGAGCCTGTCATCTACTAGGACCTCCAGGTCCTTTTCCATCCTAGATTCTCCCCGAGGTTCTCCCCCTAGTGAGTAGATTGCATTCATGTTTTTTCACCTAAATGCATTATTTTACATTTTTCTACATTGAACCTCATTTGCCATGTAGTTGCCCACCCCAATAATTTGTTCAGATCTTCTTGCAAGGTTTCCACATCCTGCGGAGAAGTTATTGCCCTGCTTAGCTTAGTATCATCCACAAATACTGAGATTAAGCTGTTTATCCCATCCTCCAGATCAAATAGGATTGGTCCCAGGACAGAACCCTGGGGGACCACACTTTCCACTCCGGACCCTTCCGAGTACTCCCCATTTATCACCACCCTCTGAACTCTCCCTTGTAGCCAGTTTTCAGTCCATGTACTCACCCTATGGTCCATGCCGACAGACCTTAGTTTGTACAGTAAATGTCTGTGGGGAACTGTATCAAATGCCTACATCTACGGGCTTTCCTTCATCTAGATGGCAGCTTGCCTCCTCATAGAAGGTTAATAGATTTGTTTGGCAAGAATGATTTTTCATGAATCCATGCTGATTACTGCTAATGATACCGTTTTCATTACTAAAATCTTGTATATAGTCCCTTATCATCCTTTCCAAGAGTTTGCATACTATTGATGTTAGGCTAACTGTTCTGTAGTTCCCAGGGATATATCTTAGTCCTTTTTTAAAGATTGGTGCTACATTGGCTTTTCTCCAATCAGCCGGTACCATTCCAGTCAGTAGACTGTTCATAAAAATTAGGAACAATGGTCTGGCAATTACTTGATTGAGTTCCTTAACCACTTCCCTACCCGCCTATAGTAATATGACGTCCACAGATGGGATCTACCATCCTGGGTGGACGTCATATGACGGCCTCGGGTTCCCGGCCGCCTAGGGGGCGCGCGCGTGCCCGCCACGTTGCTCGGGACCCGGTGTGTGTGCCCGGCAGCTGCGATGTCCGCCGGGCACCCGCGATTGCCCGTTAATCGGGCCGGACCGTGGATTTGTGTGTAATCACACAGATCCACGTCCTGTCAGCTCAAAGGAGAGCGATCTGTGTTCCCAGAACGGAGGAACACTGATCGGTCTCCTCCCTAGTGGTTAACCCCTTCACTGCCTGTCACATTTACACAGTAATCAATGCAATTTTATAGCATTGATCGCTGTATAAATGTGAATGGTCCCAAAAATGTGTCAAAAGTGTCCGATGTGTCCGCCATAATGTCGCAGTCATGAAAAAAAATTGCGATCGCCACTATTACTAGTAAAAAAAAATAAATAAATATTTTTTTCTTTAAAAATGCCATAAATCTATCCCATATTTTATAGACGCTATAACTTTTGCGCAAACCAATCAATTTACGCTTATTGCGATTTTTTTTACCAAAAATATGTAGAAGAATACGTATCGGCCGAAACTGAGGAAAACATTTTTTATTTTTTTTTTAAATTGGGATATTTATTATAGCAAAAAGTAAAAAATATTGTGTTTTTTTCAAAATTGTCGCTCTTCTTTTCTTTATAGCGCAAAAAATAAAAACCGCAGAGGTGATCAAATACCACCAAAAGAAAGCTCTATTTGTGGAGGAAAAAAGGACGTCAATTTTGTTTGGGTGCAACGTCGCACGACCGCGTAATTGTGGTTTAAAGTTCAACAGCGCTGAAAACTAAAAATTGGTCTGGGAAGGAAGGGGGTGAAAATGCCCGGTATTGAACCGGTTAAGGACCCTCAGGTATAAGCCATCTGGTCTGGACTTATTTATGTTAAGTTTTTCAAGTCTGCTTCTAATTTTATCCTCTGTTAACCATGAGGGTGCTTCCTGTGTCGTGTCATGAGGATAAACCTTGCAGTTTTGGTTACTGAAGCCCCCTGTTTCCCTCGTGAAGACTGAGAAGAAGAATACATTCAAAACCTGCCACCTGCCGCCATTCACCCTCCTGAACCACCACTAAGATGGGGTAAGTGCCGGGCAGACAGTGGGCTGGGGGAGTTGCTGGATGAGTGATTGCCGATAGCCGCGAGTGGGAGGACATTAGGCTCCTCCTGGATAAGTCTGTTCCGCTGACCGGGGGGTGGCTGTGTGAGTGGGAGTATCATTGGATGAGTCCGCTGGCAGGAAGGGGGGTTGGTTGCCCCCAAAAAAAAAAAAAAAACACGAGCCGCCACTGCCATACACTATGCAATCTCTGTGTAATTTAATTTATATTGAACAGAACTATGAAATATGAGGACACACCTGAACAATCCATTTCATCTGTATCAAATCAGACAGGCCCACTACAGTATCTCACAAAAGTGAGTACACCCCTCACATTTTTGTAAATATTTTATATCTTTTCATGTGACAACACTGAAGAAATAATACTTTGCTACATTGTAAAGTAGTGAGTGTACAGCTTGTATAACAAAATAACTCAACACACAGCCATTAATGTCTAAACCGCTGGCAACAAAAATGAGTACACCCCTAAGTGAAAGTCTCCAAATTGGGCCCAAAGTATCAATATTTTGTGTGGCCACCATTATTTTCCAGTACTGCCTTAACCCTCTTGGGCATGGAGTTCACCAGAGCTTCACATGTTGCCACTGGAGTCCTCTTCCACTCCTCCATGAGGACATCACGGAGCTGGTGGATGTTAGAGACCTTGCGCTCCTTCTCCTTCAGTTTGAGGATGCCTCACAGATGCTCAATAGGGTTTAGGTCTGGGGACATGCTTGGCCAGTCCATCACCTTTACCCTCAGCTTCTTTAACAAGGCAGTGGTCATCTTGGAGGTGTGTTTGGGGTCGTTATCATGTTGGAAAACCTACCTGCGGACCAGTCTCCGAAGGGAGGGGATCATACTCTGCTTCAGTATGTCACAGTACATGTTGGCATTCATGGTTCCCTCAATGAACTGGAGCTCCCCAGTGTCGGCAGCACTCATGCAGCCCCAGACCATGACACTCCTGCCACCATGCTTGACTGTAGGCAAGACACACTTGTCTTTGTACTCCTCACCTGGTTGCCGCCACATACGCTTGACACCATCTGAACCAAATAAGTTTATCTTGGTCTCATCAGACCACAGGACATGGTTCCAGTAACCTATGTGCTTAGTCTGTTTGTTTTCAGCAAACTGTTTGCGGGCTTTCTTGTACATCATCTTTAGAAGAGGCTTCCATCTGGGATGACAGCCATGCAGACCAATTTGATGCAGTGTGCAGCGTATGGTCTGAGCACTGACAGGCTGACCCCCCACTCCTTCAACCTCTGCAGCAATGCTGACAGCACTCATGCGTCTATTTCCTAAAGACAACCTCTGGATATGACGCTGAGCACGTGCACTCAACTTCTTTTGTCGACCATGGTGAGGCCTGTTCTGAGTGGAACCTGTCCTGTTAAACCACTGTATGGTCTTGGCCAACGTGCTGCAGCTCAGTTTCAGGGTCTTGGCAATCTTCTTATAGCCTAGACCATCTTTATGTAGATCAACAATTCTTTTTTTTCAGATCCTCAGAGAGTTCTTTGCCATGAGGTGCCACGTTGAACTTACAGTGACCAGTATGAGAGATTGAGAGCGATAACACCAAATTTAACACACCTGCTCCCCATTCACACATGATAACACCACATTTAACACACCTGCTCCCCATTTACACCTGAGACCTTGTAACTCTAATGAGTCACATGACATGAAGAAAAATGGCTAATTGGGCCCAATTTGGACATTTTCACTTAGGGGTGTAATCACTTTTGTTGCCAGCGGTTTAGACATTAATGGCTGTGTGTTGAGTTATTTTGAGGGGACAGCAAATTGACACAGTTATACAAGCTGTACACTCACTACTTTACATTGTAGCAAAGTGTAATTTCTTCAGTGTTGTCACATGACAAGATATAATAAAATATTTACAAAAATGTGAGGGGTGTACTCACTTTTGTGAAATATTGTATATCTAAATGAGATTGGTGGGTGGAAAGTATTAGCAGGTTATTTCATCATGCGCTTGGAAGCTTGTTGGGACTATAACCTGTTAGCAGGTGAAGCAGGTGAACCATGCACTTGGAAGCTTGTATGCAGAGAATACTGTACTGTCATGGAGATTAGCAATGCATGTCTTACAGAAAGGAGAAGCATGACACAGGAAACAGGAATATACAAGTAAATGCACTTACATAGACAGAACATTCTGTTATTACTCTACCATAGAATAACACACTATTATTCTACAGCGCCACCTGCTGGCTAGATAAGCATATTGCATATACACAGTCACAGTATTAAGCAGATTACTGTTGTTCTTCCAACACCCCTTCTCAACAGCATGTGCTTTGTCAAATTATATTGAGCTTCTTCTGGAAATAACTATGACATTCCCTCAATAAAGGCTTGGTGAGTGCATCAGCAGTCATCTCCTCTGACAGGCAGTATTGAATGTCAATAACACCTTGCTCTTGAATGATCCTCAGTAGGTGATTCTTGACGTTGATGTGTTTGGTGTAGTTATCTGGTATACTATTCCTTGTCTCTTCAGACATGATGCCACTTCTTTGCTTATGTATTCTCCCCCATAGTCGGTGCATATTATTCGCGGTTTGCGTTGGAATTTGTTACTAGACATGGCAACAAACTCTTGACGTTTTTCTGATGTTTCATAAGATAAGTAGTTGTGTACTTGGAATAGTCATCAATGAAAGTCAGTAGATATCTGTTCCCGCCTGACGTGGGAGTTTTTATTGGAACGCATACGTCACCATGTATGAGATGTAGGGGGTGGGTCGTTTTTCTTTGAGATGCCTGTGGAAGGGGAGCATGTGTGGCTTTTGCTTCTATACAGCACTTGCATTTCATGAGCACTCTGCAAGGCACTATTGTCAAATCTTCTGATAAACCTCTTTTTATATTGCCCTGTATAGCTTCTGGACTTCTGTGTCCCAGCCCCCTGTGCCATAAGTGAATACATTTGCTGTGTAGGTCATTAGAGACAATATTGGCTTGCTGGTCTGTGGTGATGAGCCTGTATAGGTGATCATCCAGTTTTCCTTTTGCAAGGAATTGCTTATTATTGTGAATTGTGCATTCATCCTCCTGGAACTTAACTGTGAGACTCTTGTTTGCAAGACTTTTCACTCATAGAAGGCTGCCTTCTAGTTCTGGAACATACAGCACTTTCTTTACAAGGATACTCTGCTTGCCTTGTGGTGTAATGCAGTTTAGCTAGCCCTGGCCTCTACCTTCTGATGTGATGCTTTTCCCGTTTGCTAGGAAAACTTTGTCTTTTGCACTGTAATCAATGTTTGTGATGAAGGTCTCGTCGCTAGTCATGTGGCTTGTCGCACCTGAGTCTATTCACCAGCCGAGTGGCTTGCCGCTTTCTGTTACTTTAAAGGAGCCACTCCATGATGTGTCTGCAGTTTCCTTTGTGATTTCATGAAACTCTTTCTTTTGTGGATAGCTCTAGCTTTCGTTGCTTGGCTTTCCAGATAGAACAGTCCTTTTCTAAGTGACCGGTCTTCTTACAGCGAAAACAGGCTCTGCTTTCTTTGTTGTGCTTTGTGCCTTTGTACATCTTAAGAGCTTTGTTAGCATGGTGTGTATTTTCTTTCCTTTTGTCATATTCATCGATTAATTTGCCTTTGATATATTCTAGTGTCAGTTCTTCTAAAGTGCCAAGAGCAGCATTTTTCTCTGGAAGGCTGCAGAGGAGCAGAACAACATTATGCTGACAATTGTTTGAAATTTTCTTTTTTCATTTTTTTTTTCTTGCTCGTGCATATAGGATGATCATGTATAGTATTCCACTGTGCTTTTAAATCTTTTGAAACATGTCAGGTGATGTATATCTTTTGTCTCGGTCCTTTTCCTGCATTTTGGCATCTTGATATTAAACTCTTAATTGCGAAGTTAATTGCTTCCATTTACCATGCAAATAGATTTTTGGGGTGGAGCTTATATGAATATAAATGTATTGCCATTTCTATGTTTAACATGCTACGACTAAGGCTGTTGCCGAAACGCGTCAGCTGTTTTGCTTGTCACTTCTTCTAACCAACCATTAAAATCTCTATATGGACTACAGAGTTGCCGGCTCAATCGTTTTACTTGTTTCAACATAAAGGTTATCTTTGATGCCCTCTCCGATGGCATGTAGCTGCTGATGATATCTAGCATAGCTTTCTTGTGGTTACACATATGCTGGCTTTCTTCTAATCTCATCTTATACAACGTTTGTAGCAAAAACTGTTTGCTGTTTAGACTTGAACGCTCATGCAGCTTTTGTAATGAAGTCCACGTACCTTTGGCCGTTTTAATCTGTCCTTAGGTGGATAAGCTGGTCATCTTCCACTAGCAATATAATCACATTTGCATGTCGATCATTCCTATCCTATTCCTCCATCTCTCCGTTTGTGGGTCTGTCTGTATTCAGCACTTGCCACAAGTTATCCTTGGTGAGAAACACTTCCAGTTTAAACTTCCACAGCTGATAATTGGCATTGTTCAGCTTTGCAATTGCAAACTTCACATCTGAACCACTTGCCATCTTTTAGTAGCTTGCATAAAGTACTCACTGATTCCCTGTACAATTCTTTCCAGCGTCTGGGCTTGTAGTGTCCTCTCCAATGCCTCTGGGTGCCTGGGACCCATAACCTATTAGCAGGTAAAGCAGGTGAACCATGCACTTGGAAGCTTTTTGTATGCAGACAATACTTTGCTTTCATGGAGGATTAGCAATGCATGTCTTACAGAATGGAGAAACATGACACAGGAAACAGGAATATACAAGTACATGCATTTACATAGACAGAACATCCCGTTATTGCTTTACCATAGAATAATACACTATTACACTACAGCGCCATCTGCTGGATAGATAGTTTTAATGCATATACACAGTCACAGTATGTAAGCAGATTGCTGTTGTTCTTCCAACAGAAAGTAGTATTGTAATTAGGGAGGTGTGGTCCAGAGTAGTAAACTATCACACCCTCATCTGTGATGCAACAAGGAAGTGAAGGCTTCTAGGCGATGACCTACAGGAAGTGAATGCTGATACAAGCTACAGGAACTGATGGAATCTGAAAATCTGTTCAAAAATACAAATAAACTAACAAGATTCGAAATATCCTGTGGATGAGGTAAGTGAGAGAAAAGCACATTGGGATGGCTGGGCCAGAAACGGTATTGGAAAATGCTTCAATTTATTGTGAAAAGTGAAATTCTGCCCGAAAAGGTGAATTTATCCTTTAAAGTAGTCTGTTGAAGACAAGAGTCCATAAAAGCAAATACTCCACAGAGGTAGTAAATGTCCTTAGAGTCCACGTAAAGGCAGTAAGTCTGTAGCTGGTAACTGAAAGTCCATAAGAGTCCTCAGTTTCCCAGCCTCTCAGGGAACCCCGACTGCCCCCCACCCTCCTCCCAACTGGGGCACAGTCAAGCAGCATAAGTTTATATTGAGATTTTGGACACTTTTCTTATATCAATTGAAAGGATGTTTGGTGATGATGACATAATTTTTCAGGATGTAATCTGATGCAGACGTTTGTTTTAGAACTGCAAAGTATGTGGTAATTTTATAATATTTTCCTCAGAATTGAGTGATTCCATATTTTTTTCCTCTGCTTGATCCGCAAAAACAGTTGCAACAGACTACAGTTTCTTTCTTTTTTATTTTTTTTTAACTGTTTCTTAAAGCCAGAAGATTAAAATGTAAAACAAAAATAGTTTTGAGGCATGTCTATGATAACATTTCTACACCATTAAACAATTGAATGAACATTTTCCAAGAGTGGTGATTGAAAATTTTTTGCCAGGGATTGTAGTCACTCATCAGCTTAGCAACAACCCATTACAGGCTAGAAACTCCTTTTAGAAAGTTCCTTGTAGAAGGTGCTTTGTGCAACACCTTCTGCTTCCCTATAGACACTGGTCCAACCTCTACTTCCTACAGAAATGTTAGCCCACCTGGCTGCTTCTTCTTCCCAGTCTGCCCAACCAGTGGCGGCTCATGTCTGGCTCTAATCAGGTGCTTCAAAAAATACCACCACCTCCCACCACTGCCATAGGAGTCCATGCATCCGGTGTCCTGAAAGGGGCCGGGCACATGGATGGGGGGGCGGCGCCCACGTGCCCGGCCCCTTTCAGGACACCGGATGCATGGACTCCTATGGCGGTGGTGGGAGGTGGTGGTATTTTTTGAAGCACCTGATTAGAGCCAGAGTCTCTAATAGGCTTCAAAATAGGGTGGGCCCGGGGTGCAGAGAGTGAGCCCTGATCCCACCCAATTGTGTGACCATAGCGAATTAATTTTCGCTATTTTCACACTAACCTTAATCCCCGCCAATCAGGAGGCAGGACATCAGACCTGCTTCGTGATTGGCCAAAGTGCCAGGCCACCCTATTGGATGCCTGGCGCTTAGAAAAAGTCCTGCAATCAGCATCTTTTGGACGGTGTATACACTGCTCCTCCACTGCTCCTGCCCATTGAAATCAATGGGCGTCGCTCAGCGGTGCTTTGCGGGTGCTTTTAACCTCGGCTGCTAGCGGGGGTTAAAAGCGCCGCTATTACAGCGGTAAAGCCCCGCTAATATTAGTGGCGCTTTACCACTAACTCCCCCCCGCCCCAGTGTGAAAGTGCCCTTAAAGTGTAACTCCCCTTTTGTTCAGAAAAAACATTCCCCTCTGGGTGATCTATGTACATTACAAGGATTTTAACAAACTGTGTTGCAGATTCCTACCTTTTGTTATTCTGAAGAAATCACTGTTTGTTCTTCTGTGCCCCTGTGCTAAGTGAGTCTAATGGGAGTGGTTTCATAATTATCAACCAGCTGCTGCAACTGTAGGGCTCTAATGAGGAAAACTTATGGGCCTGCATCCCTTTAGATCAGTGGTTCTCAACTCCAGTCCTCAGGACCCACCAACAGGCCAGATTTTAAGTATTACCTTGGGGAGTTGCAGACTAGAATACTGCAATCACTAATTTCCAATTGGGAGTATCTCACCAAAAATGACATTTTTGTTGCAGGTGATGCCAAAAATCTGTCTTGTATCTTAGTGCAGACTTCTGGGAAAACTAGTGAGCCAATCACACAAGCAGGAAATTATGTTTCTGGGGGGCCTTCTGTACACAGGAAGCCATATTGCATTGCAATTTACAGAAAATTTCAGAGCTGCAGATTAAAAAGGAAAGGTCATTTTTAATAACATTCAATTACAATATTACTTGTGTTGCTATTGTATATGCTATATAAAAATTTAAAATTTTTTCCCCCATGACACAGAAGGTTTTACCCCCTTAATGACCAGGCCATTTTTTGTGATATGGCCCTGTGTTACTTTAACTGACAATTGCGCGGTCATGCGATGCTGTAATAATAAAATTGATGTCCTTTTTTTCCCACAAATAGAGCTTTCTTTTGGTGGTATTTGATCACCTCTGTGTTTTTTTATTTTTTGTGCTACAAACAAAAAAATAGGGACAATTTTGAAAAAAAAAAAACTATATGTTTTACTTTCTGCTATAAAACACATCCAATAAAAAAAATTAAAAATCTAATTTCTTCATCAGTTTAGGCCAATATGTATTCTTCTTCAAATTTTTGATTAAAAAAATCCCAATAAACATATATTGATTGGTTTGCGCAAAAGTTATCGCGTCCACAAACTATAGGATATTTTTATGGCATTTTTATTTATTTATTATTTTTACTAGTAATGGCGGCGATTAGCAATTTTTAGCAGGACTGCGACATTGCGGTGGACAAATCGGACACCCAACTGACACTTTTGACACTTTTTTGGGAAAAATATGCACTGTTACTGAACTAATGACACTGGCAGGGAAGGGGGGATCAAAGGGTTAACTGTGTGCCTATCTGGTGCTTGCTAACTGTGTGGGGTTTGCTCTGAGTGGGTGAAGACAGAGATTGGTGTTCCTGCTTAGCATATCTCCATCTTCTCCACTGTGAGAACGGCAATCTGCCTTGTTTACATTGGCAGACCGCTGTTCTGCCTCTCTCAGGAACGATCACGGGTGGCCGGGGGACATTGGGTCCAGCGGACTTACCGATTGGCTCCCCCTCTGTCCAGTCCATGCACACACGCCCCCCAGTGTCTATTGCACAAAATTAAGTACATGTATGTAATTTAGCGCAATAGAGACAACCTGCCGCAGTACATGTACATTAGGCAGTCGTCAAGTGGTTAAGCACACCGCTGTCTTCAAGAGAGATCTGCTACAGCTGGCAATCTCTCCCCTTGTCTGTCCTTGCACCATGTTGATCTACTCACTGTCTCTCTTTGCTCCTGCTGTCTCTCCGAAAAGCTTTCCTCCAACTGCCTCCTGTGGTAGGATCCTTTCAGCCCAGCCTCCGGCTCGAGGTAAAACCTCTCCCAGCAGTGGTCCCTCAAGATTCACCGACAGACTCCCTAAGCATTCTTTCTCCATCTTCCACCTGACTCTCCTGCTCTCATGGCTCATGTCTATTTAAGGGCTCCTTAGTTCCCTTCCAGGCCCATTCCTGAGAATTAGCTAAGGGCCCCTAAATATGCAAGGCAACACTCCTAGCTTCTGCCCACTAATTTCTAGAATATTCTCCAACATTCTAGAACCAGGGGGGGAGTCATCCAGACCTAACCTCTAATAACCCTGACCTAGATTCCATGACTTTACTGCCAGACTATAATTTGCCTGCACTACCGCTATTAGCACACTAGAGGGTGCTACACATGTATGGGAATGCATCCATGTGTATCTATAGCCAAACTCCAGCCTTATCGCCTTATCTTCAGTCTTGCACAGTTGTACAAGCTGTTGTTGTTTTGTTGTATCTGTCCTATTGGGGAGATTTGTTATTGTTTCCTGTCCTGTAGACACAAGAGGAAGGTCCATGAAGACATGGATGAGTGAGTTTGGCTGGCCTGCACAGAGTCCTGACCTCAACCCGATAGAACACCATTTGGATGCATTAGTGCGGAGACTGCGAGCCAGGCCTTCTCGTCCACATCAGTGCCTGACCTCACAAATGCGCTTCTGGAAGAATGGTCAAACATACCCATAGACACACTCCTAAAAATGTGGACAGCTTCCCAGAAGAGTTGAAGTTGTTATAGCTGGAAAGGGTGGGCCAACTCAACATAGAACCCTACACAAAGTTCATGTGCGTGTAAAGGCAGGCGTCCCAATACTTTTGATAATATAGTGTATTTCAGCAATACAAACCTTACAGAGTTCTTAAATTTAATCTATTGCAGGGGTCTCCAAACTTTCTAAACAAAGAGCCAGTTTATTGTCCTCCAGACTTTACGGGGGCTGGACTGTGGTCATTAGAAATAGAACATACCCTGGCGTCAGTGGGAGTAAACTATGCATCTTTCATATTAGGGGAATAGTACCCTATTGCTAGTGTCACTGGGAGGAATAGTGCCCCATCATTGCTATCAGTGGGAGGAAGAGTGCCCCATCATTGGTGTCAGTGGGAGGAATAGTGCCTGTCATTGCTATCAATGGGAGGAAGAGTGCCCCATCATTGCTATCAATGGGAGGAAGCGTGCCCCATCATTGCTATTAGTGGGAGGAAGAGTGCCCCATCATTGGTGTCAGTGGGAGGAATAGTGCCCAATTGTTGGTGTCAGTGGGAGGAATAGTGCCCAATTATTGGTGTCAGTGGGAGGAAGAGTGCCCAATTGTTGGTGTCAGTGGGAGGAATAGTGCCCCATCATTGCTATCAATGGGAGGAAGAGTGCCCCATCATTGCTATCAGTGGGAGGAAGAGTGCCCCATCATTGGTGTCAGTGGGAGGAAGAGTGCCCCATCATTGTTGTCAGTGGGAGGAATAGTGCCCCATCATTGCTATCAATGGGAGGAAGAGTGCCCCATCATTGCTATCAGTGGGAGGAAGAGTGCCCCATCATTGGTGTCAGTGGGAGGAATAGTGCCCTGTCATTGCTATCAATGGGAGGAAGAGTGCCCCATCATTGCTATTAGTGGGAGGAAGAGTGCCCCATCATTGGTGTCAGTGGGAGGAATAGTGCCCCATCATTGGTGTCAGTGGGAGGAAGAGTGCCCCATCATTGGTGTCAGTGGGAGGAATAGTGCCCAATTGTTGGTGTCAGTGGGAGGAAGACTGCCCAATTGTTGGTGTCAGTGGGAGGAAGAGTGCCCCATCATTGGTGTCAGTGGGAGGAATAGTGTCCAATTGTTGGTGTCAGTGGGAGGAATAGTGTCTTTTATCAGTGGAAGGAAATGTGCCCCAATGGCCGGATAAAGGCAAGCAAAGGGCCGCATCCGGCCCCCGGGCCGAAGTTTGGAGATCCCTGGTCTATTGTATCCAAAACAAAAAATAAAAGTTTAAATTCACTTTCCCTTTTTAAATGAAGAACTGATTACAATTTCAGTCCCAACATGGAGGTTTTTTATATTTGACACCGTGAGCTTTATTAATAGACGCTTAATATAAACCAGCCTGTGTACAAGCGTTACGTGTCCTTTAGTTTTCACTAGAATGAGCGCACATTAGGAGATAGGCTCATTCATTTCTGTGTAAACCTGTGAGGTCATCAAGAAAGTGGTTGCCAGCATTTGATTGGTGAGATCAGACCAGATGGGCAATAAATGTAAGCAACGGTGAAGCTGGCGGCACTAGCAGGATACACAAAACAACAAAAGACAAGAGCGTTGCCCACTCGGCCATGGCAACCTCTCCTATGTTTGGTGCTTTGCTTCCCAAGATAGGATTGTAATGTGTACCCCCCGAGGTCATAAAACGCTGAGAGCCCACCCAAAATAAACACACCTCTGACTTTCCAGGAACCGAGGGGGATTTTTATTTTAGATCTGTTGATGCAATAGCGGTTTTATTAAATAGTTTATAGGAAACCTGTGCTGAGAAAATATGGATATGGCCATAGTGGAATAAGGCTATAGTGGAATATGGCTATAGTGGAATATGGCTATAGTGGAATATGGCTAGTATAGCTGAACTCTGCCTGGCTGTCTGATAGGTACATTTTCAGTCATTTTTGAGGAAGGTCTCTTTTACACAGGTGTACAGGGAGCGGTAAAAACAAGGGGCTAAGCCACCTAAGGGGTAAAGTACAGCCAGAGGAGGCTGTTCACATGCGTTGTTACATTCAGATTTAATGTGGCATGAACCGCCTGTCAAACTCAACCATTCGAGTCAATGGGGCTATCTTGCAACCAATTGTGGTGCATTAGACTCATTTTAAACTGCCATTCAAAAAAAGAAAAACAAAGAAAAAACAGGCATTCAGGGTCTCCTCCTGAATGATTGACAACACCACCATGGACCACTTTTCAAAGCACAGGCTAGTGTGAACCCAGCCTTACTGAACCAGAAACAGTCCTTGTAAATCAACCTATTTAGTTTAAAATAGAAATGAAAGGCAAAACATTTGTGTATAGATATAAAAAAACCATTATAAATACCTTTTTTTTCCCCTTTTTATATGTGATCACATTCCCTCTGTTCTCAGCTGCATAAGAGCTGGGGAGGAGAAGCAGCAGAACACTGAGCTTCCCAGTGAATAGCTGTGCAGTAGGGGTGTGTCAGGACAAGTGTGATCATTGGAGGAGAGCACTCTGAGTTCCCAGCATAGCTAGAGAACTGACCACGATGGGCTCTCCTGCTTAGTGTGGTCAGTTGTTAATAGTAAGCAATGGGGCTGGCAGGAACACCAGGAATTTCACATAAAGGAAAAAAAACACTAAAGTTTTGTATAATGTGAAAGATGATGTTAAACCGAGTTAATAGATACCTAACATGTCACGCTTTAAAATTCGTGGAATGGCGCCAAACTTCAGTATTTAAAGGGGAACTGCAGTCTGCTCACATAATTTGTGATAAAAACACCTTTGCCATTCTGAAGTTTCCCTCCAACCACTTTGCATACTATTTTATATATACTGTGATTCTGTACTTGCCAAATATGTTGCAGAAATCTCCCTCCATCGAGTCTGGCTGCAGCCATTTTAACTGTGGGCAGCTGAAGCTGCTGCCTGTTCACTTCCTGGATTTACACAGACAAACAGAGGCACGCCTCCAGCTCTACAGCTCTCATTGGCCCTCTTATGTCTCTTCCTCCCTCCCTTCCTGGCAAACTCACAAGCAAGCGTAAGAGAGAGAGCTGTGTATGATGTCATAAGCCTAGGCTAATGACCAAACAAGAAACAGGAAGTGGGCTGTATAAGGTATTTATTTACTTTCAGAAAAAAATGGTTTACTATCCAAAGTTAAAGCAACAATGGCAGAAGATTTAATAGATGAAAAGATGAAAAAAACGACGAAGAGCCACTTTAAACATGCCTTGTAATAGGAATAGGACATGGCAGGTCCTCTTTGCAGAGAGATGTAGGGTCTATAGCCTAGAGAAAAAACGATCTCAGCCTTTCCAGCTGAATACACGGAAGTGTTTACAACTGCCGGGACCTGACATGATGTCATAATGTCGCGCCCGGCCTCCGGAGGTCAAAGAGACTTCCGGGGACAATCTGGTCTGCGGTATTCTCTATGGCGAACTTCCATTGCTGGTGGATTCCTTCTCCAGCTCGCGAGCCGGTAGAAGCACCAGAGGGCGGCTGGAGGGGGAGGGACGTCTTCTCCCGCCGCCTGTAAAAACAATTAAGCAGCTGAATAGCCGCTACAATTGTTTTTACGGTACAGGGAATCGCCAGCGGAAAGGAATGATATCTGAATGATGCCTGCAGCTTCAGGTAGGATTACCACCTGTCCGGGATTCACCCAGACAGTCCGGGTTTTGAATCATGTGTCTGGGTTTTAGTCCGCCTGAAACCCAGACACATTATTCAGACAGGAATGTGAACTAGACTTGACAGGAGGGTGAGGGAGCACTATGTGCGCCACATTACTATTCTCTTTGGAGTGCCCCAAGGTGTCCCAGGTCTGTTAAAATCCTATAGTGTATAAACAAAAACATTTACTGCGCTGCTGAAGTGTTCGGGTTTGGCATGAAGAAAAAATGGCAATCCTAGCTGTAGGCATCATTCAGATATCCCCACTCAAAGCCCAGCAGGACATCATATGAGGTACTGTGGGTGGGAAGTGATTAAAAACCGACTATTCACAGATGGTCAGACCCCTTTACACTAATGTACCTAAACATTGTTTACACACTGCTAAACGCTAAATATTAGCGTTTTTTAATCCACCGTTTTGTTTTTAGCAGTTTTTAGCTTCTAGTGGGCATGGAGCCTCAAACTCAACATTTGTTTAATAAATTTTCGGATGGCCCCAGGGCTTTTCAGTACTAGTGAATTAATAGCCTGCATTGACAGTTCTATTCCAATCTCTGTCCATAGCAAGCAATCATTCTCCTCCAGTGGAACTGTAACAGCTAAATTGTTGCTACGTGTCTTCTGTCCTTTCATCTGTGTTTTGTTATTTAGCCGCTAATAGTGGAAGGGTCACCAACCTCTCTTCAGTTGCACAATAAATGGATGAAGTCCTGTTTCCTACATAGTATGCCAGCTAAATGTTTGCCCCAATCTGACATTTGTTTTAATAAGATGTGATGCTGTCAAGGTGTTGTAAAAACATAACAGAGGTCCGGAAAGATGTATCCACGCACAGCCCACTTCACGTTGTATCAATCATTCTCCATCTTCAGATTTACAAATCTGGCGTCTACCAGTTGTACGTGGAGAAGGGAAGTGCTCTCTTAACCTTCTTGTGCCCAGAGAGGTGGCGGGAGTCGAAGCGCATTCTGTACGCAGAGCAAATGGGAGTGTCCCTTTAAGGCCAGTGTAAACACACTGCTTGGGGATGTTGCTAGTACATGGCAGTATAAATAATTTGCTTAAGATGCTGAAAATATTCCCTGGAGCGATTGCAGGAATCTGGTCCCTGGAAACATCCCTTTTTGTTGACATATACACTCCTTTTAGAGAACTTGTTACTAAGCATTACTAGAGCGGGAGCGTTTATAGTGCAGTAACTGATGCTTCCCTATGACAAGGCTAAGACCGTGGCGTGCCAGTCTTAATATAAACAGCCCAATCATAGGCAGGAGATGAGATGTTTGCAAATTCTAGTGAGCGTGTGCCATGGCTGAATGCTTAAGCCTAGGCACACACTTTACTACAAATAGGGATTCCAAATCTAGGTCTCCAACAGGTCTAAACAGACTTAAGAACATGCTGTGTGTTTATGTATCCACCTAATATAGTGATTGTATCCAGCTAAAAATGTCTACAGTATCTATCTGTCTACAGTGGGTATAGAAACGAATCACCCCCCTCCCATATAAATGAATCACATTTTGTTGCTTTGCAGCCTGAAATAAAGACAGACACCATTCTTGTTTTATCCAGCTGCATTTACTAGTGCAACTTATAACATCCAAGTAAAAGATATAACATCAACATGTCAGCAAAGAATTAAAAAAAAATTCAAAAAAAGAATTACTGAGTTGGAAAAATAATCACCCCCTTATGTCAGTATTTTGTTGAAACACCTTTTGCTTTAAATTACAGCCTTGTTGGGATATGTCTCTACTAACTTTGCACATCTAGACTTTGCAATTTTTGCCCACTTTTCTTTGCAGAAATGCTAGAGTTCAGTTAAATTTGATGGTGACCGTTTGTTGACTGTAGTCTTCAAGTCATTCCACATATTTTCAATGGGGTTTAAGTCTGGTCTCTGACTATGCCATGCAAGGACATTCACCTTTTTTCTCCTTTAACCACTGTGGTCATTTTTGCTGTGTGTTTTGTGTCATTGTCATGTTGGAAGGTAATCCTTCTTCCCATTGACAACTTTCTGGCAGAGGGCAGCAGATTTTCCTCAAGAATTTGATATTTTACCCCATTCATTTTGCCTTCTATCTTGACAAGTACTCCAGTTCCTGCTGCAGAGAAACACCCCCATAACAGGATATTACCACCTCCATGCTTTACTGTAGGAACGGTGTTATTTGGATGGTGAGCTGTATTGGATTTCCGCCAGACATATTGTTTGGTGTTGAGGCCAAATAATTCAATTTTAGTCTCATCTGACCATAACCCTTTTTTACATGTGGCCTTTCTTGAGGAGTGGCTTTTTTCTTGTAACCCGTAGAAGCCACATTTGTGGAGAATTTGTAATATTGTTGTCACATGCATAGACATCCCAACCTAAAAAAAACTAATTTCAGGGAGGTGGCAAACTAATTTCAGGGTGACCCCCCCCACACACACACACACACACACACACACACACACACACACACACACACTAATTTAACACAACTAGAGGATGATCAAATGAAATGGATACAAAAAAGGTCACTGCCCCCACCTATAACTGGTCTTCACGGCAAGGAGCACTGGAAGGGCAAACGCATGTCAAATAAAACCAAAGAATTTCCAAGCTCAACTTGCCAACCAGCCTGTGACCAACCAAATTAACCTGTCTAACAGTATGCGTTAAAAACAGGGGTTTCATTGCACACATTTGCAAATACATGCATAAGCTGCACGCCACGGCAAGGCACCCTGTATCCTGCAGACCCTAACTCTAACTTTGGTTGGTCACAGGCTGGTTGGTAAGTTGAGCTTGGAAATTCTTTGGTTTTATTTGACATGCGTTTGCCCTTCCAGTGCGCTTGCCGTGAAGACCAGTTATAGGTGGGAGCAGTGACCTTTCTTTGTATTGTTGACACGCACTGACACCTTTGCTGCCATTGTGGGAGAGGGGGCAATTGACAGAGAGATGGGGGGCTGAGAGAGAGAGGCTCAGAGAGAGGGTGGTTAACAGAGAGGGGGGCTGAGAGAGAGGGTGGTTTAGGGAGAGGGAGGGGGGCTGAGAGAGAGAGGGGAGGCTGAGAGAGGGTGGTTTAGAGAGAGGGAGGGGGGCTGAGAGAGAGGGAGGCTGAGAGAAGGTGGTTGAGAGAGAGGGACTGAGAGAGAGGGGGCTCAGAGAGAGGGACTGAGACAGAAGGGGGGCTGAGAGAGAGGGGGGCTGACAGAGCGGGGGGTGCTGAGAGCGAGGGGGGCCTGACAGAGCTGATGGCTAAAAATAGGCAGCCGCTAGTAAACAAGAGCTGGGCTGCATGGCGGGATTTGATTTGACAGCTTCCCAGCTCTGCCACTCTGAGGGAGAAGCACTTGTGGGTCAGCAAGGCAGCGACCTGATCACGTTCTACCTGTCACCTGACCATGGTCAACAGGTAAATTGCAATTAACAGGTTGCTGACCCCGGGTTTAGGGGTTGTCTTTTTAGAATTTATTGCTGAGTAACTTGAAACGGGAGAGGGTTCAGGATGCTCCAAAACAATCAAAAGGAGGACTGTAAGAAAGGGTGTGCCAATAGACAAGATGGCTCCTCTGAATGTATTCTGCTAATACATGTTTCCGGATCGGGCTCGGAGAAAGTGAGCACTTGCTAATACAAATGCGCATACCTGTGCACGCACATGCACTTGTGACAGATGTTGGTGCCAAATGGGCTATTTAAACTGGCCAGTGCTCAGGATCAGTCCTGCTTTGTCTTCAGCCTCTTCTGTATCCGGTGTTCCTGTTATTCTGTATCCTGATTCCAGTTGTTGACCCAGCTTGTCTTAAACACTCTCTGAACTTCGCCTGCACTGACCTCAGCTTGTCCCCTGACCTCGGCTTTTGTCTGCTCCATTGGCTCCTGCTTTTCTGATCGATTCCAAACCCGGCTTGTTTTCTGACCACGCTCCTGCCTGTGTCCTGATCCATCCTGTCTGTGTATGACTCGGCCTGCTTGACCCTGCTACTCTGCATGCTGTCATCCGTACCCGCCTACTACACTGCTGTTCCGGCTGACCTACTAACTGCTACCAGCAACTGTCTCGGCTGCCCGCTGTCACCCATGCCAGCCTGCCTCAGTCTGCTGCCTACCAGCTCACTTGCTTACTGAAGCCTTCTGACTAATTTAGCTGCCCAGCCTGGACACCTGCCCTGCTGCTTGCAAGACTTACACACACTGATGTCACTCTGTACTCCTGCACCTCCTGTCTACACTATCAGGGGCCCCGAGGTGTAAGAGAGGCCTTACATATCAGGCTCTGCTACCAGGTACGTGATAAGGACAAACATCCAGCACAAATCCTTATAGCTGCAGGCACATATGAAAGTCCCAAACACAGGTCTTACTCACAATGTCCAAGGAGCTGCCTGTCACCCGCCGTCCACAGGTAGATCCTCAGTAAGGGAAACAAAAGATCCTTTACTTTGGTCCAGGACTTCAGCAGAGTGTCCTCCAGCAAAAATCTTCTCTTCTACTACTAGGTGGCCAGGTGCTTGGTGGTACTAGATATGAGAAGGGCAACCCAATGTCAGGTTATGAGTATATGGGGTATCTCAGCCAATGGGCAGGGGTTTTCTTGAATCCCTTGGCCTGCTGGGAGCACCTATATATTTGGGTGGAGTCAGGTGATCTGTGTTCTGTGCCACCTGGACGGCTGTCTGGGTGGACGTGTGTCGTACACCCTGAGCTGCTAGGCCGGAGATTGGGCCTATCCCCGGGGCATCTGGCTGCTAGGCTGTGCGAGGGCCTATCCAGAGGTGAGAGAGCAGGGAAGCGTGGGTGACGCTTGAGGGGATACCACCGCAATCATTAACACAATCAAACATTGACACTTGCAAACTCACTGTTTTGGAGATTGAGCATGCCTGATGGCCACTTTCGTTGTAAAGATCAACTTATATAAAATCTGTCCGGCTGTTTTCATCTTGCTTGTGGGCATGTGAAGCCCACAGGCATTTACTTCCTTGTTCCTTTGATGCTGAGCTACCAGCATTCTTTGCTCCGCATTCTTTGTCTCCGCAATGACTCCTGGGAACAATGACACAAGCTCCCAGGAGCAAGTGAGGCTGAAAGGAAATGACAAAATACCCACCCATATCCGCAGAATAGACAGACAGGAAGCAGAGAGAAACATCTGCAAAACACAGGTACTGTTGAAAAAAAAAAAAAATTACATTATTGCAATCTGAATGAGCTAATGTTATAAAATAGGGTGGAGCTCCGCTTTAAAGACTGTTACCATAGAAGACAGCATTCCTGTATGTGCAGATGTGGTGCCTTGCTGGGGCCTTTCCCTGCACGTCTTCCTATTGAAGTCTCAGAGTCTGCCAATTAAATCTGCAACTGTTTAAGGGTTTCCTGGCCCTAACCCTCTTTCCCCCAAAAATACAAAATGGACTGTCAAAAGAAATAATACCTCTTTT
Organism: Aquarana catesbeiana; assembly: GCF_042186555.1. Lineage (NCBI taxonomy): Eukaryota > Metazoa > Chordata > Amphibia > Anura > Ranidae > Aquarana > Aquarana catesbeiana. The sequence continues at coordinate 241,238,722 of NC_133332.1, read as the reverse complement.
CCATCCAAGAAGTGTCTGGCGCCCAATGACTTTCACCATCTTTGCACCCACTATGCCTCACAACCCACTCCATATTGAAGGACGTCAGCTATCTTTGGCCTTAGAGGAACTCATTAGACTGGACAAGGCCAGAGACCTTGCTACATATCTATCATTTATTTACCTATTCTATATCACCTAAACCATCCTCCTCCCATGCACACCTCCAGGACTTCTTGAGAGGCTCTACCATCCTCTGGAACCCCAGCCTGTCCAGCTATCTCCTATTCTGTCCACCTTTGGGTGATCTCTGAAAACTCTGTGCTTCAGGGAAGCCTATCCCGCCTCTGCCTAACAACTAAACTTTTTTTCTTCATCAACTCATTCTTTGCAGTTGCTACATTTTGTACCACTTGCTCTCTCAATATGATTGTAAGCTCTCATGAGCAGAGCCCTCCAAAACCTCTTGTCTTGAATTGTATTATACGTAAACTGTACAGTCTCCCTTTATAGTGTAAAGCTCTGCATAAACTGTTGGCGCTATATAATTACTGTATAATAATAATAATATTAATAAAAATAATAATAATTCTATCTGTCGCTTTATATTTTATCTTTCTTTCTGTCTATCTAGTATTGTAAGAAAGAAGTGAAGGGTTAAGGTGACGCAGGTGCCCTGTAGTCTCATGCTGGTGTGAGGACTCCGGGTCATGTCTTGGCGTAGCATTAACACAGCTGATTACGTCGAAGCCAGAGTGACACAGCGGTGTGAGCGCCAACTTTCCTGTTTGTAAAGGGTGATTGGCAGCGCTCTAGATGACGGATCCCTCTTCAGGAAGAAGTGAGATATACTTGCAGCTAACAAAGGAGCAGTGTCAGTGCCGGGAGAGGTGCTTTTGGTGCAGGAAACTCACACAGTGGCCACCTTGGCTAAATGACAGGTCAAAGATTGAACGGTATTTGAATTTGCGCTGTTGAAGTATATTGCTGTCATCGTTTAATTAAAAGGAACTAATGAAAATTCATCATTCGGAAGAAAATATAATGTTCCTTAAAAGTTTTAGCTCTCTAACAGCAAAATAACAGATCACAAGCAATGATCACAAGCAGAGCAATTCATTCTCAAATCTGCACCACATAACCCTCCATGTCCCCTAATCCGCTTTACTTTTTTACAATATATCCTACCTCAATCAACTCTCTCATCTCCAAGAATGCACAGAAAGATATCCACGGGGACCACACTACAATACTTTCCTCATAATTATTTATTTTTTAATTTATTTCAAGTACTTGTATAGCGCCGTCAATTTACGCAGCGCTTTACATATACATTGTTCATTCACATCAGTCCCTACCCTCAAGGAGCTTACAATCTAAGGTCCCTGTATCTGTATCTGTGCCAGCCACAAAAGCATAAACGCTTTGGTAACATCTTCTTGTGATATTATACTCTCCAATTCCTTTTCCCACTCAGCTAAATAATATGGCACTGTAGGGGTTATGGAAGACAACGACATAGCATAAATGGTTGAAATTGGACGGATAGGGGCAAGTGTCCCTAAGCATATGTAGCACTACCCCCGTAGGAGCTGCTTTCTTGAGTATACGAAGTAGAAATTTAATAACTGTGCAATGTGCTCTCAGGTTTGCTACACAAGTTGTGTAAGTTACACAACTGATTTTTACTACCACTGATTTTTACTACTACTGAGACTTTAGCAGGACAGGTTTGCTGCTAAAATCTTCAAAAGTAGCAGCTGATCAGTGCCAGATTGAAACGTCCCGATGGCTCCCTATGGAGTGAACTACACTAAATCAAAAGTAGCTGTACGGGAGTATAAACATTGCATTTCTGCATCGCAAAAAATACCTCCATGTTGCATTTGACAGGTAGTACCACAATCACCCTGTAACTGGGTGCAGGCATACGGTGTTTAGGTTAGACATGAGTTTGGTATACACCCAAGCCTATAGCTTACTAAAGACTAGGAATGAAGTTGTATTTGCTTGGATGTGTGTTCGGTTCCGAACTCAGAAGCCAGCTGTCATTCTGGGTCCAATGAGCTGAGGGCAGAGAAGTCTCCACCCTGCAACTGACATTACAAAGGGGCCATATGATGGTTATATGGTCATATGGCCATATTAAGACAATGTCATTGACCTAATATGGCCATATAGCCATATTTGGTCAATGATGTCACAAGCATCCCTGCCCCTTTGTGTACATGCAGGTGTGGTGGGGAATCCCCTAGCTGCAGTTTTTTGGGTGGCAGTGGGCAGGATTAAGAGCTTCCTATCAGGTTTGGTCTAAACCCAAGTTCAAACCAAACACGAGTTCAGAACTTAGAGTAGGTAGTTTGCTGTTCAAGAGTGTAGTGTTGTATTAAGTTCAAACCAAACTTGAGTTCAGAACTTGGAGTAGGTAGTTTGCTGTTCAGTAGTGTAGTGTTGTATTATGGGAGAAAGTCATGAGCTCAACTATGGGAAATATTACATATTTGCCTCGATAGGCAGCCATCTCCCAGCTGTCCATGTAAATACTTTCACCTGCAAGCTGCTCACTCCAGCAGTCCCTCGCAGATAAGTCAGGATTTGTCAATCTTCTCATGCTGCCATCAGCTCTCCTGGCAGCGAAAGAGTGGCTCGGCTGTCCTGCTTTCACGATCCCCACTTTGTCCTTGTAGATTGTCCTCCCCAGTCTCCATTCCTGGCGAATGTTCTGAAATCGGGCCCAGGTCTCCTCACAATCTGGCACCCGCAGAGGCTTAGGGATGTGCATGTATTCCCACACCAGGTCATCCTCCAACTCTCCCCGGGGGACTCCAAGACCCCACTCCAGAGCTGTCTTGCGCTGCACTTGGAAACTCTCTCTGGAAACTGGAAAACCTGGGCAGTTCTCTTGGCTTCCCTTTTCCAGAAAGGACAAAATTATTGGAGAATCTTTTGACCCACTCTTGGCGTCCCTTTTCCAGAAAGGACACAATAATTGGAGAATCTTTTGACCCACTGCTTGAATTCGGCTGCTCTGGTCTGGGTGGTGGATCTGGCACTATCAACACCTCGGACTGGACTTCTTCCTTTTTCTGAGAGTATCCCCACTTCCATTCCTCCGCTGAGCTACTGTGTGATGACCAATCCGCTAGCTCATCATCCAAGGGCCCCACTTATGCCTGGAGTCTGGGTGACCCCCAGTCCACGGCCTTGTCACTGCCTTCCCCTACTGGATCACCTGAAGGCACATCTCCCTCTTGCACTGGCTCCTTCCAGCTGGGGTCAGCAGAGCACATCATCACAGCTGGCATTTCAGGGACAGTCTCTGGATCCTGCTGAGCAGTACTCACAGTTACCAGGTTCCCGACTGGGCTACAGCTCATGGCAGATCTCCATTCTTCTACCCCAATGTCACTGTTCTTCACAGGGGAGTCACCAGGCTCAGACTCTACCCCGCCTTGTTGGGATGATCCCAGGTCCCCACCGTCCTTCCAGAATTTCTGCGGCTTCAATGTGCAAAGTCCTGACTGCAGGTCCACTTGGTAGTACTGTGGCCCCTGCTCGTTGGGTGTCACCCGGAGGAGCGGCTCTTCACAGTGCCCGAACTCGATCCAAGCACTGACCAACACAGTTGGCACTTTACAAATGGGACACAGCAGGCACAGTTGCTCAGTCCCCTCGATCATCCTGAAGGTGAATCCCCTGCGATGCTCCAACCGGACACCAGTGTCCAACAGTGTCCGCTCCTACAGATCAGGTAACCATGTCAGCGCTGGGTACACATGTGCACTTTCCGCCATCTTGCTCCTGTCTCGCTGCTAGCAGGGAACGCTGGGTATCCTCTGGGGCGTGGCTCCACCTCCGCAGCTCTGATAAGCAGGCCTTTTCCCGCGCGTGTTGCTGTGACGATTTGTTAGCTGTACTTAAAGTGGGGTTCCACCCAAAAAACAAAAATACTTGGAAAAATTCTAAAACAAAAAACAAAAAAAATTTGGATATTTTTTTTTTTTCACTTACCTCTAAATGCCTGTTGCTAGGTGGTCCCTCGTAGTCTGCCTGTTCCTTTGCCTGGGCTGGTGACATCACTTCCCCCTCGGCACAGGAAGGGCTCCGCTCTGCTCCCTCCCTCCTGTCAATCATCTGGGACCCATTACAGGTCCCAGGTGATTGAGCGGCCAATCACGGCACGCGGCGCCGCTCGCGCATGCGCAGTGGGTGCCAGGCTGTGAAGCCACAGCCCGGCGCCCACAGTCGAAATGCCGGCGCCGACGAGCGGAGGGGGGGACGAGCGGGGCTTCGATCCCCCGCATCGCTGGACCCAGGGACAGGTAAGTGTCCAATTAAAAGTCAGCAGCTGCAGTATTTGTAGCTGCTGACTTTTAATTTTTTTTTTTTTTTTGACGGCCCCCCTGGGTGGAACTCCTCTTTAAGATTGCAGGCACATTGATACTTGCAGAACTTGTCCGAACATGTCCCTTGACACCGACTGTGCCCGAGCAACTAGGAGCATGAGGCAGCTGACTTGTACTGTGGTTGCCTTAGATAACAATAAAGTCTATGGCACATATCTCACTGTAATTAGCAGGATTGGAACAGTCCCTTCTGCAGGACCCTGCTGACTTACCCTGATCACCATGGGCAACATTAGACATCTCCAGGCACACTTTACTGTAGGTAGCAGGAATTTAAATTTAAAGTCACTTGGTCCAGCATTGGCAGATTGCTGGACGTATTTGTAACCCATGGTCGCGATCATGGTTGCCACAGGTGACAGCACGTGTTAAAGTTCACTGAAAGAGCAGATTTGTATTCCAGGTGTCCGTCCCGCAGGGCAGCAATAACTTGAAAGGCAGCTCCCTCTGGTTGCTTTGGATAACGGCGCTTGGTTTTTAAAGCAACGGTCACAAACAGGCAGAGCACATAAGTCCTTCCCTGATTCAACCCCTCTGGTGGTCTTTGGAACAAGGCACAGTTTCCTGGCTCGATGAGAAACTCTGGTTGCTAGGAGCAATGGCAGGCAGGTTACTGGTGGGCAGATATGCTGGACGAGCCCCCAAATGTAGCGCTACCCACATAGGAGCCGCTGGTGAATATGGGTAACTCCCACCCTGCACAGCCAGGCAAATTAATTTCCCACACGCGCTGGAGTCAGGAATCAGTCCTTGCAGCTTTGTTTTTTTGTATTTAATTAGGGGAGTTGAACTTGGATAAGGAATAGGGTTATTATGGGATGCCCACTTAATAACACAGAAAGTATTCTTCAGGGACACAACTATATACAGTATGTACAGTTCTCCTCTTCTACCTCCAGCACAATCTTGCTTGTAGAACTACATCTCCCAGGACCAACTAGCACTGAAAAGATGATCCAACCTAGATCCAGTTAGATCTGTAGTAAATGCCCTTTGTAGGCAGTGACCGCAGGCCCCTTTGGTAGTGTAGCAGAAATGAGGTCCCAGTGCTTAGCTGTCCAATTTCTGTGGCTACTGATCTCGTACCACCTCTTCAGGCACTGCATGCCCACCTGGCTGTAGCTGCCCCTTTCACTAGCCCTCCTGGCTAAGACTCCACAGTCCTCCCAGACTGACTCTGCATCCATCCCAGACTGCTTTCACCCAGTTCCTTCAGGCATGCCTCTCAGTCTTCTGACTGTAACACTCACCAGCCCTCCTGGCTGTCTTTCTCCCTGGAGATTTGCCCGGCAATGTCCTCCTGCTGTCCTCTCCTTGCTCCCGTGCCTTCTGGTCAGGATCCCTGTGTGTATTGAAGAGGGGCCCCTTCTGCACCCGAGCCCAGGCCTGAGTCCCCCATCCCCAGACTAGGGGGCTACTCTCAAAGGCCTCCAACAGCCTAACACTCCATCTCCATCTTCCATCCGAACTCCACACTGCCCCACCTGGGCTGACCCATCTGTTGGGGATTGATCAGGGCCCTCAGAATACTCGAGGCAGCTCCTCCTCCAATTCCATCCTTCTGGAATCTTCTGCTAGTTTCCAGAAGTAGGGGGAGCTAGCAGAGATGCTGCCTGTGAGTCATACCAGCCTCCCATACCAGAGTCACTCAACCCTGACCCATAAAAACACACAGGCTTGGCTGCCAGCCAAGTCTGAACAATTTACCTACTCTGTACAAAAACAAACTCTAGCAATGCTAAGGGATGCTACACACAAGGTTGATGTATGGAACCTTCTTTAACCAGTTAACAACTGCGACATAGCCGAATGACAGCTACAGCGCGGTTCAATAACTTTGGGAGGGTGTAACTTTGGGAGGGACAAGAATCTTGCTCCCGCGTGCCCCCTGGGGCCAGCACCCAGGAATATCCGTGACCGCTGGGTCTGGATCACAGCAAATCGCCGATGACTGCGGCCCTTTACCACGTAATCGCTCCGTCAAATGTTGTAAACAAGCCAGGACATCCCAGGCTTAACCTTCCCCTCTCCGTACCGATCGGTACAGTGCGAGGGGAGAGATCGGGTGCACTATGAGCTGGATCTGTAGTGCCCACAGCGCTGATCTGTGCCAATTCCTACACTCATCCATCCATCCATACTCAGCCATGCCATTCATACTCAGCCATCCCATTCATACTCAGCCATTCCCATCCATACTCAGCCATCCCCATCCATACTCAGCCATCCCCATTCATACTCGGCCATCCCCATTCATACTCGGCCATCCATACTCAGCCATCCCCATCCTCACTCAGCCTTCCCCATCCTTACTCAGCCATCCCCATCCACGGCTCAGCTATCCCCATCCACGGCTCATCCATCCACATCCATTCTCAGCCATCCACGGCTCATCCATTCCCATCCATGGCTCATCCATCCCCATTCATGGTTCATTTATGCCTCATTCACGCTCATCCATGCCTCATCCATGCCACATCAGTTCTCATCCATGCCGCATCAGTTCTCAACCATGCCACTACAGTGACCATTAGTACCACTACAGTGGCCATTAGTGCCACTACAGTGCCAATCAGTGCCACTACAGTGCATCACAAAAGTGTAATAGGTAGTCAAATTAGATTTGAAATGTATGCCCCTGGAACGCCTGATGGTGCTCCCTGCATGTTGGGCCTCTGTATATGACCTTGCTGTGTAAAAGTCTCACATATGTGGTAGCGCCATACTTGGGAAGAGTAGCAGAATGTATTTTGGGGTGTAATTTTTGCTATGTACATGTTAGAAATATTGTATAAATGGACAACTTTGTGTAAAAAAAATGCCATTTCATTTTCTCTCCACATTTTCCAAAAACTTTTGGAAAAAAATGACATGTTCAAAAGACTCATTATACCTCATAGAATATACAATGGGGTGTTTGCTTTCCAAAATGGGGTCATTTTTTGGGCGTTTCCATTGTCCTGGTGCTCCAGGGCTTTCAAAAGTGGAAGAGGTAGTCAAGAAATTATATGTGTCATTTATGTCCCTAGAACGCCTGAAGGTGCTTCCTGCATGTTGGGTCTCGGTGTGTGGCCATGCTGTGTAAAAGTCCCACACATATGGTATCACCATACTCAGGAGGAGTAACATAATGTGCTTTGGGGTGTAATTTGTTGTATGCATATGCCATGTGTGAGAAATAAATCTTCATTTTGCAAAGAATTGTGGGGAAAAATGACAACTTCAAAAAACTCACCATGCCTCTTACTAAATACTTTGGAATGTCTACTTTCCAAAAATGAGTAATTTGGGGGGTATTTGTACTTTCCTGGCTTGTAAGGCCCCTTTCACACATGTGGACCGTATGTCCGTATTTCATCCATCCGTTTTCGGATGAAATACGGACATACATGCATCCCTATGGGATAGCGGGTGTCAGCGGATGTACATCCGCTGACACCCGATGTTGTCCGGCTCCGCTCTCGTCCGATTCTGCGGACGGAAGAAAATCCTATTTTTCTATCCGTCTGCAGAGCGGATCGGATGAACACGGACAGACGGTCCGTGTTCCTCCGATCCCCCATAGGGGAGAGCGGAGATCTGACAGGGCGGTCCCTGCACGGTGTGCGGGTCCCGCCCTGTCATCTGCCGGCTCAGCTGGGGAAAGCGGAGCGATCCCCGCTGAGCAGCGGATAAACACGGGGCGGATCAACACGGATCCGTCCCGTGTGAAAGGGGCCTTAGTGTCTGAAGAAATTAGAAATTAGGCTGTCAGTACATCAGGTGTGATCAATTTTCAATGATAGGCACCATAGCTTGTAGACTCTATAACTTTCAGAAAGACCAAATAATATACACCGATTTGGGTTATTTTTTACCAAAGATATGTAGCAGTATAAATTTTGGCCAAAATATATGAAGAAAAATTACTAATCTGCAAAAAAATAAAAAATACATTTTTTACAGAATTTTTGGTCTTTTTTCTTTTATAGCGCAAAAAATAAAAAAAAAGCAGTGATTAAATACCACCAAAAGAAAGCTCTATTTGTGTGTAAAATTTCATATAGGTACAGTGTTGCATGATTGAGTTTGAATGTTTTCAGGGACTGGCATATTGGTAAGGTCTGAAATTCATACAAAATTCTTGGAAGGATATCCATTTTAAACAGTGTTGTTTTTTTTATCTTATTCAGAAAACCATCAAGATTTTTTTCTGTCATTCTTTATTGTATCAGCAGCGCTATCGGCTGGCATGTGTGCACGCTGGCTTCCTAGCACAGTGCTCTGGAAGCTTTTACTGATGTGGGCTTGTCTATGTAATTAATAGTTTAGGGAGCTGTCAACTACAACCAACCCACCCGCTTCACACACACACACTGCCGGCCCTGCCCTCTCGCTATGTACCGCATACTCCATCTATTTGACTGCACACCCAAGTTTTATGCCGCAAGTTGAGGCCTAGTACGCACAATCAGAAAATCAGCTGAAAATGATCGCTTTCAAAGCGATCATATGAGAATCTGATCGCTAGTACACAGCTTTTGAGAGCTGATCACGACAGTTCATCTGAAATTAATCGAAGGGACAAACATGAACATTTTTCTCATAAGATGTTTGTTAAGTACAGTTTTCGTCCGAAAGTACAATACATAACATCACTGAAGTTGTATTCTGTCGTGCGAGAATTTTCTTAAGTTCTGTAACCTCTTCATTGTCGATATGAGACTAGGATGCAAAAAATTATTTGTCCAATATTCTTATTGTGTGTACAGTGCTTTAGGATGTGTTACATTTAGGCATAAGGATGAACTGTAACAACCCCTAATACAAAAATTGCATATGCTATATTAGCCTAAACTGATTGGATTGAGCCTGGTTTCACACATGTGCGGTGCGAATTGAAGCTCAGGTTTCACTGGGGAGATAAAAATCTCCTGTTCAAAGGAATCACTGTGTTTTAGCTCAGGATCAGTAAGCAGGGAGAGAGGGAGGGAGAGGGGGGGGAGAGGGGGAGGTGTAGTGAGGAGAAGTAGAAAATCCATGTTCAGAACGCAATGCATCTGCGAAGCAGATGCGTTCCCATAGAAGATAAGGGGCTCGTAATTCGCACCGCAATGCCCAGAAAACGCACACTTTTTTTTGTGCAATGCGCAGTGCGAATGCAACACACATATGTGAACCAGATGCATTCATATGAATGTATTTTAAAATGTCCTGCGAATTAGATGCGGTGTAAGCCGCATCTAATTTGCATAGGTGTGAACCCGGGCTAATAGTATGTTCAGTTATTCTACTCTCATTTTATGACACACACACATAATCATCCGCTTTGAATAATCCACAATAACCTTTATTGGAGCTTTGCATTGCTACCAATAGAAATTGGAAATAGGAAAAGCTTCAAAAATAGCCATTTCCTATCTCCCCAAAGCCATGTTCAGTCTCTACCAGGCACTTAAAGGGGTTGTAAACCCTTGTGTTGTTTCACCTTAATGCAGCCTATGCATTAAGGTGAAAAAACACCTGGCAGTGACTGGCCCCCTAGCCCCCCCCCCCCCCCCAATTTTACCATACTTGAGCCCCGTATTTCCCTCGGCGAGGACGAGCTGTCCCTCTCTCCACAGGGTCCCGGCTCTTGATTGGATAGATTGATAGCAGCGCAGCCATTGGCTCCTACTGCTGTCAATCAAATCCAATGACGCAAGTGACGGGGGCGGGGCCGAGTCAGGCATTTGTGTCTATGGACACAAACCGCAAGGTAACCCCCCGGCAGAGCGCTTCTCCTAGGGAGTTATCTGATGCGAGGAGGAGCCATGAGAGCCACTGGGGGACCCCAGAAGTGGATGATCAGGGCCACTCTGTGCAAAACGAGCTGCACGGTGGAGGTAAGTATGATATGTTTGTTATTTAAAAAAAAAAAAAAAACTAACCTTTACAATCACTTTAAGAAGAATTCTTTCCAGACTCTATTGAGCAATAAATATCACTCAAAGATTTCTAATGGTAGCAACTGAACATCAACCACACGTTTCAGAAAACAGCCTACTGTGTTGTTTTTGGAACCTTTTGGGGAACAAAATGTTACCTTTTATGACTTATTCTGCAAGAAAGTAAAGGGTAGGAGAAAATAAAGGATGTTAACCAATCGATCATCTTATTCTAAACCACAGTGCTATCCTGACCACCTTCAAATCCCACCATGTCTATATAATAATGGGATTAACGTGTTTTCCTTGGATAAATGAGGAATGTTGGTTCGATTTCACCGCGTTTTTCTCGCCTGGAAAGAGAAAAAAATTTCAGCATGGCATTCAGTAAAACGTCTTTCCAGACACACAAGTTGGCAGTGCCCGAAAACAGGAAGCTCAGCGTGCTTTTGTCATTACTGTGTGTTCAGCCCAAGGCGGTAAGACTTAATTCGGCCACAAAAACAATGTGTGGCTAAAAATATAGACAAATTCAAAGGGCGATTTTTAGAAACTGCATGTCTTGGATTCACAGGGCCCCCCATTGGTTAATTCATACTTATGAGTGTCTGTATGCTCTTTAGAACATTTTGCTATGTATCTGGGTAAAAATAACAATGTGGTTATTTTACTTTCCTGAGTATAACATGTAGAAATTGAATAAGTGTGCAGTGGCCTAGGCCTTAGGCTGAGGCCTAAGTTACACAACTGATTTTTACAACTACAGGAGAAAAATGTAGCAGGGCAGGCTTACTGCTAAAATCTTTAAAAGTAGCAGCTGATCAGTCCCAGATTGATCAGTCCCAATGGTTCCCTATGGAGTGAACTACTCTAAATCAAAGGCAGCAATATGGGGGTGTACACACTGCATTGCAATGCTGCATGACAAAAATTACTTCCCTGTTGTGTTTGACAGGTAGTACTATATGCCAAATGCGATACAGTCAGGCGCATGTGGCTGCACCACAACCACATACAGGAGTACGGTGTTCAGGTTAGACATGAGTTTGGTATACACCCAAGCTTATTGCTTATACTAAAGACTATTGCCCATTTTTTTGTTCTAAATAGTGAAAAAAAATAGATATGATTAAAAAAAAAAAGACACAGAATGAAGTTACATTATCTCACAAAAGCGAGTACACCCCTCACATTTCTGTAAATAATTTTCCAGCACTGCCTTAATCCTCTTGGGCATGGAGTTCACCAGAGCTTCACAGGTTGCCACTGGAGTGCTCTTTCACTCCTCTATGATGACATCACAGAGCTGGCGAATGTAGAGACCTTGCAATCCTCCACCTTCCGTTTGAGGATACCCCACAGATGCTCAATAGGGTTTAGGTCTGGAGACATGCTTGGCCAGTCCATCACCTTTACCCTGAGCTTCTTTAGCAAGGCAGTGGTCGTCTTGGAGGTGTGTTTGGGGTTATCATGTTGGAATACTGCCCTACTGACCTGCAGCTCAGTTTCCAAGGGGAGGGGATCATGCTATGCTTCATATGTATGTATGTATGTCACAGTACATGTTGGCATTTATGGTTCCCTCAATGAACTGTAGCTCCCCAGTGCCGGCAGCACTCATGCAGCCCCAGATCATGACACTCCCACCACCATGCTTGACTGTAGACAAGACACACTTGTCTTTGTACTCCTCACCTGGTTGCTGCCACACATGCTTGACACCATCTGAACCAAATAAGTTTATCTTGGTCTCATCAGACCACAGGGCATGGTTCCAGTAATCCATGTCCTTAGTCTGCTTGTCTTCAGCAAACTGTTTGAGGCCTTTCTTGTCCATCATCTTTAGAAGAGGCTTCCTTCTGGAATGACAGCCATGCAGACCAAATTGATGCAGTGTGCGGTGTATGGTCAGAGCACTGACAGGCTGCCCCCCCTTCAGCCTCTGCATTAATGCTGGCAGCACTCATACTTCTCCCAAATCTCCCAAAAGACAACCTCTGGATTTGATGCTGAGCACGTGCACTCAACTTCTTTGGTTGACCATGGCTAGGCCTGTTCTGAGTGGAACCTGTCCTGTTAAACGGCTGTATGGTCTTGGCCACCGTGCTGCAGCTCAGTTTCAGGGTCTTGGCAATCTTCGTATAGCCTAGGCTATCTTTGTGTAGAGCAACAATTCTTTTTTCAGATCCTCAGAGAGTTCTTTGCCATGGGGAACTTCCAGTGACCAGTATGAGAGAGTGAGAGTGATAACACCAAATTTAACACACCTGCTCCCCATTTACACCTGAGACCTTGTAACACTAATGAGTCCCATGACACCGGGGAGGGAAAATGGCTAATCGGGCCCAATTTGGACATTTTCACTTAGAGATGTACTTACTTTTGTTGCCAGCGGTTTAGACATTAATGGCTGTGTGTTGGGTTATTTTGAGAGGACAGCAAATTTACACTGTTATACAAGCTGTACACTTGTTACTTTACATTATAGCAAAGTGTAATTTCTTCAGGGTTGTCACATGAAAAGATATAATAACATATTTACAAAATGTGAGGGGTGTACTCACTTTTGTAAGATACTGTATGTTTGTTTGGGCCTATGTTCGGTTCTGAAACCAGAAGCCAGCTGTCATTCTGGGTCCAATGAGCTGAGGGCAGAGAAGTCTCCACCATGCAACTGACATTACAAAGGGGCCATATGATGGCTATATGGTCATATGGCCATACTAAGACAATGTAATTGACTTAATATGGCCATACAGCCATATTTGGTCAATGATGTCACAAGCATCTCTGCCCCTTTGTGTACAGGAAGGTGTGGTGGAAATCCCCTAGCTGTAGTTGTTTGGGTGGCAGTGGGTAGGATTGAGAGCTTTCTTCCAGGTTTGATCTAGAAGTTGGAGTAGCTTGCTGTTCAGGAGTATAGTGTTGTATTATGGGGGAAAGTCATGAGCTTATCTATGGAAAACAGTACATACATATTTGCCTCAATATAAAGAGAAGTGGTGGATTACATGTATGCCTCTGAAGCCTTCAGGGTGCATATATTCTGATAGCAAGAAAAGAGAAGCAGGTGGGAACAGCACTGGATCGAATGAGGACTCAGGTAAGTAAAAGTGGGGGTGAGGGGGATACTAACGCCTAAACATTTTTTTACCTTAACGTAGGGAATGCATTAAGGTACAAAATGTTTAGGCTTCATAACCACTTTAACCTATGCCTACGGTAATAACCCCATAGATTGAAATTACAGGGAATACATCTTAGAGTCCAGAAGACTTTTTTCCCCTGTTGGAGCAAACTGGTTTATAATGGTTGCATGCCTTCCTCTATTCCAGCTGTGCGTTAAAGCCCAACACTTGGTAGCTGACAAAAAAGCCCTTTTAGTGGGGCACCCTGTACTGCAAGAGTTAAATGCTCATTAAGTCTATCGGTAATGAATTAGATAAATATTTGCCTTATTCCTTGCTCTGATAGGAGTCCTCCATGCTGTACATTCTGTCCCCCAAACCTGCTTTTCATAGATCACAATGTCATTAGATACAATGCAGGACCAATAGTCCTGGACTGTGTGTGAGGATGGTGAGGGCCCATCCACAAGCCGGAGCATCAGAGAGAAGAGGTGAGCACTGGAAGCCTGCCAGAGTAAGGAATATGCCAAGTATTATACCTTAGTCCTCTAATCCTAGACTTAACAACCTTTAACCCTTGCAGTATATTTTGATCCCAGAGTTCAGCTTCTATATAAGCAGATTAATACATTTTCTATTGGTCGAACAACAATGAAAAACATCCGAGCAATAGACAAGCCAACTTCACTCATTCCAGATCAGTCAGCCCCATAGTACTGAAAACATTTAAATAAGAATGGCTGCCAGCCAACTAGCATTATCAGAAGGAAGTAAGGATTGGCAGTCTATGTATATGGCATTATACTAGTTTTCTTTATTGCACGCCTAACTTAATTTCAACGCTGTAAAGCCAACATAATATGTTAAAATCAAGTGGGGTGAGTGTGCCGGATTTCTAAAACCAAAGATAAAAGTCAGAATGTGCATATTGTGTACCCTCACCTAATGGGCTTAGATGGGCAGATATCCTAGGTTCACACTTTTTACTTTATGACAGGTTTACTTAAAAATAAATTAGGTTAGCTTTCTAGATTTCATTATTTTGTGGTTTGTAGAAATAGTATTGACTTTAATTTTAATTTGCCTGGAGCTGATCTTTAAATTTGGTGTCTTGCTTTAAAATCTTGCTGAATTCACTCTTTGAAGCTCAGGACATTTAATAGAGTCAAATAATTATAAGCTGGGCTTCAGGACTCTATAGGAGGCTTGTTAAACATGGAATAAATTGCACCTCCCCCAATAGATATTGAAATAAAGTTGACAGGTCCATATAGTAAAATCCATCTGCCCTGCTTATCACCAAAGATCGTTCCTGGAGGGAAAGGGAACCAGCAGGGGGCATTATCCAATGACATCAGAACCAGGGGTCTCTCTTTGATTTTCTGCCGGTGACATGACTCCTTGTGCGAGATCTTGGCACTGTTTCTGCAGGAAGAGGCCAGCTGCTAATTACGCCAGAGGGGCCGTGACATCTGGCCTTCACGTGTTGAGACAACAACTTCTCAGCCAAGTTCTCTGACAAATGGAAAAGCCATAAACATTTGGAAAGGACTGTATCATGGAGATCAGGTGGATGATTTATTCATGTTGCCATGGGGCGCGAACCTTGAAACTGACTCCAAGGGTTTTAAGCCTGCCAAATTTATAGTGAAGGAATGGGCACATGAACGTTTTTACTCCGTCTTAGAAAGCAATTATTTATCAATATGATAAATATAAGGTGACCTAGTTTCTTGCAAAATAGTAATATGATGACCAGAAGTGACTTGTTTGTCTTTAGGACATCGAAAGGTACTTGACACAGGTCTAATAGGTTGGAGCAAGTACCACAGCTACTGGAACACCAGACAATCCCTTTTTCTGGTTTAGCTAGCGTGAGGAGGGGTTTCTAGCACCGTCAAGCTTTTGTTGTCATCTGTGTCCCCAATGGGGAGCTCTTCTCCTCCTGCTTTGGTGATATGACAACTCTCCACTTTAGGGAAAAACAGTGACAATAAAAAACTGAAGAATGTTCTAACCCTTCCTCATTCCATCCAAAACTAGAGGAAAAAAGTTTTGCCCCTGTTAGCAAAAACTGCTTTTATTGTTCACCTCTTGTCCTGATGACATCTATGAACTTAACAGAGGTTGTAACCCTTCCCCTCTCTCTTTTTACAAAATAAAATAGCATTTGGCTGAAGATACTTCTTATAAAGCAATCTCCATATTGCGATATAGTAGTTTTGCGTTCCTTTTTATTAATGAAAGGCTACATGGTATAAGCGGGAAATTCCCTTTAAAGTTCTGCCATTTAAATGGAGCCCTGGAATGTGTGGGTCACCATTTTGAGAGCCTTTGAGTTTCATTGATGAGCGCCAAGGTCACATGCTTCCCAACCTGTTTGAAGTGGAGCTGCAGGGCCAGACCAGGATGGCACGATGTCCAGACTTTCTTGCCAAGTTTCCCCTTTGATTTATTAGTATTCTTTGGGCAATTAGAGAAGGTACACAATTAGAAGTGACAATTAGTTTTTCCACGGCACACGTCCATGGGCCTCCAGCCTGGCAGTGTGTGGGAGCACAGCTCCAGCGCGGAGATTAAAGGGATCTTTTTGGCGACTTTCAAACTGGGGATATTTCAGGACAGTGACAGTGACAGGAACATGAATAGGAGATGGGGCTTCTAATAGCTCTGTTTTACTAAAACACAATTATTCCATCAATAAGTAAGTGAGAGAGAAAACCGACCTGGGCTCATGGCCCACTAAGGGACAATGGAGCAGATAAAGAATTCCTCTGTTTGGCATTCACCCATTGCCTCTACTTCAATGGAGCTCAGCATAACTTTGATGTTTAAAGGGGAGAAAACATAGAGCTTTGTTTGGGTGATGCTACACAGAGCTTTGAACTGAGCAAGATATTGCAGAGAAAAGACTTTTGGGAATGCTGAAGCACATCAACTCTGCTGAAGTACCTATCCCACTGCAAAGCTAAGAGGCCAAATGTACAGTCCAGGCTGTCTAAAATACAAGTGAAAGATGACTTGGCTTCAAATGGGATTTCTCTTACTTTGGAGAGATTTCTTTTCACTTCCTGTTGTGTCTCTGGGACAGGATTGAAGTAATATCTCCCCACTAGGACACAGACAGAAAACCAAATAAAATAATCAATAAAACTAAAATAATAAAATATACTGTAAAACAGAAAATTGCTACAAACCTAAAAGATATCTAATGTTTTACCAGGTACAAAAAGACAAGTAAAAGATTTACAGGGGCCTGTAGAAGGAGCTGGAGCTCTGAGCATGTAGCCTATCTCTTGCCTACTCAGCCTGGCTGTCTTCCGTTGGGGTGATGTCATCTCCGGCCGTGTCCCACACTGGTTGTCACTTCCTGGGGGCCACAGGATGCATAGAGGATCTCTCCGACATCCCCAAACAGCCCTGAGATCGCTACGGAATCCGGAAGGACGCTGCAGCCTGGCATTCCCCTTTTGGTTCTGAGGAGCCTGTCACTACCTTGATGTGCTTGTTATAACTTATGATCTTGTAAGTTATTTTTAATCCTTGCATACTAAACTTGATTTTAACCTCTACACTTAGGTGGTGCTTCCCCTTTCTCCCTCTTATAGGTTAGGTCTGTTCTTCTGACATTTACTGTGATTGTTTGTACTCCTTGGGATTTTAGCAATGAAACCTCAGTTATTCCTGAAGCTATTTCTGGCCCACTATGATGATTTTAATGTTCCTGCTCACCCTGGGGTGTTCCTTCTATTTCAATTGCATTTACCATAATATAAAAATGTTTGAATATCCAGTATAGAGATTAGGTTTTTTTTGCAATAGCTTGGCAGAGCCAGGAACTTAAACATAGAACTCTAGGTGGTTGGGAGGTTTAGGTCTCCAATGCCTACTAAGCATTGGGTGAATGCCCAAAACAGCTCAAAGTCAATCAAGAGTTTGCAGATAGAGAATAAGAAAGAATCCACAAAGAAGTCACCTTATTCTCCTGTTCCATTGGCCTACGTACAAATATTTCAGTTAATCAGTTAAACTCAATGATATGATCTCTGAGCAGTTAGATCTTGGCAAAGGTACAGGAGAATTTATTTGTATATGTCTGCGCCACAGATTCCTTGAAGATAAAGAGTAACAGCTGCTATTTAAAGATGTTAGAAATACATAAAAGTTGAACAAGGCTAGATACCACAAATCATATCTCCCTATTCACCAAATATGTAAAAAAAAAGTGCATCAATTTAATTAAAATAAAGTAAACATATGCAGCAATTCATAAAAAATAATTAATGAATAAATAATTATATGCAATGAATCATAAATTCAAAGATAAATAACTTTTTGAATAGCATACATTTATGGTGACACATTACTGCACAGGAAACTTTGAAGTACTAGACACTTTGGGGTTGATTTACTAAAGGCAAAAAATCTTTGCAAAGTGCAGTTGAACTCTGCAAGTGCAGTTGCTCCAGAGCTTAGAAATGAGCAAAAGCTCGGCTGACTTCCATCATCCAATCATGTGCAAGCAAAAATTTATGTATTTTTTTCTTGCACGCAAATTGGGTATGTTTCGCAAAGTGAGGCTTTACTTCATTTACTAAGCTCTGGAGCAACTGCACTTGTAGGGGGCAACTTTGCAAAGTGTACAGTCTATTTGTCTTTAGTAAATCAACCCCATTGCTGGAATGAATATTGCACAATATTTAAATGAATGTATTATATGAGCTATATTTTATATATTGTATGCTAATTATTTATTTTTGAATTTATGATTCATTGCATATATTTATTTATTTTATATTTTTTCACAAACTGCTGCATATATATTGATTTTATTTTATAAAATTGATGCACTTGCTGTTTACATATTTATTTGTTGAACAAGGAGATATGATTTGTTGTAGCTAGAGCTGTTACATAATTTATATATAGGGACAGAAGGTTTTGATGATGGAAAGCCAATTATTTTTGGCAATAGGTTATTACTGGGACAGGAAGTGAATGGAAATCTAATGCCGCGTACACACGATTGGAATTTCGGACCACAAATGTTCGATGTGAGCTTGTTGTCGGATGTTTCGACCGAGTGTAGGCTCCATCGGACATTTTGTGTCAGAATTTCCGACAACAGATGTTTGAGATCTGGATCTCAAATTTTCCGACAACAAAATCCGTTGTCGTAACTTCCGAGCGTGTGTAGACAATTGTGACGCACAAAATTCCAAGCATGCTCTGAATCAAGTATGAGACGGAAGCGCTCAGTCTGGTAAAACTAGCGTTCGTAATGTTCTCACAAACTTATTTTTTTATTATTTCTCGTGATCTCCTGAATAATCTTTATTTTTTTTTTCGCCAGATCTCCAGAATAATGTTTCTATTTTTTTTTATAGTGATCTCCTTTTTTTTTTTGTTTATCAAGATCTCCTTATTTTTTTTTTTTTATGTTTTTTTTCTAGTGATCTCCATAATATTTTTTGTGTTTTGTGTGTAAAGTTACCACAACACCATTATTATCTTATATTTTTTAACCTCAAGGAGATTGGTTGGTGTTGGTGTCCCTTGTTAATTTGACATTGTATTTTTGAAATGTACCTGCCTACTCACAAACAAACTGTCCTTTTTGAACTAAAACAAATAGCCAAGTATTTGTGAAACTATAATAGACATTTATTAGGGGTCATAACAAAATAAAGAGGAGGGCAACGCTGGATAAACTGTTGAAATTGGCAAAGCCTTTGTACCCCCGGACAGACATCAATTATTTGACAGGCCAAATTGGTAGCCTGATGAGTCCATTTAATAGGGAGCACAATACGGTCCAGGACTCTGAGAGATCGAGAGCAGAAGCAGATGTCATGTACAGTGGGGCAAAAAAGTATTTAGTCAGCCACCAATTGTGCAAGTTCTCCCACTTAAAAAGATGAGAGAGGCCTGTAATTGTCATCATAGGTATACCTCAACTATGAGAGAAAAATGTGGAAACAAATCCAGACAATCACATTGTCTGATTTTTGAAAGAATTTATTTGCAAATTATGGTGGAAAATAAGTATTTGGTCACCTACAAACAAGCAAGATTTCTGGCTCTCACAGACCTGTATCTTCTTCTTTAAGAGGCTCCACTGTCCTCCACTCATTACCTGTATTAATGGCACCCATTTGAAATTGTTATCAGTATAAAAGACACCTGTCCACAACCTCAAACAGTCACACTCCAAACTCCACTATGGTGAAGACCAAAGAGCTGTCAAAAGACACCAGAAACAAAATTGTAGACCTGCACCAGGCTGGGAAGACTGAATCTGCAATAGGCAAGCAGCTTGGTGTGAAGGCATCAACTGAGGGAGCAATAATTAGAAAATGGAAGACATACAGGACTACTGATAATCTCTCTCGATCTGGGGCTCCACACAAGATCTCACCCCGTGGGGTCAAAATGATCACAAGAACGGTGAGCAAAAATCCCAGAACCACACGGGGGGACCTAGTGAATGACCTGCAGAGAGCTGGGACCAACATAACAAAAGGCTACCATCAGTAACACACTACGCTGCCAGGGACTCAGATCCTGCAGTGCCAGACGTGTCCCCCTGCTTAAGCCAGTACATGTCCGGGCCCGTCTGAGGTTTGCTAGAGAGCATTTGGATGATCCAGAAGAGGATTGGGAGAATGTCATATGGTCAGGTAAAACCAAAGTAGAACTGTTTGGTAGAAACAAAACTTGTTGTGTTTGGAGGAGAGAGAATGCTGAGTTGCAACCAAAAAACACCATACCTACTGTAAAGCATGGGGGTGGCAACATGCTTTGGGGCTGTTTCCCTGCAAAGGGAACAGGACGGCTCATCCGTGTACATGAAAGAATGAATGGGGCCATGTATCATGAGATTTTGAGTGCAAACCTCCTCCCATCAGCAAGGGCATTGAAGATGAAATGTGGCTGGGTCTTTCAGCATGACAATGATCCCAAACACACCACCTGGGCAACCAAGGAGTGGTTTTTTGTAAGAAGCATTTCAATGTCATGGAGTGGCCTAGCCAGTCTTCAGATCTCAACCCCATAGAAAACCTTTGGAGGGAGTTGAAAGTCCGTGTTGCCCAGCGACAGCCCCAAAACATCACTGCTCTAGAGGAGATCTGCATGGAGGAATGGGCCAACATACCAGCAACAGTGTGTGACAACCTTGTGAAGACTTACAGAAAACGTTTGACCTCCGTCATTGCCAACAAAGGATATATAACAAAGTATTGAGATGAACTTTTAATATTGACCAAATATTTATTTTCCACCATAATTTGCAAATAAATTCTTTAAAAAATCAGACAATGTGATTGTCTGGATTTGTTTGCACATTTTGTCTCTCATAGTTGAGGTATACCTATGATGACAATTACAGGCCTCTCTCATCTTTTTAAGTGGGAGAACTTGCACAATTGATGGCTGACTAAATACTTTTTTGCCCCACTGTATGTCCTGAGGCTGTGGTCTTACAACAGCCTGCATCTTTTGCCAGACCAGACCGAACCCAGGCCATCACGCTCTTGTCTTCCTTCCACGCTTTCTTCCAGGCTGTGGCTGTGGTGTTGGAGTTGTAGCAGGAGGTGGAGGGGGAGTATGGTCCAACTCACATACTTGACTTTTTTTTGTGAGTTCGCCCATCACCCCTTTAGGGCCTGATACATGACTTCCTCACAAATGAGGCATTGGCCCACCTCCATTTTCTGCAATTTGCTGGCTGCCATGCAGGCATAGGCCTCTTGAAGATTGGGGGTGGTTCTGAGGGACGCAGTAGCCTGCCGAATCAAAGAAAGTGCCGACTCCTCCACGTTACTCTCCTTCCTGGGCCTTTTTGTTGGAAGGTGGAGGGGAGGAACCTGCAATTCGGTCAGGCTACTGGGCACGGCCACCTTCTGGATGCCACTTTCCATGGCCACCTACTGGCTGCCACTTTCCACGGCCACCTCCTGGCTGCCACTTTCCACGGCCACCTCCTGGCTGCCACTTTCCACGGCCTCCTCCTGGCTGAGACTTTCCTGTGTATGAAAATGGGACATAGTTTTAGTTTTTTGGTCAATCACACACAATTTAGAGCTCATGACTGTTGCAAATTGAATGTTAACAAATAGAAAACACTATCCTTCTGACCCCAGCATTTGTCATTCTTGTGCCAATAATTTTTGACTACTACTGTCTATTGATATGTAAACCAATTTGTTAAATCAGAAATTAGTGTTCAATAATAACACCTAGTTAACATCATTAATTTTTGGCAAGAAATATGTTAAACAATGCTATACCTGGCTCAAGCTGGGCTCCTCCACATCTTCCTGGGTAGAAGGCCCAGATTGGACTTCTGAAGCCTCATATGAGGTGGAAGGAAGAGTGGAAGGATGTGTGGAAGGAAGGGTTGAGAGTGATGGCCTTATTTCAGTCTGGTTTGACAAAAACCACAGTCTGTCATAGTACCACAGCCTGGGTACATAAATGTCATCTGCTGCTGCTCCTGATCTCATGGAATCCTGGATCTTTTTGCGCTCCCTATTATATGTGCTCCTCAGGCCACCAATTTTGCACTTCAAATAGGGGATGGTTGCTGTGGGAATCACTGGCTTCACCAATTCCAGCAATTGATCCAGCGCTGCCTTCCTCTTTATTTTATTATTATAAAAAGGGTGTTTCACATGCCACAGACTGGGCAGCTCCCTGTATTTATCAATGAAGCTAGGGAGGAAGCCATGATCATTGAATCTATCCATGTTCTCTGCAAGACACAACACAAGACAAACCTTAATGTCAGGCTAAACTCTCCTAAACTTGTCCCAATATAGGCCTCAATCTATAAGCAGTAAAGGCCACTGATGCCCCAAGTTAAAATTGTACCTTTGTTAGCACGATCGGCGCTTACGCTACTCTGTCCTCCGCTCACAGATCGTACGTACGACGCATGCATGTTACGCTTTATATACACTGCGCATGCGTGAAACTCCGCCCGCCCCTGACCTTCTTTCTAGTATATTCCCAGCCCCTTCTCTTTCGGCGCAGTGGGAGAGCACATGGTGGAAACAGAGTAGGTGCATGCAGAGGAGAGCAGTAGCGACGAGGAAAGCCCGGAGCCACTTTCGTGCTGCTTCATGTGCTTTTCTTTACTGTTGTACAGTTTAAAATGGCGTTTAAAATGGCAAGTTTCAGGTTTGTGGGAACAGTAATCGTTCGTAGTAAACATTGTTCATTTGCTCACTAATACGTTTTTGGCAGGTGCAGGTGAACTAATTTGTTCAGGCCAATTTGTATTAAAGAAGTTTGTTGTCTAGATGGGGATGGAACTAGAATGAAATGCAAACTTGATACAGTGTAAGGAGAGGACACTCAGCAGTAGGGATGAGCTTCGAGTTCGAGTCGAACTCATGTTGGACTCGAACATCGGCTGTTCGCCAGTTCGCCAACAGCAAACAATTTGGGGCGTTTGCGGCAAATTCGAAAGCCGCGGAACACCCTTTAAAAGTCTATGGGAGAAATCAAAAGTGCTAATTTTAAAGGCTTGTATGCATGGTATTGTCATAAAAAGTGTTTGGGGACTTGGGTCCTGCCCCAGGGGACATGGATCAATGCAAAAAAAAGTTTTAAAAATGGCCGTTTTTTCGGGAGCAGTGATTTTAATAATGCTTAAAGTGAAACAATAAAAGTGTAATATTCCTTTTAATTTCATACCTGGGGGGGTGTCTATAGTATGCCTGTAAAGAGGCGCATGTTTCCCGTGTTTAGAACAGTCTGACAGCAAAATGACATTTCAAAGGAAAAAAGTCATTTCGCGGCTATTAATGAATTGCCGGTCCGACAATACACATAAATGTTCATTGATAAAAACGGCATGGAAATTCCCCACAGGGGAACCCCGAACCAAATTTAAAAAAAAAAATGACGTGGGGGGTCCCCCTAAATTCCATCCCAGGCCCTTCAGGTCTAGTATGGATATTAAGGGGAACCCCGGCCAAAATTTAAAAAAAAAATGGCTTGGGGTCCCCTTCAAAATCTATAGCAGACCCTTCAGGTCTGGTATGGATTTTAAGGGGAACCCCGCACTAAAATGTAAAAAAAAATGGCGTGGGGTCCCCCCAAAAATCCATACCAGACCCTTATCCGAGCACGCAACTTGGCAGGCCGCAGGAAAAGAGGGGGGGACGAGAGAGTGCCCCCCCTCCTGAACCATACCAGGCCACATTCCCTCAACATTGGGAGGGTGCTTTGGGGTAGCCCCCCAAAACACCTTGTCCCCATGTTGATGGGGACAAGGGCCTCATCCCCACAACCCTTGCCCGGTGGTTGTGGGGGTCTGTGGGCGGGGGGCTTATCGGAATCTGGAAGCCCCCTTTAACAAGGGGACCCCCAGATCCCGGCCCTCCCCCCGTGTGAAATGGTAAGGGGGTACAAAAGTACCCCTACCATTTCACAAAAAAAGTGTCAAAAATGTCCCCCCCTCTTTTCCTGCGGCGTGCCAGGTTGCGTGCTCGGATAAGGGTCTGGTATGGATTTTTGGGGGGACCCCACGCCATTTTTTTTATTTTGGCGCGGGGTTCCCCTTAAAATCCATACCAGACCTGAAGGGTCTGGTATATATTCTGAGGGGGACCCCACGCCATTTTTTAAAAAAAATTTGGCTGGGGTTCCCCTTAATAGTATGGAATTTAGAGGGACCCCCCACATCATTTTTTTTTAAATTTTGGTTCGGGGTTCCCCTGTGGGGAATTCCCATGCCGTTTTTATCAATGAACTTTTATGTGCATTGTCGGACTGGCAATTCATTAATAGCCGTGAGTAGTTTTAAATGACTTTTTTTCCTTTGAAATGTCATTTTGCTGTCAGACTGTTCTAAACATGGGAAACATGTGCCCCTTTACAGGCATACTATAGACACCCCCCCAGGTACAAAATTTAAAGGAATATTACACTTTTATTGTTTCACTTTAAGCATTATTAAAATCACTGCTCCCAAAAAAATGGCCGTTTTTAAAACTTTTTTTTGCATTGATCCATGTCCCCTGGGGCAGGACCCAGGTCCCCAAAAACTTTTTATGACAATAACTTGCATATAAGCCTTTAAAATTAGCACTTTTGATTATTCATGTTCGTGTCCCATAGACTTTAACGGTGTTCGCGTGTTCAAACAAATTTTTTTTCCTGTTCGCAAGTTCTGGTGCGAACCGGACAGGGGGGTGTTCGGCTCATCCCTACTCAGCAGCTGTATGCAGGAGCACTAGTGTGGGTCACCAGGACACCCTTTTTAGGGTGTCCCACACAGGTGCTCCAGTGGATACTAGGGGTGTCTACATGTGGGAAACTTTACCAAAAAAGGTAAGTATTCCAATTTGAAGAAAGGGAAAAAATCATGTCTTCAGCTTGGAACTCTGCCAAAACAGACAATTGTATGACACTTCCAGCAATGTTTCATATTCCTATTTCTTGCCTCAAATATCTGTGTACTAAGTATACTTTTTTTTATTCACATAGGGGAGAAAAGACTCGGGACATCAGAGGACAGCAGGGACCCCCAACCTCCTAAATAAGGGGAAGTCACCACACCACAACCTGAGGATGTGGAGGGAGGAGAGGTTCATGACATGGTTGAAATAGTGACCACAACAGGTGAGTGTCTGAAACCACTGCTTCAGGTAATAGATGTATGCCTGCATATTTATAATACATGGCTGTTTTTTTATTTTTAGGTGATGTGGATGTTGTGGAAGAAGAAACTCATTTCACAAGTGCAAGTGCACAAGTCCTCATCGGGGAGATCATGGTGTGCAATCGTGATTTAGAACAGATAAAGAAAAACATCAATCCATCAATGATATTCAACAAAAAATGAAGAACATCATTGATGTTTTAGGCAGAATCTAACACACAAAAAAATGGTACTGTTTTGTTGAGGACTTTTTTATTTTAATTCAAGTTTAAAAGTATTTTAAAGCCAAATTTTGAAGATGCACACAGTGTGTCAACATGTGCTATCATGGGATATCAAGGTACACGTTTTGGGGGTGCAACCCCTTCCTCGCAACTAAAGTAGATGAGAGGAAGGGGTTGCACCCCCGAAACACGTCCATTGATCCCCCAAGATGGAAGCTAGCACATGTTGACATTAGGCATGGGATCAGGAGGGAAATCCACATTTTGACTCCCAATTTGTGTGCATCTTCAAAATTTGGCTTTTACAGGGGTGACATCACCCCATCTGATGAAGGCAATATCAACACAGTTTTGACATTCTAATGTCTGATATTGCCTTCGCTTTTTCAAAGTTGAACTTTGTAAGTTTATGAGTTGTGTATGTTATGGTTTGAAACATGCCTGTTTAACCAAAAAAATGATATTTCTAATGTCAAACATAAAAACAAAGATGTTGGTTTGTTCAAAAACCCTTTTCTAATGCACATGTAAATGTGCACAGAGTAAAATGTTTTATACTCAACAATGTGTGGCTTCTTCTTTCAATGCGCAATACCAGTTTTTGGAGTAAGTTGGTGTTTACAGTGGCAATGGGGTTTACTTACTAAAGGCAAATCCACTTTGCACTTTCAGTGCAGTTTCTGTGAACTTTCAATTGCAAAGTGTATTTGCTTTTAGTAAATAACCCACACAGTGCTCTAAAATTGGCTCCAAACAGGCCATTTTAGGCACTCAAAACAATTAATTCATGGTGCTGAAAAGGATGATTATTTTTAACATTAATGCATTAACAACAAAAACAATGTGTGTGTGTAGCAGACCCACAACAGAATAGTTAGCTAAAGAAGAGATTATCACCTCATGTATCAAATAAATTACGTTTGCACTATTTAAGAAAATGGCCAAAAAGAAAAGCCCATTGGAGAACCTAGGAGACAGCTAAAAGAAACACAAGCAGTAAATCAAATAAAAAATATTAATTCAGTTCAAAATAAACATTTATTTTAAAAATGTTTCTCAAACATTTGCTGGCATATTAATGGCTCCCCTACACGCAAAGTACTCCAGATATTTTTGTATGACTTTACGGGCGCTTTGGGGGGGGCAAGCCAGGACAGCCATCTTCAAGTGCCGTCAGGGTTGGTTGATCTGGAAAGCCGGCCCAACTGAGGCCACATGGTTAGTAGCATTTTTCCTTAGAAAACTGTGCATAATGCAGGAGGAAAGGACTATATGGTTGAGTTTATATTCCGCCATGTGGATTGACGTCAGGAATAGGCGGAAATATAGGCAGTATGCCGAAAGCATTCTCCACCGCTCTTCTGGCTCTGGCCAGCCCTTAGTTAAAAACCCTCTGGTCTGGGGTGAGGGTCCTCATGGGAAATAGCCTCATCAGATGTTCTCTTAGCCCTAATGCTTCATCGGCGATGAACACGAACGGAAAACCAGCCACGTTGTCTTCCGCAGGTGGCAAGCCAAAGCCACCAGTCTGGAGCCGTCTGCAAAACTCTGTCTGGGCGATGACTACACCATCTGACATCCAACCATTCTTCCCTACGTCCACATACAAAAACTCGTATGTCGACGACACCACCGCCAACATCAAAATACTATTAAACCCCTTGTTATTATAATAGTATGACCCTGAGTTGGGGGGTGGGATGATGTGGACGTGTTTCCCATCGATTGTCCCTCTACAGTTGGGAAAGTCCCACCGCTGGGCAAAGTGGGATGCCACAGTCTGCCATTCCTGTGGGGTTGAAGGAAACTGTGGAGTCAAACAAGAAAACTAAAAATGAGTACTTTTGTACATAACATTGCAAGCAGATTAGACACAAACATTCTTGGCCAACATCAGTATAACATTTATTTTAAGGAGTATTTAAAGACAAAAGTATAAGGCCCACTTATCAGATTCCTCACCCCCTCTGATGGCCCATTGTAAAAATTTTAGGGGGGGGGGGTTTTGGACAGGTAACCCTCTCCACTTCATTGATAGCTGAATGCATACATAATAATGTGTGTTACTTTGGCCAGCCCCTCCTTACTTACACTATTGGCAGCCCACTGGACAGGTAAGAAGTGTCATAATACAAAAATATGAATACACACTGTACAAATTGAAGCACATTTTTACATTCTGCAATTACCTATCAAGATAATAGGAGAACAAAACTTTAAACAGTACCATTTGAAAGTATTCAGGCAGGCCCTTGCACTACATGCTTTGGTGAATTAATCCATAAATCTGACCACAAAAGAGGTAGGTATAGTGTGTATGGGTTTGGCAAAGTCAGCAGATAGAGGATGGGTATCGGATGACTTAGCGGTTGGGGTGGAGGGAGGGTTCCAAATCAGTTTGTGCCCCCCAAAAAAAGCCTCTTGTACTATGCATGAATTTAAGGACAAAAATAACATTTGTACACATTTTAGGGGGTGTTTAGGGTAAAGCACTACAATGGAGCTGACAAAATACATTGTTAAGTGACTAGACTAGGTGTGAATGGGCCCAGGATAGCATGCTGGGGAGGTTAGTGAAGGCAAATATGCATGAAGGACAAAAAAGGATCATTAAAAGCTTCCAGCATGCATGAGGACAAAGAGGACATTCACAGCATATTACAATCATGGTATTTAGGGAATGATGAAATAAATCCAATGGGCCCAGGATAGCATGCTGGGGAGGTTAGTGAAGGCAAATATGCATGAAGGATAAAAAAGGAGCATTAAAAGCTTCCAGCATGCATGAGGACAAAGAGGGCATTCACAGCATATTACGATCATGGTATTTAGGGAATGATGAAATAAATCCAATACATTAGCAAACATTAAATACATACAATGTGATGTTAAAGGATAAAACTTACCTTAATATAGTCCTTCTGCAGGACCTGTATGATGGCAGAACAGGTCTCTGGAATAATGATTCCCAGAGCCTGGGGGGAGATGCCTGTCGAGAACTTGATGTCCTGCAGACTTCTCCCCATCGCCAACAACTGCAAGGTGGCGACTAGCCTTTGGTTCCAGAGTGATGGCTTGCCACATGTAGGTGTCCTGCTTGGTATTATAGGGGGACAGCAAAGCCAACAGATGATGAAAAATGGGGTCCATCATCCGGAGATAATTCCTGAAATCATCAGGATTATTCTCCTGGATCTCCCGCAACAAATTATGTGCAAGAATTGGTCAAGCTGGAGCAACCAATTCTTGGTCCATGTACTCCTCCTCCCCCTGTTCATGGACTGGGCTTGGGTCAAAGTAAAAACCCCAACACCAAGCCCCTGCATAGCACGAACTCTATGACGAATTTGTAAACGCAACATGGCTTCAAAACGGTCCGCTCAGAACAAACTAACAGAACGCACTGAAAATCAGAAAGGCCTGAGAAGAGCAAGCTGAAAATCAGAAACGAGCGGACAAGAACGCACTGAAAAAACGGATACGAACTGACTACACGCACTGACAAACAGATACGAACCCACAAGCACAAACTGAAGAGCAGTACGAACTGAAAAGCACGAGGCTTCTACTAACACGAGATTAGCAGAAGGAGCCCAAAGGGTGGCGCACTGGCTATTGAACTTCCTTTTTCTAGTGCCATCATATGTGTTGTACGTCAGCGCATTCTTGCCGATCGGAATTTCCGACAACATTTGTGCGACCGTGTGTATGCAAGACAAGTTTCAGCCAACATCCGTCAGAAATAAATCCACGGTTTGGTTGTCGGAAATTCTGATCATCTGTACGCGGCATAAGTCTATCAAGGAGGTACAATATGTGGCTGAATAAGTCTACAGATCAAATAGAAATCCCCTTGCAAAAGATAGTGGGGTCTCTAAAGCAGTGTTTCTCAACTCCAGTCCTCAAGGCACACCAGCAGGTCGTGTTTTCAGGATTTCCCTCAGATGAAACTGTGGTAATTACTAAGACAGTGAAACTGATCAAATTACCTGTGCAAAATAATGGTAAGCCTGAAAACATGACCTGTTGGGAGCCTTGAGGACTGGAGTTGAGAAACACTGCTCTAAAGTAATGTTTGCCTTGGATCCTTCTATGTTAAAAAGCGGCATTTTCAGTGGATGCAGATGTGGTTAATATTGGGCAAATCTATGGGTCCCCAATCCCAAAACTCTAGTTGCACCTCTGAGAAACCCCAGGTCTGGAGGTCAGCAAGCTCAGGGGGGGGGGGGTGTCTTTTAAATAAAGAAGAAAGGCAGTAAGTAGGTGGCAAACAACTAAAAAAAAAGAGATCACTTATAGACCCTGTGACTATTGTGACTACAATGGCTGGACTATTCTGCTGATAAAAATACCGTAGCTTACCAGTTTCCTAGTTTTCTTCAGTCAATGTAGCAATTGCATTTTAATTCTTCAGAAAAGTTAAATAATTAAATACAATTTTTTTGTTCTCATTTCTCACATATGGGAAACAGAGCCTGGGACTCACATGTGGTCAAGTGAAATAATGGGGAGCAATTTGATGTTGCCGTGCAATGTGTAGCTTAAACATGAAAATTCACTGTCAAAATTATGGGACAGAAAACATGACACATGAAGTTATGCAATAAAGCATCTTTTATATATAAAAGATATATATATATATATATGTTTATATATCTTATAGTCTTGAAAGTGATTTGTTCAGGTTGTATACAGTGGGCAATTTTCATCAGTGTCTCATACATTGAAATTGTAGTTTTCCACTTGGTGCCAGACCAGTTTGTCACCATGCCCAGATTCCATCATGGTTGCTGATGTCATAATGGCTTTCCTGTACACACTGATGACACACTAGTCCCCTCTGCTCTGTCTCTCTGCCAGAGTGGAAACCTTACAGCGTCATTGTACAGCTCCTGAATGGAATAAACCACTCAGGTATACCCTTCAGCCAAGTGACATGTTTGTGTCCAGCAAGCACTTCCTTAGGCAACTTAAAATATGGAAATTTTGAAGAATTTCGTGCAAAATAGTCAAAATAAAACGAATGACATAGTTAGGTTGCAAAAAGACACATGTCCATCAGGTTAAAGCTCATGGAGCTTGAGGGAAACAAACCCCCCACCCCGGACAACTGTGGTCAAGTTCACATTACATGTAAAAATATTCTTACTATACCCTACAAAGGCAGTTTTTCTGGATGAAAATATTTTATAACTAGTATTTAATTATTGGAACAAGGTATCATTAAATGGTCAGTCCATCGATTACTGACATTTCAGCGTTTGGTAGTTGCTGGAGAGCTAAACCCTCAGACAGTGATTTATATATCTCCTGCACTCTAGCAGAGTCCTTGTATACTATTTATCTACCAAAAATGTGTCTATGGCTTTTATTATTATACACCAGTCAAAACTGAGTTTGAAACTCTGAGATGTACATTGGTACTAGCAGAAACAATTCACAGAATGAATAATACAATGTCCCATGCTAAGATGGTAGCCATCGATCAAAATCAAATTCCAAAATTTGAAAAACTTTGGCATCCTTGGATAAAACAACAGTTCCTGTCAAACTTCAATGACTCTGTCCTGTTGCCATGGTAACAGATTAAATGACTTACAGAGACACCCATTCTAAGGCTTCAAAGAGAACTAAAAAGAATAATAAACTGACGAGTGGGACAACCTTGTGGACCATACCTCTACCTTTCAACCATTTTTCTTCTTTCTCTTTCCTTTTCTCCACCTTACGATTAAAGCTCATTATCAGAATTTATTTGACCTATATACACTCTACTAGTAAACAATATGTATAGTAGGTATAAATCATTTAAATACCTACAAAAGTAACTAAGGAAATGATATATATCTTTAATTTAGGTTTACGTGAACCCAATGTTTAATATTTGAAATTTCATGATATTTACCTATATAAACCCTACTGTAAAACAATGAGCTTACTTTATAGATCCTTGTAAACTTACTTTATGTATCTTTATAACATTGTATACTCAATAAACTTTTTTTGACAAGGAAACTCTGAGATGTATACAGCCATTGCTGTACTGCAGCAATCTAGTACATGGTGTTTTGTTGGTAAGTGGTGGTCCTGGAACACAATTGCTGGTGACATTGGTAGAGGTGCACCGAATGCAAATTTTGGTGCCGAAACCGAAACGGAAAATGCAGGATGCACTTAGACGAAAACCGAAACTGAAAATTACAGCTTTTAAAAAATATTTTAATTTTTATATATACAGTAATACCTCGGATTGCGAGTAACACGGTTAACGAGTGTTTCACAATACGAGCTAATATTTAAAAAAATCCTGACTCGGTTTGCGAGTGTTGTCTTGCAAAACGAGCAGAATTCATGCCTCTGAGGTGTGTAGTACTGCGGGGGCGCCGGTGACACTTGGAGCCGGTTGGAGCCGTTCGGATGCACTCGGAAACACTCGGTAATACTCGGAAACACTCAGAAATATTCAGTTCCCGAGCCTTTCTGAGGGTTTCCGAGTGCATCCGAGCCATCTCTGAGTATTTCCGAGTCTCTCTGACGCGCCCCCCCCCACCTCTGGCCACATGCGGTACTGCATACAATAGAAGTCACTGTGGAACGAATTATCTTCGTTTCCTCTGACTTTTATGGGGAAACTCGCTTTGATATGCGTGTGTTTTGGATTACAAGCATTCTCCTGGAAAGAATTATGCTCATAATCCAAGGTTCCACTGTAATTGTATTATATTTGGCTTTTTAATTAAAATCATCAATTTAAACTAATATGAATTTATTGTTGGCCATTATTGGCACATTAATGCAAGAAAAGCTCAAGAAAAATGCAGTCTGCAGTCTCTGACCACCTCTTGTATCATGTCTGTAATCTCTTACTTAAACACATTACTAATAGTATTAGCAAAATGTCCATTCACCTCTAGCAGACATGATACAGGAGATGGTCAGAGACTGCAGACATGATACAAGAGCTCAATGCAGGCTCACCGGTGCCTGTCAGATGCAGCCTCACCAGTGCCTGTTAGATGCAGCCTACCAGTGCCCGGATCAGAGCGGCGACCTCCCGCTGTGTCACAGAGCTGGATTTGAATTACCCAGGCCGGGCAGCTGCAGTAACAATGTCCCGCCTCCTATGATACACGTCACACAGATTTAATTACCCGGCATTGGATCAGTGTGCTGTCTACCACAGGAGGCGGAACATTGGTACAGGGGCTGCCAAACAACTCAGCTCCGTGACACAGAGGGAGATCGTGGCTCTGCGTGATGAGGAGAGGAGTTGGGAGGGGAGGACTTTGACTCTGACACCCCCACAATGTGCAGCACCAGGGGTTAACTGGCACCTTTTCATCTTTCTGCCGCATGCCGAAAACATTGTTTTCGGCTGGTATGTTTCGGCGGCCTAAATTTCGGTTCACCTATAGACACTGGAACACCTTGCCTGCTGTCCTTTGTGTACGGAAATCCTGATGCTAGGACTAATATGTTTCCTGCAACCACCAATTAAACTTGACTTGAATATTTTGAATTTGATGTTAGGTACAGACTTGGAAAGGGATGCTTCACAAGCTTGGAAGGACATTCTAAGGACACTGTTATTCAAAAGGACCCCACCAATTTCTTTCATTTCTGGCCTAGAATTGCTGTTGTTCAAAGTGGATCTATACCTAAAACTTTTTTTCTTCATTTGAATAGAGCGGGGAAGGGCTAGATCCCATCAGGTTTTGCTGCTATCCAGGGCTCCGTTAGACAGATATCTTCTCACTTCCGGGGCCAACTTTTTTACCAGGCAGGAAGTGATTTAATAACGTGAGTGCAATACAACCTGACAGAAGTTCTTATCAAGTGGATTTTCTGAGATGGCAGTAGCTCTGATATTTTAGGCATATGAGGCAGATCATCAGTTGTACAGAAATAGTGAGTATGAAAAAGTGTTCTCCCGTCTAGAAAATTCAGCCTCCTTCAAACATCATTTCACGTAACTGTCCAAGGATGGCCCTTCTACATGACGCTCCATTCCTGAACTCAGTCTCCCAGCAGAAAATAGTCACCTATCTCTTATTAGCAGCTAAACAAACCATACCCTGAGCATGGAAAAAAACCTGTAGTCAATCTGCAATCTACTTAGTTTTTAAAAAATCAGTGCTTACCTATGCCCTCCTATCCCTGAATTCCTCTAACCTTAGCTGTGTAGTAGTGAATCCCTTTGGTTTTTTTTTTTGGGGGGGGGGGGCAGACCCAAATTCTTTCTTCACTTCCCCACCTTCACCCCCTCCCCACCAGCTTGGCAATGTTCTCCTCCTCCGCCTCCTTCGTACCCCTTTCTTTTACCTCTCTTTGCCAATTTCTCTTCTTTATCTCCTTGTAAAAGACCAAGGTAGCTACCTAGACTGAAATCTACCAGTGTGTCTACCAGTGACACTGTAAACTGGCCCTAGACACTAAGCCGCTGCCTCTTATCATTAGTGTCTCTGGTCCTGCTTTTGTATGTTTTGTTTTGTTTGTTTCTAGGAGCCGCTAGAAATTTGCCCAGGTTCTTTTTCCCAGTAATTGCCCCGCAGCCAGGCACGCGGTCACAGTCACTCTTCGGCTCAATAAGCAGTCCAGGGGTATTCTTTTTGGTGTTTTTCTTATTGGAGTAACTTGGATAGGGTTGAGGAATTGAGTAGTATACTCCAAAAATGACTTATGTACAAAGTGAGGACTGTAAACTTCCTTCTGTAGAACTGTAAACAAAGTCCTTGTAAAGCAGACTGTAGACTTGGCTTTGTACCATTAGTAACTAAAGGCACAGAAGTTTCCTCTATTGAGCCATTAGAGCAGAGTCTCTTCACAAAGAATTAGATAGACTGAGCTCTTCAGGACACCAGCCCCTGCTGACTTTCTAGCACTGGAGGGACGGCAGCAGCGCAGCCCACAGTCTTTAAAGCAGAGTTCCACCCTAAAGTGGAACTTCCGCTCATCGGATTCCTCCCCCCCTCTGGTGCCTCAATTGGCACCTTTCAGGGGGGAGGGGGGTGCAGCTACCTGTATAATACAGGTATCTGCACCCACTTCCGGGAATAGCTAGCTGCAGCTAGCCGCAAATGCCCGCCCCCCCCATTGTGTTGTGGGAAACACACAGTTCCCACAACACAATGGACACCAGTGTAGACGCGCAGCGCAACTCGCGCATGCACAGTAGGGAACCGGGCAGTGAAGCCGCAACTCTTCATTTCCAGATTCCCTGACCGAGGATGGCGGTGGGGGTACCCGAGAGACGAGTGATCGATTGGCTTCGGCTGCCGACATCGCTGGACCCTGGGGACCCTGGGACAGGTAAGTGTCCATTTATTAAAAGTCAGCAGCTGCAGCATTTGTAGCTGCTGGCTTTTAATATTTTTTGTTTAAGATCTCGCATAGCAGTCTGTACTCCCAAAATGTTCTTGGAAGTTGGTTGCCTCCTTCCAACATCCTTTCCCCTGTAATACCAGACTAGATCTTTAGTCGACAGCCACTCACTCAGCTCTCTACAACTTCAGCAAAGCAGGCCCTCGGGTCACTGACCTGAGGCCTCAGCACCTCGCAAGCACATAGCAGGATACCCTAAGGGGGCAAGCAGTCCCCCTTAGGCTGTGTTCCTGTCCTATAGGAAAATACCTGGCAGCTCCATGTCTCAGAGCATTTATACTGAGTCCCAGCAGCCATCTGGACCACCCACCCAGGGAT
The DNA here is from genome assembly GCF_042186555.1 of Aquarana catesbeiana. Classification (NCBI taxonomy): domain Eukaryota; kingdom Metazoa; phylum Chordata; class Amphibia; order Anura; family Ranidae; genus Aquarana; species Aquarana catesbeiana. The sequence goes on along the minus strand of NC_133332.1, from coordinate 241,203,706 downwards.
TTATGGGTAAGAGTAGCTTAGTGTTGTATCTGACTAGGGACTAACTGCCACATCCCAAAAGAACAATATAAAACAAAGGAAGGGCTACAGGGGGACTTTAAAGGCAGTAGTCAATCAAATAACCAAAGTACAAAGGAGGTGAAATAGTATATAAAAATATGAAGTTTATTGATACATCATAAAATGGTGATAATAAACACCAATAGTTAAAAATGAAATACACAATATGCAAATATGATAACACACAAACGGAGCAGTGCTCATATTCTGGTCAGGCTCATGAAGTAGGAGGCCAAGCCAGACAGGCATTCACAGAGATCCCAACATTTTTCAAAATATATTATTATTTCTTCTTTAGGGGAATATGAGAGCATATTTCAGTTCTCTAGAATTAAATAGTAATAGTCTCACCCAGGGATTGGCCAGGGCTGTATAAATATTCATGCTTCCCTTTGCCTTGCTCCACACCTATGTTTCAGAGAGATTCCCAGTTCTCTAGAAAGTAGAGAGAGCAATCCAACCTGCAGCAGATGAAACAATGAACAGGCCAGAATAATCAACACAGCTACAATGATTATAGTGAGCACAACTAAGTTTGCCTAACAAAACAGCAGCTCCACTGGATACAGTGAGCGAGAACTAAATTTAACTAATCCTAGCACCTATCTAAGATGGTGCTACAGTTGTATGCATTGAACTTTTACCCCTACCTGGGATACACAATAGTTAAATCTCCTATAAATACATTTAAACCAAAATGTGTGCTTTTGAGGGGGCTAGCATTGACATGGGGCCAGGTGGTTAAGTATGACCAGAGACAAGTCACCCTAAAGAAAGTACAGTACTAAGACAATTGTGTTAGGTGGAAGATTTAGTCAGGTGGCATAGGCTGAGCTGTGGTAAGGCCATCACCTGGGCCGTATATTCCCCAACTGCCTGTCATAGCCCCTTCTAACCCTGTATCTGTTTGGGAGTCTTATTCATCACCATCTTTCTTGGGTCTCCCCACCAAAAACTCAACATTTCCTGGATAATATCAGAAATTCACTGATTGAATCTACTGGTTATCTGGTAAAGCACCCTAAAATTTAAATAGGACTGTTCAAAGTTTCCCTAATGCCACGTACACACGACTGGACTTTATGGCATACTTTGTCCTATGGACTTTTCAATGGACTTTCTGAATGAACGGACTTGCCTACACACGATCAACCAAAGTCCGACGGATTCGTAGGTGATGACGTACGACCGGACTAAAACAAGGAAGTTCATAGCCAGTAGCCAAAAGCTGCCCTAGCGTCGGTTTTTGTCCGTCTGACTAGCATACAGACGAGCGGACTTTTCGACCAGACTTGAGTCCGTCAAAAAGATTTGAAACATGTTTTATTTCTAGGTCCGTCAAACTTTTGGGGAAAAAAGTCAGTTGGAGCCCACACACGATCGAATTGTCCAACGGACTCCGGTTCGCCGGACCAAGTATGTCGTAAAGTCCGGTCGTGTGTACGCGGCATAATTCATAAAAAATTGTAATTATATGTATTAGCACAGAAGCTCTGGACTGCTTGCCATATATGTCCTGCATATGTCCACTACTACCACCCAAAGTGGCTTTTGTGCACCCTACAGATTAGACAGCAGCTCATGTGTGGCCTATCCTACCCACACAAGCCTTTTCCAAGTGTACACCAAGATGTTTGTTACATTTTACAGGACTGTTGTGTGAGCAAAAGAAAACACTAAATGTAACAGAAACGGCTGTCCATACATTTTTTACGAGTCGGATTTTCTACATTTCCTTCGACTTGAGGAATTCTGGCTATAAAACGGATCACTTACTAGCTAACCCAATTATACGGCACTTTGCGGAAGTAAGAAGCCTCCAACCGCAGAGAGGGTTAAATCAAATTTACTGGAAAGTTGCGTAGAAGGCGAGAAGAGTGAAGGCGACTTGATTTAGCCCCCACACACCCTCCTTTTTTGGCAATTGATTAAGGGTTTGTAAATCTTCGTTTTTCCAGGCATAGGCAGGGATATTGCAGAAACGCCTGTTGATATTATGCTTGCATATATAACTACAGGAAGCTTGTATACAAATAACTGGCATAGCTCAGGTTTCAAAGCTGAAGAAAAATGCTGGTTTTGTATCAATGGTTGGCAAACAGGTTCAGACGTTCTCTAAGCAATCTGAGCACGCTGAAGTCATTCATCAAAATGAGTGAAATTTAGGAATGTAATGAGTATAGGTTTATACCTACTACTCTATGAAATGTGCTCACATTGATCCAGCAAGCAGGACCAACTCTACTATACAGTCATTTTCAGATAACACATATTCCAGGCTATTACAACATTTTACAATCTTGACCTTCTACATTTGTATTATCAATGTAAATATTGAAATCTGTTGATTTACCACTAGAGGGTACTCTCAGAAGCTCAGTGTAATTACAGCTTCTCTCTCTTAACGGCTGAGATATCAGCCACACAAGGCTGCAGGTCATCGGACTCATAGACTTGCATGGGGGTATTAAGCAGTAAAACATTGTGTAGCACTGGACAGCAGGAAGCAGGGCCCGTGTACGTAACTAGCAAATATGGCTGCCCTCATGAAAATGTAAATTACAAATTCTACATAGAAAAAAGTTGTTTTTTTTTGTTTAACTTTGATAATATTTTATATAACAAGCTGATCTTTGTTTTTTACATGTATGCCTAATAAAATGCATTGTCATTAATGCCTTTAGTTTAGCTAAAACAAAAAATCAGCACAAGGGACATAATTTACAGTTAGTATGATGTGTCCCTTGTTTTGATTCTTCTGCTTTCAGTTGAAATCTTCATCTGTCCTACCCCCTGCCGCTGCTACCTTCTGGAGTGGCGGAGGTTAATTAAGAGAACCTGCCTATGGCCGTCCTTTCTTGCCCGATCCGCCATTCATAGACACTATACCACAACTTCTTTGAATGACACAGGCTCTATGAATAGGGGATGGGCGGATGATTAACAGCCTTGCCCCCTCCATTCATAGGGCACATTTTTGCATGTGTTTTTTGACAGCATTAGGTTACAATGTAGCAAACACTTGCTTTAGGCCCCTTTGACATTTGTGCGACTTTTTCTGTGACTTTAGACATCAGAGTCGCATGACAAGTCGTACCCCATGATGCCCAATGATAAGCATTCATATCTGTGCAACTTTAAGTCGCACCGACTTCAAAGTAGTCCCTGTACTACTTTGGTCCGACTTTGACGCAAGTTGAGTTCCATAGACCTCAAGTTTACACAAGCATTCCTGTGAAAGGGGCCTTACACTTTCCACAGATGGGACAGCAGAGATATCTGTGTAATACTGTGAACTATGACTATTTCTAGTATTAATTATCCAATGGACTGGACTGAAATAAGTCATATGTGAAGATCACTAGCTTAACCTAGAGGTTAGCCTACAAGGGAGTGCTGCTAGGTGGAGAACAACGTTGTTCAATTTTTGAATTGGGTTGGTATGTTTTTGAAGGTTTTGTGGTTTAAATAAATGTAATATTTTTGATACACTCAGGCTGATTTGTTGCTCTGTGCGGTATATGGAATCACTTTTTTCTTTTGACTACAGGTTAGTTGTTAGTGGGAACACCTGCCCAGATCAGTGGGATAAGCACGCCATGAAAATTCCCTGGGGGTCCGTGAATTTTTATGATTTTATGTATAACAGAACAAAAGGTGGCATGGCCTTCGCCAAAATGTAGGAGAAAGGTTACTTTGCAAATTACCAAATTACCAAAAGATTTTCAAAAAGAGTAGCAGTGGGATTATAACTAATACTATTAACCACTTGCTGACCAGGCCTTTTCGGGAACTTTTTGTTTACAAGTTTAAATTTGTATTTCTTTGCTAGGAAATTACTTAGAACCCCTATATTTTTTTAGTAGAGACCCTAGAGAATAAAATGGCGATTGTTGCAATATTTTATGTCACACTGTATTGCGAAATGCAATTTTTTCGGAAAAAATACACTTTAATAAATAAAAAAATAAAAAAACACTAAAGTTAGCCCAATTTTTTTTTATAAATTGAAAGATGATGTTACGCCGAGTAAATAGATACCTAACATGTCATGCTACAAAATTGCGCACGCTCGTGGAATGGCGACAAACTGCGGTACTTAAGAATCTCCATAGACAACACTTTAAACATTTTTACAAGTTACCTATTTAGAGTTACAGAGGAGGTCCAGTGCTAGAAGTATTGATCTCAGTTTAACGATCGGAGCCATACCTCACATGTGTGGTTTGAACATCATTTACATATGTGGGCGCCACTCACATATGCGTATGCTTCTGCATGCGAGCGCGGAGGAATGAAATGCTTTCAAAAAATGTTTTCTTATTTATTTTACTTTTAATTTTTACACTGTCCCTTTTTTTTTTTTAATCACTTTTATTCCTATTACAAGGGATGTAAACATCCCTTGTAATAGAAATAAGCATGACCAGTCCTCTTTATTGAGAAATCTTTTATTGGTTGAACTAGATGGACTTGTGTCTTTTTTCAACCTGACTAACTATGTAACTATGTAAGATCTGGGGTCAAAAAGACACCAGATCTCTCATTTACCTTTAAAAGCAAAAAAAAAAAATACTTTGACTTTAAAAAAAAAAAAATTTCTCTGAGCCGAGAATCGGAAGTGATGTCAGAGATCGCTCCGGTCTTTCAAGGGCATAGAGCCGAGTGGGGGGGGGGGCACATAAAAAAACTATGCTGGGGTTATGGCAGCTAGGTGCTGTCATAACCCCGGTATTAAATCTCAAAGTAATGACATATATATACTGTGGGCGATCGGCAAGTGGAATATAGAGAAGTCTGTTGGCTCTAAGTCCTCATCTTCACAGATGCCTTGATACTATTTCCGAGTTCTATCACTGTATGCAGTCTGACACTCAGTACCTACAGCCTATTCAAGCCTTTACATCTCCCATCCTAAACCTATAAAACTGTCAATGGGCCATAACTCCTCACGCCTTACTGGCAGCTGAGGGCCACTGAGGTTTCCAGCTCTCCAGTACGTCTCCCTGCAGCTAACCTGAACTATTTCATGACATCACCTCACACTTGTCAAAGCATTTTCTTCCCAGCGTGAACCGTATGGAGCCATGTGCTTCCAATTATCCGACTGAGGGTTTTTCTCTGGAAGCTGAGGGTGGGTACAGATGCATTACAGAAATGTTTTGTCCCAAAAATAAACAGAATTCCGAGTAAGTTGCTGGGTATTAAATAATGGAATCTGGACTGAAAAAAAAGACAGATTGATAAGCACCTTAAGAAAAGTTGACTGTATGTTTTAAAGAATACCTCCGGGAAACAGTAATTTATGTAAAGAGAATATATAGCTAATCCATTTTTAATTTCGTTTTTTAAAAAAGAATTGGGATTTGGGAAGTGAGAGGAAATCTTTAAAAATAAAGAGGAGCTCCCTGGAATGGGTGTCCATGTTGGCAGATTTACCTTCAACTCTTCTTCTGATGACAAGTGCAAAGATGTTGGTTTCCTATTACTTTGGTGTTTGTGATGTAGTGCTTACCCTCTCAGGAGCGCTGGATATGATGGGTTCTCTGTTTTGCCACAACTCTTTAAGCTGCTCAGTCTTCACTGTCATACGTGGTTATAGGTAGAAGACTGCTCATACCTGTGCAACTTAAATGTTAATATACAACCACTCAAAAGCTAGCCCCACAAGCAACTTAGTAGTAAATAGAATAAATGTTATAAGGCAAGGCAAGGTAACACAAAGCACAAACAAATAAATGGGCAAATATCACGTTAAAATATGTTGATCTAATTTGAATACTTTGAAAACTAGCTTTGCTTTAAGTATGGCAATTAGCTTAAAGCTAAACTAAACTGACATGGATTCCACAGCATTAATAAAGAGCCACATCATAAATAGTGAGGTATATAATGGCTCAGTTATTCTGTAATAACTATTTCAAAGAAAGTGTCCTGGAGTGCACGGGTGCCTGAAGACAGCAGACCGCCATATGATCTGGACCAAATTCTTCTGCACCAGGAGAGGTGAGCTGAATCATTTGTGCCATTCTAAACACTGTCACAATTAATGCAATAGACACTGCTCCTCACTAAACAGCTCATCATCTATCTGTAGTGACACCTGGCACTAGTGCAAAATGTTAAGCTGGCTGACATTGGGGCCCTTCAGTGCACATGACGTTTTCCCTTTAAGAGTGTGCAGTGGATAGATGATGAGCTGTTTAGTGAGGAGCAGCGTCTATTGCATTAATTGTGACAGTGTTTAGAATGGCACAAATGATTCAGCTCACCTCTCCTGGTGCAGAAGAATTTGGTCCAGATCATATGGCAGTCTGCAGTCTTCAGGCACCCGGGGACTCAGTCCTCAGAAACAGGTCATCACAAGGCTCAGCCTCAGCTCTGGTCCTCACTGGTTCTCCCTTGCTGTAGACCAGGGGTCTCAAACTGGCAGCCCTTCAGCTGTTGCCAAACTACCATCATCATGCCTCTGCCTGTGGAAGTCAGGCTTGTAACTGTCATGCCTCATGGGACTTGTAGTTTTGCAACAGCTGGAGGGCCGCCAGTTTGAGACACCTGCTGTAGACACTCATGGCAACGGGTCCTTGCAGCTCCAGTTCCAGCTCAGCAAGCAATCTCTCGAGTGCTCAGTCTCACTGGTGCTATGTTCAGTCACCAGCAACAGGTCAGTATCCTTTCTGGTGTAGTGCACAGACACTCCAGTGATGGGTCTACACTCTCTGATCCCCACACTGCAAGAAACTCAGGCTCCAGTCTGTATAGCTCACCTACCTCTTGCAAAAGACCCCGATCTCTCTAGAGTTGTCCAGGAAAAGCCCAGCATGCCCCGGTCAGTGACATCACAAGGGGGCAGGGTCACTCCTGACATCATCAGGTGACTCCGCCCCTTAACTATTTGAGAAATGTCAGATGGAGGAGCAAGAAGTCAGTAGGGAGCCTTCAACGAGCCCGGAGGTTTTTTAAATTCTTTTTTTCGGGTCCGGTGGGGCAGCGGGTGGCGTGATTGACGATGGATCTACATTGGGGGACAATGTTTTTTATTTTTTAAATAAAGGAAATGTCAAAAACTTGTGTATTGTCTTTATTCAATTTTTTGGGTGAATGGGTAGGGGTACTTGTTAAAGGGGGCTTCCAGATTCCGATAAGCCCTCCACCTGCAGACCCCCACAACCACCACCCAGGTTTGTGGTGGAAGAGGCCCTTTTCATCCTTCAACATGGGGACAAGGTGCTTTGGGGTGGGGGAACAGAGCCCCCACTGCCCCCAAAGCACCCCCCCATGTTGAGGAGATGTGGCCTGGTATGGTTCGAGGAGGGGGGGTGCTCGCTCGTCCCCTCCCTTTTCTGACTTGCTGGGCTGCATGCTCAGATATGGGTCTGGTATGGTTTTGGGGGGCCCCATGCCAATTTTTTTTTTTTATTGTTTTTTAACTGAATTTTCTATTGCCTGCATTAATTTCAGCTCTCAGTGGGAAAGCCCGCTGACAGCTGATGAGTCATCGGTTCTTAAAGATGAAGTCCAGCCCCCCCCAAAAAAATGTAAAAGTCAACAGCTACAAATACTGCAGCTGCTGACTTTTAATATACAGGCACTTACCTGTCCAGGGAGCCTACAATCTTTGGATCAACTCCCAAGTGCTGCTGCCACCATTTCTGGTAAGGGAACCAGGTAGTGAAGCCTTTTGACTTCACTGCTGCTTCCCTACTGCGCATGCATGAAGCGCACTGCACGTTCCAATTGGCCCGGCAAAGGGGGGCAAACTGTCATAAACGGGTCCCCGTTCTCCCCTGAAAGGTGCCAAATGTGAAACCGGGGGGGGGGGGGGAGGAAGCATATAAACAGAAGTTTCACTTTTGGGTGGAACTCCGCTTTAAGGACCCAGAGACCGGGTTCCCCGGCCTGTTCCTTACCAACCAGCTATTTTTCATACAGAATTAGAATTGATAATTTTTCGACCAACTGAATTTGAATCATTCCAAAAAATTGGAATTTGTTAGAAAACTATTATATTAAATGAAACTAAACTTAAAGTCTGAAACAAAGCAATGAAACAAAATTAGTAACATAACAAATCTATTTGAAACTAAACTGATTTTTCTGTTCTGCACATTTCTACACACAGCAGGGAAGCGAGGGGTGAGACCCAGCTGCAGTATAACACACAGAAGTCCCAGCTCTGTCACTGCTCACAGGGGATGACGACAGAGAAGTAAGAGCTGCACACAACCCCGGCGGAGCACCCAAGTACAGTGACATTAGTCACCAGGACATATAAAGTTGTAAAGCTACCCAGCAGGGACACAGACTGCAATAAAGGCTTGTCAGGCATTCTTATCTTAGCCTAGTCTATCTAAAACTTAAAAAAAATAACAATGGACCATACATACATGTTAAAATCAATTATCAAATTCCTAACATAATCCATTCGGTTTACCACTAAGCTTGGTTTTATGAAACCCACTGCAGACAAATTTAGCAGGCTTTTCCTAGTGCTTGCAGGTATGGCTCCAAGCTTATGTCACGTGATTCTGTGCAGACTGACCGCCTAATGCTGCATACACATGGTCGGAATTTCTGGCAAAAAAAAAAGTGTGATGGGAGCTTTTGGTCGGATATTCCGACCGTATGTATGCTCCATCCAACCTTTTCTGTCTGAATTTCCGCCAGCAAAAGATTAAGAGCTGGTTCTCTATTTTTCTGACGGAAAAAGTTCTTGACGGAAATTCCGTTCGTCTGTATGCAATTCCGATGCGCAAAAAACCACGCATGCTCGGAAACAATTTGACGCATGCTCGGAAGCATTGAACTTAATTTTCTCGGCTCGCCGTAGTGTTGTACGTCACCATGTTCCTGACGGTCGAAAGTTCAGAGAACTTTTGTGTGACCATGTTTATGCAAGCCAAGCTTGAGCGGAATTCCATTGGAAAAACCATCCAAGATTTTTCCGATGGAAATTCCACACGTGTGTACGGGGCATAAGGCCTCATTTACCTATTTGCATTTTTCTTCACCTGTCTCTGCAAAGGAACAAAGAAAACAATTGTTCACACCAGGACACTGGTGTCATGTGCATATTTCTTCTGTGCAGAAATATGCAACATGTATGCATTTTTCTACGCAGAAAAAAATCCACATGAATTCAACATTGTGGTGTGAACAGGGCATCAGTGTGAAGAAGGCAATGCTTGAACTGGTAAATACTTTACATTAACTGCTGAATACCGGTGTAGAGTTTTTTTTAACCTAGGTATTCAGTGTTTTTTTTTATTAAATCCATAATCATTTGTTGTTACTGGTTTCCAGTGCATCATAGGAGCAGACTTTTATTGTCATCAATAACATGTTAAGGATGAAGGAACATCTACATGTATGGAAAGATTGAATTATATTCAGCAAAGATGAAATCTAAAGGAATGTCAAATATATAGTGATTGGTTTGATCCTGAATAGACTTGTAATAGCCACACATGTAACAATGCATTATTTCAATATAATGATTGATTTGATTAAACAGTTTCAATTTTCATAAGTTGATTATCCAAAATTAGGACCTACAGTGATAAATGACTGTTCTCATCAAAAAGGAACAATTTGTTCTGGCAGAAAACTCATTCAAATTTTCCCTTCATTACTGTATTGCATGACCATGCTGGAATGCAGCAGTTCCTAAAAAAAAAAGAAATGCTTAAAGTGGAACTTTACTCGCTAAACTAAAATTTGCTAACAGGCAAAGTGCACAATTTTAGCATCTGTGCTGGAGTGACATCATCTTGGCCTAGCCAATCAAGATAACTGAAAATTGGAACCTGGAAGAAGATAAAAATCCTCCCTTGCAGTGGAACTGGCCCACACTGACAGGGTAAATGCTTGTTTAGGTCTTGGGCACGGTTTCTCAACTAGGGTTCCTCCAAAGGTTGTTAGAGGTTCCTTGAGCAATGGGCAATTTCTGCCTCTCAAATAAGTTCCCACTGACATCATTAATCTTTTTAGCTATCTGTAAGGGGATAAATATTCCCAATATCCACAAGTGTAAGGAGCATTCTTCCCACTGACATCACACTAATGTATAGGAGGTTGTAGATTTGGTAATCCTGAGATCTGAAGGTTCCTCTGTGTTGAAAAGTTTGGGAAAAGCTGGTCTAGAGCAGTGGTCGCCAAACTTTCTAAACAAAGGGCCAGTTTTGTGTCTTTGAGACTTTAAAGGGGCTGGACTGAGGCCAGTGGTAGTAGAAAATGTCCAGCGTAAGTGGGAGTAGACAATGTCTCAGGCTTGCTGGTCAGTGGGAGTAAAAAAAATTAAATAGTGTGGTCAGTAGCGACAGAGGCCCATCGTTGGTATTAATATGGGAGAATTAATTCCCATTTTGTCTTTATCAGGGGGAAGAATTATGCCCCATCTTTAGTGTCAGTGGAAACAATAGTGTCCCCTTCACTGGTGTCAGTGGGCTGAATAGTGCCCCACTGTTAATAGAAGGAATGGTCCCCGTAGCAGTGGAAGGAACAGTGCCCCAAGGGACGGATAAATGTAAATAAAGGGCTGAATTTGGCTCCTCGGGCCACAGTTTGGAGACCACTCATCTAGAGGAACAAGAAAGCACTTTTACTTACTGGTCCCCGCAGCCTCTTTTCCCCAATGCCCTGGTGATCGCAGGTCCTCTGACGTCTTTAAGACCTATGCAGGGTCCATCACCCTGCACTGAACCTGAGGACGCCAAGAAACAGCCTACTGCTGGAGCATTTTAGCATCCAATCGAATGGAAAGGTAGGGGGGACCAAGCTGTATTGCTTAACTGCAGTAAATTAAGGTCACCAAGCTAGTGCTATCTGGTGGGGTTGTATAAATCTCAGTGTTGCCTGGACAGAAATATAATTTCTGTGACAGGTAAAACCTCTCCTGTATGTCTATTCATCTGTTTACCCGGAGTTTAACTCTAAAGCCCTAGCTGAAATAATGCAGCCTAGTTTGGGTATGCAGTCTACCTCGCTTCCCAGTCTGCTGGATAGTTCGTTCCCACGACTATTGGGTATGTAGGTCAATAGCTAGGTCATTATTGTTCCTTTGACCTTGACTGTTCATTTTTCATATAAGGTGAATGGAATTCCATCGCCTCCAGCAAGATCAATGCAATTTAAATGAGGACAGCGTCCTCAGGAAAAATCAGGAGTGCTGAGCGAACCTTGTTGATTTTGGCAAGCAAAGAAAAATGGAGGAGACAGTTGCTTCCCTCTGAGCAATGAATCGCAACATGACATTTCCGATTAATATTTTATTCATGATCTCTGGCTTGCATGTTTGCCTTCTATATCGAGACGGTCTCATATTCAGACATCTGCGGCCCTGACACTTTATTGACAGGCGCTGCTAGGGGGACGAGATGGAGAAGCTGATAGAATTTATGCCAAACATGTGTGTAAGGAAGCTGTGGGGACGTTTAAACAGCCTACGGAAACATGCTGGTCGGATTCCAAGCGTATGACCAAATCGGACTTCATTGTCATCCTGGCTGTTGGCAACAAGTGCTGATTTTGTTTTGATTAGGACATGTGTTTCCTAAAGAATACAGTGTGTCCCAATACAAACTGGCAAAGGAGGCACTTAAAGGGGACGTCCACCTCCAAATGGATTTGATATCTGACCATTTACAGATCTTTCTGCCATTCATGCCACAATGTATACTAAACTTTACATCTGCATAAAAAATAAACAATGTTTAATTATTACTGAACCCTAGTCACAATCAAAAAATACACTTGAAATTTTCTAGAACTTATAAAAAGCTAATATTCTTCCATATGACCTTTGAAAAGTACAGGCATATGGATGTCCTGTACAGTCTGAACAAAAAAAACAAAAACAGAAATGTAATGTCTTCTCATGTCATTGGCTTGCTACAGCACTAGGGTGGTAAGATGAAGAACTCTACACTCCTCCTACTTATGTTGCCATTATCCATTCATTATTTACTTGCTAGGAAACTCATTGCACAGAGGTGGATATCCCCAACCCCTCCTTCCCATACCTTATGGATAAAAAATGTCAATAATGCTCTCCTTCATGAAAAACTGGTCTATCTACATAAGGGTAGTCCTGGAAAATTTTCCAATATTTGAGACAATTGGCTATGCACTTCTGGCCTAGCTCCATTCCAATTGGTCAGGGATCGGCTGTTGAGTGAGGGTGTCGCCTCTGGTCTAGTGTGTGACCACCCCTTCCCCTCTTCCATACCTCCCTTTGGCTGGCTATAAATGACTACACAGGCACATGATTGTTGGTCTTACATTCTCTTTATATATGTGTTTATTATTTCATGGTACATTGTTATAGTGGACTCAGAATCCTGGTAAAACAGATCTGGGAGAGGAGAGATTGCTGACATCATCATACATCACACATGACTAGCAGACTAGTATCCCGTCTAGAACGGAGCTGATTTCTCAGCATGTGGATGCAGACATGTGCTGCTCGCTGTATAGGACAGATAGCTTTTGTAAAGTAATTCATATCTGTAAATGCTATCATGTACCTGGTAGCAGAGCCTGAAATGGTGATCACACCCTGAATTTAATATATCTTACGGGTCTTTCAGGTCCAGACTATATCCTATGGGGCGGTAGGCAAAACACCTGAGACAGATCCTGTTTTCCTCTCCTCTGTTGTTTTGATGATTTATGATCTTGAGGTAATGGAACAACTATTAATATTGATATTATTTTTTTTTTCATTCTCCCATCCTCCCCAACCCTCTTTCTTTCACTTCCACTCACTGAGGGTAATTTATAGCTGTAATTATATCTGATAATATGCTTATTGTGTATATTTGTATTTACCTGTTTTCTTTGTTGTTCTTTTCTATAGTAAGAAACCTTGTATATAACAGACTTGCAATACAGGCATACCCCACTTTTAAGTACATAATGTGGTTTATTTACTAAAGCTGGAAAGTGCAAAATCAGTCTCACATCTGCATAGAAACCAATGAGCTTCTAATCCCAGCTTGTTCAATTAAGCTTTGGTAATAAAACCTGGAAGCTCATTGGGTTCTATGCAGAAGTGATCCTGATTTTGCACTTTCCAGCTTTAGTAAATAAACTCCATTGTGTACTTAAAAGTGGGGTATGCCTGTATATGTATGGTCCTGAAGAAGCGGAGGATCCCGCGTAACGCGTAGACCAGTTACAAGTACATGTATCCATCAGATTTACATATTTTTGTATTTATTGCAAAGTTTCTTTATGCATATCTATGTTTTTAATATTGTGTTTATGACAACATTTTATGTGTAATAAAATTTATATAGATTTGTATTCTGACTGTTCTTATTTGGCATATTTAGATTTATTTATTAGAGAGTCGCTGAATGTGAGAAACTACTTAAGGAGCAGTGGGCCAATATGCTTGCACTCTTTTTAATAGCCTCTCTCACTCTTTCTACTGTGAGAGCCCAATTCTGGGTGAAAAGTGCTGACAGAACACTAAAACAGAGCTGCCTGTTTATTTTGGAGAACCTATTTGAGGGGCATATTGTTAGTCAAGAACTAACCTGAGTTTAGATAGTGGCTTGGGCAAGCAGATTTATATTTTATGCTATGCACTTGCAGTACATAGCCCCCAAACTGTGTTTGTTTGCTGCCTTGCCGAATAAATGTGCAGACCAAACCCACTTGGACTCTTCCTGGATGTCCCTGTCTTGTGCATGGTTTACAGCTTCCAGTACCAGTTGAGCATGTCCCCCCTTGGAACCTAGTATGCCATTGACCACTAGATCAGGCATTACCAATTTTGTATAAGAAATACAAAAATCTAAATATGGGACAGCAGTCAAGTACATTTGTGAAGGTAGCCTTACATAAATAACCCAGAATGTGTACTGACGGAACATATTTTATTCTGTTGTTCCCTTTTTAGGCACAGGATGTGGGGAAACTCTCTTAGGTGGTCATGGACCCTCAACCTCAACACCTAACCACAGCTGAAAACAGGAGAATTAACTGATGCCTTTTATAGAGGGCAGAACATATTCAACAATAGTAATTTTCATTGCTTTTTTAATTTTTTTTTAGCAGAGACGGAATGTTACATTAAAATAACCCCTATAGTCGTAAGCTACAGAGAGTCACTGAAACCACATAATTAGCTTGGAAGAGTTATGAATAAATATAGCCTATCCCAATTCATATTTTTCTTGTTACCAAGAAGCAGACATTTTCTTGGTTAGAAACACATCCATTAACAATGAATGGGTGGTGATAGGCTGTACAGAAAATTAGAATGCGATTGTATCTAACAATGAGTGAAAACACTTTTAATCAGCTTTTCTGCACACTGTTATAAAAGAACCAAACACTAAATGAACAGGCTGCAGGTTTTATTCTAAAATATCTTCAGCTTCCTCAACATCTCTTTGACCGACTTACTTCCTCAGATTGTCCTATCTTTCTGCAGCCTCCCTTTTCTCTCTCCGCCCAGGATTCTGATACATTGTATAGCTGGCAACAGCAAAATATGGGCACAGACTTTGTTCAAAGCAGTGATTAACAAGCACAAGACTCTAACTAAAAAAGAAACATTATCAAACGAAAAAATTAAAAATATGCAGCGGTGGGGGTGCATTTCTTATGATTGCAGAAATAATATTAATTTTCTTTGTAGCACCCCAGTCTATTTGATATTATTTTCTGTGGTTCCTTACATAACTAAACTTGCTAGAAAGACGAAGTTATGGTTTAATTGCTCAGCTAAGCAAAAAAAAAAAAAGTTCCTGAATTATTTGTCAGTAGCTGGCTTTGAGGCATTTTAATCTGTCCAGCACATGGCCAGGGGTCCCATACCAATGGCACATTTTGTTCTTTGAATTCACAGTACTTGACCAACAAGTGCCTTTCTTGTAGGAAAATGTTCTGCTTCCCCTCTAGTCCCAGCTTTGCCTCCGGCTTTGGAGAGGTTAAACGTCCCCGGAGGAAATATTTGCTTAATGAATGTGAATTCTTTCTGTGTCTTTTAACACAGTGACGTTGGCACGAATCGCTTCCAGAAGAGCGGGGCTGATTACGTAGGTGACTGCATGATACCTTTTCCCGCTGGTGGGGATTCGTTACATGTGAGAGTCAGGAACCCGTGAACAATTGTCCTGAATCACATACTTTGCAAAAATAGAAAAAAAAAGCACCTAGGCCTTGAATTAAAGAGAACCAGTCACAACTGGACTAATGCAAAAATGAATATTTTGGTTCAACTGTAGACAGCTGCCTGCCCTTTGGGCTGTGCAGCAGGAAATGTATCCCTGCCACAGACTGTCACTCCCTCCATGCAAAGATGGACAGCACAAGGGAGAGAGAGTGAAGGCAGAATTTGATTGCCTGCAGTGCATCCTGAGACTAAGCTCATATCAGCAACCCGAGTAGGATGGCTACTGACTGCCGTTGCGGTTGTTCTGTAGTTCTTAAGTCCCACCCACTGCCCAAAAAGAGCAACAGTAAGCCCAGGGATAGGGTTCTGCATAGCAAGAGACAAAGAAGTGAGCAGCACCATCTAAGTGCAGCGTGATAAAAACATTTTAATATAGGACAGACGATTTTAAACTCACAAGATTGTAGAGATTACAGCGCATGTGAAATGGTATAGGAAGTTCATCCACTCCTGGGGGGAAGGCGGTCAGATAGCAGGTGGAGAGGCAGCTGATGTTCCCGGCTGCACTGGTGGCTCCCAACGCTTCCTGGTTCACAGATTCGGCTCAGGGGTGGCTGGACACGTCACTTCCAGATGGTGAGAGGGTGGGGAGGAGCGCGCATTCGGAGCATGCGTGCCTGATGAAGGAGCACGCATGCTCCGAACGCACGCTCCTCCCCACTCTCTCACCATCCATAAGTGATGTGTCCAGCCTCCACTGAGCCGAATCTCAGTACCAGGAAGCATTGGGAGCCACCAGCGCAGCCGGGAACATCAGCTGCCTCTCTACCTGCGAGCCGACTGCCTTCAGGAGTGGATGAACTTCCTATACCATTTCACATGCGCTGTAATCTCTACAACCTTGTGAGTTTAAAATTGTCTGTCCTATATTAAAATGTTTTTGTCATGCTGCACTTAGATGGAGCTGATCTCTTCTTTGTTTTTTACTGTCTACAGAGCCCCTTCTAACTTGTTATGAGCTGACAACCATCCAGAGTCAGCCCATCTGTGACCATCTACACAACTCTTGCTGCGTTTGAACTCTCATGCATGGACTCCCCACTATAGAGAGTAGATTAATCACCCATTTCTCTCTATTTGAGCTGACAGAGCGCACATGAACATATGTATACAATATTTCTGTGAATAGCAAGAGATCCTGCACTGGGAGACACAAGTAGCCTAGGAGTAGATTTTTCACCTTTTCTTCAAGCCAAACCCGATCACTTTATAAGCGCATGGCGTTTTTTTTTGTAGTATAAATTATAAGATTGTAAAAGACCTATGACAATTCTGAACATGCATGCAGCTGCAGAGATAATGAGAGCGGGGCGGGGTCTGCACCGGCCGGTATGCTGGTATATAAGTGAACAGAGCAGAGTGACAGTGTGCCAAGACTATGTACAGGGAAGGGGGGGCTTCATGGTGAGCAGCCTATTTTGTAAAGGAAGGGAGGAGCTTGTAGACTATCATAGGGGTGCGCACGGGGTGTGCCGGGTGTGCCTGGGCACACCCTAACTGCCCTGCTGTCTCCCGAGATCTGCTGTGAAATGTTCCATCCAAGCAGTGTGTAGCCCGCACTGCCTGTGTAACATTTTTACATGCAGCAGATCGTGGGGCGAGAGCAGCCCACTGTATGTGAAACTGTCATGTAATGTGATGTCACTGCTTGCAGGGAGAGAGTCCAGCTGTCAGAACTCTGCGGTGATGTCGGGGGTGGGCAGGACCAAACAGCCACCAAACACCAGCCAATATGATGTGGTCTGGGTGGGCCGCTACATGTATGTGGCTCTGCCCCTTTCTTAGACAGCCCAATCTTTGGCTGGTGTTTGATAGCTGCTCGGTCCCGCCCATCCCCGATATCATCGCTGCGTTGTGACAGCTGGTCTTCTCACTGCATGCAGTGACATTACCTGACAGTTTCACACACTGAGCGGCTCTCGCCCCACGATCTGCTGCATGATAAACTCCCCCTCTCCTCTGTCAATGTCCGTGAGTGCTGCCCATTAGTGACAATCAATGCTGCCAATCAGAGCCCATCAGTGCTGCCTATCAGTGCCGCCTATCAGTGCTGCTGCTGCCTATCAGTGCCAATCCGTGCCACCTATCAGTGCTGCCCATCAGTGCCAATCAGTGCCGATATCAGTGCCAATCAATGCTGCCCTTTAGTGCTGTCTATCAGTGCTAATCAGTGCTGCCTATTAGTGCCACCATCAGTGCCAATCAGTGCTGCCCATCAGTGCCAATCAATGCTGCCAGTCAGTGCCCATCAGTGCTGGCTATCAGTGCCAATCAGTTTCATCCAAATTTCAACATATTATCGAATGGAATGATATTTTGATTTTATGAAGACCAAACACGATATAAATCGAATGGGTAATTTGCCTAGAACATTTAATGCGACCAATTCACCTCTGTAATTCATAGCATGTGCATGTTAGGTATCAAACCTACCATCACCTCTTATACATTTGCGTAAATGCTTGTTATTAAATTAGCTCAGTCATAGCTGGAATTAAGGAAATTGTATGAAATGTAACTATAGCAGTCCATCTGTATGTTAGTATAGGTCATTAACCGCAGTCTGACAGATTTGTATTCTTTCAAACTAATAATAGGCTGAGAGTTTAGGAGTTTCTTCTTTCCAGCCTCCACCAAGTTCCGTTTTACTAGTTAACCAACTGGGTTCATTAACGGGCTGTGAAGATCCTGGCCAAAATGTTTTACTGGAATTTATGATGACCTTCTTTAGGTCTTGACCTGAGCTGTGTAGGTGTGGGGGTTCAACCTTGTCTGTGTTTTTTTTATACGTTGTCATCCTTTTCAGCACAAACTTTTAAATCAAAATGTTTGTTGCAGATTTGCAAATTTTGGAGAAATAAGAATGGCACTATGAGCAACATGACTTCAACCTTCTCCCCACTCAGTTTGGGATCATCAGACCTCATTATGGTCCCCATATAATGGTCCCAATAGGATCTTGTTGATTTCCAATTATTTACCATGGGAGAAATAGGGAACTTACATTTCAGGATAATTTCTTTACTGACATAGAATGCAATGTAGAAGATACATAGTTTTGTGTGGTTTAAATTATTTATAATGTAATTTATACCCAAAGGCCAGTCTACCCCCCGTGTATATGATAACTCACCCTATTAATAATCTTGTTCCAAAATGTTTGAATTCTGGGGCAGTTCCATACAACATGTACAATGGAGCCTTTTCCCAACCCCCATCTACAACATGTCATCCCAATGTTTAGATGGATAATGAAATGTGCAAGTGGGGTATGGTACACTCTGAGCAAAAAGTTAGTTGTGTAGGGAGCCTGTCTGGAGTTTCTCTATTCTAAAGGGTGTTGAAAGCTAGGCTGTAGCCAGCCTGAGGTCTTATTTTGTTAATCTTTTCTGTGTTTGTTGGGTTTCCTCTAGGCCCTTGAAATTATTGACTCTGCCTGCTGCTAGGTGTGTACACTAGCAGATGGAGTGAGGAGATGTGATGCTGGGATTATGATTATTTATTGTGCCTAGGACAATTACTGAGGGGTTTGATACAACAATGCATGCCGGGGAAGGAAATAAATATTCAGGCTTCTAGAAGGGTCATTGTCTCCCGAGCATTACCTTGGGTGAATGTGTGTGTATATAGAGAGGCCAGTTTTTGCCTCCTAAACTCCTGCAAGGAGGGAAAGTCCTTAGCCTCTCAAGACTGCTGCCTTAGGAGGGTTGAGAAGAGTGTCTATGCTACTAAGGCCTGCTGTCTGTGGAGGAAATATTTTAGGAAAGGCCTAGTTCATGCTTCTCGGGCCAAATGCCTGGAGAAGAAAGCTGAAACTGAAGGAGAGTTCTAATTAGTCATATTGGCAGGCTCAGATTAAAGGGTCGCTACTACAGAATGTTTGTCTCACCTTGAAGGTCAATTAATAGCCTGTGTAGGGGCTGAAGATATTTAATGGTATGTCTGGCCTACATAATCTACAGGCCTCTATATATACATACAGGCCTCTCTATATACACACATCCACCCAAGATAATGCTTGGAAGACAATAACCCTTCTAGAAGGTCAGCCTGAATATTTATTTCCATCCCCAGCATGCAAGAGTTCAACCATGGCCTGTGGCAGATGCTACTGAACAGAAGGAGTTTTTGCTGCTGTTTTGGGGTGTCCTGTACCCCCATCCTCTAGATATATTAGTCAATAAAATCTTCAAAGAGGGGGGGGCCTGGCTTGGATGGCTTCCGGTACGGATGTGTCTCTCTGAGGCTCCCAGCCCGGCCTACCTGCACACCGTTGATTCCTGCATAACAGCGCCATTAACCATGGGCAAACCCCGCAAGAATAAAGAAGCTGACCCCGTGGACATTCTACCAGGTCCTCCTCAGCTCCCCCGCTGTTCATCACGGAGTATTTCAGTCACGGAGCTCTGGTGGGACCACACACGGCCAAGATGGCGCCGGCTCCATGCACAGCCCTCTCCTCCACCACGAGCCCCTCCGGGACACAGGACTTACAGCAATGGCTCTGAGAGGGATCTCCTGGCTGCTCATGCCCCAGCTTCCCCTGCTAGCTCCCTGATTGGGGCCCCCGCTCCCTCTGGAGGACACCTACTGGAGAGCCTCTCGCAGCTGTTCCCCCCTGCCTTGAGGAGCCCCCACCATCTCCATCTGTATTTACCACCCAGCCATCCTCCTCCTGGGACTGATCTATCCCTGAATGGGACCCCCGCTCCCTCCCACAGCGATCCCAGGCTCACAGGGACAGAGACCCCTCTCTCTCTCCGCATCAGAGGGATCCATCCCAGGCTCTAGTACCTCCCCAAGCTCCACAGTCAACGGGGCTCCAGCGGGCTCATTCACATGCAGAGCGCCCGCAAGGATCCTCCAAGAAAACAAAGTTTAAAACTATCACTCCCCCCCCAACCACCCCAGGGAGGCTACCCCCTGTCAACACCTTATCTGGCCCCAGTGCAGGACTTTTATGTCCACACCGCAAGGGACTCTGATGCAGAACTCGAGGCGTACACATCCTGGCGAGACTATGTCCTCTGCATACCCACAAAGCAGGACTTCCGTATGCTCATCCAAGAAGTACGCATAACCTGCAGATCAGAGATTAACATGCTACGCACTGATCTCCACCAGCTATCTACTAAAGTCACATCTCTGGAGGAAGAAGCCTGCGACACTAAGCATGAACAAATACACGAGCGCCTGGCCTCACAAGCCTCTACTCTCAGGGACTTTCAACGCCATCTCGAGGACCTCGATAATAGAGGCAGGCATAACAACATCAGGGTCTGCGGTCTCCCAGAGGCGACCCAGGACGAAGATTTACCTACAACTCTGCAAGCTATTTTCAACAATATACTGGGCCGCCCAGAACACCAAAAAGTTAAATTAGACCTAGCCCATCGCGTCCTCCGCCCTCGTGGATCGGCGTCCAGACCACGGGACGTGATCTGAAGGTTACACAACTACACCCTCAAGGAGGACATCATGAGAAAAGCGCACAACATGCACACTATTGACTTTCATGGCGCCTCCATACAGCTCTTCCCGGATCTGTTGTGGATTACCCTCCAGCAACGACACTCCTTACAACCACTTCTCACCTCACTAAGAGAACATGATTTCCGATACCACTGGGGTTTCCCCTTCAGCCTCAGTGCAAAGAGAGATGGGAGGTCCACCACCTTACGATATCATGAAGATCTCCAAACTTTCTGCAGAAAACTGGATATACCGGTTCCACCCACTCCTGGCTGGGACCCCCTACAGGCTATTCCGCCTCGTCCAGATCCCTGGATCCAAGTTATCGGAAGAAAGCGCCCGAGGCCGCATCCCACTGGCCTCCCCCCGCCACCCCACCAGAGATAAACCTCTGCTTCTCCGAAGTCCCTTTTCACACTGGTGACTTGTTAACTGGCTCTTTTCACCCTACTCTCCCCATAGGGCTCCTGAACGGGACCTGCTAGCCCCCTTAACCAATTGCTTGGACTTATCTAACAAGATTATATGCCTATGATCTTACTTTATATATTGATATGGTTACAGGTACTCAATAGGACCCCCTCAGATTACAGGTGTACCCCCCCACCCATCCTCCCCCCACACCCATCCTCCCCCCACACCACCCTTTTTCCTCCCCCCCACCATACAAGGGGGTGATACACTAAGCCTGGGAGGACCCCCCCCCCAGGTGCTCTTTTGTGGAGCACCGGGATGGAGGACATACCTGTCCCAAATCCTGAGGCCTCTAGATCACACCCCCTTACTACTGATCCCTCCGAGCAAATAGTTCTATCAGTTCCTTTTGGGTAATAGTTATGGTTATAGATACAGCTAATACCAGTTGATAAATGCAGGTTCATTTCTCATTTCTAATTGCAATTGCAGGCAGGCCTGGGAGAGGGTCACTCCTACTCTGGGTCTACCACTCCCCCCCCCCCCCCGGGGGATCTCTGAATGGCTCCCTACTCCATTTTTTCTGACGGTAGTTTTTTTGCCCCTCCCCGTCAGGAGGAGCCCTCCGGAAACTCCCAACCTGCCATCTTTTCTAGGTGGGTTATACTGTGATTGGTTTACCAGATCTGATTTTGTACTGAATCTTATGTTTTTTTTTATGCCTCCTCCTCCTCTCTTCTACTGGATCCTTTCCTCCTTTTTCTCTTCTATTCTTCAACCTCCTGGACACCTCCTGCCTCTGGAGCTTGGATTCCATCCACAAGGTCGTGAATCTCCGAATTAAAACTGTCCCGGGGAACCGACCCGTAAACCTCCTGAGCACCTGGACACCACCAAGCCTGCTGGGTAAGCTACTTCCTCCCCTCCCATCATACTCACTATGATTGACATACTATCACTAAACGTGAAAGGCCTCAACTCCAATATCAAGCGGAGACTAGCTCTACGAGAGTTCAAGCAGTCATCATTTTTATCCAAGAGACACATCTCGCTAAAACCGGCACCATGGCATTCGACCTTAAATATTTCCCTCATATATACCTGGCCTCCAACCTATGCAAACGAGCAGGGGTAGCAATCCTTTTTAAGCAGGGCTCCCCTTTTCAGTTACAATCCCTGTACTCAGATCCACTAGGGCACTATCTTATTCTTAGAGGTTCCTGGAAGGGAACCAATCTCACTTTATGTAACATCTATGCCCTGAACACCAATCAAAATTCCTTTCTGTCCAAAGTGTATAAACAACTATTTGCGGCTCCCCACCATGTTCGACTCGAACATTGGCTGTTCGGCCGTTCGCCGAATTTCGAACATTATGGGCCATTCGCGCCAAATTCGAGTGGCGCGTCACGGCCCATAATTCACTGCAGTGCATTGCTGGCTGATGATTGGCCAAGCATGCACTATGACCCACTATGATGCTTTGGCCAATAACAGCACAGTCAGCACAGAGAGCCATAATTGGCCAAAGGAAGGGTGCCTTTGGTCAATCATGGCTCAGGGGAGTAGGTACATGCCCCACACTTTATAAGGCCACCTGCGTGTCGGCCTTGTGTAGTGTGTTGCGGCGTGTGAGAGAGATAGAGAGAGAGAGTCAGAGTGTCATTTCATTTCAGTTAGATAGAGCAGGCAGGCGATTCAGGTAGCTGCAATCAGTGTATTTAGTATATATATGCATCCCAGGAGTTGTATATATATATATATATATATATATATATATATATATATATATATATATATATATACACTGTATTCAGTTTAGCTAGATCTCACTTCAGACTGTTCCTGTTATTCTCGCTGCAGTTTATTAAGTCAGTGTACTGTATACTGGGCTCAGTGTGCACGTAAAGCTGACTGCAGACCATCCCTATTCTCTTCCTAATAATATAGGCTGGCAGTTGATTGAGCTAAGCTGCAGTTTATTAAGTCAGTGTACTATATACTGGGCTCAGTGTGCACGTAAAGCTGACTGCAGACCATTCCTGTTCTCTTGCTAATAATACAGGCTGGCATTTGATTGAGCTAAACTGCAGTTTATTAAGTCAGTGTACTGTATACTGGGCTCAGTTTGCATGTAAAGCTAACTGCAGACCATCCCTGTTCTCTTGCTAATAATATAGGCTGGCAGTTGATTGAGCTAAGCTGCAGCTTATTCAGTTAGTGTATTGTATACTGGGCTCAGTGTGCACGTAAAGCTGACTGCAGACCATCCCTGTTCTCTTCCTAATAATATAGGCTGGCAGTTGATTGAGCTAAGCTGCGGAATATTAAGTCAGTGTACTGTATACTGGGCTCAGTGTGCAGGTAAATCTGACTGCAGACTATTCCTGTTCTATTCCTAATAATACAGGCAGTTGATTGAGCTAAGCTGCAGTTTATTAAGTCAATGTACTGTATACTGGGCACAGTGTGCAGCTAAAGCTGACTGCAGACAATTCCTTGTGTACCTATTCCAATACATCAAAGATATGTATGTATGTATGTATGTATGTATGTCTGGAAGGCCAACAAGGAGAGGCAGACACACACAGGCCAATAAAAGAGGGCAAGCAGGCTCTGTGTCTAGAGGCAACAGTGCTGGTCGTGGACATGGTGCATTCTCATCAGCATGTGGCCGTGGGACACGCTTGTCCTTTTTTTCGGCAGCTGGCCATGTTGAGCCACAACCTGCAGAAGAGTTGGTAGAGTGGATGACCATGCCATCCTCATCCTCCTCATCCTCTCTCATCAAGCTCATGGTACTTTGTCTGCCAAAGGGGCCTCTTCCCTCGGCTCATTGGCATCAGTCACACCTTCCCTAGCCCCACCATGTCCTGAGGAGTCCCCCAAACTATTTGACCACAGTGTTGGGTACATGCTGCAGGAGGATGGGCAGCATTTTGAAGGCTCCGATGATGGTACCCAGCTTAAGGAAGGCAGTTACGTGAGCCCAGAGAGAGAGGGTGCCCAAGAAGGACAGCAAACTGGCAGTCATGTTCCCCCAGCTGTAGCATACTGTCAGGTTTGCTCCAGTGATGAGGAGGGAGGGCATGATCAGGTCACTGACTCTACATGGGTGCCTGATAGGAGAGAGGAGGAGGCACATCTCCAATGAGGCAGGATGTCCTCCAGGGGCTAGCTTAAGGGCAGCCAACCGACTGCATCACACCGCAGAGCTCCGCATGTGCAGGGTGCTGCTGTCTCTGCGCATTATTCCAAAAGTTCTTTGGTGTGGGCCTTTTTTGAGACGTGTGCAACAGATCGCACCATTCCTATTTGCAACATATGTCTGAAGCGTATCTCGCGTGGCCAAAACAGCAGCCACTTGAGCACCACATGCTTGACCAGACATATGTCGACCTGCCATGCAGTCCGTTGGCAAGCATACATAAAAGACCCATACCAAAGAACAAAGCAGATCTCTCCTTGCTCCTCATCAGCTGGGATCTCCAATCCCACTATACCTTCAGTCCTCTCAGAAACCTGCACTGAGAGGAATGAAGGTGTAGAATTAGGTGTGTCACTGCCAAGTACTTGCGGACAATCTGCTATCGGTACACCAACGTCCGATTGTACCAGGCAAATTTCCCTGCCCCAGCTGCTGCACTGCCAAAAGAAGTTCGCTCCCAGCCATCCACATGCCCAGTGGTTGAATGCTAGCTTGGCTAAATTGCTAGCACTTCAACTGCTGCCTTTTCAGTTGGTAGACTCTGCCCCCTTCCGTGAGTTTGTGAAATGTGCGGTTCCTCAGTGGCAGTTTCCCAAACGCCACTTATTTTCATGGAAGGCGATTCCGGCTCTCTGCCGGCATGTAGAAGGCAATGTCTTGGCCTCGCTGGACAGGGCGGTCAGCGGTAAGGTGCATATTACCGCTGACTCATGGTCCAGCAGGCATAGACAGGGATGTTACCTATCTTTCATGGTCCACTGAGTGACTCTGCTGGCAGCTGGGAAGGATGCAGGACAGGGTGCAGTAGTGTTGGAGGTTGTTACGCCACCACGCCTCCAAAATGCTACTAGTGGTGATTCTGACACACCTCTCTCCTCCACCCCCTCCTCTTCTTCTTCCTCCATGGCCCCTACCTGTGCTGATTTGTCCTCGGAACCAGCGGTGCTCCGTAGGCGTTCAAGGGGCTATGCAAGTACGCAGGCAAAAAGATTCCATGCAATGGTTGAGCTGGTGTGCTTGGGGGACAGGAGCCACACTGGGGCAGAGATTCTGTCAGCTCTGCAGGGTAGGCTCAGAGGTGGTTGACGCCACGCCAGCTTAAGCCAGGAATGGTGGTTTGCGACAATGGCACCAACCTCCTCTCCGCCCTCCGACAGGGACACCTGACCCATGTGCCCTGTTTGGCTCACGTCCTTAACTTGGTGGTGCAGTGGTTCTTGGGCAGGTACCCGGGCTTACAGGATGTCCTGAGGCCAGGAAAGTCTGTGTGCATTTCCGCCGGTCATATAAGGCCAGTGTTTGGCTGGCTGACCTCCAAAAGGAATTTAACCTGCCCAAGAACCGCCTAATCTGTGACATGCCCACCAGGTGGAACCCAATGTTGGCCATGCTGCAGCGGCTGCACACGCAGCAGAGGGCCATCAATGAGTACCTGTGCAACTATGACACCAGGACAGGGTCAGGGGAGCTTGATTTTTTTTCCGTCAGTGGGTCATGATCAGGGATGCATGCACTGTCCTGTCACCATTTGAGGCCGTGAGGATGGTGAGCAGTGACAGTGCATGCATCCTTGACACTGTCCCTCTTGTCCACCTGTTGGAGCACACGCTGCGTGGAATAATGGACAGGGCACTTAAGGCAGAACAGAGGGAGGAAGAGGAGGGCTTCCTTACCTCTCAAGGCCTCCTTTATCCAGACAGTGTTCCTGCTGGCTGTTCTGTCCACCAGATGTCTTGCTGATTATTTGTACCTTATTTGTACCTGTGTTGTTAAATTTACATGCAAAATGTGTAATTTACTTAAGACAATCATATGTGGTGTGCAGGCTCCATCTAGCATTCCTTTTTGGTATTGCTGCAGTTCTGTTTCTTTGTTTCTTTGTATGTGTAATTAAGGAAGCTGTCAGCAAGCAGGGAATTCTGGGTAGAGACTTAACAGGAAGTGAACCAGTCACCATTCTTTTCAACACATTGCAGGAAGCAAGTCATGTCTTTCTCAATCTATTGCGATCACCCCTTACAGAACTTAAAAAGTACGTTTTTATTATCTCATCTTGTACTGTATATCGTTGTTTATGCAATGTATGCTGTATTGTATGCAATATTATACTTATTGAAGTCTATTTCTGTTATTTGTAGTTTCACCTGGCTTGTTCTAATAAAACTGAGATCAAAGAAATATGGTATCTACAATTATTGGGATAAGAAGGTTTAGCTAGCTGTCCCAGAGACAGAACACTGGCCCGCCGATCACGAAGGAGGAGGAGGATTGTGTCAGCATGGAGGTGGAGCCTAGCACTCAGCATCAGCAGCAGTCTTCAAGGGATCATTTACAGTCCCAAGAAACCCATGGACTTGTACGTGGCTGGGAGGAGGTGGCTGCGGATCATGTCGTCCTTACTGATCCAGAGGACTCCGGACCGAATGCCTCAGAAAACCTATGCTGCATGGCCTCCCTGATCCTGCAAAGCCTGCGGAAGGATCCTCGTATTTGTGGTATCAAGGAGAGGGATCATTACTGGCTGGCAACCCTCCTTGATCCACGTTACAAGGCTAAGGTTGCGGACCTTATCTTGTCGTCGCAGAGGATGAAACATCTTCGGGAGGCCTTGCAGAAAGGTTTGTGCAACGCATTTCCAGAGCCTGGGAGGTTACAAATTCCTGGTCCTGGACAACGTGTTGCTGAGGCTTCGGTCAGTCACAGAAGGAGCGGTGGAGAAGGTGGCCATCTGACCGATGCGTTCAGACAATTTTTTAGTCCGCAGCCCCAAGGTATGATCGGTTCCAGCAACCATCGCCAGTGTCTGATTTACATGGTACAGGAATACCTAGGGGCAAGATCAGACTTGGACACCTTTCCCACCGAAAATCCTCTGGGTTACTGGGTCTTGAGGATGGATCACTGGACAGAGCTTGCAAAGTATGCAATTGAGCTACTGACCTGTCCTGCATCCAGCGTTCTGTCAGAACGCACGTTCAGTGCTGCTGGAGGCTTTGTAACCGATTACAGGGTGCAGCTGTCCACCGAATCGGTTGATCGGCTGACCTTCATAAAAATTAATCAGTCTTGGATCACCAGCTACCAAGCACATGATGCTGATGTAACCGAATATTTTTTTTTTTTAATGTGAGATCCCTTCAAGACTGCATATGCTCTTGCTGAGTGACTATCCTGTTATGCTGGATGACTATCCTCTTCTTCCTCAATTTTCATGCTGATAGCTTGTAAGAAGATTTTTGGTTCTGGGCACCGCCACCAGTGGCTAAGGCCCAATTTTTCTGCCCCTATTTAACAGGGGCCTGTAATTACAATTTTTGATGCAATACTTTGCAACAGGGCTCATTCCTGCGCTCCAACTAGAGGGGTTGCAGTGTTGTGGCACCAGCACCAGTGCTTAAGGCCCAATTTTTCAGCCCCTGTTTAACAGGGGCGTATAATTACAATTTTTGATGCAATACTTTGCAGGGCTCATTCCTGCGCTCCAACTATAGTATCTGTGAGGGGTTGCAGTGTTGTGGCACCAGTGGCTAAGACCCAATTTTTCTGCCCCTTTTTAACAGGGGCATGTAATTACAATTCTTGACCTAATATTTCACAGCAGGGCCCGTTCCTGTGCCCACCAAGAGTAACTGTGAGGGCTTACAGTGTTATGGCAACACCAACATCTAAGGCCCAAATTTCTGCAGAGTATATAGGGCAGCAGGGCCGTCTTTAATATTGATTGGACCCTGGGCAAAAATTTTCTTGGGCCGCCTAATGCAGTTTTGCTCTCCACCTGCTCTGAGACATACAATAAATAGCAGCTAGACTCAAAATCAGTTTACTGAATCAGATTAGACAGTGATTACGATTGGTTGCCAGAGGTTACAGTGTATCATTACCGGTCACTGACTGGTTGCTAGAAGTTACAGCAAACATTTTGGCTCACTGATTAGTTGCTAGAGGTAACAACACATGATTTCTGCTTGTTGATTGGTTGCTAGAGATTACTGTACATCAATACTGCTCACTATTTGGTTACTGCACATCATTACTGATTGGTTGCTAGAGGTTACAGCACATCATCTCCTCACTGGCTGCACACCATGGACATCATGGACTGGACCTTGCTCATCTGTGCACGCCAAACTGTTATTCCTTCTCTGCCTACCTCTGCACACCACAAACACTACCCTCCCCCCACTAATTTGCTTACCTTTGCAGAACAGGCTGATGGTAGGCTTATGGCTTAGACATATGAATACCACCTCTGTTACATAGTACATAGAACTGTACATAGAATGCTGCCGGTCTCCCACTATTTACATATAAATGTCGCTGCTATTTACATATCAATGCCGGTATTTACATGTAAACACAGGGTCTACATGAGTCATCTGTACACAACAAGACAGAGCTGGGCAGCATTAATTACAGAACTTCACACTGAGATATTAGGACACAGCATGAGATTAAAACCTCAAGGGTCGAGGGAATTTAAACTGGGAAAGTTGGCAAGTATGAGGCAGCTGCTTTGGGCCCCACAACAATGACAGGGCCCAGGGCAGCTGCCCCTTTTGCCCTGCCTTAAAGACGGCCCTGGGTGGGTAGGAAAACACCAAGAAAGGGTTTGTGAAGTGCGGTGGGTGGGGGGAACACTGAAATAGGGTTCAGCAAGAGTGGGGGGGAGAAGAGGAGGTAGTTGGGGGAACACAAATAAGAGGTTCAGAAAAGGGGGGAGGTGAAACCTGGGTGGGTACGGCAACACCAAAAAGGGTTGGGGGGGAGTAGGGATGTGTCCCTTTTCATCTCATAGGACCTAAACCCAAACCTGGGATGGTGCCAATGACCGTGCAGGGGTAGAGAGGGAGCTGGTTGAGAGATTTGAAGATGAGAGGAAATGGGAGAAATAAATACGCCAGCGTAAAATTGCGCACATGCTTTAAAGCATCTCTGTCCTCCTTCTTTAGTGTCAAATTTGACACTGGACAGAAACCCTTTAGACTTGGTGTTTTGAGCGGGGTTGCCATAAGATTAATTTCCAGACCAATAAGGCCCCTCCTAAAAGACCATTTAAAGGACTTGAGTTAAGCATAGCTCGTGTAGTGTGTGTCGAAAATGAAAACTTATCTCCCCGTCAGGGAATCGAACCTCAGTCTCCCGCGTGAGAGGTGGGGATACTCACCACTATACTAATGAGGACCACATTGTGTACTGGCCACTGTCGCCATCTTCCTGCAGTAGAGCATATGGCTGTGGCTCTTCTCTTCCTTTATGGAGAGATCTAGGGTGTATTAAAATCCCATGGTATAGAGTAGACAGTTACCATGTCTGATATGGCCATGTTTTTTATAGGTCTTTGCAAACACCTCCAGTGGTGGTGCAATGGGTAAAGCATCTGATGTGTTATTGTGAGGTTGTCAGTTCAAATCCCTGCTGTGGCATGCTAAATTTCAGGTGGGGTGAGAAGTTATTGACTTGATTGGGTGCCAAGGATCTCCTATCTAGCCCAGTGTGGGCCAGATAAAATGGGGGGTATGGGTTGAGTAAGGGGAGGTGGAGTATAGATGGGGGAAGTGTCTGATAAAACGAGGAAATGGAGTCAGGATTGTTGGGGAGCCTTGAAAAGGGGGAGAACAGGGGAGGGATAGGGAAGAAGTAACATCGTGGGTGTGGGAACACCAAAAAGGGGAGGAGGAAGGGCAAAGTGGTTGTGGGAACACTGAAAAAGGATACGTATGTGCACCCTGAGAGAAAGAAATTGGGAGTAGGGAGGTGCTTTGGAAAACACCAAAACAGGGTTAAGGAGAGAGGGAGGAGGTCAATGTTGGACCATGGGTAGGAGGTAGACTAAAACAAAACAGAGTTCACTAGAGGGGGGTGTCAGAAGAGGTTGGTTTTACACCACAGGAAGTGTAGAGGGGGGGGGGACACCAAAACAGGGTTTAGAAGAGGAGGTTGGTGTTGGTTACTGGATTCAGAAAAGAGTGGTGTGTAGGCTTATTACCCCTTTTCACCAAAGCCCTTCTTATTTTCCACCCCCCAATAGCTTTCTCTTCTCTCTTTGCCACACTTCTATGGAACATGCACCACTGTTCCATGTTACTATGCTTCACATGCCAACATCCTCCCTTTTTCTATGGGGCACCCCAACCTTGCCTGCACCAAACCCTCCATGCTTGCTGAACCATGTTTCTTATTCAACCCCGCTCCACATAAGCCCTGCTAATTCTGCTTTCTCCAGCTATAAACACCCAGTGCCTCTTGGCCCCAACAACCCGCTCTAACCTTAACCACCTGCTGAATTTGAAGTTGGGGAAAGGTGAAAGGTATTGAATTGCTTGGGCTCAGGAATATGGGGGGATTGGGTGCAGAGGATCACCTATCTAGCCCAGTGTGGGCAGATGAAGAAAGCAAAAATTTGCATTTGCATAAAAATTACTTAGAAGCGCCAAACACCATATCTTTTTTTATCAAAGGCCCTGGAGAAAAAAATGGTGTTTTTAAATTATCCATAGGTAAAACTTTAGAGGCTACCAGTTTAAAGTTACACAGGAGGTCCAGTGGCAGAATTATTATTGCAATACATGTTAATGCATTTCATTCATCAAACCCAATCTAATCCTGAATTTTTGGCTAAAATATAAAAGATGATATTGCGCCAATTAAATAGATACCTACCATGTCATGCGTTAACATTCCCATGCTTCTTTACAGGCTGCCAGTTTAATGTTACACTGGAGGTCTGGTGCTAGAATTATTGCTGGATTATTTGTGCCCTCGGTTTGACGTTTGCGGCGATACCTCAGATGTGTGGTGCGATTACTGTTAACATATGCGTGCTGGACCTATGTATGCGTTTGCACAACAATGTTTCAATGCTGTCTCTTTGTTTTTATTTATGTAATTTGAATCAACTTTTTTGCTATCACAAGGGATGAACAGCAAAACTGGAGGTAGGTGGGCGAGCACTTAAAAGGGCTTCAGGAAGGGGGGGGGGGTAAGTGGAGCATAGGTGGGTACAGGGCCGTCTTTAATGATTGGACCCTGGCCAAAAATTTTCTTGGCCCCTCCCCCATGCAGTTTTGCTCTCCACCTGCTCTGAGACATACAATAAATAGCATGGCAGCTAGACGCATTAATAACAGAACTTCACACTGAGATATTAGGACACAGCATGAGACTAAAACCTCAAGGGATGATGGACTTTAAACTGGGAAAGTTGGCAAGTATGAGGCAGCTGCTTTGGGCCCCACAATAATGACAGGGCCCAGGGCAGCTGCCCCTTTTGCTCTGCCTTAAAGACGGCCCTGTAGGGCAGGCCCCTACTTTCAAACATCCAACTTACAAACAACTCCTACTTTCAAACAGAAGGAGACAACAGGAAGTGAGAGGAAATCTACTCCTAGGAAGGGAAATTCTGTACTTCAAGAGTTCCTTGTTTCACTAAAAACCACAATTTTTCAAAATACAATTGTCATTGGGACAGTAAGTGAGGTGAAATCTTCTGAACAGGTGCACAGACAGCAAAACAAAGGTTACAGGGGTGATAACCCTTCCCTATGTTTTCCAAAAAGCTTAAAAATAGATTTTTTGGCTGGAGCTACACTTTAAAAAATGTACCAGTTCAAAATTACAAACAGATTCTACTTAAGAACAAATCTACAGTCCCTGTCTTGTTTGGACCGCCTGTATACTGCTGTACAGAGTATATAGGGCCTGGGGGCCCCACGCTTTTTCTTTTTTTTAATTTGGGTGCGGGGTTCCCCTTAATATCCATACAAGACCCAAAGGGGCTGGTAATGGGCTGGGGGGGAGGTACCCATGCCTTTTTTCTCTATGATTTTCATCCGTATTGCCGGGACCTGACATTACATTAAAGCCACAAGCAGTTTTAAATGACTTTTACTCCTTTAGAAATGTCATTTTGTGCAGGGACAGTTCTAAACACGGGAAACACGTGCCACTTTACAGGCATACTATAGACACCCCCAGGCACGATATTTAAAGGTATATTTCACTTTTATTTTTTCACTTTAAGCATCATTAAAATCACTGCTCCTGAAAAAACATCAGTTTTTAAAACTTTTTTTGCATTCATACATGTACCCTGGGGCAGGATCTGGGTCCCCAAACCCTTTTTAGGACAATAACTTTTATATTAGCCTTTAAAATTCACACTTTTGATTTCTAACGTTTGAGTCCCATAGACTTTAACGGGGTTCGAAAGTTTGCGCGAACTATCGGTCCGTTCGCAAGTTGTGGTGCGAACCAAACCGAACCGAGGGGTGTTCAGCTCATCCCTAGTCATCGGAGGGGACTTTAACCTGACCTACTCACCATGCCTTGACAAACACTCCATAGGACATGGGAAAACCCCCATGGCCGTCGATAGAAAATCCACCCTCTTTCGCCAATTAAACGGGAAGTATGCCCTGTTGGATACTTGGCATACCGCCTACCCTTCAGCTAAACAATTCACTTTTTACTCTCACCCCCACAAGTCACACTCGCAACTGGACTACTTTTTTGTCGATGCTCCAACCCTGAGAGCCTGTACAGGCTCAGATATTCAGGCAATCTCACAGTGGGACCATGCTCTGATTAAACTCTACCTCGCACTTTCCCTGGGATCCTTTCGTACATGTCACTGGCGCTAAAATGATTTTTTACTCAAACATGACCCTTCCAGAGTGGAACTGGAACAAACCCTGAAGTTGAACTTTGCAGAAAACGGTCTTTAGAGGTCAGTGCATATCACTCTCCACTGCCCTGAAATGAAACACCAATGCAGCCTGCCGAGTCCTATTAGACAAACTCAAACACCTGGAAGCACGATTGCTCTCCTCCCCGTCCCTAACCATTCTCAGGGAACTTATAAGCATCAGGGCTGGGCTGAAGGACATAGACCTGCGTAAGATAGAGAAAGCACTGCTTAGGCTATGACAGACCTACTACGACAAGGCCAATAAACCACATACGCTTCTAGCAAGACAACAACAAGCGGGCGGCGGCTTCCTCACCCACCTTAAAGATGCAAATGGCGTCCTTCAATCCCACCCCACTAAAATTGCCCAACTTTTTCATAACTAGTATTCGACCTTTTATAACGACGAGTGTTCCACACAACCCTCCTCCCCCCGACCTATCTCAGGACATTCATTCCTACCTGGCAGACTGTGATCTTCCTATGCTCTCCTCTTCTGCCCTAACGAGTCTCAACTCCTCTATTACAGAAGAGGAAGTAACTGACATGATAAAATTTTTGCTGAATAACAAGGCCCCCAGACCAGATGGCTTACCAAACCTCTACTACAAAACCTTCCTACCACATTTGCTCCCCCACATAACAACCTTGTTTAACTCATTTCTATCCTACACATACACACCTATCCCGAGGGATATTCAAACTTCCTTCCTTACGCTGATCCCTAAACCAGGAAAAGATCATACCCTATCCTCCAACTACAGACCGATCTCACTCCTCAATACAGACTTAAACATTGTCACAAAACTATTAGCAAATAGGTTGAACAACTTCATCCCGTCACTAATCCACAAGGATCAAGTGGGATTTATTCCCCTTCGCCAGGCTGGGGATAACACTCGGAGGGTCATTGACCTCGTGGAGGTTGCAAAAAGGACCAGATCAGAGGCAATACTGCTCAGTTTAGATGCGGAAAAAGCCTTCGATAGGCTGAGCTGGCCCTTCCTGTTTGCGACTCTCCATCGGGTTGGTATTGAAGGCTCTTTCCTCCGAGCCATTACTCACCTATATTCATCCCCATCGGCCCTGGTCCGTACCCAATTCGCCTATTCCTCTACTTTCCAGATTTCCACTCGACAAGGCTGTCCACTTTCCCCTCTTCTATATGCCCTATGTATTGAGTCCTTAGCAGCCCATATCAGAAAGAACCCAGACTTTAAGATTTCCTTATTTGCGGACGATGTCCTCCTCACCCTCACGCAACCCCATGTTTCTCTCCCGAATCTACACGTAGAGCTAGACTGGTATAGTGCCCTCTCATTATATAAAATCAATAACTCAAAAATGGAAGCCCTCCCCCTCAATATACCCCACCAAACACTATCGGCCCTCTCACAAACATTTAACTACACGTAGAAGACCTCTTCCTTAAAATACCTCGGGGTCCACCTCACACCCACATACGACACTCTCTATGAAGCCAACTTCCCCCAACTATACACCTCCATCAGGGCCTCCCTGGCCAAGTGGAAATCTCTAAAACTATCTCTTTTCAGCCGCCTTGCGACCTTAAAGATGACAATTCTACCTAAACTTTTATACCTTTTTAAGACACTACCCATCCCAACCTCGCACATTAAGAGACCCCAGGGCGACTTGATAATTTTTTTCTGGAATTATAAGAGGCACCGGATCGCTAGATCGGTCCTGTACGCTCCCCGCAATCAAGGCGGCCTTGCGTTCTCTAACATAGCTAAGTATTATTTAGCTGCCCAGTTACGCTCTGTAACCTCTCGATGCACTCTCCATGCCTATAACCGATGGACACAAATTAAGAAATTATGGTTAGCCCCCATCCACCCGAATTCCATGCTATGGAGTTCTGATGTAGTGTCTGGCGGTATACAGCTACTAGGGCCAATGGCGCTTCTGCGCATGCTATGGTGGCGTGCAAAATCGACATACCCGCTTACCACCACCTCCTCCCTAGTCACCTCATTCTTATTCACACCCAATATCCCAGATAGCTTGACCTCGCAGATGTCTCACTTCTGGATGGATAAGGCCTTATTTCGCTACGGTCAATTGGTAGACTCCAGAACCAGAACCCTAAGTTCCTTCCAAGATCTGCAAGACGCCTTTAATATACCCAAACCTGGCTTTTTTTTAGTTACTTGCAAATACGGCATTATGTGCAATCTTTGAAAACGAATCTTCAATTCTCCCCCTTAACTGAATTTGAAAAACTATGTCTAGAGGGCTCGTCTCCTAATGGTATGATCTCGCACACTTATCAGCTCCTGACCACGGATTTACCACCAGCTGGACCATGGCATGCCTATATGGGTAAGTGGGAGCAGGCCCTGGGTATAGATATACCCCTGAACGCATGGCAGCTCATATGGTCGCAGGCCTCTACGCTCTATAAAGAGAAACAATATAAGATTCTATTTCATTGGTATCAGACCCCTGACCTGCTCCACTCCATATACCCCTCAGCCGACCACCGATGTTGTCGAAGTTGTAAGGATAGGGGGGCGCTACATCATATCTATTGGACATGCCCTCTACTCACTCCCTATTGGCAGATGATGCACTCCCTACTTCAATCCATCTTCGGTACTGGGGTGCCCTTCGACCCGAAAACTTTTCTTCTGGGCCTCCCACCTACCTCCTTCTCTAAACTGTCAAAAAAGCTCTTAGCCCATGTGCTAACTGCAGCATGGTGTTTGGTGGCCCTGAAGTGGAAAAAGAGGAAACCCCCCCTCACTATTCGAGCTGCACTACAGGATCAGAGATGTTAAAAGAATGGAGTACCTGACGGCCTCTCTAAATAACACTCTTGATAAACATAATCGAGTATGGGAGCCCTGGGTCCTGTTGGAAACTCCTACAACTTAATGCCCCGTAACCCTCGATTTCGCTGAGACTGCCAGTACCTATGATTAGTGCCACCCAGGTGGTGCGGAGCTTTTGGGGCAGGTGGTTGTCCTCTCTTCTTCTCTCTCCTTCACCACTTTCTATCCCGCTTCTTTTTTCTATACCTGACTCTCCTCAACCTTTTCATTATATTTTTCTCCTCCTCCATTTGTTTATGCGCCTTTATACAGGCTAGATTTTGTTGTAATATCTAATTAACATGATAATTCTGCATACTGCCAATGGTTGTAAGCTGTGCACGCCTGCATCGAACCATGCCATTGGCCAAAATGTTTGTTGATTATATGCCAGAAGTACTTTTACTGCAACAAAGCATATTTATCTGTATCTTATGTTGAAAATTCCTTTTTTTTTTCTTGAAAAATCAATATAAATTGTCAGTTCTCAAAAAAATCTTCAAAGGGAGGATTGATGGAATTCAAGTCTGTCATTCGGTCACCAACGGTGGGTTGGTGAGTGTTTTGAGGCAGCAAGAGTGGTTTAAGAACCTTGTCTGTAATCAGAACATTTTTTGAACGGGTGCAGACAATGTAGTTATTGGTACTGGCAGTTGGGCCTGGTTTGCAGGTCTCAACTGAACAAATGTGAAAAACATCCAGTTAGGTGGATGAAATTTGGATTTAAGTGTGTCAAAGGTTACCAAAGTACCTTATGACACTATAGGGTTGATTTACTAAAGGCAAATCCACTGTGCACTACAAGTGCACTGCAAGTGCACTTGGAAGTGCAGTTGCTGTAGATCGGAGGGGAAGATCTGAAATGAAGGGAAGCTCTGCTGATTTCTATAATCCAATCATGTACAAGCAAAAATGCTGTTTTTTTATTTTCCTTGCATGTCCCCCTCAGATCTACAGAGACTGCACTTCCAAGTGCACTTGCAGTACACTTATAGTGTACAGTGGATTTTCCGTTAGTAAATAACCCCCTATGCGTTTTAAAGTCTTAATACTATGTCTGGCCCATGTCCATAATAGCTGTTAAATGGGAAAGTAAAGGGTTGCCCCAAAGAGGATTATGTAGTGAAAGCTTATTGGGAGCTTGATATTTATCTTTGACCCAAACTACAAGAGTGTTTTGCACAGGTTTTGTAATGTTCAGGTTGGAGTGTGTGCCACTAAGCACTAAATTGCTAAGTTCAGAAGAGGAGCCTATAATTGCAGCTGCTAAACTAGATTATTTAGTGGTTGGGAGAACCCTCGTTGCTCTGTGGTGAAGACTGTTGCCCAATTGTATGACTGGAAACAAGGGAGCACCAGACTGCCCTTAGATAAGGGCAGTTTAAGACTTACTCTGCAAGTTTGAGTGTTTTACCAGCCCATACAAGGATTGAGATAATGATCTATTTTGTTGAAAAATGCTTTGGGTAGAGGTACATGGGAGTTTCTAAAAAAAGGAAAATTTCATAAGAAAGGTTGGTGACAGATTGACTAGATAACAAGTATTACGGGGGTGGGGGGGAATATAATATAATTGGGTAAGGTCAGTTGTGGTAACTACATCCAAGAATTTTAAGTTATTTACTGTGAGAAACCATGAATCAGACCGAGACAGAAGTACAGTTAAATCACACTTGTTTAATAATAATAAAAAAGCTAAACAGAGTAAAAGTAGTCAAAACATAGCCAGAGTTCAGGAACCAGAATGGATAGTCAGACAAGCCAAAACGTCAGGGAGCCAGAGGTGTAGTAGAACAGCAAGCAGGATCTGGAGCCAGAAGGAATGTCAGCCAAGCAAGTCTTTAACAGGAACACAGGAGAGCGTCTCTAGAGATGTGACCAAGGCGAAGGCAAAGATCATCTGGGCTGGATGGCTTAAGTAAGTAGGACTGATGAGCAGGTGAATCACTGTGGAGAGATAGGAGCTGGCAATTAGCCGACAGCTGAGTGGCCAGCTCAGAGAAGAAAGGGCTGAGCCCAGCCCTGACATTCACCCGATGTAGGGGAGTATTTATGGTCACAGACAAAAGAGTCAAGTGGTGATAGTAGATTTTATTTCAATCTATAGTTTGCTACAGTAAGAGCCAAACATTTTACTAATCAGCAGCGCTGAATGTAAGGAAGTAGATGTGTGGATGATGTACAGCATGGTGTCATCAGCATACAGCAAATTTTCTCCTCTAAGGGGCCTTGTTTCCTTTTCTAGAGTAAATTGTTCTGATAGGAAATTATTAGTTCAAATTCTAGCCATGTGTTCAGAATAAAGGAGTTGTATCCATGACATACTGTATAGTGCTCTAATAAAGGAAGCAAATTGTTAAGACAGTTGGGTGAGTTCCATCTGGGCCTGATATGCTAGCGGTGTTGACCATGATGGATTGTATCACATTATTGGTGATGATTGGAAGTTATGGAGGCCTCTCTTGCACCTCCTGCCCAACACTCCTGAAGGTGGAGACAGAGTGTGAGGGCATGGAGTGACACGAGTGCCGGAGTAGCTGGCTGTCAAACTCAGCTCTTTAAGTGGATGAAGCTGGGGGCCACAGTCCTCAGGACAGGATACTGAAGCAGCTTGGCACCAGAGCAGGAGGTGGTAGCAGAGCCGGTATGCAGGCAGCGACCGCTGGGCAACAATTCAAGGAAGCAGGCCAAGGTTGGTAACAGCTAGGCAGTGTAGTACAGAATCAGCAGGCAAAGACAAGTCCAGTAAACTGAGGTCAGAGTGATCAAATGAACAAGGTTAAGGCAGGAGCAAAGGATCAGGTCTCAGGAATACAGGTGCAAGCTGAAGACCACTCAGCAACTGCTCGTGGTGACAGACCAGTTAAAATAGGCCACTGGGTGGCAAGTGTGCATGCTAATTGGTATGCGCACATGCATGTGTGCATGTGCGCGCACGAACGTGAGCATGACGAACTGGAATAGTACCTCTAACATTGCCAATTTGCCTAGAGAATGAGCATGTGAGCAATGCACACGCCAACAAATGTAAGCATAAGCCCAGGCTTGTTTTTTGGTGCTGGGAATTCGGTTTACCTTACAGATTTTTCCATAGCTAGCCAAGCCAAATGACAGCCAGTTTTCTCCCCTTGCTCAATTATACACTGAACTTAATGTAGTAGTTTTTATTCCTAGCTGTGGATATACTGTTTGTAAAAATAGAGCTTCTCTATTTGCAATGCATCATAATTTTGGGGATTTCGGGTTTGTATGTATTCAGCCTCAAAACATTTAACTCTATCCTCTGCCTCAGCTATATTTGATTTCAAGTCCCTGTGGATTTTACCAACAATTGATTGATATTGTCCCAGGATACATGCTTTGGATGCA
The DNA here is from genome assembly GCF_042186555.1 of Aquarana catesbeiana. Lineage (NCBI taxonomy): Eukaryota > Metazoa > Chordata > Amphibia > Anura > Ranidae > Aquarana > Aquarana catesbeiana. Next base: position 241,164,473 of record NC_133332.1, on the reverse strand, counting down.
TCCCAAAGTATGTCATGTGAAACAGAGTCAGTTCACCCATTCTCCAGAAGCACAGCCTGAAGGTCAGAAATCCAGAATCTGGGCAATCTCCAAAACTTATTTGATGAGTCTCCTGCAAGATTAGTCTGTAGTTTTCTGAAAATTATTTTTATTGGGTTTCAAGTTCACATACAAAACGGAGCCTATCGGGCATACCAGGCTCGGTCCACATACATCACAATAAAGCAAACAGTATAAAAAAATAAAACCTTAACAGTAGTGCCGCTATTGGCACTAGAACAACTCCACGCTCCAGTACCTTCTGAGATTGTTAGTATATTGTAGATGTCAGCTACTCATTAAGCAACCTTTAACAAAGATGGAAGTCACAACTCTTAGACATGTGGATTGGACGTGGGTTCAACTGCGTATACACGTTCACCTAGTCATTTGTAAGGTAATCCACTAATTAGGAGATTCAGGGTCAGTATTAGTAGACAGGTCCTCTACCCAAGTGTCCCAAACCTTGCTGAATTTTTTAGGACATCCTTTCGCTAAATAGGTTGACTTGTACAGTGGTAAATTAACATTAATTAATTTTTTCCACAGGGTAAGGGTTAGAGCAGATACGGATTTCCACTGTAAAAGAATAATTTTTCTTGCATAGAACAATAATAATCCTATCAGTGTCCTAGAAGCCCGAAGATGGGCCAGAGTGTCCACCAAACCCAGCAAAAAAAAACTCCACTCTCTGGGGCACATGAATAGTGGTCACAGAGTGTATGATTAGTGTGTAGTTTAACAAGAGCATATTTAGATATGTACCATGGCAGAATAGAACTCTTGCATATTTTGGTAAGGACAGCATTACTAGTGCAGCGCTGGTAGATTTATGATCTACCAACTGATAGGTAAATTTAGTAAATTACTCGTTAGGGGAGTGAGATTTGCCTCTGTTCCAGCTTGGCTGACGTTGCGTGTGGTTCCACACTGAGCCGGTGGGTGTCGCTGTTACCATTGGCTAGTGTTGGAAAGGCAAAGCGTCGAAGCGTCTAAGTGCTCCTCTGTCCCGGAGGCAACTCGGTGGAGGTGGTCCTCCGAGTTGCATTCTGGGAGAGGGTATTTATGGGACAGACGCCATGTTTGGGGTTCATTTTTCAGACACCTGCTGGCCCTCCTGGCCGACAGGTATGCTTTAGAGTGCTACCTTGTGGTCCTCCGTCACGGAGGCCTGCACCGCTGCGGCGCGTGGATGGGCCCAGAAGCATGTCTGGGGTCTACCACAGCAGCCGAGGAATGGTCCTGAGCTGTCTATCCAGAGTGAAGAAGCTGGACAACCGAGAAGATCCCAGGGGAGGACCCATCATGGAAGGATCATGCAGAGTGCTGGTCTGGAGAGGGGCCTGGTGACTCGGTTGGAGGACGTATCCTAAAGTAGTTCTACAGCATAGTACTGCCGGGTTGGCTTAGAGGTCCAAGTACTGTGTCTGACATTCACCGTAAAGTTTAATACATACTGTTACAGAGGATTGTATGGATTAATTTCAAGCAAGTCTGTGGCAGAGACTTTTGTTCGTGCTACGTACTGGCTGCTAGGCAAGTGAGAGAGGCCTATCCAGGCGAGCAAAGATTGTGTCCCACAAGGGCATTGCATCCGATTACAATATTCAACTTTAAAGGATATTCTCAAGAATCCTAAAGAAAGGTATTTGAGCTTCCCTGTAGCTTCCCTCCTGCCTCTTTCCTGCTACTTCCTTTGTTACTTGGTTCAATAAAGCATTGAAAATGTATTCAAGTGTTGGTGCTTTTATGGTCCAGAGGTAAACTCAACGGAACCCTAGACCCGGTGCCGGTGAAGCAGGGGTGTCGAGAGTGAAGGTAACAAGCCCGCTTAAACCAGCAGCTCCATCGAGAAGTTTATCCAACCTAGGACATGGGGTCACGTTGAAATCACCTGCAATAGGTTTTTTTTTTTTCACATAGCAATTTTATTGATTTTCAAAAATTTTCAACAAAGGTATTAGTTAACTTACATGAACCAAAGCAAAGTGTACACAAAAGCAATCCACTTGAGGTGAGAGCAAAATACAACAACCATAGTCAATGGTACTGCAGATATATTTCTATGCTGAAAAAGGTTTCAGTGCAATATATACTAAGTCATCACTAAAGTGGTGGTGTAATTTATAACAGTTTTTGGATAGTAAAGAAGAAAGGAAAGAAAAGAAGAAGAGGTAAGAGGAAAATAAATAAATAAATCTTCGCGGTGACTAGTTCACTGGTTCAAGGTGGGTCCTCCTTCCAGACTTGATTGTGAGCCTCCAACCTATCTTGTAATCTAGCGGTCATTCTCTCCATCAACCTGCAATAGTTTCATTGTCCATGGAGTATTGTACCACTAGTGGGATAATTCTACATAGTATCTGGATATTGGTCAGTAGGGGTATGCATATTCTGATCAAGACCAATTCCATACAGTCCATGGGAAAAGAAAATTACATATTTCTATTATGGGTTCGATCTGATGTTCAAATGTTAAAAAGGAGGAGACTTTTGAACTAAAACACTGAACCCCCTAGCATAAGTGGAGTAGGTAGCAATAGTGGTGGCCCGTGTTTTTTTGTTGGGGGAGGGCCGCAAACAACCCCCCCGCGGCGGTGATGGATAAAGCATTGCATCGCCGCATCGCTCGAAAAGTGGAGGGGGTGGTGGCCGTGGATAGAGGGGGAGGCGCTCGGTTGGCTCTAATGGACGGGCCACCACTGGTGACCAACCAAAGCCTTCTTGAGACTCAGCACTCTATTTCTCAATCGGTGGGTTTCATGAAGTATGAAAATACGTGAGTTATGTGATTTGAGGAATCAAGGACACAGGCAACGCTTAATCTTAAAGCTTGGTCCCTTGGCATTACAGAAGATGATTTTAAGTGGTGTCATGAGCAGAACTGAGTATTATTTCACCCCAGTGACCTGAGACCAGGCTGGCACAGTATAGTAGCTATACAAATATATGAAATGTGAGACAGCAACACAATGCAGGTGCATATAAATGCTTTTGCATAATTAGTTGCAATTTAAAAAAATAAACGAAAAAAACCCCAAAAAACTACAAAGGTCTTTACCCATCCACCTCTCTTGCCCTGCTAAACTGAAGTAAGCTTGTATCCTTAAACAAAACAAGGTGTATTACCATATTGGGTAGTGATCAAAATGCATTGGAAGATGAAAAACAAGCATTCTCCAAGTAGGAGATGCTGCCAAACTGCTCAGACTTAGCGGAGGGTACAATTCTTATGTTACAAACTGAACAAACATGAATAGTAAGACATAACCGTGTGAAGCAACGATTTCACACGAGCCATCCATTGTTCCTGAGTGCGGCTCTGAGCAGATGTATACAGTAGTAATTCTCCATTTTCTCAGTGTAAGATGGAGGTGTTAAAATACCATCATTTCTTCACCTGAAAGGTTGTGGAATGCAGGAGAGATGCAGGGTGAGTTTTCTATGGAAATGTCAGGATTTGCATTTTAGAATAACAGAGAATTTGTGGCTTCTGGAACACTGACAGCACTGCACAGAGGTAAAGGCTGACGGTGTCTGTCTTAAAAGCTTACATTTGTATTAAAATTATTTAAAAAATATCAGCACTAGAGACAGTACTTCCAGTATAACCAAATTGGGGGTTAATAAAGTCAAGGGACCTGTCTAAGGCACTTAAGAGTGCCGACTGTGCCGACTATGCTCACCCTTTCCACCCCCCACCCCTCTTGTAGCCCGGTATTTAACTGGAAGGAAAGGAGCAGCTGCAGTCTCACTGCGTTGTTGCTGCTTGGTGTGTATCCACAAAACACTTCTACACAGATACAGCCAGTGTTATCTCTGGATCCACTAGAGGGTGTCTGGGGGAACATGGAGTACAAGAGAGACTCTAAGGAAAATTGTGGAGGTTTGTGGGAATTGTAGTTACTACAGGTTGGCTGGAAAACTACAATTCCCAAGAGAGAGACATTAAAGAGCATGGACAGTAGTGACTTTCCTGGGTTGAAGGAGGAAGAAGGCTGTTTTTCTGCAGGGAGACCAGTGCTGATACAGACCATAATCCACCTGAGTGCAGTGAGGGCAGTAAGCGGGACATCTTTATCTGAAAGCAGGTAAAGCAGAGCGGCGCTGTACTTGAGCTTTGAAGCCTTGGGAGCCTGCTGTGCAGTAAAGACCTACATGCTGAGGATATAGCCAGAGATTAAGAGGGAAGCCTTTGCGCCTGGTGCTGTGACAGGAAGCCTCTGTTTATACAGGACTGGTGAGTGGCCACTGGCCAACCTTACAATGCAACCTGAGGGACAGCCTTGCTGGCTAGGAACACTTGATTTTTGCATGCATCAGCTCCTAAAGGGACACGACCTAGACTGCTCCAACATAAGGTTTTGGGCCCCAGCAAGCTGGCCAGCAAAATGTTTAGTACATGTGGATTACTGACTGCTGACCGTTGCTGTGGTAACCACCCATTGTCCCTCTCCACCCCCTTAGCTAGGCCACCCTGTGCAAGTGAAGGAAAGAGGTGGATTATTAGGTGTTCATTGTTTGCAGTTTGCTATTCGTCTCAGTTAATCACTATAATATTACTGTTTGCTAATATTTGATTGTTAACTCTGTTATAATCTTTGATGGTGTACTAATTTCAGTATAACCTTTTCTTCCTGACCTCTTCTTGCTCACACCATATATAACATACCTGACAGATACTTACACAGGTCTGTGTCATTTTCTGGTGTATATATGTTGCTGTGTTTGGGGGTATTTATACGCTTAGGTATCTGCATCTATATCTTTAGCCCAATCAGGTGTAGCAGAAAGTACAAAGCTTGTTAGCAGAGTCATGACTGAGAGACCTGCAGAATGCAGAGGCTCTGATTATCTATAAAATATTAAACACTTGACCAATCCACCTTCCAAAATGACCAGGCGACACATTTTATTTGGAGTCGAATGGCCATAACTGCCTTTTATTACAAACCAATAAATACAACATTCACAAGAAAACAAGCTTAATTCATATAATACAGTCAATGCATAACAAATAAACCAACCTCAGCTTTGAAGGCCTATATACTCACGATTAACCGGTTGTATCTGCCACCCAAATCAAAGGCCCCCAGACGCAACTACACTGGCTCAGGGACAATTAACCACTTACGTACTACACAATACAACCTAATTAATACCCCGATGTTACCACCGTATTGTTAGGAAAGGACACCCATAGCTCAGATGGGCCCAATCCACAATTTTCCACAGATATTTAAACAGTACCGCCTTCAAATACCCAATAGACCCCCTGCCTGCTGCTATGACAAGAAAATAAAAGGACCAAGAAATTGAATGGCAATCTAACAACATAAAACCCGAAAACCCTCTACGAGTACCCCAGCACCTTGAGAAAGTAGGAGGCTCCCCCAAACCAAAACAAATGAGGGAGGGAGGTTGGGGGAAAACTGTCTGATGCTGTGATGAGCTCTGACTGAGCTGTGACACGATCCCCCTGTTAGCAGAGTACTACAATCATGCTGGAAGCTTGTTGTATGCAATAATACGGCTTTACTTTCTTGGAGAAATATCAATGCATGTCTTTACAGAATGGAGAAACATGAACACAGGAACAAGGAGCATCCCAGTACATAAAGAGAGGATAGACAAACATCCTGTTATATCATAGATAACATAACTATACCTTATAATACTACAGCGCCATCTGCTGTTTAGACAGGCATAATGCATATGCAGTATATAGCCAGTTTATAAACAACTTTGCTGTTGTACTTTGTCAACACCCCCTCCCCCTCCTCTCTATCCACCACGTGACACATCCTCTGCCTTGAACTCTTCAATCTGCTAAGCAGCCTGCATCATATCAAAATCACCCACCAATACTCCGCCTCTTCTGCAGGCCCCAGTCATGCCGGCCCTCCTCCTAGTTTCACTCAGCTCCAGGCCATATACTTGGGCATGAGAACAGAGAACCCGACACATCAAGCAACTCCTTCGGGGGTAAGTTCTACACTCCAGTCATAGAAGCATTGCTTCCATGAATAAAAAAAAAACGATCTATGAATGGAGGTAGTTTTTCATTCATCTGCCCTGATGAATGGCTGTGACAGGTTCTTCGGCGCTATTAACCCACGGATTATGGCTTTTGGGTATGTAAGGGGGCAGAGGACAGGGGATTTCAAATATAACAGTCTACACCAACACAGGGGACACTTCAGATTAAATGTAAGTACTGTTACATGTACTATTTTTTCAAAAAAGTTTTACCTAAACTTAGGCTTTAAGGTAGAAGGCCACTTTAGCTGCTTATATCAGGTATGGCAGGTAATACTTTCAGAATGATTGCAAAGGCTGTTTACAGCTGAGCACAGTGAGGGGAATTTACTATAAATGGAGCAGAAAGAATCTGGAATATCTGTGCGTGGCAGCCAAACAGCTTCTAGCTTTAATTTTTAAAACTTAAATGAATAAGCTGAAGTTAGAAGCTAATTGGTTACTATGCCAAAAGTTGTCTCTTCCCAATCTACACAGAACTTTAATTAAAAATTGACAACCAGCTACTTGATGTAAATTTGTAATCTTCAGCATAGGCACTCCTGCAACTCAATATTTGATGATTCTAAAAGCACATAGCCTTATTTTCTGTGACCTTACTTGTGATATATATACTGCCTTGAATTCACCATTAACTCATTTTAAGAGTACCTGCTTAGCAAATTTTCAGCATTACCTCCTGGGTGGGCTGTTGTAGAAATTCACATTCATCATTCATGTGGATTAAGTTAATTAGTTTGAAAAATAAAATTTCAAAGTGTTTTATGGCCTTTGGCACCCTCTGGGAATTACGGGATTATTACACTAGGGAAGGTGAAAATGAAAAGAATTGTTTTCAGGGTAGGAAGCCATGAAACTGCGACTTTTTTGCAACCAGATGTCATCTGTGGACAATGGTATTATAAACAGATTGACTTATTTCATTAATTTACATCCTTTTAAACAAAGAAAGATATGCAACCCCTGTGCCCTGTAATTATTAGATTTTTCTCTATGATTCATTGAGCTAAACTGATATGCCCCGTACACACGGTCGGATTTTCCGATGGAAAATGTCCGATCGGAGCTTGTTGTCGGAAATTCCGACCGTGTGTGGGCTCCATCGGACATTTTCCATCGGATTTTCCGACACACAAAGTTGGAGAGCAGGAGATAAAATTTTCCGACAACAAAATCCGTTGTCGGAAATTCCGATCGTGTGTACACAAATCCGACGGACAAAGTGCCAGGCATGCTCAGAATAAATAAAGAGATGAAAGCTATTGGCCACTGCCCCGTTTATAGTCCCGACGTACGTGTTTTACGTCACCGCGTTCAGAACGATCGGATTTTCCAACAACTTTGTGTGACCGTGTGTATGCAAGACAAGTTTGAGCCAACATCCGTCGGAAAAAATCCTAGGATTTTGTTGTCGGAATGTCCGAACAAAGTCCGACCGTGTGTACGGGGCAATAGACATGTAGATATAACTATGTCTGGGGGCATATATATATATATGGGATACAGAACTTCCATTCAGTTTGTCTTAAATTCCGTGCCTTACATTCCAAGTATGTCTTAGACCAGGGGTCTCCAAACCCCGGTCCGCGGGTCGGATGTGTTTTGCCCGGCCCCCACCTTGCCCAGACTCTGGCAACACAGCACTGCCGATCTGCTGGATTTTAAAAGCAGCTGCTGTTATCGGCAGTAAATGTCTGGCAGGTCCAGGACAAAATGCAGCTCCCCGCACACCCTCCCGTGCTGACAGAGGATTGGCTGCTGTGCTGAGGATTGGCTGTTAGGAGGTGACATCATCAGAGCAGCACCTCCCGGCTTCCCGCCCGTTGTTTGTATTAGGAATCCTTCCACCTTACAGCCTGCGTGTGTAGCAGTGGGCAGGAGTCGGGAGGTGCAGGGGAGCTGAAGTCGGCTCCTACAGTGAAGTCGGCTTTTACAGGCAAGCCTCAAATGGGCATAAATCTGCACACATACATCTGCTGGGGACACTAATAATGGGCACATCTATGCTTGGGACACTGATAATGAGGAAATTTATGCTGGGGACACTGATAATGGGGAAATCTATGCTGGAGACATTGATAAGGGGATACTGATAATAGGGACATCTATGCTGGGGAAACTGATAATAGGGAAATCTATGCTGGGGACACTGATAATGGGGACATCTATGCTGTGGACACTGATAATGAGGAAATCTATGCTGGGGACACTGATAATGGGGAAATCTATGCTGGAGACATTGATAAGGAGATACTGATAATAGGGACATCTATGCTGGGGAAACTGATAATGGGGAAATCTATGCTGGGGACACTGATAATGGGGACATCTATGCTGGAGACACTGATAATGGGGAAATCTATGATGGGGACATCTATGCTGGGGACACTGATAATAAGGACATCTATGCTGGGGAAATCGATAATGGGGACATCTATGCTGGGGACACTGATAATGGGGAAATCTATGCTGGGGACACTGATAATGGGGACACAGATAATGGGGAAATCTATGCTGGGGACACTGATAAGGGGATACTGATAATAGGGAAATCTATGCTGGGGAAACTGATAATGGGGAAATCTATGCTGGGGACACTGATAATAGGGACATTGATAACAGGGACACTGATAATGGGGAAATCTATGCTGGGGACACTGATAAGGGGATACTGATAATAGGGACATCTATGCTGGGGAAACTGATAATGGGGACATCTATGCTGGGGACACTGATAAAGGGGACAGCTATGCTGGGGACACTGATAAAGGGGACATCTATGCTGAGGACACTGATAATGGGGAAAACTCTGCTGGGGACACTGATAATGGGGAAAACTCTGCTGGGGACACTGATAATGGGGAAAACTATGCTGCGGACACTGATAATGGGGAAAACTATGCTGGGGACACTGATAATGGGGAAAACTATGCTGCGGACACTGATAATGGGGAAAACTATGCTGGGGACACTGATAATGGGAAAAACTCTGCTGGGGACACTGATAATGGGGACACTGATAATGGGGACAACTATGCTGGGGACACTGATAATGGGGAATCTCAATGGGGACGCTGATAATGGGGAAACTTATTGGGGAAACTCTGCTGGGGACACTAATAATGGGAAACTCTGATGGGGAAACAGATATGGGGGACATTGATATTGGGGAGATTCTGATGGGGACACAAACGCGCAGAAGTTTTCGCCCCCCGAATACTTGTAAAATCTACAATGTGGTCCTTGCGTTGAAAAGTTTGGAGACCCCTGTCTTAGACAATTGGCATTAGGTTCAAGAATTATCTCTCCAGAATGGGCACACTTTGCACTTAGGGGCATTTTTAAAACAATGGGGAGAAATGTTTTTGCCCATCACAACTAATCAGGTTTCATCTTTATACAAACTAGAGAAAAGAATGGTGTCCAGAAAAGTCCTATTTTCCTAGTTGCCTAAACAAAGTTTCTGGTGTTCAGGAAGAACCAAATGATGGAGTGCCCAGACCCTCATCTATAGGAAACAACTTTACCAGTAAGATGTGAGAAGTTTTCATGATCCCTTGGACTACACAAAAAAAACACACTAGATGACTTTTGCAGTCCCATGTCTGAAGCGATAACAACTTATGTTAAACATTCCTCAAGACAAAAATGAATTTTCGTCAGATAAAAATGAACTTATCATCTGTGGGGACAAAGTTTGGTTTTACAAAATAATCCATAAACCAACAAACACAGCATAATGCACCACAAAGGAACCCTTAAAATAAACTTTCAGGTCTCGGGGAACCCCTGCAAAAACAAAAACTGGAGGTCAGTAGGAAAAATGTCACTTGTGGCCCGTGGGAAGAATGTCAGCATCATTGGCATCATACTGCTGTCTCTGTCAGGTAGCATTGGTCCTGAAACTATGAAGGCATCATCAGATGGGAGGTCAATCAGCCAAAACTCAAGGAACCCCTAACAACCACTGGAGAAACCCTAGAGTTCCACAGAACCCTGGTTGAGAATAGCTGATTTAGACAAATAATGAAGAGGACTTGCAGGAAATCTAGCTCCAGTAAATATTATGATCATCAACGGTTATTAAAGTTGTTGTAACCCCCCCAAAAAAACACATGCTCCTGACCCTTTAACACGTGAGATATAGCACAGTGCTTTTGCCATGTCAATTGTCCCTTTCTCCCTTTCTATGTTGTACTATACCTGGTTGATCCTGCCTGTTCCTGTCTTCCCCTCTGTTAATGGACCACATTTATCATGGCTGCTAATCTCTGATAGCGTGCTCAGTTTACGTGTCTCCATCATCCAGCTATCTCCTCAATGTCTCTACATCTCCCCCTCCCTGTCAGTGTCATAGTCTGTGTAAAAAGCAATCTCCTCCCCGCTCCTCCCCTCTTCTCTTTTAGGAAAACACACACACTGTATTGAACAGGAACCTAAAACAGAGAGAATCAAAGTAATTAATACATGTGACTTTACAACCACTTTAAGTTGATAAGGTTGAAAATAAACAAAAAGTTGGGTAAAGTTCCTCAGAAAAATGTGTTAGCATTCATAATGTAAGTAAAACCCCAGCTAATACTTTTTCAGGTTTAAAAAATGGAGGTGGTTTAGAACCCTTGTCAGGAATTTACTGTTTTCTGTGTCCCTATTATGAACATTTCTTCTCACCTTGAGTCACTGATACATGACAGAACGTGAGTGGACATATCTGCTACAGGAAAGAAATCCCACCTCTTCTAGTTCAATTACAGGATACTAGGATTGTACCGATACCGGTATCTGTGCCGATACTAAGCATTTGCACAAGTAACAGTACTCGTGCAAATGCACCAATACCTGAAACCGATACTTTCAGGCTCGGTTCTTTCGGCTGTCAGTGGGATTCCCCAACTTACAGCTGAAATGTAAAAAAAAAAAAAAAAAAGCCATCAATTATTAGTTGTTAAGGAGCGGGGCCACCACGTCCTTAACAAACGATGACTCATTGAGCTGTCAGTGGGGCTCCCTTGTTGACAGCTGAAGTGTTAAAGCGGAGTGAGTGTGGGTGAAAAAAACTTACCTGTCCAGGGAGCCCGTGATGTTGGGACCAAAATCTGACCCGTCCATTGGATCCGGATGCAGGCGCCGGCATCCTTACTAAGGGAAACAGGAAGTGAAACCTTGCGGCACAGACTGTTTCCTACTGAGCATGCGCGAGTCACGCTGTGCTTTCTGAATGGTCCTGCTGTCTTTTGGGGCCTGTGTGTCTCCCAGAAGGCAGCAGGGGGAAGGAGGAGGAGCCCTAAATAACATAGGTCGCCGTGGCGCTCTTACATAGAATTGGGAGCGGGTACCTGTTTTTGACAGATATTCACTCTCCCCCGAAAGGGCCAAATGTGGCACCAGAGGAGGGAAGGAAGTAGATAAGCGGAGCTTCCACTTTTGGGTGGAACTCCACTTTAAAGAAGTCCAGCAATTGGGTCTGTCAAAAAAAAAAAGCAGCCAGGCAATGTATAATAACAACATTGCTCAGCCACTGAAATAAGCTTAGTGGCGCTTTAGCGCTGTTTAAGCGGCAATTTTGTGCCACTTTTCAGCTGCTAGCGGGGTGCTTTTAACCCCCAAAAAAGGTTAAAAACTCAGATTTTGCTGCGCTTTCAATCCGCTTTTCAGGTGCTTTGAAAGCGCTGCCCATTAACCCTTAATTTACGCTAATGAGCCTGATTAACTACTTATTCTCCTCCATTTAATTATTATTTTCCTGCTGATTTTTTTTGTTTACTTACTGTGTGTGCCTTGTTGCTAGGGTGTACCTTGTAATCTGCCTCTTCTGGGCCTCAGCGCCAAACGTCATATCCTGTGGCGCCTTGGCTCCTGGGAGATGTTTGTCATCGTTCCCAGGAGTCAGTGGGCATCACCGCAGGATTGCATTGCCATAATAACGGGGCAGGCACTTCCTCCGTCGCCCCCCGTTGTTATGGCAACAAGATAATCTTCCTGCGCTACGCCCTGTGTAGACTGCGCACGCGCGAGATCAGGAGGTGCATGCTGTGTAGCCAGCAGCACCTTATCCCAGAACAGACTCCTAGTGGGCTTCACATGCCCACAGTGAAGATGGAAGTGCTCTGCAATGAAGAAATCAAGCGTGAGTAAATAAAAAAAATGGGAATTGAACAGCGATTTAATTAATCACGCACATTAAAGTATTTGATCCAGTATAGCAGATTGGGTTAAAAAAATAACAGTTCTGGGTGGAACTCCACTTTAACTAAGGTTTTTACAGCTGCCCGATTTTCTTCTTCAGTCAGCCTTTCATTTTGAAATACTTTATTTTTGGTCATTAATGCGATAATGAATGTTGCACCTTTCAGGTCACCTTGGACAGTCCAAGGTTTGTATAGCGGGTTTTTTATAAAAGTAAAGGAAATGAGCCCTGATTACAATTTTCTTTGTAATTCACAGAATCCATCAGTTAATCTGGTAGCAAATTACTCATCATCATTTGGTCATTAAAGATGAAAAATTTATGACATCATTATATGGCAATCTGCTGAGGTCCCTTAACAAAAAGCCACCATGGTAACACAACAAACTCTTACAAGTTCATGTGATGACGTGACTGTGATATACATGCAATTTATTTCCTGGGTAAATTCAGTGAGGAGCCTTTGCCACCAACTTTAAAGATGTAAAAACTGAGATTCCTTAAATTTGCCCAAGCTTGACTAGACTGGCTTTGTCAAGCTAAGTTTTCATTTTGTTTGTTTTAGTTTTGTTCCAGCCATTCTAGGACCTGAAAATAGAAACTAAGCCACTAAACTTGAGGTTGGTGTTGATGTATGTGCAGTCTGCAAAGTGGCGATACCTCGGCAGGCGCAAAAGATGACTGCCCTGTGCTTTTGTGCCACGTGTGACATTAGTAGCGGCTGACTATTTTCAAATCTTAGTGGCCATAGAAACCAGCAACAGCTCCACATAGCAACTGTATGAGGGGTTTACAGTGCCTTGAAAAAGTATTCATACCCCTTGACATTTTCCACATTTTGTCATGTTACAACCAAAATTGTAAATGAATTTTATGCGATAGACCAACACAAAGCAGCACATAATTATTTTACAAATAAATAGCTGAAAAGTGTGGCGTGCATTTGTATTTAGCCCCCTTTACTCTGATACCCCTAACTAAAATCTCAGTATAAATATAGCTGTTCTGTGAAGCCCTCAAAGGTTTGTTTGAGAACCTTAGTGAACAAAGAGCATCATAAAGGCCAAGGAACACACCAGACAGGTCAGGAATAAAGTTGTGAAAAAGTTTAAAGTCGGGTTAGGTTATAAAAAAAATCCCAATCTTTGAACATCTCACAGAGCACTGTTCAATCCATCATCCAAAAATGGAAAGAGTATGGCACAACTGCAAACCTACCAAGACATGGCCGTCCACCTAAACTGACAGGCCAGGCATGGAGAGCATTAATCAGAGAAGCAGGTACCATGGTAACTCTGGAGGAGCTGCAGAGATCCACAGCTCAGGTGGGAGAATCTGCCCACAGGACAACTATTAGTTGTGCACTCCACAAATCTGGCCTTTATGGAAGAGTGGCAAAAAAGAAATCAATTGTTGTAAGAAAGCCATAAGAAGTCCTGTTTGCAGTTTGTGAGAAGCCATGTGGGGGACACAGCAAACACGTGGAAGAAGGCGCTCTGGTCAGATAAGACCAAAAGTGAACTTTTTGGCCTAAAAGCTAAACGCTAAGTGTGACAGAAAACTAACACTGCACATCGCCTGGTGGTGTCAGCATCATGTTATGTGGATGCTTTTCTTCAGCAGGGACAGGGAAGCTGGTCAGAGTTGATGGGAAGATGGATGGAGACAAATACAAGGCAATCTTAGAAGAAAAAATATTAGAGTCTGCAAAAGACTTGAGATTGGGGGCGGAGGTTCATCTTCCAGCAGAACAATGACCCTAAATATACAGCCAGAGCTACAATGGAATGGTTTAGATCAAAGCATGTTCAAGTGTTAGCATGGCCAAATCAAGGTTCAGACCTAAATCCAATTGAGAATCTGTGGCAAGACTTGAAAATTGTTGTTCACAGACGCTCTCCATCCAATCTGACAGAGCTTGAGCTATTTTGCAAAGAAGAATGGGCAAACATTTTACTCTCTAGATGTGCAAAGCTGGTAGAGACATCCAGTGGTGTATTTAGGTTTTGTGCTGCCCTAGGCCTGATTAAACTCATGCACCCCCTAATTTAAATACGACCCACCCTTTCTGTCAAGGCCACACCCCTTCCTATTTAAGACACGCCCTGTCATCTGTAAACCACACCCCTTCCTCTTTCAATTGATGGGCACAGTGGCTGCGTTTGATGGGCACAGTGGCTGCGTTTGATAACACAGTGGCTGCATTTGATGGGCACAGTGGCTGCGTTTGATGGGCACAGTGGCTGCGTTTGATGGCACAGTGGCTGCGTTTGATGGCACAGTGGCTGCGTTTTTATGGGCACAGTGGCTGCGTTTAATGGCACAGTGGCGGCAATTGATGGCAAAGTGGCGGCAATTGATGGCACAGTGGCTGCATATGATGGGCACAGTGGCGGCAATTGATGGGCACAGTGGCGGCAATTGATGGGCACAGTGGCTGCGTTTGATGGGCACAGTGGCTGCGTTTGATGGGCACAGTGGCGGCAATTGATGGGCACAGTGGCGGCAATTGACGGCACTGTGGCTGCATTTGATGGCACATGACGGCAATTGATGGCACAGTAGCGTCTATTGATGGGCACAGTGGCTGCAATTGATGGGCACAGTGGCGGCAATTGATGGCACAGTGGCTGCGTTTGATGGGCACAGTGACTGCGTTTGATGGGCACAGTGGTGGCAATTGATGGCACAGTGGCTGCGTTTGATGGGCACAGTGGTGGCAATTGATAGGCACAGTGGCGGAAATTGATGGGCACAGTAGTTGCATTTGATGGGCACAGTGGCTGCGTTACTAAAGCTGCCTGGGTATATAATTTTTTTAATTGGTCCTGGCTCGCTGTTTCAATCCATCTATATTATATAGATGGATTGAAACAGCGAGCCAGGATTCAGGACCAATTTAAAAACTTGAATACCCAGGCAGCTTTAGTATATATCTATTCACTCACTCACATCAATTTGTACCTGAGGGTTCCCGCCGCCGCCTTCCTTCTCTCTCTCGCTCCTCCTCCTCTGGTAACAGAGAGACCCGTCCTGACTCCCGCCCCGAGCTGGAGAGCATGCAATGATGCTGCACGGAGGTGGGTAGGTGGAGCATTAGGCTCCGCCTCCGCCTCCGTCTCCACCAGTAAAGTTATATCCAGTGCACCAGGTATGGCCATTGGCCAGTGACACCTAGTCAGTCATGGTCCGTTTTATGGGGGCGGAAGTCGCTCCCCCGCCCCCCCAGCGCCGGCCAAGTACGCGCCCATACTGCCAGTGCTGAGTGCCGATATACAGCAAGGCAAGCTGACCGCGGGAGGCTATAACTGAGCGGGACGTGGGGAGGATGGGTCGGGGGGGGTTTTGTGCGGAGGGCTCCGCCCCCCCGCAAAGTGCCGCCCTAGGCCTAGGCCTTGTTGGCCTAGGCCAAGATACAGCACTGGAGACATCCCCAAAAAGACTTGCAGCTGTAATTGCAGCAAAAGGTTGTTCTACAAAGTATAGACGGAGGGGCTGAATACAAGTGCACACCACACTTTTCAGTGTAAAAATGTTTTGAAAACCATTTATTATTTTCCTTCCACTTCACAATTATGTGCCACTTTGTGTTGGTCTATCTCATAAAATCCCAATAAAATACTTTTTTTTTATGGTTGTAACATGAAACAATGTGGAAAATTTCAAGGGGTATATATACTTTTTCAAGGCACTGTATAAGGGGATATTTTTTTGGCTGCTGTCTCATGAGGAAGTAATACATAAACACTCTAGATAAGTCCACCTTGAATCTCCCCAAAACCATACGATGGGGTGTAGATCCGGTTCGCAGTCATCAGATACTCCGCAAATATGCACAGAGGTTGACCGCACTCCAATTGACAGGAAATACAATGAACTTTATGGATGTAAGGCCACGATAAAAGACATAAACTAGTTCTGATTAAGCACATGTTGCGTGAAACACAATAACATCTTGTTCCCTGCCTGTTTGAGCTGTGATGTCTGCTATGTCTTTTATCATGGATTTACATGGAGTGTGGTTAACCTCTGTGCATATTTGTGGAGGCCTAGAGGCTTTCCTAGGGGGTATATGAAACCCTCTCCCGCAAGTAGGCTGAGACTGTAGCAGTTACAGAAATGGGAATCACTTGTCCTGAGGTGATAGGATACAAATGGGGTCATTTACTATAGCGCCGGGAAGTACTGGGCACTATTACATATAATAGCACCCATGTTAGGCAATTAAGATTTCAACAGGCGAACGTGCAAATGAAAAAAGATCGCTATTAGCAGCGAACATACGTTAGTAAATTCAGAAATCAGCGCTAATTAGCGATTCCGCGTATATGCAAATGCCAATTTCTACTAAGTTATTATATAGCACTGCACTGCAACCATGATCCATGTATGTGAAAGAAACATTTTAATGTGAGATGTGCTCCTACGTGTGCATCTATTGATGTATATTTCAATTAGTATTCCTAGTTTTTTTCCTTCTTTTGCTAACGAATGCATTTATGAATGATTAATACAGAGTAATGTCTGCTATTCTGTAAAGTTACATGTATTAAACATTTAGGTTACCTATTTGTTGGATGTTGTTTTTTTCATGTTTTTATTTATTTTTTATTTAGGTGACTATAAAGTGGTAATTATTTATGTTCATTCTTTAATCATACAACACTATCATGCAGGTCTCAGTGTACTTAGCACAATGGCTTGGTGGTCTGCTTAGATGTCTCCACAGCACTCATAGTATGAGTTCAAATCCCAGCCAACCTACCATCCACCAGCTCTGTTTATTTTTTTAGTGCACAAGCGAATTAAAATAAACAAACAAAGAAATATAAACTGCCCATTAGCTAGTGTGTGGTGTTTGGAATTCCACACCATAATATTATTGAATACTTACATACCATTGTATGCATTTGAAGAGTTAATATAATAGAATCAGCCAAATTAAAGTGCATTGGCTAATTGGCATTCGCCTATTTTCAGCATATGCTGCTTTGGCTAATTGGCTAATATTCATTTGCCTTTTTTTCACCAATGCAATCTTTTAGTATCTCTCTGTGGGATTTGAAGCCATGAGTCCTTCAAAGCCTGAATTTTTCAAGGTAGAAGCGCTGATAACTAGCCTATTGGGCTTAGCACAATCATACATAGAAAATACATTTACTAGTGTTTGATGTTTCTTCTCCCGAGCTATCTTCTCCCCGAATCATCTCTCATGTCGCCGCCGTCTTCTCCCGCTGCTGTGTTCTTCTGCGCAGTCGGTTACCCACTAAGAAAAAAATAAAAGCCGCTCTTCTTCTGTAGCGGTCTTCTGTGGCCATCCGATGACATCACCCGGAGAGCCCACCCCATGGCTATGAAGGAGACGCCACACAGCGGGTAACAACACAGTGGAGGAAGACCGCCACAGAAGAAGAGCAGCTTTTTTTGTTTTTATTAGCGGAAGAACACAGCAAGTGGAGAAGGCGGCGGCGGCGGCGGCAGGAGAGACGGCTCTGGGAGAAGACAGCTCTGGGAGAAGATGACGGTGGGAAAGGCAGCAGCAGGAGAAGATGGCTCAGGAAAGAAGACAGCTCTGAGCTATTTTCAGGGCCGTCTTTAAGGCAGGGCAAAAGGGGCAGCTGCCCTGGGCCCTGTCATTGTTGTGGGGCCCAAAGCAGCTACCTCATACTTGCCAACTATCCCAGTTTAAATTCCCTTGTCCCTTGAAGTTTTAGTCCTGTGCTGTGTCCCGATATCTCAGTGTAAAGTGCTGGCACTAATGCTGCCCAGCTCTGCCCTATTGTTCTGTACAGATGATTCACCTGCAGACCTTGTGTTTACATGTAAATAACTGGCATTCATATGTAAATAGCGGCGGCATTACTAAGTAAATAGCTGCGGTCGGCAGCATTGATATGTAAATAAAGGCGGCATTCATATGTATATCATGCTCTCCTGCAGTGAGAAGATGATGTGCTGTAACCTCTAGCAATCAGTGAGCAGTATTACTGTACAGTAATCTCTAGCAACCAATTAACAAGCAGAAATCATTTGCTGTAACCTCTAGCAACTAATCAGTGAGCCGTAATGTGTGCTGTAACCTCTAGCAACCAGTCATTAAGCAGTAATGATATGCTGTAACCGCTGGCAACCAATTGCAATTGCTGCCTAATCTGATACAGTAAACTGATTTTAAGGCTAGCTGCTATTTATTGCATGTCTCAGAGCAGGTGGAGAGTGAAATTGCATGGGGGGGGGGCCCAAGAAAATTTTTGCCCAGGGTCCAATCAATATTAAAGATGGCCCTGGCTATTTTACAATAAAGGACTTGTCAAAAAACCGGCTATTGTTTTATTTACATTTCACTGCTTTTTTTGGTGAACAGGTATGGATTACGATGTACCCCATACCGGGTATGGATTACGATGTACCCCATACTGGGTATGGATTACGATGTACCCCATACCCATTCACATAAGTGAGGCAGGATCTGGGGGGCCCCTTATTAAAATCATGGGGTATGACTTTTCATTGGACTCTGATGTACAAAGTCACAGGAAAAGTCACACAAGTGTAAAGGGGCCTCAGCCCGACTTTGTGAGCGATTTCAGAGACATCAGTGCACTTTCCTGCACAGATGTCTAATGAAATCACATAGGTCCCAACTGTCCCTGATTTGGAACAAAGTTCCTCGGTCCCTCTGTCCCTTTCAAAAAGGGTTTCCCAGCGCTAAACCTTTCATCTAATTTCTAAATTGCTTAGTTAGTAAATTTCCAAAGCCAAAGGAATATTATTGGTAAAAAAAAGCACTTTAGGGTTTAACTAATAATTTTTTTGGGGGGAATAATTCTCCTTTAAGGAGGTGTTTTAGGGGGTATGTCCTATGCCTACATACTTTTGCTAATAGATGTCCCTTATACCCATTTTAAAAAGTTGGGAGGTAAGAAATCGCCCCCTGAAGTCGCCCAAAGTAGTGCAGGACTACTACTTTTGGGAACCTGTGCGGCATCGCACCAATTCGGACAGTTGCCATCAATAGGCGCCGACTTGGCCTGCAATTTGGCATGTCAATTCAGAGCTATGTGAACATGGGTGTAGTTGCATAGATATGAATGGAAATCATGGGAGGGGAACTTTTCATGCGACTCTGAGGTCCAGAGCTGCATGAAAAGTCACCCAAGTGTGAAAGTAACCTAATGAGATTAATTGATAACACCTTTGAAATAGGCCCTATTTGCACTTGTGCGACCTTAAAATTTCACAGCTTTCCCATGACTTGAAGCAATGCCTATGTAATCTTGTGGCGTATGGACCTCAAATCGCATCAAAGTCAAACCAAGGTAGTGCAGGGGCGAATTTGCCCCATTTTCAGGATGCACAAGTGACAATAGGGTCAAAGGTGTTATGCTTGAATCTCATTCACACTGCTGCGACCTGAAAGTCACACTATTTTGCTGCCACTTTGCCGCTGCAACTTGGTCCCAACTTCTGGGAATGCCTGAACATCACACCAAAGTAGTACAGAGACTACTTTGAAGTTGGTGCGACTTGAAGTAGAACAGCTATGAATGGTTATCATTGAGAATCGTGGTACAACTTGTCCTACAATTCAGAGGTCCAAAATTGCTGGAAAAGTCACCCAAGTGTGAAACAAGCCATATGTATATATATATATATATAGATATATATCTAGATCTCTATATCTAGATCTCTATCTATATCTATATCTAGATATAGATCTAGATATATCTATATCTAGATATATCTAGATCTATATCTAGATATAGATCTAGATATAGATATATATATATGTATATATATATATATATATATATATATATATATATATATATATATATATATATATAATTTTTTTTTTTTTTTAAGAAAAGGAGCTCTCATTTATATTTGTATACTCCTTACTGATTTACATCAGCAGAACAAAAGAACAAATGCAGGAAGCGATGTGTCCACATGGGCTGGAAGCAAATGTGTGGTGATGCCAAACAAATCAATGAACCCCACCAACACCAAATCTAACTACCACATCCACATTGAGTAAGCACAAGTACATATCCTACACCTACCCGGCAAATGAGCAGCATCTCCTATTTGCTAAAGAGGAACCTCACGATGTCCACCTAGATGGAGATCCTGACCAGCATAGGAACTTCCAGGTCAGAAGGTGAAACCACACTCTTTTGTCCGCAGCTGCGAATATTTGATATCAACCACAATTAGAATTTTAGATTTTCATTTATTTGCAGATATGCACATCTGTATTTCTACATATGATATTTGAAGGTAAACTTAAGGGCATTCGATAAGAAATGGTGTCCCTGGGATAGCAGCAGGTGAATTACAAAGACAAAGGCCCAGTTTGAGCCCTGATTCACACTGACAGTGGGAGGAAATCGTGCAAGCTCAGCTGAACTCACACAATTTCATTCCCGCGTGTCAGTCCCGACTGCGGGGGGGGGAATTTCAGAGACATCGGTGCATGTATCTGCACCGATGTCAATGGAAATCGCACCTCAAAGTCACAAAAAGTAGTACAGAAACTACTTTTGGAAATTACAGCGCCGCAACGATAAGGACGGTGCAATTGCCGATTTGGCATTCGATTTGACATGTCAAATCGCACCAGTGTGAACCAGGGCTGCCACATACAAACACTGCCTATCCACCAGCTGAATTCATTACCTGCAATTCTCCACAGCTGTTAAAAAGATTCCACCTAAACACCGTTATCATTTACTTGTAGGTGTGCTGAAGAAACCTGTGTTTTTGATGCACAATTATATCTTATAATTTCTATGGGTATAAGATATTGAACTTCCCCAAAACTAATTAAAAAGAAGAAAAAAAAACAACCAAGCTCAATAATGTACTTTTATTTTGCCAGCAGAAACAAAATTATGTACATTTACTAGCATAAAAAAAAAAAATATTATAAATATAATATATAAGGCAGGAACACATAATACTATTTGCAACTGTGTTAGCCCTTGGCTATGTGCATCAAATCTCCAACTACAGGCCAAAAATCAAAGTCCATTTGCATGCACATAAACAAAGCAACAGTTTTCTAAGCATACGTACCTGTGCAGTGTAAACCCTAACATTGTAAATGTCCAAGTCCCTGGGCATGATTAGTGCTAACAAACATTAACATCAGTCCCTGGCTGCAATTAGCTTTCAATCTAAAGCCCAAAACTAACTTTATTACATTAGAGACTATTTTGACAGGAGACAAATAAAATGCCAGCATGTCTTTGGATTGTGGTGAGAAACCCACATAGGGACAACATATAAACTTCAACACAAGACCTGAACCAGCAACCCCAGTGCTGCTAGACAGAATTGCTTCCCCATTTAGCCAGCAGGCAGCCTTACACATGTTCTCTGCATCTCTGTGGTGTGAACCAGCCCTAAGTCCATAGCCATGCTCAGTGTCACACGCAATATACAATATATTGGCCTAAGTATTGGGACACCTGCCTTTAAACACACATGAACTGTAATGGCATCCCAGTCTTAGACCGTAGGGTTCAAAATTCATTTGGCCCACCCTTTGCAGCTATAACAGCTTCAACTCTTCTGGGAAGGCTGTCCACAAAGTTTAGGAGTGTGTCTATGGGAATGTTTGACTATTCTTTCAAGTGCATTTGTGAGGTCAGGCACTGATGTTGGATGAGAAGGTCTGGCTTAAGTCTCCACTCTAAATCATCCCCAAGGTGTTCTGTTGTGTTGAGGTCAGGACTCTGCCCAGGCCAGTCAAGTTCCTCCACCCCAAACTCACTTATCCATGTCTTTATGCACCTTGCTTTGTGTACTGGTCCAAATCATTTGGCGGAGGGGGGATTATGATGTGGGGTTATTTTTCAGGGGTTGGGCCTGGCCTCTTAGTTCCAGTGAAGGGAACTCTTAAGGTATCAGCATACCAAGACATTTTGGACAATTTCATGCTCCCAACTTTGTGGGAACAGTTTGGGGAAAGCCCCTTCCTGTTCCAACATAACTGCACAAAGCAAGGTCCATAAAGTCATGGATGAGCGAATTTGGGGTGGAGGAACTTGACTGGCCTGCACAGAGTCCTGACCTCAACCCGATAGAACACCTTTTGGCAGAGAGTGGGCCAAATCAATTTTTAACCCTACGAACTAAGACTGGGCTGCCATTAAAGTTCATGTGTTTGTAAAGGCAGTACTTTTGGCTAGATAGTGTATCTGGCAAGATTTACAATGGTGGTGGAACCCTCCTACACATAAATACTACATTTCGTTTTAGGACCTGGGAGATGAGACAACTTCTCTACATGAAATAGCATGTTTGGGATTTGAACCCAGATGCTCAGAGATTCTAAGCAGAAGTTCTAATCTCTAAACCACAGAGCTGACACATGTGAGAACCTCCTACACATAAATACTGCATTTCTTTGGACATACTGGTGATGAAATTACATTACTCAAGAGTTATTCTTCTTGATTTATTCTGTGATATTTGGTGGTTCTTTGTGGGTGAGTGTAGAATAGTGATATTACCCTCAAATTTTTGGGAATTACATTTTGATTTCTGATGTTGGTACATATATCACATTTTTTGGGCGCAAATTCTGATTATTTGAAAATAATAAAAAGCACAAAATATTGTGACTCATTTTAAATTTGCATCAGCAATGGTATTGTTTGTGCTTTGTAAAGACACCTGTGTGAGTTTGGGTAACATTGTTGTGAGATGGAGAGTAACAAGTGAAAGTGACAGAGAAAAATGCTCTTTTACTCAGCGCTCATTTTCATATTTACTATAGCACCTTGTAAAAAAGACACTGGAGCTAAAATGAGAGCTATTTGCAGGTCTGAGCATGCTCAGTTGTGTTGGCACCTAGTTGTACAAAAACAGGGAATCCCTTCAGACTTTTAAAGATATTTCAGTGTAGAAATCACTTTTTCACACAGTTTAAAAGCAGATTATCTTTAATTAATATACTGCATATTTCAGTACTATTTAGGCAATTATATCATGCTCTAAACAATATTTCCATATGCAATTCTCCAGGTTTTAGCAGAGTAAGGGTATGGGCGCTATTTGGTTTCAGGGAACTAAAGTAAATTTGATTTTGGGAGTATTTCTTTGATCAGTGCTATAGTGAATACTGTTTTAGCTCTAAATACCGCAATTAGCGCTAATTCGTGGTAATTTGGGGTAATTAGCACTAATTAGCGCTGCAGCGCTATAGTAAATGACCCCCAAAGTGTGTTCTATAGCAGTATACCTGGTCTGTTCTAGTGGCACTTAATAGGCAGAGAGGGCAACAAAAAATGTTTTTTTTTTTTCAGACAGCACAGACATTTCTGGAAGAAATCTGGGGCTAGGCCAGGGAAAGAGAGCAGTTCTGTTGGAAGAGTTATTTCAGCATAAAATTGTGTGAAAATACGCAAGAAAACTTGCTTATTGTGCGTTTACAAGCGCAGCTATTAAAGTCTGTGGGGCCAAAAATCCCTGTATATTCTCAAAAAAATCTCATGTACTTTTTTGAGTTTAGGGCGCAGGGCGTCTGAACGTACAAGTATAAACAAAGACAATTAGAAAGAATGGGATTTTGCACGTTGAATATAGTCAGGCATAAAGAAATTAGCAGAAATACGATTAAGTATGAATTGAGGACTTAGGGTTTATCAAGCTTCATACATTAATCCCAATTCAAGCCAAACCTTATTTTTGTTTTAGATAGAGTAGGCAAAGAGTAATGTTTAATTGCTGTCTGTGCCCCTGCTAAGGAGATATTCCTCTAATTTTTTAAATGTAGTCTGTGTCCCCATATCTTCTTGTTATGTCTGACACTAATCACCTAGACATGAAATAAGGGGATATCTCCCTTATAGGGACACAGAGGGGGTGATTTACTAAGACGATTGCGCTGCGCCGGTTCACACCTTAATTGTTGCGCCGGACAAATCATTGATTGAACGTGTGAACCAGCGCACGCAGACGCGCAACATGATAATAAATAAATAAAAACTGCAACTGGCGCTAGGGTAACTGCGGTTTTCTCATTGATAATAGCGCACGCCCAATAAAATTGGTTAATTTCATCTCATTGGATGTGTCTTGTTAGGTAATTAGTAGGTGTTCTCAGTTAATTAACCCTTTTGATGCTAATCTCCTTCCTATGACTTCTAATATATCTTTGAAATGTGTTTTTTTTCTATTTTTACCCAAATCTTTCAATACATTACAAAGAACAGAGAAATGTTTCTGAACCCAATAAATTAATATTTTCCGGTCTTAATCTTTAAAGGTGACCATTCACTGCAATCAGTTAGATCTTAAAAAAAATAGATTTAGTGCAAGAGCCTGTTTGATTTCCTATAATTTGAATTAATTGTTCAAGTG
The DNA here is from genome assembly GCF_042186555.1 of Aquarana catesbeiana. Lineage (NCBI taxonomy): Eukaryota > Metazoa > Chordata > Amphibia > Anura > Ranidae > Aquarana > Aquarana catesbeiana. The sequence goes on along the minus strand of NC_133332.1, from coordinate 241,139,833 downwards.
CGTCTTCCTATTACCTATTTTGCCTAAATATCGAGTTGTACAGAGATTGGCCAATCAGATTGCATAGTGCATGACCATTTTAACCACTTCAATACCAGGCACTTTCGCATAAGTGCCCTGCATTGAGGTGGTTAAAAAACGATGGTGACATTCGGAAAAGGAGCTTCTATCAGTCACATATCACAATGTGCACTGATCTGACATAAGTTAACCAAAATCTTGTTGGCATAGGCTAAGAAACTCTACCTATCTCTGTTATTGTTTGGACTGCCCTACTGAATAAACTTGATTACATCATGAATAAAATGACGTACTATGTCTCAGCACCCTTTCCTCAGTTCTATTCGAGAATGGGCAGTAAATCTGCCAAGACCTGTCCCAGCCACTTCTCTCACCCGCAGACCGGCAGTTGTGTCTCAGAACATAAATTACTCAACAACTTAACACCTCCTCAGCCAACACCTTGTTTCTTGTACACCGACATCGCCCGAGTCCATCTGGAGCGCTCAGACACCTGTTGCTCTAAATACATTTGAAGTAAGCATTAATACACCTCATTATTTCATTCTGATTTAAAGGGACATCTCATTCACATAAGAACAGGCTCAAGTAATGTAGCCTATGCTTTTTCACAAGCATTGCATTGATTTTATGCCTAAGCTTGGTGAGGAGGGGGTGGAGAAGACTGCACGGGTGCATGTCAGCAGGAGGCAGAGAAACAGCAGTACACTGATCTTCATAATGATGAGCTGTGCAGGGGGCATGTCAACAGAAATCTGACTATATTGGAAGACAGGCAGGCTGTGCTCCCAAGTAGAATGCAAAAAAGAAAACTGACCACACTGGGAAGGATGTGCTTCTGTGCCCTGGTGCTGTGAGTTTGAAATAGGAAAGCAGGGACACTGGAAGGATCACCAGGTATTTCACACAAAGGAAACAATGCATAGAGAACAGGATACTTTTTATTGCAAGTACATGGTAACACAGACATTTATCAGGAATACGAAATGTTGGTATAACATACACCATAAGGTTATTGTGTAACATCTTGCATAGTAGTTAATGTACAGTAGCTTAAACTGGTTGTAAACCCTCACATACACCCAGTAAATTGCCTGGCCTCAGACGATACACAGAAATGAAACAAATCCTCCTACATAGGTTTTACTTGTTTATCTGCAGCCTTCTCTTCCCTACACCCCTTCAAAAGGGCAGAAAAATGTTAAAATCCTTCATCTGTCAGAAGCACAGAGGAGGGGGCGGAGAGGCTGCAGTTACAGTGTGTGAGAGCTGATTGGAGGAAAGGTACCCACCTCCCTTCACACACTAGAACTGTGTTGTGAATAGACAAGCTGCATTATGAGCTCCCTCCCCGACACAAATGTTATCTAATGCAGGCCCGGACAAAAAAAAAAAAAAGGCCCGGGCATTTTAGACTGAGCAGCCCATGACTGCAGCAGTTGGTGGGAGAGAGGAGGGTGAAACCTAGCAAAGCTGCAGGGGGGTGAGGAGGGCCAGGAAAAAACACAGGGGGGCAAGAGAGCACAGGGAACCTGGAGAGCAGAGAGCATGGGGAGGGCGGAGGGCACAGGGGAGGGTGGAGGGCACGGGGTGGAGAGCACTGGGGGGGGCGGAGAGCATGGGGGGGACAGAGAGTACAGGGGGCTGGAGAGCACGGGGGGGCCGGGGAGCACTGGGGGGGCCGGGGAGCACTGGGGGGGGCGGTGAGCACAGATGGGGCCAGAGTGTGCTGGGGAGTTGGAGAGCACTAGGGGGGTTGAAGAGTACAGGGGGGCAGAGAGCACAGGGGGGCTGGAGAGCCCAGGGGGGGTCGGAGAGCACAACGGGGCTGTAGAGCACAGAGGGGGGTTGGAGAGCACTGAGAAGGAGTGAAGAACACAGAGGGGGCGGAGAGCACAAGGGGAGCAGCAGAAGGAAGCTGGATAGGAGGAGCAGTAGGGCAGCTGCATTTAGAAGAACCAATCTGTCCATTTTCCTCCTGCAGCCTCTGAATGCCTGCAGGAGGGAGAAGAGGAGAAGCAGGCTTTCAGAGGCTGCAGGAGGAAAATGGACAGATTGATTCTTCTAAATGCAGCCCTCTCCGCCGTTCCTCTTATCCAGCTTCCTTCTGCTGCCTTCCAGCTGCGTTTGGCCCCAGAAGGACATGTGGCCTGTCTGTCCCGGACCACCGGTGTGCCCTATGGTCAGTCGGGGCCTGATCTAATGTGTCGTGAAAACTTCTCAGAAGTGACTCAAACTGATAACAGAAGAACGAAGCACCAGAGAGAAACACTTTGGAGCTTTGGAGAGAGATAAGTAAACACTACATATAAATGTGCTCTGCTCAGATTTCATGACTGAGGTTTACAACCACTTTAAGGGGCTCCAATTTTGAATCCTTGATCATGTACAGTTTGTAGATTGTCTTGATATAGTAGGGGTTTGGGTTGGAGTGCCCACCATATAGAATCTATGTGCAATCAAAGCAAAAAACTTTCTTATAAAGAAGCTCCAGCCTGCCCCCCCCTCCCCCCCACCAAAAAATTAAAAGTCAGCAGCTATAAATACTGCTGACTTTTAATATTAGGACTCCTACCTGTCCAGGGAGCCCGCAATGTCAGCACCCCAGCTGATTTTCCACTCGGCTCTCAGGTGCTGCCGCCGCCATTCATTGTGTTGCGGCTTCACAGCTGGTTCCCTACTGCACATGCGCAAAGAACGCTACACTTTGCGAATGACACACGACGGGGGGAAGGAGGAGGGGGGCCGAATTTCCGAGGGACCTTGCCGCAGCCCAGAAGTGGGGACGGGTGCATGTCAAAAGCCAGAACCCGCTCCCCCCTCCCCCTGAAAGGTACCAAATGTGCCAGCCGGGGGGGGGGGGAGCAAACAAGCAGAACTCCCCCTGTTGGGTGTAGCTCCGCTTTAAAGTGGAATTCCAGTTTATATCTAACTAAGCCTAAAACAGGTCTTACCGCCCTTCTAGCTCCTATTCTACTACCTTGTAGAAGAAATATGATTATAGTTACCTATTCTCAGGGTGCTCCAGTCCAGTCTTGTGATTGGCTCCCAAAGACTTCAAGGGAGAGGAGGGACAGCTGACAAGGGATGCTCCATAGTAAGCCTATGGGTGACGTTACTGCCCAGCCATTCCAACTGTTGACGGTGCTCTCTCCTTTCCTATAAAGCGGCTTCTGGGGAGATCATGTGACCAGAGTTCCACTTTAAAGCGACACAAAAAAAAATACTTATCTTCCAAAAAGAATCCATATAAATCCAATAATTAATGACCCTGTAATCTATTTTTTTCATAAATAGTTTCTTACTTGTTTTTCTGCCTCCTTGTACTCCCAAACCTTTCCTTTAGTAGTAAAGGTTATTTATTAATGACTGACTTTGGCATAACTGTATGTTTTCTGTGTATTTTACCAGTCCAATGACTGATTTGTTTTGTTGCCAATAGTTTAATTCAAAGTGTCCCTCTGCCTGTCTGTGCTGGGGAGATTTACCCTCTAGATTTGTCTTGATGACCATTGTCATTGACAGAAATTTATGGAAAATCCTAAATTTTTTGTTGAAACAGGAGGTGAGGGTTCAGCCCGCCATACAGTGAATTTTGATTAACCACTTGCCGACCGCCTGACGATATACGTTGGCAGACTGGCACGGGCAGGCAGAATCACGTACATATACGTGATCTGCCTCCTGCGGGCGGGGGGGTCCGATCGGACCCCTCCGGTGCCCGAGGCGGTTGGCTTGTGACTGGGAGCGATGAGAGGTGAGGGGGAGACCATCCGTTCGTGCCCCCCCCCCTCGCAATCGCTCCCAGCCAATGAGAATCTTCCTTTGCTGCTGTATGCTAAACAGCAGCAAAGGAAATGATGTCATCTCTCCTCGGCTCGGTATTTTCCGTTCCAGCGCCAAGGAGAGAAGACATCACTGTGAGTGTAAAACACACACACACACTCAGTAGAACATGCCAGGCACACATTACACCCCCGATCGCCCCCTGATCACCGACCAATCACCCCCCCCCCCCGTCACACTGACACCAAGCAGTTTTTTGTTTTTTTTATTACTGCATGGTGTCAGTTTGTGACAGTTAGTGTGGTAGAGCAGTTAGGGTTAGCCCCCTTTAGGTCTAGGATACCCCCCTAACCCCCCCTAATAATGTTTTAACCCCTTGATCACCCCCCCGTCACCAGTGTCGCTAAGCGATCATTTTTCTGATCGCCGTATTAGTGTCGCTGGTGACGCTAGTTAGGGAGGTAAATATTTAGGTTCGCCATCAGCGTTTTATAGCGACAGGGACCCCCATATACTATCTAATAAATGTTTTAACCCCTTGATTGCCCTCTAGTTAACCCATTCACCAGTGATCTCCGTATAACTGTTATGGGTGACGCTGGTTAGTTGGTTTATTTTTTATAGTGTCAGGGCACCCGCCGTTTATTACCAAATAAAGGTTTAGCCCCCTGATCACCCGGCGGTGATATGCGTCGCCCCAGGCAGCGTCAGATTAGCGCCAGTACCGCTAACACCCACTCACGCAGCATACGCCTCTCTTAGTGGTATAGTATCTGAACGGATCAATATCTGATCCGATCAGATCTATACTAGCGTCCCCAGCAGTTTAGGGTTCCCAAAAACGCAGTGTTAGCGAGATCAGCCCAGATACCTGCTAGCACCTGCGTTTTGCCCCTCCGCCCAGCCCAGCCCACCCAAGTGCAGTATCGATTGATCACTGTCACTTACAAAACACTGAACGCATAACTGCAGCGTTCGCAGAGTCAGGCCTGATCCCTGCGATCGCTAACAGTTTTTTTGGTAGCATTTTGGTGAACTGGCAAGCACCAGCCCCAGGCAGCGTTAGGTTAGCGCCAGTACCGCTAACACTCACGCACGCACCGTACACCTCCCTTAGTGGTATAGTATCTGAACGGATCAATATCTGATCAGATCTATACTAGCGTCCCCAGCAGTTTAGGGTTCCCAAAAATGCAGCGTTAGCGGGATCAGCTCAGATACCTGCTAGTACCTGCGTTTTGCTCCTCCGCCCGGCCCAGCCCAGCCCACCCAAGTGCAGTATCGATCGATCACTGTCACTTACAAAACACTAAACACATAACTGCAGCGTTCGCAGAGTCAGGCCTGATCCCTGCGATCGCTAACAGTTTTTTTGGTAGCGTTTTGGTGAACTGGCAAGCACCAGCGGCCTAGTACACCCCGGTCGTAGTCAAACCAGCACTGCAGTAACACTTGGTGACGTGGCGAGTCCCATAAGTGCAGTTCAAGCTGGTGAGGTGGCAAGCACAAGTAGTGTCCCGCTGCCACCAAGAAGAAGACAAACAGGCCCGTCGTGCCCATAATGCCCTTCCTGAAGCATTCACCAATCCTAATTGGGAACCCACCACTTCTGCAGCGCCCGTACTTCCCCCATTCACATCCCCAACCAAATGCAGTCGGCTGCATGAGAGGCATTTTCTTTATGTCCTCCCGAGTACCCCTACCCAACGAACCCCCCCAAAAAGATGTCGTGTTTGCAGCAAGTGCGGATATAGGCGTGACACCCGCTATTATTGTCCCTCCTGTCCTGACAATCCTGGTCTTTGCATTGGTGAATGTTTTGAACGCTACCATACACTAGTTGAGTATTAGAGTAGGGTACAGCATTGCACAGACTAGGGACACTTTCACAGGGTCTCCCAAGATGCCATCGCATTTTGAGAGACCCGAACCTGGAACCGGTTACAGTTATAAAAGTTAGTTATAAAAAAAAGTGTAAAAAAAAAAAATTAAAAAAAACACAAACAAAAATATAAAATAAAAAAAAAATTGTTGTTTTATTGTTCTCTCTCTCTCTATTCTCTCTCTATTGTTCTGCTCTTTTTTACTGTATTCTATTCTGCAATGTTTTATTGTTATTATGTTTTATCATGTTTGCTTTTCAGGTATGCAATCTTTTATACTTTACCGTTTACTGTGCTTTATTGTTAACCATTTTTTTGTCTTCAGGTACGCCATTCACGATTTTGAGTGGTTATACCAGAATGATGCCTGCAGGTTTAGGTATCATCTTGGTATCATTCTTTTCAGCCAGCGGTCGGCTTTCATGTAAAAGCAATCCTAGCGGCTAATTAGCCTCTAGACTGCTTTTACAAACAGTGGGAGGGAATGCCCCCCCTCCCCCACCGCCTTCTATGTTTTTCTCTGGCTCTCCTGTCTCAACAGGGAACCTGAGAATGCAGCCGGTGATTCAGCCAGCTGACCATAGAGCTGATCAGAGACCAGAGTGGCTCCAAACATCTCTATGGCCTAAGAAACCGGAAGCTATGAGCATTTTATGACTTAGATTTCGCCGGATGTAAACAGCGCCATTGGGAAATTGGGAAGCATTTTATCACACCGATCTTGGTGTGGTCAGATGCTTTGAGGGCAGAGGAGAAATCTAGGGTCTAATAGACCCCAATTTTTTCAAAAAAGAGTACCTGTCACTACCTATTGCTATCATAGGGGATATTTACATTCCCTGAGATAACAATAAAAATGATTTAAAAAAAATATGAAAGGAACAGTTTAAAAATAAGATAAAAAAGCAAAAAAATAATAAAGAAAAAAAAAAAGCACCCCTGTCCCCCCCTGCTCTCGCGCTAAGGCGAATGCAAGCGTCGGTCTGGCGTCAAATGTCAACAGCAATTGCACCATGCATGTGAGGTATCACCGCGAAGGTCAGATCGAGGGCAGTAATTTTAGCAGTAGACCTCCTCTGTAAATCTAAAGTGGTAACCTGTTAAGGCTTTTAAAGGCTTTTAAAAATGTATTTATTTTGTTGCCACTGCACGTTTGTGCGCAATTTTAAAGCATGTCATGTTTGGTATCCATGTACTCGGCCTAAGATCATCTTTTTTATTCCATCAAACATTTGGGCATTATAGTGTGTTTTAGTGCATTAAAATTTAAAAAAGTGTGTTTTTTCCCCAAAAAATGCATTTGAAAAATTGCTGCGCAAATACTGTATGAAAAAAAAAATGAAACACCCACCATTTTAATCTGTAGGGCATTTGCTTTAAAAAATATATAATGTTTGGGGGTTCAAAATAATTTTCTTGCAAAAAAAAAAATGTTTTCATGTAAACAAAAAGTGTCAGAAAGGGCTTTGTCCTCAAGTGGTTAGAAGAGTGGGTGATGTGTGACATAAGCTTCTAAATGTTGTGCATAAAATGCCAGAACAGTTCAAACCCCCCCCCCCAAATGACCCCATTTTGGAAAGTAGACACCCCAAGCTTTTTGCTGAGAGGCATGTCGAGTCCATGGAATATTTTATATTGTGACACAAGTTGCGGGAAAGAGACAATTTTTTTTTTTTTTTTGCACAAAGTTGTCACTAAATGATATATTGCTGAAACATGCCATGGGAATATGTGAAATTACACCCCAAAATACATTCTGTTGCTTCTCCTGAGTATGGGGATACCACATGTGTGAGACTTTTTTGGAGCCTAGCCTCGTACGGGACCCCGAAAACCAAGCACCACCTTCAGGCTTTCTAAGGGCGTAAATTTTTGATTTCACTCTTCACTGCCTATCACTGTTTCGGAGGCCATGGAATGCCCAGGTGGCACAAAACCCCCCCAAATGACCCCATTTTGGAAAGTAGACACTCCAAGCTATTTGCTGAGAGGTATAGTGAGTATTTTGCAGACCTCACTTTTTGTCACAAAGTTTTGAAAATTGAAAAAAGAAAAAAAATTTTTTTTTTCTTGTCTTTCTTCATTTTCAAAAACAAATGAGAGCTGCAAAATACTCACCATGCCTCTCAGCAAATAGCTTGGGGTGTCTACTTTCCAAAATGGGGTCATTTGGGGGGGGGGGGTTGTGCCACCTGGGCATTCCATGGCCTCCGAAACTGTGATAGGCAGTGAAATCAAAAATTTACACCCTTAGAAATCCTGAAGGCAGTGATTGGTTTTCGGGGCCCCGTACGTGGCTAAGCTCCTAAAAAGTCCCACACATGTGGTATCCCCATACTCAGGAGAAGCAGCTAAATGTATTTTGGGGTGCAATTCCACATATGCCCATGGCCTGTGTGAGCAATATATCATTTAGTGACAACTTTGTGCAAAAAAAAAAAAAAATTTGTCACTTTCCCGCATTTTGTGTCAAAGTATAAAATATTCCATGGACTCAACATGCCTCAAAGCAAATAGCTTGGGGTGTCTACTTTCCAAAATGGGGTCATTTGGGCGGGTTTTATGCCATCTGGGCATTTTATGGACTTCAAAACTGTGATAGGTAGTGAGGAGTAAAATCAAAAATTTACGCCCTTAGAAATCCTGAAGGCAGTGATTGGTTTTCGGGGCCCCGTACACGGCTAGGCTCCCAAAAAGTCCCACACATGTGGTATCCCCGTACTCAGGAGAAGCAGCTGAATATATTTTGGGGTGCAATTCCACATATGCCCATGGCCTGTGTGAGCAATATATAATTTAGTGACAACTTTTTGTAATTTTTTTTTGTCATTATTCAGTCACTTGGGACAAAAAAAATTAATATTCAATGGGCTCAACATGCCTCTCAGCAATTTCCTTGGGGTGTCTACTTTCCAAAATGGGGTCATTTGTGGGGGTTTTGTACTGCCCTGCCATTTTAGCACCTCAAGAAACGACATAGGCAGTCATAAATTAAAGGCTGTGTAAATTCCAGAAAATGTACCCTAGTTTGTAGGCACTATAACTTTTGCGCAAACCAATAAATAATAGCTTATTGACATTTTTTTTACCAAAGACATGTGGCCGAATACATTTTGGCCTATATGTATGACTAAAATTGAGTTTATTGGATTTTTTTTATAACAAAAAGTAGAAAATATCATTTTTTTTCAAAATTTTCGGTCTTTTTCCGTTTATAGCGCAAAAAATAAAAACGGCAGAGGTGATCAAATGCCATCAAAAGAAAGCTCTATTTGTGGGAAGAAAAGGACGCAAATTTTGTTTGGGTACAGCATTTCATGACCGCGCAATTAGCAGTTAAAGCGACGCAGTGCCAAATTGTAAAAAGTGCTCTGGTCATTAAGGGGGTAAATCCTTCCGGGGCTGAAGTGGTTAATGTGTCCTGCTCGACGGAAGTTACATACATAGTTACACAGTAGGTGAGGTTGAAAAAAGACACAAGTCCATCAAGTCCAACCTATGTGTAAATATAAAACAACCAATTGTTTAATCAACTTCTGTTGAGGGGACATATTGGAAAATTTTACATTGAACACCAAACTATGACCAGCTTAAATCTTCTGATGGACACTGTTCTGATTCAAATGCCGATTTATGCATTCAATAGAAAGTGCAGCGCTAAAAGTCTCAGATGCCTTCTAGGAATAGTGGCAAATATACATATAAAGTGACTGTGCAAAAATCATATATAAAAAAAAACATATATAAAAAATGAACCAGTGCTGGACAGTAGGTTAATAAAGATAAATACAAATAAATGGACAAAGGATAATGATCACTTCATTAAAAAAGTGTCCTTGATGGCGTGAACAATATCAATCACAATCTCATTGTTGTTGTCCAAAAAGAGTAATAGTAGCGATCCAAAAGGTGAGGTGATATATGTTAATTAAAAGTGTGACTTTGGTGAAGCAATTTGATAGAAGATCCGCCGCATATATTATTAAAGGCTTACCAGAAAGGTTGAGCCCAGATGGGTGTATACCCATTGGGTCAATCAAGCTTGAATAATAATGGACCTAGAAGACAGCTGCCACAGAAGACACGAGTTCCAGGGGACCATAGAGACTTCCGATGATGTCAGAGGGTTAACAGGCCCACACAGATCAAATGTTTATAAAAGGAAGAAGAAAACAGGGGAGAACATAGCGTGATTCCGTAAAAAACTCCCAGCTGGTTTATTAAAATAAAGAAATAACACTCACATTTCTGACGACAAAAAAGCGCTTGGAATAAAAAAACATTGGCAGTAGCAGTGATATCAGTAGTCCTTTCCGACGCGTTTCGTCCTATAGGACATCATCTTGGGTACTGATCCACTGTAAATACTGCTTATATATAATAAAAGAAGACCCCACATTAAGCCATGGCTCCAATAGAACACAGCCGCTCAATTAGACTGACTTCCGGGTAAAGATGGCGCCCGCTGCGTGCGGTTCAAGCCTCGTTTCAAACCGAGAACAGAAACCGGAAGCGCACAGCTGGGACGACATCACAAAGCAGTTGACTCGCAATTGCAATGACATCCGGATAAGTGTGGTGACGTGGTATACGTGCGGCCCGAGCCTCGTTATAAGCGAGAGCTGAGCACAACTGAAACGCACACCACAAAATCGTTGTCACGCATTGACTAACCTCCTTAGACTCAGTCTGTCTGGACAGTCTGGTCACCTGCTGACTTGACACCACCAACAGGCAGCTTAACTCCTCGATAAGATACAGAAGTTGAATCCAACACATTTTAATTGCAGCACAGTAGATATTTTCCAGTGTTTTGAAATGTAAGAAGACAACAACTTCCCTAAGCCCTTAGCCCTGCCTCTGTGAATAATAACTCTGGTTGAGGGACACATGGAAGAAACAGAAAGGGTCTAGCTAAGACTAAACTAACTAGCACTAAACAGGAGGGGAGGACAAAGGGAGATACCAAATCATGCAAACAAGTTGTAATGACCCTAAACCTCCACTGGATGTTAGCACATGTCAAACAAAGGCAACCTTATACAGTTCAATACAACACAGAAAAAAAACATATATGTAAGAATGGGGACAGGTTTCAGCTAAGAAGGGATTCTCCTTTATTTTGGAGAGATTTCCTCTTACTCTCTGCTGTTCCTCCAGGACAGGAAGTGAAATGAAATCCCAACAACTGTGTCACAGACAAAATGAGAAACCTCACAGCATAGAATAAAAAAGAAGTTTTGGCTAGAGATGCGCTTTAGGTACAGATACGGAGTATTTTCGTTCCATCAAGTTCAGGAACGGAAAACCCTTTCTGGTTAATATACAATTTACATCCTAATATAATCTGCCCGGGGTCTGCTCTTTGCCAAATGTAAAATCCAATATACAGTTTTTTCCCCCCTTAGTAACGGCTGTCTGCTTTTCCTCAACTTCAGCTTTAATGCCTTGCAATGTTCGGCTGGCACTCCCCCTACAAGTGAATTCCTGAGCCCTATTAGACGGGGAAATAGGACTTCCTCTGGCTCGTTTTCATTCTACCTTTGTGTGGTTTTCCTCATGTTCTTTTCATCGGAGCAGCTAAGCCATGATATAACAATCTCACATATTTTCCACACCTGGCTCTGAGCTCCATAATTCCTCCTCTGTGCCGGATTAGCCTACTGGATAAATACAGCTATATAAGTCTAAAATGCACGAATGTTAACTTTGTGAGGCAAAGGCCGCAGTGTGAGTACACTCACTAGAGGACACAATGGAGTCCTGCACAGGGCCACCACTCATGTGTTAAACGGAATATATACTGGAGGCCTTTCCATCTTTTTTAGATATGCATCCATTCAACTAAAGACATGGATGAGCGAGTTTGGGGTGGAGGAATTTGACTGGCCTGCACAGAGTCCTGACCTCAACCCGATAGAACACCTTTGACATGAATTAGAGCAAAGACTGCGAGCCAGGTCTTCTCGTCCAACATCAGTGCCTGACCTCACAAATGGACTTCTGGAAGAATAATCAAATATTCCCATAAACACACTTCTAAATGAAAGGGGTTGTAAACCCTCGTGTTTTTTCACCTTAATGCATCGTATGCATTAAGGTGAAAAAACTTCTGACACTGACCGCCCCCCCCCCCCCCCCCTCCGTTTTACTCATCTGAGCCTGTTCATTCCCTCGGCCGAGACACGCTGTATCTCTCTGCCCGGGGTTCTTGACTCTTGATTGGATAGATTGATAGCAGCGCAGCCATTGGCTCCCGCTGCTGTCAATCAAATCCAATGACCCGAGGGGCGGGGCCGAGTCTGGCATTCTGTGTCTATGGACGCAAATGCTGGACTCGGGAGCGCGCCTGCAAGGTACCCCCCAGGGAGAGCGCTTCTCCTAGGGGGTTTACCGATGCGAGGAGGAGCCCCGATGATCGGAGCCACACTGCAAAACGAACTGCACAGTGGAGGTAAGTATGATATGTTTGTTATTTAAAAAAAAAAGCTTTAAGGTGACCAGATTTTGAAAATGAAAACTGGGACATTTTTTTTTTTTTTTTAATTGGCAAATGGTAAACTATTTTATAAGCATATTTTCCTCAAATTATATATGCAGTGTATGTGGTATGCGTTTATGTAATGATTGTATGATATATATGTTATTTCTCACATTTCGTCCATAAATAAAGTTAAAAAAATAAAGATACTTCTTTTTTTTTTAAATCAGAAAGGTTTTTATTTTGCATAGGAAACAAAATCATACATCATACATGTTGAACTATTGAATGTATACACATTTTAGAGTTTTAGTGCAGTCTGTCATGAATACAGTTATCAACATTTTAAGATTGCCAACAGGAGGTTCTATTTGCATTCTAACAAAAGTAAAGGCAATTGCACTATTATCCTTTAACAATAAATTTGGCGTATAATATGCCTCGTAGAGAGTATGTATCTGAATATCAGATGGTATACTCGGGTTTTGACTGGAATAGTATCTCCCTTGTATAGGAAAGCTCCTGTGTTATATGATATCTTTAAGCTGTAAAAAGGGGAAACACAATAATCTTCCAGTAGAATCAGTGGGATCAATCTCAGTGCAATATAGCTCTATTATCCTTGTCTATGTTCATTGTATTTAGTGCGATATAATATTCTCCAGTATAGAGAGGAGTAAGAAAACATTAATCAAAAAGAAAAAAGAAGGAAAGAAATAGAAAGAGAAAAACCATAACAAAACAAAGCCAAATCTTGCCATACATTGCAACATTGCATATTCTGCCTCATACCTCACAGGGAGCGTATTGCCCTGTCTATCCCTTTCTTTTACATATTTTTATTATCCGTATAATGGTCATGTCTACATCAGCCCAAAAGTAACCTATCTTTGATTAATTGGTGTGGGGCTAGACCAGGAACATCCAGCCACGCTTGCCATATCGATAGAAACTTTTGTGGGACTTTTCTATGTTGGTAGGCAATCTTTTCTCTTATTAAGAGCCTATTGACACTGTCTATCCATTGCTTCTTGGTGGGCACTCGTGGAGTGATCCACCACTGAGCAATTAATTTCCTTGCCATGTATAACAGTCGGATGAGCGCTATGCGGGTGGGTGGTGGTATCGACTCGTCATCTATTCCTCCTAATATACATGTTACTGGGGTTCTCTCAAGAGGTATCATAAATATTTCTGTTATTGTGTCTAGTACATCCTTCCAGTACCTAAATAATTTGGGGCACTTCCAGATCATATGGAGTAAGTCTCCATGATCACGTTCACATTTTGGGCACATGGGAGAATCTCTAATTCCCCACTTATATAGTTGAAGGGGAGTTCTATATGCTCTGTGAAGTAAATAGAGGTGTGAGATTTTCTGAGATGCAGATAGAGAGACCAAGGGGGCGTTCACCAAGCATACATCCCAACTATCTTCGTCCATTGCCCCTATGTCCTCCTCCCAGCGCTGTCTACATGGTAGTCTAGAGGAGTCTTGTATTCGCGTGATAAGGGTATTGTAGCAGCGGGATATCATCCCCTTTTTATTTTCTTCCATGAAAACTTCCTGAACAATCGGATGTTCTGTGTGGTGGATCCTGACAGTTCTGCTCTGGGTTTGTAAAGCATGTCGCAATTGGAGATACTTATAAAAATTGTTATGTGGGATCTCAAACTCCATTTGAATCTGTTGGAATGATTTGAGGGTATTATCTTGGTATAGTTGTGAAATAAATTTGATACCTGCGTCCTCCCAGTTCTTAAAACCTTTTAATTTTTGTATTTCCTTAAATTGTCTGTTTTTCCAAAGAGGTGTGCAGGACAAAAAACCTGTAACGCCCAATAATTTTTTTACAAAAGACCATAGCATGATCAACAATTTAACCGTAGGGGCCTCAGGGTCCAGATGTAAGAACCCCGCCTCCAAGCTTGCCAGTGCTGAATAATCATTTTCGTCCCCTAATGTAAGCATCCGAATCGGGTCTGTGGGATCCAATAGGCCCCATCCTCCCAGCTGTTGCAGTTGGGATGCCAAGTAGTACATTCTGGGATGAGGAACAGCAAGTCCTCCCTCCTCCTTGCCATATTGTAATGTGGATAATTTTATCCTTGCTATCTTTTTCCTCCAAATAAGCTCCCTAAATTGGGTTTCTATCCTATCGAACCATCTCTTAGGTATCCATACTGGGGAATTATTAAAAATATATAGTAGTTGCGGCGCCCAAACCATTTTAATAAGGTTAACTCTCCCAGCCACTGACAAGGGTAATTTACACCAAGCTCTGCTTTTTTCCTGGAATTTAGTCAAAAGGGGCGCCAGGTTCTGATCAATATAGGTGGCCGGGTTCGATGTCACCTGAATCCCTAGGTAGCGAAATGAGCTCACCTGTTGTATCATTTCTGCACCCAGGGGTAGTGGAGTATTCAGGGGGTCAAGTGGCATCAACACCGACTTGTCCCAATTGATGGAGAAGCCTGATAGTTCCCCAAAATCCTTTATGAGGGACATGACCGTTTGTAATGTATCTTTTGTGTCTCCTAAGTACAGCAGGGTATCGTCTGCATACATGGATACCACATCTTTATTTCTTCCTCTCTGAAAACCCACTATTCTTGAGTCCCCTCTAATTTTGGCCCCCAAGGGCTCTAAGGCCAGGGCAAACAGCAGGGGCGACAATGGGCACCCCTGCCTAGTGCCCCTAAATAGAGGAAAGGGTTCTGAAAGCTCCCCATTAATTCGGATCCTGGCAGTGGGTGTGGCATACAGAAGCTGTATCCAGCGGATAAAGGTGTCCCCTAGTCCCATACTCCGTAATGTCTTCCACAGATAAGGCCACTCGACACTGTCGAAGGCCTTAGCTGCATCTAGTGAAAAAATTGCCCTATTGCCTGGGTTGTCCACTGGGAGTTGTAAATTCAGAAATAGCCGCCTTATATTTTGGGCCGTGGATCTCGTGGGTATGAACCCAGATTGGTCTCTGTGTACTATTTTATGGATTACCTTGGCTAACCTGTTTGCTAACATCCGAGCCAGCAACTTAATATCGGATGTGAGCAATGATATGGGCCTATAAGAGCCAGGGGAGTTCGCATCTTTACCCGGTTTTAGGAGGACAACAATGATTGCCTCGTTCATCGAGTTTGGTAGGGAACCTTCCACTAGTGCCTCATTATAAACTTTTAATAATGTGGGGAGCATAGAGTCAGCATAGCGTTTATATACCTCTGACGGGAGACCATCCATGCCTGGTGATTTGTTATTTTTGGTTTGGGATAAGGCAAGATCTAGTTCTTCTGCCGTTAAAGGGGCATTAAGCATGGTCCTATCTTCTATCGGGAGATTGGGGAGCTCACAACCTCCTAGAAAATCTTCTATTGCACTGACAGTGGGCGTCACTTTGGAGGAGTAGAGATTGGCATAAAAATCACTAAAGACTTTCAGGATATCAGAGGTAGAGGTTTTCAAAGACCCCTGCTCATCACTAATGGCTGGAATAAGAGAGGATGATTGCTGAGACCTTGCCATTACTGCAAGCATATGTCCAGTTGTCTCCCCCTCCTCAAAGTGTGATTGTTGCAGAAAAAAGCGTTTATTTTCCGCTAACTGCAGTGCTAGTTGGCCCGACATTGTCTGCGCGCTTAACCATGCTCTTTTGGTATCTTCCGTGGGGTCATTAGTGTAGGTGTTTTCAGTCTCGGTGACCATATTCCGTACCAGCAATTCCCAGGCCTTGGTGTCAGTCTTAATCTGTGAGATTGTTTTAATAAGCTGCCCTCTCAAAAAGGCCTTCGCTGCATCCCAGACCACCCCCAACTTGGCAGTGCCAGTATTATCCTGTATAAACAGCCTGAGTGCTGTATGTATAGGGTCAGGTTCAGCAAACAGCGAAAGCCAGAAGGGATTAAGCTTCCAGACTGGGCGCCTGATCTTATTTGGCAGTGAAATGGTCACCCAGAAGGCAGAATGATCAGAGATATTCCTATCTGCATATCCTGATTCCAAAACCAGTTGTAGCATCTTATAATTTCCCAAACCCAAATCTATTCTAGACAATCCGGCATGGGAGGCCGAGTAGCAGGAGTATTTTTTGTCCTCAGGATGTTTGCACCTCCACACATCTATCAATCCTATTTCTTCAAGCATTTTAGCAAAAGGAGTTTTACCTTGTATCTGACATGTATTAGCAATAGGTATAGGTAGTTTATCCTTAATAGTGTTTAAAAAATTATTATAGTCTCCCATTGCCAACAAGGGTACTTCTGGGTATTGGGCCATGAAACTTGCCAGATGTTTAACTATCTCGGAGGTATATGGTGGGGGAATGTAAATACTAGCAACAATACATTTTAGGTTTGAGATTGTGCATAGAAGAAATATATATCTGCCATCTGTGTCTATGCATTTTTGTATACAGTTGAATTGAACATCCCTCCTGATCAAGATACTTGTTCCTCTAGAATAGGTGGAGTGGGTTGCATGAAACTGGGCCACATACAATCGTGGGTTGAGGCTGGGGGTAGGGTCCGCCGAGAAGTGAGTCTCCTGCAGGCAGACCACCCCCGCACCCAACGACTTGAGATGCCCGAGGACCGCCATCCATTTGATTGGATTACCCAGCCCTCTGACATTCCACGTCACGACTGTCAACTTAGCCATCCCCATTTCACTTTAGAGACATTAGTCAGTCTAATATAACCCTTAGTAGCACCTACAGGTTGTATATCAGTATGATACCAATGACATAAAAGAAAAACCATATCAAACTTAATTTCCCTCTTCTGGAGACAGTTAGGCATCCGTAGACATGGAGTCAGAATACAAAACAAAAAAAAATTTTCCAATATGTTAGGGTATAAGCACAGAAAAAAATAAACTTTTAGCTTAAGATATATTGCTCTGTATGGCATAACTCTAAAGAGTGGTAATTCACCCAACTGTAACAGTTGCATTGTTAACTTTTCCTCCACACAACAGGTGTGGGGGGGGTAAAAGCCTTGAAAACTCCCGGTTAACCAACAGGTCAGTTCTTGCAGGGGTTTTACAGAAGCGGCAGGCACGTAATCCTTCCTTGCTTGTAATCAACAAAAAGGGGGGGTGGGGTGGATAAAAAATGAAGAAGAATGAGGGGAAGGGGGAAAAAAGCAAGAAGGGAAGGTTGAAATAAACAGGACTCCTCATCCGCCTAAGCAACGGATATGGGTGCAGGGACTGTCCACATTTATCTGCAAACTCGGGTCTTGAGGCCCGCATCCGGCTCAGGCGCCCTCCCCAAAAAGGGGGGAGAGAGATAAAAAAAAGGGGGGGGGAAAGGAGGCTGGATCCCATCAGTCCAACACCAACACAAGGCATATCACTTAGGGGGGAACATCTCTTTGCGGTCTAGCAGCTTTAAGGGCTCTGTCTTCTCTATCCAGCCACTGAGCCGCCATATCCGGCCGGTCAAAAAAGCGGGTTTCTCCGAGTGCGACTACCCGTAGGCGGGCAGGATACAACATGGCATAGGGTAGATTCAGATCTCTCAATCTTCTCTTGACATCCATGAACTTTGCTCGCTGTTTCTGGAGTTCAGCCGAGAAATCCGGGAATAGAGATATCTTGGAGTTTTCCATAGCTAGTTTGCCTCCCATGGTTCTGGCCTTGGCAAGGATGACATCTCTATCCTTGTAGTTGAGAAGTTTAAAGAGAAAGGCGCGAGGATGATTGCCAGGTGGTAGTGGGCGAGATGGCACTCTGTGCGCCCTCTCAACCGCAAATAGTGGAGAGAAAGCATCCTTTCCAAATGTGTTGAGAAGCCATTGCTCAATGAAGGTGACCGGGTCTTTACCCTCTATTCTTTCTGGGAATCCCAGTGCGCGTACATTATTGCGGCGCATGCGGTTTTCTAAATCATCCAAACGAGCTGCGTGCTGGTCTACTAAGTGACAATTATACTTTAAGTCCCTCTGCATGGGTACAAGATCATCTTCCATCACACTGACCCTGCTCTCTATTGCAGCTGTGCGCTCTCTCAGTTTCTGCATGTCCTGTCTCACATAGGATATCTCAGCTTTGACTCCTTTAACTTCATCCGTCAGATGTGATATGGATTTGTTGCATATAGTCACTGCTGAGAGTATGTCTCTGAGAGTGGGTTCAGTATTATCCACTGGCATACTTAGTGTCTGGGTGTCCTGACATGTGTGTGGTGCTGTACTCACTGTGGCCCAGTCTGCAGGGGATCCAGTGCCATCCTCCAGTGGGATAGTGTTGTCTAACTCCAGCTGGCCTCCCTCCTCTTCACTGAGGTCGGATGCGGGTGAGGATGGCTCTTTGGAAGTTTTGTTGCCAAACAGGAGTCTCTGAGCGGTCTCCTTGTATTTCTCCTTCTGTGATCTCTGTGGCAGAGCGCCATCTTGGGCCTGAGTCACAGGCGGGCCGGCGCCTTCTTTGCCCCGTTTTGGCATGTTAATCAGCCGCGGATCGAACGACGATATGGACCGGACTAGTCACCAGTAGTGTGCGGTTCCGATCGGGGATGTTATCGGGTCAGATGGGTAATCCGCAGGATTAATTACAGGATTCTCGGCGGAGCAGAGGAGAAGTGCGTCCTGCTACATGCGCTGCCTGGCCACGCCCCCATAAAGATACTTCTTAGAATTTTTTGAGATAGGACTACCAAATGTTATTTATTTGAATGATTTATTTTATAAAGAATGCAGGGCCCAGGAGTGCGCTACATAGAGAATGCAGGGCCCAGGAGTGCTCTACATAGAGAATGCAGGGCCCAGGAGTGCGCTACATAAAGAATGCAGGGCCCAGGAGTGTACTACATAAAGAATGCAGGGCCCAGGAGTGTGCTACATAAGGAATGCAGGGCTCAGCAGTGCCCATCTATGCAGCCTCACCAAGGGCCATCAATGCAGCCTGACCAGTGCCCATCTATGCAGCCTCACCAGTACCCATCTATGCAGCCTCACCAGTGCCCATCTATGCAGCCTCACCAGTGCCCAGCAATGCAGCCTCATGTGTGCCCAGCAATGCAGCCTCAACTGTGTCAAGTAGTGCAGCCTCACCAGTGTCCATTAATGCAGCCTTACCAGTGCCCAGCAAAGCAGCCTGACCAGTGCCCAGCAATGCAGCCTCACCAGTGTCCATCTATGCAGCCTCACCTGTGCCCAGCAATGCAGCCTCACCTGTGTCCAGAAATGCAGCCTCATCTGTGCCCAGCAATGCAGCCTCAACTGTGCCAAGTAATGCAGCCTCACCAGTGCCCATTAATGCACCCTTACCAGTGCCCAGCAAAGCAGCCTGACCAGTGCCCAGCAATGCAGCCTCACCAGTGTCCATCTATGCAGCCTCACCAGTGCGCAGGAATGCAGCCTCACCAGTGCACATGAATGCGGCCTCACCAGTGCTCAGCAATGCAGCCTCACCAGTGCCCAGCAATGCAGCCTCACCAGTGTCCATCTATGCAGCCTCACCTGTGCCCAGCAATGCAGCCTCACCTGTGCCCAGCAATTCAGCCTCACCTGTGCCCAGCAATGCAGCCTCACCAGCGCCCAGTAATGCAGCCTCACCAGTGCCCATCAATGCAGCCTTACCAGTGCCCATCAATGCAGCCTAAATGTGCCCAGGAATGCAGCCTCACTTGTGCCCAGGAATGAAGCCTCACCTGTGACCAGCAATGCAGCCTCACCAGTGCCCAGCAATGCAGCCTCATCTGTGCCCAGCAATGCAGCCTCAACTGTGCCAAGTAATGCAGCCTCACCAGTGCCCATTAATGCACCCTTACCAGTGCCCAGCAAAGCAGCCTGACCAGTGCCCAGCAATGCAGCCTCACCAGTGTCCATCTATGCAGCCTCACCAGTGCGCAGGAATGCAGCCTCACCAGTGCACATGAATGCGGCCTCACCAGTGCTCAGCAATGCAGCCTCACCAGTGCCCAGCAATGCAGCCTCACCAGTGTCCATCTATGCAGCCTCACCTGTGCCCAGCAATGCAGCCTCACCTGTGCCCAGCAATGCAGCCTCACCTGTGCCCAGCAATGCAGCCTCACCAGCGCCCAGTAATGCAGCCTCACCAGTGCCCATCAATGCAGCCTTACCAGTGCCCATCAATGCAGCCTATATGTGCCCAGGAATGCAGCCTCACCTGTGACCAGCAATGCAGCCTCACCAGTGCCCAGCAATGTAGCCTGACCTTTTTATTTAATGTTTTTTGAATTTTATGGTGTGCTTTTTTATGCATATGTAAAAACCGTGTATGAATGTATGCACGTGTGTGTACATGCATGTGTGTACGTACATGTGCATTCTATCACTACAAGGTGTGTGAAAATTTGTGGCATACACATGGATCACCCTATATGTATTGCAGCTGATTCTCTTTTTTGGATAATTGCCTGCGGTCAATTAAGACAATCAATGGGTGGAGCCTATAATCTTCAGAGCTATTATTTATTTCAAAGTTTTATGTCTGTAATGTGGTTATGACTAAGGCCTTATAAGCTGAAACGCGTCAACTGACTTGATCTGCATTTGTTCACTGTGGCTATTCGATAAAATGAAGACATTTTAAGAGCAACAACCGGAGTGCGGATCATTTTTTCTACAGCCTGACTTGTGCCTAGGAATGCAGCCTCAACAGTGCCCAGAAATGCAGCCTCCCCTGTGCCCAGGAATGCAGCCTCACCTGTGCCCAGAAATGCAGCCTCATCAGTGCCCAGGAATGCAGCTTCACCTGTGCCCAGGAATGCAGCCTCACCTGTGCCTAGCAATGGAGCCTCACCTGTGCCCAGCAATGGAGCCTCACCAGTGCTCATCAATGCAGCCTCACCTTTGTCCAGCAATGTGGCCTCACCTGTGCTCAAGAATGCAACCTCTCCTGTGCCCAGCAATGTAGCCTCACCTGTGCCCAGGAATGCAGCCTCACCAGTGCCCAGGAATGCAGCCTCATCTGTGCCATGAATGCAGCCTCACCTGTGCCCAGAAATGCAGCCTCACCAGTGCCGGGGATCAGAGAGGAGGGGAAGAGGAGAGCCAGCCAGATCGTTACATAGGCCGGCATCTCCCACTGTGTGTGCTTTAATTTTAATCCCTGCTCACCCGCCGTCACACAAGTCCCGCCTCTTGGATCAGCTCCCACCCACCTTCTGGCATTGGATAAGTGTGCTGTCTGTCAAAGGAGCCATACCAGGAGGCAGGACTTAAAATTAAAGCTGACACAGCGGGAGACACTGGTCTGACACCCCCCAGTGTGGCACCCAGGGCGGACCACCCCCCTCCCCCGCCTCAGCACCCGCCCTGCAATTCGGGGACAAATCTGGGGACAGACGGGCTCCGAGGACAGTGTCCTTAGTCCGGGGATGTCTGGTCACCCTATCCTAATGTAGCTGTACCCCCGTAGGGGCTGCTAAATGATGTGGCCCACCTGTCACCCTGCCCAGCCCAGCATTCACTTCCCAATACCTTGGAGACAATGAACAGTTCATATGTTTTTTGGGTCTTTGTTGTATTTTATTGAAGGAATTTAACTTGGATGGGTAAGGGAATTTATAGGATGCCCAGTGGAATGAAAAATTGACTGACTGTACAGCAATCAGTTGGGGTGACTATATATATTTGATTACTCCAGTCTCCTCCAGCACATCACTTTCTTGCAAACTGTTACTCTCTCTCTCCAGCACATCACTTACTTCTCAGGCACAGCTAGCACATGTTTAGGCCCAACACTGGCTCAGCCAGGCCTAAGCAACTTGCCCTTTGCAGGCAGGGGCCCCTTTAATGTAGCAAAAATAGGATTAGGAAGTCTTTAGTGCTAGCTGTCCTATGGTGGACTACTGCTCCCAGTCAGCCCTCTTCAGGCCCTGCCAGCCCTCCTGGCTGCAGCTGCCCGACTCCACTGCCCTTTGCAATCCTCACTGGCTCCACACCCAGCTCTGACTGTTTCCTCTCAGTCCTCTTTGGCATGCCTCTCCAGTCCTCCCGACTGCCCATGTCACTCACTAGCCCTCCTGGCTTTAACTAGTGGTTCTCTCCTGAAGACTTGCCCAGCAGTACTAGCTCCTGCTGTGCTCTCTGACGCCTCTCTGTGCCTCCTGTTTGGATCCTTCACAAGTTCTTGAACGACTTTGTGATGCACCCGAGACCCAGGCCAAAGGTCACCCCTAAGACTGGGGAGCTCCCTCAAGGGCCCCGACAGCCTAGTACTCCATCTTCAGTTCTTCCACCCGACAACTCCTCCCCAGATGGGCTGACTCCAGGTATTTCAAGGAGGCCTGCCCCCTGCCAATCCTAGTTGGGGATTGGTCAGGGCTCCCTGAGACATCCCAGACAGCTCCACCACTCTTCCCCTCCTCTCTTCCAGAATCCTCCAGAAGAAAGAGGGAGGTGACCGTGGAGTGATGCTGTCTGTGAGTCACAGCTGCTACTCTGTGCCACTCCCAGCCCACACATATCAAAACAAACACGCCTAGCTTCCAGCTGGGCCTGCCTAAATTTGCCTGTACTACAAAAATCCTAACTTCTAGCACCTACCCAAGTAGAGGGCGCTACACTAAATCTTGTGGACAGCCTTCCCAGAAGAGTTGAAGCTTTTATAGCTGCAAAGGGTGGGCCAACTCAATATTGAACTCTACTGGGATTCCATTAAGACTGGGATGCCATTAAAGTGTTCATGTGCGCAGAGGTGTATTTAGGTTTTGTGCTGCCCTAGGCCTGACTAAACTTGTGCACCCCCTCATTTAAATTTGACCCACCCCTTCCTGTCAATGCCATGCCCCTTCCTGTTTAAGACCCGCCCTGTCATCTGTAAACCACATCAAAGCAGCCTCGTCGGTGCCCATCAATGAAGCCTCGTCAGTGCCCATCAATGCAGCCTCATCAGTGCCCATCAATGCAGCCTCATCAGTGCCCAGCAAAGCTGCCTCATCAGTGCCCATCAAAGCAGCCTCATCAGTGCCCATCAATGCAGCCTCGTCAGTGCCCATCAATGCAGCCTCCTCAGTGCCCACAAAGTCAGTGTGAACTGAGCCTAAGCCTAGGTTCACATTGGAGCAATTTGTCATGCGATTTGAGAGATCAAATCGCATGAAACGTCGCAGGCTATTGGAGGCAATGGCACTGTTCCAATCGGTGCGACACTGATTTTGCAGCGTCGCACCGATTTGCAAAAGTAGTTTCTGTACTACTTTGGCCGATTTCAGGTGCGACTTCAATCGACATCTGGGAATGAAGCCACAGAAATGTCTATCAAGTAGCACCTGAAATCGCGCTGACCTTGCTACTTTGAAATCGTGCTACTTCAAGTGAAGTAGCGCGATTTCAAAGTAGCATCAATGTGAACCAGGGCTTAGAGATACAAGTAGCTATGAAAGGTTAACCACATATACAAGCAGACACTAAGGTGTTAAATGCCATTGATTGCAGAAGCACCAGACTGCAGATATTCAGCTGTAAAGAGTTAACCATATACAGGGCTTTTTTTCAGGGGGAACTTGGTGGAACTCGGTTCCACCACCTCTGGCTCAGACCCTTTGGTGCCTGCTCACCACAATCACTTGTAAACACAGAAGTCTGGTTTCTGTGTTTACAAATGACAGCTCTGCATTCTGTGTGTAACCCCCATGAACTCTGTATTCTGTATGTAATGCAATCCTGATATTTAATGCCCCTTTAAGACCCTTCTACTGTTTGTGAAATATGACTATACCCACTATTTGATGTGATTTGTAGGGTGTGTGTGGGTGGAGGGGTTTTGGGGGGTCATGAGTTCCAGCACCTATTGTTTGAGAAAAAAAGCCCTGACCATATATGTAAGCAGCAGTGTACAGCATGTGTCCATTGAAACAGAGTAGTAAAGCACAGCAAGGACACAGAGGGTTAATTATCAGAGAGTCCTATTTCAGATAACAGGGAGATGATAGGAGAAACAAAGTCAGAGCAGAGAAAAGCCCTGTGGGAGGTTTTCAAGAAGAGACAGTGAAGAGGATCAGGATTTTACTCTCACCCTCCAGGATATGCAGACTGTAGCTGAGTCTGCTCACTGAAGACACAATCCGAGCGATCCTGGAATCACAACACCGGCTGACAAGTTCTCTCTCTCTCCTGTCTGTGCAGAGGGGAAGGGGAGGGGGAGGGGGAGGGGGGAACTGTGAGCACACACTGTGTGTGCTCCATCTAAGAGATGCTCGGCCAGCAAATTCCTGCAGTGAATGGACTGACTCGGAAGGCAGAAGGGGGGCTTTTTTCGTGCGGAGGGGGGCGGCCCCCACAAAGTGCCGCCCTAGGCCTGGGCCTTGTTGGCCTAGGCCAAAATACAGCACTGTGTGTGCGGGTAAAGGCAGGCGTCCCAATGCTTTTGGTAATATAGTGTAGATTGAGATTCTATACAGTTGTGCTCTAAAGTCTGCATACCCTGACAGAAATTGTGAAATTTTAGCATTAAAAAAAACTCTTTTATTTAAGGATAGCAATCACGTGAAGTCAATTATTGTCACATAGTTTTTTGGATCCTTTTTAAATCACAATGATAACAGAAATCACCCAAATGGCCATGATAAAAAGTTTACATACCCTAGAATGTTTGGCCTTGGTACAGACACAGAAGGTGGCACACACAGGCTAAAATGGCAATAAAGGTTCATTTCACACATTTGTGGTTTTTTAAATCACAAGTAGTGTCTGTGTATAAATAGTCAATGAGTTTATTAGCTCTCACATGGATGCACTAAGCAGGCTAGACAATGAGCCATGAGGAGGTAGAAAAGAACTGTCAAAAGACCTGCGTAGCAACATAATGAAACTTTACAAAGATGGAAAAGGATATAAAAAGATATCCAAAGCCTTCAATATGCAAGTCAGTACTGTTTAATCACTTAATAAGAAGTGGAAAATTTAGGGATCTCTTGATACCAAGCCAAGGTCAGATAGATCAAGAAATATTTCAGCCACAACTGCCACAGGAACTGTTCAGGATACAAAGAAAAACCCACAGGTACAATCAGGAGAAATACAAGTTGCTCTGGAAAAAAGATGCTGTAGTTGTTTTTAACCACTTCAGCCCCGGAAGAATTTACCCCCTTCCTGACCAGAGCGTTTTTTGCGATTTGGCACTGCGTCGCTTTAACTGACAATTGCGTGGTCGTGCGACGTGGCTCCCAAACAAAATTGACGTCCTTTTTTTCCCACAAATAGAGCTTTCTTTTGGTGGTATTTGATCACCTCTGCGGTTTTTATTTTTTGTGCTATAAACAAAAAAATAGCGACAATTTTGAAAAAAACGCATTATTTTTTACTTTTTGCTATAATAAATATCCCCAAAAAATATTTAAAAAACATTTTTTTCCTCAGTTTAGGCCGACACATATTCTTCATATTTTTGGTAAAAAAAAATGCAATAAGCGTTTATTGAAAGTTATAGCGTCTACAAAATAGGGGATAGTTTTATGGCATTTTTATTTATAATTTTTTTTTTACTAGTAATGGCGGCGATCAGCGATTTTTATTGTGACTGCGACATTATGGCGGACACATCAGACATTTTTGACACATTTTTGGGACCATTTGGGACCATTGTCATTTATACAGCAATCAGTGCTATACAAATGCACTGATTCCTGTGTAAATGACACTGGCAGTGAAGGGGTTAACCACTAGGTGGCAGTGTAAGGGTTACGTATGCCATGGGGAGTGTTTCTAACTGTGGGGGGCGTGGCTACGTGTGACATCTCACTGATCTCTGCTCCCGTTCTGCCTCTCCGTGAGGCGATCGCGGGTATCCCCGCGGCGATTGAGTCCGCGGGACCCGCGACCCGACTCACGGAGCTCCCGGCCAGCGTGCACGCAATGGCACGTCGGCAAATTTAAAGGGACGTACGGGTACGCCCATTTGCCCAGCCGTGCCATTCTGCCAACGTACATCGGCGTGCGCTGGTCGGGAACCGGTTACCCACTTCAGCCCCAGAAGAATTTACCTCCTTCCTGACCGGGCCATTTTTTGCGATACTGCACTGTGTCGCTTTAACTGACAAATGCTTTCTTTTGGTGGTATCTGATCACCTCTGCGGTTTTTATTTTTTGCGCTATAAACAAAAAAAGAGCGACAATTTTGAAAAAAACCCCAATATTTTTTACTTTTTGCTATAATAAATATCCCCAAAAATGTTTTTAAAAATCAAATTTCTTCAACAGTTTTGGTCAATATATATTCTTCTACATATTTTTGGTAATAAAAATCACAATAAGCTTATATTGATGATTTGAGCAAAAGTTATAGCATCTGCAAACATTTTTATGGCATTTTTTTATTATTATTTTTTTTTTACTAGTAATGGCGGTGATCTGAGATTTTTATCGGGACTGCGACATTGTGGCGGACAGATCGGACACTTTTGACACATTTTTGAGACCATTGACATTTATACAGTGATCAGTGAAATAAAAATGCACTGATTACTGTGTAAATGTCACTGGCAGGGAAGGGGTTAACACTAGGGGGCGATCAAGGTGTTAACTGTGTTCCAACTGTAGGGGGAAGGAACTGACTAGAGGAGAAGACAGATCGTTGTTCCTAGCTAGTAGGAACACACGATCTGTCTCTCCTCACAGAACAGGGATGTGTGTGTTTACACACACACATCCCTGTTCTGGTTTTCGTGCTTGCGATCTTGCGTGCCTGCTATCCCTGCTTAAAGGGCCAACGTACAGCTACGACGGCTCGCAGCAACGTGACGACCTGCCACAGTATAATGATGGCGGCTGGTCGGCAAGCGGTTAAGAAGCACAATACGATGATACTTGAACAAAAAAGAGCTGCATGGTCAAGTTGCCAGAAAGAAGCCTTTACTGTACAAGTTCCACAAAAAAAGCCTGGTTACAATATGCCCAAAAACACCTTGACATGCCTCATTGGCTTTTTTTGTGGCATTGGCTCAGTAAAGGCTTCCTTCTGGCAGCTCAACCATGCAGCTATTTTCTGTTCAAGTATCATTGAATTGTGCTCCTTAAAAACAACCACACCATGTTTTTGGAGAGCAGCCTGTGTTTCTCCTGCGGTCACCTGTGGGTTTTTCTTTGTATCCTGAGCAATTCTTCCACCAGTTGTGGCTGCAATCTTTCTTGGTCTACCTGACCTTGGCTTGGTATCAAAAGAGTCCCTAATTTTAGACTTTTTTTAAGTGATTGAACAGTACTGACTGCCATATTCAAGGCTTTGGATATCTTTGTATATCCTTTTCCATCTTTGTAAAGTTTCATTACCTTGTTACGCAGGTCTTTTGACTGTTCTTTTCTACCTCCTCATGGCTGTGTCTAGCCTGCTTAGTGCATCCATGTGAGAGCTAACAAACTTCATTATGTCACAGTACATGTTAGTATTCATGGTTCCCTCAATGAACTGTAGTTCCCCAGTGCCGGCAGCACTCATGCAGCTCCAGGCCATGACACTCCCACTAGACATGTGCACAACAAAAAATTTAGTTTAGTTTAGTTTAGTTTCGTCTTGTTTCCGTGGATTCGTAACGATTCGTAATTTCGTAATACGCGAGGGTTCATATTCGGACTCGTTCGTATTTTCGTAATTGTTGTATTTTCGTTAAATTTTTAACGATATAATTCGTAATTCCGTTAGTCTTGCAATTCGTAATTTCATAAAACATGGTTCGATTCGGAGTCATTCGTATTTTCGTTGTTACTGAATGATTCGTAATTCTGTCTAATTTTATTTGATTCGAAATTCGTAATTTTGTGTCATTTTTGTTCTATTCGGTACGCTTCTCGTAATTTAGTAATTGTTACTTTTGTGGGATTGCCTTATGCTTTCTTTCCCGTTGATTCGTAGTTTCGTAACATTGTTTTGTTTTTGTTGATTCGAGTCTACTAGCGTGCTTCGAATGGATTCGTACATTCGTAAATACATCGCGGTCATTAGTAATCTCTCGTATTTTAGTTTCGTTTTCATTTTCAACACGCGGCTAGCCAGCTAATTAGCCTCCGCCCCTGTACACCATTTTGAGAGGGTGTACTGTGCATTGGTAGGGTGAGGTGTGGGAGCTGGGAGGAGCAGAGAGAAGAGAGTGAGATCGTTGTTTTGGTAGTTGTTTTTGTGTGGTTTGGTAGTTGTTGTTGCAATTACTATTAGAATGTCTGGGAGTGAGAATGGACGTGTGAGTCGTCTAGTGAGTGAGAATGTTGGTGTTAGTGAGTGTGTTGGTATGAGAGTTTTTGCTGTGACTGCGAGTGGAGGGGAGCGGAGGAGTGGAGTAAGGGACTCAGGGGAGAGGAGTGGAGGGGAGCGGAGGAGTGGAGGAGGGGACTCAGGGGAGAGGAGTGGAGGGGAGCAGAGGAGTGGAGGGGAGCGGAGGAGTGGAGGAGGGGACTCATGGCAGAGGAGGCGTGAAGGGGAGAGGAGGCGTGTAGGGGAGGAGAGGCGTGGAGGGGAGGGGAGGCGTGGAGGGGAGGGGAGGCGTGGAGGGGAGGGGCGAGGCGGGGAAGAGAGGTGTGGAGGGGAGGAGAAAAGAGGAGGGGATGGGAGGCGTAGAGGGAAAAGGAGGCGTGGAGGGGAGAAGAGGCATGGAGGGGAGAGGCGTAGAGGGGAGGAGAGGCGTATAGGGGAGAGTATTGTTGAGGAGAGGAGGAGTGGAGGGGAGGAGAGGCATGGAGGGGAGAGTATTGTTGGGGAGAGGAGGAGTGGAGGGGAGGAGAGGCATGGAGGGGAGAGTATTGTTGGGGAGAGGAGGAGTGGAGGGGAGAGGCGTGGAGGTGAACGGAGGCCTGTAGTGGAGCCAAGGCCTGGAAGAGAGTGTGGAGGTGGAGTGGAGCGGAAGCATGGCCAAAAACGGAGACATGTGTCCCCCACTACATCAGAGAGTGCGGACTCAGACATGCAGCAACCCCACCAAAGCAAGCGACAAAGATCAAGGGGGCCTATATTTACCCAAGAGGAGAATGCTGCATTGGTTGCTGCAGTCCTAAGAGAAAAAGTGACACTCTTCTGCCAAACCGTGCCAACATCCGAGAAAGCAGCAGGCTGGGGACGAGTCCGGGACTCCGTGAATGTGGTCTCCAAGTATCGCAGGCCCACCACTGGCGTCAGACACAGGTAATTATTCCAATAATCTTTCACACTGGGGCGGTGGGGACGTCGGCGGTAAAACAGCGCTATTTTTAGCGCTGCTTTACCGTCGTTATTGCAGCGGTATTCGGCCGCCAGCGTTGCGGTTTTAACCGAAAAAGGGTTAAAACCGCTCGTATAGCGCGGCTATAGACGCGGTATTGCCGCGGTATTGGCGCAGTATAGCCGCGCTGTCCCATTGATTTCAATGGGCAGGAGCGGTGAAGGAGCGGTGAATACACCGCTCCTTCACCGCTCCAAAGTTGCGGCTTGCAGGAGTTTTTTTCTTCTCCTGCCAGCGCACCGCTTCAGTGTGAAAGCCCGACAGCAGCGGCTGTTTCGGGTCGGTTTGCAGGCGGTATTTTTAGCGCAATAATGCCTGCAAACCGCCCCAGTGTGAAAGGGCTCTTAGAACACACATTTGTAAAAAATACACAGTGTAATAGTCAATAAAAATTAACAGTTCTACTTTACAAAACTATTTATTTGGCACGGCCACATACAGAAGAGAACATTAACATACATGGAAATATTGTAACATAAAAAACCATCACTGTGTGAAACGACAGGTTGCTTTTCAAAAAAATAAATCAGTTTGGTTTCTATTTTATGTAACTAATAATGTTTATTTTTAATGTGCAGATTCTATGACTGTCGGGCAGCAGTCATCAAAAAGCTGAAGAAGCGTCTACGGGGAGAGCATATTAGGGGAAAGCCTGTTGAGTTACGTGAGTGGGAGGTAAAGCTGAAAGATGGCCTTGGCCTTCTGGCAGAGGATGTCCCTGGAGTCAGCAGCAGGGGTCCACATCAAAGAGCTGTTGGTGAGTAAAATGAAATATATCATTATATATTGCTGTTATATGGTTGTTTCAAGCTCACTATTATTTGTTATGACTATGCATGTGAAACTTACGTTTTTCTTTACATACATGTTTTCCAGATCGAGAAACATCATCTGTAGAGCGATCAGCTCCAAGTCCATCCCATCGACATTCTGGTGAGTACCTAACACAAAGACAAAGGATGTATAATTAATGATAAACTTCTATTTAAAGTGGTGTTCCATCCTAAAAAAAAAAAGTCACGATTGTGCCTAAAAAAAAAATAAAAAAATACATTTGGATATTTTTTTTTTACTTACCTCTAAATGCCTGTTGCTAGGGGGTCCCTCGTAATCTGCCTCTTCCAGTGCCTGGGCTGGTGACATCACTTCCCCCTCGGCACAGGAAGGGCTCAGCTCTGCTCCCTCCCTCCTGTCAATCATCTGGGACCCATTACAGGTCCCAGGTGACTGAGCGGCCAATCACGGCGCGCTTCGCCGCTCGCGCATGCGCAGTGGGTGCAAGGCAGTGAAGCCACAGCCCGGCGCCCACAGTTGCAATGCCGGCGCCACTGAACGGAGGGGGAGACGAGTGGGGCTTCGATCCCCCGCATCGCTGGACCCAGGGACAGGTAAGTGTCCAATTAAAAGTCAGCAGCTGCAGTATTTGTAGCTGCTGACTTTTAATTTTTTTTTTTGACTGGCCCTCCTCTTTAACATTTAAAGCAGGCATCACTAAATGGCGGACTGTGGGCCAGATGTGGACCAAGTCACTGTGCCACTTGGAACGCCACAATCCAGCCATTTAGGTGACGGTTCTGTCTGCCTCCCTCTGCCGCTGTCACTATCGCAGAAATGCTGAAAATAACTTCACAAGTTAAACAGCAGGTGATTGGTTGCTATGCGGCCCTAGCAACCAATCAACTGCTGGTTAACTTCAGCAGCACCTCCTGCTCCCACCCATTATTCAGTGCTGCTGTGTCTCCGGCTCTGTGTGCCCAAATAAGGTAGGATGGGGCAGCGCTGCAGGGGGGATGTGAAAGTGTCAAAGGTGCAGAGGCTGTGTAATGTGATGGGGGCCAAATATGCAGGGGGCTGTGTAATGTGAAGGGGGCCAGAGGTGCCGAGGCTGTGATGTGAAGGAGGGTCGAGTTGCAGGGGGGTTAGGATGCAAAGGGGGAGGGCAGAGGACACAGGTGTACTCAGGTGCTATGAAGGTGGGGGAGAAGATACCATTGTGAAGGGTGTTCAGATCAGAACACTACTGTCATGGGGAAACTAAAACAACCATGGGATTGTGTAATAAAAGAGGGGGGTGTACTATAAAAGGGCAGGCTATTCACCAAAATGTTAATTGGTCAATTTGCCAAGAAATATATCATCTCATCTGTTTTAACACATCATCAACTTCAGATTAGATTAGATTTTAACATTTCCAGTGCAAATTAAATCGGTAGTAAACCACGGAAGAAAAAAAAAACACCTGCAAGACAATAACATAATGTGCTAGTATGCATCGCATACTAGCACATTATAAAATAAACGAGGCCCCAGCAGCCCAACCTGGCCAGCGCTATGACACGTTGCCTCGCCTTCTCTTCCGGGCATCGACGCTGTGTGTGGCTGGAGGCGCTATGGGGTCTCTCCCACGCATGTGTGTGGGAGTCCAGTTTCCAGCGAGGTGCTTTGATTTTTCTGAACCGTCCGGCGTCCGCCGGCCCTTCAGAGCGCATGCACCGCCACTGACGTCAGCGGCTGCATCCGAGGTGGATATTTCCTAAACCGTACAGGTTTAGGGGATATTCATATTACCTACAGGTAAGCTTTATTATAGGATTACCTGTAGGTAAAAAAATGACAAAGTGGGGTATGCAATCCACTTTAATTCACCTCAGTGCACTTTTTTACGCTTTGATTATAAAATATGTTGTTGTCGTCCAACATATACCAGGCAAAAATAATAAATAAAGCTGTTGACTTTATCTTGAACATTACCTTGACTCTTGTCTTTTCTTCCGTCTTTAACAGAAAGCCCGATCCGTATCCCGGACTCTCCAGAAGCATCAACTGGCAGGAAGCAGCGGACCATTACGCCTCAGGGTAAGTAGTGGAATCTGGAAAGAAACAGGACACACCATCATCATCATTCATCTATGTCCATGATATTATATACACACAGGCATTATCATCTAATACACATTATTATTATTAAGGTCCATTTTCAAATTCATATGACACCTCATACCTTCAGAACACGACTGTGAAGGGGAAACTGTGAAGTGAAGGGGGGGAACTGAGGATACTGAAGTAAGCATGGGATTGTGTAAAAAAAGAGGGGGGTATAGTATAGTATATGTAAACAAAACATTCATTGTTCAATTTGTTCAATTTGCCAAAAAATATCACATCTGTTTTAACACATTAGCAACTTTAGATTTTACAGTTCCAGTGCAAATTAAAGCGGCTTTAAACCACAGAAGAAAAAAAAAAGAAACTTGCAAGACAATGGCATAATGTGCTAGTATGCATCGCATAATAATAGCACATTATGAATTTCTATGAAATACCTTAGAACGAGGCCCCTGCAGGCCGACCCGGTCAGCGCTGAGCGGGCTGACACGTTGCCTCACCGTCTCTTCCGCGGTTGCGGGCTCTGGCGCTTCTGAGTGGCCGGAGCTGCAATGAGGTCTCTCCCACGCATGTGCGTGGGAGTCCTTTTACTGGTGAAGAGGTTTGATTTTTCTGCAGGGTCCAGCGGACCTTCAGAGCACATGCCCCACCGCTGGCCTCAGCGGCTGCATCTGAGGAGGATATCTCTTAAATAATATTCATTTTACGTACCGGTAAGCCTTATCACCTGTAGTGTTAAAATGACAAAGTAGGGTATACAATCCACTTTAATTCACCTCAGTGCACTTTTTTTGTGAGTACAGACAGAGTATTAGCTCGAAGCCCAAACATAAAAAAAACAACGTAGTGCTAGCATGATTAGGAGCATAGGGAAGCCGGGCAAGTCGGGATAAAAACATGTTGTCAGACAACATGGGGCTGCAGGGGATTGGGCAGACAGCGTGGAGGAGGGACTGCAAAAAGCCAGGAGTGTGGGGGAGACAAGGTGAAACCAGACATCCTAGGAGTACACAAGGAGGAGAAGCATTCCTGCCCGCCCTCCCTCCCTACATCGGCTTGGTTCCTTCTATGCTTACTTTTTTGTTGTATTGGTTGTTTTTGTTTATTTTACAGGGTACGTTCGGTTGGGTCTTTGGAGGTATTTTAAAATAACTTGCTGTGCTCAGATGATTGGGACCCATCTAAGGTATGGGTCCCCGGTGGAATGCCAGTTATGGTGGATTAACTGGTAGTTACAATGGTGTATCTGCAGAATGTGGTTCGTCCTCCGAGTCGGTGCAGAGCGGTAGGGAGGGACCATGGAAGTAGTTTACACAGATACAAGGGAAACATTTTTGATACTTTGCCTCCAAAGGATCGTCAACCAAAAGAAAACAGACATTTTACTTCGTTCTTTGTGTCAGTATATTTTTGGGCAATTACAGTTGGGCCAATAAGTTAGGAATACAGTAATTTATGACACAAGGAGTCAGGATACATCTGGGGTACCTTTTATTTATAATGCTTTGATGTTGTAGTACAACTTATAACAGGCAAAAATAAATAGCGCTGTTGACTTAACTTTATCTGGAACATTACCTTGACTCTTTTCTTCCATCTTTAACAGAAAGCCCCAGCCGTATCCCTCCAGCGTCATCTGGGAGAAAACAGCGGCCCAATACTCCTCAGGGTAAGTACACAAGCTGCCAATATAAAGAAACAGGACACACCATAATCATCTACACATTACACACAGTCATTATTATCCCCTTCCCGCCGAGCGTACGCAGATGTGCAGCCTAGACTTTCAGGGGTTATACCGGGAAGATGCCCGCAGCTGCAGGCATCATCCCGTTACTGTTTTGTAGAGCGGGCGATCGGCTTTCCAAGTATAACAACCGATGCGGCTAAAAGCTGCTCGGCTGTTATACCGGAGGAGCGAGAGGGGACTCCCCCCCCCCCCTCCCGCCGCCTCCTGCTGCTCTTACCAGGCCTCCCGATCCACCGGAAGGCCGATCACCAATCCGCCATCTCAGCTACTGCCGGCTGCTGACAGTCTGGAACGAAGCTGAGAGCGGCTTCGTTCCATTCTTCTAATTGTAAATGCGGAAGCGACGTCATGACCTCACTTCCCGTCTACTCGGTTGCCAGTGGCGCCTGTTTTAAAAAAAATATACAGTATTCAGAATTGCCCAAAATGGCGATCTGAATACTGTGAAGTGCAAAGGAGGGATCGGGGGTCTAAAAGACCCCCGATCCCTCCATAAAGAGTACCTGTCACCACCTATTACTGTCACAAGGGATGTTTACATCCCTTGTGACAGCAATAAAAGTCATCCAAAAATTTAAAGCGCCCCTGTCCCCGCGAGCTCGCTCACTAAAAAACGCATACGGAAGTTGCGCCCGCACATGTTAATGGTGGTTAAATCGCACATGTGAGGTATCGCCGCGATCGTCACAGCGAGATAAATAACTCTAGCATTAGGCCTCCTCTGTAACTCTAACCTGGTAACCGTAAAAAAAAATTAAAGAGTCGCCTATAGAGATTTTTAGGTACCGTAGTTTGTCACCATTCCACGAGTGCGTGCAATTAAAAAGCGTGGCATGTTTGGTATTTATTTACTCGGCATAACATCATCTTTCACATTATACCAAAAAATTGGGCTAACTTTACTGTTTTTTTCTTTTTTAAATTCATGAAAGTGTCCCTTTTACCAAAAAAATGTTGTGTTAAACACCGCTGCACAAATACCGTGTGATAACAAATATTGCAACAATCACCATTTTATCCTCTAGATTCTCTGCAAAAAAATATATATAATGTTTGGAGGCTCTAAGTAATTTTATAGCAAAAAAATACGGACTTTAACTTGTAAACACCAAATGTCAAAAATAGGCTTAGTCATGAAAGGGTTAACATATAAAAGATATTACCATCCATTTTCATACACACAACTCATACTTCAATCACTTCACCATGAAATCATACAGTGAAGTGTTGTGTTTTAAAGTAGTAAACAATGAAGTGGATTTACACAAAATTACAGTGCAAAATGTGGTGCAGCTCTGTAGAGAAATCAATCAGCTTCCAGATTTTTTTGGGAAAGCCTAATTAAACAAGCTAAAGTTAGAAGCTGATTGGTTTCTGCATAGCTTCACCAGAGTTAGCACTGTGTCCAGTGTTAGTAAATCAACCCTAATGTTTGTATGTGTAACCTAGAATTGTTTATGAATGCTATCGTCAACATTTGCTATCTCTTCTATTTTAGATCAACAAGACCAGCCAGAGGGGAGAGCGCAGTGCAGCCCGCACTCGCCTGTCCTTATTTTGGAGGGTATAGAGCTGCAGAATGAGCCAGAATTGAGACCTGCTATGTCACAGACTCCTGCCTTCTCCCCATGGCCAGAGGAGGAGGTCAGGGGCCAAAGTTCAGGCATGCTGCTGCCACCATGTACTGCTGCTCCCAGTGTGCATGTACTGCAGTCGCCACCTCCTGTCCGGGTGCCAACTGCACCGGGCTTAACTGCACAAATTGAGAGGCTCCTTAGTGAAGTGAGGAGATTGACAACTGAAAATCGAAGGCAGTCACGGGACATGAGAAGGCTTACCCGAACCATACATCTCATAGGCAGACAGCAAATGGACCATTTTGAATTGTTGTTGAGCCGGGTACACCAACAACACAACCAGGCAATGGAGCATTTGAGACTCTCATTGATGGAAGCAATTTCCAGGCACAATGCTCCATTGCCTGGGAGCTCGTCTGTTAGTACAGAAAGCAGCAGAGAACCCTCTCCTTCTGAAAACTGAGGGTTAGTTCTTCCTCTGCCCCAGGACCCAAAGCAGCTCAGTTCACCGTTTTGTTTAGAGTTGTATATATATATATATATATATATATATATATATATATATATATATATATATATATATATATATATATATATATGTATACGTGTTAACATACATGTTATTTTTCTACGTTTGTTTGTGCAAATAAATGCAAATAATTTTTGCCAAATAAAAGCATACTTTAGTGCCTTTATTTCGATTATTATGTGATATTTTACACTTTATTACATATCTGGTTGCTTATTGCTTGATAATAACACACATGCTATCACACATGGTAATCATCAACTTAAAAAGAACATCTTTGCCAGTTGTCACCAACAACTTAATTTAGATTTAGCTAGGTATTATACTGGCTCGCTGACCTTACTATTCTCTTTTTATTTCCGCATCATTATATGTTCTAGTTCAAAGTTACAGTAACAGAAATGGAAAAAGTATTAGTAATGAATACTAATACTATTTCCATTTCTGCTACAGGAACTTTGGACTACAACATATAATGATCTGGAAAAGTGTATAAGTGTTCAGTATACAGCTTTCTTGATTTTAGGTTTGAAATGAACATGCATGCATCACTTGAGATTCCCTCTATGTAGGGATGCACTGATACCGATATTGGATACGAGCAATTTTTGATCTGTATTCGTCAATAACAAATGACTGCCAATCAAGAATCTGGGAGGCCTGGCTTCCTGATAAACTGTGAAGCTGGCGTCACACTCAGTACCTGGATGCACCTGAATGGTCTTTGGTATTGAAGACGAGTACAGAGAAATAATTACTAGTATCCAATACTGCTATTGTGCATCCCTACATACATGTTTGCCGTTATTTTTACATCCTAAAAGATGTGTATGGTTAATGCGTACCTGTGAAGTCTTCAACTTGTATGTGTCTGTCATGATGAAGTCTCATCCAGTCATTCCAGTGGTACTTACACTACATTGGCAAATAAAACAAGAGTTACATAAATGAATGGAAATCAATGATGGATGGGGGAGTATGTGGGCAGTTGAGCAACTCACCTATTTCTGACTCACGGCAACGCGATAACAGTCTTTCCTTCCTTGTTGTGGATGATGACTTTCCAGAGTGCCAACTTACAAGTGCCATGTTGCCAACAATGTGGCCTGGAAATTGCATGAATATCTTGGTGAACTGGATATATTAGCAGCAAAAAACTTTTTGCCACGATGTAGGTGCCATTAGAGGGTTGAACGAAAAAACATTTTGGTGGTGGGGGTATAGGAGACTCGTAGTACCATTGTAGGCCTTCATTTTCATGTGTCTGTATGTATATTAGCATAGCAGCAGACTCAGTATCACCACTATTTCCACCACCAGTACTACAAGTATAGGAGTGAGCAAGCAACAGCCAGGTTGGCAAGATGCATAACACAACAACCAAAACTACAACATTTTTAACTTAATAAATACAAATCCAGCAGCTTGAGCCAGTTTTGACACCTGTCAAGGTACTGAAACCCCGAGAGAAGGCAATCCTCCAAGGTGCTGTTTGCACTCATGCATGGTCTGTGCTTTCCTGATATATTGCATGACCATGTGCGCAGTCGCACTGCCAAACGGTTTGCCTTTCCCCTTCATGGTGTTGCTTATACCAAACTTAAAGGGAATGCGTTTGTGTTCCAGTGTCCTAAGTATTGGAGATTTGAGAAGAAGGCAAGGGGAGTGGAAACAACAGGAGTTAGGAGGACTTTTAGCAGGTAAGTTTCACGAACTGAATGTTTTAAAGTTTTAATTTATATGTACAAAAGATACAGCTGTCCCATTTATTTTTTATGATACTAAATGACACAGTTGTCTCAAAAGGACAACTATTTAAGTTAGACTACCAGATCAGTAGCTAACCTTGGACAGGAAAATGGCAGGGCAGGAGGTATGAGGTGGGACTTAGTAGGGGATCATTCCATGCCAAATCATCACAAACCAAATGGAACTTTGTTTTCAACCTGACCATCTCAGTTGTTCATTATATTTTTGATAGGATGGTATAGGGTCAGACATGGAGTAACTAACTACCATATTTAAGCCCTCACATAAATGGTCAGGATGGGATATCTGATGATTTCTGGCATGGAATGAGGACCTTAGGGGAGACGTGGGACTCGGTCAGGTGGAGAATTCGAAATTATGTTAACATGGATGAGTTTTTTTATTCAGCATCAAACTCAAGAGCAGGGTAACCAAGCTTTGGCAGGTTGACTTTTAAAAAAGCCATTTGCTCTAAGAGCTGGGGGAGCAATTGTGAGCGCTGAGGGCATAAAATATTTCCTGTTACAGAAAACACCCGCTCACTCTGGACCGTGGTTGAGGGACAGGAAAGAAGCTCCTGGGCTACCGAGGACAAAGCAGGCCACACACCCTTCTTCTCATCCCAAAAACTTAAGGGATCTGTACTGGGGGGCAAAGGAGGTTCTGCTAGGTAAGCCCTAACTATGTCACCAGCACTTTTTTCTTTTCTAGGGGGCTGTTTAGTGGGTCCCACAAAACTGTCAAGTGCCTCAGCCCAAAAGACTGATGCTCTGGAGGAGTGAGCACTGGCAGCAGTGCTGCTAGTATTAGCTAACAGAGTATCATCAGACATCTCCAGCTCATCTTCTTCTCCCTCCTCTAACTGTATTCCCATTTGCCTTTCCCTCTCACGTACCCTCTCTATCAATATATCCCGCCAGGTGGTGAGAGTATTTTTCCTGAGTGCTATTTTGCCTTTTATTCTGGGGTCACAAATTGTGGCTAACATGAACTCGGGGCGAGGGTCGATGAGCTCTTTTATGCGCCAACTGAGTTGCTCCTTCAGTCTCCTCAGAAGGGCATCAACTTCTGCAAGTATTTTGCCACCAGGCCATCTTTCCCTATTGGAAAGGAAGGAATCTATTTTATTAGAAAGGTGTGCAAAGAGGGGAACCACTTCTGCCAGGCTAGCACTCTCTTTGCTTAAATTGTCAGTGACATCCTCAAAAGGCCTGAGCACTGTGACAACTTGGTCAATCATGACCCAGTCCTCCCTGCCTAGTGGTCTGGCAATACCAATAAAATGTTCACATGACATTGCATGAATTGCCCTCTGTTGCTCGAGTATACGCTCTAGCATATGTAAGGTAGAGTTCCACCTCGTTCCAACATCCTGTTTGAGGCAGTGCTCCACAAGACCTGCCTTTCTCTGTTCCTGCCTGAGAAGGTGGCTATCCTTCACACTACGGTGGAAGTGACCAGCAATTTTCCGGCACGACTCTAAAAGTGCTGCTAACCTTCCACTGTTAGTATTATCATCA
Organism: Aquarana catesbeiana; assembly: GCF_042186555.1. Taxonomy (NCBI): domain Eukaryota; kingdom Metazoa; phylum Chordata; class Amphibia; order Anura; family Ranidae; genus Aquarana; species Aquarana catesbeiana. The sequence goes on along the minus strand of NC_133332.1, from coordinate 241,100,498 downwards.
AGAGCACACCTAACAACTAGATGCAGGATGTGTGCACAGCAGCGCACACCAACAAACCTTCCATCACGGATAGCCTTTGTCATGTTAGCTCCACCATCACTGACAACAAATCCCATTTTGACGTTCGTGCCTGCCTGTTCCCCTAGCCACTTCCCTATCATTTTCTGAAGTGCATTTAGAATATTGTGTGATGTGTGCTGCTGATCCATCACCTCAGCATGGAGGAGGAAGGAGTGCAATCCTGTCTTGTGCACTGTGGCAGTGGCCACAGCGCTTGAGGTTTTTCTTGACCTTGGAGTTTTTTTTGGTGTTGGTTGTACATCTTGTGACACATTGGGCTGCCACCAATGGGCAGTCAAGGACAGGAAGGCATGCTGGCCACTTGTAGCACTCCATAAATCAGTTGTAAAGTGAACTGATTGGCCAGCAGCCTTCCCCAGCAAATCCTTCAAAACCCCAACACATGACCGGTACAGTGAGGGCACTACCATTCTACTGAATGTGGTGCGTGAAGGGACCTGATATTGTGGTGCCACAGCCTGCATCAGCTGCTTGAAGGGCTCCCCTTCCACAAAATTGAAAGAAGCCCCCCCAACAGCTATAAGTTGTCCGATGAGGCGCGTAATTTTACGGGATTGCTGTTTTGACATACCCCGGTAATGTACCCCTCCAAAATGTTCTATAGTGGGCTGTATGGATGTCTTTACCATTTTAGTATGATGACCTGCAGCTGCAGAAGTAGCTGTGACTTTGACACTGCTGCTGGTAATGGTGGTGGTAGATGGGGGAGCCACACCCATTTCTTCCCTCAGCACCACTGGCCTGTGGTGGGTAAGCATGTGTTGCTTCATCCCAGAGTTCGTGAGATGACCCAACAGTCTCCCACGGCTTACTTCTCTGCCGCATAGTTTACATGCAGCTGTGCGGCCATCACCAACTGTCACGAAATGCTCCCAAATTTTTGAACGACGGGTGCTGCCACTGTGTGGTGAAGATTTTTTTGAGAGCGTTTCCTCTTCAGCTGCAGATGCTGAAGCAAGTTGCTTCATTTGGGTTGTAGCCTGGCCTGTGCACTCTGCTATGCTGCTGTGTTTTTGAGATAAAACGGGAGGTGGCCTCATGTCAGGGATAGTAAAGGAGGTTACTTGACCAACAGTTTTGCTGGCAGCTCTAATGTTAATGGGAGACTCAACCGGAACAGGAGAGACAGGTGCCACCGGTGCTGTTCTTTCAGGGGAATACAACAGTGGGGAATCACATTTAATATGGGAAGAATATTCTATCTCATCAATATTTGGTTCCTGATCGAGATTAAAAGGTAGGGTATAATCTGAATCTTCCACGTTTATGAAGGAGGATTTATCACCATCAGATGTTGGAGGGTCCTGCTGAATTCCCGTTTCTCTCGGATAGCTAATGGGAAATGTGCCTAAAAAATCGCCCTCATTACTTGTATGACCTGCAGATGTCATTTTTTCAGTGGTGATGGTGGTGCCAATGTGAGTGGTGATGGTGGAACTATGAGCACGCAAAATGTCTTGCTCATATTCTATTATTTCACGTTTAGGCTGCTTAAATGGATCAGAATGAAAAGTATGTGTTGGTGGTACTGTCAGGCCTTTCCTGTAAAAAATACTTGGTGTCACCACATTTCCCAAAGTGCCCATAGCGGAGGTGGTGGTGACACAACTGGCACTAGTAATTGTGCAGGTTGTTTTTTGGGGAAGATCCTGAAAAAGGCGACGACATGCAATAGATGTAGATGATGACTGCTTCCTGGTCTCAGAGCAGGACCTCTTAGCCCTGCTAGTAGGGGATTTTGAACCTACAGTTTCCCTCTCTGACCTTTTCTGTTTGGAGGGTGGCCTTAGCACAGCACTACTGCTAGTCATAGTATGAGAGTTTGACCTTTTGCAGCTGCTAGCTCTGCCTGAAAGCTGTGGATGAGGCACTGAAGCAGGACAGGCAAGCTGCTCCTGCTGCTTCATTTGCCTCCCCTTTGAAAAGTCACAACTGTGAGACCTAACAACACGACTACTGGAACTTTGTGTAGTACTGGTGGTGGAAGTACGACTGTCTGGGCCTGGCAATACAGATGCTGACATACATGACACAGACAATGGTGGTACAAGGTACTCACAGGTGCTGGTAGTGGTTGTTGTTGCTGTGTCACTGCTGCGGCTGGTAACAGGAGGTGGAACCTCATGTTGAGAGCTTGAATCCATCTTGAAAAAAGACTGGACTCTCTTGTCTTCTGCTGCTTCTCAAATGTCTCCCCTCCTCTGCTCAATCTCCCTTTCTCACTCAGTTACCACCAGGCAGGCATGTGCAGTAAAGTTTTACCCCTAATCCAACCTCCAGCACAAAAAAAAGCAGCTGATTGGACTGTAAATTACTCCATGCCAGTAATCCAGCCCCCAAGGAATCAAGTGATTGGCTGAAAGAACTGTATCCGGAATAACGAATGAATTCACACTGAAATTGAAATTCGTATGAATTGTGCAACTCTCGGACATTCGGATGAATTCGTAAGTATTCGAATGCGTCTGTATTTTGCAACTTTCGGATGCATTCGTAAGCATTCGACTTCGTCTGTATTTGCAACTTTCGGACATTCGAGTGCATTCGAATTTTCGTTCAAAGCGATTACGAATGCATTAGGCCGCGTTAAAGCATTAACGAATTATGCCGAAAACAACGACTATTTATGGAAGAATTTAGTTCGGATTCGGTTTTATTCGTAATTGCTTTGTTCGGATATTCGAATGCTTCCGAATGTCCGAAATTTGTTATATTCGGACGAATTTTGATTCGTTACGAAACGAATTGCACAAGTCTAACTCCCACCACCATGCTTGACTGTAGGCAAGACACACTTGTCTTTGTACTCCTCACCTGGTTGCCGCCACACACGCTTGACACCATCTGAACCAAATAAGTTTATCTTGGTCTCATCGGACCACAGGACATGGTTCCAGTAATCCATGTCCTTAGTCTAGTGAAATAGTGTAAATACCCACGCTATGGTAACGTGTAAATAAATAGTGAATTAATAATAAATATACTAAGAAGCTGCTGCTATCGTGTAAGGTAAAAAAACCCCAAAAAGATAATGACAATGTTATACTTAGCGCTGCTCCTATATACCACATATAAATAAATAAATAAACTATACTTAAAGTGCTATCAAAGAGTTCATAATAGTGTAATCATAAGGGGAAGTCCACCTGTGTACATAAAGTGTTAAACATGCTCAATTCCTGCTTGTGAGGGGTTCCAGTGCCACTCAGTGCTCCCCTCCTAGGTACCCACTCCCCAGCAATAGACTTTTAAAACACAAGGTATTTATCCTGCATCAATGGATTGGATATCTCCTTCCTGTTCCTCCAGTGATCAGGTTTCTATTGCGTTGGTATGAGGTATGATATATACCAATGAAGATGCCCAGTGGGAGGGGCGAAACGCGTCAAGCACACAAGACCTAGTGACGGCTGGAACGTACGCCAAGGCGGCAATTTTTAACTATATGCCCTTATGATTGTTTTTTTGCTGTAAGTGCATCTGTTTTACATTTTTCAATAAACCTAAGCAATATTACACTATATACCTCTCTTTTCATTGGTATATTACATACCTCATACCAACACAATGGAAACCTGATCACTGGAGGAACAGGAAGGAGATATTCATCCCATTGATGCAGGATAAAAACCTTGCGTTTTAAAAGCCTATTGGTGGTGAGTGGGGACCTAGGAGGGGGGCATTGAGTGGCACGGGAACCCTCACAAGCAGGAATTGAACAAGTATAATACTTTATGTACACAGGTGGACTTCCCCTTATGATTACACTATTATGAACTCTTTGCTAGCATTTTAAGTATAGTTTACTGGTATTTATTTATTTACATGGGGTATATAGGAGCAGCACTTAGTATAACATTGTCATGTCCTTAGTCTGCTTGTCTTCAGCAAACTGTTTGCGGGCTTTCTTGTGCATCATCTTTAGAAGAGGCTTCCTTCTGGGATGACAGCCATGCAGACCAATTTGATGCAGTGTGCAGCGTATGGTCTGAGCACTGAAAGGCTGACCCCCCCCCACCCCTCAACCTCTGCGGCAATGCTGGCAGCACTCATACATCTATTTCCCAAAGACAACCTCTGGATATGACGCTGAGCACGTGCACTCAACTTCTTTGGTTGACCATGGTGAGGCCTGTTCTGAGTGGAACCTGTCCTGTTAAACCGCTGTATGGTCTTGGCCACCCTGCTGCAGCTCCATTTCAGGGTCTTGCCAATCTTCTTATAGCCTAGGCCATCTTTATGTAGAACAACAATTCTTTTTTTCAGATCCTCAGAGTGTCCTTTGGCATGAGGTGCCATATTGAACTTCCAGTGACCAGTATGAGAGAGTGAGAGCGATAATACCAAATTTAACACACCTGCTTCCCATTCACACCTGAGACACATTACACCGGGGAGGGAAAATGGCTAATTGGGCCCAATTTGGACATTTTCACTTAGAGGTGTACTGACTTTTGTTGATAGTGGTTCAGACATTAACGACTGTGTGTTGAGTTATTTTGAGGGGACAGCAAATATACACTGTTATACAAGCTGTACACTCACTACTTTACATTGTAGCAAAGTGTCATTTCTTCAGTGTTGTCACACTGAAGATATGAAAAGATATAATAAAATATTAACAAAAATGTGAGGGGTGTACTCACTTTTGTGAGATACTGTATATTTTGTGAGATACTGTATATATATATATATATATATATATATATATATATATATATATACAGTGGGGACGGAAAGTATTCAGACCCCCTTAAATTTTTCACTCTTTGTTATTATATTGCAGCCATTTGCTAAAATCATTTAAGTTCATTTTTTTCCTCATTAATGTACACACAGCACCCCATATTGACAGACAAACACAGAATTGTTGACATTTTTGCAGATTTATTAACAAAGAAAAACTGAAATATCACATGGTCCTAAGTATTCAGATCCTTTGCTGTGACACTCATATATTTAACTCAGGTGCTGTCCATTTCTTCTGATCATCCTTGAGATGGTTCTACACCTTCATTTGAGTCCAGCTGTGTTTGATTATACTGATTGGAGTTGATTAGGAAAGCCACACACCTGTCTATATAAGACCTTACAGCTCACAGTGCATGTCAGAGCAAATGAGAATCATGAGGTCAAAGGAACTGCCTGAAGAGCTCAGAGACAGAATTGTGGCAAGGCACAGAACTGGATCTCAACTGTTTTTTGACTAACGATTAGATTTTTGTTAGATATTCCCAAAGATTTTTTACTCTGAATTATTGATTTAATATAATTGGTATCTATTTTTGGATGTTGTTCTCAGGATATATATTTATTTCATGCAACTGTCGGGTACTGTTTTTCAATTTTCAATTGTAACTATGTCACCATTTTTAGTGAATAATTAATATATCAATTTTTAATTTTACATTTATTACATCTCTACTAGCCAGATGCTGGCGGAACGTGCTATTATAAATATGGTTATCGGAATTTAGTTTGAGACACATTTTCTATTATTACCAGCATTCAAGATTATTTACATCTGTATAAACTCTTTGTGGAAGTTTAATTAATTGCTGTTATTACCAATGTTATTGGAAGAAGGGTGTACGGTGTTCTGTAAAGGCACTGAGGCTGTGAAGCATTCAACCCCTCCCCTTATGCAAATTTCAATACTATTTAAACCATCTCCATAGTGACCAAGTACGCTTCCTGAAGACGTGTTTAACGAAACGTACGTAGAGGCGGTACTTGGTCACGCAATTACATCACATCCGGCTTCCGTGGTTCGTCTGTCTGTTGAGGGTGGAACGCACGCTGCTGCCGCGATCATCTGGGAACTTCTCTTACAGAGCAGATTCCCCCACTCATAAGATACACTTCCTAGCCTCAGTGCCGGGCGATGGCACTTTATATGTGAGTAGCCACTTGGCTAAGCTTTGTTTTTATTCAAGTTTTTAAATAAATGGTGTTACACTATGTTTGGTTCCTTTCCATCTATTTTATGTCCCATGCGTGAGACCCTGTGATATGAGGACAAGAGTTTGGTTCATTTTTTTCTCCATTGCAGCAAGCATTATCTTGCTAAAGCCTATTTGACCTTTTTTTCATTAAACTGGTCAACTTCATCTGGTAAGCAGACATCCATTTCCATGAGCACATTGGTGTTTTTCAGTGATGGTGAAGGGATTTTGCTGCTCACGCCTTGTTATCAAGATTCACATCAGGATTTCATTATAATTAATTTCTCTTTTGATGGACTTTTTTTCTATATTGCCTATTTGATTTACATAATTTTTTTGACATCATATGTTATGGTTGCACAATTATTATTGAACACAATTATCTTGTATTGCCTTTAGGTTTATGATTTTGTTTATTCAATTTTCATTCACACAGGCAGGCTGGTTTTCACTACTTGAATGTATTATCTGTAGTTTACACGGAACTATTTTTTATATATTAGTTTTTTAATTGTCTAGCGCTCACCACTCCCCCTCCTTCTACAGATCTGGCCAAGGTTACAAAAAAATTTCTGCTGCACTTTAGGTTCCTGGTTCCTAAGAGCACAGTGGCCTCCATAATCCTTAAATGGAAGACGTTTGGGACGACCAGAACCCTTCCTAGAGCTGGCCGTCCGGCCAAACTGAGCTATCGGGGGAGAAGAGCCTTGGTGAGAGAGGTAAAGAAGAACCCAAAGATCACTGTGGCTGAGCTCCAGAGATGCAGTCGGGAGATGGGAGAAAGTTGTAGAAAATCAACCATCACTGCAGCCCTCCACCAGTCAGGGCTTTATGGCAGAATGGCCCGACGGAAGCCTCTCCTCAGTGCAAGACACATGAAAGTTTGCTAAAAAAAACACCTGAAGGACTCCAAGATGGTGAGAAATAATATTCTTTGGTCTGATCAGACCAAGATAGAACTTTTTGGCCTTAATTCTAAGTGGTATGTGTGGAGAAAACCAGGCACTGCTCATCACCTGTCCAATACAGTCCCAACAGTGAAGCATGGTGGTGGCAGCATCATGCTGTGGGGGTGTTTTTCAGCTGCAGGGACAGGACAACTGGTTGCAAACGAGAGAAAGATGAATGCGGCCAAGTACAGGGATATCCTGGAAGAAAACCTTCTCCAGAGTGCTCAGGATTTCAGACTGGGCTGGAGGTTTACCAGCCAACAAGACAATGACCCTAAGCACACAGCTAAAATAACAAAGGAGTGGCTTCACAACAACTCCGTGACTGTTCTTGAATGGTCCAGCCAGAGCCCTGACTTAAACCCAATTGAGAATCTCTGGAGAGACCTAAAAATGGCTGCCCACCAACGTTTACCATCCAACCTGACAGAACTGAAGAGGATCCCCAAATCCAGGTGTCAAAAACTTGTTGCATCTTTCCCAAAAAGACTCATGGCTGTATTAGATCAAATGGGTGCTTCTACTAAATACTGAGCAAAGGGTCTGAATACTTAGGACCATGTGATATTTCAGTTTTTCTTTTTAAATAAATCTGCAAAAATGTCAGAAATTCTGTGTTTTTCTGTCAATATGGGGTGCTGTGTGTACATTAATGAGGAAAAAAATGAACTTAAATGATTTTAGCAAATGGCTGCAATATAACAAAAAGTGAAAAATTTAAGGGGGTCTAAATACTTTCCGTCCCCACTGTATATATATAATTTGAAATTTTCTTTTACTTTCACTTTTGATAATAACAGTAATCAGGATAATTAGAGAGGATGAATCTCCCCAATGGGGTCACAGACAGCAATAAAAACGAAGTGTTCTAAACTTTATCCACTCTATACAGACGAAAAAAAAGTTTGCCTTTAGTTATGCTTTAACATGAGATGGCGCTGTGCTCTTTCCCAGGGCTAGACGCCATCTGTACTATAAAATACATGTGTTCCTTGATCTAATTTTTTTTATCTTACAAAGCCCTCTTATGTTAGTATTTATTCAAGATTCAGAATACCCCAATGTACTAACACTGCAATGTAATCGAAATATTACAACTAGGTTTAAAGTATTATTATGTGAGCTGCAAATGGTTAACTATAAGAATGTCCATTCTTTAGCATAAAAAAAGCTGCTTCGGCCAGCTATTATGGGGAAGATGCAGCGCTTACATGCATTGCTTTCATTTACATACCTACCTAGAGAGAGACATGTTAGTTCAAAGTATGTAGGCGAAGGACACCCACCTGCAGACTTAAAAAATGTACATAAAATGATTGGTTAAATTCACCTTTGCTTTCTTTCATCACTAGGAAAAGAGGTTTACTGGGGAATGGAATGTGAGGGACTGCACTAGTTGCATGCTTTCCATGTTTCTTTCATCACTACTTTCCCCCCAAAGCTGGGTTTTCAAAATAACAAATACAAAAATGTAAAGATTTTAAGGTCAATACATAAAAATATTGTGTGGTTTAAAAAGTAGCTTTATTATACATGGGACATCGGAGTAAAAACATGAACTGTGTACATGAAGTTATAAAAGCACAGAAGCATACAAAAAGCTATACATAAATCGTGTACTACAAAAGCGCTTAGATAGTTCTGACGCGTTTCGACCCCATTGGCTCTTTTTGTATATGACTGGGTGGCTAAACACCCCTTCCCCCATTTTTGACACTTGAGTCAGGACATGAACTGTGAGTTGCTATTTGGTTTATGCATAGAGTCCAATTTGTTTGCTTGTTTATACTTTTCTCACCAAAAGAATTTGTATAATTTACTGTATACATAATGAGTCGATTTGTGGGTGACGAATGGGATGCTTTGATGCAAGACTATGAGGCTACTTTTGCACAAGGAGAGCAGAAAGATCTATCTTTTCCCCCCCTGTTCCAGAAACTTACTAAGATTTTGGAAAAGAAATCAGCCCTGTTTTGGCACATTAAAACCTTCAAGAAATATATTGAAGCACAGATCAGCCCTTCTGGACTAAGAGTTCAGATTTTTCCAAATACACATCTAGTAAACAGCGAATGCAAGACTGAATGGGAAGCGAATTTAAAACTGTGCTCCATGGAGATGATGGCTATCCTCTCTCGGGAGTACAGCAAACAGATTGCACTTTTGGATAAAAAAATTGCGGAATTGGAAGAGGCACGATCATTATATACCAAACACACTATGTTTGTACAATTACAAAATGATTTAAAAAATACTTTGTCTGCGTTTAATCAGGGTATACTACAAACGAAAGAAACCAAATTTCTGCGTGATAGATCAGCGTTCTCCGAGGGGCGTGCTTATAGATGGAATGCCCATCCGATATCTTTAGGGAAAAACCACACTTTTAGAGAACAACCAAATAAACAAAAAACCCCTAAATCTGGGCCCAAACCCACTTCCCACGCCGGGCGAAATTCTCTTCCTTCCCAGCGCGGCCAAGGCCGTGGCAAACAAAAAAGAGATCTGGCCAATAAAGGCTCAACCGAACAAGACAGCAAAAAACTTATTGTAGATGCAGGTCTATTAAATACATGTTCTATATCTGAGGAGGTGCGTTCGGTCCCCTCCGTGAATGGGGAACCATCTGCGGGTTTGGGCCACACGCCCACCGCCGGTTCTCAAGAACCAAGTCATTCTTTACACGACCTAACTGAAAATCCTCACCTGACTTCAATTTCAGGGCAATCCACAGCCAGCCTACCTAAATCTTTAAACTCTTCACGGGGACTCTGTTCCCCACAAATAAACAGAGTGGGCAAGGGCATGGATCCGTTTGTCATACGAATGTCTCCATCCTCTTAAGTGTGATTAATTTATCTTCCTACAATTTATCTCCAGCGGAGGTACAAATCCTGTCTCGAGGATTAACCTTCTGCCCAGAACAAAATTTTGATGTCTTCGAAGTTATCACAGATGTACAGCTCTTTGCGCACAGATTGTTGTTGAAATACCTGCACGCGAAAGAGGACCCTCAAGATGACACGACTGACTGGTCAACATATAGTAAACGTGAATTTAAGGCCTTATGGGATTTGACACTCCTATACCAAGAGAACAATACAGTTGATCTTATTGATCAAATTGATCTAGATGCCCTTTTACGGGACGTGGATTCGTCCCCCAATCCCGTTATTAAGTTCAAAAAGGCGTCCACAAAATTTCCTCCTGCAAACACAAATCCAAATGTTAAAATTTTTCTTCCACAAACAATCCGGGATATATGCAAAATACCACACACTAAACGCAACCCCCAAAATCTATCCCCTGATGAATATGAGGCTTTGAAATCATTAAAAAAGAATCCGACCATTGTCATAAAATCTTCTGACAAGGAGGCGGAGCCTAGCAGAGCAGACATGCATTGTTAGAGCTCCACACCGCTGAGGAGAGAAGAGAAGGACAAAGCGGAGACCGCAGGCTCAAAAGGTATCCATTTAAACCTTTTTGCCCCAGGGAACAAACTGTGAAAGTTTGGGCAGGAAATATGGTACTGGGAGGAAACCGTGGCAGAAATAAAAATCACCTCACAAAGAGCTCACAGGCACTCACTGCAGCTGAAGCAGCTCCAGTCACCTCACAAGATACAGCATCAGGGCGCTCTCACAGACAGAAAATGTCACAGCAAGACTCTCCATTTGAGTCAGATACAGAACAAATCCTCTCACAAACTTCTCCACAAGCCTCCTCAGTATCCCCAGTAATATTATTACAATTTGAAAAGATGCTTCATAAGGCTTTAAAACAAACCTCAGACCAAATAACAAAAAGCCTAACCAAAGAAATAAGAGAGCTGGGAAACCGCACCGCAGCTTTAGAAATAAAAATGGATGAAATTGAAATTACAACCCAAGAAAATATAACAGAATTGGAACAATTAAAAAAAGAGAATTTAATACTTCAAACTAAGCTCGAAGATTACGAAAATAGAGCCAGACGTTCAAACTTATGCATAAGGGGAATACCTGAAACTGTGACAGACCTGCAATCTACTATTACTGCTCTATTACAAGAACTAAAGCCAGATATCCCTATTGAACGTTTAGAACTGGACAGAGTACACAGAGCCCTCACAGCCAAAAAGAAAGATGGACCCCCACGTGATATAATCACAAAATTTCATTATTACAGAACGAAAGAACAAATACTAATTGCTGCAAGAGAAAAAAAGGAACTTAATTTTCAAGGACACAATTATCAAATTTTTGCTGACCTATCCCAACTTACTATTACTAAAAGACGATCCATGAAACCCCAACTAATGGAACTGCAACGCCACAACATTATGTATCAATGGGGCTTCCCCTTTTCAGTCAGATTTAACTACCAAGGTACAATTTACAGAAGCAGATCAGCAGATGAACTACAACAAACCCTTTTAAAATTAAATCTGACAGAACCCACAAGCAGCAACACTCCCACACGCAGAAGAATGGCATCATCTTCACCTTCAGGCAGCACCCAGAAAATTTCAGAACAAAATGGGAATCATCATTCTCACAAAAGAGGCCGTTATGCCACATCATCCATGGACCAAGAAGATTCAATGGACTGACATCCTAATTCCTGATATCTCTTCATTTATTATACTAAGAGATGGTTCTCTATAAAAAACCTATATTTATAACTGAATGTAACTGCATTCTGATAGTCACACACTGTGTGGGATCATGTTACATTCCAGTTATATTTCTTATTACTTCTGATTCATATAGCCTTAGAATATAAAAGTGAAATAAGGAAATTCTTGTTCAGTTATATATTATCAGGTAATAACAATAGATTTATTACTTTTTAGGACAAATATGTTCAATAATCCAGAAGTAATGGAAGCTTTTTCTTTCTTTTCTTAAAACAAATATATTATTACCTAACTAGTTCCTAGAATTATGTTTTTGTTTATTCTAATCTGAAGCAATACAACCTCAATTTTATGAGTTAACATATCTAAACAGTTACATATGAATAAAATATGTAATTGTTTACTCTAAAAGGGTTAAAATCCCAAAATAATTCAAACTATCTTCATCAATACCAAAGTTATTAACAGTACCTTTCTAACTGAATTATTTAGCCTAGGGCAAGACTAACCATATACAACCACCCTGGAATAAATAATTTCAACAAAAACTATATTCTGCACTCCAATTAATGAAACATCATTTTGATGTCTTTTGACATAGCACTTCTCTCCTGTAAGCGGAAGATCCGTGTACCCCCATTAGCCCTCCTCATTCTCCCAACCATATTATGTGGGAGTGTGACGAAGGCACTTATTCCCCTGAGAGAGATATTTATTCTCTTTCACGGGTAAATTGTGATTACTTGCAAAAAATAATTTATACAATGTATCATCTAATCTCGTATGTTTTTTGTTTACTCTTTACTCCAGAATTCACTGGTTTCTTTTCTATCTATTCATCTCTTCAGTCCACACAGGTTGATCTGCGCAGTCAGCTCTGCATAACAAAAAGTAAGTCAAAACTATATGATCTATTGCCATGGCACCACTGAATATACTTTCCCTGAATGTTCAGGGAATAAATGTCCCTCAAAAAAGGACCAAAGCCTTCCGTACTTTCCATAACAAGAAGGCTCACATAGTATGCCTCCAAGAAACACACTTCACCAAAGATTCTACTCCAAAATATATTTCTCCTTTTTATCAACAAATTTACACGGCTTCTGCCTGTACCAAGCAAAGGGGAACTCTAATTGCATTTCACCGATCCACACCATTCACCTTATCATCAGAAATTAAAGACCCAGAAGGTAGATACCTGATACTCATGGGTTATATAATGGATACAGCAATCACGGTGATTTCCTACTACGCTCCTAACAAACAACCTACACCATTCCTCTCACATATATTACAAGTGATTAATACACACAAAATAGGAACAGTGATAATGTGTGGGGATTCGAACCAGGTCCTCCTCCCATTTCTAGATAAATCACCTTTTACACCATCCAAAATAACCTCTAGATTACCTTTTTCTCAACTTCTTTCCAAATACAATCTGGTAGATTCATGGAGAGAAAGTAACCCAATGAAAAAGAAATTCACTTATTTCTCGCACCCTCATCAAACCTTCACCAGAATAGATCATATTTTTCTAACAATAGGAATGATACCAGAAATTATTGCATCAGATATAATTCCGATTCCGTGGTCTGACCATAATGCAGTATACACTACTATAGCCTCAGCCATACCAAAAGCGCATGACCCAACGTGGTACTTACCGGACATAATACTCAAACACCCACTACATCAGATGGCCATTGAACAAGCTTTAAAGGAATACATATCAATTAATAATACAACAGACATCTCCCCAATAACACTGTGGGAAGCTCATAAGCCTGTCTTGCGTGGTACAATACAAAGACAAATGGCACTATTTAAACGGGAACGCAAAAATCTAGCAAAAAAACTAGAACTCAATTTTAATGCAGCCTACATATCATTTCAAGATAATCCATCTCAGAGTACAAAATCTCATCTGGAAAAATCTAGATTGGAATACGATCTATTTCTCACGGAGTCAGTTGATAAATCCCTCAAACGCTCCAAACACAATTTCTACATGAATACAAACAAACCAGGTGCATATTTGGCTCGGCATTAAATTCAACTAACAAATCTTTCAACCCAATACGTTTGAAATTATCAAAAAATGTTTACACTTGTAATCCAGTTAAAATAGTCCAAAAATTTCACTCACATCTCGCAACTTTATACAAGACAAACAATGAATTTAATCCTGCAGAGGCTGAATCCTTCTTCTCAAAAATAATCTTACCTGAGTTATCTCAAAATCAAAAAAGCAGTTTGGATGAGCCTATAACTATAGATGAAGTTGCTAACGCCATAAAAGACCTAAAACTTAACAAAAGACCAGGCCCAGACGGCTACTCGGCTTTATACTATAAAACATTCTCAGAAATACTCTCTCCCATTCTCACTGAAACTTTTAGCAAACTTCTAGATGGACATTCTTTTCGGCAAGAAACACTAATGGCAATTGTTTGTATGATCCCAAAACCCCTTTCTGATGATACTTCCTGTGTGAATTATCGGCCTATCTCTCTGTTAAACCTCGATATTAAATTACTAGCAAAAATAATAGCAAAACGCCTCAATAGCATTATAGGAAAATTAATACATAGAGATCAAGTAGGCTTCATGCCAAATAGACAGGCAGGCGATAATATACGCAGGGCAGTGTTATTGGCACATATTGCTAAAAAACGGAAAATCCCTTTATGTTTTCTATCTCTCGATATTAAGAGGGCATTTGACACAGTATCCTGGCAATATATGCAATATTCATTACAAAAATGGGGTTTTGGACCCCACTTTTTAACATGGATCAAAGCATTATATAATAAACCCAAAGCCTATATAAAATATGCTGGATACAAATCTGAAGCCTTTAATATCGAAAGAGGTACCCGACAGGGTTGCCCATTATCTCCCTTATTATTTGCCCTTATACTCGAACCCATGGCCCAATACATCAGAACAAACCAAACTATAACTGGCATTGAAGTAGGAGGTATTACACACAAATTATGTATATTTGCAGACGATATATTACTTTTTCTATCATCACCACAGGTCTCTGGTCCTAACTTAATACCAGCTCTTGATGGATTTGCAGCTCTATCCGGCCTTATGATTAATCCTAAGAAATGCCTAGTGCTTAATATTTCACTCACAAACATGGAATTGATCCCGGCTAGGGCTGCACTCCCATTCACATGGGCAGAAAAATCAATCCCATATCTTGGAATTCATTTAACAGCATCTCATTCTGACTTATTCTCAACCAATTATCCTCCTGTATTAAGACAGATCACAAATCTAATAAAACAATGGTCGCAACTTCCTTTATCCTGGATAGGGAAGATTAATGCAATCAAAATGACTATTCTACCCAAATTGCTTTATCTATTCAGAGTCCTCCCTATTCCAATTCCTTCCTATTTTTTGAGAATAGTACAAAAAAGAGCAACTTCGTTTATATGGGGCTCTTCTAAACCACGTATACCTATACACACACTACATCTTCCCAAAAATAAAGGAGGCCTGGGATACCCTAATTTTACTAACTACTACAGAGCAGCACATTTGGCCAGTCTGTCCAAATACCATGCAAAACAGGAAATCCCATTATGGGTATTTATAGAGGCTTCAGAAAGTGACCCTCTATTAATATCAAATTTATTATGGCTTGATCCTAAAGACCGCTTTAAAATTCATAATCCCATAACTAAACACTTCTTATCTCTCTGGGATGAACTAAAAACCAAATATCAGTTACAATCTCCACACAATCCTCTCCTTTCTTTTATCAGAAATCCGGCCTTTTATCCGGCATGGATCTACCCAAATTCTTTTAAAGCTTGGACAACATCAGGCATTCAGACACTAAATGACTTCATAGCATCTAAATCATTCCTTTCATTCCCATCGCTTAGAGAAAAATATGATCTACCAAACTCTGAGATATTTAGATATCTCCAAATCAAAAATTTCTATACACCATTCCTAAAGGGGGATACACCATTATCCCAATTATCCATTTTTGAATCAATCTGTACAAAAGATCCATTTGCTAAAGGTACAATTTCATCACTTTATAATCAATTATATGGAGTAGCAAATCTTAATAGACCCTCTTACGTTCAGAGGTGGGAGGAGGACCTGGGACGAACTTTAGAAGACACAGACTGGTCCAACATATGGCTCACATCTAAGTCATCTTCACCCAACATCTTAGCACTGGAGACAAATTATAAAGTCCTAACTCGCTGGTACCTTGTACCCGCTAGAGTGGCAAAATATTCACCTAATACCTCAGCTCTTTGTTTTCGAGGATGCCCAGAAATCGGCACACATTTACACATATGGTGGACGTGCCCAGTAATCCAAACCTTCTGGAAGGAAGTCTTCGTGATTGCATCTAAAATATTTAAAAAAATAATACAACCAGATCCATATTTAACTTTACTTAATCTAAAACCGGAATGGTTAACACTCTCTCAATTCAAACTTATGATCCAACTAATAACGGCTGCAAAACAAACAGTGGCCAAGGCATGGAAATCTCCTACATTGGTACTAGCAGAAACAATTCACAGAATGAATAATACAATGTCCCATGCTAAGATGGTAGCCATCGATCAAAATCAAATTCCAAAATTTGAAAAACTTTGGCATCCTTGGATAAAACAACAGTTCCTGTCAAACTTCAATGACTCTGTCCTGTTGCCATGGTAACAGATTAAATGACTTACAGAGTCACCCATTCTAAGGATTCAAAGAGAACTAAAAAAAATAATAAACTGACGAGCGGGACAACCTTGTGGACCATACCTCTACCTTTCAACCCTTTTTCTTCTTTCTCTTTCCTTTTCTCCACCTTACGATTAAAGCTCATTATCAGAATTGATTTAACCTATATACACTCTACTTGTAAACAATATATATAGTAGATATAAATCATTTAAATACCTACAAAAGTAACTAAGGAAATGATATATATCTTTAATTTAGGTTTACGTGAACCCAATGTTTAATATTTGAAATTTCATGATATTTACCTATATAAACCCTACTGTAAAACAATGAGCTTACTTTATAGATCCTTGTAAACTTACTTTATGTATCTTTATAACATTGTATACTCAATAAACTTCTTTTGACAAGGAAAATCTTCTGACAAGGGTGGGAATGTGGTTATCATGGATAACATAAACTATACAACCATGTGTCTGAACATTTTAAAAAATCGAGACTGGTATAAACAAATTTCCATCCTGAATATCAACCAATACCATACAATCTTTTACCAAATGATAGATCAAGCCTTTTCTAGAGGCTCTATCACAAAAGATACATATGACTATATTTACACTAAACATCCTAAAGTGGCTACCTTCTACAGCCTACCAAAAATCCACAAAAACCTAACTGAGCCACCCGGCCGCCCCATTGTCTCAGGCAATGGGGCAATATCTGAGAATCTTAGCCGAGTTATTGATGCCTATCTTCAGCCCCTTGTTCACTCTCTGCCCTCTTTTGTGAAGGACACGATACATTTTTTTGCAGATTCTTGATAATCTGGAAATTTCTGACCATTCCATCTTGGTTACCATCGACGTGGAGGCCTTGTACAGCAGTATCCCCCATGAATTGGGGCTGGCTGCTGTGTATAACATCCTCCAACGTCGCTCACATTATGATTCATCCACGAATGACTTCATCTTCACTGGCCTACGATACATACTGTATCACAACTTTTTCAGCTTTGACAACTCCCACTACCTCCAGGTGCAGGGTGTTGCGATGGGAACCTGTTGTGCCCCCTCATATGCGAACCTGTACCTGGGGGAGTGGGAGAAGTCCCTCCTACACGACGGGGGACTCGTCGAGTACACTAGCCATATTTCTCAATGGCTACGGTACATCGACGACATCTTCGTCGTCTGGGAGGGACCAGAAGCCAAACTCGTGGATTTCTTTAACATAATGAATGTGAACAACTATGGCCTCAAGTTCACTATGTTCCATAACCGTGAGTGTCACCTTTTTAGACATTCGGGTAATAAAAACCCCGAAAAATAAACTCACCACCACCCTGTTCCGTAAGACTACAGCTGGAAATACAGTGCTGGATGCCACAAGCTTCCACCCTATACCCTTGAAGAGTTCTATACCTTATGGGCAATATTTGCGCCTCCGCCGCAATTGCTCATCGGATACACTCTTCAAGGAAGAGGCTGGGCTCCTCCAGGACCGCCTCCTGTCACATGGATATAGTCGATCGTGCCTGAAAAAAGCTTACAACAAAGCCATGGCACAATCTCGAGCCACCCTGTTGCAGAAACCCAAAACTCTAGACTCTTCTAAAGTAACTCGCATAATCATGCGTTTTTCACGTCAACATGTTACCATTAAAAATATATTACAGAAACATTGGAGCATCTTGACCAATGATCCTAAATTAAAAACGCTCCTTCCAAAACAACCCTCAATAACCTTTAGAAGAGCCACTTCTCTCAAAGATACGCTGGTCCAAAGTGAATTTAAAAATCAACACAAAAGATCCAAACAATGTTCCATCACTGGATCTTTCCCCTGCGGTCATTGCACTTTTTGTCCACTTATAAGGAAAGCCAAATCCTTACGCCTTCCCAATGGTGAAGTATTTAAGCCATCGCACTTCACGAATTGCCAAACCTGTGGGGTGGTTTATTTTATTGAGTGCGACTGCGGTGCCTATTACATTGGCAAAACCAAGCAGGAACTATGGCGGCGAGTATCAAAACACATGTACAGTATGGAAATTGGATATAGATATCTCCCAATTGGCAGACATGTTGTCTATGAACATAACTACAAGGTGCCCAACATAACCTTTACTGTAAATTACAAAGCACAAATACCAGAAAGGGGAGGCGACTGGAACAAGGTCCTGCTCCAAAATGAGCAAAAATGGATCTTTCATTTACAGGCCACATCGCCTCCCGGACTCAATGAATCAATTTCTTTTGCCCCCTTTCTTTCAGGCTTTTCTTCAGGCAAGACACACTAAAACAGGGGAAGGTTTGGCCTACATGTTGCTGGCCTACTTGTTGCTGGAAATGTTGGCACTCTCTGCGCTTACTGTATTGCATTTAGTATATTGCACTTGAATTGCCTCTCCATTCTTTTTTCCTCCACGCGATTTGTACTCAATGTGTTTTTTGTTTTGTTTACATTATGTTTTAATTGAAATACGTTTTTTATTGCATGCATCCTCTACAGGAGGTGTAAGAATAGCACAATCAATTCCGCAATAGAAGGAGATGACGGGTAAACAAATGTAGGGATTCTTTGATTATATGCCAACAAACTCTCAGTGTCTAGAATAAATACTTTCATCCCATGCCTTATGGGATGAATCAAGACATGTGGTTATAACTGTTGTAACATATAGAATGATCTCATCGGCCATGGGCAGGTATTCAATGTCCCAAATGCTTTGTAATTTAATTTGCTACAATGTATGTGTGTTTTGCATGCCTCCCCCACTCGGGTCTGTATCTGGTTTGCCGATCCGGCCGCCTCCCCTCCTTGGGGGGTGCCGGTTGCAATGCTGTGCCTCTTCCTGGCAGGGGGAGACAAGCGTAGGTACCTGCGCTTACTTACACGACCACTAGAGGGCTGGACCCTCAGGGACGTGCACCTCCCCTGCCAGCGTCATTCCAAACCCCTCCGGGCGCCGTTCCTGTGCCTGCGCGCGAATGCACGTGACGCTACGGCACCACGTCATTACGTCGGTAGGGGCGGCGGAGCCGGGACACTGTCCTTCGGAATGCCGGGTGACGTACACATGGAGTGCTGACAGTAAGCACTACCTCTGCACAGGTGAGTAGGGTGGGGGTGGCTGGCATACACCTGCGATTCATCATCAGCAACCAATCAGTATTAGAGGTCGCTACCTCTTAAAGAGTGCAGGTCCCCCACTAGGGATCTGCATTGGATATCCAAAGTTCCAGCAGGAAACACTACTTCCACAAGAGGCTGCTGAAACTCAGGTATTTTCTGACCTTTCACAACAGACTAATTTCTGCATTGCTAGCCTTATTGTAACAAGTTTTACAATCTCAAACACAGCTACTATACCTCCCTTGGTGCAACTTTCCAGATTGCTTTTTGCACAGTGTGCACGGTCACACGTTCGGCACCCCTAGGTAAACCTTAAAATTTGTATTTTTGATATTCTCATGATTTTTTCCTCATCACGGTTACACTCCCATACATTGCTATCCCCTTCCCAACTATACACATTTCCCTACAACCTGCACTATATTCTTATCCTTCTCCTTTCCAGCAGCTTCTCTTTCACTCACTTTCACTTTTTTCAGTATTGCACGCACTAACATGTTTTTCCCTCTCAGTATCACCCCCACATATATGTATCCTCCTGCTAACCAAGACCATTTCTTTCTTTCCTTCCCCTCATTTGTTCTCTTTCCTCTTTCTCTCTCTTTGTCCTAGGCCTAGGCATAATTTCCTCCCTTTTCCTTTCCTTTCATTGCTTTGTTTCTTCCCTTCTTCCCTTCCCCCCTGTTTCTTCCCCCTTTCTTTCCCCTTCCCCCCCACTTCCCCCCCCCTCCTCTCCCCCTTCTCCCCTTCCCTTGTGGTCTTCCCTTCCCTTTCCTTTCCCTTGCCCCCTTTCCCCTCTTCCCTTCCCCCCCCCCTGCCTTTTTTCCATTTCCCTCCCGCCCCCCCCCCTCCCCTTTCCCCTCTCCCTCTTCTTTCCTTTCTTTTCCTTTTTCCCCTTCCACTAACTGGTCCTTATTTTTTCATCTTCCTTCTAGTGTATAATGCTCATATACCTGCTTTGTGAATCTTGATTAGAGTTTACAAAGATTTCTAACTTTGGCACAATTTAGGCCCACCAGCCTGTAGATAAATTTTATAACATCATAATACTTTTTTATATAACTTTATAGAAATTGATGACACTATTTCCTCTACATGCTTCCACTGATGTTGCTGCTTGGTGTTTAGATCGTAGGTGCTGCTGACCCACATGCCCCTTACCTTTTATGTGGGGGTTTATCCTAAATGTAAGCCATCGTAAGTCGCACAGTGGTTGCTGAAGCTCGCTCCCTGGGGGTGTTGGCTGATCGGGGGGCCCTGGTGTTGGAAGCTGGTGGTGGAGGCTGCTTTGAAAATCATAAGCTTAGAAGACACAGCTATACACATACCCTTGGGTAATTATGCTTAAAAATCCTTATTATATATAACTGTGCTCATCTGTTATAATTATATACAACCATATTGGTATTATTGTTTCATGTATACAAAATTCTCCTACAGCGCATGCATTTCCTCTGAAGAAGACCCAATGGGGTCGAAACGCGTCAGACTTTCCAAGCGCTTTTGTAGTACACGATTTATGTATAGCTTTTTATATGCTTCTGTGCTTTTATAACTTCATGTACACAGTTCATGTTTTTACTCCGATGTCTCATGTATAATAAAGCTACTTTTTAAACCACACAACATCTATATTGTTGTTTGCTGCCTTGAAAGCCCCTTTACTCTTGGGGGTAAATTTCAGTTTTTAATTATTTCGGGGTGAGCAGCCTGTCCTTTCCCAGGTGTCTCCCCTCCTTTTTTTAATAGATAAAAATAAATTGCTGTGCAAATGCATCAGTCATTCTCACAGGCTCAACAAATCTTATAATTGCTTAATAGGGTTTTAACCTAGGATTGTCAGAGCCATCCATTGGCAGTAAAGTGGTATTTTTCCCTGAAATACATCAATCGAAAAAAATATTGCATTATACCCACTAGATGGGGCTGATGAACCTAGGAAATAAATATGATAAAAGGTAGAACAATATTGTGGGACTTTGCATGAGGATAGTGGGGCCGTTCTAAACCCCTCCTCCATCCCGGTTCAGTAGTGAAATAGGGGGAGAACACATGCGGGACTTTGTACAAGGCATATGGGAGCAAAAGTGTAGATTGAATAAAAAATGCAATTTATTATTGGAAAATACAAAGATTCATACAGTTACATATTTAGGCACATAGATCTGCATATGTTGGCACTTTGCTCTATGGTGTTCATTATATAGTCAAAAAATATATATTCCATCAATCATTTCAAATACAAACAAATAAATACATTAAAATAGGAACGTTCATACATATAGGTAAATCATGTGTACACATAACGGTAGTTGTAAGCTCTACGTCGTTTCGGGACCTTATAGCCACTCATCAGGAGCATAACCATAGTGATACCTATGAATTGGGGAGATGGCAGTATTGAATGGTATGAATACACAGGTGGGTAAATATAAAACATGAATATCACATTGTTACTTTTAGCCATGGACTCACAATAGTGTCTGCGCAGAGGCGGTGCGGCCCAGGATGCCAAGCCAGCCAAAGATGCCCAGGCCCGAAGCTGAGGGGGCATATCCCGGCAGGCGGAACAAGCACAAAGAGCCCCCCAGGCTTGTATGGGTTTGAAGGGTAATCCCTTGGATAGGGAGAAAGTGCGCTGGGTGTCTGTCTGAAAAAAATATATATACAGGGTGAGTGAGTATGTGGTGAAAGGGTGTGAGTAGTTAGTGTGTGAAGTGGAGCTGAAACGACGTAGAGCTTACAACTACCGTTATGTGTACACATGATTTACCTATATGTATGAACGTTCCTATTTTAATGTATTTATTTGTTTGTATTTGAAATGATTGATGGAATATATATTTTTTGACTATATAATGAACACCATAGAGCAAAGTGCCAACATATGCAGATCTATGTGCCTAAATATGTAACTGTATGAATCTTTGTATTTTCCAATAATAAATTGCATTTTTTATTCAATCTACACTTTTGCTCCCATGTGCCTTGTACAAAGTCCCGCACGTGTTCTCCCCCTATTTCACTAGGAAATAAATATATTAAAGCGGAGTTCCGCCTGGGAAATTTTTTTTTTTAAAGTCAGCAGCTACAAATACTGCAGCTGCTGACTTATATATAATATAAGGACACTTACCTGTCCAGGGAGCCTGCGATGTCCTCGCCTGAATCCGACCCGTTCTTCGGCTCCTGGTGCAGGTGCCGACATCTTTACTAAGAGAAATAGGAAGTGAAGCCTTGCAGCTTCCCAGCCTGTTTCCTACTGCGCATGCGTGAGTCATGCTGAGCGATCTGAATAGTCCCTGCTGTCTTCTGGGACCTGTGCGTCTCCCAAAAGACAGCAGGGAGGAAGGGGTCGGACATTGCATAGTTCGCCGCACAAAGTGCGGCGATCTATGCCCGGAAGTGGGTACAGATACCTGGATTTGACGGGTTTCTGTTCCCCCTCCCCCCTGAAGGGTGCCAAATGTGGCACCAGAGGGAGGTAGGAATACGATCAGTGGAAGTTCCATTTTTTGTTGACGAGTTGTTGTGCCTGTGCTAATGACTGACACATTAACAAGCACATTTTTTTATACATAGATCTTTGAGAGTTCAAAAATACTTTAGTAGTTAAATAGCACATTTTTATAGATCTATATATCAGATCAAAAAGAGTGGGATTTCATTCCAAAAGTGGCACAGTCCCTCCAAATGAAGGACAGTTGGGAGCTATTCACCTATGATGGCAGTATAGTATAAACACAGTGTGGGAAGCCATAAGATATAAACACTGCACTGGCTCCGCAGACCTGGCACTCTTAAGTTGGGTTTTACCTTTAAAAAAAGAAAAAATATATATTTATACAGTATGTATTCATTTGCACCAAATGTCAGTCCTTTTTTAAAGCATATATTAATATGATATCCCAATCCACCAGTTCAATCACAAAAGTAATATGAAATGTAACCACTTTAGGACCTACTTGATTTAGGTCTCCAGGATGTTTAAAGGGGACATCTCCCCCAACTTCACATGGCCTTGCCCTTCACATGTCTTTGACCCCCTTGCCCTTCACATGGGTGTCAGGGAAATTTGGCTGTACGCTATGCGCAGACCATATCTCCTGTGCTAATAAGCACACATTTCATCTAACGATATAATGCACCTTACCTATCATTCTATTTCCTGTATATTTCCAAGTAAACAGACATCATCATAGCTTACATTCTCAGCATGCCTGCTGCCGAGCAGTTTACTGCTTCTTTTATTTACACACAAACAGGAAATCACAAACTGGAGGGCTTGCCTCCAACAGCCAATTGCCTCCTACACAGGATGTGACCTCACAGGAAATGACCAAATAGGGATGTAACACAGGATGTTAATGTCAACACAGGAAATGACCAAATAAGGATGTAACAGGATGTGAATGTCAACACAGGAAATTAATTTATACAACAACCAATGAACGATGGCTACAATTCCTGCTGATGGGAGCTAATCTGCAGGTGTACGTCATGGTACCTCAAATACATTGATCAGGCATATAGAGGTGACAGGAGCGCACATCCGCTAAACTGATAATGTGTTTGCAGAGCGAACACATTCCCCCCGACGATTGTTCTGTGCATTGCACAGGGGCCCTTCACTGGTGGACATATCCCCACTCCGCAAACACCTCTTTCCAAACAACAGGAAGTTTTCCACTACCTAACGGATCTCAACCAGCGTCAGTCTGCCCCAGTCAGCTCTTTAGAGCGGGTTGTGGGAGAACTAACACTGGGAGACACTTATGACAATACATATTAAAATACATCTTCATAAAATTTTCACAACATGGGGGGAAGCTGGAGCCTATTTGAGCAGCTCTAGCCTGAAAATTTGCCCTGATAATTACAACAATCATTCAATGTGCACCTTGAAAAAGTATTCATACCCCTTGGAATTTTCCACATTTTGTCATATTACAACCGAAAAAGTAAATGTATTCTATTGGTATTTTATGCTATAGACCAATGCAAAGTGGCGCATAATTGTGAAGTAGCAGGGAAATGATAAATGTTTTTAAAAAAATGTTAAGGAATAAATATCTGAAAAGTGTGGCGTGCTTTTGTATTCAGCCTCCCCGAGTCAATACTTTGTAGAATTTTGTAGAACAACCTTCCCTGCAATTATAGCTGCAAGTCTTTTTTTGGTATGTCTCCAGCTTTGCACATCTAGAGAGTGACATTTTTGCCCAATCTTTTATGCCAAATAGCCCAAGCTCTGTCAGATTGGAAGGTGAACCTCTGCCCCAGTCTGAAGTCTTTTGCAGACTCTAAAAGGTTTTCTTCTAAGATTGCCCTGTACTTGGCTCCATCCATCTTCCCATCAACTCTGACCAGCTTCCTTGTCCCTGCTGAAGAAAAGCATCCCCACAGCATGATGCTGCCACCACCATGTTTCACAGTGGGGATGGTGTGTTCAGGGTAATGTGAAGTGTTAGTTTTCCGCCACACATAGTGTTTTACTTTTAGGCCAGAAAGTTCAGTTTTGGTCTCATCTGATCAGAGCACCTTCTTCCACGTTTGCTGTGTCCCCCACACGGCTTCCCACAAACTTTGTGTGTCGGAAAATCCGATGGAAAATGTCCGATGGAGCCCACACACGGTCGGAATTTCCGACAACACGCTCCGATCGGACATTTTCCATCGGAAAATCCGACCGTGTGTACGGGGCATAAGAGTTATCCTGTGGACAGATTCTCCCACCTGAGCTGGATCTCTGCAGCTCCTCCAGAGTTACCATGGGCCTCTTGGCTGCTTCTCTGATTAATGCTCTCCTTGTCCGGCCTGTCAGTTTATATGGGTAGGTTTGCAGTTGTGCCATACTCTTTCCTTTTTCAGATGATGGATTGAACAGTGCTCCGTGAGATGTTCAAAGCTTGGGATATTTCTTTACAACCTAACTCTGCTTTAAACTTCTCCACAACTTTATCCTTGACTTGTCTGGTGTGTTCCTTGGCCTTCATAATGCTGTTTGTTCATGAAAGTTCTCTAACAAACCTCTGAGGGCTTCACAGAACAGCTGTATTTATACTGCGATTAAATTGCAAACAGGTGGACTATTTACCAATTAGGTGACTTCTGAAGGCAATTGGTTCCACTAAATGTTAGTTAAGGGTATAAGAGTAAAGGGGGCTGAATACAAATGCACTTCACACTTTTCAGATATTTATTTAAAAAAAAAAAACTTTTAAAACCATTTATCATTTTCCTTCCACTTCACAATAATGTGCCACTTTGTGTTGGTCTATCACATAAAATCCCAATAAATACATTTATGTTTTTGGTTGTAACATGAAAAAATGTGGAACATTTCAAGGGGTGTGAATACTTTTTCAAGGTACTGTATATTAATAAACCTTTATAAAGTTGCAACCCATTTCTTTTGATCATTTCGTAATTTTAGATTATTTCATAACTTTTATTGAAATGCTTTTGTAGTGCTGGTAGATTTGTAATCTACCGCTTATATGTAAATTTAGTGGGTCATCTGCTCTGTACATAGTTCAGATTTAATCTATGGCTAAATTAGCTTCTGTTCCAGCCTTGGTTGTGTTGCGTGCAGTTCCACTCCGTCGCCTGTAGATGTCGGTGTCACTACAGACCGGAGCTGGAAAGCGACAGACTGAGGTGTATTGAATGCTCTTCTTTCTCAGAAGTAACTCGGCAGAGGTTGTCCCCTGCGGTGCATTCTGGGAAGGGGTATTTAAGGGACAGACACCATATTTCTGGGTCTTTTCTTTCCACCTGCTGGCCCTCCTGGCCGACAGGCATGTGCTAGGAGTCCTACCTCGTGGTCCTCCGGGTCGGAGGGCTGCGTTGCTGCAGCGTGTGGGTGGGCCCAGAAGTCTGTCTGGGGCCTACTACAGCTACTGCAGAGATGGTCCTGTGCTGTCTGTCCTGCAGGAAGAACCCGGACAATTGAGAAGAATCCAGGGGAGGACCCGTCTTGGAAGGATCATTCGGAGCGCTGGTCTGGAGAGGGGCCTGGTGACTCAATTGGAGGACGCATCTTAAGTTAACCTACCACATAGTACTGCCGGGTCGGCTTAAAGGTTCTGGTACTGTGTTTGCTGTTCATCGAAAACTACTACATCCTGTGGCAGAGGATCATGCAGTTTTGTTCTACTCAAGTCTGTGGTAGAGACTTTCTGTTCGTGCTGCGCACCGGCTGCTAGGTTAGTGAGAGAGACCTATCCGGGCGGGCAAAGATTTAATCCTGAGCTGAAGATACATTCATCCCTGAGATGTCAATTTCTTAGTGCTACAGAAAAGGTATTTGAACTTCCCTGCAACTCTTCTTCTACCTCTTTCCTGCTACTTCTTCCAGTTATCTCCCATTAAAGCATTAGAAAAGTACTAAAGTGACTGGTTCCTACATTGTCAGATAATAAGCTCAACGTGGACTCTAAGTCTGGTATTGGTGAAACTACAGGTAAAAAGGTGTCGGTAACAGCCCGCTTTAAATCAGCAGCTCCACCGTGAGTTAGTGCTACACTTTTTTTTTCAGTCTTGAAGCCCATTCAAATGTAGCATGTGCATACCTAGTAAAAGAAGACAGGGTAAATTCGTGGGTTGAAGGAAAAAAAACCTGACAGCCCCGTTTGGGAGCCACTGTACTAACCATGTGAGGTTAGTTCAGTGATCTCCCCCACTGAGCTGTTGTGTTCTGACTGGGGTAAAGCACACCCGCCAGAACAGTCCGATCAGCGCTCTCTGACATTGGCTGATTGCGCTGATCAAGAGTCGGTTGGCTGCTGGATTTACAGCATGCACATCTGACAGAAGCCTGGCAAACGTCGGCTTCTGTGGGACAGAACGACATATACACAGGCAGAATGTCAGCCCTTTCTTTTTTTCTGAACCGTCACATGTCTCCCGACATTCTGCCCCTGTGTACAGGGTTTTAGACTGTGCCATTTTATGCAACTGCAACAAGCAGTCTTTCTCCAAAGGGAAGTTTTCACCAAGGAAGGAGCCCCATGCACGACACCTGGCACTAAGTTTTTGCCCATAAGCTATAGCCAGTTTGCCTGAAATGACATTCTTCACAATGCATAAGACCAAGGGCTGTGTCAATTCTCAGCCAGACAGAATGCCAGTCAAACAGGAAAGAATGGCTTCCTTTAAAGGTTGGCGCCTGTTCAGCTACTTGTAGACATTTTTTATGGCACTGGGGCTTCAGTGAAGGTGCTGCTGGGTATTTTCACGCTCCTTTCCTGTTTCCTATTGGAATAACAAGAGTAGAGAACAGGCAGGGGGATTTTGACAGGAAAAAATTCTGACTTTAGGGGGCATTGTGACTGTACAATGTAACTGAAGTTTATTTATTTCCTTTATAACAATCTCTTTCTAGCAAAAATAAGGATTTATGCTGGAAAAATTTGTCTGGAAATTGTGCTATACTGTGACGCGCGTTTAAAAGACAGAAAATTTAAGTTCATGTGGTCTCTTCAAACAAGTGCGCCTTCTGGGCTGTAAGGCACTGATCAGCAGGCTTGTGAAAAGTGTATACAGTAGGGAAAATAATTATTTGATCCCCTGCAGATTTTGTAAGCTTGCCCACTTACAAAGAAATGAAGGGTCTAGAATTGTTATCATAGGTGTATTTTAAATGATAGAGACAGAATATCAACCAAAAATCCAGAAAAACACATGATACAAATGTTATAAATGGAGTTGCAGTTCAGTGGGTAAAATAAGTATTTGATCTCCTACTAACCAACAATAATTCTGGCTCCTACAGACTGTCTACAGAATGTGGTACACAGATTAGTCCTGTTAATTTAAGAAGATGTCCTAACGACAACTCATTATGAGTATAAAAGATACCTGTCCACAAAATCTTTCTTCCATTCAAACTTTACCATCATGGGCAAAACCAAAGAGCTGTCAAAAGGACATCAGGGACAAGATTGTAGACCTGCGCAAGGCGGGAATGGGCTATAAGACCATCAGTAAGAAGTTTGGTGAGACGGAGACAACTGCTGGAGTAATTATTTGTGTAGCACCCTGGTGTTTAGGCAGGGTTGCTCCTAAATTTACCTGCCAGGTATAGCTACATTGGCTAATTGTTGAGGATCAATTGATTTCACTCTGTCTGTAATTGCTACACTTCTCTCTTTTGCCGCTAGGTGGGCGGGTGCCTGGTGGCATTAGATACGAGAAGGGCAATGCAAGGTCAAATTATGGGTATATGGGGTATCCCAGCAAATGGGCAGGGGTTTTCTTAAATCCCTTGGCCTGCTGGGAGAACCTATATATTTGGGTTGAGTCAGGTGATTAGCGTTCTGTGCCACCTGGATGGCTGTCTAGGTGGACATGTGTTGTATTGCCCGGGCTGCTAGGCCGCAGTTTGGGCCTATCCCGGGCACATCTGGCTGCTAGGCTGTCTGAGGGCCTATCCAGAAACAAGAGAGCAGCGCAGGGTTGGGATTGCGGCTTGCAGTCCAACCAGAAGTGACGGTTCTGCCGAACCTGCTTGAACCTGTCCTGGTCGGAGGTAGAAGGCAAGCTGTCGCCACTAAGGGACCAACCACCTTATTACCAGGGACCACAGTGAGTAGCAAGTACCGGAGCAGTATTCTCACCAACTGGGGACGGTAAAGAATTGTGAAACCTCAGAAGGTATCAAGCCAGGGACCCAGCCAGTGGAGGTGACGCTTGCAGAGCAGCCTTGTGTGTCAAGCCAGAGACCGAACAGGCCAGTAGGGTGAAGCCTGAGAAGTATCTTGAGTGCCACGCTAGGGACCCCCCTAGAGAAGTGGGGGTGATGCTTGAGGAAGATACTACAGTGAAGATTGGGGGAGCTCACGGGATTCAGTGGAAGTGAATCATCTAGTCTAGTGAGAGAGACTGGGAGCTCAGTGGGCTGAAGAACTACAAGAAGTGATTGTAGTGGAAGTGAAGGAACTGTTACACCTTGTGTTAGAAACTGTTAAAGACTGTTGCCATAGGAGACAGCATTCCTACACATGCAGATGTGGCACCTTGCTGAAGGCCTTTCCCTGCATGGCTGTCCTCCTGTTGAAGTCTTGGAGTCTGCCAATTAACATTGCAACTACCTAAGGGTGTCCTGGTCCTAACCCTCTCTCCCAAAGTTCTGTTAAGAGAAATAAAAATCTCTTTACATTCAAAAAGTGTCTGGTGCCCAATGAATCTACCTTGCATTACACCCACTATGACTTACAACCCACCACATACAAAAGGATGTCAGCTGTCTCTGGCTCTGGAGGTCCTCATTAGGCTGAAGGAGGCTAGAGACCTTGCTACATTTGCAAATGGAAGAAATACAAAATAACCATCAATCACCCTCGGGCTGGCGCTCCATACAAGGTTTCACCTCATGGGGTAAGGATGATCAGGAGAAAAGCGAGGGAGCAGACCAGAACTACACAGGAGGAGCTTGTGAATCATCTCAAGGCAAGCTCCCCCTCCTCAAGAGGGCACATGTACAGGCCCATCTGAAGCTTGCCAATGAACATCTAAATGATTCAGAGAAGGATTGGGAGAAAGTGCTGTGGTCAGATGAGACCAAAATTGAGGTCATTGACATTAACTTGACTCACTGTGTTTGGAGGAAGAAAAATGCTGACTCTGACCCTAAGAACAGTCAAGTACAGAGGTGGAAACATTATGCTTTAGGGTTGTTTCTCCACTGAAGGTACAGGCCCACTTTGCTGCATTGAGGGGCCAATGGAAGGGCCATGTATAGTGAGATCAGGAGGAGAAAATGGACGGGGGGGGGCTGCATGACTAGGGGAGGAACAGGGTCAGGGAACGGTCAGCTAGGTCAGTGTTGTGGGTAGGGGTGGAGACCTTACCTGATTGGAGGCAGATGTTGAAAGGGGCAGGGCCCAGAGGCGAGGGTCTTGCGGAGGGGTGTTTCTCTGTAGCATTCCAAAGAGTCAGGAGAAGTGGCAACAACTTCCCACCTCCTGCCTTGGTGTTAGGGGTTACAGCATTGGACAGGTAGTGGTGGTATTTGTGTTTCTAGTGTTGATTGAGTTTTTCACAAAAAAAATAAATATATATATATATATATATATATATATATATATATAAAGAAAAAAAGAAAAAAAAGAAAAGGAGAAAACTAAATACATAAATAAATGATAAAAATGTATATGAGTATAATTTCTTGACTGGTGTATATTGCTAAATTTTGTCACAGCAGTTGGCGGGTCAAGGGGTCTTTGGGGGGGTCAGTGAGGAATTACATGGTTAAAGGATTAGTGGGGCTCATCCCACTTGGTTAGTGGTGGTTCTCCAAGGAGCTAGGTCCCCTGGGGGAGGGGAATATGGATGTGTGATGTCGGAACATCTTCGAACCAGTTGGGGCACGGCTGAGGACAAAGACCATTCTAGTTAAAATTGTGCCTTAAAGACACCCAAAGACCTCTTGTTGTTGGGCATTACTTTGAATTTACACTTACGGGTATGTTTTACATGATGTTATTTTATTCTTTGGTTAATAACAATTTGGCTGCTGTGGCCATATAAAACCCATGTCACTCAGTCCGTGTCTCTATTTTAATTGTAAGGACAAAGGTTGACAAATTCTTTAATCATATAAAACCTTGGATGAGAGCCTTCTTCCTGGGTGAAAAAAATTTAAAAGTCAGCAGCTACAAATACTGCAGCTGCTGACTTTTAATATATGGACACTTTCCTGTCCTGGGAGCCCGTGATGTCGGCACCCGAAGCTGACCCGTCCCTCGGCTCCGGGTGCAGGCGCCGGTATCCTTTTTTTTTAACAGAAACGTTTTTATTAGTAAAATAAAGCGTCATTAAATCTTAATCATACATTAACAAGGCACATGGTAGTACAGATCATCACACTACATCTAACCATTTTGTCAGAGCATTACCGGACACGAGTAGGTCAGGGGCATATAGGCCGGATAGGAAGAGGAATAACAAAGAGATAGACTGAGGGCGTCCATATAGCATATCAGTCTGGGCATCAACTATAGAGAGGTATTGTAGAGAGTTTGTATATGAGGAAAGGAGTTGTCTCAGGCATTTGGAGGGTATCAAAGCCAGAGCCAATGTATCATAGAAGTCGTCTTCCTTCTATAGTTCTATTCTTAAACAGTAAGTGATCGAGCTTTGACCCATGCATTCCAAACTTTATCAAATTTTTGCGGGCACTTCTGTCCCATATATGTGAGCTTATATAGGGGCAACACCGAGTCTACTAGTCAGTGACACTGGGTAGTTGTGGGGGGAGATACCAATTTCCAGTTTTGTAGTAGTACTTTCCTAGCACAGAAACACAAATAAAACAACAAGAGCCCCTTGTGAGTAAAATGTGTCACCGAGTCAGTTATAGCCGGTATCCTTATTAAGAGGAAACAGGAAGTGAAGACCACTTGCAGAAGTCTAAAATGGAACTAAAACTAAAATGCCATTTTAGTCCTAAGACTAATGCCCCGTACACACGGTCGGATTTTCCGATGGAAAATGTCCGATCGGAGCGTGTTGTCGGAAATTCCGACCGTGTGTGGGCTCCATCGGACATTTTCCATCGGATTTTCCGACACACAAAGTTGGAGAGCAGGAGATAAAATTTTCCGACAACAAAATCCGTTGTCGGAAATTCCGATCGTGTGTACACAAATCCGACGGACAAAGTGCCACGCATGCTCAGAATAAATAAAGAGATGAAAGCTATTGGCCACTGCCCCGTTTATAGTCCCGACGTACATGTTTTACGTCACCGCGTTTAAAATGATCGGATTTTCCGACAACTTTGTGTGACCGTGTGTATGCAAGACAAGTTTGAGCCAACATCCGTCGGAAAAAATCCTAGGATTTTGTTGTCGGAATGTCCGAACAAAGTCCGACCGTGTGTACGGGGCATAAGACTAAAACTAAATCAAAATTTGCTGCCATAATTAACACTGCCTGGTAACCAACTACAAGAAACATCTTACCTCTTTGCTTGCCAACAAGGGTTTCTCCACCAAGTACGAAGTCATGTTTTGCTTATTTTACTCATTAAACTGCAACTCAATTTAGAACATTTGTGTTTTTTTCCTGGATTTTTGGTTGATATTCTGTCTCTATCATTTAAAATAGACCTATGATAAAAATTAGAGACCCTTAAATTCTTTGTAAGTGGGCAAACTTACAAAATCGACAGGGTTTTTCAAACAATTATTTCCCCCTCTGTACGTGTCACCTAAGTTTTCACCTACACAAGGATTCCGGATTTGTGTCTGATATGGGGAAAAAAAAAACAGTTTTCTCAGAATCGTAATAAATTCTGTCATGGGTCCTAGAGCCCAGGGGCTTTGTGTGAGAAAAGCTTGCCTTTCTAAGTCCACATCGTAGGTGGAAGCCAGACCTCAATATTAGTCTCAGCTGTACACAGGCCTTTATAGTGTATACAGTGCCTTGAAAAAGTATTCACACTCCTTTAAATTTTCCACATTTTGTCATGTTACAACCAAACACCGAAATGTATTTTATTGGGAATTTATGTGATAGACCAACACAAAGTGTCACAATTGTGAAGTGGAAGGAAAATGATAAATATTTTTCAAAAGGTTTTACAAATAAATATGTGAAAAGTGTGGTGTTCATTTGTATTCAGCCCCACTGAGTCAATACTTTGTAGAACCACCTTTTGCTGCAATTACAGCTGCAAGTCTTTTTGGGGATGTCTCTACCAGCTTTGCACATCTAGAGAGTGAATTTTTTTGCCCATTCTTTGCAAAATAGCTTAAGCTCTATCAGATTGGATGGAGAGCGTCTGTGAACAGCAATTTTCAAGTCTTGCCCCAGATTCTCAATTGAATTTAGGTCTGGACTTTAAAGCGGTTGTATACCCTTTTTTTATTTTTACCTACAGGTAAGCCTATAATAAGGCTTACCTGTAGGTAAAATGAATATCTCCTAAACCTGTACAGTTAGTATATTCACTTATATTCACTTTGGATGAAGCCACTGACGTCAGGGAAGGCCCAGCTGAAGGAAAATTTTGAAAAACATTTATTATTTTCCTTTCACTTCACAATTACGTGCCACTTTGTGTTGGTCTATTACATAAAGTCACAATAAAATACATTTACCTCTATGGTTGTATGGTTATGGTTTCCACAAAATGTGGAAAATTTCAAGGGGTATGAATACTTTTTCAAGGCACTGTATGTAAGCTGACTGATGCTCAGGGCTTACTTCCTTTCTCTAAACTCTAAAAACTAAAAAGGTACAAAAGCTGTCCGTTCCTTTTGGGCGAACCACCCTGTTAGTCAACAACTGTTTAATTAGTGGCTCGGACAAGTAGATGTTTTATTTGTTTTAAGCAATAAACTTGCTGTTCAAAGCCCTTCTGCATTAAAATTGTGTTATTTGTTTTAAGGAGTAGTCCCAAAAGGCCTGCTGGCAACCTCAAGATGCCAAAGAGTATCCTAAACTCAGAAAAGAATTCCCAGCCAGGCTTGGGGTTACCAAAGTCATCCAAACTCATCTTGTGCTCACAAGGGATATGACCCTGTAATACCCATGAGGTCCCAAATATATGATTAATTACACCTTACAAACAACTGGTTGCAAATGGAGGTGGTAAACTCTGCTAAGATCATAAAGTGAGTGGTCTGCAACTGTTACATCAGAGCCTAGCTGGTCAAGAAGCAGCGATGCATTAGGCATACAGACCTCGAGTGAGTAGATGAGCTGGTGTCTCATGTGGAGTGACATACTCCAAGCGATTAATCCCTAGAAAATGTTAACATCTGGTAAGGTAAGACTGTTCCTTTTTATCCAAGAGATAAACAGGCTTCTAATGAGGGGGAGAGATGTCTATGGGTCCCAGATAGGAATGGCCTCATAGCCCGAAAGGTGTCTCTTGTTTGACAGAGACATGGTATATTGGGTGTAAGTGGTGCCAAGGACTGGAACATGTGCTGTTAATTGTCCTGTCAAGCCTATGGAATGTGACCTAGGAAGCGGATATGGAGAAAACAATTTTTTTGTTTTTCCATAGTCTCTTAGTATGTCCTGTTCTGGGTCTCGGAGCCTGGGGGATTCCTTAAGCTTTGGGTGGGAAAAGCCTCCATTCCTAGGTCAACATCAACATTTTACCTAGTAGCTAGACCTCATTTATCAGTCTCAGTTGTTTGCTGGCCTTTTTATATGTAAGCTGACTGATGCTCAGGGCTCTCTCACGCTTGTCTGCTGTGAGGGCCTGCTGCTGGGTGAAAAGGCTGACGCTGACAGACACTGAAAAAGTACAAGAGCAGCCCATTTGGTTTGGGGAACCCATTAGAGGGAACCCTGTTAGGAACTGACAAGAGTTAGTGGTAGGAACAAGCAGATGTTTTGCTTGATTTATGCTTTGGACTTGTTCTGCAAAGTCCTCCTGCATTGAAACTGTGTTTGTTTGCTGCCTTGAATAAAAAAAAAAATTTATTCCAAATGTGGCAGAGGAAGCTGCAGGCATTGTGGTATACTAGTACGTTGCGGTGCACATGCGTGCTGTCATGCCCCCTGCTCAGCAGTGCGATCCCGTGACACAGCAAATCAGGACGCTCGGTACCCATTGGCTGTGAGTGGCCTAGGTATCATGTGATTGCTATGACCAATCATAGGGAACACATGATTACATGTAAACAAAACAGTCATGAATGACTTTCATTATTGACTGCTTGTTTACTATTGTGATGCTGTGATTGGCCCACAGCTATCACATGGTACCTGGCACCCTGTAGCATGTGATTAGCTGTAGCCAATCACAGATCACAATGGTAAGCAAGCTTTCATGAAGGAAACTATTTAGGACCGTAAAACTATTGCTTATAGCAGAGGTCATGAGCAAAAATGCTGTTTTTTTTTAACATTTCTTGCAAGTGATTGGGTATTCTTTGCAAAGTGAAGCTCCACCACATTCACTAAGCTCTAGAGAAAATTTCCTTGCAGGGTGCAACTGCACTTGCAAAGCGAACAGTGTTTTTGCCTTTAAGCACTTTCCGCCCACGTTATAGCCGAAAGACGGCTACAGCGCGGGTTTCCATTGCCAGAAGGGCATCCATAGACGTCCTCCCATAATCAGGCACCACGCTCTGTGATCGTCCAGTCATTCGAACTCGGTTGATCACAGATCAGGGTAAAGGGCCAATCACAGTGGCCCTTTACCACATGATCAGCTGTCAGCCAATGACAGCTGATCACGGAAGTAAACAGAAGAGGGGAAAAGAAGAAAGCTGGTAAACGGCTTCTGTTACAGGGACATTGGTCCCAACATTACTCACCTGTGCTGCTAATCAGTCCCCATCAGTACTGCTAATCAGTGCCCACCAGTGCCACCTATCAGTGCCCATCAGTGCTGCTAATCAGTGCCCACAAGTGGCACTTATCAGTGCCCATCAGTGCTGCCAATCAGTGCCACCTATCAGTGCCACCTATCAGTGCCACCTCTCAGTGCCCTTCAGTGCTGCCTATCAGTGCCCATCAATGTCACCTCTCAATGCAGCCTCATCAGTGCCTCCTCTCAGTGCCATTCAGTGCCACCTATCAGTTGCCATCACTGTAGCCTCATCAGTGGCCGTCAGTGCCACCTCATCAGTGCCCATCAGTGCAGCCTATCAGCATACATCATTGCAGCCTCATCAGCACACATCAGTGAAGGTGAAAAATTACCTGTTTGCAAAATTTTATAACAAACTATGAAAAATGTTTTGATTTTATTTCAAAATTGTCATTCTTTTTTTGTTTCTTTAGCAAAAAATAAAAACCCAGTGGTAATTAAATAATACCAAAAGAAAGCTCTATTTGTGTGAAAAAAATAATAAAAATGTTTGGTTTGGGTACAGTGTTGCATAACTGCGCAATTGTCTTTCAAAGATTGACAGTGCTGAAAGCTGAAAATTGGCCTGGGCAGGAAGGGGGTATAAGTGACCAGCAAGCAAGTGGCTAATAAATTAACCCCATTGTTCTTTTCTATTGCACAGCGATGGCAACTATTAGTGTATGCCCTATAGTTACAGTATATACAATAGTAATAACGTCCTAGTAGTAATAAATGATGCTATAAATATGGATATACTAGTGAGGTCATCAATGTATCAATTACATCCGGAGGGTGATTTTTGTGGGTCAATAGTATTTTATCTTTTTAAGAACTGAATGGAGGAGGAGGAGTCAATAAACACTTTGGTTGAGCTATTGGTCTCTGTAGCAGACAATTCACACCAGGCGGTAAACAAAAACTAGAAAACGTAAAAAATTATAATAAATAAATATATATCATATATAATACATGCACACGTATATATACTATATTATATATATGTGACTTTAATAAATAAAGAAAATATGTAAAAAGATTCCCTTCAATCCTGTTATGAACCAGAGAAATTTTCTGTTCCGTAACGAATCTTCCACGTGCTGACAAAGGTTCTACATGAGGACGCGCAAAAATAACAACATTGCCTGCAAAAATAGCAAGGCAGCATTTCATAGCCATATAATGTTCTGAGACTGACGTTGGCCCTCCGATACACATGTGCTCACATACAGTGCACTCTTTATAAAAAGGCAGCATAAATTATTGCAAAATATTACCAAAACCGTGTGTGAGGACAGGACATCCCTGGCAGGAGAGGTATATAGGAGACCTACAGAAATGTATTCAGCTATGAGAATGGGAGGGGGGACGTAACCTCGCCCAAATTCCTCCCAATAGCTTGTTTGTCTTTTTTTCCATCAAGCTGAGCAAATACGACATTTCTCTCTCTCTTGCCCCCAAATAGCCGAGAGAACGGAGCTCTCGTCACTGGAAAGACTAACACACAGGCGGTTTAAGCTGACCGCTCTCGGCTCATCAGGCTCACCGTCTTCTATAAGGCGTAAATGGAAAAATGAGCTCAAAAATAGAGAAAAAAAAATTCTAAATTTACATTTTACTGGGGTCCCCCAGGGGCGAAAATTTTTTCCTCCCATGAATGTTTCTCATTGTTGGGTGAGAAGTAGAAATATGGACCCTGGGCAGAGGATGGAACCGATGTCCCTCACTTGATGTGTTTACATTGAATTTTATTTACCTCTTACACTGCAGAATTGCATAACTGCTCCTGATAAACAGACAGAACTGAACTGCGCATTCACAGCAGTAGTTCAAAGAGACCCTGTCACCAGCCTAATAATATTGCAGGTAAAACCTCAGGAAAATCAAGTATTTGCAATGCTTATTTTCGGTGTTTTTACCTTTTCCAAATTATATTTCATTGACTTGCAATGTGTCTTTGAACTTTCTAGAAAAATTAACCCTTTCCAGTTAGAGTCAGTTCCCTAGCACAGCCCCTCCCTTCTTACATGTCATAGTCCTCTCTTTTGGGAATGTCTAACTACTCCCTGTGCTTACCTTGCTCCTCTTTCCCTCCCCCTTCCCTTCCTACATAACCTTTTATGTACCTGCTTTGGCAGTTATAAAGGGGAATACTATAGAGTGTCATCTAAAGGGGCAGCTCTGAGCCTGCTGACATCCCATACAAGATGGCAGCACCCAGCAGCAGTCTTCTGCCATGTACACATGACCGAACTTTTCGACAGCAAAGGTTCGACGGAACGAATCCGTCGGACAATTCGATCGTGTGTGGGCTTCATCGGACCTTTTCTGTCGAAAAATTTGACAGACTTTAGAAATAGAACATGTTTCAAATCTTTCCGACAGACTCGAGTCCTATCAAAAAATCCATTCGTCTGTATGCTAGTCCGACGGACCAAAAACAATGCATGGGCAGCTATTGGCTACTGGCTATGAACTTCCTTATTCTAGTCATCACGTTCAAATCAGTCGGACTTTGGTGTGATCGTGTGTAGGAAAGTCCTTTGGAGTTCAGTCTGTCGAAAAGTCCGCAAGGCAATTTTATTAATAGGACAATTTCTTCCAAACTCACATTTCATAAATAAAATACATATGTGACTGCCATGCTATATCTGTGGAAGCATACTGTATAGCCAAGCTTTTGGTGGGTCAGTGGAAGAAGGACTTCTTGCGGTAATCGAGCGGGCCATTTGATGAGTAGAAGGAAATGAGGATCTGACTAATCGTTTATCCATTTATTGTGCTTATCCAATGTGCTGGCGGTAAGAGTCAGTGATATTGGGTGTTGGTGGCGGTCTTTCCTCTTTTGCCTTCTTGAGCAATCCTGATGGACTTTGTTGTGATCATTACAGCAATTTCATATTGTTAATGAACTTTTTTGCTTATTATTATTGTAGCAATAACTCTCGGTGGAGCTGCTGGTTTGAGCGGGCTTGTTACCTTCACTCTCCTTCCCTCTGTTTCACCGGCACCGGGTCTAGGGTTCTGTTGAGTTTACCTCCGGACGATACAAGCACCAACACTTGAGTGCGTTTTCAATGCTTTATTGAACAATTAACAAAGGAAGTAACAGGAAAGAGGCAGAAGGGAAACTGCAGGGAAAACTCAAATACCTTTCTGTAGGATTCTTGACAAATGTCCTTTAGAGTTGAATATTACAGTAGAATGCGCTCCCCTTGTGGGACACACTCTTTGCTCGCCTGGATAGGCCTCTCTCACTTGCCTAGCAGCCAGTACATAGCACGAACAAAAGTCTCTGCCACAGACTTGCTTGGGATGAACCCGTACGATCCTCTGCCACAGGATGTATTGGTTTTGCAGTGAATGTCAGTCACGGTGCTTGAACCTTTAAGCCAAACCCGGCAACATTATGCTGTAAAGTTACTTTAGGATACGTCCTCCAACCGAGTCACCAGGCCCCTCTCCAGACCAGCACTCTGCATGATCCTTCCATGACGGGTCCTCCCCTGGGATCTCCTCGGTTGTCCAGCTTCTTCACTCTGGATAGACAGCTCAGGACCATTCCTCGGCTGCTGTGGTAGGCCCCAGACAAGCTTCTGGGCCCACCCATGCGCCGCAGCGACGCTGGCCTCCGGAATGGAGGACCACGAGGTAGCACTTTAACGCATACCTGTCGGCCAGGAGGGCCAGCAGGTGGCTGTAAAAAAACTCTAAAACATGGCGTCTGTCCCATAAAAACCCTCTCCCAGAATCCCACTTGGAGGACCACCTCCACCGAGTTGTCTCCGGGACAGAAGAGCATCCATACGTTGCCTTTCCAACACTAGCAGATAGTAACAACGACACCCACCGGCCCAGTATGGAAACACATGCAACGTCAGCCAAGCTGGAACAGAGGCAAATCTAACTTCCCCTACAAGCAATTTACTAAATTTACCTATCAGATGGTAGATCGCAAATCTTCCAGCGAAACATTATGTAAAAATTTTTTAGCGCTACACCTTTTATCTCTTATCTTATTTATTGTATCCAGCAATATTGTGTTAGCAGCTATTTTCTTTTATTTTGATGTTTATATTTTAGTGCAACAAATTTTCTTATTTTTTATATGTCTCAGTACATGTTGGCATTCATGGTTCCCTCAATGAACTGTATCTCCCCAATGCCAGCAGAATTCATGCAGCCCCAGACCATGACACTCCCACCACCATGCTTGACTGTAGGCAAGACACACTTGTCTTTGTACTCCTCACCTGGTTGCTGCCACACACGCTTGACACCATCTGAACCAAATACGTTTATCTTGGTCTCATAAGACCACAGGACATGGTTCCAGTAATCCATGTCCTTAGTCTGCTTGTCTTCAGAAAACTGTTTGCGGGCTTTCTTGTGTATCATCTTTAGAAGAGGCTTCTGACCTCAGACCAATTTGATGCAGTGTGGTCTGAGCACTGACAAGCTGACCCCCCAACCCTTCAACCTCTGCAGCAATGCTGGCAGCACTCATATGTCTATTTCCCAAAGACAACCTCTGGATATGACGCTGAGCATGTGCACTCAACTTCTTTGGTCGACCATGGTGAGGCCTGTTCTGAGTGGAACCTGTCCTGTTAAACCACTATATGGTCTTGGCCACTGTGCTGCAGCTCAGTTTCAGGGTCTTGACAATCTTCTTATAGCCTAGGCCATCTTTATGTAGAACAACAATTCTTTTTTTCAGGTCCTCAGAGAGTTGTTTGCCATGAGGTGCCATGTTGAACTTCCAGTATGAGAGAGAGAGAGCGATAACACCAAAACCAATTAAACACACCTGCTCCCCATTCACACCTGAGACCTTGTAACACTAACGAGTCATATGACACCGGGGAGGGAAAATGGCTAATTGGGCCCAATTTGGACATTTTCACTTAGGGGTGTACTCACTTTTGTTGCCAGTGGTTGAGACATTAATGGCTGTGTGTTGAGTTATTTTGAGGGAACAGTAAATGTACACTGTTATACAAACTGTACACTCACTTCTTTACATTGTAACGAGGTGTCATTTCTTCAGTGTTGACACATAAAAAGATATAATAAAGTATTTACAAAAATGTGAGGGGCGTACTCACTTTTGTGAGATACTGTATATATGTATACAGTGCAGGCAGTCTAATATATATATATATATATATATATATATATATACAGTGCACTCAATGTACAGTATATAATACAGTGTATTGAAGTGGTTAAGGGGAACCCTATGACAGAATTAAGAAAAAAGGGCAGCTTCCCCCATGTTGTGGAAATTTTATGAAGATGTATTTTAATATGTATTGTCATAAGTGAAATGTGGAAAATTTCAAGGGTTATAAATACTTTTTCAAGGCACTGTATATACCCAGTGGTGCATCTAGCAAAGTTTATCTCTCCCTACAAACACATTAGAGCCTATTTATTCACTGCAGATTGATATCACTGAAATACAGCCTACCTATTCACTAGAGAATGGAGTTATCACTGAAATTAAGCCTATCCATTTATTAGAAACTGATAGTGACATCACGGGAAAAGCAACCTATCCATACACTACAGACTGGTGACAGCACTAAGAATGTAGCCTATCCATTCACTAAAGACTGGTGATATCACTGAAATTTCAAACTATTCATTTACTATAAACTATTAACATCATTAAGCCTATTCATTCACTAGAGATTGATGATATCACTGAGAATGCAGCCTATCTACTCATAGAGACAAGAGACATCTGTTAAAGTGGAGTTGCAGTCAATTTCTAACTAAGCCTAAATCTACTTCCACCCCCATTTTACCTACCATGTAAAAAGAAGATGTCTATCTTACCTATTCTGAAGTCACTCTGGTCCAATCACATGATCTGGTCCCAGCGCCAGCCGAGGCAGCAACAATGGCTGCAGAGCCCGAGGACTAACTTCACCCATAGGCTTACTATGTGGCATCCGTTGTCGGCTGTCCCTCCTCTATACTAAAGACAGCACTGTTAAGCCAGTCATGTGACTGGACCAGAGTGGCTTTAGAATAGGTGAGTATAGGCATCTTTTCTTTTACAAGGTAGATAGAATAGTCTTAGAATATATATATTCTATATACAGTATATATATATATATATATATATATATATATATATATATATATATATATATATATATATATATATATATATATATATATATATATTTATATTTAAGCTCAGTTAGAATTTGAGTGGAATTCCACTTTAAGGAAGTAGCCTATACACTCATTAGTGGCTGGTTGCAAAACTCAGAATGCATCCTTTTAATTCACTAGAGCCTAATGTCATCACTGAGGCTGCAGCCTATCCATTCACTGGAGCCTGATGACATCACTGTGAAAGTAGCCTATTCATGCATTAGAACTTAATAGCATCACATAATACAGCCTATCCATTTCACTAGAGAGTGGTACCAGCACAGAGAATGCAACCTATCCATTCACTAGAGACCAGAGTTATCACTGAAACGCAGCCTATCTATGCCCTAGGGACCCAGGGCATCAATGAAACTGGAGACTATCCATTAACTAGAGACCAGTGACATAGCTGAGAATTCAGCCTATCCATTCACTAGCAGTGACATAACTGAGAATCTATTAACAAAGGAACTGGTAACATCACAAAGAATGTAGTTTATTCATCAACTAGAGCAGTGTTTCTCAACCTTTTTCCAGTCAAGGCACCCTTTAAAATTATGGACGATCGAGGCGCCCCCTTCTAAAATGTAATAAACCAAACTGATCGTTTTACATAGCAGCATCCACACACATAGGACACCCAACATTAGAGATGATTTATTCAAAGCAAATACACATTGGCACTGATTAGTATCAGCATTTCTTCTCTTTCATTTTCTACCCCCCCCCCCCATGAAGCTAATATGACCCCAGTGCTGACAGAGAGGGACAAGGGGTCAAACAAGGATGCTATGCAGGTGCCCAATGTCCTCCTCATCAACCAATGACATTAAAGGGGTTGTAAAGGTAAACATTTTTTCACCTTAATGCATTCTATGCATTAAGGTGAAAAAACTTTTGACAGTACCGCTGCCCCCAGCCCCCCCGTTTGTATTACCTGACGCCTCGAATCTTCGCTGCTCGTCCTCGTCATCTTCATTGCAGCTCAGCCTGGTCGCTGATTGGCTGCAGTGGATGGATTGAAAGCAGCGCAGCCATTGGCTCGTGCTGCTGTCAATCACATCCGATGACGCGGCGCGCCGGGGGGCGGGGCCGAGTGATACAGCGAGCGGCTATAGCCGCCGGCTGTATCACGGGAGCGCGCCCGCAAGCACTCACCACCATGCGAGGGAGCTCGCATTAAGGTGGTAAATGCTTGCGGGGAGGAGCTGAAACAGCCGCCGAGGGACCCCAGAAGACCAGGTTCGGGGCCAC
Organism: Aquarana catesbeiana; assembly: GCF_042186555.1. NCBI lineage: Eukaryota > Metazoa > Chordata > Amphibia > Anura > Ranidae > Aquarana > Aquarana catesbeiana. Next base: position 241,057,295 of record NC_133332.1, on the reverse strand, counting down.
TCTGTGCAGAACGAGCTGCACAGTGAAGGTAAGTATAACATGTTTGTTATTTAAAAAAAAAAAAAAAATACCTTTACAACCCCTTTAATGGATGCTAGCGGCTGGCCTGAATCGGATCCTTGTTTGACCATCCCATCCCTCTCTGTCAGCACTGGGGTCACATTAGCCTCATGGGGTGGGGGGGCTCCCTGCCTGCCCCTGACAGTTTCCCCACCCTTCTGACCTTTATCTAGTGATTGTTGCAGTTTTATTGGTGGTATTCTCTTTGCCAGCATTCAAATGTTCCGTTTTTGATGGCCTCAGCAGACCTCGGTTAGTCGTATGTCTGCCCTGAACAAAAAGGACCCAGAGACCTAAGAAATAAATAGGCACAGGGCCTGCATGACAGGGTGTAAGGGGAACCAAGGAGCGCAGGGTTAATTTTTAAAGCTGTAGGGAGGTGGTACTTACATGACAGAAGTTTTGAATACAGAGAGGGGCGGGACGGTAACAGTCAGAGTCAGTAAGCTATTGTATGAACGTCCCTCCCTCCCTGGTATTTTTGCTAGGTCCATGGGAGTAGGAGAGGTTTTTAGTGAGGCGGTTGGGACCCGTTAAAATGTGTTAAAAATCTGTGGTAATAGTGGAGACTCATCATTTGGTATGGTTTCTCTGGTGGTTGTGGTCCAATAACAGTGACCAGGAAGTGGTTGCACTGTATGGTGCCTGTGGACAATTGGTAATGTCCCCGAGGCGGTGTCTTGCGGCTGGGGGGCATATTTATGTGTTTAAAAAAGGGTGCCACAGACAAAATGTTCTTGGTAATTTATAGCATAAAGTTATGTAGCAAGGTCTCTGGCCTTGTCCAGTCTAATGAGAACTTTCCAAGCCAAAGATAGCTGACATCCTTCTGTATGTGGTGGGTTGTGAGGCATAGTGGGTGCGAAGTGGACAAAGTTATTGGGCGCCAGACACTTCTTGGATGTAAAAGAGGTTTTTTTTCTCTTGACAGTCCTTTTTATATTTTTGGTGGAAAGAAGGTTAGGGCCAGGACACCCTTAAGTAGTGGAAGATTCAGTTGGCAGACTCCGAGACTTCAATAGGAGGACAGCCATGCAGGGAAAGGCTCCAGCAAGGTGCCACATCTGCACATGCAGAAATGCTGTCTCCTATGGCAACAGTCTTTAACAGTTCCTAGCTCAATGTAACAGTTCCTTCAGCTTCACTACAACTGCTTCTTGTAGTTCTTCAACACTGAGCTCCCAGTTTCTCACTAGACCCTCTGATTCACTGACTGTGAATACCTTGAGCTCCTCCAATCTTTGCAGTGGTATCTCCCTCAAGCGTCACCCATGCTTTCCTGCTGGGTCCCTAGCTTGGCACTCCAGATACTTCTCAAGCTTCACCCCTGGCTTGACACATATGCCTGCTCTGCAACCTCCGCTGGTTGGGTCCCTGACTTGCTCACCACCTGAAGTTTCCCAGTTCTCCACCGTGCCTGTTTGGCTTCCCTTCTACCTCCGACCACTGACAGGCTCTCTGGCCGGCAGAACCGTCACTTCTGGTTGGACTGCAAGCCGCAATCCCTACCCTGTGCTGCTCTCTTACTTCTGGATAGGCCCTCACACAGCCTAGCAGCCAGATGCCCCTGGGATAGGCACAATCTCTGGCCTAGCAGCCAGGGGCGCACTGCACACATCCACCCAGACAGCCGTCCAGGTGGCACCGAACATAGATCACCTGACTCTACCCAAATATATAGGCTCTCCCAGCAGGCCAAGGGATTCAAGAAAACCCCTGCCCATTGGCTGAGATACCCCATATACCAGGGATATGCAATTAGCCGACCTCCAGCTGTTGCAGAACTACAAGTCCCATGATGCATAGCAAGACACTGACAGCCACAGGCATGACACCCAGAGGCAGAGACATGATGGGACTTGTAGTTTTGCAAAAGCTAGAGGTCCACTAATTACATATCACTGCCCCATATACCCATAACATGACCTTGAGTTGTCCTTCTCATATCTAGTACCACCAAGTCCCTGGCCACCTAGTGGTAGAAGAGAAAGTACAACCAGGCCAAGCTTAGAGAGAAATAAATGAATCTCTAACAATTGACCAGGGTAACTACTCCTGGCAAGTAAATTTGTGAGGAGCATCCCTGACTAAACACCAGGGTGTACAGTTAAATTAATTATTTATGGTTATTTTATTATTATTATTATACAGGATTTATATAGCGCCAACAGTTTACGTAGCGCTTTACAACTTGAGGGTAGACAGTACAAATACAATACACTTTAATACAGTAGGAATCAGAGGGCCCTGCTCCTTAGAGCTTACAATCTAAGACGGAAGGGAAGAGGGATTTTATTGTTATGTTTTGTTAATAAAAGGCCTTTCGGCCATTTTCCCGCACTTCCTGCTAAGTGTGTATTATTTGGTTAATTGGGAGATGGATTTTGTGAGGGTAGGTTAGTATATTAGGGTGGTTACATCTGAACTACCCTAGTCATGATGATTAGAACAGGTCTTTAAGCCATTTTATGTTGGGTGCTTACAGTTCATCTGTGGCTTGCACTGGTTTGTTGTTGTCAACTGTAATTTATCAATTTGTTCGCCATTGCTGTTAAAAAAAAAATTGCATAAAAAGTATGCTTTGCATATCAATAAAGCTGCGGACTTGCCCTTCCAACTAAAGCAGCTCAGTGTGTATATTGCGTGGTTAATGGGTGAGGTATATTGAGTAGTATTGTTATAAGGCTGTTATGCATATTGTTATCATCAGAACATGGAGCCTGTCCTTTTACCAGAACATCACTGAACAGATTAATATCCACATCCATTTCTTAGGACTCTGGTATGATGGAATGAATAAGACATCACAGAACAAAGTCTTTGTGGACTCACTTCCGCCAGTGTGACACAGTACATACCACTATGTTTGGGTGAATTGTTGACTAAATTCTCTAAGGATTTCTCTTTAACTGATTTGCATTGTTTGTGGATGTTTTATGACTTGGCTATCAAATCATTCTCTATTAAAATGCGTCTCCACAACACATTCTTGCAAGCAGTGTCATGCGCCTGCCAAGACCATGCCAAGGGCAGAACTGTGTAATCAAGATAACATTGTGCAGAATTCAGTGTGGGGATTCCAGAAGAGCTGAGTGCGGCCAGGACCAACAGACAGGGCACAGCTGGAGAGCCGTGCTGGTGACTGCACTGTCTCCAGGAAAGCTATTCATAGACATGAGACTGTGGTCTTCGAGTAGAACTCCAACAAAAACTGTCAAGTATATGATCTTTCCCTAAATCTGCATAGTTCATAAAGTAGAACTCCAACAAAAACTGAAAAATGACATGATTTTTTCTTAATATTGCTTGTTTCTTAAAGTGGAAATCCAGGCAAATTTGAATCCAGTGGCAAAGGGGTAAGATTATCAATTCTGTCTGTGTCCCTATTTTCCTCTTACCACGGGGACACAGACCATAATAAATACAGAGTTGTGGTTTCAGCCCCTCCTGCTCCATACTACTAAAAGTTCTATTTCACAAAACATGTTATTTTAAATCAGTTCTCCCTTCTAAGAAAATATAATTTTTGAAAATGTAAACCTAATACATATAATTTGGTATCATCTCATGTGTTATTTATACAAACTCTGTGCAAATGAGAAATCTGTCACAGGTCTTATGCTGAAGCCAAACTGACGACTGTATATTTGGGGCACACAATTTGAACTGTAATCCTTTGGGGCCAAGTTTAATGGCTGTGCATTTGTAACTTTTTTTTTTTTTTAAATGTAATCCCGTTTCATATAAACTGCATTCATCTTGCTAAATTGTCTGTGGCTGACTAATTCGGGTATAATGAGTCAAGGATTGCAATCTCAACAATAGCTGAAAGTCAGAACCACTTTCCAAATTTTATTCCTGTGTCTACACCTGGGCAAATTTACCCTTACTTTCTGATCCTGGAGAAGCAATGGAAGGTGCAAGTGTCACAGGGATAGGAAGACACAGAAATCCTTAAAAACAGGTAGCACCTTTTTAGTTTGGGTAAAATTAGTTAGCTCAGGGCTATGCTCGAGCTGTGAATCTCAGTCAGGGTTCAGTGAGTCAGGGCTGGATGACTTATCCTGGCAGCTCCTCTGGTGCCTCCCCCTGGTTTAGAAGGTTGTAGAAACTCTAGGAGGAGCATTTATGAGGGCCTCAGCTAATCCCCGGTAAAGGGCTGGCGGGGGGGTAAGGCTAACCTCATGAGCTATGCCAGCAGGGCAGTTAGGTGGAAGATGGAGATGTAGTTCTGTAGAGGCTGTCAGTGGCCCTCAAGGGCATACCTCCCAACTGTCCCTGATTTCGAGGGACTGTCCCTGATTTGGAGCAATGTTCCTCATTCCTCCTCATTTGTCCCTCATTTTGGTCTAATGAACTTTATATCTTTCAAAAAGCGTTTCCCAGTGCTAAACCTTTCATCCAAATTCTAAATTGCTGCATTTTTTAAATTTTAAAAGCCAATATAAAGGAAAAGTAGTGGTAAAAAAAAAGCACTTGTGGATTTAATTAACCTTTTTTTTGGATTAATTCTCCTTTAAGGGGGTGTGACAGGGGGCGTGTTCTATAACTACATACATTTGCTAGTAGGTGTCCCTCATTCCCATCTCAAAATGTTGGGAGGTATGCTCAAGGGTGCCCCCTAGTCTGATGGGGATCCTGCCACAATATACGGAGGAAGCCCTTCCTGGAGGCACGGGAGCAAGTGAAAGGACAGTGTGGGTAGAGCAGTACTACTGTAGACTTACAAAGGGGGAGACTGCCACATGTAGTCAGTTCTCCCTGAAGACAGCAGTGTGCCAAGTCTTCATCCTTTCTCTGGGAGATCTCCTGCAGAGTCAGCCGGGTAGGCTGGTGAAAGGCAGTCTGGAGGACTGCGGAGGAAAGCTAACCTGGAGGGCTAGTGAAAAGTGCAGCTGCATCCAGGTGGGTTGGCAGTGCCTGAAGAGATGGTACTGGGACCAGTGGCCAAGGGAGGGAAAGTACATGCTGATCACTTTGTTCCTGCCTGCAAAGGGCCATTGCTAATCTGACTGTGCCTGTCAGATCCATTCGCAGTGATCCAGCTGGAGTCTGCACGCAAGTGAAGTGCAAGAGGAGTGTCAAGGAGACTGTCTATAGACTGTGTATAGACTGCGTATTGACTGCGTATAGGAAGATGTCCCTGAAGTAGTTGCCAAAGTTTTGTTGCTAAAATCAAGTGGGCATCCCATAAGCACCCATCCCCATCAAAGTTATTAACACTCAATAAACCATAAAAACAAAGTCATGGACTGTTCTCTATCTCTGGAGTGCCTGTGAAAATTCGGAGTGCTTGGCTGCACACGGTGGGGGATCCTAGTTTATCTGCGGCTCTATGGGGGTGCGCTACAAACATTACTGGTGTTTGACTAACCTCTACCTACTCTGCTAATTAAATGTGTCTCTGCTGCTGTCTATGTCCCTATAAGAGCAATATCCCATTGCTTCCTCTCCTTGTGAGATCTTGTCACTGGGAGAGGAAGTGAGGAGAATCTCCCCTACAGGGACGCACATAAAAATTAAAACCTGGCTACAATGGATTTCACAGAAAAGTATAAACTGAATAGACCTTCTGGCTTTAACCACTTATGCTCCAGAAGGTTTTACGCCCTTCATGACTAGGTCATTTTTCGCTATTTAGCACTGTACTACTTTTACTGGAAATTGCGCAGTCATGCAATGCTGTAACTGAATGAAATTTATATCATTCTTTTCACACAAATAGTGCTTTCTTTTGGTGGTATTTGATCACCACTGTTTTTTTTTATTTATTACTATATAAACAAAAAATATATAAAAATGTTGAAAAAAAAACAATAATTTTTACTTTTTGCCATAAAACATATCCAATAAAAAAGTGTAAAACATCAAATTTCTTCATAAATGTAGGCCAAACTGTATTCTGCTACATGTCTTTGGTAAAAAAAAGTAAGCGTATATTAATTGATTTGCATGACAGTTATAGCATCTAAACAATGGTATATACAGTTGTGCTCAACAGTTTGCATACCCTGGCAGAAATTGTGAGATTTTGGCATTAATATTAAAAATATGACTGATCATGCCAAAAATCTGTATTTTATTTAAGGATCGCAATCACATGAAGCCATTTATGCCGCGTACACATGAGCGGACTCCACTCATCCGCTCGTCTGTATGCTAGTCCGACGGACTAAAACCGACACTAGGGCAGCTATTGGCTACTGGCTATCAACTTCCTTATTTTAGTCCGGTGTACGTCATCACGTACGAATCCGTCGGACTTTGGTGTGATCGTGTGTAGGCAAGTCCGTTCATTTGAAAGTCCGGCGGACGTACGCTGCAAAGTCCGTCGGAAAGACTGTCGGGCCTAGTCCGTCGAAAAGTCCACTCGTGTGTACGCGGCATTATTGTCACAGAGTTTTTTGGATCCTTTTTAAAATCATACTGATAACAGAAATCACATAAATGTGGGAAATTACCTTTGCTTGACATTTTAACCTGTGTGTGCCACCTTCTGTGTCTGTACCAAGGCCAAACATTCCAGGGTATGTAAACTTTTTTATCAGGGCCATTTGGGTTATTTCTGTTATCATTATGATTTAAAAAGGATCCAAAAAACTATGTGATAATAAATGGCTTCATGTGATTGCTATATAAAAATAAGACAGTTTTTTGGCATGATCAGTCATATTTTCAATATTAATGCCAAAATTTCACAATTTCTGCCAGGGTATGCAAACTTTTGAGCACGACTGTATATACTGGATTTTTTTTTATACTACTAATGGTCAGTGATCAGTGACTTATAGTGGGACTGTGATAGTGGGGCGGACAACCTGACACTAATGGGTGGTGGGGGGAACTGACACTGGCATCTCCAGTGAAACTAATACAGTGATCAGTGCTAAGAATATACACTGTCACTGTACTAACAATATTTGCTGGGAAGGGGTTAACATTTAGGAGCAATGAAGGGGGTTACCTGTGTGCCTAACACTTTTACTGTATGTAGCAGGGAGAAAAAAACTGGCACATCGCTGCTGTATGAAGTGAGCCCTGTGTTTTTTACCAACACAGGGCCCTCTTCTGTCATTCGCTCGGCTAATCATTGATGACGGTATGATTTATGGCCAGGACCCATTGATTGACTTGTGCTGCAGAGAATGACAGCTCAGGTTTCCAGGTATACTGTATGTGTGCATGCATGAGCGGACCCGGAAAAAGGCCCTGACATACAGGTACGTTACAGTGCCTGTATGAGCCTCTGTCCCGCATTATATGTACTGTGACAGGTCGGCAAGTGATTAAAACTAAACTCCAGGCAGATGACTCAATATACAGATTAAATATTTACACAAGTGCTGTTTTATCTGCTAAAGGATTAGTATTTCTGTCCATCCAGTCCAAGATTTTCACAGCTCAGACACTGTTTAGCAGGGTAGGGGACCTGAATTTTCTCTGTTGCAGTTAAGATGTGTTCTTTACCCACCATGTGACTACACAGCGATAGGAGAAGAAGCAGTTCATCTTTCTGTCACACTGCTCTCTCCTCCTATCAGCAGGTCCATTGTTAAGGCATGAACACTGCAAGACAACTGATTGGCTTTTTTGCAGCTTCTCTGCCAATCTGAGGTCTGCTGTACAAGTGCTGCAGGAGGCTGACATCAGGTCAAATTCAGACACCATACTTACACTGCTTGCAGTATAAAAAAAGAAAAAAAGAAAAAAAAAACGCACACATGTAGGCTTCATGCACACAAGGCATTTGGCCATCTCTCCTAGACACCTTTCCTCTTGGTAGCAGCATTTATCTAGATGCATTTTAGGCCTGTCAAGGGCTTGGGTGTTATTTAATTTCATTGGCCGGAATGTTAATTTATTCTGACCATTGAAATGAATTACCACTCCAGAGCTTGACACGCCTAGCGTTGACACACGTTTAGAAACATTTACACGCGTCAAGTGGTTTTTCTGCCAAAATGCTGCTGCTAGACTCGCTGGCAGGGTGAAAAAAAAAAAGCCAGATGCCCATAACAGCGGCATTAAAAACATCCAGTGTGCATGAGGCCTTAACCCCTTTACACCCCAGTAATCCATAAGTGCGGCCGAAAAAAGAGCTGGGCTTTAACGCTCACGCGTCGAACACACGCACGCTCACAGCACAAAGTCCGAGCTGCGCAAAACGGCTTTCGGTCTCGAGAAAACATCGACAGCCAATCGCTGTGGTCACATGATCACCCATCCTTCCCACCACCCTAGGCATTAATAACCTTTAAAGGGGATGCCAGGGTAGCCGGGAAGGGGTTAATACTGTATTAATGAATAGAGAATGGCATTTATTTGTGACTTTTATATCTGCCTGATGTTCAGCTTTACTGTTTCCCGCACATCACAATAGATTGACTGATTTTACAGCAATGAGAGCTGCTGTTTGAATGAATGAATGATCTAATCTAAGGACCACCTGAGTACCTATGCCCCTATCCATTCTGTACATATTGTTCACCCCCAAGCCAGTTATGAGCGGAAAGACCAACAAGCCAGCCTTTTGTACCCGCAGCACCTGTACAGTGATAGGAATCTCTTGTCCCGTGACACAGTTTAAGCATCTTCACTGACAGACAGAAGGAGACCTGTCCTCACCTGTCCCACCATCTGCACGTCCATTGTGACATCATGAAGACACACGTGGCCTGACACAAGGTGGGATTGTCAGGATGAAAAGGATCACCCACCTGGCACGTGGATCAATAACAGAACAATACACCACTGTTTCTATTCCCTGACGCAGAGCTTTATGTTCAATCTATATGAATTTTGAAGGAGCAGGCGTTGAAATGTCTCATGTCAATACCAGAGTGATTTATGGAGTGTGTAAGTAATAGACAAAACGTGTGTGCATCAAAGTGTTCCAAATAAAATTATTCTAAAACACAAAACTCCTTTTCTTTAATAATCATTGGCCGTCAAATGTATATGCAATAAGAGGGGAGGGTCTCCTACATACAAATTTGATGGCAGCCTTTCAGTTAAAGGAGAAGTACGCTTTAAAAAAATAAATGCACATCTTTTTACATGTAAAAAAATTTGCATTTACGATCTTTTTTTTCTTGTAGGAGCCTGAAAAGCATTGCACCCTTGATCAGCAGATCGTGGGTGCCATGCAGGACTCCTACAGAATGTCAGTGTATCTGTCTGCTCCGTACATCGTACAGACAGGCAGTTTCACACTGACAGAAAGACTCAATGAACAACCCAGTTCATTGAGAACTACAAGCCGACAGCCGCAAAGGCTGTTGGTACTTGTATTTCACATGGATCTGTGAATCAATGATGGGGCGAAACCCCCACATAGCCACGCACTTTTCAAATAGTGACAGCAGGTATGGGGAGAAGATCCCCAGCCTGCTGTCACAAGAAGTGCAGGGATCAGGGAGCGGCTGCAGGATTGACAACATGTTAAATGATCCACCCTAAATACGGCTGGAACATGTAACATTTCACTGAAGGTGAACTTATCGTTTACAGCAGGGGTCTCCAAACCTTCTAAACAAAAGGCTGGATTATTGTCCTTCAGGCTTTAGGAGGGCCGAACTGTGGCCAGCAGGAGTGGAAATTTATAGGCATAAAGAGTAAACATTACCATATTTGGTATTAAGGGAAGGAATAGTGCCCCATCGTTGGTATCATTGGGAGGAATAGTGCCCCATTGTTTATTTCAGTGGGAGGATACTGCCCCAGTGTTGGTGTCATTGGGCGGAATAATGTCCTATTGTCTGTGTCATTGGGAAGAATAATGCCCTGTTGTTGGTGTCATTGGGAGGAATAGTGGCCCATTTTTGGTATCTTTGAGAAGAATAGTGTCCCATTGTTGGTATCATTGGGAGGAATAGTGCCCCATTGTTGGTGTCGTTGGGTGGAATAATGTCCCATTGTCAGTGTCATTGGGAAGAATAGTGCCCCATTGTTGGTGTCTTTGTGAGGAATAGTGGCCCATTGTTGGTGTCAGTGGGAGAAATAGTGCACCATTGTTGGTGTCAGTGGGAGAAATAGTGCACCATTGTTGGTGTCAGTGGGAGAAATAGTGCACCACTGCTGATATCAGTTGGTAGAATAGTGTCCCATATCAGTGGGAGGAATAGGGCCCCAAGGACCAGATAAAGGCAAGCCAAGTCCATATCTGGCCACGGGGCCACAGTTTTGAGACCACTGCTTTAAAGTATAACTAAAGGCAAAATTTTTCTTTTCTAGTTTGTATAAAGTGAAGAGAGATTAGAACGCCAATCTGTATCCCCATTAGGGAGATTAATTCTCTCTATTTGTCCTGCTTACTATTATTCCTAAAAGTAAAAGAAAATCCCAAATATTCGGTTGTCCACAGAATATTAAATCTTCCAGTGGGCACACTAGTTCTGGTGACAATCAAGATTCCCCCCCATTATGCATGGATCTTCTCACTTTTAGTTTTTGTTATAGGACAGGAAGTGAGGGGAAATCTCCCCAACTGTACACACAAGGCAAATTTAAAAAAAAAAACTGACGTGAGCTACTACCCTCTCTTCAAAATTAAAAAAAAAAAAAGTTTTGCGTTTAGTTCTTCTTTAATAACTAGCTAGGGAGGTGCACAGTGAAAGGGTTGATACTCCTATGCTGCATACACACGATCGGGATTTTGGACGGAAAAAGATATAATGGCTTTTCCGACGGGATTCCGTTCTAGCTTGCCTTGCATACACACGGTCACACAAAAGTTCTCTAAACTTTCGATCGCCAAGAACGCGGTGACGTACAACACTACGACAAGCCGAGAAAATGAAGTTCAGTGCTTCCGAGCATGCGTTGAATTGTTTCTGAGCATGCGTGATTTTTTGCGCGTCCGAATTGCATACAGATGATCGCTTTTTCGGATAGGAACTTTTTCCGACCGAAAAATAGAGAACCTGCTCTCAATCTTTTGCTGGCTGGAATTTGACCAGCAAAAGTCCGATGGAGCAAAAGCTCACATCGGTCTCTTGCGGGCGGCGTGTGTACGCGGCATAAGACAGTACACATAGTACAACACGTAGCCCTTGTCCCCGTGTGGATGTGGTATTTCTTATTAAAGCAGCTCTAACACTAATATAGCAAGGTCTGCTTATTTAGACTGAAAAAAAAAAAACAAAAAACTGAAAGGCAAAAGAGTTTGTTAATATACTCACCTTTCCCTCACTTCCGTGTGGCAGAGGGTGATGTCACCATTCTTCCAGTAAGATCCCGGGATATCAAATGTGCCTGGTGCCACATGTAAAACCCCCTTACAACATCCAGGAGTTACCACAGAAAATTCTGATTCACTCACAGGTTTAATAGGTACATTACTATTGAAACATGATTAAAATCCCCTCCATGAGCCATGTTTCATGCCAGCAATCTGCTCTTTTTAATGCCCAACTACAGACAAAAAAAAGTACTATCTTTGTAGTAGGCTCCCCTTACACTACACAGATAAAGAATAACTAAAGGCAAAACTTTTTATTAGTTCTGGAGTAGAGATAGATTAGAACACCAATTAGGTTTTTTTGCTGCCTGTGTCCCCGTTCAGGAGATTCGCTCTCTCTATTTGTCCTGTTTATCATTATCATTAAAAGTGGAAGTAAATTTAAAATTTTGGGTTGTCCCCAGAAAAGTAATCGAGGGGAAATGTTAAAATGGGGACAATTTATAGGGATTTCCTCTCTCTTCCTGTTGTGCCAATGGACAGGAAGTGAAGGTAAATCTCCCCATTGGAGAAAGATGGCCAAAAAAAAAAAATATCTGGCAGGGGTCATAACCCTCCCTTACTCTAAAATTAAAGGAAAAAAAAAACAAGTTTTGCCTATAGTTCAACTTTAACTGCTTCCTGACCAGCGCATGCCGATATACGTCAGCAGAATGGCACTGGTGGGCAAAAGGGCGTACAGGTACGTTCCCTTTAAGAAGTGGTGCTGCGGGCACGCGTGCCCACCGCAGTCTCCGTGACCGTGAGTTCCACGGACTCGATGTCCGCCTGGTGCCCGCGATCATGTCACGGAGAGGTAGAACAGGGAGATGCTTTTGTAAACAAAGCATTTCCCCTTTCTGCCTAGCGACAGGACAGAGAGCACTACTCGCTGTCATGTGTGTTGTAACCCCTCCCCCCCCACAGTTAGAATCACTCCTTACGACACACTTAACCCCTTCATCGCCCCCTAGTGGTTAACCCCTTCACTGCCAGTGTCATTTACACAGTAATCAATGCATTTTTTATAGCACTGATCGCTGTATAAATGACAATGGTCCCAAAATAGTGTCAAAAGTGTCCGATCTGTCCACCTATCCCCTATTTTGTAGACGCTATAAATTTTGCACAAACCAATCAATATCCGCTTATTGCAATTTTTTTTTTACCAAAAATATGTAGAAGAATACGTATCGGCCTAAACTGAGGAAAAAAATTCTTTTAAATATATTTTTGGGGGATATTTATTATAGCAAAAAGTAAAAAATATTGCTTTTTTAAAAAAAATTGTCGCTCTTTTTTTGTTTATAGCGCAAAAAATAAAAATCGCAGAGGCGATCAAATACCACCAAAAGAAAGCTCTATTTGTGGGAAAAAAAGGATGTCAATTTTGTTTGGGTACAACGTCGCACGACTGTGCAATTGTCAGTTAAAGAGACGCAGTACCGAATCGCAAAAAAGGGGTCTGGTCAGGAAGGGGGTAAAATCTTCTGGGGCTGAACACCAGAGCAGAGGAAAGGTAAGCAATGCAACCTTTTCATCTCCCACTAACAATCACACTGCGAGGGATTTTATTTTCCAGCCCCTGGACGGTCTTGTAAATCATGATTGCCTTAAAGTCTTTTTTTAAACTTGTACCTACAGGTAAGCCGATAATAAGGCTTACCTGTGGGTACAGTGAGTATCTCCTAAACTTGCACCATTTAGAAGATAATTCACACTGCTTGCAGCCGGTGACATCACTGGCGCATGCGCTTTAGAAGGGACGGCATACCCGTGCCATCTCTTCAGAGCTCCATCCCGCGACCATGACTCCCACGCACATGCTGGAACACGTAAACCCAGAAGGGAGACCGGGTGAAGATGGAAGCCCTGTCAGTGGTGACTGCGTGCCGCTGGAGGACTTCATTCTAAAGTAAGTGTAGCACTAACCCCTGAAGGAGCTGCTGATTTATATTGGGCTGTTACCGTCACCTCCTTGCCCGTAGTTTCACCAATACTAGAACTTAGAGTCCATGTTGAGCTTCATATCCGACAATGTAGGCACCAGTCACTTAGTACTTTTTCAATGCTTTAATAGGGAATAACTTGAAGAAGTAGCAGGAAAGAGGTAGAAGAAGAGTTGCAGGAAAGTTCAAATACCTTTTCTGAAGGACACTGAGGAATCTGAAATCTTGGGGATGAGGTCACTCTCACTGACCTAGCAGCCGAAGTGTAACACGAACAAAAAGAAAAGTCTCTCCCACAAACTTTTAGAAGAGCGATGTAAAGGTAAAATCCTCTGCCACAGGATGTAGTAGTTTTAGATGAACAGCAAAACAGTACCAGAACCTTTAAGCCGACCCAGCAGTACTTGTGTGGTAGGTCAGATTAAGATGCGTCCTCCAATCGAGTCACCAGGCCCCTCTTGAGACACCAGCATTCTGCACGGTCCTCTCCAAAGACGGGTCCTCCCCTAGGTCTTCTCAATTGTCTGGCTTCTTCCCGCAGGACAGACAGCACAGGACCATCCCCGCAGCAGTAGGCCCCAGACAGGCTTCTGGGCCTACCTGCACGGCTGCAGCAACGCAACCCTCCAGCCTGGAGGGCCACAAGGTAGAACTAACTGTCACATACCTTTAGATCAGGAGGGCCAGCAGGTGAAAGAGAAAGAAAAATGGCATCTGCCCCTTAAGTACTTTCTCCCAGAATGCATAGCAGCGGACCACCTCTGCCGAGTTGCCTCCGAGAAAGAAGAGCACTCAATATACTTCCGCTTGTTGCTTTCCAACACTGACCTATGGTGACAACGACACCCACAGGTAACAGTGTGGAACTGCACGCAACACAGCCAATGCTGGAACAGAGGCTAATTTAGCCATAGATTAAATTTGAACTATGTACAGAACAGATGACCCACTAAATTTACAATTAAGCGGTAGATTCGAAAACTACCAGCGCTACATAAGCATTTCATAATGTGCTAGTATGCAATGCATACTAGCATATTATGCCATTATCTTGAAGTTTTTTTTTTTTGACCCCAGATCTCTCCATAAAAAAGACCTGTCATCCTTATTTCTATTACAGGGGTTGTTTATATTCCTTGTAATAGTAATAAGAGTGAGCAAAAAAAATAAATAAAAGTTTAAATAAATAAGAGAAAAAAATGGAAAGCGCCCCAACCCTCCGTGCTCAGAATCGAACGAATGCGCAAGACACGCCCACATATGTAATTGGTGTTCAAAGCACGCATGTGAGGTATCACCGCAATCATTAGAGTGAGAGCTATAATTCTGGCACAAGACCTCTGTAACTCTAAACAGGTAACCTGTAAAAGTGTCGGAGAGTTTTAAGTATCATAGTTTGTCACCATTACATGAGCATGCGCAATTTTAAAGCATGACATGTTAGATATCTATTTACTCATCTTTCACATTATTCAATAAAATTGAGGTAACTATTGTGTTTTGTTTTGTTTTTTAATTCATTAAAGTCTATATTTTCCCAAAAAATTGCATTTGAAAGACCGCTGTGCAAATACAGTGTGACTTAAAATATCGCAACGATCGCCATTGTATTCTCTAGGGTCTCTGCTAAAAATATATATTTCCTTTCTCTTATCTGTTACAGGTGTCCCGATTGGAAGATTTATCCTTACATCCTTTTCTGGCAACAATTGTATAATTCTGGATTTCCCCCTTCACTTTATGTCCTAGTGACTGTGGTTAGCATGACAAATAGAGAAGGTGAATCTCCCCAGTAGGAACACAAACAGCAATAAACAGCCTGAGGCCCCTTTCACACTGCCACGACTTTACCGCGTTTCTGGGGTGATTTTGACCTGATTTTGACGTGATTTTGCATGACTGGTATAAGGCTGATAAGGCCCCTTTATTAAATCCAAACAACCACATTATGTAAAATAACTTTTCTTTATTTATATATATATATATATATATATATATATATATATATATATATATATATATATATATATATATATATATATATATATATATAGTTTATATATATATATATATATATATATATATATATATTTTTTTATATATATATATATATATATATATATATATATATATACACATATATAACATTTATAACTGAAAACATGTTACTGCTGCATCTGAGGTTCCTGAAAGCATCCTGGCCCCTAGCCGCGAACGATACAGCTCATTGACAAATGCTTACATCCTTCTTGCACCTTCAGCTCGATGACCGATAGTCCATCTTACCATATAGGGAAGGTACCCATACCAAGATAGGTCCCAACTCATACCACACCATATATTACATATATATATATATATATATATATATATATATATATATATATACCACCAACATTCTGACCTTCAGGAACCAGAGACCCCTGCTACAGATGCCCACCAGTGACTCCTTACATGTGGGCGACCCGCCACAGCCGTAAGGCCCATTGTAGACCTTCCTGGAGCCCCAGGAACCACATATCTATTCCTACTGTGGAAAGATGTACCCCTTAGATAAAGGCCAACGTCTTTCTCCGACTCGCAATGGCACACCACCAGCCCCCCATTGCGGACTACAAACTTTGCCACTGCTTTATTCACTTTTATCCTGGCTTTGTTTACAAGTTCCACTGACCGTGCCCCCCGCCAAGCCGCCCTCTCAATAATGTCCGACCATACTATTACCGTATCCAGGAAGGACACCTGGAGATGGAGGAAGTCCCATTTCACATCTCTGATAAGCTCCCTGGAGGCCCTGAGGCATAGATCATTGCCCCCAACATGTAGCAGGAGTACATCCGGAGGTCTGTCCATTTTTATTATTACATTTTTATTAAATTTGACATGTCCATTAAAGCAACCTTCATAACATGTTTATATTTATCACAAAAAGTAAACACATCTTTATCTACTTCCCAATCCCCCCCAAAAAAGGAAACTCCCCCCCCCCCCCTCCATCCCTCCTCCAAATATCTTATATTAAATGTGCTCCCAATTCACCCAAGCCAAAGAAAAAAAAAAAAAATAAATTTAAGAGGCTTCTATGAGCAATGTCCATATCACTCTTAACACCCAAAAATAAATAAGAAAAAAAAATTAAGAGGCTTCTATAAGCCATGTCCATATCACTCTTAATACCCCAAAAAAACAAAAAAAAGGCTTCTATGAGCCATACTCCATCCCTTACCTATCTATAGTGAATATACACCTCATCTTCCTTTAACCATATCTACTCCTTCTACCCCCCCATCCTATATATCCATCTTCCTTTACCCTTCCCCCCTATTTGCTCTGTCCCTTCTTCCCATTATTAAATCCCACCTTCCTCAACATCAAGTGCATCACTCCTTCCCCCTACCTATATCCCCCAGAGAAATGGAAGAAAGAGGGGGGAAAGGGAGGTGAAAGGGAAAAAAAAAAACCCTCTCCTCCTCCCCCTCAGGGGCAACCGCATCCGAGCACCTGTCCGGAGGCCTGTCCAGATGAGCATAACGCTGTATTTCCGGCAAAACCCTGGACCACAGCATCCCTAGGATCCCTCCTAGAACTACAACTGTCCGGTCTGACCAATGCCCTTTTTGCCCCCCAGTGCACATAAGAATGGCCCAGGATCCACACCAGACACACCGGGCCTGTAAGAAAGAAACAAAGGAGACATATACCCAGGGAACAGGCACCACACACCCATCATGCACATACCCCGGAAAGACAGCCCACATAAACACAAACATGAAAACACAACAACAAAGGACATACTCCTCCCCCTTACAGGAGGTGAGGGCGAACATATAACCTAAACTGATTTCATTCCCAACGCCCCATACACTGCAGGATTTGATCATTCAAACTCCACCGCAATGCTTCCGTCGCCGCCCAAATTCGAAATGAATGGGATGAACAATCCAACACAGAGAAACCCCACACTTCCAAGCATCTCTTGAACACCAACAGGAATTGGTACCTGGACAGTGGCAACCCGCCTCATGAATCAAAAATGGACCCACCCCGGAAGGCCGTAAAACCGACCTCTACCAGAAGATCTTGACCGGACATAGTGCCAAGCCCGGAACACTCCTCAGTACTACCCTGGTCCCTTTTCCCAAAGGATCCGTCTTTGACTTGCGGATGAGCAGCATCACCGAATCATCCCCCATTGACACGTCCGAGACGCCTAACCCCACAACCATTGACTTAGATGGGCTTACCAATTCGCCCACCCTCAATGCCCTGAAAAAGACCACCACAAAAGCTGTCTTAAACAGCTGAACTTCAAAGGAAGAGACACACACTTGGGGAAACACTGCTGTCAAAACCTCTAACATCCCCAATGATACCGGGCGCCTTGAATCAGGCTTCGCCTGCTCCTTCCTATTACTCCGTAACGCCTTCCGTACAATGAAATTCTTAGTCACGTCTTCTACACCAATTTGAACATTGGCTAACCCAGCCATCTTACGATTCAAAGAAGCTACTGACACTCCCTCCTCGCATTTCCGCCCAAGAAAATAAAGCAACACATGGAGCCTATCCTCGGTGCCAGGACAACCGCCAATGCTACTCACCAACTCATACCACTCCCGCCAAACCCACTCATACGACTTCCAAGTGGATTCCGCAACTGACCACGGAACCAACGCCATCACAGGACCATCACAAGATCCCATAAACAACTGGGACACGGAACCCAGATCCGCTCCGCCTCCGGTGCCAACTGCCGGAATCTGTCCCACTGTAAACGAGAAAGTGCATCAGCCACTTCATTCTCAACTCCTGGGATTTGCACAGCACATATAACAATGTTCAAAATAAGACAACATACCACCAAATGACGCAACAAATGCACCACTGGCAAAGATGACGCCGTCAGTGAATTAATTGCTTGAACCACCCCCAGGATATCACAATGAAAACGAACCCTCCGGTCTCTGAACTTCGCCCCCCAAAGCTCCACCGCCAACACAATAGGGAACAATTCCAACAACATCAAATTCTTTATCAACGATGACCCCGCCAATGCCTCTTCACACCACCTCCCTTGAAAGAAAGCTGCAAAACCCACAGACCCTGCAGCATCCGTGAATAGCTCCAGTTCCTGTTCCTGCACCGCTGGTCAAAGCCAAAAAGACCTCCCATTATACTGCTCCAAAATTTTTTTCCAAACATCTAAATCATCCCTATGGTCCTGACCCAAACAAACAAAATGATGCGGGGCCTTGACCCCAGCCGTGGCAGCTGCCAGCCGCCGGCAGAACACCGTTCCCATTGGCATAATGCGGCACGCAAAATTGAGTTTCCCCAGTAAGGACCGCAATTCCCGCAACTGTACCTTTGAGCGACTGCTGCCACTGACGCCTTAAAATCCTCCAGATTATCTCCTGGAAGCCGGCACTCCATACGCTCGGTATCAATCATGATACCCAAAAACTTCAACACTGGCACTGGACCTTCCGTCTTGTCCTGAGCCAATGGTACCCTAAAAACATGAAAAACGTGCTGTATGGTGGCCAGCAAGGTCAGACAGGAACGATTGTCCGGAAGGCCTATCACAAAAAAATCAACTAAATAGTGCAAAATCGAATGAAGGCCCGATAGATCCCTGACCACCCATTCCAGAAAGGAGCTGAACACTTCAAAGTAAGAACAGGATATGGTGCAACCCATAGGAAGGCAGTGGCGGAATTACCGGGGTCGCAACAGTCGCACTTGCGACGGGGCCCGGAATTCCGCTACTGTGGGGGGGGGGGGGGGCCCAGCGGGGTTGCTATTCCTGGCTCTGAGCGGAGATTGTGTCTGTCATGAAACAGTAGCACTGATAGAAGCACCGGCATTAACGTTCCATTTGCCCGTCTGTCCTCTCTGGCAAAGGGTGAGAGCGGACACACAGCTGATCTCCCGGGTCCCCCTTCTCCCCCCTTCCCTCTCCTGTGTGCTCCGCAGGCAGTCAAGTGTGAAGCTAAAGAGCTCACATTTCCCGCGGAGCACACAGGAGAGAGGGGGAGGGGGGAGAAGGGGGAGCCATGAGATCAGCTGTGTGTCTTCTCTCATCCCATGCCAGAGAGCAGGGCCGTCTTTAACGCGGGGCAAACAGGGCATCTGCCCCGGGCCTTGTCTTTGCCCTGTTTGCCCCGAACTGTCCGCAAATTGGGGGCCTGATGATGGCACCGCAGAGCGCACCGGGGACACGGGAAGCAGAGCTGTATTAGCCAGCAGAGAGGGGGTGGGGAGCTCCACTGACACGCTGATGCGCCCTATGCAGACTGTGTACTCGGGAGGGAGCGGCCGTAGTAGGAGCTGAGAGCCCCACCCCCCTGTATTCCCCAGCCAGCAGAGAGGGGCGGGGCCAGGAGCTCCACTGAAGCTCTGACCCCGCCCCATGCAGTCTGTGTACTCAGGAAGGAGCGGCTGTAGAAGGAGAGAAGGAGATTTGAGTGGGAGTCCCGCCCCAGACCTCTAAAAGTGTATGATGAGCCCAGCTGGCCAGGTATGTCCTTCTCCCATAGACTGCCTGAATGCTATCCTAAACCCTGAGCTGTTGTACAACTGCAAAGCTGTGCATTTCTGAAAGTTCTATGACTGTCTCTTGTAGTATGTCCGCTGTCTCCTGTAGTAAGTCCGCCATCTCCTGTAGTATGTCCGCCGTCTCCTGTAGTATGTCTGACCATCTCCTGTAGTATGTCCGCAGTCTCCTGTATTATGTCTGTAGTCTCCTGTAGTATGTCCGCCGTCTCCTTTAGTAAGTCCGCCGTCTCCTGTAATAAGTCCGCCGTCTCCTGTAGTAAGTCCGCCGTCTCCTGTAGTATGTCCGCCGTCTCCTGTAGAAAGTCCGCCGTCTCCTGTAGAAAGTCAGCCGTCTCCTGTAGTAAGTCCGCCGTCTCCTGTAGTATGTCTCTGACCATCTCCTTTAGTATGTCCGCAGTCTCCTGTATTATGTCTGTAGTCTTCTGTAGTATGTCCGCCGTCTTCTTTAGTATGTCCACCATCTCCTGTAGTAAGTCCGCCATCTCCTGTAGTAAGTCCGCCATCTCCTGTAGTAAGTCCGCCTTCTCCTGTAGTAAGTCCGCCGTCTCCTGTAGTAAGTCCGACGTCTCCTGTAGTAAGTCCGCCGCCTCCTGTAGAATGTCCGCCGTCTCCTGTAGTATGTCCGCCGTCTCCTGTAGTATGTCCGCCGTCTCCTGTAGTATGTCCGCCGTGTCCACCATCTCCTGTAGTAAGTCCGCAGTCTCCTGTATTATGTCTGTAGTCTCCTGTAGTAAGTCCGCCATTTCCTGTAGTAAGTCCACCGTCTCCTGTAGTAAGTCCGCCGTCTCCTGTAGTAAGTCCGCCGTCTCCTGTAGTAAGTCCGCCGTCTCTGACCATCTCCTTTAGTATGTCCGCAGTCTCCTGTATTATGTCTGTAGTCTCCTGTAGTATGTCCGCCGTCTCCTTTAGTATGTCCACCATCTCCTGTAGTAAGTCCGCCATCTCCTGTAGTAAGTCCGCCATCTCCTGTAGTAAGTCCACCGTCTCCTGTAGTAAGTCCACCGTCTCCTGTAGTAAGTCCGCCGTCTCCTGTAGTAAGTCCGCCGTCTCCTGTAGTATGTCCGCGGTGTCTGACCATCTCCTTTAGTATGTCCGCAGTCTCCTGTATTATGTCTGTAGTCTTCTGTAGTATGTCCGCCGTCTTCTTTAGTATGTCCACCATCTCCTGTAGTAAGTCCGCCATCTCCTGTAGTAAGTCCGCCATCTCCTGTAGTAAGTCCTCCATCTCCTGTAGTAAGTCCGCCTTCTCCTGTAGTAAGTCCGCCGTCTCCTGTAGTAAGTCCGCCGTCTCCTGTAGTAAATCCGCCGTCTCCTGTAGTAAGTCCGCCGCCTCCTGTAGAATGTCCGCCGTCTCCTGTAGTATGTCCGCCGTCTCCTGTAGTATGTCCGCCGTCTCCTGTAGTATGTCCGCCGTGTCTGACCATCTCCTGTAGTATGTCCGCAGTCTCCTGTATTATGTCTGTAGTCTCCTGTACTATGTCCGCCATCTCCTGTAGTAAGTCCGCCGTCTCCTGTAGTAGGTCCGCCGTCTCCTGTAGTAAGTCCGCCATTTCCTGTAGTAAGTCCACCGTCTCCTGTAGTAAGTCCGCCGTCTCCTGTAGTAAGTCCGCCGTCTCCTGTAGTAAGTCCGCCGTCTCTGACCATCTCCTTTAGTATGTCCGCAGTCTCCTGTATTATGTCTGTAGTCTCCTGTAGTATGTCCGCCGTCTCCTTTAGTATGTCCACCATCTCCTGTAGTAAGTCCGCCATCTCCTGTAGTAAGTCCGCCATCTCCTGTAGTAAGTCCACCGTCTCCTGTAGTAAGTCCGCCGTCTCCTGTAGTAAGTCCGCCGTCTCCTGTAGTATGTCCGCCGTCTCCTGTAGTATGTCCGCCGTCTCCTGTAGTATGTCCGCGGTGTCTGACCATCTCCTGTAGTATGTCCGCAGTCTCCTGTATTATGTCTGTAGTCTCCTGTAGTATGTCCGCCGTCACCTTTAGTATGTCCGCCATCTCCTGTAGTAAGTCTGCCGTCTCCTGTAGTAGGTCCGTCGTCTCCTGTAGTAAGTTCGCCGTCTCCTGTAGTAAGTCCGCCGTCTCCTGTAGTAAGTCTGCCGTCTCCTGTAGTAAGTCCGCCGTCTCCTGTAGTATGTCCGCCGTCTCCTGTAGTAAGTCCGCCGTCTCCTGTAGTAGGTCCGCCATCTCCTGTAGTAAGTCCGCCATCTCCTGTAGTAAGTCCACTGTCTCCTGTAGTAAGTCCGCCGTCTCCTGTAGTAAGTCCACCGTCTCCTGTAGTATGTCCGCCGTCTCCTGTAGTATGTCCGCCGTCTCCTGTAGTATGTCCGCCGTGTCTGACCATCTCCTGTAGTATGTCCGCAGTCTCCTGTATTATGTCTGTAGTCTCCTGTAGTATGTCCGCCGTCTCCTTTAGTATGTCCGCCATCTCCTGTAGTAAGTCCGCCGTCTCCTGTAGTAGGTCTGCCATCTCCTGTAGTAAGTTCGCCATCTCCTGTAGTAAGTCCGCCGTCTCCTGTAGTAAGTCCGCCGTCTCCTGTAGTAAGTCCGCCGTCTGCTGTAGTATGTCCGCCATCTCCTGTAGTATGTCCGCCATCTCCTGTAGTATGTCCGCCGTCTCCTGTAGTATGTCCGCCGTCTCCTGTAGTATGTCTGCAGTCTCTGAGGAAAGGGCTGCGGATAACCGGCAAGTCTGTTTACATGTGATCCGCTGATCACATGGTAAAAGGTCATGCGGGAAGCACGGTTTTGGGAGGATGTCCATGGACACCCCCCCAAAATTGGAAGCCTGGGGCTCGGATGGAAGGGGGGCAGGGGGGCCCCATCATGGTCTCTTGCACCGGGGCCCTGAAGGTTCTAGTTACGCCTCTGTAGGAAGGCATCTATCCACGAAAAATTCCCCCTCCCAACAACAACCCAGTAAACGCACGCTATCCCGCTGAACGGGCAGCAGACAAAAGGCCGACTCAATGTCGGTCTTTGCCATAAGTGCCCCTCTACCAAACCGCTGTACCCACCGTACTGCTTCGTCAAAGGAGGCATAGGACACTGAGCATAGTGCTGGATCAATTGCATCATTCACTGACCCACCTTTCGGGTAGGAGGGGTGATGAATTAGCCGGAACTGATTCGGTTCACGCTTGGGTACCACCCTCAATGATGATACCACCAAGTCCCCCAATGGCGGTGTCCTGAATGGACCTGCCATCTTGCCCAATGCTACTTCCTTCCGCAGTTTACTAGAAACCACATCCGGGTGATCATATGCCGGCCGCAGGTTGGCCGCGACAGAAGGGACTTCTGCCAACTCACTGGGAATCGGGAAATACTCCTTAAAGCCCAACCACAGCATCCGAGCCGCTTCGATATTGGGATACCTACTTAGGTACGGGGTCATTTTTTCCACCTTCACCAGCGTCGCCTGGTTTCTTCCTTTTTTTTCAAACATTTTGACAGGGGATGTGCACCTCCACATCCTGAACACTCATGTCTAAAGCAACATGATCCTCCAAACTTGCAAGTGCCCTCGTTGACTGCCAACAGAACCCCTTGCGCTTACTGGCTGGTGATGAGGCTTGGGCACCCCTGGCCCCCCCATGAAAGGGCTGCGGCGCGACTCTGGCTTGCGTCATGAGCTTCATCCACAAACCAATGTCCTTGTGATCCCAACGCAATGTTGGTCTCACTGCTTTCCTTTGTCGGAAGTGCTTTATTGTGCAGCCACGCCACCCCCCCATACACCCTTTGGGCCTCACTAATTGAATTGAGATAACAGAATAGGGCCGAACAATGTTCTGGTGCCTTTTCCCCGATTATGCTAGCTAAGATGTTGAAAGCTTGCATCCAGTTTGCAAACGTACGCCGAATAAGACGATACCGCCTCTTTTCCTCCTCTTCCTTTTTGCTCTCATCCAGCTTAACCTTATGCAAATTAAACTTCTCAAGCAGCAGCAGCGAAAAGATCTCCACGTAGTCACCCTTCCAGATCCTCTCTCTCACCTCCACTTTTAAGTGAGTGCCCAGAGGGCCCTCGTAACAAACATAAACCTCGCAGCGAGCTGTGTCCGCCAACCGAATCCAATCTGCATTCAGCGACCCCACCACAACGCCCCCCCGAACTCACCTTGGAGGCACCAACCACTTCTGGGGGAGTTGAACCTGCCCCCAAACTCACTTCCGAAGCTCCCTCCGCTGTACGAGGGGTGGCTCCCACCCCAATACTCACCTGCAGAGGCCCTCCCGCCGACGGGGGAACCCCAGCCATCCCAGTTACTACCGAGGGAGACTACTGACCCACCGCGGCTGCTGGTGGGACAGCCAGCGGGAGGGGCGATGGGCCGCCCCTCCCCCCCGACCACCCATGCCACTGCTGGCGAAATCACGGCAGCAACCGGCGCCAATGCGACGCCCCTGCTTACCATATCTCTGCAGCCCGCTAACAAAGTCGCCATTAGTTGCTGCAGCAACACCTCCCCGCCCACCCCCAGCGCCCCTACCCCAGTACCTGCTGCCAAAAACGGCACCAACACTGGCCCATTCCCATCCGCAACCCAGGAGGAGGTGGTGACAAGGGGTGGGGGAGGGGGAGACACAGACAACATAGACAGGTGTAGATAATGGAGAAGAAAAAGAAGAGGACTTACCAGGCTGCCCAGGGGAAACCGACCAGCCGCCACTCCAGATCCCTGTAGAGGCCCAGACAGGCCCGCCGCCAATCCTGGCACGTCCGAGTCAGAATCGGTCAACTCTCCTTCCGATCGCTGGTCCTCCCGGCCAGCAGGGGACGCTGTAGAAGCCGAAGGGGCCGGGCGATCCCAGGCGGGATTAACATCAGAGGCCCTCCACCTGGCCCGGCTGTACACCGCCGACCTCCCACGCAGGGCCCTCTGCTTACCAGCAGCTGCCACTCTGGAACCGACGCCTTCAGCCGCTGGACCTCTGCTTCCCCCTGCGATGACCACGGCCGAGGGGTTAATATGGTGCACAATGGAGGTAGCCAAGTACATATAACTAAAAATGGTGGGGGGAAGGGGGTGGGTTGAGGGTTCCTGAGAGGGGGAACTTGGTGGTGGTAGTTAATGTTTCACAACAAGTTCAGGTATTAGTCCATGTAAGGATAAAATGATGCTGAATAAATGGAAGGCAGCAAGTCTATAAAAGCTAGAAGAAGCTCTGGAACAATAAAAAAGAAAGAAGGACGGCGCCCTCTAAGTGCAGCATGTATGTTAAAAATATTTATTACAATAGATAAAAACACTCACATTTGAGTTGCTAAAAACCAGCATGTAAAGTAGTTTCATCTGCGTGTTCTCGGGGGATGTGGGTGTCATGGGCCAGTGGGGGGGTTCCTGGGATGTGAGTCCTGTGACCTGGGTCCTGGTAGCTGTTCCGGTGGTGCCAAGGGTCCTCAGAGCCTCCGGGTGGCCAGGATGTCAGTCATGGATCCTCCGTGGAGCGCCGTGCTGACCTGCATCTTTATTTCCGGGAGCGGGGTGAAGCAGGCGGTGCTTCGCGTTCGGAGCATGCATGCTCCTTCATCATGCTATGCTGGTGGCCATATTCATTGTGGGAATTTATACCATAGGCGGGACTATGTATAATGATTGGGGGCATAGGTAACCATGGAGATGGGGTGTACACAATGTGGAAGGGGAGTGAAGGGAGACGGGGAGTGGGCGGGGCGGGGAGTGAGGAGGGGAGGAAAAAAAGGAGATATGCAAATGAGTATGTTGTGGTAAGAACATATATGTGTGTATATGGATCGTGGGGTAAGGAGAAGGCGGTCTATATGAAGAGGAATGTTGTATTGATCATAGTGGACGGGAACAATATATATATATATATATATACATATATATATATACACGTAAACATATATGGGAAGGGAATACAAAAATGCAAAAAACGTTATATAATTAAATAGGTGTATAATTATAGGGAGAGATGGGTTGTATATATGAGAAGAAATGAATGATGGAAAAGGAATAAAACATGTACAATGTATATACGTGTGTAAACACAAAGAACCCTTTATAAAGGATCCTTTCACACACACATACACATATATACACATTTAAATGACGCGTAAGATTGGGACAAAAAGAGGGGGGAGTGTGTTTCCAGACGGGTATTTGGGAATGAGAGGAATGTTATGGGAAATACTGGGAAATAGATAAATAAAAGTAAAAATAATAAAAATATATAGAAATATAAATAAAAATAAAGATAAATATAAAAAATAAAAATAAGAATAAAAATAATAAAAATAAAAAGACAAGTACAAATCATTAAAAATAAAAATAATAGTAATAAAAATAAAAATAAAATGAGCACCGCCAGCCTCACCCCGCTCCCAGAAGTGAAGACGCAGGTCAGCACGGC
The DNA here is from genome assembly GCF_042186555.1 of Aquarana catesbeiana. NCBI lineage: Eukaryota > Metazoa > Chordata > Amphibia > Anura > Ranidae > Aquarana > Aquarana catesbeiana. The sequence goes on along the minus strand of NC_133332.1, from coordinate 241,031,137 downwards.
GCTCCACGGAGGGTCCATGACCGATATCCTGGCCGCCCGGAGGCTCTGAGGACCCTCGGCACCACCAGAACAGTTACCAGGTCACAGGACTCACATCCCAGAAACTCCCCCACTGGCCCGTGACACCCACATCCCCCGAGAGCACGCGGATGAAACTACTTTACATGCTGGTATTTAGCAACTCAAATGTGAGTGTTTTTCTCTATTGTAATAAATATTTTTAACATACATGCTGCACTTAGAGGGCGCCATCCTTCTTTCTTTTTGATGACCACGGCCGCACTGGGGAAGTAGCCCACGCCCACTCCGGAAGTTCTTTCGCGCCGGGCTGCACCGCGCAGGGCGGAAGGCCCTGCATGTGCCACTGCCTGGTCCTGCTCCGATGGCGCTGCGTGCCTGGATGGGGAAGGGGACTCCTCCCTCCTGGCTGGGTCCCGCCTGTGATGGGGATTCCTCCCAACCCCCACGGCCGGAGCCAGGGCATGGAGCTTGGCCCGGGGTAGTGGAGGGTCCGGGATCGGGCTCCCTGATCTGCGGCTCACCCTTGGCGCTACACCAGGACTAAAGCGTGCCAGAGGCCACGACCTCCGGGCATGCAGCGTGGGGGGGGTTTGACTGACCTGACATACCCTCCCCCTGTTACGGCAGCAGCTCAGCCAGTTGTGCAGCGAACCACTACGGCCCATGAACCACGTCTGCAGAGCGGAGCTGCTTGAGGATCCGGTCTAAGTTTTCCATGGGGAGGTAACAGCACAAAACACTAGCCTGTATGTTAGCAAAAATTATAGATCGGCAGTTAACTGCAGGGTTGTGCCACATCCTAAATTATATATACCAAAACAAAGAAGTTCCCCTAATGGTGGATTTTAAAGGCACATATAAAAGAGCGTAGAAGGAGTATATATCGTAAAGACAGTAATTTATTGATTTGAAAACATAGTAAAAACATCAAGCAAAAATATAACAATAGTTGTAAGGAATGCAAATCATGTACTTATACATAGATATAATGTTGATACCAATATTCTTGCACCCGACGCGTTTCGGAGTTACATAGCCTCCTTCCTCGGGGGTGGATATAGGTTTACAGAGAATTCTATATTAAAAACAAAGTATTGACAAGAGATGGTAAGCATATAGGTATACATAACCATAGAAACATATACATGCCATACTTTTCATTTTATTCTCACTTACATTGACACTGTGTAGGCTGATTTAGCATTCCAGAATAGTTAAAAACAAAGGTACTGACATTGTCAGTCTATCCAGCGTATTCCTGATTACGGTAGATGGGAGTTCATTATCATATTATCAATGCTGTTACTTCATGCGCAACAGTAAATAATTTTTTCGTATAGATGTAAATAGGTGGTATGTTCTTCAAAAAATGAAGAAAAGCCCAAAAAAGGGGCGTAAAGATGTTTGAAAACCTGGAGCTCCATTGAGGCCGAGGGCGGGTCCTGCAAAATGTAATGGTGCATATATGTAGTGACCAGTCGTTTTGGTCATATAATAAAACTGAACAAAATTAGATGAAATATTAATAGCAAAAATAAACCATACCTGATAGTGGCTCAATAGATGGTTCAAGGGGGTACGTAGTAAATAACTGGTATTGGCTCGATGGGTATGTCTTGGATAGCTGGGAGTAATAGCGAAAAAAAGGGGTATGAAGGTACAGTTAATTGGATGAGTAAACTCTCCAACTATATATTATTTACAACTGAAACATTAAAATGTGTCAGTGTCTGGAGAGCTAGTAAAGTTTTAATGAAACTAGACTGTCATGAATTACTTAGTGTCATATGTAGTGTGGAAATTTAAGATGGTTTGTAATATAATTGGCTGTTTAAGCCAGTCAGAGCAGACCATAGAAAGAGATCTAGATAGAGGAAAAGGTTTTTTGAAAAACTAGATAAATGTGAGAAATTCTTTAAACCAAATTGAGCCACTCAAAAATAAATGAATAGTATCATATCGCATAGCAAATCTAGATGCGTGGGGTGATTATTAAAGTATAGTCAGTATAACTTAGATTGAGATAATAATCATTAGAAAATAGAGTATTAATTACTTTTCAACACTGAGAAGCTGGATGTTTGCTCAGGACGGAATCGTCCTGCAAACTGTAGCGGATGTTCGGTGTGAGCAGAGTCTAAGTATATAAAGCCCTCCTCCCCAATCAGCTGTTGATGGAACAAGCAACAGCTGATCATCTGGGATGGAGGAGGGGCAGGCATGCCATGGATGGCCCCCCGGGTGGAGCGATAGCCGCCGAGTCCCCAATGCACACGCGCATACGTCCGCGTCGGGACGTGGCCACGCCTACTCCACCCTTCGACACGTTCAGCTTCCCCGGCGGACTGCGCATGTCCGCCAGGGTCGCAAGATGGAGGCCAGTGTGAGGTGGAAATACACTGTAGCCTCACATAGCGCCGCCACGGGTTTAGAGAAACCCGGGCGGCTTTGTGTGCCGGGTGAGGTACAGGTCAAGGAAGTAGTATATTAATATGGTATGAGACAGTGGCACAACAGCGCCCAAAGTTCAAAAATTAAATAAAGAAACTACCACAAAAATCAGGGAACCGCTGCTGACAAGCAATATCTTACAGGGTGGGATGACAAATTTAATAAAGAAAAATATATATGACAATGGGAAATAAAAAAGTAGATCCAAACAGAGGTACAGCAGGGGGGGATTAGTTAACAGATAGCCCATCTGACTAGACATTATATGGACTATAATAATAAATAGCAGAATCAAATTATGCATGTGATGTGCGTTTTGAAGTTGTTAATCAAACATAAACAATGAGAGGAGATTGATTATACTGAACAGAAAAGGAAAAATCTGCAGCGATAGTCGGTTGTATAGGCCATAGACATAAATCAGAATCAGAGGCAAGGAAAACCTTTCTATAAAATGAAAGCATTAATACCAAATATATAGTTCATATATATATATATATATATATATATATATATATATAGATTAAAAATAGTGACCCAAGCATTGTGACAGTTAGATGGCATAGGGTGACACGTACTGTATGAGGATAACAAAGAGTATAAGGTTAGAAATATCTAAGTGGTATCATACAGAATATTATTGACATCCAGATGAATGTTGTCTTTTAAGCCCAGAATCTTTATAATGCTCAAAAAGAAATACTATTGATATTGTATTTCGTAGGCTCCTGAACGGCGGCTCACCCTTGGCACTACATCAGGACTAAAACGCGCCGTAGGCCGCGACTCAGCGCGTGCAGCGTGGGGGGGGGGGTTTGACTGACCCGACATACCCTTCCCCGGTTACGGCAGCAGCTCAGCCAGTTGTGCAGCGAACCACTCCGGCCCGTGAACCACGGCTGCAGAGCGGAGCTGCTCGAGGATCCGGTCTAAGTTTTCCATGGAGAGGTAACAGCACAAAACACTAGCCTGTGTGTTACCTCTTGCGCTATGGATCTGACTGATAAGCCCCACCCCTTCCTTGTGTTAATTAAAAGCCTAAGTACCGCCCTGAGCCCCACAGCCAAAAACTCTCCTTCCTGCCCACGACTTCCTGTTGCACCTAACAACAGCTTCCCCCCAGTCATGCGGCCCCTCCATTCAAGTTCCTCTGCTTCAGGGCTTATCTTAAAAGTCTGGCCAAAGTAGTAGGGACTACTTTGAAGTTGGCACGACTTGAAGTTGCACATATATGAATGGTTATCATTGTAAATCATAGGGAACAACTTGCCTTTGCGATTTTGCAGTCCCAAGTCACAGGACAAGTGGCACAAGTGTGAAAGGGGCCTGACAAAGATTCTACTCTTTCTATACTCCATCCAAAAAATGTATTAGATTTACCTACATTTTAAATTGCCTTGTTAAGATTAACCTGCTGTCCAGGGATGAGAAGCTCCTGAGTAGGGATGAGCTTGGGCATGTTCGGACACAAGTCCAAACCTGCTTGGGCTATCTGGCCAGGAAGCAGTCACTGTAGACCGCCAATCATAAATAATTGAAGGACCATAACACTGACTTATGGCTTTGTAATGACTGCCATAGGAGCAATTGGGAATTCTGGTTGGGAGATCTCACCATTGAATTCAATAAGTAATCCAAGATGTGTAGCATGCGATTAAAGTTTCCAGCAACCATACAGAACTGAGATATCATTTTCAGTGGTGTTGGCCCTGCTGAGGACAGGTAGACATGAATTGTGTTTCTGGTTGTAGAAAATTCATGTTATGGGACACAGGACCTTTAATAATGTGAGTGTTTGTCCTTTACTATTCCAAATGTCATCTCTCTTCCGTGAGCGCAATAAACAGGAACAACGTTGGAATCTAGAGGTCAGAGGGTAGAAGGTTTTTCACATAGGAGTCAGAGGAAGGTAGCAGAAGATCAAGTGCAGAAACACACTTTTCCCTTGTATATGTGGAATCTCAGGTTGGTGTTGTGTACAATAGCAGGAAATTATGATTCATGGTAAGTGTTTTGAACACGTCGGTTGTGAGAATTCGCTAACGGGAGCCCAGCGTTCCAGATTTGCCGCCAGCAGCTCGTTGTTTTACGTCTTTGGGGGATTCTCATAATGGAATTCCATAATGGGAATTATAAGATGTTTACAGACAAATGCTTGGACCATTATGATTGAATCTGTATCAGGAAGGTGTCTGCATATTTGAACATTGAATAAAATATCATGCGTAATGTCATACAGCCAAACCCAAGGGAAAGGAAGTTTCTTGGAAAAAGTAAAAGTGTGCTTCATCCTAAGAAGAACAATGTTCATTTGAGGCAAAAATGTTTTTAGCTATCTGCTGAAAGTCTCTAGATGTTATCCTGCCCTTTAACTTCTTTAGTTGGCTTGGTAAATCTGTAGTTTATTGCTAAGCCCCGTGCACACAGTACCTGTCCCTACTCTAACCACTCCCAAAATGTGCGCCAAGGCGAGGCGTTAAAGTGATTGTAAACGATCACCTTGTAAAACAACCCATTCAGTTTAAAATAGAAATGAAAGGCAAAACATTCTTTGTATAGATATAAAAAAAAATTATAAATACCTTTTTTCCCTTTTTTTTACCCCCATAAATGTTAATTGCAAAAGGTAAAGATTACAAACAGCAAAAGTACAAGCAAAAGAAAACGGGTGCAAAAAAAAAAGAAAAATAATACACAGTAAAAGAACCAGCAATAGAGACTAAATGTTATATATGTAACAAGACAACAAATAAAAAAACACACAGATAATACAAGAAGTGGTTCCTCACATATTTAAAAGAAACTGGATGCTAAATTGTGAGGACATGTGTTTTTTCCCTTTTTTCATAAGTGATCACATTCTCTCCTGTTCTCAGCTGCATAAAAGCTGGGGGGAGAGAAGCAGCAGTATACTGAGCTTCCCAGTGAATCACTGTGGGGAGGGGTCAGGATAAGTCTGATCATTGGAGGAGAGTACACAGAGTTCTCAGCATAACTAGAGAACTGACCACCATGTGCTCTCCTGCTTAGTGTGGTCAGTTTTTAATAGGAAAGCAGAGGAACTGGCAGGAGCACCAGGGATTTCACACAAAGGAAGCAAAGAAAACAGGATACTTTGTCATACAAGAACATGGTTGAGCGGGCACATATGCCTGACCCAAGATGGCTGCTAGAGTCACATGGAGTGACAACATCTAATTGGATAGCTTAACCAGTGCCCTAGAAAACCATAGAGGAACCATGTTCCTCTCGTCTTCTTCTCCAACTGCAATTCTGCTGCGGACGAGCACCACCTACAGTGGAGAAAATAGACTGCACCTGCCCACAACTAAATAGAATTTTTTACATTTTTAGCACAGTTGCAAAGTTTGCTGAACATTTTAAAGCTTTTAAAATTGTAAACTGAGTTTACACATACCATCCCCAGCCACCCATGTGAAAGAGTCCTTACAGGGAAATATATTTATTAATTATCATGTCCCTATTTTGGTGTGGTCATTTCAGTCCCTGAACCCTGGAACAGGTAAGACCTATCAAGAAAAGCCCGGAGTAGGACGCAGGCTAGGCGTAGGGCTGGCATGACTAGGCAGCAGGGCAAACCAGCAGTGAGAGGGGTTAATAGGAACTGAGTGTAGATGGCCAGGGTAGGGGGTGGTCCTAGAAGATTCATTCCTGGGGGTAGGAGGGGCCAGGGTCCAGTGGTCAGTCTCTGATCACTGGATGAAGAAATAGCTCCCACCCTCCCGCCCTATTATTTGTGTTGTAATGTATATATATATATATGTGTTTGGGGATAAGTGGTAGCGGTTGGGGATCTTTGGAGGCATTAAAAAGTAAGAACAAGATGGCATAAGTGGCTAACCATTGGGGTATGGGATCCTCGGTTGATGTCAGTTAACTGAGGTTTAACTGGCATTGGGAGATGGGTATCAGCGTTGGAAGGTGCAAAGCGGTATTGTCCTCGAGTAGGCGAGCTGCAGCTGGGGACCTTGTGTGGACACGCTGATACTAAGAAAATTTGGTTAGTGCCTTCAATGATCCTCAACATAGTTAAGATGTATCTGGGAGAGTACAGGCATACCCCACTTTTAAGTACACAATGGGGTTTATTTACTAAAGATAGAAAGTGCAAAATCAGGCTCCATTCTGCATAGAAACCAATGAGCTTCTAACCCCAGCTTGTTCAATTAATCTCTGGTAATAAAACCTGGAAGCTCATTGGTTTCTATGCAGAAGTGAGCCTGATTTTGCACTTTCTAGCTTTAGTAAATAAACCCCATTGTGTACTTAAAAGTGGGGTATGCCTGTATTGTTTTAAATAAATGTTATGTTATTATGTTAATAAAATGGCTGGTGCGGCCAATTTACTCCAAAATGGGTGTCGTCTGGTTATTCAAGATGGTATGTAGGGTGTATGGTATTTTAAGTAATGCAGTTTGCATCTGGTTTACCATAGTCATGCAGGCATGGATCTAAATAAACATAATTCAGAATGGACTTGGGGCTTAAAGGTGTTGCTATTCCAGTCCTGTATTCACTACCTAGCGAGTCACTGAACTGGAACTAGCATGTAGCCAATGAAAAGTTTGTTGTCCCATCCTGCATCATTATTTTAGACCAGTGGCACACATGGTAGTTTAGTCAGGATCAGTTTTCTACACCTTTAAAAACATCAGCCATGACAGCTGCCATAGTTCCCCTATAGCTTCACTTCAAATGTCCTAGAAGCTAAACAGGTCATAGCAAAGAAATTGTAAGCAATTTTTGTGGTTGAAAGTGTCCTCCGTTGACCGGGGTATTTTTTTCTAAGTGCTGATGGACTGCTTGACAAGCGGCATCTCACAGATTTTCCCGGCTCCTTCCTGTCTTATTGTTCCAGCTCAGTGCACAGGGCGCACACTGAAGAGCTGCAGGCTGGAGCATTACATTTAAACAATCTATTAGTCCATCTCCAGTTATACCCATCCCCCATTTTCACCCTTCCCTGCACCTAATTTTAAAAACCTTAAAGCATACATACCTTAAAAAGGAACTTCACCCCTCTGTTTTTTTCCTATCCCATCTTACCTGATATACTGGGTTCTCACCAATAAACATGTATGGGTAGGGTGGTGGTTGTTTGTCACGTCCTTCATGTTTCCCTCCTCGTTAGGCGTTAAGCAAAGGTCACATAAGAGACCTACCCTAGGGTGGGTTCTTCTGGGCTATGCTAGGTACTTTTGAACAGGGTAATTTTACTACACATGGTGTACCTTTGCTTTGTGTCATCTTCATCAATACCCTGGACAAGACTGAGGCTGCCCTTGGGGGAATACTTGACCTTAAGGAGGGCCTCTACTGTTAGAGATGAACGTACACCATGTACATTGGCACTGCAACTGTTCTCCAGATAACTCTCAGGTTCCCGTGAATATGTACACCTTCTTTGTAATCTGCATTTAGGAGGGACACACTGAGACAATGTCCACATCCACTTTTCCAGCATTTTTCACTACTAATCCCCAGTAGCAGAGTGGTCCCAGCTGTGCACTCTGTGGGGGCTCCACACGTGCACTTAACAATCTTGAAACTCCATACCTCCATGCAGGAGGGCACAAATCTGCTCCCATTGCTTTGAGAGACAGAGAGCTGGCGGAAGGAGTGCTGACATCTCTATCACTGCTAGAGACCTTTTCACCCACAACAGGTACACGCTATCGACAGACTGTTTGTTACACTTCCATTACCCTAGGAAACTGGTTACTTATGTCTTCACAGCACTCCACAATGATGGCTTCATACCCTAATGTGTTCAGACCCACAAGTTGAACTATGTGTGTGCCGTTTACTTGCAATACACCTCTTTCAGTACTTCAGAACAGGCAAGGACAATGTTTCAATACTTTACTTAGAAAAAGTGCAAAAATGAATATTTCACAGTCCAACATACATGAAGTGCAATGCATTTCATACTCCTAACTACAGGTTGTGTGCTGCCCCGGCATACCTGCAAAAGTGAGGTCCAAGCAATTACAGTTCCTCAGAGGCACTCTCATGCACAGGTAAGTCCTTCAGAGGCATACTCCAGTGCTTGTATCTTCTGGGCGAACCTCAGGCTGAGATGACTTTACATCCAGATGGTGCTAGATGGCCTCCTTCTGCTCCTCACGGGTCTCAGTCTCCATCTCTCTTGCTTACAGGCACCGGTCTCAGCTCTTTCTCATGGGCTTTCCACGGGAAACATTCCCCAAACCCTCCCCAACTACCTCTCCAAGGGGTTTTTCACGTACCGGACCACTGTCCCATAGTTACATACCACAGGATTAGTGGGCCGGACAAAGAGAAGAACCTGCCAAAAGACCAAAGAACCAGGAAAGACATTACCTCTTACCCTCCCAGCCAGGACAGCACTAAGACATCTATTTCTTTTTTTTTAACAGAAAAGTTTTTATTTATCTCCGTCTGAGAAAAATTTCAGTACAAAAAATACATTTACAAATATATAAAAAAAGGGAAGGAAAAGAACAAGCGAATAATACATATCGACAGGTATTACAGAAAAAAGTAAGACATCACAGCTGACACATTATTTATATGCGTTTTTCATTGCATGTCATCAATAATACAGTCTCCATAGAGAAGAAGGCACATTTCAATATTAATGTTTGTGAATAACCCTATTGCATATCAACCATGTTGGTGACAGAAGGACTAAGGGGGCTCCCCAGGGGGGGGGTCACAGAAGAAAAACCCGGATAGGGTCTGTCCACTTGGTTACACTAAGATGCCATAACAGAACCTTGTAATGTCAGCAGAGATTTACCTAGTAGCCCAGGCACCCCATATCTTCTCAAATTTCTTTGGGCATTTTCGGCTCATATATGTAAGCTTGTAAAGTGGAAGGGTATTGTCAATGAGAGTTTTCCACTGTTCCACTGTCGGGGGGGCGGGCTGCTTCCATTTGATTAAAATGGCCTTTCTCGCATAAAATGAGGCATAGAAGATTAATAGCCTCTTGTGGGTGTTCGTGGTAAGGGTGTCACAGATACCCAACAAGAGGACACGGGGATCAAATGCAATTGTTAAGTTCCTAATCGAGTTGATACATTGCACCACCTCCCTCCAGAATTGTTGGATAAGGGGGCATGACCACACCACATGGAAAAATGTACCTGTCTCAGTGTTGCATTTTGGGCATCTGTCAGAGTAGGTAGGATATATTTTAGCAAGCCTTTGGGGTATATAGTATGCCTGGTGAAGGAATTTTAACTGGATGTACCTGTCCCTAGCGGATATCATCAGAGGAATATATTGTTGAATACCTTTCCTCCCAGTTGTCATTCGTCAGAGAGGGCACATCCATCTTCCATTTATTAAATAGTTCAGTCCCAGACGACATCTGGAGGTACAGGGAGGAAAGAATATGGTCCGCACTAGTAGAAATGAGGAAACGCTCCACCATATGTGACTGGAGTTGAATATCAGTAGGAAATTGGGCTTGAATTGCGTGTCGCAGCTGTAAATAGCGAAAAAACATTTTTGTGGGGAGTTGGAAGGTATGTCGCAGTTCGTCGTATGAAAGAAGCTTACCCTCTGGCATGATATGTTGTAGAATCTTGATTTCATATCTAGCCCAGACTGCTGGATCTGGGATCAGTGAAAGATGTGGTAGTTTAGGTATACCCCAAAGTGGCATGTAGGGGGGGAAAGTTTGTGGTGGATTGAGTTCGGCTGTCAACTGTTCCCAAACCTTGGTGGTTGTGCGCATGGGGACAGTCATCGCATTATGTGCCCTTGGACCCCTGAATACCAGGTTGCTCAATGCTGAGTACGACCCCAGGATGGCTGCCTCCAGATTAACCGACGGGTTATGCCGTGACTGGGTGTACCGTTACCAGCACTGCTGCCCAATAATACTATTTGAAGCACGGCAATGCCAACCCACCTGCAGGCAGGGGGAGTTGTAAAATGGTCTTAGCCACCCTGGGAATCTGACCAGCCCAAATGAAGGTATTGATCACCCGGTCTAATTTCTGGAAAAATGAGTTGGGAATGGGTACTGGGATGTTTCTGAAAACATAAAAATTTGGGGAGGAATATCATTTTGAAGAGGTTCGTCCTACCTACTGGCGTCAAGGGGAGGGACTTCCAGGCCAGGCATCTCCGTGTTAATTGTTGTAAGATAAGGTATACATTATCTGTCAGATAGCAAGAGGGATCTTTTTGTATTTCAATGCCCAAATACCTAAATTTAGTGACCATCTGTAGGGGTATGTGGGTAGGAGGGAGTAGGGGCAGCTGGGATATTGGGAAAAGTACAGTTTTGTTCCAATTTATGCGTATTCCGGAGAAGAATCCAAAGAGGTCAATAATCCGCAAGATTTCCTCGAGGGAGTGTGAAGCATCCGGGAGATAGAGGAGGGCGTCGTCCGCGTATAGGGAAATTTGTTCTCTCAGTGGGCCCACCTCCATCCCACCTGCAGCCGCAGATGACCTAATGAGGATGGCCAGAGGTTCAATGGCCAGGGTGAACAGGCCCGGGGATAACGGACAGCCCTGCCTAGTGCCCCTGTGCAGCCTGAAGGGGGACGAGAGGGAGCCATTGGTTCTGACTCTAGCAGTGGGATTGGCATACATTAGCTTAATCCATGAGATAAATTTGGGCCCAATGTTAAACTTTTCCAGTACGTGCCAGAGGAACTCCCATTCGACCGAATGGAACGCTTTTCGGCATCTAGGGAGGCCACCACCCCAGGGGAATCAGTGGCCACTGCATGAGATATATTCGTGTATAACCGACGCAAGTTGATGTCGGTACCCTTACCTGGCATGAAGCCCATTTGGTCTCCATGAACCAGGGAGAGGATAACCGTGTTGAGACGATTTGCTAAAATTTTTGTATTATCTTGGCATCAACATTTAGGAGCGAAACAGGCCGATATGACTCGCAGAGCTCGGGATCCTTACGGGGCTTAGGAATTACGACGATTACCGCCTCTGACATAGATGGGGGGAGGCACTGGTCTTCAAGCATAGATAGTAAGAGTTTGTGAAACTGCGGAGCCAGTGACTCGCTATTAGCTTTACAGAATTCGGCCAGTAGACCGTCTGGGCCTAGGGTTTTTGCAGATTGCAGTGATGAGATTGCCAACTGCACTTCTTTAAGGGTAATTGGTGCATCTAGTTTGTTTTTAGTCGCTACCGATAGAACAGGAAAGTCTATTTGATCTAAGAAGTACTGCAGGGAGTCCAGTGTGTAGTCTGTCTTGGACGTGTATAAGAGTTCGTAATATTGTGCAAATCTAGCATTAATCAAGGTAGGATCGGTCTGTAGGTTTCCCAGTTCGTCTTTGATATTAGCAATATGTGCTATGGTGGAGCGTTCTCTAGCCAGCCATGCCAGCAATCTACCTGATCTCTCCCCCTGTTCGAATATCCTCTGCGACTGAGGGAGCAGAAGCTTGCGAGTCGCTGTAGCATCAATATCTCACGGTGAAGTGTTTGAAGTGTTGCATAGTGCTGCATCTCCGGTAATCACATAGCTGGATTCTAAACTCTGGGCCCGACCCTCTGCCTCCTCCAATGCAAGCTTATTAGTTTTCCTAACTATATTAATAACCATGCGATATTGTCCTCACGTATAGGCCTTGTAGGCATCCCATACCATTGGTGGGGGGGCTGTCTCTCTGTTATGTACCCAGTAAGGACAGCTGTTTCAACCCGCTTACAAACATACTCACTTGCCCAGTGAAACCAGCATTGTCTTGCTGTGATCTGTCGATCTGCTTCTATATCCTGGGTCCCATGCCACCATCTTCTTCTCTGACATCATTTGGAGTCAGCTGTCTCCTCCGGGTTCTGCAGATGGCCCCCCGATGATGTGCAGCCAAGTTTGCCATGGTCACATAATGATCAGTAAGGATGGAACCCAAGGCGAGTTTGAATCCTAGTCTGAACCCAACTGAACTGAGGGTGGGGAATGCCTTGGCTGATTATGATTGGCCAAGTAAAGTGATAGCTTCCTGGCAGGATCACTCAGGTGGGGTCAGACTAGGATCCAAACATTAGGGACATATCTTGAGCTCTTCTCAATCTCCACAAAGACGCAAGAGCTGCAACTGAAATGTTGCTAGCAATTACTGAAATCACCCAGTGTGGTGCAAATCTGATGGCAGTAGTGCATCACACCTACCATTCACAGGATCCCAGCAAGGAAAAAACTGTTTTTGGCTATATCGACCACAAAGAGCAACCCCAAGGGAGTCTTACAAAAGGACCCTTTGTGTGAAAAAAAATATTTTTTTGGAGATCCCCATCATTCAAACATTCAATCCCATGTGCACAGAAGAAATAGCCACAAACCAATCAATTACACATTTAAAAGATTTAATTCAACAAATTGTGCATATCTCACACTCCACCTTGACTCTGGCTAGTGGCTACCTTTTCACCTGTTTTCACAGGACAGGTAGGTATAGAGCCTGTTTCTCTACAGGGCATTATTTGAGGAACCCTGCAGTGACAAGGTAACTTTAACATTTTTTTCTTTTGCATTGCCCTCATAGACTCCCTCCTCCAAAAAAAGCAATTGTAACTGTAATATGCACTTTCAATCCAAAGTTGCTCCTCTTCTGCGCCACAGAATGGGCTCAGTATTTCAGGCCAAATGATGCCCAGTATCACTTAACCCGGGACACTAAGGAAAGACTGAGTGCCAGCCATCCTTGCCCTACACCCTGAGCTGCTCTCGGCTTCATCTAGGACTATATATCTGAGAACATTGAAGAAAAGAACCCAGTGTGTCACATGACCAGCCAGATAACATCAGAAAAATGTAGGTTAAAAAAAAAAAAAAACATTATTAGAGTGGACTAACTGGGTTGTGAAGCCCAGAGTTGACCTTTAAACTATAGCAAAGTTTCTTTCTTTAGAAAAAGAAAAACAGTCATAGATGTTGCAAGTGCCCCACTAAATAACCTCATGATAGCATCCTAAAATACCACTTTATTTTTCTAAATACAACCCCAGTTCCAAAAACGTTGGGGCGCTGTGTAAAATCTACATAAAATTTGAATTTAATGATTTGCAAATCTCAAACTCACATTTTATTCACAATGGAAAATAGAAAACATATCAAACGTTTAAACTGAGAAAATGTACTGTTTTTAGGAGAAAAAAGGTCTCAAAAAAGTTGGGACAGGGCAACAAAGTTTAGCAAAGTAAATGGTGCCAACAAAGAAGAGCTGGAAGAACGTTTTGCAACTAATTAGGTTACTTGGCAACAGGTCAGTAACATGACTGGGTATAAAAAGAGTCAGAGAGGCTGATTTACTAAGGCTCGGTTCACAATGTCACGACCTGGGATCTGACTTGTGAGACCTCAAGTCGCATGACATGTGAAATTGCATGTTAGTCAAGGAGAGCTGTCTTAATTAGCACTACTGAAGTAGCCCCAACAAATAGACTGTGCACTTTTGCAAGTGCAGTTGCTCCAGAGCTTAGTAAATGAGGGGGAGCTCTGCTGACCTCCACCATCCAATCATGTGCAAGCAAAAATGCATTTTTTTTTGTCTTGCATGTGGCTGCATAATCATTGTAAAGTGAAGCTTTATCTTATTTACTAAGCTCTAAAGCAATTGCACTTTGCAACTGCAAAAGTGCAGTCCATTTGCCTTTAGTAAATCAACCCCAGAGAGTCTCAGAATTTTGTATACTGACCTTTACTGCAAGCTGCTGTAATTACTTTAGTGCTGACTTTTAACTATATCTATTTGTAGAATTTGACAGGCGTCACCTGTCAGTTTCACTTATTGAGATTAATGGGGCTGCAATGAAATTCTGTGTCGGCAAGTAAAATTGTCATTCTGCAATTAAAACAAACAAAACAAAAAAAACAGGCGGCAGTACCTCCCTTACTGTCATAGGCGTGCGCACAGTGTGTGCCAGGTGTGCCTGGGCACACCCTAATCACCCCGTGTGGTGCATATTTCCAATGTTTAGACCCCTGATATTTCACCAAATAAATAAAAAAATCTGTTTTTTTTTCCTCCTAAAAAATTGCAAAAAAAAAATTAAAATAGTATTTTAACTGCCCTACTGACACCACCAGTATCTGCCCTTATGACACCATTCACTGCTCTCCTGACACCTTCTGTATATATACACACATATGCATATGTGTTTGAGTTTTGGGGTGCACACCCTAATGCAATAGGCTGCGCACACCTATGCTTACTGTGAAGAGCGGAGACGGAAACAGTCCTGCTCTACTCTATGGAGAAATTGGGTGAAAACGGACCACCTGTCCGTTTTCATCCGACCTGATAGACGGATGGAAAATAGGACCACCATCCTTCTGTTTTTTTCGGACAGGATCAGATAGCGTCGAATGTCAGCGGACCTGTCACTGCTGACATCTGCCACTCCATAGGAGTGAATGGAGGGTTCGATTAGATCCACCCGAAAAACTGACAGGCGGACCTGATTGGACAGCCCGTGCGAAAGGGGCTTAAGTGATTTCCCCACACCTCTGAAAACCCCAAGCACCCCTGTGAGCCAGAATCCTACATAGTCCCCTTTCCCACTGTCCGTCCATGCACATCAGATGCACCAGTGACGGCTGGTGCTCAAAATTTTTGGGAGGTGCAAGCAAACTGAAAACTACTGAACAAAAAAAAAAAACATCAATTGCAGCCTCACTGTGCCCATCAAAATGCAGCCACTGTGCCTATCATATGCAGCCACTCTGCCCATCATATGCAGCCACTGTGCCCATCATATGCAGCCACTGTGCCCATCATATGCAGCCACTGTGCCCATCATATGCAGCCACTTGTGCCCATCATTTGCAGCAACTTGTGCCCATCAAATGCAGCCACTTGTGCCCATCATATGCAACCACTTGTGCCCATCAAATGCAGCCACTTGTGCCCGTCAAATGTAGCCACTTGTGCCCGTCATATGCAGCCACTGTGCCCATCATATGCAGCCACTTGTGCCCATCAAATGCAGCCACTTTTACCCATCAAATACAGCCACCTGTGCCCGTCATATGCAGCCACTTGTGTCCGTCATATGCAGCCACTTGTGCCCATCATATGCAGCCACTGTGCACATCATATGCAGCCACTTGTGCCCATCATATGCAGCCACTTGTGCCCATCATATGCAGCCACTTGTGCCCATCAAATGCAGCCACTTGTGCCCCATCAAATGCAGCCACTTGTGCCCATCAAATAAAGGCCCCTTGTGCTCGTTATATGCAGCTACTTGTGCCCGTCATATGCAGCCACTTGTGCTCATCAAATGCAGCCACTTGTACCCATCATATGCAGTCACTTGTGCCCATCTAATTAAGCCACTGTGCCCATCAAATGCAGCCACTGTGCCCATCATATGCAGCCACTGTGCCCATCATATGCAGCAATTGTGCCCATCATATGCAGCCACTGTGCCCATCATATGAAGCCACTTGTGCCTATCATACAGTATGCAGCCACTGTGCCCATCATATGCAGCCACTGTGCCCATCATATGCAGCCACTTGTGCCCATCATATGCAGCCACTTGTGCCAGTCAAATGCAGCCACTTGTGCTCATCAAATGCAGCCACTTGTGCCCTTCATATGCAGCCACTTGTGCCCATCAAATGCTGCCACTGTGACTCCTGCCTGCCCGGCACTTACCCCATCTTAGTGGAGGATCAGGCAGCGGGTGACGGCGGCGAGCTGTGGGACGGCTCCTGTGTCCTCCATGCTTCCACCTCCTCTGTTGTTCTGTTTTGCTAGGCATCCAATCGGAGCACCTCTGCCTTCAGCTAATCAGATAACAGGTATTAGACCCGCGCTAACAGGTATTAGACCCGGAGAAGCTGTTCAGCGTTAGAAAAGCAAATATTTATTTGCTTTTCTAACACATCTGGGTGGACTGCGAGCGCAATGCTCAGCGTCACCAGTCCACCTTTTTTGAAGCCTATTAGAGCCTATGGCTCTAATCAGGTGCTTCAAAAAAACACCCTGCTGCTGGAATTCAGGCGCCTGTCCGCCAAGAAGCCTGATTATGGGGGGTGGCAGCGGTGGCCATGGATAGATTCATGCTATGCATGAATCTATCCATTTGTCATAGAGGGGGTGGCTGGAGAGAGGGGGCGGCGCTCGTGCGCCCTTAATGGACGGGCCGCCCTTGAGATGCACTGATCTCTCTGCCTAACCGACAACAACCTTCCATGCGCTGGTACTAATCTGCATGCAATTGATTGATTGTCTCGCTTTCTGTCAGCCAAGTGCTGCAAAACAGGGAACATGAGAAGACAGCCACCTAAAGCAGTCTTACACAGACTAGCTTTGAGCTACGTTGAAAGGCTAGGCACTGATGATGCAATGTAACTACACACATAACAGCCACACAACAGTCTCTTCAGCGTCATGCCTCTCATCTTCAATCAAAAACTAGCTTAATAAATGTTATATTCAATATCCCTTGGCAGACAGTGCAAAATGTACAGACACAGATAGTGAAAAAAGACAAAAGTAACAACAAAGTGAGACATACATACTGTACATGCAAACAGTATTAGGCTGGCCATAGGCAGATCGTTTTTTTGTTTTTTTTTTGATCAGCCAGTGAGCTAATAAAAATCAGGGACGTCGTTTTTTTAAATTTTAATTAAGGAATTATTTTCCTTTATTATGGATTTTGGGGGGACCTCGCGCTATTATTTTAATTTTGGCATGGGGTTGCCCTTAAAAGTCATATCAGACCCAAAGGGCCTAGTATGCATTGTGGGGCGCTCAGTGGGGGAACATTACACCGAGCACCCTGCAATTTCGGGTCTTAGCCAAACGGGCGAACAGGTGATGTTCGGGCCAAACTCTTGCTTGCAGCCAGCAGCCTGTCAGATTCTTTGAAAGGCTGGCAGTATCTGCGGTAGGACAGGGCTGGATGGTACACCTAGCAGTACCTACGTTTAGATCAGTATACACGCAGGGATGAATGCCCTGAATGTAGGCAGTCTTCTATAGATGTCACTCTTTAAATGATGACTTTTTTGCTTCCTTGTGTCTGCTTCCGTATGAAGCAGATATTATGTTTCCACTATGTATCCTCTGCATAAGATCCTGCCGCCTATATAGTCTGGAATCTCTATTAAAACAGGAATGTCAACTGCTTGGACCTCATTCGTCATAAGAGGGAAATGTCTCCTGGTCATGGATCGTTGACTTCCCATGTAATAAACCCTCTGCGCACGTGTACGCACCTCGTGCAAACTGTTATTGACACACCAGCAGTAGACTTGTTCATCTGCATCCATTCCAGTCACAAAGCTCATTAACTATTGTAGCACTAACTCGTGGTGGAGCTGCTGATTTAAAACGGGCTGTTTCCGTCACCTTTTTACCTGTGGTTCCACCAACACCGGGTCTAGGGTCCCCGTTGAACTCGTTATCAGATAATATAGGCAATAGTCACTTTAGTACTTTTCCAATGCTTTAATAGGAGATAACTGGAAGAAGTAGCAGGAAAGAGGTAGAAGAAGAGTTGCAGGGAAGTTCAAATACTTTTTCTTGGTGTAGCACTATTGAATTGAAATCTCAAGGATGAATGTATCCTCCGTTCAGGATTAAATCTTTGCCCGCCCGGATAGGTCTCTCTCACTAACCTAGCAGCCGGAATGCAGCACGAACAAAAAGTCTCTGCCACAGACTTGAGTGAAACAAAACTGTACGATCCTCTGCCACAGGATGTAGTAGTTTTTCGATGAACAGCAAACACAGTACCAGAACCTTTAAGCCGACCCGGCAGTACTTGTGCGGTAGATTAGTTTAAGATGCGTTTAAGATGCGTCCCAGTCACCAGGCCCTTTTTAAGACCAGCCTTGCATGGTCCCTTCCAAGATGGGTCCTCCCCTGGATCTTCCTGATTGTCCGGCTTCTTCCCGCAGGACAGACATCACAGGACCACCTCAGCGCTAGCAGGCCCCAGAAAGGCTTCTGGGCCTACCCACAGGGCTGCCGAAATGCAACCCTCCAGGCTGGAGGGCCGCGTGGTAGAACTCACTAACACATGCCTCTGACGAGGTAAAGCTCTCTGAAACATGGCGTCTGTCCCATAAATACTCTCTCCCAGAATGCAACCCGGAGGACCACCTCCGCCGAGTTGTTTACGGGACGGAAGAGCACTCATATACTTTAGCTTGTGGCTTTCCAACACCGACCCATGGTGACAACGACACCCACAGGCAGAATGTGGAACTGCACACAACACAGCCAAACTGGAACAGAGGCTAATCTAACAGTAAATTGAATCTGAACTATGTACAGCACAGATGACCCACTAAATTTACATATAAGCGGTAGATTGAAAAATCTACCAGCGCTACACTATCCATCTGGGTGCTTTAGATATATTATGCAGAAAATTAGTAACCTTTAAACAACATATGACATGTCAGGCATTCTAACACGCTGTTGGTTTGAAGCAGAAGAATACAGCCATGGCCAAAAGTTTTGAGAATGACACATATATACATTTTTACAAAGTCTGCTGCTTCGGTGTTTTTAGATCTTTTTGTCAGATGTTACTATGATATACTGAAGTATAATTGCAAGCATTTTATAAGTGCCAAGGGCTTTTATTGACAATTACCTGAAGTTTATGCAAAGAGTCAATATTTGCAGTGTTGACCCTACTTTTTCAAGACCTCTGCAATTCACCCTGGCATACTGTCAGTCGACTTTTGGACCACATCCTGACTGATTGCAACCCATTCTTGCATAGTCAATGCTTGATGAGTTTGTCAAAATTTGTGGGGGGTTTTTGTTCACCCACCTCTTGAGGAGTAACCACAAGTTCTCAATGGGATTAAGGTCTGGGGAGTTTCCTGGCCATGGACCCAAAATTTCGATGTTTTATTTCCCAAGCCACTTAGCTATCACTTTTGACTTATGGCAAGGTGTTCCATCATGCTGGAAAAGGCATTGTTCGTCACCAAACTCTTCTTGGATGGTTGGGAGAAGTTGTTCTTGAAGGATGTTTTTGTACCATTCTTTATTCCTGGCTGTGTTCTTAGCAAAATTGTGAGTGAGCCCACTCCCTTGACTGAGAAGCAACCCACACGATTGGTCTCAGGATGCTTTACTGTCGGTATGGCACAGGACTAATGGTAGCGCAAGGTTTTTTCTGGATGCCCCAAACAATCAGAAAGGGGATTAATCAGAGAAAATGACTTTACCCCAGCCCTCAGAAGTCCAATCCCTGTACCTTTTGCAGAATATCAGTCAGATGTTTTTCCTGGAGAAAAGTGGTTTCTTTGCTGCCCTTCTTGACACCAGGCCATCCTCCAAAAGTCTTCTCCTTACTCTGTGTGCAGAGTCACTCACACCTGCGTGCTGCCATTCCTGAGAAAGCTCTGCACTGGTGGTGCCCCAGTCCCACAGCTGAATCAACTGTAGGAGACGGTCCTGGCACTTGCTGGACTTTCTTCGGCGCCCTGAAGCTTTCTTCACAACAATTGTCCTTGAAGTTCTCGATGATCCAATAAATGGTTGATTTAGGTGCAATCTTAGTAGCAGCAATATCCTTGCCTGTGAATAGGGATGAGCCCGATGTAAGTTAGGCTCCAACATTGGGTGTTCGCCTGTTCGCTGAATAGAGAACAATTTGGGGTGTTTGCGGCAAATTCGAAAGCCATGGAACACCCTTTAAAAGTCTATGGGAGAAATAAAAAAACTGAGGGCAAGGCCAAACGGTGACCCTGCCCCCTCTGATGCACGGGGAATTCCCAATGGCTTCCCCCCCCCGATGCCACAGGGAAGCTATTGGGAAGTCCCTGTGTGTCAGAGGGGGGCGGGGTCACCCGGATATGTCACCGTGTGGCCCCCCTCAGTTATAAAAGATCTGTCATCGTGCTGAAGTGTCATAAGGCGGGTGCCTCCCATGGAGGCGGATCTTTTTTATTTTATTTTTCGGTCCGTCGGTGGAGCCATAGAAGAAGATGAATGGACTTCGTGGGACATTTTTCCTTTTTTCTCTTTTAATAAAGGACTTGTCCCAAGGTGTGTCTTGTGGTTTTTTAACATTTTGACACTTTTTTTGTGAAATGGTACGGGTACAATGTACAGGTACCCGTTACCATTTCAAACAGGGGGGGGGCGGGATCTGGGGGTCCCCTTGTTAAAGGGGGCTTCCAGATTCTGATAAGCCCCCCGCCCGCAGACCCCCACAACCACCGGGTAAGGGTTGTGGGGATGAGGCCCTTGTCCCCATCAACATGGGGACAAGGTGCTTTGGGGGGCTACCCCAAAGCACCCTCCCCAAGTTGAGGGCATGTGGCCTGGTACGGTTCAGGATGGGGGGGCACTCTCTCGTCCCCCCTCTTTTCCTGCGGCCTGCCAGGTTGCGTGCTCAGATAAGGGTCTCGTATGGATTTTTGGGGGGACCCCCACGCCATTTTTATTTTTTATTTTGGTGGGGGGTTCCCCTTTAAATTCATACCAGACCTGAAGGGTCTGGTATAGATTTTGAGGGGGACCCCTACGCCATTTTTTTTTAAATTCGGCACAGGTTTCCCCTTATAATGGAGTTCCACCCAAAAAAATGGAACTTCCACTTTTTGGATTCCTCCCCCCCTCTGGTGTCACATTTGGCACCTTTCAGGGGGGAGGAGGGAGCAGATACCTGTCTAATACAGGTTCCTGATTGCGGTGACCTACGTCACTTCCGCCGCCTACCTCGTCCTCCCCCGCTGTATTCTGTGAGACACAGAATACAGCAGGGACCTGAGAGGACGCGCAGCGCGACTTGCACATGCGCAGTAGGGAACCAGGAAGTGAAGCCGCACAGCTTCACTTCCTTATTCCCTTACCGAGGATGGCGGCGGCAGCAGCCGAGAGCCGAAGGACGGATCGGCTTCGGCTGCCGACACCGCGGGCTCCCTGGACAGGTAAGTGTCCATATATTAAAAGTCAGCAGCTGCAGTATTTGTAGCTGCTGGCTTTTAATATTTTTTTTTTCAGCAAACCTCCGCTTTAATATCCATACCAGACCTGAAGGGCCTGGTATGGAATTTGGGGGGACAACCACACAATATTTTTTTTTTCATTTTGGTTCGGGGTTTCACTTAAAATTCATACCAGACCCAAAGAGCCTGGTAATGTACTAGGGGGGATCCCATGCCGTTTTTTTTAATGACTTTTATATGTTTTGCCGAGACCCGACAATTCATTACAGCTGCGAGTAGTTTTAAATGACCTTTTTCCTTTAGAAATATCATTTTGCGCAGGGACAGTTCTAAACACGGGAAAAATGCGCCACTTTACAGGCATACTATAGACAGTCCCCAGGTATGAAATTTAAAGGAACATTTCACTTTTATTGTTTCACTTTAAGCATTATTAAAATCACTGCTCCAGAAAAAACGTAAGTTTTTAAAACTTTTTTTGCATTGATCCATGTCCCCTGGGGGAGGACCCAGGTCCCCAAACACTTTTTTTACCTGCATATGAACCCTTAAAATTAGCACTTTTGATTTTTCATGTTCGTGTTCCATAGACTTTAATGGTGTTTGCGTGTTCTAACAAATTTTTTTGCCTGTTCGCATGTTCTGCTGCGAACCGAACCAGGGGGTGTTCGGCTCATCCCTACCGGCGAATCCCTTTTTGTGCAAAGCAATGATGACTGCACGGGTTTCCTTGCAGGTAACCATGGATAACAGAAAAGAGCAATGATTTTAAACACCACCCTCCTTTTAAAGCTTCCAGTCTGTTATTCTAACTCAATCAGCATTACAGAGTGATTTCCAGCCTTGTCCTCGTCAACACTGACACCTGTGTTAGCGAGAGAATCACTGACATGATGTCAGCTGGTCCTTTTGTGGCAGGGCTGAAATGCAGTGGAAATGTTTTTTTTTTACAATTTACCCAATCACTCTTCATAACATTTTGGAGTATATGCAAATTGCCATCATAAAAACTGAGGCAGCAAACATTCTGAAAATTAATATTTGTGTTGTTCTCAAAACTTTTGGCCAGGGCTGTACAACATTAAATACTGAGTGGATCTTTCAATAAAAAATAAACTCGTGATATCCTTGATCTCCTGCATTGCTAGGCTGAGATGATGTCACTAGTCTGCTGCAGGCATGAGGAAGCATTTTCCCAGTCTTCTCTTGCTGTGTGATCTCTAAAACTGTACATGGTAACATTGTAGAAAGAAGAAACACTATAGCAGGGGCGGATCTATGTCAAACATTTGTGAATACAACCAAGAACACCAGCATTTACTGTACTGTAATTTCTGAGGCAGCAGATCAGTCTTGGATGTAGATAGTGACCATGGATGATGCCTGATTAAAGATGGCTCCGTCCTTCTGTAGAGAAAAGTAGATGAGGCCATTGTCACAGGGAGTCAAACAAAAGGGATGCATCGGTCAGATCAGTGGAGCCTTACTAAAAACCTGGAAGTTGCAATCCGGGTGCCAAAGCTGTGGTATCCTCCCATCCACCAAAAGACATTATAGTCAACAGAAAAAAACAGCTGGCAACTCCATAAACCTCAGATATTTTTATTTTGCCATACCAGTGAGTACAAAGACAGTGGCAGACGCGTTTCGGCAATAAGCCTTGTTCACAGCATTGTCAGTACATTGGGAGTACTGCAATCTCTATGAGCGGTATTAAACGGCTCTAAAATATCAGTTACACTACATTACTTTGAATGCATACACTGAACATGTAAAACGATATTTGATGCTAGATCTGCTCTAACGGGGGAAGGTCACCTCCAACCAAACATCTAAAAACATGGATGACACACATATACCAAAGCATTTTTATTGTACATACTTCTGTGATCCTTTACCCTTAGCATGTTATATGGGTGCAAGGCAGTGACAACATTGCTCAGACCCTGTAGAGACGGTGCCACTGCCTCACTTACCATCTTCTGTCTGACTTAAAGTGGTATTAACCACTTCAGCTCCGGAAGGATTTGCCCCCTTAATTACCAGGCCATTTTTTGCGATACGGCACTACGTCGCTTTAACTGACAATTGCGTGGTCGTGCGACGCTGTACCCAAATAAAATTGACGTCCTTTTTAACCCACAAATAGAGCTTTCTTTTGGTGGTATTTGATCACCTCTGCAGTTTGAATTTTTTGCGCTATAAACAAAAAAATACCGACAATTTTGAAAAAAAAACTATTTTGTTTACTTTTTGCTATAATACATATCCAAAAAAATATATAAAAAACAAAATGTATTCATCAGTTTAGTCCAATATATATTCTTCTACATATTTTTGGTAAAAAAAAAAAATCACAATAGACATATATTCATTGGTTTGCGCAAAAGTTATTGCGTCTACAAACTACGGGATAGATTAAGCTTTCTTTTTTTTTTTTTCATTGTTTTTACGGGTAATGGCGGCGATCTGCGATTTTTAGCGGGACTGCGACATTGCGACATACAAATCTGCCCCAAATGACACTTTTTGGGGACCAGTGACATTATTACATTGATCAGTGCTATAAAAAAAAAGCACTGATCAATGTATAAATGACACTGGCAGGGAAGGGGTTAACACTAGGGGGTGATCAAGGGGTTAAGTGTGTTCCCTGGGTGTGTTCTAACTGTAGGGGGGATAGGCTCACTGGGACATGACAGAGATCGCTGTTTCCGATCACTGGGAGCAGAAATTTTCTGACATGTCATTAGGCAGAACAAGGAATTGCCTTGTTTACATAGGCAGTTCTGCCTCTGTACACAGCGATCATGGGTCGTTGGCAGACATCGAGTCCCGAGGACCCGCATGCACACTCCCGCGGCATGCGGTGTGGGCTCGCACCCCCTATACTCCCTGCACAGACTGACGTACAGGTACGTTGGCTTGCGCTGGAGAGCCAACTTGCCACAGTAAATGTACGTGAGCTGGTCGGCAAGTGGTTAAACTCAAAAGCAAATAACAAAAAGTAGGGATAAACTAATGCGCAAAACCACATAAATACTGCTATAGGCAAAAAGGAGAAGCTGCCAACATAGAAAAGTGTTCCCACACAGCAAAGTAAAATTGATTGGATTTACACATGTAGTATTCATTTTGAAGTATTGAAGATTCGCTGATTTCTTTTTGATTAGGTCAGCTAGCGCCACATAATTTATATTTTTATTAAACTCAAAAGCAAACATTTATTATAATGCAGCTTACCATTTCTTAGATGTGATGCTGCCTTACTTTTCTTTTTTAGATTTCTTTGTTTTATTTTCATCTGGGCTGGCATTGTGGCAAGCACAGTGGCTAATACACAGCAAATTTCTTTCTTGCAACCACAGGTTGGTGCAGCAGACAGTGTTGATGTGGGAATCCCTCCTGCCGGGCCAATGTCTTCTCCCGGCAGGGGGGCGGGGGCAGGGGTGGGCGGGGGAAGCCATTTCCGCCAGGAGAAGACAGTGATTATTGTAGCCGCTAGCGATAATTGCAAGAGTCTGGTGGGCTGGATGTACCCAAGTTGATCGATCGATCAACTTGGTACATTCAGCCTGCCCATTAACGGTTAGAATCTCAGCCAGTTCCTGCTGACCCGGCCAAGATTCGAACCGTGTATGGCCGGCTTAAGTGGCTTGCACTTCCGCCTAGCAGCTCCTTGAGAGCAGGGACTGATGTGAATGTATAATATCTATAGATGTAAATTGACGGTGCTATACAAGTACCTGTAATCGATATATCTGGTGATCTGGCCAAGAGACAAACCATGTAACACTAGCAGGGGTGCTTACAATGATCAGCTTGCATTTATGTAAAACTTTTATCCCTAAAGTAAAAAAAACTGTTTGCTGTAACTGCTTATAAAGTATTATCTACAGTTTAGCTTCAGTTTATTAACATATTTAAAGTGTTACTAAACCCACAACAGTAAAATCAGTCTGTATACGCAGTAAAGCATGCTTGTTATACGCACTGTGGAACCTAAGGGGTTAATCATCCGCATTGTGTAAAAAGACTGTTTGATCCTGTCTTCTCTGATCCTCCCTTTCTTCCACAGTCCCCAATCCATCTCCTGCTAGAACAAATCCTTGGGGGCACTCTGCACATGGTCAGTTTGGTGTGTATTGCAAAAGAGGTTTTTTTTGTTTCTTTTGGGGGAGGGTGTATGTGATCATCACAGGGCCAATCAACACTATCCAGACAGACAGTCAGGGGCCATGCAGCCTCATAGGATAGTCAGAGCAGATTGAAAGCTCTTCCTACAAGCTTTAACCACTTGCCACCCAGGCCAATTCTGACATTTCTCTCCTACATGTAAAAATCATAATTTTTTTTGCTAGAAAATTACACAGAACGCCCAAACATTATATATGTTTTTTTTTAGCAAAGACTCTAGAAAATAGGATGTCGGTCGTTGCAACTTTCTATCTCGCATGGTATTTGCGCAGCAATTTTTTAAATGTGTTTCATGCATTAAAATAAAAAAAAAACAGTAACGATAGTCCAATTTTTTTTGTATAAAGAGGTCAAAATAACTGTCAGCGCAGATACAGTGTATGCAGAGTAATCACAAGTAGTGTGTCATTAGTCCATGGTAAAATCAGTAGTTCAAGAATTAACAGTAAAATAATGGCAAGACAATGGTGGCTGCTGTCCTCAGAGAGCTGGCTCTGTGTATAAGGAGACAAAAGGGAGAACACAGGAAGCGCCACCTGAGTGCAGTATAAAAAGCAGCTTTAATGGCAAGGTATCAGATTACACTTACAAGAAGTAAGAACATAATAGGGTCATCTGTAAATATGTCCAGATCAGGGGCGGACTGACCATTCGGGCACTCGGGCACTGCCCGAGGGGGGCCCTATGCCACTAAGGGGCCCCATCAGGGTTGCCAGACACAATAAAACCAGGGACAGTATGTAAAAATCTGTGTTTTTTAAAAAATACCAAGATTATAGCTGCCCCGCCTGTCCAGTACCTTTTCAGTGTGTGTATGTGTATTCTGTGTGTGTATATACTGTGTGTGTATATTGTGTGTCTGTCTGTGTATACTGTGTGTGTGTGTGTATACTGTGTGGCCCCATAATCTCCTATTGCCTGGGGGCCCCATAATCTCCTATTGCCTGGGGGCCCCATAATCTCCTATTGCCCGGGGGCCCCAAAATCTTCTCCTATTACCCAGGGGTCCCATAATCTCCTATTGCCCGGGGGGCCCCATGAGTTTTCAGTCCACCCCTGGTCCAGATCCAGTCCCTGTATGAGGCTGTGTGATGGTCGGGTCGAGCAGCGCGTCCTGTGGCCACCAGAAAGAGGCCAGAACCCCCGTGGAATGATTGTAGATGACGTCACGGGTCACATGAACACTTCCGGGGGAACTTCCACAAAGTGAGAGAACAGGCTAGCAGGCCTTGCCATTAAAGCTGCTTTTAATACTGCACTCAGGTGGTGCTTCTTGTGTTCTCCCTTTTGTCAATTTTTTTGTATAATGTGGAAGATGATGTTATGCCCAGTAAATAAATGTCATGCTTCAAAATTGCACCCGCTCGTGGAATGTCGCCAAACTTCGATACTTAAAACTCCCCATAGGCGACGCTTTAAAATTTTTTGCAAGTTACATGTTTTGAGTTACAGAGGAGGTCCAGTGCTAGAATTATTGCTCTCACTCTAACATTCACGGCAATACCGCACAAGTGTGGTTTGAATGTCATTTACATATGTGGGTGCGACTTGTGTATGCGTTCGGTTCTGTGAGCGAGCATGCGGGGACAGGGGCGCTTTAAATTTTTTTTTTTCTTTATTGTTAATTTTACTTTTATTTTTCTATTTTGACGCTTTCTTTTTACATTCTTTTTTTATCACTTTTTTTCCTATTACAAGGAATGTAAACATCCCTTGTAATAGGAATAGTGCTTGACAAGTCCTCTTTACATTGAGATCTGGGGTCAATAAGGTTTGGAAGCCTGAAATTAAAAAAATCTCAGATTCCCAGCCAAGGCGGCGGCATTTTTTCCAATGCAGAGGCCGGGCACGATGTTATGACGTCACGCCCAGCCTCCGAACGATCATAGAGACTCCAGGGACCATCTAGCTCACCAGAAATCTCTATGGTCAGCATATGGGGCCGGTTGGTTCCTTCTCCAGTTCGCCGATGGCAGGGGCAAGCCAGAAGAAGCACCAGAGGGTGGCGGGAGGGGACGTCCCCTCTCACCGCCTATAAGAATGATTAAGCGGCTGAACAGCCACTATGATCATTCTTATGGTGGAGGGAATCGCGGGCACTAAAAGACGATCTCTGAATGATGCCTGTAGCTGCAGGCATCTTTCAAATATCACTG
This sequence comes from Aquarana catesbeiana, assembly GCF_042186555.1. NCBI lineage: Eukaryota > Metazoa > Chordata > Amphibia > Anura > Ranidae > Aquarana > Aquarana catesbeiana. The sequence goes on along the minus strand of NC_133332.1, from coordinate 241,003,375 downwards.
CTCAAAGTCTGCCACATCATATGACGTTATGCAGGCGGCAAGCGGTTAACCAGTGCTCGGCCAGACACTGATGGAAGTCACAAGACTGCTATATACTGCTAATGAGAAAAAGTGTTTACTGGTTTATATTTACTAAAATAATTGCACATGTTCTGTGTACTGTCGGAGACCAGACATAGTGAATGCAGGGTCCTAGGTTTAGTAACACTTTAAATCTGCCAATACATCTCACACTCCCCTCATCCCAGATAAATAATACCGCTGTCCAAACTGTGCTCCTTCTTTCAGAGTGTAGGCACTCTAAGGCTATATTAATACCGAAAATTTAGGCCCGTGCAAATTGCATATTTTGATCAAAAGTGCATTTAGCAGTGATCTCCGCAGGTAATCTTTGGCTGCGCAGAGAGCCACGAACAGCAGCTTTTGCACGTGTAGCACCCTCTAGTGTGCTAGAAGTAGTATGGCTAGGATTTTTGATAGAGTAGATACATTTCCAGGCTTGGGTGGCAGCAAAGCCGGGGTGTGTATTGATCTGGATTGGGAGCAACTCTGAGCAGAGCTGGTGACTCACAGGCAGCATCATTGAGGCCTCCCACTTCTTTCCAGAATGTTCTAGAATCTCCTGGAAAGGAAAGAGGAGAGGAGAGGTGGTGCTGTTTGGGGTGTTCTAAGGAGCCCTTACCAATCCCCAACTTGGACTGGCAGGGGACAGGCCTCCTTAAATTCTCAGGGTTAGCCTAGCTGGGGAGGAAGTGTTCGGGAGGAAGCTGGAGATGGAGTGCTAGGCTGTCGTGGCCTTTGAGGGAGCTCCCCAGTCTGAGGGTGGGTGACCTTGGGTCTGGCTCGGGTGCGGACAGGACCTTCTGAGAACCCGTGGAGGTGTCCTGGACAGGAGGCATGGGAGCAAGGAGAGGACAGCAGGAGAGAGCACTGTCAGGCAAAGTCTCCAGGGAAGAACATCAGGTCGCAGCCAGGAGGGCTGGTGAGTGACACACAGTCAGGAGAGGACTGGGGAGGCACGCCTGAGAGGACTGGGAGATTGAAGTCTGGGATGGGTGCAGAACCAGTGAAGTGGATTGTGGTGGCATGGGCAGTGGAGAGAGGCAGCTTCAGCCAGGAGGGCTGGCAGGGCCTGAAAATGTGGTACTGGGCTCAGTAGCCACATGGACAGCTATCACCGAGACTTCCTACATTTTTGTTACACCAAAGGGGCCTGCGGTCGCTGCCTGCAAAGGGCATTCATGTTAGGCCTGGCTGAGCCAGTGTCAGGCCTGCAAATCAGTGCTAGCTGGTTCTGGAAGAGCAAGCAAGTGATGTGCTAGAGGTGTTAAGGAGAGATAGTCTGCAAGCAAGTGTTGTGCTGGAGAGAAGAGAGGAGGTATATATACTGAAGATGTATATAATCTCAAGTCCCTATGTTTGTTTTGCAATCACCTGGGCATCTCATAAATGCCCTATCCCCATCCAAGTTAAATACCCTCAATAAAAATACAAAAACAAGTGCAAGGGCTGTTTCATATCTCTGGATGCTTGACAATTGTGTGCCTGGCTGGGCAGGGTGACAGACGGACCACAACTACCAGCAGCTCCTACAGGGGTACTGCTACACACGTGACCTGTCATTATAGTGATCCAAGTCGGCAGTTGCACCTAGCCGCTTACAGCCACAGCAGGAATCAAAAGATTCCTGCTGCTACAATTCGCACCAGCCTAAATCACCGATGTGAATGTACCCTAGGAGGTGTGGTACTGGCCAGATCCCCAGGTGAAAACAGTGGGGAAAAAATAAATAATGCAGCCACCACATCTAATGATCGGTAAGCTGTTATATTTTAAATGTTTTTGTTTTGGGTTTAATACCGCTTTAATAGTGAGTTTACAACACTGATGATACCTACTTTGAATTTTCTCCTTTTCGTATGACCAGCTAACTACCTGCCCTTCAACTCATTTGGATGCAAAACATGCACTCCTAATACAGACTGATTTCAGTTTCTTCTGTGTTGTGGTTCCTCAGCATAATTCTAGATTTTATATCATTTACAACAGCTGAATAAAATATGTGCGAAACAGTTTTTTTAGATATTTACATGTAGCTCTTTAAAGCTGAACTTCTGGTATGGGTATTTTTCCATAGTTACATTTCTCCAGCTTAGACCAATATAAGTAGGCGTGCACAGGGGGTGTGCCAGGGCACACCCTAATCACCCCGTGCAGCGGGGATTCCCTCTGCTGATATTTCACCAAAGCTCCCCCAATGGGGCTCTTAAAAAAATATAAAAAATAATTAAAAATATAAAATAATATAAAAATACTGACACCATCCACTGACCTATTGACACCAAACTCTGCCCTACTGACATGTCCACTGCTCTTCTGACACTGTCCATTGCCCTACTACATTTTCAAATGTTTTTTACATTTATTTATAAGAATGTGTATGCATGTGTGTGTGTGTGTAAACCCCTCATATTTTTGTATATATTTTATTATATCTTTTCATGTGACAACACTGAAGAAATGACACTTTGCTACAATGTAAAGTAGTGAGTGTACAGCTTGTATAACAGTATAAATTTGCTGTCCCCTCAAAATAACTCAACACACAGCCATTAATGTCTAAACCGCTGGAAACAAAAGTGAGTACACCCCTAAGTGAAAATGTCCAAATTGGGCCCAGTTAGCCATTTCCCCTCCCCAGGGTCATGTGACTCGTTAATGTTAAGGTCTCAGGTGTGAATGGGGAGCAGGTGTGTTAAATTTGGTGTTATTGCTCTTACTCTCTCATACTGGTCACTGGAAGTTCAACATGGCACCTCATGGCAAAGAACTCTGAGGATCTGAAAAAAGAAATGTTGCTCTACATAAAGATGGCCTAGACTATAAGAAGATTGGCAAGACCCTGAAACTGAGCTGCAGCACAGTGGCCATGACCTTACAGCAGTTTAACAGGACAGGTTCCAATCAGAACAGGCCTCGCCATGGTCGACCAAAGAAGTTGAGTGCACATGCTCAGTGTCATATCCAGAAGTTATCTTTGGGAACAATACATATGAGTGCTGCCAGCATTGCTGCAGAGATTGGAGGGGTGGGAGGTCAGCCTGTCAGTGCTCATATAACCATACGCCGCACACTGCATCAAATTGGTCTGAATGGCTGTCATCCCAGAAGAAAGCCTCTTCTAAAGATGATGCACAAGAAAGCCCGCAAACAGTTTGCTGAAGACAAGCAGACTAAGGACATGAATTACAGGAATCATGTTCTGTGGCCTGATGAGACTAAGACAAACTTATTTGGTTCAGATGGTGTCAAGCGTGTGTGGTGGCAACCTGGTGAGGAGTACAAAGACAAGTGTGTCTTGCCTACAGTCAAGCATGGTGGTGGGAGTGTCATGGTCTGGGGCTGCATGAATGCTGCCGGAACTGGGGAGCTACAGTTCATTGAGGGAACCATGAATCCCAGCATGTACTGTGACATACTGAAGCAGAGCATGTCCCCTCCCTTCAGAGACTGGGCGCAGGGCAGTATTCCAACATGATAACGACCCCAAACACACCTCCAAGATGACCACTGACTTGCTAAAGAAGCTGAGGGTAAAGGTGATGGACTGACCAAGCATGTCTCCAGACCTAAACCCTATTGAGCATCTGTGGGGTAGCCTCAAAACGGAAGGTGGAAGAGCGCAAGGTCTATAACATCCACCAGCACTGTGAAGCTCTGGTGAACTCCATACCCAAGAGGGTTAAGGCAGTGCTGGAAAATAATGGTGGCCACACAAAATATTGACACTTTGGCCCCAATTTGGACATTTTCACTTAGGGATGTACTCACTTTTCTTGCCAGCGGTTTAGACATTAATGGCTGTGTGTTGAGTTATTTTGAGGGGACAGCAAATTTACACTGTTATACAAGCTGAACACTCACTACTTTACATTGTAGCAAAGTGTCATTTCTTCAGTGTTGTCACATGAAAAGATACAATAAAATATTTACAAAAATGTGAGAAGTGTACTCACTTTTGTGGGATACTGTATATATATATTAGAGGTGCGCATCTTCACTGGTCTCACGATTCAATAATATCTATCTTGATGTAGCGGTCATATGTTTATTATTCAATGTATCATTTATTGTTGTTGCCAGTTTTCTACATACTATGTTTGTTACATGTTGTCATTATGGACACAAACCTATGAACACATTTTCTTACATGTTATGCAATTGTTATTTAGCAATAAACATTGTGTTTTTTTATATTGACTGCATTTATTTTGCCGCACATACCTCATATAAAGTCCCAATGTAGTTCTCTTATGTTTCTACATAAACAATGCCTTGAAAAAGTATTCCTAACCCTTACAATTTTCCACATTTTGTCATGTTACACCCAAAAATATAATTGTATTTTATTGGGATTTTACGTGATAGACTAATGCCGTGTACACACGGTCAGACTTTTCAGCAACAAAAGTCCGACGGCCTGTCCGACAGACTTTCGACAGACTTTCTAACGAACGGACTTGCCTACAAACGATCACACAAAAGTCCGACGGATTCGTATGTGATGACGTACACCGGACTAAAATAAGGAAGTTGATAGCCAGTAGCCAATAGCTGCCCTAGTGTCGGTTTTTGTCCGTCGGACTAGCATACAGACGAGCGGATTTCTGGGTCCGGTGGAGTTATGACGTAAAGATTTGAAGCGTGTTCCAAATCTAAAGTCCGTCAGATTTGCGACTGGAAAAGTCCGCTGAAGGTCCGGTGAAGCCCACACGCGATCGGATTGTCTGCCGGATTTGGTCCGTCGGTGTCCGTCGGACCAGTCCGGTCGAAAAGTCTGACCGTATGTACGTTGCATAACACAAAGTGGCACATAATTGTGAAGTGGAAGGAAAATGATAAATGCTTTTTAAACTTTTTTACAAATAAATATTTGAAAAGTGTGGCATGCATTTGTAGTCAGCCCCCTTTACTCTGATAACCCTAACTAAAATCTAATGGAACCAATTGCCTTCAGAAGTCACCTAATTAGTAAATAGTGTCCACCTGTGTGCAATTTAATCTCAGTATAAATACAGCTGTTCTGTGAAGCCCTCATAGGTTTGTTGGAGAACCTTAGTGAGCAAACAGCATCATGAAGTCCAAGGAACACACCAGACAGTTCAGGGATAAAGTTGTGGTGAAGTTTAAAGCAGGGTTAGGTTATAAAAAAAAATCCCATGCTTTGAACAGCTCATGGAGCACTGTTCAATCCATCATCCAAAAATGGAAGGAGTATGGCACAACTGCAAACCTACCAAGACATGATCGTCCACATAAACTGACTGGCCGAGCAAGGAGAGCATTAATCAGAGAATCCGCCAAGAGGCCCATGGTAACTTCGGAGGAGCCGCAGAGATCCACAGCTCTGGTGGGAGAATCTGTCCACAGGACAACTATTATTTGTGCACTCCACAAATCTGGCCTTTATGGAAGAGTGACAAGAAAAAAGCCATTGTTGAAAGGAAGCCATAAGAAGTCCAATTTGAAGTTTGCGAGAAGCCATGTGGGGGACACAGAAAACATGTAGAAGAAGGTGCTCTGGTCAGATGAGACCAAATTTAAACTTTTTGTCCTAAAAGCAAAACACTATGTGTGGCGGAAAACTAAAACTGCACATCACCCTGAACACAACATCCTCACCATAAAACATGGCAGTGGCAGCATCATGTTGTGGGGATGCTTTTCTTCATCAGGGACAGGGAAGCTGGTCAGAGTTGATTGGAAGATGGATGGAGCCAAATACAGGACAATCTTAGGAGAAAACCTGTTAGAGTCTGCAAAAGACTTGAGACTGAGGGCTTGTCCTAGCTATGGAGGAGTGAGGACGTGCATCGCCTCAGCTCCGTACCACCGCCACACACAACATAGCTCCGGAGGGGGATCCTTACCTCCAACGGCTCCTTCAATGTCCTAGCGATTGCGGCCTTCCTCCCAGCCATCACGGACCGATCACTCGTAGCAGTGACGGCTGGAATCTTACTTCCCCGGGACCCGCGGACAAGGCCGCGAAGCTTCCAAGATGGCGCAGACCGGGAAGGCCCAGAAGGCCACGAAAATCCTCCCAGCTCGCTGCAGCTTTGCCTCAGAAGAATGCAGCTTTCCCAGTCCCCTCCCCAGGTTCGGTGAGTGAGTCGGACCCTCCTGCCTCTCCAGATAAAAGCCCTGAAGTGCCTGACTTCCTTGGGGATGAGGACATCAGACACCATATTTTGTCCCTCCCCACCAGAGAGGACCTGGAGCGCTTCACTGGCAGGGTAGAGAAAGCCTTTACAGAGGACACTGCACAGCTCAAGGCTGACACCTGGGCGCCAGAGTAGAATCCTTAGAGGAGAGAATCGAGAAAGCTCTCCCTGTCATTGCTATGCTACAGTCTAAATGCCTCATGCAGGATCAGGAGGTTGATACATTACTATGTCAATTGGATGATGTGGAAAATCGCAGTCGAATGGCGAATATCAGGATCCGGGGCCTGCCAGAAGCCACAGCTTCCAGGGACATTATCCCCACACTGGTGGACATCTTTAGGGAAATACTGGAACTACCAGCCTCTGCTCCCATCAAGATAGATTGTGCACATAGAGCACTCAGACCCCTATATCAAGATGTAGACAATCCCAGAGATAATTTGTAAGCTTCATAAGTTCACACTTGAAGACCGCATCATGCAAAAAATGCGTGGCAAGCCCTTTTTTGATTTTGATGGAGCACATCTATTTTTCTATCAGGATATCTCCAGAAGCACCCTCATGTAGCGCAGAGCACTCCGCCCCCTTTTAACTGCGATCCAGCAAGCAGGACCTGCGATACAGCTTCCCTAACCAAACGCAGAAGTCGCAAGAGAGACAGACAGCACCTGGCTCCTGATCCCTCGTCGGGCCCCTCCACTTCCAGAGACTGACAGAATAGGCTCTCCTGGACTCCACGGTCGTATCTGAGATCTTTTGCTGTTGCTGTGGGGCGACCCTGCTCCCCTACACATAACCCCTTCCTAGACTGTCCCACTTGATCTTACATTACTTCACCACTGCTCCAGATAGAGCCTCTGTCTACCCACATGCGACCCTGTTCATGGTTTATTATCTGATATATATTGTTGATATTGCCCATGTTATAATTTGGTATACCCCGGCCTTGCCGCCATGGACTTCATTAGCAGTCTGCGGGCACTTGATCTGGATAAAGTATTCCCCCCCATCTGATCTTGGCACCTTGCTGGATGCGGTGGACGGAGGTGGGACTTCCTACCTCCCCCCTCATGTTGGCACATGTTCCCCTCTACCCCTTTTCAGGTATAGATCCCTACTGGGACTCTGGGTTGCGGCCCTCACCCCTAGGGAGGAGGGCCCTGAACTCGACCTACAGATGTTTGGTTTATTGATATGGTTTATGACACATTGTCATTTTTTTGTCTTAACTGGTAACTTTCTGTGTTTTTTCTCTCTCCTCTCTTCCCCCTTTCTCTCTTCTCTCCCTTCTCCTTCCTCCTCCTCTTCTCCCAGGAGCATCATCTGGCAAACCACCCATTCTCCAGATCTCCCATGACTATACTTGATGTAATATCTTATCATGTATGCGGCCTCTGCTCCCCAGGCAAACGTAGCAAACTATGGTGGGAACTTAAGAAGTCGGGGACGCAGGTGGTTTTCCTACAGGAAACCGATTTTACTCTCCATTCAATGCCTAAGCTGCCCACCCATCTCTACAACCAGTGGTTCCATAGTACCTCCCCAATCTCCAAATCCAGGGGTACCATGGTTGCGATTCATAAATCCTGCCCCTTCCAGCCCATGATCTATGCCCCCCAATACCAACTTACTTTCATAGACACGGCCCTAAAACTATTGGCGGAATTTAAGGAGGGTATCTTAGTCCTTGGTGGCGACTTCAATGTCAGCCCCGCCCCCTTACTTGACACGTCCCATACCCAACCATCATGCTCTTATGCCTTCATCAAGCACTTTCGCAAGGCACTTCAGTCACACCTCCTGATCGATAGTTGGAGGGTGCTTCATCCCACAGGCAGGGACTTTAGCTACTACTCCAAAGTACACAACGTATATACCCAAATAGACCACATCTATGTAGATGCAGTCTGCAGTCTGCATCCATTGGGAACATAACGATCTCTGATCACACTCGGGTCGTGATGGCTTTCACCTTACAGCACTCACGGGGCCTGGACGTGGAGGCTAAACGAGAACCTGTTGGATGATATTGCAGTGGCGGCTAAGTTAATGGATGTCATAACTCATTATTTCAAAGAAAACACCACAGATGGCCTCAGTAAAGGAAAGGTGTGGGAGGGTCATAAGGCAGTAGTTAGGAGGGAACTGATATCCTTAGGCTTCAAGCTCAAAAAAACACGTCAAGCAGATTTCAAAAAGGTTCTTGATGCCCTCCAAAAGGCAGAACTCCAACATAAACATAGCGGAGACCTTGAGGTACTGCAGAAGCTGTCCGATCTGAGGGAACTGTTCTTGCGGTTGTTAGATCGCCAAGCACGTAAAGCAAGCTAGATACATGTCTCATAAATACTATGAACATGGCAATAAATGTGTTCGTATGCTCGCAAGGGCTCTTCGAAAGAAACCACAGATCAATGTGCCACACTGGAGCTACTGATTACTCCCGATGAGACTGAGCTAATAGTTAAATCCTTGCCCAACGGGAAAAGCCCTGGGCCTGATGGTTATACCAAGGAATACTATAATACAGCATACACACGGTCGGACTTTTCGTCCGGACTGGTCCGACGGACAATCCGATCGTGTGTGGGCTTCATCGTATTTCTCTTATGCCCAGAGGGTGAGCTTCAGTGGACCCAGGGGTAGGACAATTTCTTGGTTCTCATGGAACACTGAAGTAACTTTCGGGTTTGAGTCGAGCATAGGGATGAGGACCACCCGATCCGGGAAGAAAGTCAGGAATGGTTCTTCATGACCCAAGGACCCGATCTCAGAAACCCTTTTGGTCGAAGTGGTGGCAACTAGGAAGGCGACTTTTTCTGAAAGGTCTTTGATAGAAAGCGGAGTGGATCCCAAGGTACTGATTCCAGTCAGTAAGTCGAGAACAAGGGGAAGATCCCATTTGAGGAATCTTGGCCTTCTTTGGGCCTGAGTCTTGTCACCCCACAGAAGAACTATCGAAATAGAGGGTGAACGGCCCATGATGTTCCGGAAAAGGCCATCAAGGCTGAGTCTTGAACCCTGAGAAAGCTGATAGATAGAGACCGATCTAGGCCGGATTGGAGGAAGCCAAGGATATCCTGGATTCCTGGATCTCTGAACGATCTGCCCGTAGTGCATGAGAATTCAACAAACTTGGCCCATATTCTCCCATAGACCTTATTTGTGCTTGCTTTTCTCAAGTTAATGAGGGTGGAAATCATGCGCATCCGAGAGTTTCCAGCTTCTCCCTCTCAAGAACCAGACCCTCAGTCTCAGTAACGCCAGGCAAGGGTGCAGGACTGCCCCCTGAGAAAGAAGGTCCGGCCTGAGAGGAAGAGGAACCGGGTCCCGAAAGCTGAGCTGGGTCAGGAGGGGAAACCATGGCCTGTTCGGCCAGTAAGGCGCTATCACTACCACCTCGATCGCTTCCGCTTGGAGTAAAAATCTGAGGATGATCGGGAGCGGGGGAAAAGCATATGCCCTGTTGAAGCTTCACCGATCTGTCAGGGCATCTATACCGAAGGCCTGCCTGCAACGGCCCCGAGTGTAATACTTCCTGATCTTGAAGGGGGATGCAAATAGTTCTACTTCATGATTGACTCCCACGAACAGGATCCACTCAAACGTCTCCACATGAAGGGAGCACTCGTTGTCTAACTGTGTGCGAGACAGGAAGTCCGCTTGGACGTTATGGACACCGGGGACGAAGACCGCTGAGATATTGGCCAGGTTTTTCTGAGCCCAGGACATGATGGACTCGATTTCTTGGAGCAAGGTGCCCCCTTGCCTCTTCACATAGGTGACTGCTGTGGTGTTGTCCATTGTCAATATAACGGATTCCCCTTTCAGGAGGTGAGTGAAGGATTGAAGGGCATACCAGGCTGCCTGTAGTTCAAGGACATTTGAGACCGGGTTGTGAAGGCAGGCATCCCACCTGCGTTGTGCAAGTTCCGACCTACAAAGGGCTCCCCATCTGGCACCGCTGGCATCGGTCGTGACCGTGACCCATGAAACGGGGGCAATGGAATGGCAGGTGAGCAGATTTCTGCGCTGAAGCCACCAGAAGAGGCTGTTCCTCATGACTGAAGTTCTATGAATGGACTGATTGTCGTCCCCTGAGTTCCATTGTTGAAGAAACCCTATCTGAAAAGGGCGTAACCTCCACAGAGATCATTTGACCGTGGGGGTCGTAGAGACCATAGTGCCGATAATTCTTAGGCACTGCGAGGCCTTTAGGCTTGAGTGGCTCAGAGCATGTGAAATTTGAACTCGAATGACTGGGATCTGCTCCACTGGGGGAGAGATGGTGCTTTCCACTATGTCGAACTGGGCCCCTAAGTATATCAGGCGCTGGACTGGTTTCAGATGGCTTTTCTCCAGGTTTAGGAGCCAACCAAATTCGAGCAGTGTGGAGATAACCTGCTCCCCGTGGACCAACAGCTGCTCCTTGCCTTGGGATAGTAACAGGAGGTCGTCGAGATAGTGGTACAAGCGTTTCCCTTTTGTTCTGATGAGGGCCACCATGGCCAGAAGAACTTTCGAAAAAACTCAGGGTGAGGTTTCAACCCGAAAAGGAGGCAGGTGAACTGTAGATGTTTTTGCCCGACTCTGAACTGCAGGTATTTGTGGAATTCTTCTGCCACAGGCACGTGGAAATAGGCATCTTTTAAGTCGATTGAGATTAGCCAATCACCTGGCTGCACGGCTTGCTTGATGGTAGACAGAGTCTCCATTTTGAATCTTTCGTAGTTTATAAATTTGTTTAGGTAAGTTAGGTCTATCACGATGCACCATGAACCATTTTTCTTCTGCACTAGGAAGAGAGGGGAGTAGACCCCCTGGAACTCTTTCGGGACAGGCACAGCGGCTCCCTGTGCTATCAGTGAATCCACGTAAGACAGTAACACCTGCTTCTTTTCTTCTGACCATGGTAGCAGGGTGGAAATAAATCTGGGGGAGGAGTACTGGTGAAGGACCATGTGTGACCTGTGGGGACCGTCCTGATGGTCCAGTACTCCAAGATTGAGGCCACCCACTCGCCAGCTCACGCCCACTGGACGCCTGGCTTTTAGCGGCCTTTTGGAAGGATGTCTAACCTCTGCTCCAATTCCTTCTGAAATCTCAGCTGGGCCTGTAAGAGCGTGCTTCCCTTGAATGCTCAGTACTGCGTTTTCTGCGCTGGGGCCTTTTCTGACCGAACAGCCTGACTTCCCACCCGTGGCCCGGGCTATGGCACTATCCAGCCTGTTGGAACAATGAGGATCCCTCAAAGGGGATCCTACACCAGGCTTGCTTGGATGCTGGATTCGGTGAGCCAAGGGAGTAACCATAAGGCCCGCTTAGCCATGACCGAGGACAGCATAGTCCGGGCCAACAGGCAGATAAGGTCGCTAGAAGCCCCCCCCCAGGTAGGCCGATGCCATCTTCAAATCCTGAACTGCCGAGCCCCTGGCCAGTTCTTCTGAAACCCCCCTGAGCACAGAGTCCACGTTCTCTGTCCAGGCCTCCATAGCCTTGGACATGGCCGCAAGGGCCAAGGCGGGTTTGCAAGCCATACCAGCTAGCCCGTAAATTTTCTTGAGGTCTTGGTCTATTCTCCTCTTGAGCCTGTCCTTGAAAGATACAGCATCCTCTTAGGGAAGAGTGACATGTTTGGCCAGTCTCATCAGTGCAGCCTCTATGAGGGGAGCGTTTTCCAGATGTTTCACTTCCTCTGCCTTGAAGGGGTATAATCTGGAGGTTTTGCTTGACATAGAAGTCTTCTTATCAATGATATTTGGAAAGGAGCGGGAAACTGGAATGTTCCTTCCCCAAGTGTTTAAAGAACTTCCTTTGCTTACCTGGGGGAGTGGAAGGATCTTCCCACTTAAGGCCCTCCTTGACCGATTTAACTAGGGAGGAAACAACAGCAAAGTCGAAGCCTCTGACAAATTCGTCTCCTTCCAACTCACTGTCTGTAGACTCAGAAGAAGCATCCTAAGGCTGGGATGGGCCCGGATCCTCCTGGGCCTCGTCAGCCAGGGAGCCAGATAGAGTGGTGGACTGGCTCCGCGTGCGGGTTGTACCCCACTCCTTTAGGGATTGCTGCACCACACGCTTAACAAGAGACTCCATCTGTTGGTTTTCAGCCTCTTTTTCCCCAACCGCCTGGGCATAACATGGATCACACAATGATTTGCCCTCCGGGACTCGTGTCCCACGTCCCCAGCAGGCTCTGCGATCAGAGCGGCTGTCATGGCGGTGGGTGCGGTGTCTGGAGGAGGAATGGGAACATCTCCTCTGCTGTTGGGTCCTGGACGGAGAGTCACGTCTGGACCTGGATGATGAGTGGTGATGTTGCGGCCTGGCAAGGTCTCTGTCATCTTGGACCACGATTTGGTGGTCTGATCTGAAAGGGCTGGAGGAAAAAAGGAAAAAGAAGAAAAGCGAAGTCTCGTGTTAACGCATTCTTATTCAACCATGAACAATCTCGGCCCCTCCCCCTCGTCTGCACATACCTTCTGAGTAAAGGGGGCTGGCTGCACTGAGGTGATGACCTGTCCATAGTACCTTGGACGGAACGTCAATCCAAAATAAGGAATCACACAGCCTTGGGCAATGCCCAAATAACTTAGGATAAGCCAAGGAGACAAGCAAGAAGAAATACTTTTTTTTTTGTTTGATTTTTGTGTCTTTCCCTTTAAGACAAGAATAAGATCCCCAGCTGAGGCTTACCCTGTCCTGTGTGATCCTGAGCTCGGAGAAGCTGCCGCTCACTGCCTGCAGGAGTTCCCAAACTGACAGGGGCTGACAGCTATTTAAACTCATAGGTGTCAAGATATAGATGAGTGACAGTTCAAACGGATCCAAACAAATACCCAAGTGAGACTGATCCACAAATATGTGCCACCACCTTATAAAAAACTTGCTTACCAAATGGCAAGCAAAACCAAGCAGACGGCTATAGCCCAGCCAAGGCCTTTACTTGTATAGAAAGATCGTCTGGACAGATATGGATATGGAATGGTTGCCTATATACTCCAAATGCCCCGATGCCGTGGAACTTCTGATGGATCTCAGTATTGTGATCACACGCGCTGCCAGCTGATTCCCGGTTACGTCACGTGAGGACGCGGCTCAGCCAGCAGAGGAGATAGAGCAGTGCCAGCACCCCCACTGCGCATGTGGGAAGATTGTGAAAGGGGGAGCGGGGTACTGATAAAAATCAATACTGCTTTCCCTCCAAAAAATATGTAAAAGCCTGGGTGAAGGGAGCGAACCCATCAGGACTTTACTTTTCAAGTGAGGTTCCACTTTAATTTTTTTCTTTATCTTCTGGAGTTAAGCTTTGTTTTTCATATGCTTGTCTTTCCCTAATCAAGCCCCTGATGAGGCAGTGGTTACTGATCATTCATTGCTTCTCATCGTCAGGTGTTCCACAATAGTTTCATGAGCAAAACAAGGACATCTGCTGCAATTAATGTGAAATGTGCTTTTATTATGTTGTACTGAAGAGTTGAATTATTGACTCAATTTCACATAATAGAAAGTCTGCCAGGCAGAATATTCTAATACTGCAGTGTTAGCACAGCTGCTTGGAGTCCTTGTGCTGGGGACATTCGCTTCCCAGTGAAACAACCTATTTCTCCCAAAGCTACTATCAATGACAAAGAACAAATTTGTCATTCGAGGAATGGAGAATGAGGCTCAGGCCTTCTCGTGGAAATCATAAAAAATAAGCAAAAATATTCCAAGAACATCCAGTCCTGTCCATATACAGTATTAACATGTGCTTGCGTTCTAAAGGGGAAAAAAGACCCAAACTATTTTCATTTGTTTATTTTTAAATGAATGTCTTCTAAGAAATATGCATGAAAGAGATCAGCTTGACGCAAATGATGTTTCAATGTGCAATAATGTTGCAGAAACCTGTATCAATATGTCATTAGAGATAGGCTTCGGGTTCTGGTTGACCATGAGTTCAACCCAAACCTGAGCTGTAGTTCACTGAACGGTCGAACTAGCTGACCATTAAATGACAGCTTCTGGCTGCCCACCATCTTTTTTCAAATTGTATACAAGCTGCAGGGCATAACCGTGACATAATAGACCACATTTGGTCAATGATGTCCACCAACATCACCGGGGGGGTGATGACATTCAGCAGCTGGCTGGGAGCTCTCATTTGTGGCAGTCCAGTGGAAGAGGATTGGTGGCACAAGTTGTCATGTTTAGCGGGGCATCATTCATCACGATTAATAGTGGAACTGCATCACTGGATGGCATGACTGATGTTGGATGGGAACATGATTTTTTAATTTTTTTTTATAAAATATTTTTTTTCATTTTTGTGTAAAGACAGATATCTGGGAACCCCCTTATTTTAAAGGGTACTTCAGAATTTTGGGAGAGCCAATGCCATTTGATTCTTGCATGGGGTGCCACTTTAAAATCCATATCAGACCCCTAACTGTAAAAAGGATATGTGGTTTTTTTGGGGGGGGGGGGCATGCCATTTTTTTTTTCATGGAGTCTATCTTAAAAATCCTCAGCAGACTCGGTGAGCTTGTGTCTGTCCCCTCTTCAAACAATCCAAGTCACATACCCTACAGAAGAAAGAAAATGGCATAGGGCCCCCTTAAAATGAACACCAGACCCTAATTCAGTCATGCAGCCACGATGGCCAGGAAAGGGAAGGGAAGTGAGTGTGTGTGTGCCCCCCCCCCTCCCAAACTCAACAGGCGCTCCGGAAAAGCACCTTGTAAATGTTGATGGGCACAAGGGCCTCTTTCCCAGAACTCCGACTTATTGGATGTGGTGGGCTGCATAAGTGAGGGGGAGCATATTTTCAGAAACTGGAAGCCTCCTTTAAAATAAGCCCCCATATATCTCCCCCCCCCCCCCACATAAATAGGAACATAGTAGTCTTGTGTCATGGTCTGGGGGCATGCTTGGAAGCCAGTACCTATAGCAATGGAAAAGTACACGCAGAAACTAGCAGGAAAAATTTCAGTCTTCACCAGAGCTCCCGGTGGAGATGGTTTTCCCTGCATGCTAGTGCCAGGCCACAGTCATCATTATACCCCCACCAGGAGGTGAGCAAGCCAGGGTCCAGTAAGATGTAGCAGGTACGGATCAAGCAGAAGCATAGTCGTTAAACAAGCCAAAGGTTGGTAACGAGTGGTTATAGGTGGGATCAAGTGGAAGTGTAGTCAAAGAACAAGCCAAAGGTTGGTAATGATTAGTAGTGAAGATATGGATGGCAGTAGGAGCACAAGGAGCAAGATATTGGCTGGAAAAGAGCACCATCTGGCAAACAGAAAGTGCAGAGACCTGGCTTAAATAGTTAATCGGAGGAGCAAATAGTACAAGGTTCACCAGAAACATGATACAAAGTAAGACAGAGATCAGACAGGGAGCTGTCCAGCATCTCAGGTGGCACAGTAGGAAGAGCCACTGCCACATGCGACAGAAGTCCTAGATCCAGATTCTGGCACCTTGTTACTCATTCATTAGAAAAAGTAAATGGTAAATAAAGCACACACATATACATATGTATATAATACCCCATGATGTAAATCCAGCATCAGTTATATTGTCCAATGATGTGGATCCAAACCAAACATGATGAACAATGCCCTGCTGAGACAAAGGAAAAGACCTGTGCTGAGGAACCTCTCCCAAGGACTCTCGCTACAAATGACAGCTCTTTGGCTGGCTGCTGCATGTCAACAAATTGTCCGGAGATGCTATCTGATGTCATTGGCCACATATAGTCATGTCCATAGGTGGCCAAGGACGTCACAGGACCTCTCTGGCTACTTTGTTTGCAAACAGGGCAAGGGAAGGAACGTTCATTTAGCAGCATTTATTTTTTCCAAATGTCACTTTTGCTGTACACATCCTAGTAGTGGGCAACCTCACCTGAAGATTTAAGGTGTAACCCATACAGGTTATTTAAAAAAATTATGTACTTGTTGCCCCTTAAAGTGGATGTAAACCTGAAAAATATTTTTTTAGTCAAGGCTTGCACCTTGTACAGTAATGGATCTCATGTCATCTGTTCCCAGTCTTGCCGCGAAGAGTTAATCTAGCCCTGAGCAGTCTTCTTATCTTTTTTCAGTGAGATAAAAACTGACACACAGGTGTCCTTTTATGAAACTGAGACCAGTGGCGATCCCGAGTCTCACTGCTGATCTCAGGTCATTACCAGTTTATGAAACTGAGATAATCAGCGGAGAACATGTTCTCCGCTGATTATCTCAGCACAGTGAGAATCTGTAACTGACTGTCACAGAAACAGCCAGTTTATGAAGGTGCGATCTCAGCACCTCACTGGCGATCTGTGACAGAATTCTCACTTTCTGATTCACCATTTCAGAAGTGGAGAATCAGAGTGAGAAGCGTGAAACTGGCTGAGTAATCTGGAGAAAGCAAGAAGTCTTTTGACTGCTTTCTTTCACCAAACAGTCATAGTATATCTTCCCCACCATTACACACCCCAAAACCAGCAGGATAGGAATTTATAGTGTGTGTATGTATATATATATATAATATAAATCTGCATATATAGATATATCTATATCTATATCTATATATATATATATATATATATATATATATATATATATATATATATATATATATATATTTAGATAGATAGATAGATAGATAGATAGATAGATAGATAGATAGATAGATAGATAGATAGATAGATAGATAGATAGATAGAGATAGATATCTCTCTCTATATCTATATATATATATATATATATATATATATATATATATCTATATATATAGATAGATAGATATTTATTGATATATATAGACTATATCTATATATATAGATACATCCATATATATCTATATATCTATATATAGATAGATATATATCTATCTATATATAGATATATATATATATATTTTTTTTAGATGTTCACGTCTCTGGCTGGGTTCACACTTGTGCGATGCGTGAACCAGCGTGATTTCTGTGCGGGTTTTCACATCGCACCTACATTGACATCTGCGCACCACTGCGGGTGTTAATGTAAAGTTAATGACACCCCCAGATCAGTGGCGTCTCCAGCTTTCATATTTAGGGGGGGCACATGGGGGGACAGGGAAAGTAGGGGGGCAACTATAAAATGCATATATATATATATATATATATATATATATATATATATATATATATATATATATATATATATATATATATATATATATATATATATATATATATATATATATCTGTCTATCTCTATAGATATATATCTATAGATATATACTGTATCTATAGATATATATATATATATATATATATATATATCTATAGATATAAATCTATAGATATATATAGATATATAAATATATACTGGGGCCCTTTACTACGACCCCACAACGGCCCTTTCACATGTTCTGCAGTGAGCTCCCTTCCTACTGCATTGGGGTCCCCCAGGGTGGCAGAAAACAAGAGATATATGTCACCAGCATACCAAGAAAATATAAGGATCCAAAGCAGTGGGAGAACTACCAGGGTTGCAAAGGTTGTCTTGCCTCCGGGCTCTGGTGTTCTGCCACTGTGGGGTTTCCCAGCTTCCTCTTGCTGTCCTGCCCCTGCTATTGACTGCTCTGGTCTGGCATCTCTTGGAATTTACAGGTTGGTTCTCCTGTCCTAAGGATGGGAGAAATCAGTCTGTTTTTTCAGTAACTGAGAGTCCTGGTGGAGTCCTTCCTGCAACTCGCTCTTCTCCCTGCCAATGAGAATGCAGGGGAAGGAGCAGATTGGGCGGCCATGGTTGTGTGAGCGCTCGCATTATGCGGTGTCAGCAAGCAGAGGGAGGGGGGAGGAATCACCCGCAGGAGCTGACTGGGGACTCTCTCCCTCTTAGACATTGATTTTTTGTATAAAAAAAAAAAAAAATGTTTTTTCTTTTTTTATTGGGGGGGGGGGGGCACATGGTGGGGCACAGCATAATGTTGGGGGGGTTCAGGGCCCCCTCTGGCCCCCCCCCCTAGGGACGCCATTGCCCCAGATCATTTCACAGATCGCAGTGCGAACTATGTAATGGTGCAGGAATCGGATCGCATGGGTGTTCACACCCATGCGATCCGATTCCAGTGCGGACCAAATAAAGGGTCCTGTACCATTTTGGTGCAAATGCAATATGATTTAGGGCCAGTTCCCACTGCTGCGGTGTCCGAGATCGGATGTGATTCGCACCACACTGCAGTGCAAAATCACATCCGATCTCTGTGCAATGCGATTTCAGCCATACAGATAGTATTGCTGAATTTGCATTGCACTCAGACCAAACTCATACAGGACCCTTTTTTTGGTCCACAGCAGAATCGGATCGCATGGGTGTTCACACCCATGCGATTCAATTACTGTCCGAGTTTGCAGATCGCACTGCGATATGCGAACTGATTTGGGGGTGTTGTTAACTTTTAGGCCCAGTTCACACTTGTGCAATGCCGGACATCGCACAGGCATCGCATGTAATTCACAGCACACTGCCATTCACATTACATGCGATGTCTGTGCGGTGCGATATTAGCCGTACAGATAGTATGGCTGACATCGCACCACATTCGATGCAAACACGCACAGGACCCTTTTTTCTGTTCGGACCAGAATCGGATCGCATGTGTGTTCAACTGTCAGTTCGCAGTGCGATATGCAAGCTGATCTGGGGGTGTCGTTAACAATGTATTGACACTCCCCAGCGATTCGCATATGGCAGTGTGAACTGACATGCGAGTCGGTGCGATGCGGGAACCCGCAGTGGATTCGCAGTGTTCTCGCATTGCACCAGTTTATCAATTTTTATGTTTATCAATTATGAAATATATTTTATTTTAATTTATTAATAAATATTTATATTTGTATACTTTATTAAAATTATTTTTTTAATGATTATAAATGTATTTTGCATTTATATGAATGGTGTATAGCTGCATTACATATGTGCATTACATTCATTTACTATACACCATTCACATTTAAATAGGCACATGTATGATCTTTAAATATTGATAAAAACAATGTTTTTTTTTTATAATTAGGTTAACGTATATTGTGTAGGGGGAATTTAACTTTATTATTTTATTATTATGTTGGGGAATAATGTGTGCTGATTCGTGTTACACTTTTGTATTTTATGGTTCCTCATACTGTAATCCCGCTACATCACACAAGATTACAGTGAGAGGAGCCATTCTCAGGAGATCCTGGCGTTTGTAGATCGCTCCTCAACTCAACATGAGAAGCGATCTACACACTTTTATAAACAGGCACTCAGAGGAGAGCGATCTCCTTTGAGAATGCCTGAGAACTGAATTGTGGTATTTTACCGCAGTTTCATAAAAGGACACCATAGAGAAATAGGAGGCAGTTCTTCCCCCTTGCTGTGAGTGACAGGTGATTTACATATCTCATGCAGGAGACTGAGAGAGGCATTCTGTGTACTTCAGATCCCCTCCTCCTTTCTTCTCCAGCTCTCCCAGGATTGGCTGCTCCCCACCTCAGCATGATTGTGCATGCTGAAGTCATGTGGTGACTTTTCTGGGTTTTGACTGGATGTTAGTGATCATAGTAGAAAATGCATGTTGACAAGGGGAGTGTACTGACATCACGACTCCACCCACCGTGCTCCAGACAACAGACCCACCCACAGAATCTGCAGTTTTTTGGGTCTCATAACAAACAGAGGGGAGACATTTGACAGGTAAGGATACATGCAGGAGGCATGTATATTCTTATAGATAACCACTATGGCAGTAGTTTAGAAAGGATGAGAGTGGATTTACATCCACTTTAAGCTTTATTAACCACTTGCGCCCGCCATATAGCAGAATGACGGCAGCAAAGTGGTTTCAATAACCTGACTGGGCGTCATATGACGTCCTCAGAATATTAAGCCGCTGCGCGCTCCCGGGGGCGCGCAACGCGGTGATCGTTGTTGTGGCGTATCAATCTGACACACCGCAACTCCGATCCAGGTAAAGAGTCTCTGACGGAGGCTCTTTACCACGTGATCAGCCGTGTCCAATCATGGCTGATCACGATGTAAATAGGAAGAGCTGGTGATCAGCTTTTCCTCACTCGCATCTGACAGATGCGAGTAGAGGAGAGCCGATCGGCTGCTTTCCTGACGGGGGGGTCTGTGCTGATTTTTTATCAGCACAGCCCCCCCTCGGATCCCGCCCAGGACCACCATCATGCCGCCCAGGACCACCAGGATGGCCATCCACACTGGACCACCAGGTATGCCCCCCCTGGACCCCCAGGGAAATGCTAATCTGTGCCCAGGCAGCTCACAATCAGTGCCCACTCACAATGCCTACCACTGCCAGTTACACCAGGGATGCCTATCAGTGCCTCATATCAGTGCTGCGTATCAGTGCCCATCAGTGCCACGTATCAATGCCCATCAGTGCCCAGCAGTGCCGCCTATCAGTGCCCAGCAGTGCCGTCTATCAGTGCCCAGCAGTGCCGCCTATCAGTGCCACCCATAAGTACCCATCTTTGCAGCCTTTCAGTGCCCATCAGTGTCGCCCATCAGTGCCCACCAGTGCCACCCATGAGTGCCCATCAGTGCCGCCTATCAATGCCCATCAGTGCTGCATATCAGTGCCACCTATCAGTGCTGCCTACCAGTGCCCATCAGTGCCACATATCAGTGACCATCGTCAGTGCCCGTCAGTACCCGCTCATTGGTGCCACCTCATTGGTGCCGCCTCATCAGTGCCGAAAGTGCTGAAATGGTTAAATAAGCAGCTCCCTGCTGAACTATATTTAAAAAAATGTTTTGCATTCGTACATGCCCTGTTACCTATTTCATTTCATTCAGGTCCTATAGACTACAATAATTAGGTTTGGGTGTCATGGTTGAGATCTGAGACTTTTTTCAAGCATTCAGCCAAGTCCAGAGATCAGAATTTAGCTTGGTTCACTCATCATCATCATCACTATTCATAATGACTCATGGGAAAGGGGGACATAGAGGGTGGGACTTTATATGAACCACAAGGAAGCGAGAGGATAGTGAGGTGGAACAAACGGTTCCCTGTCCATACAGGTAATCCAGCATGATTCAATTTCACAATCAGTCATTTTGTTTGTCACTCTCACTTTGCTTTCAGTGGGTCCTCCTCCTCAAAGGTCCACTTCTATGTGCACATTTCATGGGTTCCTTGCCACTGAACTTCACCACCACCTCCACCTTGGTTTCTCATTATTTCTGTCAGCCTAGCTGCCGGTCTTACTTCATCACTAATTTCCTTCACTGGCACAGGGTCTCCCCCCCTCCCTCCCCCCCATCACCTTTTCAGTCAAAATTGGTATTCTTTCACATCTACTTTCACTTTATACAGTGATTCCTCGGGGGTTCCATCCCCGCCCTGTTTCGCGACCCATATGGGATGCCCCCTGTAGGCCGTCTGCTACAGCTCCTGGTTGGAGGCTTTGTTGGATGCTTTGGCACCTCGCTGCCGCACCTTAGCTGGCGGATCTCAATTAGTAAGTTTGCACCCACGTGTTGAGGGTGGTGTTATTTCACCCCTAATTATGGTTATAATGATTACTGATCTGTTTTATTAATTCTACCCTAGATTACCACGTGCATGGGGGGCTACCCCAAAGCACCCTCCCCATGTTGAGGGCATGTGGCCTGGTACGATTCAGGAGGGGGTGCTCTCTCGTCCCCCCCTCTTTTCCTGCAGCCTGACAGGTTGCGTGCTCGCATAAGGGTCTGGTATGGATTTTTGGGGGGACTCCCACGCCATTTTTGTTAAATATTGGCGCGGGGTTCCCCTTAATATCTATACAAGACCTGAAGGGCCTGGTATGGAATTTGGGGGGACCCCCACGCAAATTTTTTTTTTAAATCTTGGTTCAGGGTTCCCCTTAATATTCATACCAGACCCAAAGGGACTGTTAATGGACTGGGGTGATCCCATAGCGTTTTTTCAATGACTTCTTTTATCCGTATTGCCGGGACCGACAATTCATTATAGCCGCAAGTTTTAAATTACTTTTTTCCTTTAGAAATGTCATTTTGCTGTTGGACTGTTCTAAACACGGGAAACATGTGCCCCTTTACAGGCATACTATAGACACACCCCCCAGGTACGAAATTTAAAGGAATATTTAACTTTTATTAATTCACTTTAAGCATTATTAAAATCACTGCTCCCGAAAAAACTGCCATTTTTAAAACTTTTTTTTGCATTGATACATGTTCCCTGGGGCAGGAACGGGGACCCCAAACACTTTTTATGACAATAACTTGCATATAATCCTTTAAAATTAGCACTTTTGATTATTCATGTTCGTGTCCCATAGACTTTAACGGGTTCACGTGTTCAAACAAATTTTTTGCCTGTTCGCATGTTCTGCTCCGAACCGGGGGGTGTTCGGCTCATCCCTACTCTTTAGTAGTAGCAGTTAATCTTCTCTAGATAGGTCTCTAGAGTAGAAAGTGTGACAGTACAGCTTCAGGGGCATCTCACACTAGAAACAGCCCTGAACCAGCAATCTGGATCAATCTCTCTCAGCTAGCCCACCCCAAAAATTTGTTTGGCTCAGGGCCAAGCCTGAGCTGTGAATCTGGGTCAGGGCTTAGTGACTCACGGCTGGATGACTCATCCTAACAGCTTCTCTAGTGCTTTCCCTTGTTCTCTTGGACATTGAATAAGGTTCTAGACATAGTGGGTGGAGGTTAGGAGGAGTTGCTTGGAATATTTATGAGGACCTCTGCCAATCCCCAGTAAAGGGCTGGCAGGGGGGCAGACCACCTCGTAAATAGGCCTGAGTCATGCCAGCAGGGGGTGGTTGGGTGGAAGATGGAGATGGAGTGCTAAGATGGCTATCGTGGCCCTTGAGGGTGCCCTCTAGTCTGGGGGGGGGGTGCTCAGGTTTGGGGCCTGGGTGCTGGAAGGATCCTGCAAAAGCACACGGAGAGAGCCCTTCCTGGAGGCATGGGATCAAGGGGGGAGGACAGCAGGGGCAGGTCAGCACGTCTGGGAAATCTCCTGAGAGTCAGCTTAGTGGGCTGGTGAGTGTCAGTCTGGAAGACTGTGGGGAGAAGTTAGCCTGGAGGGCTAGCAAAAGGGGCAGCTGCAGCCAGGCAGGTTGGCAGTGCCTGAAGAGGTGGTGCTGGGATCAGTAGCCACAGGAGTGATGCAAGCTGGACACTGAAGTGCTGCTTCACAATGAGGGTGCTTCGGGTTCCTGCCAGTAATGGGCCATTGCTTTAAATCTGACTGAGAGCCTGTCAGATTTCTACAGTGATCCAGCTGGGTTCAGCAAGCGAGTGCTGGAGGAAGAAGTGGAGCTGTATATAGAGACTATATAATGGAAGAGTTGTCCCTGAAGTTGTTGTTGAAGTCAATGGGCATCCCATAACCTCCCATCCCTATCCAAGTTGCTAAACCTCAATAAACCCAACAAAAATCTAAGTCATGGACTGTTCTTTGTCTTAAGTGCGCCTGTGAAGATTTGGTGTGCCAGGCTGTGCAGGGTGGGGGGATCCCAGTTTACTTACGGCTCCTTAGGGGGTGCGCTACAACTGCAATAATAACTAAAAACTAAGCTTATTAAAAATACAGTATTACATTATTTACACTCAAAACCAATTGAAATAGACCCTGCTAGGAGAGAAATATGATAGCTACCATTGGTAACTTGTTCTTGAAGGTGCAAGGTCCAGGGCTGCCATCCTCATTCAAGCAATGACAAAGCTTTCCGATGTCACCTTTCACATTTCTACCCAAGCAGAGGACCACTTAAAATTTTTGTTATGTGCTACTTTGTTGTAATCTAGTGCATGTGTCTTTTCTCTTGCTCCTTGTACCTTGAAGACCAGCAAACATATGTCTTCCCATATAGTGCGGGTTTCAGAGGCTGCCGATTAGGAGAACATGTGGCAATGCTCATCAATACATTCCTGAAGCGCTTTGATCTAGAATGTTTTTCTTAATGAGGTTTATCATTGCCCATTGTGAGTGGAGCGATGAAGTCATGAAACCTTAGTGGCATTGCCTGTAATCACATGTCACCCACTATAAACTCTACTTTATTAATGCTTGCCCATCGAGATTCCATCCTAATTAGGCATTCTGTAACGGGAGTCTTTTTTTTCTTTTTTAAACATGAGTAAAAGTTTCCATGGAGTGAATATTTTTCAGCTGCTATCTGCAGCCTGTGATTGTGAGGAGGTGATATGGTATGTTGTGAGACCCGGTCATCCCGCTGTGCGTTGCCATAACAGTCCGACATCTGCAAGGACGCTGCGTTGCAAGGAATGGATTAGACTTATCTTACAGGAGAGTGTTCCTTAGGGGGTTTGGTGGGCCGGTGTCTGGTATTTGTACAAAAAAGTGTTTGATGTGGCCATTATCAAAATTATAAGATTACGTGGGGCACCAAACTGAATAGGAATACTGCGCATTGCTCATATTTAGAAAATGTAGTGCTAGTAATGTATGTGCTGTGCACTTTTTTTTACAATTTAGAGCAAACCAATGGGACAAGGGTTGTAAAAATAGAAAGGTGCCTCTGCGGTGCCCTTGTCCCCCTGTAGAGTGTACAATGACCCCCAAAACCACTCTGTTGTGCATTAGCGAACAGTTATCAGGGTTTTCCAGCTCTGGTCTGAACTTTCCCACTGCTTGCAACTAACAACACCTAGTAAACATGATACATGACCTGGCTGGTTTAAACTGGACCTCTTGTAAATGTTGTTAATGAGGTTCTCAAAAGTGAGCTATGTAGGCACCTGAAGCTGCCTAGTAGAGAAGAAAAACCTATCCCCTGCCAGCATGCAGGGACAGGCTTTATTACTAAGGTGATAGCTGCTTTAGAAAACAAAACAGTAGACCAGCCATCACTAAACGGTGGACCAAAGTCCATACCCGGACTGAGTGATTGTCTTATCTAGATTGCCAGCCAGCCAGTTCCCAGCACATTCTCCTCCTCCATCTGCAGTCATTGACCAAGACCGCTTGCCATTGTAACAACCAATGACATCATGTGCTTTATGGCTCGCCTTTGCCTGCCTGAAACTAAAAAGGTACAGGGGCACTGAAATGGTGACACTTGACATAAGGGGTCACTGTGATGCTAACATCTGACACAAGGGGGCACTGTGATATGAACACCTGATGTAATGGGGCACTGTTACAGCAACATATGATGTAATAGTTCATACAAAATATTCCAGCGCAAATGGGTCTAACTATTGCTGCTAGCACAAAACAAAACAGTATTCACACTAACACCTGTGTATAAAGTAAAATTAAATAAAAAACTGTGCCTGCGCAACATGAATTACCGATCTTTATCTGTGCAATCCTTAAAGCAGGGTTCCACCCAAATTTTTAACAATATCTGTATGTATTCTCTTCCTTGCCTAGATGCTGACATGCCGTTTAAAAAAATTTAAATCGCCGTAATTACCTTTTATTTTTCTATTCTTCTTTGCACTTCCTGGTTCTCCTCCCGTGGGAGTAGGCGTGTTTCTAGCCTCTCCCAGACTCCTGGGAGCTAGTCTCAGGCTTCCCAGGATGCCACTGAGCATGTGCGGGAACGAGCGGTGAATGCTGGGAGCACAGCATTCACCGCATCCAGGAAATAAATGCTTGTGGGCTTCAAATGCCCACAATGACGATGGAAACCGCCTGCAGTGAATAATATAAGCTATTCTTTCCGACGAAATCTGACACAGGCGGATATATTACACACAATATGTGAGTATGTAATGCTGAGAAGAAAAGTTTGTGAATGAACTAAAAAAAAAAAAAAAAAAAAAAAACGATAGATAGGTGGACCCCCCGCTTTAAACATGTCAAATCTCAAATATACAATAAAGTGCAATACGTGCAGATCAAAACAAATATGTTCAATCCTTGCATGCGCAGATCTCATATATTCAATATAGTGAACTGCGTGCAAATCAAAACAAATGTGTTGATCCATACAAATATACGAATACTTATTTTTATGATCAGAAAGTAAAGAAAATTGTGTATGTTCTTCATAAAGTAAACATATATATTTTCTTCCAATAAATAAACTAAAAAAATAGAAAAAATAAAAAATATACTGTATAATGAAAAATTAAAAAAACGATTCAATGTCCTGTGTGGGAGGAGGAGCAGGTGACGTCACACCGCAACCGGAAGTGGAGGGCCATTTTGTTGGAGATATACAGAGGTCCACAGGCTGCATCCATAAGGATATACACAGGCAATTTTTTATTATCATTATGTGAGTGAATTTTTTAACATTTAACAAAAATAAAGTCAGATATGCAGTGAGCACTATAAGTATTATTTTCTTTTATGTCCTTCATGGGAGAATATACTAAGAAGACCCCGGATGGCAACAGATTACCCACACTGACCAGGAGGGAAGTACGCAGAGGAATATAGTTACCCCTTGATAAATGGGAAAAGCGTGAATGACCTGATATATATTAGGTCCATTTTGAGAGCGGTATATCACTGGTGGTGGGATAGGAGCACTACAAATACAAAAAACCCTAGAGTATTCATGGGTGGGAAAAGACTATATATATATATATATATATATATATATATGAATATATATATATACATACACACCCCTCACAATTTTGTAAATATTTTATTATATCTTTTCATGTGACAACATTGAAGAAATTACACTTTGCTACAATGTAAAGTAGTGACTGTACAGCTTGTATAACAGTGTAAATTTGCTGTCCCCTCAAAATAACTCAACACACAGCCATTATTGTTTAAACAACTGGCAACAAAAGTGAGAACATCCCTAAGTGAAAATGTCCAAATTGGGCCCAAAGTGTCAATATTTTGTGTGGCCACCATTATTTTCCAGCACTGCCTTAACCCTCCTGGGCATGGAGTTCACCAGAGCTTCATAGGTTGCCACTGGAGTCCTCTTCCACTCCTCCGTGACTCCATCACGGAGTGGTGCATGTTGGAGACCTTGCGCTCCTCCATCTTCCATTTGAGGATGCCTCACACAGTGGACACTGTGATGGGGGTCTATTTTTAGACATACAATATACTGTTTCTGAGTCATAGCACCACAAACATGAGATTTGGACCTCTACTGGAGGAACATTTTACTAACCTGACCTCCTTAAATCTTAAATTAATACTGCTGCTGTATATATTGCACACCTTTGTTTTGATTCAGTTAGTTCAGCCTTTTTCAACCAGGGTGCCTTCAGGTTTCTGCAGGGGTGCCTTAGCAAAATGCCTAAAAATTGCCCAAAAATTTTATACGAGCCATTGGGTGTATGAATCCTGCCTTTATGTTACATAAAGTCACAGGTTTTCATTGTGCACCAATACAACCTTCCAGCCACCAGCATCCTAACAACCAATGACATCATTGGTTGATAAGGGGGACGTTGGGAACCAGCACAACATCCTTGTTTGTTCCTCCCCTGCCCCTTTGTCAGCACTAGGGTCACAGTGAGGGAGAAAAACTTGAGGAAGAAAAGAAACAGTAGAATACTAGACAGTATCAGTTTGCAAAGGTGGAGGAATAAATCACCTGAAATGTTGGGTGTCTTACGTGTGTCTGGATGTCCAATGACAAAACAGCTCTATGTCCCCCATTATCTGCAAGGAGTTGTAAGTTTAGAAATAGACTTCACAGATTTGTGGCTGCGGATCAAGAAGGAATGAATCCCAATTAATCGGTGTGTATCAGAGTGCTCCTGACCCTGCTCAATCTATTGGCCAATACTCTAGCTAAAATGTTTACATATGAATTGATGAGAGAAATAGGGCAATAAGAATCCAGAAAAGGGGGGTCCTTACCTTCCTCAGGCAACACTATTATAATTGCTTCGTTCGGGAGTATGGCTAACTTGAATGCTTCATTGAGCACATCCAGGAGCTCAGGTAGCAGGATGTGACCGTAAGACGTCTACAACCCCAATTCCAAAAAAGTTGCTAAGCTGTGTGAAATTACAAAAAAAGAAAGAAAGAAATGGACAGAAATTTAGACAACTTTCAAAGCACCTCACCATTATACTTAGGTGAGATATAAACATTAGCCACTATGCAGCGGACATGCTTCAATACACATAAGAGAAAGATATACCTGTTCTGTGGTCCACTATGGCCTGATTGCTGGAAAAGTGTACCTAGATGATATCATGATACTAGCCCCTCTAGTATAAGTAGAAAATGTGGAGTGGTATTGATTAGGCTCATCCCTGTGCCTAAGCAGGCCTATATGTGCCTCAGTTAGGTGCATTTCCTGCAAATAGACAAACAGCAAGCCATATTGCAATAAGGTTTGCAACAAAGCATATCTTTTATTGGGACCTTTCAAACCATGAATGCTTACTTATAGTTGTAACATACTAATAAATGCATAATATCAGTTCAATAAAGGGTGGTAGCCCCTACCAAGGAGAAAACAAGGTAAGTTGGGAAATATGGACCTTAATGCCCAGCCACCACACGTATGCATCCATGGCAGCCTCCTGAACTCTGACTGAGTTGTTTCTGACAGCTACTGAGCACAGTTTGTAATCCAGGGCCAGCGGAATGGGCTCCCCATCATCTGACCGATGTGAGAGCCAGTCACAGCGATCATGTAGTAGGGAATCTGGTCATCCTCTCACCATTAAAGTGCAATTAAAGGGCCACTGGGAGATGGTGGGAAAGGGTTATTGATACATTAATGAATACAGAGCTGAAGTTCTTTGTGTTTTTTTTTTATTTGCCCAGATTTCAACTTGATAGGCCCACTCCAGCCAAATAGTTTCTGTCAGGTTTTTATTGCTTTCTGTGACCAAGGTGGGGAGATTTCCGCTCACCTCCTGCTGCAGTGTCACTGGAACAGGACATGACAGAGAATATTTGCAATGCTGTCACAGACACAATGGGGGAGATTTAATGGGGGAGAGTAAGAAGAAGTTAGAAGCCAATTGATTTCTATGCACAGCTAAACCTGATTCTGTGTGCACCAGGTTTAGTAAATCTCCCCCTATGACTAATGGACAAAAACCTCAAAAGACCAGACTCCAATCAATCTATTCATTGTAAAATTGAGAAAAAGGGATAAGGGGTGTATTTTTTTAATGCTTATTTTTGTAAACTATCCAGCTTTTAGCACTTGTATCAAAATTGTTTGGGTAAAGAGTTATATTTTATATCAGGCCAAGAGGGGGCCATTGGGAATGGTCTGCCCATTCAAAACGAATATTGTATTTATAAGTAGTTGTTGATTTCGGGATGAACCATCCAATGATTACTTAAAGCATCATGACATGTCAGTGTGACCAACATGCAGAAATTATTTGCTTTGCCTCCCTACAAAATGCCTGCCCTATTGGGCAAATGTTCCTGCTCATTTTGTAAAGCAGAGAATAGCACGAACAGAAGATGCTAGCGCTAGCTGCGGTGGCAGATCGAAATGCAGATTGGGTATGTTTTCTAATATGCTTGTTTGATTGTCCACCTCAGACAGTGGCCTCCCTAAAACATTGGCACCCAAAATGGAAAACTGTCATTTAGTGTCCATGGCTTCCCTTCCTCCTGTTATAACAACAAAGGTCTAAATTTCCCTGCTGCACTTTCCATATAGTAAAGTAAATTAAAATGCCAACACAGACATAAGACCCCCTCACACTGACATTGGCACTCAGGCTTATGAATCTTGCCACTAAAAGAAGTATAAGAAAAAGAAGCTGGAGGGTGCTTCAGGAACCACCCAAACATAAAGTATCAATTTGTTTGGAATGGCTGCTTAAGCCAACTGTTCTCAGTGAAACAAGCAAAAACAGTGTCGTAATATGAATGAGATAGGGAAGATTTACAAGCCACATTTACAACTGGCATCAAAGCCTCAGACTTATTTTCTCAGTACAAACACTGAAATCAGTTTTTTGCACATGCTCTACCAGTTCCTCTCCCATGTTGGGGGCTACTGTAGTACCACTGTATCTCAATATTTGTTCTGGAAGCAGGACGGGCTTGTTATCTGTCGTACTTTCAAAGACCAGACATATTTGTGCCCTCTTGGTGCCAGAGCTGACATACAGCTTGTCAACTCATGAAAGCGTGGATGACAATGGAGAAGTAGAGGAGTCCCCCTTTGGGTAAACATGGTTTTGTCAGGAGGACATTTCATGCTGCCCTACTAAGGCTGTCCTACTTGGAACGTGCTTGGTAGTGATTGGGCTGCACAATAGTTTGTTTTGGGCATGCAACCTGGGAGTCATATTCATATGCAATTATTTCCTACTGTGGGCATTGGCAGAGTTTACTCTGCAGTGAATGTGTCTTGTTAGAGGAAAAATCTTTTTGGCACAAAAGCTAAAGTCTCCCACAGTGAACATTATGCAGAAGCAGTCAATGAGTTACTCCTAAGCCAACCACAGACAGGTAAGTTGTCTTTCGACATTAAGAACCCAGCCTTCAGACTTCTTGAGGGGAGGGTTTTCAGGACCCAAAACACGTAAGAAGAAAAGTTTGCCCCTCCTCCCCACCAAATTTTGTAACACTTACCACTAACCTCACTCACACCTTTAAAGCCTAGCCATTTCTGGTCTTTTTGTTTTTGTTTTGTATAGACTGGGTAAGAGTTAAAACTTCCATCAGGTTTATACTGTCTGTGTCACCACTGCGAAAGCCTCCCCCCACTTCCTGTCACATGACACATCTGAAAATGAGGGTGAATTTGTAAAGCAGGGACACATACAGCAATAAAAAAAAAGCTGATAAGCTTTCCCTACGCTATCCAAAGCAGAAAAAAAGTTAATAATGAAGTTCTACTACTTTAGACTTCCTCTTTAAGAGCTTCAGGAAGTGATACTGGGAACACTAGGCCTGCATTTTTAAAATGCTAATATTTGGGGCCGTCTAGGATGATACTGGCAACCATAGGCAACTGACTCTAGCAGTGCAGCCATCTGAATGGGATGACTATTGGGATAAAAATGAACACCACTTTTTGAAATAGGATTACTTACCTACTGACTCTGCACTAGGTACCAGACCCCTCCCATGTCTTGATCTCCCATTGATTTCATATTCAATTGTTCACCAGTATCTTTACCAACATATAACATTTTCATATGTTTTGTATATCTAAAAATACTGGTAAAGTTTGGCAGTATGTAAGTACAAAAAAATAAAATAAAATTGAATTGTGGAAAAAACAAATTAACACCACTGAGCTAGAGAGGAGCCCCCCCCCCCCTCCATCACCCCCCACCCCTCTTGGGAATTTGAATTGCAATATTTTTCTGTTGGACTAGAAAAAAAAAAAACGATTTACATTTTTGGCTAGAGTTCCCCAAAACCACGGATTCTGATGGACAAAAATAAGTCAAGAGAACAAGGTTTTAGTGTAACAGGGTAGACCTGAATTCCTGGCATACCTGAAATGGTTTCTGGCAGCAGGAAAAATCCAGAAGCTGGTGTAGCCCTTAAGTACACATCAAACGTTGACTTCCAGGCTGCTGCAGAGACGGAGCAAGAAAATGAAGCTTTATTTCCGAGGAGCTTTGATGCACAGGAAGAAAAATAACCATTTCTCGGCAGCTTGTACCAAACCGTCTCCTTTGGGTTCACAAGGCCTAAAATATATTAGAATGTTCTGAGGCGGTCAGAATGTTGATGTACAGCATGTATATTTATGTACGTGTGGAATGTCCAATTCCTAGGTCTTACATATGTCTATTTGCAAGCAAGGAAGCCGCGGTGCTGGAAGCTAACTGCCTCAGCGTTAATAAGTTCCGAAGTTGGTTTTAATGATCTTTAGCGGTGATGTCACCTCTACAGATCAGTTAAAGGGCAGATAAATTCTACCAATAAAATGAAGATCAAAGTTTATTTTAGGCATAAAGAAAAAAGCCTATGATTTTAAAAAATGTACAGAGGAATCCTAACTGCCCTTTTTTTCAAATGACAACACAAAAATAGAAACAATCTTTTCCTAAGAACTCTCATTTTTTCACAATGAAAACCAGTCAGGAAGCTGTACATGGAGGGTTTGCTCACCTGTAAAGCAGTTCTGTGTAACAGAGGTTCCATCATGCTTCAGTGCTTTTCGAGTTGTACAGGTTGAACAATACTCCTGAGCATTTCCTGGGTCCGGTACAGGACAGCATATTGTGAGAAAAAATGTTCACAGCTTGACTTTAGTTTAATCTTTCCCATGCAGTGGAGAGTTTGTCAGTCATAGTAGCAAACCACGTATCTATTCTTTTCACCCATAACTTATCTGCTATAGACAAGGGAAGAAATATTGGAGGAAGCTCTTTTTGTGAGCACATAGGCTTTAGGCCTTTAAGCCAAGACCCGCAATCTATGATTCTGGACTGTCAAACACAACCAGGCAGCAGCACAGGTACCTACTAGGATGTGCAGCAAGCAGTAACTGCAATGTCCACCATCAAGAAGCTTATACCTAGCTCTCCAGGACACTCCTTAGCACAGTAGCCCTGTCCCAGGATACTCCATACAGAAAGCCATCTTCCTGCTCCATTTTTTCTGGATATACCCTCCATCAAAGCAGCGTGCTTTCCATAGGCCTAGGCTCAGGCCCTCTGTTAAAAAAAGACCCTCCCAGGCAGCAGGCTTGGGGACAAAAGATCTCCAACACTGCCTCCTCTCCAGTCCACAACCCAAGATGCAAAAGATCCTTCTCCAAGGTCACCCCAAAGATTTATATCCTTCCACTATATGCATCACTGGCAATAAACCCCCTTGTATTTTGTTAGAAAAGAATAAGTAACTCAGTAATATTGCTCCTTCTTGCTCAATTTGTAAGGGACACTCCATAACAACAAGCAGAAGCAAACAGGTTGAACCTAGGGGAACCCACTAAATCTGAACTATGGACTCTCCAGTCTAAAGTGGTATTAAACCCCCCAAACATTTTTATTACATTGCTGCTCACCAATTCTTTGTTGTAATGGCTGCATTAGTTGCTTTTTTAGGCCCTTTTCCCTTTATTTTCAGCTGGTGGTTCTGCCAGAAAGTCTAATATTCTCCAACTTCCTTTAACCATCTCAGGATTTCCCCCCTTCCCGACCAGAGCACTTTGTGCGATACAGCACTGCGTCGCTTTAACTGACAATTGCGTGGTCTTGCGATGTTGCACACAAACAAAATTGACGTCCTTTTTTCCCCACAAACAGAGCTTTCTTTTGGTAATATTTGATCACCTCTGTGGTTTTTATTTTTTGCGCTATAAACAAAAAAAGAGCGACAATTGTGAGAAAAAAAGCAATTTTTTTTTACTTTTTGCTATAATAAATATCCCCCAAAAATATATTAAAAAAACCAAATTTCTTTCTCAGTTTAGGCCGATATGTATTCTTCTACATATTTTTGGTTAAAAAAAAAGCGTATATTGATTGGTTTGCACAAAAGTTATAGCGTCTACAAAATAGGGGATAGATTTATGACATTTTAATTATAATTTTTTTTTATTAGTAATGGTGGCGATCTGCGATTTTTATCATGACTGCGACATTATGGCAGACACATCTGACACTTTTGAAACTATTTTGGGACTATTGTCATTTATACAGCGATCAGTGCTATAAAAATGCACTGATTACTGTGTAAATGACACTGGCAGGGAAGGGGTTAAACGCTAGGGGGCGATCAAGGTTAAGTGTGTCCTAGGGAGTGATTCTAACTGTAGGGGATTGTCTCACTAGAACATGGCAGAGATCACTGCGCCCGATGACAGGGAGTAGTAGATCTCTGTCATGTTGCTAGGCAGAACAGGGAAATGCCTTGTGTATATAGGCATCTCCCCGTTCTGCCGCTCCATGACACGATCACAGGCCCCCGGCGGACATTGAGTCCGCAGGACCCGCGGGCACGGTCACGGAGTACACAGCGGGCACGCGCCCACAATGCCGCGGTTTAGAGGGGACGTACCTGTACTCCCATTTGCTCAGCCATGCCATTGTGCCAAAATACAGTAGATCTCTGTCATGTTGCTAGACAGAACAGGGAAATGCCTTGTGTACATAGGCATCTCCCCGTTCTGCCGCTCCATGACACGATCACAGGCCCCCGGCGGACATCGAGTCCGCAGGACCCGCGGGCACGGTCACGGAGTACACAGCGGGCGCGCGCCCACAATGCCGCGGTTTAGAGGGGACGTACCTGTACGCCCATTTGCTTCAGGCTCTAATCATGTGCTTAAAAAGAAAAACACCATTGGAATCCATGCGTCCCGTGCCCCGCATGTAGATTGAGGTGCCGGACGCATGGATAGGGGGGGAGGGAACCACGTCCCTGCGCCCCGTATGAATGGGCTGCCACTGCCTTTATTCCTAAAATAAAAAACTATTTGTTAGCTTGGTGGCCTTTCTTTAACATGCAAAATCAACGCCC
Source organism: Aquarana catesbeiana (assembly GCF_042186555.1). Taxonomy (NCBI): domain Eukaryota; kingdom Metazoa; phylum Chordata; class Amphibia; order Anura; family Ranidae; genus Aquarana; species Aquarana catesbeiana. The sequence goes on along the minus strand of NC_133332.1, from coordinate 240,968,789 downwards.
TCTCATGGTCAGAGACCATATTACTTCATCGACCCCACATTCAGAAGAATAACATCCTTTCACCTGCTAGTGACACCTGTCCCAGCAATGACTGTTGTGTTACACTATGTGATTTATTATCATTTCTCTGTGTGTATAACTTGGTTTATCATTGCTCAGTGTCTTTAACCACTTGAGGTTCGGGCCATAGCCGAATGACGGCCACAGCGCAGACCTCAATTTCTGAGAGGCCGTCATGGGACGTCCTCCCCTGTGCACGCACACCGCGTGCACCCTGCAGGGTGCGAGCTGTGATCCCGGCCCCTTACCATGTGATCAGCTGTCAGCCAATGACAGCTGATCACATGATGTAAACAAAAGCTCGGTAATCGGTTCCTTTTTCTCCTCACGCTGACAGCGTGAGGAGAAAAAAAAGCCGATCACCGGCTTATGTTAAAGGTACATCGGTCCGAAGAGGAAGGAGGCACGTATGCCTCATCTGAGTCCGCCAGTGCCATCTGTCATTGCCACCTGCCAGTGCCCAGCAGTGCCACCTATGAATGCCCACAAGTGACACCTATCAATGTCCACAAGTGCCACCTATCAATGCCCACCAGTGGGGCCAATCAGTGCCACCTAGCAGTGCTGCCATCAGTGTAAGCAATCTGTGCCCATTATTGCCACCCATCAGTGCCCATCACTGCCACCCATCAGTGCCCATCACTGCCACCTATCGGTGCCCATCAGTGCCGCCTCATCAGCGTACATCAATGAAGGAGAAAAATTACCTGTTTGCAAAATTTTATAACAAAATATAAAAAATATATAATTTTTTTTTTTTTAATTCGGTCTTTTTCAAATTTTTTAACAAAAAATAAAAACCGCAGAGGTGATCAAATACCACCAAAAGAAAGCTCTATTTGTGGGGAAAAAATGATAAAAATTTCATTTGAGTACAGTGTTGTATGACCGCGCAATTGTCATTCAAAGTGCGACAGTGCTGAAAGCTGAAAATTGGTCTGGACAGGAGGGGGGTTTAAGTGCTCAGTAAGCAAGTGGTTAAGCTGTCTGCCTCTGTCTAAGCTGAACTCTTTCTCCCACTGTACTTCTGTATATCCCCTCTCTTTCCTTCTCTCTGGTATCATTCCTTAGTATTCTGCCATGCTGTACACATCTTTCCATGTGGCTTACAACATCAATGTTTTTCTACCTATGAGTATCCTTCATTAACCACTTGCTTACTGGGCACTTAAACCCCCCTCCTGCCCAGACCAATTTTCAGCTTCCAGCGCTGTCACACTTTGAATGACAATGGCGCGGTCATACAGCACTGTACCCAAATGAAATTTGTATCATTTTTTTCTCACAAATAGAGCTTTCTTTTGGTGGTATTTAATCACAGCTGGGATTTTTATATTTTGCTAAACAAACAAAAAAAGATGGAAAATTTTGAAAAAAAAAAATCATGTTTCATAGTTTGTTATAAAATTTTGCAAACAGGTAATTTTTCTCCTTCATTGATATGCGCTGATGAGGCGGCACTGGTGGGCACTGATAGGCACCGTTAAGGCGGCACTGATAGGCACAGTTAAGGCGGCACTAATAGGCACAGTTAAGGCGGCACTGATAGGCACAGATAAGGCGGCACTGATGGGGACAGATAAGGCGGTACTGATGGGCACAGATAAGTCGGCACTGATGGTCACTGATGGGTGCATTGATGGGTGGCATGGATGGGTGGCACTGATGGGCACTGATAGGTACCACTGATGGGGGGCACTGATGGGCAGCAACTGATGGGCACTGATGGGGGGCACTGATGGGTCGCACTGATGGGCAGTGATGGGCACTGGTAGGTGACACTGTTGGGCACTGATAGGTGGCACTGATGTGCAGCACTGTTGTTGCTCAACTTACCAACCAGCCTGCGACCAACCAAATTGACCTGTCTAACAGTATTGCAAATACATGCTTAAGCTGTAGGCCCCAACAAGGCACCCTGTACCCTGCAGACCCTACCTCTAACTTTTAAGAGTCTCCACAGTGGGAGCACATCCATAAATATGACATTATCCATCCTCCCCTTTCTCAGGTGCTGTGGCTATGGTGTTCACACCTTTCTGGGTTGTAATGGCCTCCCATAGGGTGAATAATAAAGACTCAGTCCTTTATCCTGTATCAGGGTCTTGCTACGGGACAACCACACTCTTGGTGTAGTCAGGGGCGTAACTACCACCATAGCGACCCATGCGGGCGCTATGGGGCCCGCAGCTGAGTGGGGCCCAGTGAGGATAAGAGCACCGCCGGCACAGTCATCCAGCCAGGGGAAGAGAGAGGAGAGGAAGAGGCGAGCTCCACCTTTTGGCCCGGTGCCTTTGATAGACAGAACGCCGATCCAATGCGGGACATGTGATGTCATAAAAGGCGTCGGGCCAAGAGGTGGGGCTATGTGACGATGAGCCCCGGGAAGACAGGAAATTCAAATGAAAGCTATTACAGCGGGCAATCCCGCTCTCTGCTGATCCGGGTGGCTTGCCTCTTCCTCTGCATAGGTGGGGCTGTATGGGGCACAGGCAGACCAGGCTGTATTGGGCACAGGTCACGCTGTATGGGGCACAGGTCACTCTGTATTGGGCACAGGTCACGCTGTATTGGGCACAGGTCACACTGCATTGACACTAGGGCAGCTGTGGGGGGGGGGGGCTGTTTGCAGGGGGGCCTCATACAACATTTTGCTATGGGGCCCTCCTATTTCTAGTTACGCCCCTGGGTGTAGTGATTGCATCTCCACATGCATGGTTACTTTCCTACTTTCCCAGAAGACTTTGGGGCCTGACTTCTTCCTGCATAAACCAGAGTGACACATGCAGGGGAAGACACACCATAGCACAATTTTAACCCCTAAAATAGCACAAATTAACCCTTTGTAGTACTGTACAAAACAGAATTAACACATAGGCACCTGCCTAAATGTTTGCTGTAACAGTTATAAAGTGTTAGCTGGAGTTTGGCTTCAATTTGTTAGTCAAGTCCATCCAAATCTGCTAAGTCTATCACTATCTTCCTCCCCCAGACTGACTATTCTGCTGTCTGAAGATGTCTGCTTTACTACAACATCCAGAATACAGACATCCTAAGATAGGAAGTGTTACTGGCAAGATCACCAGGTGAAATACAGGGAGAAAAAAAAATAAAGCTACCACGTTTAACTCCTTGACACCAGCTGAACGCATCTATGTGGCAGCTCGGCGGGTCGGCCCCAACACCAAGGGGCCGCATATATGTTAAACAACTTACTGTGACGAAAGAATGCTCCCTGCGCGCTCCCAGCGCGGTAGTCAGCGGGTACTGGAAAGCTCCCGATGCATACTTGCGATTTTCTGATCAGATGACCATTGTGACAGCCAATCACAGTGGTCACATGACCTAAATGCCCACCTCCTGGCTTTTAGAGCTCTTAAATGGCCAGGAGGCGATCGGCGTGAAGAATGTAAGGAATAGTAAGCTGTAATATATTCTATTTTTGCTTTTGGGCTTAAAGTGGTTCAAAATGCAGAAGATTTTTTTACCTTAACTCATTCTATCCATTAGGGTAAAAAAAACCTTCTGGGTGCAGCTGGCCCCCTCTCATACTTGTCTGAATCCCAACCAATCCAGCGATGTGCATGAGAGAAGCGACTCTCCTGGGTCCCTTTCTCCTCATTGGCTCATGCTGCTGTCAATCGCAGCCAGTGAGCCAATGAGAAGAGAGTGGGGGGGGGGGCAGGGCCAAGCCGCACTCTGTGTGTGAATGGACAATGTCCTTTCACAGGAGCACAGCTCGGGAGCAGGCCTGCTTGAGTGCCCCCATAGCAAGAGGCTTGCTATGGGGGCATGCGGCAGGGGGGAGGAGCCAGGAACACTGGCGTGGGACCAAAAAAGAAGAGGATGGGGACTGCTCCGCACTTTATCCAAAACCAAGAAAAAAGCTTTGCCTAGTGTTCTACTTTAATAGGCTCTAGTAGCAATTAAAAACAAACACATACAGTATAGCATATAGACATGTAGCACACCTACCAATCTAGCATTATTCAGCCTTAATCAGTGTGCTGTCAGGATATGGAAAGGTGATTAGCGATTTGTTCTTCTATCTTTTTAATGCAGAAGAGCAATAGTGTACACCTCCATCTGGGTAAGGGCCTGCGATTTCAGAGTTTTTGTCTGGCAACGGTTAAAGTCACAAGTGCCCTTGCCAAAAAAATCTTCTCCCCTTCCTCAAAAATGCCAGCAAGAGAGATTCTAGCAAAGGCAAAACATAGCATTCATTTCAAGAAACCGCAAAGGCCAGAGAGGAAGTATGCAAACATTATCCAGAGACGCCTGAAGATCGTTCGCACTGAGAGACCACGAGTGCCAGAAAGGCAGCGCAAGATCCTGTTCAGCAGGAAACTTGAAGGACATTAGCTTCAAATCCCGCTGTTTCTCAATTAGCTAAACAAGAATTTTGTGGGGGTAATTCAGGACTACAGAATAAGGCTCTTTTATATGAACGGTTGTGGCAAAATGCATGCAGTTTACAGAAACCAATCAAATTCTTTTATTTTCTGGCCTGCACTGGAAAAATGATAGCTGCAATCTGGTCCCAACTGCAGAATAAATTGAAGGGGTGTATCTAACAATGTGCGAATCGAGCGATTACTTTCAATACTTGGCCGCGCCACGCTGTATCACTGATTTCCACAAGCTGAAACAGTGGGTGTGTGCTGTGACCTGATCAATGCGATTGGGCAGTACATCTCTAACATAGTCTATGATCAGGGTTGGCACAACCATAAGACAGCTTAGACGGTCACTTTACGGCGCCAGGATGGGGGGGGGGTGTTGTTGAAGACGTAATCCCCAGGCCATGTTCACTGGGCTCTGCTGTCCCACCTGCAAGCCCGGTGAGGTCTTGGCAGGTGTCACTTGGAAGGGCAGCAGGAACAGACCTCTGTCCGCTGAGATTCCTTCCTGTGCACAGACCAGGATAAAAAAATTTTGAGTCTCCATCCCTCCCACACATGCACATACAAAAACACATGTGTTAGGTAGGAAAACAGCCATTGCCCTACACTTATCACACATTGGGCAACAATTTTAGCATCAAAGTTCCTGCATAACTCTAAACTGATGACCTGTAGGGGGTTTTAAAGCATTGCCTATGAATAAGAATAGGCTACTGAAGTTTTTTGTCATTTCATAGGTACACACAATTTCAAGGTTTGACATGCTGTGTATTTATTTACTTGGCACAGCTTCATCTTTTATATCTTACGAGAAAATTGGGTAATAAATTGCATTCATGTGCCCAAAAGTTAACCGTTTCCCGACCGGCGCACGCCGATGTACGTCGGCAGAATGGCACGGCTGGGCAAATGGACTTACAGGTACGTCCATTTGAATTCCCCGCCGTGCCATTGCCCGCGTGCCGCCGGCGGCGCGTGCGCGCCGGCCGGGAGCTCCATGAGTCGGGTCGCGGGTCCCGCGGACTCAATCGCCTATGTAGACCTAAAGATGCTTGTACCCGCTCGGTCTATGATCACTCTTTTGAGGAAAATGTCAGTTTGCATTGTTCATCTTAAAGCGGAGTTCCGCTGAAAAAAAAAATTAAAAGTCAGCAGCTACAAATACTGCAGCTGCTGACTTTTAAAATAAGAACACTTACCTGTCCAGGGCGCTCCGCGATGTCCTCATCCAAAGCCAACCTGTCCCTCGGCTCCCAGGTGGAGGCGCCACCATCTTCAGTAAGGGAATCAGGAAGTGAAGCCTTGCGGTTTCACAGCCTGGTTCCCTACTGCGCATGTGCGAGTCACACTGCGCGTCCTGACTGGTTCCCTGTTGTCTTCTGGGACCTGTGTGTCTCCCAGAAAACAGCAGGGGGGGTGGACGGAGGAGGGGCTGGACATGGCATAGATCGCCGCAAGTGGGAGCAAATACCTGTATTAGACAGGTATCTGCTCCCCCCTCCCACCCGAAAGGTGCCAAATGTGACACCAGAGGGAGGGGAGGCACCGGATAAGCGAAAGTTCAATTTGTGGGTGGTACTCCGCTTTAACAACTGTTTGCTGCTTATATAAAATTGTAAAACATATTTATTGAAAGTTTTGTCTCATAAAATAGCACATTCAATGCGTGGATTAGCCTAGTCTAGTCGTATTTGACCCGTTCGCCAAACATATCCTTCATGCTAAATACAGATCAAAAACAATTGCTATATTTATAACATGACAAATGCTGCATTCAACCCTGAGATTGAACTTTTCTTATTTGCTTCCTTTTATATCATGAAAAGCATATATTTAATAATCTGTTGAGCCTGCCAGACATCCAGTGAGCGTGTAGCTTTCTGTAGTAAATTGACAACACAGTGCTTTTGCTGCACTGAAATTCCATTGAGCTTTCTCAGCCCTTCCCAGTTCTCCTCTGTGCACTACAAGAGCACTATCCTCCTATGTTACGGCGATGAGGAGAAAGGGTGTCGATAGGTGTTCCGTAGTCTAAATCAGTAAAGAGCAACATAAGGTAGCAACACTCTCCTCCGTAGATACAGTAATTGATCACTGACACCCTAGGACAGGAAATGTGTTACTGACAGGATCACCACACATGAAAGTACTAAAAACTAGAAAAAGGAATGCAGCCATCCCATCTAAGGACTGGTAAGCTGCAATATATTACATTTTTGCTGTGGGGTTCAGATATACATTAGCAGACGTGGAACATGGATCTTGTTTATATCATGTTCTTGGATCTGCTGTAATTATACCCAATGTTGGGTTTCCCTATCATACCATTGTTAAAAAAGGAAAAAGAAAAACAATTAGCTAGCATTATGCCTCGTACACACGAGCGGACTTTCCAGCAGACTTGGTCCGACGGTCTTTCCGCCGGACTACCTGAACGGACGAACTTTCCTACACACGACCGGACTTTCCGGCAGGCTAAGTCCGCCCGTCTTTCCGACGGACTTTCGCCGGAGTTACGGCGGACTTTCAGAATGAACGTAAAAAAAAAAAACAGAAGGCAATCAGCACAAACTATACCTAGTAATGGATGCAAGCTGAACACTAAAGGATAACACCAGCCTCATTAATGATCATAAAACAGATAAGTGCAGCGCAAAAGAGAAACTCATAAATAAATAATATAAAAGTCCATATGATCAGAGCTAATAAATGTGTATAATATAAGAGTCCATAAGATCAGAACTGTAACTCAACTCCTCTGGGTACACACAGGCCAATCACTTTTCAACAGATGTGGTAAGTAAAATCATGAGAATGCGCTTACCAGACCGGGTGGACCCCTTAATTACAGGGGGTCAATGGAACGTAAATGAACCAATGGCACACTGCTCCGCTAAGTTTCATCTGCAGGAGACAATCATCCGATATCCCGGGAAGATCTGTACCAGACAGGGAGATCCGTGCCTTAATTGCAGGATGGACAGCAGTATTCCCCCAAAAAAAGGAAAGACTCTAAGAGCGATCCGTATAAAGAATGCTTCCAAAGTTTATTCACAATAAAATTCATAGGGTAAAAGCGCTCAACGGCGCCGCAATAAACAAGAAGGCTCTCCTTCAATAGATACAGACTGTTCGCGTCCGAACAGCTGTCGGCATGAGATGGCAGCGGGTGACATCGGCCGTGAAGCTCTGCCCCCGTACGTGGCGTTACGTCACTAAGGACTTCGTCAGCGAGGGTGCCTTACTGACGAAGTCCTTAGTGACGTAACGCCGCGTAGCGCTTTTACCCTATGAATTTTATTGTGAATAAACTTTGGAAGCATTCTTTATACGGATTGCTCTTAGAGTCTTTCCTTTTTTTGGGGGGAATACTGCTGTCCATCCTGCAATTAAGGCACGGATCTCCCTGTCTGGTACGGATCTTCCCGGGATATCGGATGATTGTCTCCTGCAGATGAAACTTAGCGGAGCAGTGTGCCATTGGTTCATTTACGTTCCATTGACCCCCTGTAATTAAGGGGTCCACCCGGTCTGGTAAGCGTACTCTCATGATTTTACTTACCACATCTGTTGAAAAGTGATTGGCCTGTGTGTACCGAGAGGAATTGAATTACAGTTCTGATCTTATGGACTCTTATATTATACACATTTATTAACTCTGATCATATGGACTTTTATATTATTTATTTATGAGTTTCTCTTTTGCATTTCAGAATGAACGGACTTGCCCACACACGGACAAGTCCGTTAATTTTGAACGTGACTCGGGTACGACGGGACTAGAAAAGGAAGTCAATCTCGCTGCTTTTATCGGCGAGATTGACACCTTGCGAGCCCCGTCACGTGGCATACCAGGCCCTTAGGTCTGGTATGGGTTTTAAGGGGAACCCCCTACGCAGAAAAAACGGCGTGGGGTCCCCCCTAAAGTCCATACCAGACCCCGATCCGAGCAGGCAGCCTGGCCGGTCAGGAAAGGGGGTGGGGACGAGCGAGCGGCCCCCCCTCCTGAACCGTACCAGGCCGCATGCCCTCAACATGGGGGGGGTGGGTGCTTTGGGGAGGGGGGCACCCTGCGGGGCCCCCCCACCCCAAAGCACCTTGTCCCCATGTTGATGAGGACAAGGGCCTCTTCCCAACAACCCTGGCCGTTGGTTGTCGGGGTCTGCGGGCGGGGGGCTTATCGGAACCCGGGACCCCCCTTTAATAAGAGGGCCCCCAGATCAATAATAAAACACACTACACAGGTTTTTAAAATAATTTATTAGACAGCTCCGGGGGGGTCTTCCTCCGGCTTCGGGGGTCTTCTTCCGACTTCGGGGGTCCCTCCGGTTCCTCTTCTCCCGGTGTTCCAGTTCTTCTGCCGGCTCCTCCGCTGTCTTCTTGCCGCTCTTTTGCCAGTGGAGGCCCAGACTTCTGGGCTTCTTGTCTTCTTGGCTTCTTCCCTCTTCTCTTCTCCAGATGTTGACACAATGGTCTCTCCGGCTGGACTGCTCTCTGAGCGCTCCGCTGTGACTTATATAGGCGGAGACCCCGCCCCCTTATGCCATCACAGTCCCTGGGCATGCTGGGACTGTGACGTTTTAGGGGGCGTGGTCAACGAGGAGCCGGCAGAAGAACTGGAACACCGGGAGAAGAGGCCAGAGAGAGCGGAGAAGAACCAACCGGACACCCGGAGAAGAGGAACCGGAGGGACCCCCGAAGTCAGAAGAAGACCCCCGAAGCCGGAGCAAGACCCCCCCAGAGCTGTCTAATAAATTATTTTAAAAACCTGTGTAGTGTGTTTTATTATTGACACTTTTTCCCTAGGTAAATGGGTAGGGGTACCATGTACAACATACTCATTCACATAGGGTGGGGGGCCGCACGCCGTTTTTTTGGTGTAGGGGGTTCCCTTTAAAATCCATACCATGTTTTTCCTTTTGCAGCAAGCGCGAGATGCAATACCCTGCCCTTGCGTTGCATCTGGTCCGTTGGACCAGCATACAGGCGAACGGGCTTTCCGTCGGACCAGCATACAGACGAACTGACTTTCCGTCAGGAACTGAGTCCGACGGAAAGATTTAAAACATGTTTCAAATCTAGGTCCGGCGGACTTTTGGGGAAAAAAAGTCCGCCGAAGCCTACACACGATCGGATTTTCTGGCGGACTCTGGTCCGCCGGACCAAGTATGCCGGAAAGTCCGCTCGTGTGTACGTGGCATTAGGCTTTCAAGGGATTGTAAAGGCTTGTTTTTTTTTTTTTTTTTATTCAAATAATGAACATGTCATACTTACCTGCTCTGTGCAGTGGTTTTGCACAGAGCAGCCCCCATCCTCCTCTTCTCAGGTCCCCTGCTGGCGCTCCTGGCTCCTCCCCCCAATGAGTACCCTCATTGCAAGCCACTTGCTTTGGGGGCACTCGTGCATGCTTGCTCCCGTGCCCCTCTGTGTGTCTATAACGGGGGCTCCAAACTTTTTAAACAAAGGGCAACTATACTATCCGTCAGGCTTTAGGGGAGCCGGACTGTGGTCAGTGTGAGTAGAAAATGTCCCAAGATTAGTGGGAGTAAACACTGCCCCATCATTGGTTTTACCAGGAGGAATAGTTCCCCAGTGTTGGTTTTAGCAGTAGGAATAATGCCCCATTGATGGTGTCAATGGGAGGAATAATGCCCCATTGATGGTGTCAGTGGGAGGATTGTGCCTTATCATTGGTGTCAGTTGAGGGAATAGTGTCCCAGGGGCCGGATAGAGGCAAGCCACAGATTGGAGACCACTGTGGATACACAGAGCAGGGCTCAGCCCCGTCCCCTGCTCCCTCATCAATGGCTGTGATTGACAGCAGCAGGAGCCAATGAAGGAGGGAGAGAGCCAAGAGCCTCCACTTTTATGCATATTGCTGGATCGAGATCGGACGCAGGTATGTGTTTATGGAGGGCTGTGGGCTGTGGTGGGAAGCTGCATGCAGAAGGTTTTTTACCCTAATGCAGTAAGGTAAAAGTCTTACAACCCCTTTGAGCAATAGAAGGTAAATTTATATTTTGCACAAAAAGGTGTATAGCTTCAGTTTCTAATCCTCATTCCTCAGTCTTTAGTAGCTGCTAGAGGAAAAACTATGCTAATCATTATATGGGATTCTGGTGCAGCAAACAGGTAGAAATGCAACATTAGCAATGAAAATGACTAACACAAACCTTAGTAAAAACTCAAGTTCTGTGCTTGTTGATTACAAAAACGCTATAATTTTCGCTTTATTGTACCTGGAATGCGGGTGTCCAGTTGCCAGTGGTCAGTGGAAGACCACGAACAGGCCAGGCATTCCAGAATGCAGGTGTGTCAGTGGTCATTTGCAGCAGACAGCCGCGTAGTTCCACTCTCTGGTATCCCTAGGAGGAAACGGTAGACCGCCATCCCTCTCACACCTTCACTAAGGAAAAGAGGGGAGGAGGGTTGAATGTGTGGGACTTGACAAGCTTAGCTGAACATTTCATGAGCTCATCTGCTTGTGATAATCATTAATGCATTTTATAGGTGCAGGTCCCCTACGGTCAAGTGAATTTCCTATGTTAGCTTCTCTGGAAACCTGAGAGCTTGTTGTTTCACAATTTTCAAGGTCCTGGCTGGCAGGACATGCCATAAAGTTTTTAAAGACCCTCAGGGAAGACTATTGTTCAGGGCATATTTATGAAATGGTTAAATTTTTGCACATCAGCAATGTGATAAAAAAAATGAATGTGCTGTACAAATATGGCAAATCTTCTAAAGGGCATTTATAGCAAAAAAGCAGCAAGTAGACAGAAAAGTAACCAGTTATTGCTTTTCAAATATGTGACTTGTGGACACTTTATTTTATCTGCATATATTTATTTATTGTTAAAGCCCAACTCCAGGCAAAAAAAAAAAGTTTTCCCATGTAGTCCGGCTGTGCTCACACTGCATGGGTACAAAAAAGAAAGGGGTGAGATGATTGACCAATAGGCTGAGCCTACATCCCAAAAAGTCAGTAGAGTGGAGAAGGAGCTCCCCCCATTACGGGACTTTAATGGCCCAAATAATACTACACAAAAGGTATGTAGCAGTACCCCCATGAGTGCTGCTGATTGATTCTATACCCCACTGGCTACCCCAACCCTGCAGATCCTCTCTTACCTCTGACACCCTGGGTTCCATTCTGCAATGTGACATTAGCAACGAGAAACTCACACAATATCACCGAACCACTCAGAAAAGTTTACTAAAATAAGTGATGGAACACAATGAAGAGCATAAATAAACACAAATTATAAATGACAATTGTTATCACTTAATACGCATATACAGAACTTATAACCTTATAATTGATTTAAGGAGTATATGTGAACAGGTGCGCAGGGGGCCAAGTACTCAACATCTTCAAAACATATATTAAATACCTTCCAGTGACAGCATGTTGCTCTGCTATAAAGTGACTTACAATCCTTACAATTCCAAAATTCCTGAAGCACTTCTTGGCTGTGCTCACAAATGTGACACAGATTAGTCCAGTGCTACAGCCTTTCACCTTGTGACTTCAAATTTACATTGTAGTATAGACTGATCACAAGGGAAGAGGAGACTGGGGAAAAAATTCCCCCCTGCCTGCAGCAGACTGATATAATCTCAACCTATGCAAAGTCACTGCATTAGAGCTCAACGATTACTTTGTATTGATAAAAGGTAGAGCTTTTTAAGTGATCCTGTTACTGTATATGTGGCATGTCAGGAATTAATTCATGCAGACTTCTAAAGTTTTTCTGTTTTTCCCTCAGAAAATGATGTAGTCTTTTTATTTTACAAAACTAATAATAGGGGTTATGTAATGTGACCGTATCGAATAAAATTGTTTTTTTAGTGGAGTCCTTCTTTAAAACCAGCAGTGATTTGTAGCCAAGAATGCTAATAAACGCAGAGATTTATGGTACTGTTCTTGTCCTTCAGAATAAGGAGGTCAGCCAGGGATTGTATAACTGTGATGGAAGGGCTACAAAGGCTTGTAACAAGGCCATAAAAACCTTATGTTCCCCCTGGTCATGATGTCATTTCAAAGACCAATGTTCTGCGTGAAGGAGGCCTCACAATTTTCATGTCTGGAGCTGAGGAGACCTCACACTACTTGCCATCTCTGGAAGAGGCACTGCAAGGAAAAGCGTGCTTTTACACATCTTTAGAGGGTTTGGAATTGTGCAGTTACCTACAGTCAAAGACTAAATATAAGAACCTCATTCACACAGGGAGTACCAAAGGGTATTCCCTGGTAGGGCAGCATTTACCCACACAAGGATGCACAGGTGTTCCATGCATCCCCATGCAGGCAGTTTTATTAATGTCATTTTCAACAGCGGCTACACAGTCACAGTTGATGCTCCCAATCTGACATCCATGTGGATGTGAGTGCGTGTCCCTAAACTCTCACAGTGTGCACGCACACAAACCTGCACGCACCCACATGGATGTAAAATTGGGACCAGCAACTGTATCCATGTAGCCCCTGCATCCCAATTGACTTCAGTGGGACCGCCTTCACAGGGAAGCATGGAACACCATGTGGGTAAACACAGTGCTTGGCAGGTGTATGTGTGATTGAGGCCTAATGAAGCGTTTTTATTTTACAACATATGCCTGTTTCGAACTATCCACCTGCAGTCGTCCTATGTAATGTCTTCTGAGGCCATCATTCATTCCAGCCCCCTAGACTATCAGACAAACAAGGAAGCATGTCCACGCAGCGCTACCCTTGCAGGAACTTCTTATCAAATTGGGTTCTCTGTTTTTTTGCCTCAACTCTATGAATGACCTCAGCCCCTCAGGTTAGACAAAGAGAATATTGCACTATCCTACACACATGAAGGCCTCTTGAGCCCTTTAGGGAAAGAGAGCCCTGACTGATGGGGGCATGGCCAGGGCGGATTAAGGTGGTAGCCAAGGGGTCACTGGGGATTGGTTGTTAGGGTGGGACGGGGTTGGGCCTGAGCTCGGTAGTGTGGTGCCCCAGGGGATTCTGGGTCTTTCGGGAAGCAGAGTTGGAAGAGCTGCCCACCCTCCCGCCATAATTTTTGGTTGGTATGTCAGAGCTTGCTGCGGTTTTTGTGACCTTGCCAGCATAAATGGCTGTAATAGGTATGCCCTTGATGGTAATTGGGAGATAGACGGCGTGTCCAGCACTTATGGTAAGGACAGGCCCCTCCTTCATCTCCCTTTTCCCCTTTTGGAATTGTGTGCTCACAGTACAACTGTGACCGGCACTGTTGGAAATTTCTGATGTTATGTGTTTGAGTTAATAAAAGCTGTGGCCTTGCCTTTCCAACATTAATGGTTGTAAGTGGTTTTTATTTGATGGGAAGGAGGGGTAAGGAATAAAAGTTGGCTACAGAAATGTTATAGTACGGGACCTGGGCTCATTGAACCTCAGCAGTCATGATGGTTTGATATCAGGAAGTAAACACCAGGCTAGTTAGTGAACAAGGGATGCAGTATACTGTTATGAGTTAAAGTAGATGGCAGTATGACCATAAATGAACAAGTAGTGAATAGGTCTTCCTGGTTAGTCTGGGGCGACTCTGGTTCTCAGCATCCTGGGAATTCCCTCTGGGAATCTTAATTCCCCAGTCCATGAACTGTAATAGCGGACTAACTATATCTCCCATAGTTCACTGCTGCCAACATTAAAGTTTCTTGAACTCCTTCTGCTTGTCAGCTCCTCTTGGTGGGTGGAGGTGAGGTAGTGTTAACCGATTCAGACTGATAATCCGGGATGGGGGTGGGGAGACACAGAGAGCAACTACAGCACAGCATCCTAAACTTGCTCTCTTATATTCCTAGCCAAACACCTGGCTACATCCAGACTGACAGTTGGACCGACAGCCAGATCATGCAAAGGTAGGGCAGTGTCCACTGTCTATTGATCAAGCTGCTTGAAAAAGATATCCAATCTTTATTGTTGTCCCTGAGAAAAGTCATACTGAGAGCTGTCTGTTTACACTACCCCGAACCCCCCCCCCCCCCCCCCCCCGCTCTCCATTCAGCTAAAAATGAATGATTGGCCAAGCCAAATATTCGCAAATATTATAAATATTCACATGTATAGTATAGGCACTAGCTACTCCTTGCAGGTAAATTTAGGAGCAACCCTGCCTAAACTCCAGGGTGCGACATAACAGTGTTATAAATTGAGTTGCAGTTCAGTGAGTAAAATAAGTATTTGATCCACTGCCAACCAACAATAATTCTGGCTCCCACAGACTGGCTACAGTATGTTCTCATGTGGTACACAGATTAGTCCTGTCAATTTAAGAAGGTGCTCCTAATGACAACTCATTATGTGTATAAAAGACACCTGTCCACAGAATCTTTTTCTTTCATTCAAACCTTACCATCATGGGCAAGACCAAAGAGCTGTCAAAGGAGAAGATTGTAGACCTGTACAAGGCTGGAATGGACCATCAGCAAGAAGCTTAGTGAGAAGAAGACAACTGTTGGAGCGATTATTCGCAAATGGAAGAAAACCAAAAAAAAACATGAATCCCCCTTGGTCTGGAGCTCCATGCAAGATTTTGCCTCATGGGGTAAGGGTGATCATGGGAAAAGTAAGGGATCAGCCAAGAACTACACTGGAGGAGCTTGTGAATGATCTCAAGGCAGTTGGTACCACAGTCACCAAACAAACCATTGGTAACACAATATGCCGCCATGGATTGAAATCCTGCAGTGCCCGCAAGGTCCCCCTCCTCAAGAAGGCACATGTATAGGCCCATCTGAAGTTTGCAAATGAACATCTAAAGGATTGGGAGAAAGTGCTGTGGTCAGATGAGACCAAAATTTAGCGCTTTGGCATTAACTCGACTCGCTGTGTTTGGAGGAAGAAAAATGCTGACTTTGACCCTAAGAACACCATCCCTACAGTCAAGCATGGAGGTGGAAGTGGCTGTTTCTCTGCTAAAGGTACAGGCCAACTTTGCCGAATAGAGGGGCCAATGGACCAGGCTATGTATAGTAAAATCTTGGATGAGAATCTTCTTCCCTCAGCCAGAACACTGAAGAAGGGTCGTGGATGTGTCTTTCAGCAGGACAATGACCCAAAACATACCACCAAGGCAACAAAGAAGTGGCTCAAGAAGAAGCACATTAAGGTCATGGCATAGCCTAGCCAGTCTCCAGACCTTAATCCTATAGAAAATGTATGGAGGGAGCTGAAATTTTACCAAGCGACAGCCAAGAAACCTTAAAGGGGTTGTAAACCCTTGTGTTTTTCACCTTAATGCATCCTATGCATTAGGGTGAAAAACTTCTGACAGTGACCGACCCCCCAGCCCCCCGTTTTACTTACCTGAGCCCCTTCATTCTGGAGATGCGCTGTCCCTCTCTTCACGGGGTCCCGGCTCTTAATTGGATACATTGATAGCAGCTCAGCCACTGGCTCTCGCTGCTGTCAATCAAATCCAATGACGCGGGCGCCGGTGGGGGGGCGGGGCCGAGTCCGGCATTCATGTCTATGGATGCAAACCCCAGGGGTAACCCCCCGCTTCTCCTAGGGGGTTATCTGATAAGAGGAGCTGCGAGAGCCACCAAGGAACTCCAGAAGTTGATGATCAGGGCCACTCTGTGCAAAACGAGCTGCACAGTGGAGGTAAGTACGACATGTTTGTTATTTAAAAAAAAAACTGAAGCTTTACAATTACTTTTGGGATTTAGAGAAGATCTGTAAAGAAGAGTGGACCAAAATCCCGCCTAAGATGTGTGCAAACCTGGTCACCAACTACAAGAAATGTCTTACCTCTGTGCTTGCCAACAAGGGTTTCTCCACCAAGTACTAAGTCATGTTTTGCTTGGGGATCAAATACTTATTTTACTCACTGAACTGCAACTCAATTTATAACATTTGTATCATGTGTTTTTTTTTCTGGATGTTTGGTTGATATTCTGTCTCTATCATTTAAAATACATCTATGATAAAAAATGATAGACCCTTCATTCCTTTGTATGTGGGCAAACTTACAAAACCTGCAGAAAATCAAATAATTATTTTCCCCACTGAATGTTAAGAACATTTCAACTACATATGAGAATTGGTAACCACCCCCTTTCCCTCATAATAATTTAAAAGCTTCCTGACAATATGCAGTCTTAGTTTTGGACAATGCTGATCCAGAAGCATATATTGCTCTATGAAGAGCTTGATAAATGTTCTCCTGATTTCCAGGTGTTATTTTCTCTATAAATGAAGGGATTGTGTATTTTTGTGAGGCCATGGTTTGTAACACTTCCTAATTTGAAGATGCTGCTGGTGAAGAAAGGCTTTTTGATGAGCCAGAAGCAGCAGAGAGTGTTTCTGGAATGAGAACTGTGGAGGGAAAAGCTTCTTGTACTTTTATTATGCGGAAAGAGGTGGATGGAGGGCGCGTGATCAACCGCTTACATCAAAAACATATTTGGTTTAATCATGTATAATGGAATATACACAAACAAATAAATAAAACCATCTGATAACAAATAATGCTTTCATAAAAACAGGTGACAAAATATACACTGAGGGGTTAAAGTGGGGATATGCCCATGTGGAGGCAGATGTTTAAAAAAGGATGACGCGTTTCGAGGGTGACCTCTTCATCAGAGCCTGAGAGAACGGGAATACAGTCTGTGTGAGCCAGTAGGCCGACATGTGTATAGTCACTTATTCTGAGCTCCATAACAGTCCACGTCCAAAACGTTCTACATGGTGTAGTTGGAAAGTATATACATTCCTTTTGCGGTGATGCAGAACTGTTGGATATGCCTGTCTCCAAAGATGTACAGGGGAGAGTTGCAGCCTGCACACGTCCCTGGGGGCAGGGGGCGCGTGATCCGTTGAGTAGGGAGGTGTAGAAAGTGTCCTTGCAGCTCTGGCTCCCATGTGTCAGTGAGTGGCCACTGAAGGGGAGAGGAGGGAGCGTCGTCAACAGATGGTCTGCAGGAGCCTATGGGTGATGTCTCGCGTCCAGGAATTGACAGTCATTGTTGCGCGCTATCTTAAAGGGAAGCCATAGCTGCTGAATCACGTGATTGGACCAGATTAAAAAAGGTAAGTACACCTTTAATACATAGAATGTAGGAAAGGTAGGAAGAAGTATGAGGGAATATTTTTAATAATGGATAGAATTAGCCTTTAGTATCACTTTAACGGCTGGTGAACTGTCCTCACCTGAAAACTCTCTCTCTTGCCAGCCTTGCTGTGGGTCTTTAATCTCTTGCTGCCCACATAACTATATGTGCAGTGGCAAATGGGGTGGACTTTATTGCCCATACATCCAGGGAGGGGCAGCCGAGGTTTCTGTGCTGAAAGTGCACTCGCTGCACACTCCCTGCGCAGTGACCGCTCTTGCTCTCTATTCATGATCGGGAGCTGGCGGGATGGGCTCTAGATCATGTGACCACTGTGACAGCCAATCACAATTGTTACATGATTGGGAAAGACTTTTTGCTCCCAGAGCCCACCTAAAGGGACACCATAGTTGGATGGAAGGGGTTAATACACTATATAGGTGTATGAATGAAAGGTCTTCCTCCTCCAATCATAGAAGGTTTTTTATAAATGGAAGCTATAGTAAAGCATCTAGGAATGGAGGAGGGGTTGGAAATGGCAGGCATGGTCAGCACTCTTGATGAGTGCCTTTCACAAGTCCAGCGCTAGTGTAATGGTATAGGAGGGGGGCACAGGAAAGAAGATTTCCACTATGACAGCTGGCACCAGCACAAGGGACACTTCAAATAAATGTAATTAACAACCCTTGTGCTGATTTTTAAAAAATATTTATTTTTACCTAAACTTAAGTGTTCGGAAATTTGAAATGTGCCAAGGAATGACATCATTGGATCAATGAACACAGGGTGTCTGATAAGACAATGATCCAGGAAGAAAGCTATGTAGTGAATGATGACAATGTCCCCACATTGCTCCAGCTGGAATTCTCGGCACACTGTCGCTTCTATAGAATCATTGAATACACTGACTCAGATAAAAAAATTCCCCATTCTGTTCTCGCAGAATTCCATGCATTCATCTAACTGAGGAATGTTTGATATTTCCCCCCCCCCCTACCATAAAGGGAAATATGTCAAGATCAAACTAGTGGCGGATTACTGCTGGTATCCGCTAACTTATCTGATTCAGACTTCCTGTTCTGACGGAACAGAGGAAATAGACAGGGTGACATGACACAGGCACGTATGTGGAGAGTACCTGAATCAAGTGAGGCCATCACGTCATCCACACCAAATAGTTGGCATAGCGAAGCTGAACAGTAAGCTGTTAAAGGGAACTAGTCCTGCAAACATTGCAAATGACTAAACTGCTGAGGTGTAAAGCTAAAGTTTAGGTTCCGCAATTTTTACATAAATAGGACCTTTAGCTTACCCCCCTCCTTCCTTTTTTATTCTATACCCCTGCGTACCTGGTGGTGCTGCAGGCATAGTATGGATATTAACCCAGCCATCGGATCCAGCTTTGTCCTGCTGACATTCTTCTGTCAACAGACACCTCTCAGTCTAGCGATGCCATTTTACTCGTGATGTCATCAAGAGGCCGCCGGCTCTTCCAGATTCAGCCAGTGGGGCCTCGCGATGACGTGCTGCTAGGCCCGGCCCCCTCCTACTTGCTGAATGAAGGACTAAAGGCCTCCTGTCACAAAAAAACAAACAAACTGTGCTACTCGTGCAGAGGATGGGAGGAGAGGTCAAGATGGGGGAAATTCACAAAGAGTGAACATCCACTTTAGCTTGGTCCAATGTAATTATGTGCTATACCTGTGGGAACCCTATGGAAGCAGGAAATCACTAAAGTAGCTATGTAGCAGTTGCCACTAGCTTCCAGGTCATATGGCAAGTGGCTGCTCTGCTGCTTACTGAACACAGGAGAGAAAAGAACACTTTGCACTTTCTGAATAAATGAAAAGTATTCTTTTATTGGACGAGGTAAAGATCGTTATGTCAGCCCCCTCCTCTCCTCTCCTCTCCACCTTGTCAACCAAAGAACTCTGCATTCATTGAGAAAGTGCAAAGTGTTCTCTAAATGGTGCCTGTGCTGAGCAATTGACCTCCTGTGTTCACAATGCAGCAGGGAAGCCACTCAGGCATAGGATCTGGAAGCTAGTGGCGATCACTGTAGTAGTGGTGTCCACTGCAGCGATTTCCAGCTTCCACTGGGATCCCACGGGTATGGCACATACATTGATCCAAGGTTAACCAATGCAACTGTGTACAAATTACCGTACCTAAACTTCAAGAGTTTCTAAAGTGAAATTTTTGTTTTTCTTTGTAGCAAGGTCCCAGGCCTCCTTCGGTCTAATGAGAACCTCCAGGGCCAGAGATAGCTGACATCCTTCTGTATATGGAGGGGTGGGAGGCATAGTGGGTAGTTAAAGTCATTGGGCGCCAGACACTTCTTGAATGCAAAAGAGATTTTTTCTTCTCTTAATAGAACTTTGGGAGAGAGGGCTAGGGCCAGGACATCCTTGGGCAGATTAATTGGCAGACTCCAAGACTTCAATAGGAGGACAGCCATACAGTGAAAGGCATCTAGCAAGACATCACATCTGCATGTGCAGGAGTGCTGTCTCCTATGGCAACAATCTTTAACAGTTCCTAACACAAAGCCTAACAGTTCCTTTCACTTCCACTACAATCACTTCTTGTGGTTCTTCAGGTTATTGAGTTCCCAATCTCTCACTAGACTTGATGATTCACTGTCACTGAATCCCTTAAGCTCCTCCAATCTTCATGGTGGTATCTTCCTCAAGCGTCACCCCCGCCTCTCTGCTGGGTCCCTAGCTTGGCACTCAAGATACCTCTCAAGCTTCACCCCACTGGCCTGCTCAGTCCCTGGCTTGACACACAAAGCTGCTCTGCAAGCATCACCTCCGCTGGCTGGGTCCTTGGCTTCATACCCTCTGAAGTTTCCCCGATTCTTCACCGTCCCTGTTTGGTGAGAATTTTGCTAAGGCATTTGCTTCAGTTACTCACTGTGGCCCCTGGTAAAGGTGGTTGGTCCCTTAGTGGCGACAGCTTCCCCTCTACCTCCGATCACGACAGGTTCTCCTGCCGGCAGAACCGTCGCTTCTGGTTGGACTGCAAGGCCGCAATCCCAACCCTGCGCTGCTCTCTTGCTTCTGGATAGGCCCTCTGACAGCCTAGCAGCAACACACGTCCACCCAGACAGCCGTTCAGGTGGCACAGAACACTGATCACCTGACACCTGACACCCAAATATATAGGTTCTCCCAGCAGGCCAAGGGATTTAAGAAAACCAGTGCCTATTGGCTGGGATACCCCATATACCCATAATCTGACCTTGCATTGCCCTTCTCACATCTAATGCCATAAGGTACCCAGCCACCTAGCAACAAAAGAGAGAAGTGCAGCAATTACAGACTTAGAGTAAAATCAATTGATCCTCAACAATTAGCCAATGTACCTATACCTGGCAGGTAAATTTAGGAGCAATCCTGCTTAAACACCAGGGTGCTACACCTTAATGCATTGCCTTCATTAGGGTAAAAAATGTTCCAGCCCCTCACCTCCTAAATACTTACCTGAGTCTTCATTCGATCCAGGGCCATGACCCGTCTGCAGTGTCTCTCTCCTCTCTCTCACAGAACAAAGTGGCACCAGCGCTAGCTATTGGTTCCTGATGTTGTCAATCAAATCCTGTGAGCAGAGAGTGGGTTCGAGTCATGCTGTATGTGTATACGGAGTGCTCTCACATGTGTGCCACCATAGGAAGTGGATTCCAATGGTGGCACATGGAGAAGGAGCTTAGAATGCCAGTGGGGGACCTGAGAAGATAAGGATTGGGGCTGCTCTGTGCAATACCATTGCACAGAGCAGGTAATTATAAACCTTTTATTATCAGAAAAAAACCCCTTAAGGTTTACAACCCCCATTTAGCTTCAGTCCACTTCAAATTGATATCTCAGCTATAAGTGAAGGCTGGAGGTTGAATGACCATCTAGCTTCTTGCAGCTAGGTGTGTTCTGGTTCGAATCAGACTGGGTCCAAAATATTCATATGAGAGTATGATGCACATTAGACTGTAAATTATTTTGCGGCAGCAACTGATGTCAATGGTTTCATGCACTCTGAAAGGAGCTATGAATACACAATGGCTTTTCAAGCAAAGAAAATATATTTAACTAATTTATATAGCATCACACTAAAATGCTAACAATGTAATCTTCCTATCTCAGTGAAACAATTTTTTATTCAGTGTATGATAATTATGCTATGTTTTTGGATTGTAGAAAGGAACCCACACAAACACAGAGAATTTATTATGCAGATAGTGTCCCTGGTAGGAACTAAATCCTGAACCACAGCACTCTAGGGCATTAGATGTAGAGGTTGGATGACAGTAACCCAAACCAGCAATGTTTTTTTTAAATAAAACTGGCCATACACTTACACAATGTATGGCCAGCTTAAGACTAGGCAATGTCATTTTGTCTATGTGGCTGCCCCCAGTAGACCCAAACAGTCATTCTTGGAGGATATACAAGCTTAAAACCCAATAAATTTGGACCTCGCACCAGAAATCCTTCACTAACACAAAACTCCCAGACCCCAACAATTTGTTTGCATAATGCACCTGTCCAGTACTTAAAAAGTAAGATGTTATCCCCTACCACTACCATCAATTCAACCCATTAATGTTTAACTCTCCTACCACAATACATAACATCTAACTCCTTAATGGGGCAGCACTTCTACTTAGCACCATCTAGTGGCCAAAAGTTATAGTTTTGTTTTGAAATCACTGAGAAACATTCAATCAGCACAGGAAACCTTGACAGCATTCATTTTTTTAGGTAATTCGCACAGAATTGATGTACGTGCATTTCACTGGCTATGCACATTTTTTTATAAATCAATTCTAAAGTATTAGGGCACTTTTACACTGAGGCGCTGGCTGCGTTAGTGGTAAAGCGCCACTAGTTTTAGCTGCGTTTTACCATCATTGTAGCGGCGCTTTTTAGCTGCTATCTGGCCGCTTTTAACCCCCGCTAGTGGCCAAAAAAGGGTTTAAGGCGCCCACAAAACGCCACTGCCGAAGCGCTTTACAGGCGCTTCGGCAGCGCTTCCCATTAATTTCAATGGCAGGGGCGGTTTAGAAGCACTAAATACACCGCTCCTGCACCACCCCAAAGATGCTGCTTGCAGGACTTTTTTCCCGTCCTGCAAGCGCACAGCCCCAGTGTGAAAACACTCAAGCTTTCACACTGGGGCTATAGAAGAGGCAGTTTACAGGCGCTTCTCAAGTGCTATTTTTTGTGCAAAAGCGCCTGCAAAATGCCTCAGTGTGAAAGTGGCCTTAGTCTTGTGGTCAGCGGTTGGTCTGTGAGACCAAGCATCTTTCGAAAGCTTAGAAGGCACAGTCACTCACAATAAGACCCCTTTCACACTGGCACCGCTCCGTGCTCTAGCGGCCGAAGAAAGGGTTAAATGTGCCCGAAAACCACCGCTGCCAAAGCACATTGCAGGCGCTTTGGCAGCGGTGCCCATTTATTTCAATGGGCATGGGCGGTAGAGGAGCGGTGTATACACTGCTCCTAAACCACTCCAAAGATGCTGCTTGCAGGACTATTTTTCCCCTCCTGCAAGCGCAGCGCCCCAGTGTGAAAGCAGTCTGACTTTCAGACTGGGGCTACAGGGGAGGTGTTTTTCAGGTGCTTTACAGGTGCTAATTTTAGCCTTTTAGCACCTGAAAAATGTGTGAAAAGGATCTAACTCATGACAGTTCAGCTTTGACTGGAGTATTCATTTCTGATTCTACCATCTCTACTGCCTGGACAAAATTTCTTGCGGACACAGGCAGGGCCTCTAGACCTCAAGACTCTACTTCACATACCAGGGGTCTGCTAGTTTTAGGAATACTTTGTCACACACCATTTAGTTTGGCTGTGTGCATCTTTATTTTGTAAGTGTTTAAAAGTTAGACCCTCTGTCAGGTTCAAGGGCATTGCTAGTCCCTGGCACCTGGAGCACTGGCCCACAACTAGCAGCTAAGTGCCCAGACCTGAAGCCTGCAGGTACCATCTCCTGGAAAATGTCAGAATGTTAACGGTTTGTGGTAGAAACTAGCATACAGTGCAACAGATTAAGATATCTCTGTGACTCTTCAGCCTCTACTGCAAAAACCATATTAGAAGCTTCCTGTCTGTTGGCCATGCAGATGTCAGATAGGACTGTCTCTTTCTAGAGGTGAGCAGTACTCAGCATATGGGAATGAACACTGGCAAAAAAATGAAAAAAGAAGAGATCAAGACAACAGAAAAAGATATGAGTGCTTTTCGTTATGATACATGAGTTAATCTCAGTACAGTACCCCACGTCTCTTAGGACCCAAGGTGTGTTACCTTGACGAGGAGATTCACCCATCTATCTCTAGATGCCCTGATAACCATTGTCACTGGGACAGAAAGTTAAGGCCAATCCTCAATGTTACAGCTGTCACCAGAACAGGAGGTGAGGGACATATTTCATGTAAAAACATATAACTGAGAGGGGGAGAGAGAGTGCCACTGTCCAAGCATAGTAGGGATAGGAAAATTAATAAAAAAATGGATAAGTATTGCACTCACATACACATGGGTAAAAAAACACAGCATATTCATTTGTTCAGTGGAGACAAATGCTGACAGCTTCTTAAGAATACTCAGATGGCTATATAACGATAGGAAAGAGGAGAGAGGGCAAGCGTACCACTCGCAGTGTAGTATTAATAAAAGGCAATGTACAAAAAATTCAATTAAGTGATGCACTCACATGAAGATAGTACACTACACTAGTAACACAGGCATTACTCAGTGTGTCCAACAGGTGGCATCATTTTGATAGTCCCCAATGAATGAACTATGAGGGGTAGAGAGGGAACTGTTCCTGGTGGACAGTCTCATCAGTAGATGTAAAAATACAGTTACATAGTTACAGTGGGGAAAATAATTAATTGATCCCCTGCAGATTTTGTAAGTTTGCCCACTTACAAAGAAACCAAGGGTCTATAATTTTTATCATAGGTGTATTTTAAATGATAGAGACAGAATATCAACCAAAAATCCAGAAAAAAAAACACACAATACAAATGTTATAAATTGAGTTGCAGTTCAGTGAGTAAAATGAGTATTTGATCCCCAAGCAAAACATGACTTAGTACTTGGTGGAGAAACCCTTGTTGGCAAGCACAGAGGTAATATGATTCTTGTAGTTAGTGACCAGGTTTTCACACATCTCAGGAGGGATTCTGGTCCACTCTTTTTCAAATCTTCTCTAAATCTCCCTCCATAAACATTCTATAGGATTAAGGTCTGGAGACTGGCTAGGCCACTCCATGACTTTAATGTGCTTCTTCTTGAGCCACTCTTTTGTTGCCTTGGCGATATGTTTTGGGTTATTGTCATGCTGAAAGACCCATCTTTAGTGTTCTGGCTGAGGGAAGAAGGTTCTCATCCAAGATCTTACAATACATGGCCCCATAATGCGGCAATATCGGTCTGTACCTTTATCAGAGAAACAGCCTCAAAGCTGCCTCATACTTGGCAACTATCCTAGTTTAAATTCCCTTGTTCCTTGAAGTTTTAGTCCTGTGCTGTGTCCTGATATCCCAGTGCGAAGTTCTGTTACTAATGCTGCCCAGCTTTGCCCCATTGCCTTGTACAGGTGACTCACCTGCAGACCCTGTGTTTACATGTAAATAACCTGCATTGATATGTAAATAGAGGCGGCATTAAGATGTAAATAACTGCGGATCAGCGGCATTGATATGTAAATAGAGGCGACATTCATATGTATATCATGCCCCCCTGAGGTCATATCCACCATCACTTCTGCTGTATGCTGCTCACTGGGGAGATAAAGGGGCATGCTTGAAAGTCCTGCCTACAACTGTGGTCATTTATTTATTTTTTATTTATTTATTTTATTTATTTCTGGTACTTATATAGCGCCGTCAATTTACGCAGTGCTTTTACATATACATTGTACATTCACATCAGTCCCTACCCTCAAGGAGCTTACAATCTAAGGTCCCTAACTCACATTCATACATACTAGGGACAATTTAGACAGGATCCAATTAACCTACCAGCATATCTTTGCAGTGTGGGAGGAAACCGGAGTACCCGGAGGAAACCCACGCAGGCACAGGGAGAACATGCAAACTCCAGGCAGGTAGTGTCGTGGTTGGGATTCGAACCAGCGACCCTTCTTACTGCTAGGCGAAAGTGCTACCCACTATACCACTGTGGCGCCCGGTCATTAAGCCTAACATCAGCCTGTACTGCAAAGGTAAGCAAATTGGAGGTGGAACCCTTTTTCAAAATAACATAGTGCCACAGCACCGTGAATTTTGGTGGATCCGAATACGCACCTCTCAGCAGATGTACGAGGATGTCATTAACAATTAATGGCACGGTTGTGTCTGCTAAAGGGCAGCACATTTCTGTGGTGTCAGGAAAGCAATTTTGCATGCATTCCAGACACGCAAATATGAACACAGGCTAAATGTCTCAGTTACACTGGTGGTCAGTGTAAATCTTCTCATTACATTTGGGCTTGGTGTACAATCCTTTCATTCACACTAATGGCTGGTGTGAAGGTCCCCCTTACATTTGTGGTCAATGTAAATTTCTCCTTACATTGGTGGTTACTGTGAATGCTCCTATTACATTAGTGGTCAGTGTAAACCCCCTTTACATTAGTGGTCAGTGTAAATCCCCATTACATTGGTGGCCAGTGTAGAAACTCCTCTTTATATTGGTAATCTGTAAAAAAATCCAAACTTACATCAGTGGTTCATGTAGAAGCCCCCTTTAGATTGATGGTGAGTGTAAATCACCTCTTACAATGGTGGCCAGTGTAGAAATCCCCCTTTATTCGTTGTTGATGTAAAATCCCCCATTACATTGGTTGTCATTGTATGAGCAGGTGGAGAGCGAAAATCGCATAGAGGAAGGAGGGGCCCAAGAAAAAGTTTGCCCAGGGTCCAATCAATATTAAAGACGGCCCTGGACCCTTCATTTCTTTGTAAGTGGGCAAACTTACAAAATCTGCAGGGGATCAAATAATTATTTTCCTCACTGTACATAGTTAGTCTGGTTGAAAAAAGACACAAGTTCATCCAGTTCAACCAAAACCAAAAGGTCTGCTCTTATTGTAGTATTATTTATTAAATACAAAATGCACTCACATATAGTAAGTAAAGCAATAGGCAATACCAAAAACTGTCCAAAAACTGTCCAGCCGGTGGCATTATATCATGGGTCTCAATGGCTAGTCAGTCCTGGATGGTCATAGGAAGTAAGTATGCCAGGAAGCACTACAGTCTCTCATAGAAGGAGAACTGGGAAGAACCCACACTGGTGTGTATGACTGGAGGTCACGGTGGCTAGCAGGAAGCAAGGTCACTGGCCAGGGGGGTTGGCAGTGATTACATCACACATTGGGGTGTAAGAGGGTGAAGCTACACTATATTACCAAAAGTATTGGGACACCTGCATTTACAGGCACAGGAACTTTAATGACATCCGAGTCTTAGTCCAATGGGTTCCATATTGAGTTGGACCACCCTTTGCAGCTATAACAGCTTCAACTCTTCTGGAAAGGCTGTCTGCAAGGTTTAGGAGTGTGTCTAAGGGAACTATTCTTCCAGAAGCACATGAGTGAGGTTAGGCATTGATGTTGGATGAGAATGCCTGGCTTGCAGTCTCCACGCTAATTTATCCCAAAGGTGTTCTATCGGGTTGAAGTCAGGACTGAAATATGGGACAATTTAGGTAACAGCGATCACAGGTCAGTTGGCTTCAATATAAATCACACAAATAGGAAACATAAGGGGAATACAAAGACACTGAATTTCAAAAAAGCCAACTTCCCTAAACTATGAGCCTTGCTAGAAGGCATAAATTGGGATAGAATCTTCGGAACAAAGAACACGGAGGAGAGATGGGTTTGCTTTAAGAGCATATTAAATAAGGGCATTAGCCAATGCATCACATTGGGTAATACATTTAAAAGAGCGAACAAAAGTCCTGGATGGCTTAACTCCAATGTAAAAATGCTAATAAAAGCAAAGGAGAAGGGCTTCAAAAAATACAGGGTTGAGGGATCATCATCAGCATTCACACTTTATAAAGAATGCAACAAGAAATGTAAGGGTGCAATAAGGACGGCTAAGATAGAACATGAAAGACACATAGCGGAGGAGAGCACAAAATATTCCAACAAATTCTTTAAGTATGTAAACAGTAAAAAAGGAGAACAGACCATATTGGCCCCATAAAGAATGAAGAAGGACATCTGGTTACAAAGGATAGGGAGATGGCGAAGGTATTGAATTTATTCTTCTCCTCAGTCTTCACAAGGGAATCGGGGGCTTCAGTAACCAAAATTGCAGTGTTTATCCTCATGACACATCACAGGAAGCACCTCCATGGTTAACAGAGAACAAAATTAAAATTAGACTTGGGAAACTTAACATTAATAAATCACCGGGACCAGATGGCTTACACCCGAGGGTACTTAGGGAACTCAGTGAAGTAATTGCCAGACCATTGTTCCTAATTTTTACTGATAGTCTACTGACTGGAATGGTACCAGCTGATTGGAGAAAAGCCAATGTAGCACCAATATTTAAAAATGGCCCAAAATACATCCTTGGGAATTACAGACCAGTTAGCCTAACATCAATAGTATGTAAACTCTTGGAGGGGATGATAAGGGACTATATACAAGATTTTAGTAATGAGAACAGTATCATTAGCAGCATTCAGCATGGATTCATAAAGAATTGTTCTTGTCAAACCAATCTATTAACCTTCTATGAGGAGGGGAGTTGCCATCTAGATAAAGGAAGGCCCGTAGACGTGGTGTATCTGGATTTTGCAAAAGCATTTGACACAGTTTCCCATAAACGTTTGCTGTACAAAATAAGGTCCATTGGAATGGACCATAGGGTGAGTACATGGATTGAAAACTGGCTACAAGGGCGAGTTCAGAGGGTGGTGATAAATGGGGAGTACTCGGAATGGTCAGGGGCAGGTAGTGGGGCCCACCTGGGTCTGTGCTGGGACCAATGTTATTTAATTTGTTCATAAACAACCTGGAGGATGGGGTAAACAGTTCAATCTCTGTATTTGAGGATGATACTAAGCTAAGCAGGGCAATAACTTCTCTGTGTGGAAACCTTGCAAAAGGATCTAAACAAATTAATGGGGAGGGCAACTACATGGCAAATGAGGTTCAATGTAGAAAAATGTAAAATAATGCATTTATGTGGCAAAAATATAAATGCAATCTATACACTGGGGGGGAGAACCTATGGGGGAATCTAGGATGGAAAAGGACCTGGGGGTCCTAGTAGATGATAGGCTCAGCAATGCCAGGCAATGCCAAGCTGCTGCTAACAAAGCAAATATAATATTGGCATGCATTAAAAAGGGGATCAACTCCAGAGATAAAATGATAATTCTCCCGCTCTACAAGACTCTGGTCCGGCCGCACCCAGAGTATGCTGTCCAGTTCTGGGCACCAGTCCTCGGGAAGGATGTACTGGAAATTTAGCGAGTACAAAGAAGGGCAACAAAGCTAATAAAGGGTCTGGAGGATATTAGTTATGAGGAAAGGTTGCGAGCACTGAACTTATTCTCTCTGGAGAAGAGACGCTTGAGAGGGGATATGATTTCAATATACAAATACCATACTGGTGACCCCACAATAGGGATAAAACTTTTTCACAGAAGGGAGTTTAACAAGACTTGTGGCCACTCATTAATATTAGAAGAAAATAGGTTTAACCTTAAACTACGTAGAGGGTTCTTTACTGTAAGAGAGGCAAGGATGTGGAATTCCCTTCCACAGGCGGTGGTCTCAGCGGGGGGCATTGATAGTTTCAAGAATCTATTAGATAAGCACCTGAACGACCGCAACATACAGGGATATACAATGTAATACTGACATATAATCACATGCATGGGTTGGACTTGATGGACTTGTGTCTTTTTTCAACCTCACCTACTATGTACAGTATGTAACTATAATTAGAGTGGAGACTTCTGGTCCACATCAGTGCCTTACCTCACAAATGCGCTTCTGGAAGAATGGTCAAAAAGTCCCATAGAGACACTCCAAAACCTTGTGGATAACCTTCCCAGAAGAGTTGAAGCTGTTATAGCTGCAAAGGATGGGCCAACTCAATATCAAACCCTATGGGCTAAGACTGGGATGCCATTAAAGTTCATATATAGTTACATAGTAGGTGAGGTTGAAAAAAAGACACAATGCAAGCTTGAGACTTGCTACAAATAGTTTTCCTGGTGCCTCCATGGCAGCATACTGGTGATAGAGCTCCGCCTCGACTCCTCCCTCAGGACTAGTGAATAGCATAAATTAAAGACATAGTCCCTTCCCCAACCTTCTCCTTTTTTTCCTCATACCTCTTGTGCTGGTGAAGAGTAGCAGTATGTCCATACCTCTGCATTCGGCAGCATCCACCGGGTTTAGCCTTTCCCGTGCGCAGTCCCTGTTCTTGGGCCGCTCACAGTGCTGATAAGACTGGGAACCCCTCTGTGGATCTGTTGGGGTCTTGTCGCAGAGTTTCCTCACAGGAACGCAGTCTGCCACCATATCCTATGATGAATGCAAAGGAGTCGCAAAAGGATCAGCTCCCATTCTCCCAGGCTTGTGGTTTTCGTTTCATTTTTTTTAAAAAAAAGGAAAGAAACATTTATGTTCTGTTTCTTTTCTCCCCTCTTCCCTTCCCCTTCCTTTCCTTTGGCTTCCTTTAAAAAAAAAATATATTAAGTTTTCCTGTTATTACCTCTCGCGCCTCCGCGGCCATTTTTGTGTCTGGAAAAAAGGCCAGTTTTTGCCCTTTCCGTCCACAATTAAAAAAAAAAAGGCAGAAGAGAGTAAGACTGGGGGTTCATGGGATTAACCCACCCATTCAGAGGGTATTTAAGGTCAGCTTCTGGGTTTAGCGGTCAGAGTCTCCTCGGCTGTGCCCTGATAGGTTTTCACTGACTCTGCTCTGTGGTAGGTAATTAAAAAAAATAATTAAAAAAAAAGGGATAATAGGGGGGGGGGGGGGGGGGTAATAATGTGTCCTTTTAAAATAAAAACAAAAAACTTCTTTTCCTTTCTGGCTATATTTCCGCAGCTGATCCTTATGCCCAACTCCGCAATGAGCCATTCATCTCGCAACAAAGATCCTCACACTTCTGTTAGGTATGGAACCAACTATATGTGAGTATAAAAAAAAAAAAAAAAGTGCGCTCGCTGGCCTGACATGGTTTTTCCTAAATCATAGCCCTGTCCACTTCAAAAGGACCGAAAAATCCTCAAGGCACCGTGATGACAACAGCCCAAGTCGCAGGTCTCATTCTTCACGCCACCGGTCCCGCTCATCAGGACATAGGTCCCACTCTTCACGTCATAGACCAAGATCCAGAAGACGGGATCGGTCCCCCTCTCCTAGATCCTATACAAAGAAGAAATGCTGGACCTGTGGGGCTAGTCCGCTGCCGAACAAAGTAGTTTGCAAGGACTGTTTTGCGGACTATGCATCCAATCGCGAGTTAGAAAATCAACAGGTTGTGGACCTGCTCAAAAGAAATATGAAGGACTCCTTCTCTGAGCATGCGGCTTTGGTTCCCGCTCAGCCAGTCCCGCAGATGTCCCAGGTTCAGGATGTTGAACTTAATCTTCCCTGTCTTCTGCAGTCAGTACTCCTCTGCCTCCATCAGGCCGACCGGCCTCCACCTGAAGACCTCTCGGGGGATTCGTCAGATGAGTCAGATCCTTCTGGCTTCAGCCATTCATTGGTAAAACCATTCATCCAGGCAGTCAAAGCTGCGATAGCCTGGGAGGACGTAGAAAAACCTTCCCAGGAAGCAAAAAGCTACTTCCCATTCCTTAAAAGGAAACAGGTTTTTTTCCCTTTGATGGGTGAAATTACTCAAATCATTCAAAATGAGTGGTCAAAGACTGATAAAAAACTTTTGTTGGGCCGTTTCAATAAACTGTATCCCTTACCAGAGTCGGGAACGCAGTCATTAAACTCCATGCCTGTCGTGGACGCATGGTGCGACTCGCAAAAAATATCACTCTGCCATATCACTCTGCCTATGTAAGATTCCGCTTCCTTCAAGGATCCTCTTGACAGACGAATCGACCTGGACCTCAAGAGGAGCTACTTAGCTGCAGGAGCAGCGTGTAAGCCAGCGATCGCTCTCACCTCCGTGTCTAATGCCATCAGAACTTGGATGGATAACATCGAAACAGCTCTGCACCAGGACATCCCCAAGGAGGATATAATTAAAGCCTTGGAGGAAATTAGGTTGTCAGCAGACTTTGTCGGAGTAGCAGCTATAGACACGATTAGGTGTTCAGCAAGGTTTATGCTGCACTCAGTAATGGCGAAAAGGGCCTTGTGGCTGAAACCCTGGACGGCGGACTTAGCTTCCAAGCAAAATTGGTGCAAAATCCCATTCGATGGGAAGGCATTATTTGGAGACAAGATGGATAAAGCCATCTCCAGGTTGTCAGGAGGAAAGTCCTGTATGCTTCCCCAAGACAGAAGGATGCGAAGATCTAGAGGGGGTTCTTCTAGGTTCCGCCAGTCAAATCCTAGGAATTTTGGACAATCAAGGCAGCCCAGAGACAGCAGAAGACCCTGGAAGGGCACTCAGGCATCCTTTTTGGGCAGAAAGATGAAGGTCCCTCCGACTCCACATGAGCAGAAGCAATCCTTTTGACGCCAGATTAGCCCAGACACTCCCGGTGGGAGCCAGGCTAAAGCTTCAAGATGGAATCTCTGCAAACAATTATTCAGGCAGTGCAGCCAGCAGATTGGATGATTTCAGTCGATCTGCAGGATGCGTACCTACACGTTCCAATTCTACCTGCCTTTCAAAAGTATCTCAGATTTGCAGTAGGACGGACCCACCTGCAGTTTCAAGCCCTGCCCTTCGGTCTGTGCACCTCCCCCAGGGTATTCACCAAGATTCTAATATCCGCCCTGGTTCCCCTGCGGGAGAGGGGTTTGAGGATATACCACTATTTAGATGACATCCTGCTCCTAGCAAGCAGTCCGGATCAGTTGGTATATCACCGAGACATTCTTCTCCAGTCCCTGAGAGAACTAGGATGGCTAAAAAACTCAGAAAAGAGTCAGCGTGCACCTACACAGTGGATGATCTATCTAGGTGCAATGTTCAACACTCAGGAGGGGACAGTATCATTACCATCTCCAAAGATGAGGATCATCATCCCGAAGATGGTCAAGACCATCCGGAGCCTGTATCTAACGGCGTCACAATGTCTGAGCCTCATTGGCACAATGTCTGCCTGTATACCAATGATTCCTTGGGCCCATTGGTACTTGAGGTATTTCCAGATGGGTTTCTTGGCGCAGTGGAAGAAACAACAACTCTCTCAGACAATCCTGCTGATGGAAGCAATGCGCAGGAGTCTTCATTGGTGGACCCTTCCGGAAAACCTCTCCAAACCTCGTCACCTGGGTTCCCTCCCCTGGATCACAGTTACATCCGACGCAAGTGGACAAGGCTGGGGAGCCCATTGCGGGGAAACCAGGATACAGGGAAGATGGTCCTGTTCCACCCAGGGAGTGGTATCCAACATCCTGGAGATGAGAGCAGCATTCTTGGCACTGACTTCATTGGCATCTCAAATCAGAGGCCAGAGAATACTTATACGCCTGGACAACAGGGCAGCTGTCGTGTATCTGCAGAAGCAGGGGGGCACTCTCAGCACATCACTCCTCAGGGAAGTAGAGCCGATTATGCTCTGGGAAGAGAAGAACATCCTAGACCTCAGGGCAATGTATCTCCCGGGAAGGTTGAACACGGAAGCAGACACGCTGTCGA
Organism: Aquarana catesbeiana; assembly: GCF_042186555.1. Taxonomy (NCBI): domain Eukaryota; kingdom Metazoa; phylum Chordata; class Amphibia; order Anura; family Ranidae; genus Aquarana; species Aquarana catesbeiana. The sequence goes on along the minus strand of NC_133332.1, from coordinate 240,935,428 downwards.
GGAACTTCTTGGACAACAACGAGTGGGCTCTTCATCCCCATGTCTTCCGTCTGATTGCCAACCTCTGGGATCCTCCTCAGGTAGACCTAATTGCCACTCCGGAGAATGCCAAACTGACCAGATTCTTCTCTCGCCTGCCGTAAACGGAAGCTGAGGAAGTGGATGCCCTGTCATGCCCCTGGAGGTTCACCACCGCATATGCCTTTCCCCCCCGGCCATTAATATTCAAGTTCCTCCTGAGGCTTCTCAGAGAGACAGTCCAGGTACTGGCAGTACTTCCTCTAGCTATGCGCCTCAGTGTGAGCTCTCCAATCAGGATCCCTCCTTTCCCTCAACTTCTGGCGCAGGACAGTTTAGTTCATCCAAATCCTCAGAAGCTGAATCTTTGAATCTGGGGGTTGAGAGGCGAAGGTTCGAGTCCCTAGAATGTTCCCCAGGGGTCATTACAACCCTCCTAGGAGCCAGGAAGCCGGCAACCAATGCTATATATTCAAAAATATGGGACAAGTTCTTGTCATTTGCTACCTCAAATGAGTTTGATCCAATCCTTCCTTCTACATCAAATGTTCTAGGTTTTCTCCAGACAGGACTTGATCTGGGTCTTGGTCTAAGTTCCCTCAAAGTGCAAATAGCAGCAATCTCTGCAGCAACAAAAAAAAAAAGATGGGCGGAAGAGCATTTAGTAGTCACTTTCCTCAGAGGAGTATTAAAGATTCGCCCACCAGTCAGATGGTCTTTTCCTAAATGGGATTTATCCCTGGTCCTTGAAGTCCTCTCTGACCATCCCTTTGCCCCAGTGGAACAAGTAGCAATATGGAACCTAACACTGAAGACGACTTTCCTGCTAGCCATTACATCTGGCAGAAGGATTTCAGAACTTCACTCTTTAGGGATAGGTGATGACCACATCTCTTTCTTCCACGATAGAGTGGAGATTCATTCCCTTCGGGGGTTCACACCTAAGGTCGCTACTCCAAGCCACCTTTTGGAGCCTTGGGCACTACCAGTATTTGCTGAAATGGATTCGGAATCATGTCACAAGCTGGACATATCCAGAGTGCTCAGGGCCTACCTAGAGGCCACCAGACCCTTCAGGAACTCGGAAAGACTTTTTATTGTACCATTCGTTAAATACAGGGGCAAAGAAGCTTCCATCAGAACTCTGGCATCTTGGGTTGTAAAATTAATCCAGAAGGCCTACAGGATAAAGAATATGGAACCTCCATCCCGAGTGAATGCTCATTCTACAAGGGCAGTCTCAACCTCCTGGGCAGCAAGGGCTAACGTTTCATTGGAGACGGTGTGCAGGGCCGCCACCTGGTTTTCTCACAATACTTTCCTCAGACACTACCATATTGATCCAGGAGCTCTCACAACGGTTGAGTTCGGAAGGAGGGCAGTTCAGGCTACAATGTCCCATTCTAATTAAACATTTATTGTTAAGCATTATCCCACCCGTGTCAGCTAGTTATTTATCACCAGTATGCTGCCATGGAGGCACCAGGAAAATGGAAAATTGTATCATACTTACCGTAATTTTCCTTTCCTGGTGCCTATCCATGGCAGCATATGCTCCCACCCTTGGTATTCTATGTTACAGAGAATGTTGGGGGAGGGACTATGTCTTTAATTTATGCTATTCACTAGTCCTGAGGGAGGAGCCGAGGCGGAGCTCTATCACCAGTATGCTGCCATGGATAGAAACCAGGAAAGGAAAATTACGGTAAGTATGATACAATTTTCCGTTTTCTCTACCCCTTGCTGTCTTTAGCAGAACTGTTTTAATACTTCTCTTTTTCCTCTCTCTCTGCGACTATCCCCCAACTCCTTCCCTTATCACCCTTCCCTCTTTCTGTCCCCCTTCCCTGATCCCCCCCCCCCCCCCCCCCCCACTGGCACCCTGGTTGAAGATGGACGGACTTAACATATACTCCCTTAATGCGGCCTAAATACGTCAGAGAAACGACGATGCTTATGAATGACTTAAGACAGGCCAAAGTGGATGTTGCCTTCATCCAGGAACCTCACTTTAAAGAAGACAGACTCCCTGTTCTCAAGAACAAATTCTTTCCCTTAGGATACCATTTCACTAACAAAACTAAATCCAGAGGGGCTTCCATCCCTCTATCTAGCAAACTACCATGGACACTTCAGGACTCTATGCTGGATGCAGAGGGTCGCTTTGCATTCATTAAAGGCCTTATAGGTGACGTACAGTTGACATTAGCGAACATTTATGCCCTGAACGAACACCAAGATACTTTCCTAAGGCGCTCTTTATCCAAACTTTCTGACTTTCAAGCAGGACCTTTGATCCTCGGGGGAGCCTTTAATGTCCCCGTATCTGCATCAGTGGACACCTCATCAGGCTCCTCGTTGGTACCAACAAACACCCGCAAGCGCATTGCCCAAGCTTTACACGAAGCTCAGTTAATTGATGTATGGCGCCTCCAGCACGCAGGTGAAAGGGACTACACGTTCTATTCCCCTCCTCACAAAATATACACGAGAATAGATTACTTTTTAATTCCCCACAGTCAACTTCACGAAGTACCTAACTCCTCTATTGGTCTGAGGACATGGTCGGATCATGCCCCCATTTTTCTGACATACGCAATCCCCAACAACCTCTTCCATGGCACCTGCTTCTGGCGTCTCAATGAGAGCCTTTTGCAAAGACCAGAAGTCCTAGAGGAAGTGTGTAAGGAGTTGAAATCTTATTTTCAAATAAACACGTTGGTGGACTGTGCTCCAGGGACAGTATGGGAGGCGCACAAGTCTGTTATCAGAGGAATACTGATAAAACATGGCGCTCGCGTGAAAAAAGAAAGGGGAAAGCAATTGGAAGCGCTCCTCGCTAAATTACACGCGGCTGACACTAACCACAAACGCTCCAGCAATCCCCTGGTGGTAGAAGAACTTACCTCCCTTAGAACCCAGATCAATGACCTTCTCAGCTACAGAGCTAAGGCGGCACTACAAAATTGTCGCCTCACATCGTACGAATCTGGGAACAAATGCGGGAGAGTTCTAGCCAAGGCGGTCAGGGATATTAAGACGCAAACATATATTCCTCACATTAAGACGCCAACGGGAGCTCAATTTACCAAAACAAATAACTAAGACATTTCGAGATACTATGAAGCCCTATACAATATCCCGACCTCATCTAACTCTCCCTCTAGCATAGATGACTATATAGCGTCTGCACTGATGCCTACGCTATCTTTGGAAAGTGCAACAGATCTAGATACCCCAATCACCCCTGAGGAACTGGAAATAGCAACTGGTTCTACAAAACCAGGTAAAGCCCTGGGTCCTGATGATTACACTCTTCAGTACTACAAAACATTACTCCCAATTTTGAGCCCCCAGATGATTGCTTTCTATAACAACCTGGGTCAGACAGCAACCAGCAAACATCTGCAAAATTTAATACATCTTGCCCAAGTGGGCTTTATCCCTACTAGAGAGGCTAGAGATAGTACGACCAAGGTTGTAAATTTGATCCACATAGCGACCCAATCTCACACTCCATCGATCTTTGTAAATACGGACGCGGAAAAGGCGTTTGATCGCGTCCACTGGGATTATATATGTATATATATATAAAGCACATTGGAATAGGGGAAACCATGATTCAGTGGATTGCTCAGATTTACTCGACCCCTACTGCACAGGTAAAAACCAACGGTATACTATCTGACCCTTTTCAGATAGCGAACAGGACTAGGCAAGGTTGCCCACTGTCACCTCTCCTATTCGCCCTATCTCTGGAGCCATTTCTATGTAGAGTTAGAATGAATCCAGATATACAAGGTCTTACAATAGGAGACACTCACTATAAAGTTTCTGCATATGCAGATGACCTGCTTTTCTCCCTAACAAACCCACTCCCGAATCTTCTTCATGAATTTGACGCCTATGAGAATATCTCCAACTTAAAGATCAATTATAGTAAATCAGAAGCTATGGGAGTTGAAGTGCCGCCTACTCTCATGTCCGCACTACGATCCAGCTTCAATTTTAAATGGACGTCCACTGCACTTAAGTACTTGGGCACCTGGGTTCCAGCTGACTTGTCTTGCACTTTCAATCTGAACTTCCCACCTCTACTGATAAAAACAAGGACTATATACATGGCACAAAGGCCTCCTTTCTTGGTTTGGTAGATGCAACCTGATCAAGATGTGCATTTTACCCAAGTTTTTATACCTGATGCAGACACTCCCAATCTCGATGCCGGCATCATTTTTTAAACAGGTACATGCTCAATTTAATAAATTTATTTGGGCAAACAAAAAACCTTGTCTGCCCCGTGTCCTTTTGTCCCTCCCTGGGGGGCCTCGCGGTTCCGGATGTGAAGAAATATTATCAGGCCGTCCACTTGGGGAGGGTCATTGACTGGTGTCGAAATTGGGACTTGAAGCTATGGACAAGATTAGAGCAGGATCAGACCCGGGTTCCACTGACAGGAGCGATCTGGTGCTATGACCACTTACCACCAATACTAAAAGAGCACCCACTAATAGGCACAACACTCCGCATAGGCTCACAAGCATGCGTCACACAATTACTGTCTACACCTGACTCACCCCTGCTCCCTATCATAAGTAACCCACAGTTCCCTCCAAGACTAGATACACCAGTTGGAGATGTACTACACGATGCAAATTGCACAAGAGCACAACACTTTTTAATGAATGGCGCATGGCCCTCTTTAGAAGCATTAAGAAACGACACAGGTCCCTTTAAACTAACATTCTGGCCTGCCCTTCAAGTGAAACACTTCTTATTATTGATACCGGATCCTTAACGTTTTGATAGACCACTCACGATCTTTGAGGAGTACTGGACGATGGAAGAGAGCCTTTCGAGGGTTCTGTCGCTAATGTACAACCTCTTGAACTCCCCGACGGGTAACATCACTTTAAATTGTATAAGTAAATGGGAAAGGGACCTAAAGCGTTTCTTCGCAGAGGACCAAATTCAACGTATCATCAGATTCGCCTTAAAATCATCTATCTGTACCAAAAATACAGAAGACCAACTATAAGTTGTTAACCAGATGGTACTACACTCCACACTTTACATTTCTGCTACCCTGATACCTCCGAACTTTGCTGGAGGTGCTGGGGTGATAAAGGTACGTTGCTGCATGTGTTTTGGTCGTACCCAAAGTTGGCTCCGTTCTGGTCTACGATTAGAACAACCATTCAGCAATTTACGGAATATCCGATACCGAATGACCTGGCCTTCTTTCTACTACACGTCTCTGACATACCGGCAAATCTATACAAAAAGTCAATTGTATGTCACCTGCTTAATGCCGCAAAGGCCTGTATCCCAATCTGTTGGAAACAACAGACACTACCTACGGTGACACAACGGCTCCAGAAAGTGGAAGATATCAGTAAAATGGAAGACTTAGTTCTCACCGCAAAACACCAACAGGAAAAGTACAATAAGACATGGGCGATATGGAAAAATTTATTTACTCTGTGTAGGGAGTTGCCCTGATGCCCCGTACACACGGTCGGACTTTGTTCGGACATTCCGACAACAAAATCCTAGGATTTTTTCAGACGGATGTTGGCTCAAACTTGTCTTGCATACACACGGTCACACAAAGTTGTCGGAAAATCCGATCATTCTGAACGCAGTGAGGTAAAACACGTACGTCGGGACTATAAACGGGGCAGTGGCCAATAGCTTTCATCTCTTTATTTATTCTGAGCATGCGTGGCACTTTGTCATCGGATTTGTGTACACACGATCGGAATTTCCGACAACGGATTTTGTTGTCGGAAAATTTTATAGCCTGCTCTCAAACTTTGTGTGTCGGAAAATCCGATGGAAAATGTTTGATGGAGCCTACACACGGTCGGAATTTCCGACAACAAGGTCCTATCACACATTTTCCGTCGGAAAATCCGACCGTGTGTACGGGGCATTAGAGTTTCCTAATAGAGCATATGTTTTAAAGGCTTGAATGACGGAAATGTGCCGAGGGTCCTAGTAAAACCTTATCCCGTTTATTTCCCTCCCTCTTCCCTTTTCCAGTCCTTCCATTCTTATCATTCCCCACTCTTCCTCTCCTCTTTTCTGACTATTTTTTCCTTTCCATACTCTCTTATAACCATTTACATGCTATCAGATGGAGATGGAGAATGGGTAGGAATAAAGGCGGGGACAGGGGGAATTTTGATTCTCTGCCCCGTTTACTTTGATTGAAGGGATTATTACACATAAACTGGAATGAACAAAATGTTATTTTGTTTATAACGTACATCTAAATCATTATATACCTGTGACCTTGTTCCCTTCTCCCGTCTCTCCAGAATGTGCTTGCTACTATTATGTTTTTTTCTTTTTATGCAGCTGTGATATGTATGTATTAAACTGTCTGGCCATTTTGGGTGTTAATAAAAACTATATTAGAAAAAAAAAACAAAGTGGACTTTTATACTTGAAAAAAGACACAAGTCCATCAAGTCCAACCTATGTGTGCGATTATAAGTCAGTATTACCTTGTATATCCCTGTATGTTTTGGTCGTTCAGGTGCTTCTCTAATAGTTTTTTGAAACTATCGATGCTCGCCGCTGAGAACACCGCATGTGGAAGGGAATTCCACATCCTGGCCTCTCTTACAGTAAAGAACCCGCTACATAGTTTATGGTTAAACCTCTTTTCTTCTAATTTTAATGAGTGGCCACGTGTCTTGTTAAACTCCCTTCCGCGAAATAGTTTTATGCCTATTGTGGGGTCATCAGTAAGGTATTTGTAAATTGAAAATATATCCCCGCTCAAGCGTCTCTTCTCCAGAGAGAATAAGTTCAGTGCTTGTAACCTTTATACATAACTAATATCCTCCAGACCCTTTATTAGCTTTGTTGCAATTCTTTGTACTCGCTCCATTTCCAGTACATCTTTCCTAAGGACTTGTGCCCAGAACTGGACAGCATAGTCTAGGTGCGGCCGGACCAGAGTCTTGTAGAGTGGGAGAATTATCACTTTATCCCTGGAGTTATTCCCTTTTTTAATGCATGACAATATTCTGTTTGCTTTGTTAGCAGCAGCTTGGCATTGTATGCCATTGCTGAGCCTATTATCTACTAGGACCCCAGGTCCTTTTCCATCTTGGATTCCCCCAGAGGTTCTCCCCCTAGTGTATAGGTTGCCTTCATATTTTTGCCACCCAAATGCATTATTTTACATTTTTCTACATTAAACCTTATCTCCATGTAGTTGCCCAGCCCATTAATTTGTTCAGATCTTCTTGCAAGGTTTCCACATCCTGCGGAGAAGTTATTGCCCTGCTTAGCTTAGTATCGTCCTCAAATACAGAGATTGAACTGTTTACCTCATCCTCCAGATCGTTTATGAATTAATTAAATAGGATTGGTCCCAGCACAGAACACTGTGGGACCCCACTACCCACCCCTGACCATTCTGAGTATTCCCCATTTATCACCACCCTCTGAACTCGCCCTTGTAGCCAGGTTTCAATCCATGTACTCACCCTATGGTCCATGCCAACAGACCTTATTTTGTTCAGTAAAAGTTTATGGGGAATAGTGTCAAATGCTTTTGCAAAATCCAGATACACCACACCTACGGGCCTTCCTTTATCTAGACGGCAACTCACTTCCTCATAGAAGGTTAATAGATTGGTTTAGCAAGAACGATTCTTCATGAATCCATGCCGCTTACTGCTAATGATATCGTTTTCATAACTAAAATCTTGTATATAGTCCCTTATCATCCCCTCCAAGAGCTTGCATACTATTGATGTTAGGCTAACTGGTCTGTAATTCCCAGGGATGTATTTTGAGCCCTTTTTAAATATTGATGCTACATTGGATTTTCTCCAATCCGCTGGTACCATTCCAGTCAGTAGACTTTCAGTAAAAATTAGGAACAATGGTCTGGCAATTACTTGACTGAGTTCCCTAAGTACCCTCGGGTGCAAGCCATCCGGCCCAGTGATTTATTAATGTTAAGTTTCCCAAGTCTAATTCTAATTCTGTTCTTTGTTAGCCATGAGGGTGCTTCCTGTGATGTGTCATGAGGATAAGCACTGCAGTTTTGGTTACTAAAGCCCCCCGATTCTCTCGTGAGGACTGAGGAGAAGAATAAATTCAATACCTTCGCCATGTCCCCATCCTTTGTAACCAGATGTCCTTCCTCATTCTTTATGAGGCCAATATGGTCTGTCCTCCCTTTTTACTGTTTACATACTTAAAGCGGAGGTCCACCCTAAAATAAAAAATTACATTAACATTCTCAAAAAAATATATAAAAAAAATTTGAAAAAAAATTTTTTTTTTACTTACCAGAAACCCCTGTTGCTAGGCAGTCTTCCTAATCTGCTTCTTCCTATTCCGCTGCGCGTACTCCTCTTCGGCGAGCTGCCCCGTTGTATTCTGGGACATGTGTGTGTCCCAGAAAACAACAGGGCCATTCACAAAGTGCGCGCGACTCGCGCATGCACAGTAGGAAAAGGGCAGTGAAGCCGCAAGGCTCCACTGCCTGTTTTCCTTCATTAAGATGGTGGCGCCGGCACCAGAGCCGATGGACGGATCGGCCTCGGGGGGCCGACATCGCGGGCTCCCTGGACAGGTAAGTGTCCTTACTAAAAGTCATCAGCTACAGTGTTAATAGCGTACAACAGTATCTCTAGTTCACCCATCTTGTCCGCCAGGCTCCTGCCATTGGTGAACATGTCATATAGTTTAGACCAGTCGCATACTGTCCCCTTATTGGGTGTTCCGAGGTTGCAACTAGGACTTGTTACTATACTTACCTTGGGTTTATGTGCTTTAGTCAACCTACCTTTAATACCCCCAATATGTTCTGTGCTGACTATTTCTACCTCTGGACCCTCCCCCCGTTGCCTAGTTTCAAAACCCCTCTAACTTTTTGGCCATCTTTACTCCCAGCAGATATGCACCCTCCTCATTTAGGGTGCAGTTCGTCCCTTCTATAGTACTGGTGACCGACTAAGAAGTTGGCCCAGTCCTCCAGGAACCCAAACCCCTCCTTACTACACCAGCTCCTCAGCCACTTGTTTACTTCCCTAATCTCCCTCTGCCTTTCTGGTGTGGCTCGAGGTACTGGTAGTATTCCTGAGAATATGACCTTGGTGGTCCTTTTCCTCAATTTAGCTCCCAGGTCCCTAAAATCATTCATTAGGACACTCCATCTGCCTCTGACTTTGTCATTGGTGCCAATGTGCACCATGACAGCCGGGTCTTCCCCAGCCCCTCCCAGTAATCTGTCCACCAGATCCGTGACGTGCCGAACCGGTAGACAGCATACAGTTTGGCACTTCTCTTTTCACAGATTGCCCTCTCTGTCCTTCTAAGAATTGAGTCCCCTACCACCAAAATCTGTCTATCCTTTCCCTTTGCTCCCCCCCCACTCTCACTGGAGGAATTCTGCCCCTGGCAGCTAGGCGAGTCCCTCAGCTCCAGCAGTGCTGGTCCCTGACTGGTTTCATCAATGTCACTCAATGGAGCGTACTTATTGGGATGCTCCAGCCTGGATCGGCCTCCCTAGCACTTCCCCCTCTATCCTTCCTGACTGTCACCCATCTACTCTTTTCTGGTGCCTGCACCTCTTTGTCTCCACCCGCCTCTGTGCTGCCCCCTGCCTGACCTGCCAGGTAGGTTTCCGGCTCTCCTTTAGTATGGAGGGTCTTCTCAGTGCTGACAGTTGCTTCCCTAGATTCAGAACCTGGGCTTCCAGGGAAACAATGTGCTTACATTTTGCACAGCAGTATTCGCCCTCGATCAGATAATCAAGGAATGCATGTATGCCGCAAGATGTACACCGAGTCGCATCTCCCCACCCACCGGGCATCTTGCCTACCAATTAACTGAGGATTGGGGATTATCCCTTGTCCAAATTACCTAACAACTAGCTTCCTGCCACTAATACTCAACAACACACTACACAGGTACTCAATAAGACAATACACAGGTACTTGCAAACCACGTGCACTCGCAGACCCACATGCACTCGCAGACCCATGTTCACTCACACTACCCAGGTACTCCCAATACACAGGTAATCCCAATACTCAGGTACACACAATACTCAGGTACTCACTCATGTGCGTGTAAAGACAGGCACCCCAATACTTTTGGTAATATCGTGAACATGTTTCGGGACGGAGTACCCTTTGCTTTTCACCATGTGTCTCAAAAAATTTCCAATGGGGACACCCGTCTGATGACAACTAAGAGGGGGTGTCCTTTGGAGAGATTTGCTCTCACTGTCTTTGTGTCTCTAAGACGTGAAATGGAATGAAATGAAATCTTCCCAACGTCCCACAGACAGCTGGCAGGTGTTTTTTCACCATTCCCTGCTCTTTTTAACTGATTAGGTTAATCAATTTTTATGGATACATACAGTAACTGGACTAAATGGTATATTAAGAATGAATACATAACTGGACTAAATGGTATATTATGAATGAATACATAACTTGACTAAATGGTATATGTTTATTATTTGAAAATATCAATGTGTGAATGGAGTGTGTATCTTATTGCCAAAAATAGCCAAAACATGTTAGTACATATCTATTAAAGGACAGTCCCTTTCTTCCTCTTGCTCACTCCTTTCTCAAATAAAAAAGACATTGCAGAATTTCTGTCGGCTGCCTCATTGTAGCTGTGGCTCAGATGACATGGTTAGTCACACCGTCACCATCCCAGCACTGAAAGTTATTCCCAGAGACAGGTGGAAGGCAAGACAGGCCACAGGTTATGATTTCAGTAGAGGGACATGATCAAAGCAATGACAGAAGTAAACATGTTGAATATGTTCTAAGTTCCACAGAGACTTACGCACCCCCTGAAAGCAGAAGAGGATGTCAGGGGTTAAAAATGATGACAGTGAATTGTAAGCTGGTGACACCAAATGAGGTCGCCTTTCGGGAATGGACCTGCCCTGTGTCAGCAAAATGCAGTCTTCAGGGCCATATGAATGTGTGATCTCATCTTTTGTCAACCCTTGTCGGCATCTACTGCTGCTACTATGATGGGCTTGTAGAAATAAAAATGGGTCATTGAACTGGGTCCCCAAAATGTCATTGTTCTGTCACCCCAAAGTGTCAGCAATTCTACAATTCCATACTGAATGTGTGCCTGTAATGAATCCCCATTTGTCACAGTCCTTTCTTGGTCCCCAAGTATCATTGTAATGGTTTTCTGGGTTCTCATACATCGGTGTGTCATTTCTCTGGGTTCAAAACTGCGAGTGTTCCCATACTGTCTGTGTGCCATTGTTCTGGGACCTTTAAGCAACCCTCTGCCTTGGTTCTGGATCCCAAGTGGCAATGTACCATTGATCTTGGTCCCAAGTGTCAGTATTTTATTGTAGAGGGACCCCAAGTAGGGATGAGCTCGATGTTCGAGTTGAACATAAAGTTCAACTCGAACATTGCGTGTTCGCCCGTTTGCCGAACAGCAAACAATATGAGGTATTTGCAGGAAATTTGAGCACTGCGGAATGCCCCATAATGCACTGCGAGATCGCAGTGCATTAGTGTCTGATGACTGACCAAAGCATGCACCTGACCTGCATGCTTTGGCCAATCATAGCGCGCTCTGCAGAGGGAGCCATAATTGGCTAAAGGCCAATCATTGCTCAGGGGAACTAAGTCCACGCCCCACACTCTATAAGGCTGCTTACATAGTGGCCATGTATAGTGTGTGACTGTGTGGAGATAGATTGAGCTAGATTAGGCAGGCAGGTTAGTTAGTTGCAGTCATATATATATATATATATATATATATATATATATATATATATATATATATACAGTCAGGTCCATAAATATTGGGACATCGACACAATTCTAATCTTTTTGGCTCTATACACCACCACAATGAATTTGAAATGAAATGAACAAGATGTGCTTTAACTGCAGACTTTCAGCTTTAATTTGAGGGTATTTACATCCAAATCAGGTGAACGGTGTAGGAATTACAATAGTTTGTATATGTGCCTCCCACTTTTTAAGGGACCAAAAGTAATGGGACAATTGGCTGCTCAGCTGTTCCATGGCCAGGTGTGTGTTATTCCCTCATTATCCCATATACAAGGAGCAGATAAAAGGTCCGGAGTTCATTTCAAGTGTGCTATTTGCATTTGGAATCTGTTGCTGTCAACTCTCAATATGAGATCCAAAGAGCTGTCACTATCAGTGAAGCAAGCCATCATTAGGCTGAAAAAACAAAACAAACCCATCAGAGAGATAGCAAAAACATTAGGAGTGGCCAAATAAACTGCTTGGAACATCCTTAAAAAGAAAGAACGCACCGTTGAGCTCAGCAACACCAAAAGATCCGGAAGACCACAGTAAACAACTGTGGTTGATGACCGAAGAATTCTTTCCCTGGTGAAGAAAACACCCTTCACAACAGTTGGCCAGATCAAGAACACTCTCCAGGAGGTAGGTGTATGTGTGTCAAAGTCAACAATCAAGAGAAGACTTCACCAGAGTGAATACAGAGGGTTCACCACAAGAACAATCAAAAACAGGAAGGCCAGATTAGAGTTTGCCAAACAACATTTAAAAAAGCCTTCACAGTTCTGGAACAACATCCTATGGACAGATGAGACCAAGATCAACTTGTACCAGAGTGATGGGAAGAGAAGAGTATGGAGAAGGAAAGGAACTGCTCATGATCCAAAGCATACCACCTCATCAGTGAAGCATGGTGGTGTAAGTGTCATGGTGTGGGCATGTATGGCTGCCAATGAAACTGGTTCTCTTGTATTTATTAATGATGTGACTGCTGACAAAAGCAGCAGGATGAATTCTGAAGTATTTCGGGCAATATTATCTGCTCATATTCAGCAAAATGCTTCAGAATTCATTGGACAGCGCTTCACAGTGCAGATGGACAATGACCCGAAGCATACTACGAATGCAACCAAAGAGTTTTTTAAGGGAAAGAAGTGGAATGTTATGCAATGGCCAAGTCAATCACCTGACCTGAATCCGATTGAGCATGCATTTCACTTGCTGAAGAAAAAACTGAAGGGAAAATGTCCCAAGAACAAGCAGGAACTGAAGACAGTTGCAGTAGAAGCCTGGCAGTGCATCACCAGGGATGAAACCCAGTGCCAGTGATGTCTATGCGTTCCAGACTTCAGGCTGTAATTGACTGCAAAGGATTTGCAACCAAGTATTAAAAAGTGAAAGTTTGATGGATGATTGTTAATCTGTCCCATTACTTTTGGTCCCTTAAAAAGTGGGAGGCACATATACAAACTGTTGTAATTCCTACACCGTTCACCTGATTTGGATGTAAATACCCTCAAATTAAAGCTGAAAGTCTGCAGTTAAAGCACATCATGTTTGTTTCATTTCAAATCCATTGTGGTGGTTTATAGAGCCAAAAAGATTAGAATTGTGTTGATGTCCCAATATTTATGGACCTGACTGTATATATATATATATATATATATATATATATATATATATATATATATATATATATTATATTATATATATATTAATATATATACATACATACAGTATCTCACAAAAGTGAGTACACCCCTCACATTTTTGTAAATATTTTTATTATACCTTTTCATGTGACAACACTGAAGAAATTACACCTTGCTACAATGCAAAATAGTGAATATTCCAGCCTGTATAACAGTGTAAATTTGCTGTCCCCTCAAAATAACTCAACACACAGACATAAATGTCTAAACCGCTGGCAACAAAAGTGAGTACACCTCTAAGTAAAAATGTCCAAATTGGGCCCAATGTGTAAATATTTTGTGTGGCCACCATTACTTTCCAGCACTGCTTTAACCCTCTTGGGCATGCAGTTCACCAGAGCTTCACAGGTTGTCACTGGAGTCCTCTTCCACTCCTCCATGATGACATCACGGAGCTGGTGGACGTTAGAGACCTTGCGCTCCTCCACCTTCCGTTTGAGGATGGCCCACAGATGCTCAATAGGGTTTAGGCAGCCCCGGACCATGACACTCCCACCACCATGCTTGACTGTAGGCAAGACACACTTGCCTTTGTACTCCTCACATGGTTGCCACCACACTCGCTTGACACCATCTGAAACAAATAAGTTTATCTTGGTCTCATCAGAACACAGGACATGGTTCCAGTAATCCAAGTCCTTAGTCTTTAGCAAACTGCGGGCTTTCTTGTGCATCATCTTTAGAAAAGGCTTCCTTCTGGGAGGACAGCCATGCAGATCAATTTGATGCAGTGTGCGGCATATGGTCTGAGCACTGACAGGTAGGGAAGAGCCGAACACCACCTTAGAACAGTCCCTGCACAAAATGTCATTTTTAAGTCATTTAAAACTGCTTGCGGGTTTAATGTAATGTCGGGTCCTGGCAATATGGATGAAAATCAGTGAGACAAACGGCATGGGTACCCCCCAGTCCATTACCAGGCCCTTTGGGTCTTGTATGGATATTAAGGGGAACCCCGCACCCAAATTAAAAAAAGGAAAGGTGTGGGGCCACCAGGCCCTATATACTCTGAACAGCAGTATACAGGCGGTGCAAACAAGACAGGGACTGTAGGTGTGTTGTTAAGTAGAATCTGTTTGTAATTTTGAACGGGTACATTTTTAACGTGTTTAGCTCCAGCCAAAAAATCTTTTTTAAGCTTTTTGGAAAACATAGGGAAGGGTTATCACCCCTGTGACATTTGTTTTGCTGTCTGTGCTCCTCTTCAGAAGATTTCACCTCACTTTTTGTCCCAATGACAAATATTTTTTGGAAATGTGGGGTTTTTTGTGAAACAAGGATTGGTGATAAAGCATCAGTGGAAAGGAGAAATGTTTTTCCCATATTAACTCTTACAGGAGAGAATTTTCCTTCCTAGGGGTAGATTTCATCTCACTTCCTGTTGTCTCCTTCCGTTTGCAAGTAGGAGTCGTTTGTAAGTTGGATGTTTGAAAGTAGGGGCCTGTCCTATATACTCAGCAGAAATTTGGGCCTTAGGTGTTGTTGTGGCCACAACACTGTAAGCCCTCACAGGGCCCTGCTGGGAAATATTAAATCAAGAATTGTAATTACATGCCCCTGTTGAACAGGGGCAGAAAAATTGGGCCTTTGGTGGTGGTGGTGGTGCTGGTGCCACAACACTGTAAGTCCTCACTCGCTCTTGGTGGGCGCAGAAACGGGCCCTGCTGTGAAATATTAGATTAAGAATTGTAATTACATGCCCCTGTTGAACAGGGGCTGAAAAATTGGGCCTTTGGTGGTGGTGCTGGTGCCACAACACTGTAAGTCCTCACTCGCTCTTGGTGGGCGCAGAAACGGGCCCTGCTGTGAAATATTAGATCAAGAATTGTAATTACATGCCCTTGTTGAACAGGGGCTGAAAAATTGGGCCTTAGGCACTGGTGCTGCTGCCACAACACTGCAACTCCTCACAGATACTCTAGTTGGAACGCAGGAACGAGCCCTGCTGCAAAGTATTGCATCAAAAATTGTAATTACATGCCCCTGTTTAACAGGGGCTGAAAAATTGGGCCTTTGGTGGTGGTGGTGGTGCTGGTGCCACAACACTGTAAGTCCTCACTCGCTCTTGGTGGGCGCAGAAACAGGCCCTGCTGTGAAATATTAGATCAAGAATTGTAATTACATGCCCCTGTTGAACAGGGGCTGAAAAATTGGGCCTTAGGCACTGGTGCTGGTGCCACAACACTGCAACCCCTCACAGATACCCTAGTTGGAACGCAGGAACGAGCCCTGCTGCAAAGTATTGCATCAAAAATTGTAATTACACGCCCCTGTTAAACAGGGGCTAAAAAATTAGGCCTTAGGCACTGGTGCTGGTGCCACAACACTGCAACCCCTCACAGATACCCTAGTTGGAACGCAGGAACGAGCCCTGCTGCAAAGTATTGCATCAAAAATTGTAATTACACTCCCCTGTTAAACAGGGGCTGAAAAATTGGGCTTTGGGCACTGCTGACGGCGCCCAGAACCAAAAATGTTCTTACAAGCTATCAGCGTGATCATTGAGGAGGAACAGGATAATTACTCAGGATAGTCACTCAGCATCAGCATAGGTAGTCTTTGAAGGGATCTGAGATTTCAAAAAAAATTATTCGGTTACATCAGCATCAGGTGCTTGGTAGCTGGTGGTGATCCAAGACTGATTCATTTTTATGAAGGTCAGTCGATCGACCGAGTCAGTGGACAGACGCACTCTGTGATCTGTTACAAAGCCTCCAGCAGCACTGAATGTGCGTTCCGAAAGAACGCTGGATGCAGGACAGGCCAGTAGCTCAATTGCATACTGTGCAAGCTCTGGCCAGTGATCCATCCTCAAGACCCAGTAACCCAGAGGATTTTCGGTGGGAAAGGTGTCCAAGTCAGATCTTGCCCCTAGGTATTCCTGCACCATGTAAAACAGACGCTGTCGATGGTTGCTGGAGCCGATCATACCTTGGGGCTGCGGACTAAAAAATTGTCTGAACGCATCGGTCAGACGGCCACCTTCTCCACCGCTCCTTCTTTGACTGACCGAAGCCTCAGCAACACGTTGTCCAGAAACAGGAGTTTGTAACCTCCCAGTCTCTGGGAACGCGTTGCACAGACCTTTCTGCAAGGCCTCCCGAAGATGTTTCATCCTCTGCTCCCTCTGCGACGGCAAGATAAGGTCCGCAACCTTACCCTTGTAACGTGGATCAAGGAGGGTTGCCAGCCAGTATTGGTCCTTCTCCTTGATAACACGAATACGAGGATCCTTACGCAGGCTTTGCAGGATCAGGGAGGCCATGCAGCGTAGGTTTGCTGAGGCATTCGGTCCGGAGTCCTCTGGGTCACTAAGGACGACATGGTCCGCAGCCACCTCCTCCCAGCCACGTACAAGTCCATGTGTTTCTTGGGACTGATCTCTTAAAGACTGCTGCTGATGCTGAGTCCCAGGCTCCACCTCCATACTGACACAATCCTCCTCCTCCTCTTCCTGTGTGATCGACGGGCACGCAGGAACACTGTCTGGATAAAGGGGGCCTTGAGAGCTAAGGAAGTCCTCCTCTTCCTGCCTCTGTTCTGCCTCAAGTGCCCTGTCCATTATTCCACGCAGCGTGTGCTCCAACAGGTGGACAAGGGGGACAGTGTCACTAAAGCATGCACTGTCACTGCTCACCATCCTCGTGGCCTCCTCAAATGGTGACAGGACAGTGCATGCATCCCTGATCATGGCCAACTGGCGTGGGGGAAAAAAAACAAGCTCCCCTGACCCTGTCCTGGTGCCATAGTCGCACAGGTACTCATTGATGGCCCTCTGCTGCATGTGCAGCCGCTGCAGCATGGCCAATGTTGAGTTCCACCTGGTGGGCATGTCACAGATTAGGCGGTTCTTGGGCAGGTTAAACTCCTTTTGGAGGTCCGCCAGCCGAGCACTGGCATTATATGACCGGCGGAAATGCACACAGACTTTCCTGGCCTGCCTCAGGACATCCTGTAAGCCCGGGTACCTGCCCAAGAACCGCTGCACCACCAAGTTAAGGGCGTGAGCCAAACAGGGCACATGGGTCATTTGTCCCTGTTGGAGGGCAGAGAGGAGGTTGGTGCCATTGTTGCAAACCACCATTCCTGCCTTAAGTTGGCGTGGCGTCAACCACCTCTGAACCTGCCCCTGCAGAGCTGACAGAACCTCTGCCCCAGTGTGGCTCCTGTCCCCCAAGCACACCAGCTCAAGCACCGCATGGCATCTTTTGGCCTGCGTACATGCGTAGCCCCTTGAACGCCTACGAAGCACCGCTGGTTCCGGGGACAAAGCACAGGAAGAGGCCATGGAGGAAGAAGAAGAGGAGGGGGTGGAGGAGAGAGGTGTGTCACAATCATTAGTAGTGGCATTTTGGAGGCGTGGTGGCGGAACAACCTCCAACACTATTGCACCTTATCCTGCATCCTTCCCAGCTGCCAGCAGAGTCACCCAATGCGCCGTGAAACTTAGGTAAAGTCCCTGTCCATGCCTGCTGGACCATGAGTCAGTGGTAATATGCACCTTACCGCTGACCGCCCTGTCCAGCGAGGCATGGACATTGCCTTCCACATGCCGGTAGAGAGCCGGAATCACCTTCCGTGAGAAAAAGTGGCGTTTGGGTACCTGCCACTGAGGAACCGCACATTCCACAAAATCACGGAAGGGGGCAGAGTCTACCAACTGAAAAAGCAGCAGTTGAAGTGCTAGCAATTTTGCCAAGCTAGCATTCAACCGCTGGGCATGTGGATGGCTGGGAGCGAACTTCTTTTGGCAGTGCAGCAGCTGGGGTACAGCTGGTACAATCTGACGTCGGTGTACCGAAAGCAGATTGCCCACAAGTACTTGGCTGTGACACACCTAATTCTACACCTTCATTCCTCTGAGTGCAGGTCTCAGAGGGGACTGAAGGTATAGTGGCGTTGGAGATCTCAGCTGATGAGGAGCAAGGAGAGGTCCTCTTTGTTCTTTGGTGTGGGTCTTTTGGATATGCTTGCCAACGAACTGCATGGCAGGTCAACATATGTCTGGTCAAGCATGTGGTGCCCAAGCGGGAGATGTTTTGGCCATGCGAGATACGCTTGAGACATATGTTGCAAATAGCAGCGGTGCGATCTGATGCACTCGTCTCAAAAAAGGCCCACACCAAAGAACTTTTTGAATAACACGCAGAGACTGCAGCGCCCTGCACATGCGGAGCTTTGGGGTGTGATGCAGTCAGTGTGCTGCCCTTAGGCTGGCCCCTGGAGGGCATCCTGCCTCATTGGTGATGTGCCTCCTCCTCCTCCTCCTCTCTCCTATCAGGCACCCACGTTGAGTCAGTGACCTCATCATCCCCTCCTCATCACTGGAGCAAACCTGGCAGTATGCTGCAGCAGGGGGAGCATGACTGCCAGATTGCTGTCCTTCTTGGGCACCCCCTCTGTCTGTGCTCACGTTACTGCCTTCATCTAGCTCAGTATCATCATCAGAGCCTTCCAAACGCTGGGCATCCTCCTGGAGCATGTACCCAACACTGTGGTCAAACAGTTTGAGGGACTCCTCAGGAGGACATGGTGGGGCTAGGGAAGGAGTCACTGATGACATTGAGCCGAGGGAAGAGGCCGCTGCTTTTCCAGACAAAGTACCCTGAGCATGGGTGAGAGAGGATGAGGAGGATGAGGACAGCTTGGTCATCCACTCGACCAAGTCTTCCGCATGTTGCGGCTCAACGCAGCCAGCTGCTGAAAAAAAGGCCAAGCATGTCCCACGGCCACGTGCTGATGAGGATGCACCGTCTCCACGACCAGCACTGTTGCCTCTAGACACAGAGCCTGCTTGCCCTCTTTTATTGGCTTGTGACTGTCTGCCTCTCCTTGTTGGCCTTCCAGACATACTAATGGCCTGTAGCTACACTAAGCTGGGATATATATATATATATATATATATATATATATATATATATATATATATATACATATATATATATATATATGTACTGATACTGCAGCTAGCAAAATCAACTGCCTGCCTGTAGTATGAGAACACTACCAACCTTCTACAGGTAGCTTTAGCTGAACACTGTGCAGAGCTCGCAAAAAACTAACTTGTAGCTTATTTAGCTGCCTGCGGTAGTGATAGGATCAGGAAAACACCACCAACCTTCTACAAGTAGCTTTAGATGAACACTGTGCAGAGCTCGCACTACGCTAACTTGTAGCTTATTTAGCTGCCTGCGGTAGTGATAGGATCAGGAAAACAACACCAACCTTCTACAGGTAGCTTTAGGTGAACACTGTGCAGAGCTCGCACTACACTAACTTGTAGCTTATTTAGCTGCCTGCGGTAGTGATAGGATCAGGAAAACACCACCAACCTTCTACAGGTAGCTTTAGGTGAACACTGTGCAGAGCTCGCAAAAAACAAACTTGTAGCTTATTTAGCTGCCTGCGGTAGTGATAGGATCAGGAAAACACCACCAACCTTCTACAGGTAGCTTTAGATGAACACTGTGCAGAGCTCGCACTACACTAACTTGTAGCTTATTTAGCTGCCTGCGGTAGTGATAGGATCAGGAAAACACCACCAACCTTCTACAGGTAGCTTTAGGTGAACACTGTGCAGAGCTCGCACTACACTAACTTGTAGCTTATTTAGCTGCCTGCGGCAGTGATAGGATCAGGAAAACACCACCAACCTTCTACAGGTAGCTTTAGGTGAACACTGTGCAGAGCTCGCCAAAAAATAACTTGTAGCTTATTTAGCTGCCTGCGGTAGTGATAGGATCAGGAAAACACCACCAACCTTCTACAGGTAGCTTTAGCTGAACACTGTGCAGAGCTCCCAAAAAAAAACTTGTAGGTTTAGCTGAACACTGTGAGGAGGACGCACTACAATAACTTGTAGCTTTAGCTGAACACTGTGCAGAGGTCGCACTACACTAACTTGTAGTTTTCGCTGAACACTGTGAGGAGGACACACTACACCAACTTGTAGCTTTAGCTGAACACTGTGAGGAGGACGCACTACCCTAACTTGTAGCTTTAGCTGAACACTGTGCAGAGGTCACACTAAACTAACTTGTAGCTTTAGCTGAACACTGTGAGGAGGACGCACTACACTAACTTGTAGCTTTAGCTGAACACTGTGCAGAGGTCTCACTACACTAACTTGTAGTTTTAGCTGAACACTGTGAGGAGGACGCACTACACTAACTTGTAGCTTTAGCTGAACACTGTGCAGAGGTCACACTAAACAAACTTGTAGCTTTAGCTGAACACTGTGAAGAGGACGCACTACCCTAACTTGTAGCTTTAGCTGAACACTGTGCACTACACTAACTTGTAGTTTTAGCTGAACACTGTGCAGATGTCTCACTACACTAACTTGTAGTTTTAGCTGAACACTGTGAGGAGGACGCACTACACTAACTTGTAGCTTTAGCTGAACACTGTGCAGAGGTCACACTAAACTAACTTGTAGCTTTAGCTGAACACTGTGAGGAGGACGCACTACCCTAACTTGTAGCTTTAGCTGAACACTGTGCACTACACTAACTTGTAGTTTTAGCTGAACACTGTGCAGAGGTTACTAACTTGTAGCTTTATCTGAACACTGTGAGGAGGACGCACTACACTAACTGTAAATAGTCTAGCTGCCTGACTGTGGTACTAATAGGATCAAAAGAACACCAGCAATTTTCTTCAGGTAGCTGTAAATACTGTAACAAGACAAGCCTGCCTGTCAGTAGGAAGATAACAGGAACGGATCTAGCTAAACTGAATACATATATATATATATATATACACAACACCTGGGATGCATATATATACACAATACACTGTAAGTGCAGCTAACTCACTGACTGTCCTGCCTAATCTAGCTAACTCAAATGAAATGACACTGTCTCTCTGTCTCTGTCTCTCAACGCCGGAACACACTACACAGGGCCGCCGTGCAGGCGGCTTTATATAGTGTGGGGCGTGTTCTAAACCCCCTGAGCCATAATTGGCCAAAGCCGCCCTGGCTTTGGCCAATTACAGCTCTCTCTACCGAAGGCGCTGTGATTGGCCAAGCATGCAGGTCATAGTGCATGCTTGGCTAATCATCAGCCAGCAATGCACTGCGATGCCGCAGTGAATTATGGGCCGTGGCGCACCACACGAATTTGGCGCGAACGGCCCATATCGTTCGCAATTCGACAAACGATCGAACAGACGATGTTTGAGTCGAACATGGGTTCGACTCGAACTCGAACACGAAGCTCATCCCTACTGACAGGCTGACCCCCCACCCCTTCAACCTCTGCAGCAATGCTGGCAGCACTCATACGTCTATTTCCCAAAGACAACCTCTGGATATGACGCTGAGCACATGCACTCAACTTCTTTGGTCGACCATGGCGAGGCCTGTTCTGAGTGGAATCTGTCCTGTTAAACCGCTGTATGCTTTAGACCACCGTGCGGAAGCTCAGTTTCAGGGTCTTGGCAATCTTCTTATAGCCTAGGCCATCTTTATATAGAGCAACAATTCTTTTTTTCAGATCCTCAGAGAGTTCTTTGCCATGAGGTGCCATGTTGAACTTCCAGTGACCAGTATGAGAGAGTGAGAGCGATAATTCAAAATTTAACACACCCGCTCCTCATTCATACCTGAGACATTGTAACACTAACAAGTCACATGACACCGGGGAGGGAAAATGGCTAATTTGGGCCCAATTTGGACATTTTCACTTAGGGGTGTACTCACTTTTGTTGCCAGCAGTTTAGACATTAATGGCTGTGTGTTGAGTTATTTTGAAGGAACAGCAAATTTACACTGTTATACAAGCTGTACACTCACTACTTTACATTGTAGCAAAGTGTAATTTCTTCAGTGTTGTCACATGAAAAGATATAACAAAGATAAAGATATTTACAAACATGTGAGGGGTGTACTCACTTGTGTGAGATAATCTATATATTATTTATTTAATTTCTTCTTCTGCAACTAGATTTGATATATTGCACACTATTATGTCATAGTTACATAGTTGGTAAGGTTGAAAAAAGACACAAGTCCATCAGATCCAACCTGTGTGTGTGCTTTTATGTCAATATTACATTGTATATCCCTGTATGTTGTGGTCGTTTAGGTGCTTATCTAATAGTTTTTTGAAATTATCCATGCTCCCTGGTGAAACTACAGCTTGTGGAAGAGAATTCCACATTCTTACCGCTCTTACCGTAAAGAACCCTCTACGCTGTTTCCGGTTAAATTGCTTTTCCTCTAATTTTAGTGTCTAATTTTCCGCAAGTCTTTTTTTTAAATGCCCTTTCGCTGAAAAGTTATCCCTATTGTGGGGTCACCAGTATGGTAATTGTACATTGAAATCATATCCCCTCTCAAGTGTCTCTTCTCCAGTGAGAATAACTTCAGTGCTTGTAATCTTTCCTTATAACGAAGATCCTTCAGTTCCTTTACTAGCTTTGTGCCCTTATCTGTACTCTCTCCATTTCCAGCATATCCTTCCTGAGGACTGGAGCCAAGAACTGGACAGCATACTCCATGTGCGGCCGGACCAGAGTCTTGTAGAGTGGGAGAATTATTGTTTTATCCCTGGAGTTAATTCCCTTTTTAATGCATGTCAATATTTTATTGGCTTTGCTTGCAGCAGCTTTGCATTGCTTGCTGTTGCTGAGCCTATCATCTACTAGGACCCCCAGGTCCTTTTCCATCCCAGATTCCCCCAGAGGTTCTTCCCCTAGTGAGTAGATTTCATTCATGTTTTTGCCATCTAAATGCATTATTTTAAATTTTTCCACATTAAACCTCATTTTCCATGTAGTTGCCCATTAATTTGTTCAGATCTTCTTGCAAGCTTTCCACACCCTGCGGAGAAGCTTTTGCACTGCTTAGCTTAGTATTGTCCGCAAATACTGAGCTTGAGCTGTTTATCCCAATTTATGAATAAATTAAATAGGATTTGGGTTCCAGGACAGATCCCTGAGGGACCCATTTGCGACGCGTTTGCAGAGCATGCGCTTCTTCTTGAGGCCTGAAGAAGGAGCACATGCTCTGCAAACACTTTGCCTATTGGTTCACCATATCCCGGAAGTGACGTTATCCCTTGGCTCCCTGTGCGTTCCAGCATCGTGGCCCGCTCTGAGCCACCAGCGAGAAGCCTCCTGGATGCACTCTCTCCACAGACACCCAGCAATTGGTGCCCAATGCCTTTTACTACTTTACTCTTGTGAGTACCTATACTCGTTCTTGTATTAAATTTACTTTTATACTGCACTTATGCCCTGTACACGATAGCATTTTCAGACAACAAATGTTCGATGGGAGCTTGTTGTCGGAAAATTACGACCGTGTGTAGGCTCCATCGGACATTTTCCGTCGGAGTTTCCAACAAACAAAATTTGAGATCTGGATCTCAAATTTTCCAACAACAAAATCCGTCGTCGGAAATTCCGATCGTGTGTACACAATTCCGACGCACAAAATTCCACGCATGTTCGGAATCAAATAGAAGAGCCGCACTGGCTATTGAACTTCATTTTTCTCGGCTCGTCGTATGTGTTGTATGTCACCGCGTTCTTGACGTTCAGAATTTCCGACAACATTTGTGTGACCATGTGTATGCAACACAAGTTTGAGCCAACATCCATTGGAAAAAAATCCACGGATTTGTTGTCGGAAAATGCTATCGTGTTTACAGGACATTTGAGTGGCGCCTGTGTTTTATTCTCAGCTGTTCCAGAAGTTGCTTCTTACCTTCCACAGGGCTGCATTCCAGGTGCCATCACATGGACTACATGGACTTTTATTAGTAATTTTTTTAACTCCTCTTGACCTTCCGCATCCCCCATGGTGTCAAACAGGCTGGCCTGCCAACACTTAGCTTGTTGCAAGCACCAACTTATCTCTATGTGTAATACTATTGATGTTAGGCTAACTGGTCTGTGGTTCCCAGGGATATATCTTGGTCCTTTTGTAAAGATTGGTGCTACATTGGCTTTTCTTCAATCAGCTGGTACCATACCAGTCAGTAGAATGTTCGTAATGATCAGGCATGGATCAAGCTACCACACGCTACACGCCAGACTGTTACACCTGACATATCCGTTGTGGGACATCTGGATATCGATCCCTAGATATTGCAGATACTATCCACCTAAAAATTTGCCCAATATTTACAGTCTGAGAGCTATGTAATATCATTACGGACCTTTCTGTCCTCAGTGCCTGTCTATACATGGAATCATCACACTGGAACCAATATATATGTAAAAAAACTTTGTGAACCCTTGGCCCCTGAGGAAGGTATTTGAACACTCCATACCGGAAACGCGTTGGGCATTTGGGCATTCACATTGTATGACGTTCATGTGTACAGTATTTGTTTTATATTCCATGTAATACACATTGTACATTTTTGTCATATGTAGATTTTATATGTTTTTTATTCTATATCATTAAAGATTATATTTTATCTACTTCTGAGTGGGTGGTCTGTCAAAGTCCCATTTCAGGGGGTTACCTTCTTTGTTCCTATTGATAGGGATGGGACCACCACGCTCTACGTGATATGATGGGAGCCTCTCTTTTTTCTTTCTTCTGGGGAATGGGGCTTGGTGTGTTATGGGAACTGTGTGTGTCCCACAACTCATCGCGTCCCATTCACAAAGCGCTGTGCGACTCGCGCATGCGCAGTAGGAAACGGGTGCAAGCCATCTGGTCCCGGTGACTTATTTATGTTAAGTTTTTTAAGTCTGTTTCAGATTTTATCCTCTGTTAACCATGGTTGTCCTTCCTGTGATGTGTCATGAGGATAATATTACAGTTTTGGTTACTGAAGCCCCCCGTTTCGCTTGTGAAGACTGAGGAGTAGAATATATTCAAAACCTTCGCCATCTCACCATCCTTTGTAACCAGAATCCCTTCAAAATTCATTATGATCTGTCTTCCCTCTTTTACTATTTATGTACTGTGACGGTATGCAAGGTGATATAGTGGATAATCGCTACATTTCACCCCGCATTCGTTCTGTTGTAAGGGTCTGAACCGGAATCCGGCATGGGTTTTTCCAGCCTCTGTAGCAGGCTAGGTTCCGGTCCGGATGTTCTGGTCCACTTGAGCCCACACTCAGGTGGACTTTAAATAACCAGGAAGAGAGCTCAACAGGGCTATGGTTTGGAGACTCAGGAAGGAACCTGAGTGAGAGGAGCTCTGGGTGTTGGACTAAAAGGTTTGCTTTTTCCACGTTTTTGTGGGTGACGGGGACCAGCCCTGCACTGTATAGAGAGGAGACTATGTGTTTAGTTAGCGCCAGATGGCAAGGATTTTATTTACTGTTTTTTTTATTTTGCAAACCTCCTACAAATAAACCTGGCATCCGCCAGATTTTGAAGAAAGTGCCCATTTTCTGATTGTCATTCAGAAAAGGTGATCCCCATTAGCTAATTACCCCCACACGGGGTGGATTCAGCGGGCAATTTCTGAAGATGGAGGAATTGATAAAGGCCCTGCTACAGGCCAATGCAGCCCCTCAGGCCACCAATTTTGGCCTTCAAATAGGGGATGGTTGCTGTGGGCATCTGCGGATTTACCAATTCCAGCAATTGATCCAGTGCTGCCTTCCTCTTTCTTTTATTAGTGTAAAAGCGGTGTTTTACCTGCCACAGACAGGTCAGCTCCCTGTACTTATCGATGAATAGGGGGAGGAAGTCATGATCGTTGAAGCGATCCATTTTATCTGCAAGACACAACACAAGACAAATCCTAATGTCAGGCTCTCCTAATCTTGTCCCAATATAGGCCTCAATCTATAAGCAGTATAGGGCCACTGATGCACCAAGTTAAAATTGTACCTTCATTATCATGATCGATGCTTCCGCCACTCCTTCATCCGCTCACAGATCGTAAGTACAATGCACGTGTGTTACGATTTATATATGCGGTGCATGCATGAAACTCCACCTGACCCTGACCTTCTTTCTAGTATATACCCCGCCCCTTCTCTTTCCCCTTCTCTTTCAGCGCAGTGGGAGAGCACACAGCGGAGAGACAACAGGTGCATGAGAGTAGCAGCAACGACGAAAGCCCCGAGCCACAATTGTCCCGATCCAGGAGGAGATATAAGGCCTCAAATATGTCCTCTGTAGTGATGGTGGACATCTTGAAGAGGGCCGACTATGATGGGAAGTATTCACCGTACAGCAACCCAAATGTGAGCAAGGCCAAGATCATGACTAAAGTTGTGAAAAGTCTGCACAGGAATTTTGGGGTACGACGATCCAAGGAGCAATTGAGGAAACGCTGGACAGACCTGAAATTGAGGGAGCAAGATCAGTACAGAAGGATCAAGATTGTGCTGCAAAAAAGTAAGTAGTTGTCGTGTGTTCCAATTATTATTATTACTTGCATGCTGCTCCATGTGCTTTTCTTTACTGTTGTACAGTTTAAAATGGCAACTTTCAGGTTCGTGGGCACAGTAATCGGTCGTAGTAAACATTGTTCGTTCACCCACTAATACAATGTTTTTGGCAGATGCAGGTTAACTACATTTGGTCATACCTATTTGTATTATAAGAAGTTTATTACATTATTGTCTAGATGGGTTTGTAAATGAAATGCTAACTATATTCAGTGTAAGGAGAGGACACTCAGCAGCTGTTTACACATCTGGATGCAGGAGCACTAGTGTGGGACACCGGAACACCCTTTTTAGGGTGTCCCACATAGGTGCCCCAGTAGGTACTAGGGGTGTTTCCATGTGTGAAATTTGTACAAAAAAGGTAAGTTCTAAAGTTTCCAGCTTTAGAAAGGGAAAAAAATGATGTCTTCAGCTTGGAACTCTGCCAAAACAATTGTATGACGCTTCAAAGCAATGTTTCATATTCCTATTTCTGGCATCAAATATCTGTGTGCTAAGTATACCTTTTTTTTAATTCACATGGGGGAGAAAAGACTCAGGACATCTGAGGACACCAGGGACCCCCAACCTCATAAAGTAGGGGAACTCCCCACACCACAACCTGAGGATGAGGAGGGAGACGTTTATGAAGTGGGCAAAATAGTGACCACAACAGGTCAGTGGCTGAGACCACAGCTTTAGGTAATAGCTGTATGCCTACATATTTATAATACATGGTGTGTTTATTTTTTAGGTGATGTGGATGTTGTGGAAGAAGAATCTCATTTCACAAGTGCAAGTGCCCAGATCCTCATCGGGGAGATAATGGGGTGCAATCGGGATTTAGACAAGTTAAAGGAAAACATCAATGATGTTCAACAAAAGATTAAGAACATCATTGATGTTTTAGGCAGAATCAACAAAAATTGTACCGTTTTGTCTAATTTTGTATTTTAAATCATGTTTTAAAGCATTTTAAAAGCCAAATTTTAAAGATGCACACAGTGGGTTTTATTTACTAAAGCTGGAGAGTGCAAAATTAGGCTCACTTCTGCAGAGAAACCAATCAGCTTCCATGTTATATTGCCAAAGCTTCATTGAACAAACTGAGGTTAGAAGCTGATTGGCTACCATGCACAGCTGCACCGGATTGTGAGCGCTCCAGTTTTAGTAAATCTCCCCCAGTGTGTCAACGTGTGCTATCTGCCATCACGGGATATCAAGATATGCGTTTTGTGGGTACAACCCCTTCCTCACAACTCAAGTAGGTGAGAGGAAGGGGTTGCACCCCCAAAACACGTCCTTTGATCCCCCATGTTGGGAGCTAGCACATGTTGACATTAGGCATGGGATCAGGAGGGAAATCCCCATTTTGAGTCCCAATTTGTGTGCATCTTCAAAATTTGGTTTTGATAGGGGTGACATCACCCCAAGATCAACACAGTTTTGACACACTAATGTCTGATATTGCCTTCACTTTATCAAAGTTGAACTTTGTAAGTTCCTGAGTTGTGTATGTTATGGTTTGAAACATGCCTGTTTAACCAAAAAAAGAATATTTCTAATGTCAAAAAAAAATGTTATACACCAAAGATGTTGGTTTGTTCAAAAACCCTTTTATAAACACACATGTGAATGTGCTTTAAGTAAAATGTTTTCTACTCAACAATGTGTGGCTTCTTCTTTCAATGCTCAATACCAGTTTTTGGAGTGAGTTGGTGTTTACAGTGACAATGGGGGTTATTTACTAAAGGTAAATCCACTTTGCATTACAAGTGCACTTTCAGTGTAGTGCAAAGTGGATTTTCCTTTAGTAAATAACCCCCACAGTGCTGTAAAATGTGCCCCAATCAGGACATTTTCGGGACTCAAAACAATTAATTCATGGTGCTGAAAAGGATGATTTTTTTTATCATTAATGCATTACATACTTTAACAACAAAAACAATGTGTGTGTGTGTAGCAGACCCACAACATAATAGTTAGCTGAAGAAGAGATTGTCACCTCATGTATCCCAAAAAATTACATTTGCACTATTGAAGAAAATGGCCAAAAAGAAAAGCCCATTGGAGAACCTAGGAGACAGCTAAAGGAAACACAAGCAGTAAATCAAATGAAATATTAGTTCTGTTTCAAAAATAGATTTATTTAAAAAATCTCAGACATTTGCTGGCATATCAACGGCCCCCCTACCCACAAAGTATTCCATATATTTTTGCTGCACTTCTCATGCACTTTGGGGGGGCAAGCCAGGATGGCCAGGTTCAAGTGCCGTCAGGGTTGACTGATCGGGAAATCCGGCCTCAGGCCCAACTGAGGCCACATAGTTTGTAGCATTTTTCCTTAAAAAGTTGTGCATAATGCAGCATGCAAGTACGATATGGTTTAGTTTATATTCCGCCATGTTGATTGCAGTGAGGAATAGGGGGAACCGGCTGGCCATTATGCTGAAAGAATTCTCCACCACTCTTTTGGCTCTGGCCAGCCGGTAGTTAAAAACTCTCTGGTCCGGGGTGAGGGTCCTCTTGGGGAATGGCTGCATCAGGTGTTCTCCAAGCCCAAACGCTTCATCAGCGACAAAAGACGAACGGGAGTCCTGCCATGTTATCTTCCGCAGATGGCAATCCCAAGCCACCACTTTGGAGCCATCTATAGAACTTGGTCTGGGCGATGACTCCACCATCCGACATCCTGCCATTCTTCCCTATGTCCACATACAAAAACTCGTATGTCGCTGACACCACCGCCAGCATCACTATACTATTAAACCTCTTGTAATTATAATAGTATGACCCCGATTTAGGGGGGTGGGATGATGTGGATGTGTTTCCCATCGATTGCCCCTCCGCAGTTGGGGAAGTCCCACCGCTGGGCAAATTAGGAAGCCACAGTCTGCCATTCCTGCGGCGTTGAAGGAAACTGTGGAGTCAAACAATAAAAAAAGAAATTAGTACTTTTGCACATAACATTGCAAGCAGATTAGACACAAACATTCTTGGCCATCATCAGTATAAATTTATTTTAAGGAGTATTTAAAGACAAAAGTATAAGGTCCGCTTATCAGATTCCTCACCCCCTCTGATGGCCCATTGTAAAAATTTTAGGGGGGGAGATGTGTTGGACAGGTAACCTTCTCCACTTCATTGAGAGCTGAATGCATAAATAATTTGCTTTGGCCAGCCCCTCCTTACTTACACTACTGGCAGACCGCTGGACAGGTAAGAAGTGTCATAATAAAAAAAAACACACTGTAAAATTGAAGCACATTTTTACATTCTGCAATTACCTATCAAGATAATAGGAGAACAAAACTTTAAACAGTAGCATTTGAAAGTATTCAGGCAGGCCCTTTCACTACATGCTTTGGTGAATTCATCCATAAATATGACCACAAAAGAGGTAGGTATAGTGTGTATGGGTTTGGCAAAGTCAGCAGATAGAGTATTGGTATCGGTTGACTTAGCGGTTGGGGGGAGGGAGGGTTCCAAATGAGTTTGGGACCCCCAAAAAAAGCCTCTTGCACTCTGCCTGAATTTAGGGACAGAAATAACATTTGTACACATTTTAGGGGGTATTTAGGGTAAAGCACTACATTGGAGTTGACAAAATACATTGGTAAGTGACTAGGCTAGGTGTGTATGGGCCCAGGATAGCATGCTGGGGAGGTTAGTGAAGGCAAATATGCATTAAGGACAAAAAAGGAACTTTAAAAACAGCATGCATGAGGATAAAGAGGACATTCACAGCATATTACAATCATGGTAATTAGGGAATGATGAAATAAATACAATACATTAGGAAACATTAAATACATAGAATGTAATGTTAAAGGAGAAAACTTACCTTAATGCAGTCCTTCTGCAGGACCTGAATGATGGCAGAACAGGTCTCTGGAATAATGATCCCCAGAGCCTGGGGGGAGATGCCTGTCGAGAACTCGATGTCCTCCAGACTTCTCCCCGTTGCCAAGTACTGCAAGGTGGCAATGAGCCTTTGTTCAGGAGTGATGGCTTGCTGCATGCAGGTGTCCTGCTTCGTAATATAAGGGGACAGCAAAGCCAACAAATGGTGAAAAATGGGGTCCATCATCCGGAGATAATTCCTGAAATCCTCAGGATTATTCTCACGGATCTCCCGCAACAAAGGCAGGGAGAATTGGTCACGCTGGAGTAACCAATTCTTCGTCCATAAACTCCTCCTTGCCCTGTTCATGGACTGGGCTTGGGTCAAAGTAAGAACCCCAACACCAAGAACCTGCACAGCACAAACACTACGATGAGTACGTACCCACAACATGGCTAGAAAACGGTCGGCTGGTCAGAACGCACTGAAAAACAGAAAGGCCTGAGAAGAGCGAGCTGAAAATCAGAAACGAGCGGACAAGAACGCACTGAAAACAAGATACGAACTGACTACACGCACTGAAAAACAGATACGAACCCACAAGCACAAACTGAAGAGCAGTAACGGACTGAAGAGCACGAGGCTGAAAAGCACGAATAGTCTCTCACCAAACTTCTAACACGAGATAAACACAAGATTAGCAGAAAGAGGCCAAAGGGTGGCGCACTTGGTATTGAACTTCCCTTTTATAGTGCCGTCGTACGTGTTGTACGTCAGCGCGTTCTCTTGGCGATCGGCATTTCCAACAACATTTGTGCAACCATGTGTAGGCAAGACAAGTTTGAGCCAACATCCGTCAAAAAAAAAATCCAGGATTTTGTTGTCGGAATGTCCGATCGTGTGTACGCGGCATTAATCTTACGCTACAAACAATCAAAAGTGTGGCTGCACTTTTTGATACTTCTGGTGTAGTCTGT
The DNA here is from genome assembly GCF_042186555.1 of Aquarana catesbeiana. Lineage (NCBI taxonomy): Eukaryota > Metazoa > Chordata > Amphibia > Anura > Ranidae > Aquarana > Aquarana catesbeiana. Next base: position 240,903,718 of record NC_133332.1, on the reverse strand, counting down.
TTGCTGAAGTTGTAGCGGTAGGGGTCTGATTCTTTATGTAGTAAATGGGGGGGAAATGAGGATGACAGTGAACTGTTATAGACAGAGATAAACAAATAAAATGTGCCTCAAATGAGAAGGACAGAGAGGGAGGTGAGTGAAGGACCTGAAAAGTGTATTTTGGGGATAAAAGGATTGCAACTCCACCTCCCTTCCATCCGCTGGATCTGGGAGAGTGAGTCTAGAGAAGACCGCCATGGAAGAGGGAAGCAGGAGAAACAGAGTTGGGGTCTTGAAGCCAAGTGTCAGAGAGGGCACCTGGTTGGGCGTCGTTGTGCGCGGGGGCGCATTGTGCGCACGTTCCTGTGGGTGCTCTGGCGCCTGCCTCTATGGGCACTGGTGTTGGCGTTCCGGCTTGTGCGTGTGCCTGGTGGTGCTGGTGTGTGCGCCACTGTCCGGGGGCACGCTCGGGCGCTTGCGGGTGCGCGGGCGCCTGTGCGTTACGGTGCACACATGTGCGCAGCGTTTGGCGCCAATCAGCCTATTTAGGATTTCCTCTCCCTCTGCCCAGTGCTGCCTGATCAACAGCTCCCGTGCCTAAGTTCCCGTTACTTGCTCCTTGTTCCTGTGTTCCTGTGTGCTGATCTGTTGACGACCCGGCTTGCCCTTTGTACTCTCCTGACTTCCGCCTGCATCTGACCCCGGCTTGTTTGACCCCGCTTCTGCCTGCTCCTCCTGCACCTCCACTGCCTGCCTGTTGCCGAACCCTGCCTGTGTGTGACCAGTCTATAGCTCCTGCTCAGCATCCGTTGCCTGTGTCTTTGATTACCATCTGCTGTTTGGAGAATTCCTGCTCAGGCTCTCATACCACTCCGTACTCGTGTGCTTCCTGTCTGCTCTACCAGGGGCCGTGAGTCGGATATGTAAGGGAGCCTACCCTCTGCCCAAGCGGACTCACCGGTCTGGTAAGTGAGAGACCTGACACCGAGTTTCAGTAACAGTAAGTAGATTAAAGGAGCTGGTGATAAAAAGGTCAAGGACAGAGGTGAGTTTGTTACAAACAGTGCAGGTGTTCCAAAGGGTGCATGATAAGGGAAGGCGGTTTTGGGAAGAAGATGAATAGAAACTAAATTGTGTGGGTTGCAAATGCTGCCAGGGAGTTTTGGGTGATGGATGTGTTAGCTACAAGTAAATGATGGAGGCCTAGGGGTTGGGGATATATCACCAGAAGTTTGAAGCAGCAGAAGGCTGAGGGATGTAATATGGGAGTCCCCCAGCATCCTGGGGGGTTTTATTAGTGTGTGGGTTTAAAACTAGCAGGAGTTGATGAGTACAGTAATAAGGAAAAGACAGACGTGAGGGTATGTAAGCTGTGGGAAGGAGAAAAGTCACTGTGAGAAGGAGAGATAGAGAATGCATATAACAGTGGAAGGATTAAAAAGGACACTGAGTTATTTCATCTCCCGAATGCTCAATTTTTTAGGATTCCTACAGTTAGGGCATGCCTAACAAGCACAATATGGGTGCACCCTGGTACCAGTCTCTACTTCAGTTCTGGAGACTTTACTGAGAGATGAGGACCTTGTTAAGCCTTTATCAGTGGTATACAAGTATCTCTTCCCACAGACTTCCAGGCAGCTTAGCACCTGTAGGGTGAAGGGGGTGGCGGCTTTTCCAGATCCAGACGATGAGGACTGGTAGGCGGTGTGGGAGACTCCATTCATTAGGCTCATTTCAGCTAGATACATTATAAATTTTTACATTGCATATACTTGACTCCTGCTAAACTAGAGAAAATCTTTGGCACGGTCCTGTCATCCTGTTGGCGATGCTCTGCCCCATGGAAATTTTTTTGCACATTTTTTGGGACTGCTCTGCTATCAGGGACTATTGGACCCAGGTCATTAACTGTATCTAGTCAGTTAAAATTATTACCTTTGGGCCATCTGTAAGAATCTGTATGTTGAGATTAGTTAAGGGGTTAGCTCCCACTAGAGCAATACATACTCTGCTCACCGTTTTATTGTAGAACACCAGAAAGCTAATAATCGAAAAAAACGACTGCACCTAATATTGAGTCTTGGAAGACTCTGGTTCATAGGGCCCTTCTGCTCTATAAAGCAATTTACATTAGTAGGGGAGTGCCTCAAAAGTTTGACAAGGTGTGTGTGGGGCGGGGGGGAGGGTGTATTGAATCTCCGCACACAGTCTCAGACTGATTTGGAATGGTATACTATTTAACTGCTTTTCCTAACATAAACTGAAGGGTATGGGCCTATGATTTATGTACAGATAAACTGAACCGCGTGCTATAACACATTAGTTAATGTTCCGGAGTTGTAGGGGCGTGTCCATCTATCCTATATGCGCCTTAGTTACGGGGTGCGCTGTGTCAGTGACAGGCAAAGCTTTGTATATTTCTTCTTGCTTTGACTTTTTGTAACGGTTTTATTTTTATGTTTGAACTTAATGTTTAAGACTGCTTGTTATCTTTGTGTGTACAGGCAGTCTTAATTTTGTATGCATAATGCAAACTTCAATAAAAAGAATTTTAAAAAAAGGATACTGGGTAAGAGATGACAGAGCTTGTGGGGCAAAAGTGGTGTATCCTGATGACTATGCCTAGTTGTGGGGCGGGGCCATTCGCCCTGCACGAGGGGGAGTACCTTTTGCTATGAACATGCTCACCAATGTCCAGGACCAGGCAGAGACTGCGGTCATGCGAAGGTCCAACATTGGTACTATGTGCAATAACAGTACAGAGTTTCTTTGAAAGTGCTGTCCCGTGTCACTACGCACTGTTGCCTGATATATGTTGCAATAGGAGGGACCCCGTAGAGCCCATGCCTTTTCCACCAGTCCAGCATACCTTTGTTACCTCACTCTCAGTTACAAAATGGGGTCCCACCGTGCACATAGTGCGGACCTCATGTGTGCACCTATTACCTCCTTCATTCCCATACCCATGTGACAGGACATAGATCTCCATATTGCAGATTCAGTTCCGGTTACTACTGGAAACTGACTGGTGGAGAGGCAGCCAGAACATTGATTCCCTCGCTACTGTAGGACCAGTCACCTATACAAGGTACTACGCTTAACGACTGGTTGTATTGTAGCTTGTTATAACACTTGGTTACCTATAGCAACTACATTGCTCTTCTTGTCAACTTGCTGAGTAGACCTTTTATTACAGTTGCGCTTCATACCCCACACGTGTCTTACTGACCCAAGTTCTTTTAATATACGCCAGGACCAACATGCACCAGTTTAAAATAACTTCAGACCAGGCTTAGAACAGTTGATACAACTTTACTGTTTTAGCATCACAGTGAACAGCATCATGAACATTCTCTTCAGAATATCCCTAACTATCCCTAGCTGGCTGCCCAGGCATACCCCAGAAAGTAGTAGTCCATATTGGAGTTCTCCAGGTGCTAGTTGATCTCCAGCTCCATTGTCTACGATGGACTCCACAGTAGTCACAGAATGTCCTGCTCATCTGGTTTCTGCCAGAAGCCCTCTGAAGTAACTGGAAATTACATCTTTAGGCTTGTCCTGTCCCCCCCCCCCCATGCAGGCAGCAGCACTCAGAAGCAGAGCTCTTCCCCTTTTATTTACAACACAGAGGAGAAGGCAAAGTCCAGAAAAGGTGGGGAAATTGCAGGTTTAACAGCTCCCTTGCCTGGGTCATAAAACTGCCTAACATATTGTAGGCAACCTGCGTACAAGCTGAATGGGGAAACAAGGTCACCTGTGGTCTGTTTGGTGTTTTGCAAAGTAGTTTGCTGTGAATTTTCACTTTGTGCATTTGCTGAAGTGCAGAGCGGAAGTGCTCACTTAATCGAAGAAACCCACTTTATAAAAAAAAAAGTCTATGCCACCCCAGTCTATACAACCCCAGCATGTGCCTTACCCATAAAAGGTGGTCTAGCTTAAAGCCTGGTATACACTAGAAGTTTCTTTGCGTTCAACCCAGCGGGCTGAACGAAAAAAAACCTGGCAGACCACTGTGCTAACATTGGCGATGTTAGTACAGAGATCTCTTCCGCTGTGCTATTGTGTTCTGACGGACGGACCCGAGGCCAGAATACACAGATTAGCCCTTACAGCCATCGGCTACAAGCACTGATCGAATGCCAGTTGGCTGTTGGTTTTCAAGTATGTTTGTTCAACAGAAGTCGGTTATGAGATTGGCTTCTGTCAGACAGGCAGCTGCACACACGGGCCGAAAGTTAGCCGGTTTATCCTGTAACAGCTGATTTTAGCTGATATTCAGCCCGTGTGTACCGGCATTATACTGTGAAGGGTGGAGGCAGTATTTGCCAATAAATCAATCAGAAGTAAATAAAAGACACATGGGTAGCAGAGCAAACATTTCACACCAAAATCAGACTACAAGAGGAGCAAAAGGGCAGAGTCTTAAAGATTAAGATCAGCCCATAATTTAGGTAAGAACAAACAAAAACATTACAATAGTATGGACAGGGCTATAGAGGTGAAGGCAGAAGCATAGATTGACCTAGGTCACAGTGATAGTAATCAGTCAGTTTCAGTTTGAGGTAGATGTGAAAAGTGGCAGCATTGATGCATTGTGTACCTGTGGAAGGACAGAGAAGAGATGTTCAAATGAGGCAGAGAGGCTCATACATCCATCAGGTTCAGCAAAATTGTGTCTCCAGCACAGGAGGCAAATCCCATATAGCAAGGATAACTTGCACTTGAAGCACAAGTTCTAGTTAACACTTTTCTAATTTGTAGTAAATGTGCGTGGCAAGTCTCTAGCAAGGGCAAAGTTGCAGTGGTGAGTCTACAGCAAGAGCTCTGCAAGTTTACAGCATGACATAATCAACCACAGTGACCCCTGTGGTGGGATGACTATTGCACAACATAACTGAACCAGAACTTGCAGCAGACTTGCAGAATGTTTGCAAAGAAATTTGATCTAGATTCATGAAATGCGGCTGCAATTGAGCAACAAACTTGTGAAGCCCGGCAAGTCTAGCAATATCTTAGCAAGTCGTTTTCAAACTTGCAGCACAATTGCTTGCTCTCTGGGATGCCTATAGATAGATAGATTTTGATATTAGAAAGTAACATTTTCTCATCTGTGCAATAATAACGGTTGTGTACCAAATATTTTGATACAAAACTCATGAAACAAAATAACAAATGAAAGCCAAGGCCAAGGCTAAGTAAAATTAAATGACCCAGGAAAAGTAACAGAAAATTGTATATGCAGAATTATTTAGGGAATTGAAATGATAAATCCTGTATAATAAAAATAAAAATATGTCCAAAGCATATTAATGTACAAAAAAATATATGAATGAACATTTTAAAATTATGGAATGTTAATACATGGAAGACACTGAAGAGCAAAAGGTAACGGGTCATTCCCCAAATGGCCCAGCATGGTGGCTTACACACATCTATTGGGATCACTCAGAGTGTGATACATTTGCTGGGTGTGACCAGACTATTTCAGGATGGTTACAGAGACGGGGCCCCTTTGATGTGATTCAGCCCATGAATTTGTAGAGTGTGATTCATATTTTGGAGACGCCACAAAGGGGGAATAGAGAGAGAGGTGTTGGTGAAACTTGTGATTCACCACTATGAAGAGAGATCTGTATCTCTCCAAATACAGAGAAGGAATGTGTGAGATACATATTGTTTATGAAGGGCTTTATGGTCCTTAATATAGAAAAACTATAGCAAGGATTGTTAAATGAGTCAGATATGGGGGGGGAATGACGCATATTCTCACTGGATGGGAAAAAAATCAAATAATGTCACGATAGAAAGTGATTTTAAACACTTTTACAGATCTATAGAGTCAGAAAAGAAAATAGTACTTGTTTCCATACTTGTTCCCAGACAGTGAATAAAATTATTGATGCAAGATGGCAACATCAGTCTCCATGTTTCTAAAAGGTTTTATTTAGAGTTGAAGTCTAGTTTATTTCTTGGGGGAGATATAGCACCAAATACCCAAACAGCCATTACCTGCAGGCAGCTACTTCTGATAAAAATGTTTCTGAAGCGTCATTGTCCCAGCCACTAGATACTGCCCAGAGAGGATGTCCTCCAGCACTGTGAAGGTTAACAGAAGCTGCAGCTACTTAGAAAAGTTGCACTTCCTGGCCAGCCTCGCTTTCAATTTTAGAACTCGTCTTACTACACTCCCACAATGCATCGTGTTCTGCAAATGGAAGAGGAGTTGAATGACAGAATCTCTTCCATTAAGTCACAGAATGCATTGTGTGATAGTAGTAAACCAAATTCTGTAAATAACGGAGGAGGTAGCCGGGCAGCGCAACTTTTCTCAGTAGCAGCAGCTTCTGTAAACCTTTACAGCAATGGAAGAAAGCCGTACAGGGCAGTATCTGGTGGCTGTGACACTGCAGGTAATGGGATACACACCAATACACATACAGTGCATCCAGAAAGTATTGCATCGCATACTAGCTTATTATGAAATACTTACCTTAGAACGAAGCCTCCCTGTGCCACCTCCCGGTCACCGCTGAGGGGGCTGACATGTTCCCTCTGCGTTTCTTTGGGGTTCGCGGCAACGGTAGCTTGAGTGGCTGGAGCCATGTGCGTGGGAGTCCTCCATTCCGTCAAGGAGCTCTGATTTTCTGGCAGCATCCGCCGGGCCTTCAAAGCGCAGGCTCCGCTGACGTCAGCACCTGCATGCAAGGTGAATATTTCCAAAACCGTACAGGTTTAGGAGATATTAATTTTACCTACAAGTAGGCTTTATTATAGGCGTACCTGTAGGTAAAAATCACAAAGCGGGGTATACAACCACTTTAATCCATTTTGGAATAAGGCTGTAACATGTGGAAAAAGTGAAGCGCTGTGAATACTGTAACAAATGTGTTTGGTGCCAAGAAAATAAATAAACAACTTCAAAGATTTATCATAACTTAGTCTTTTCCAGCAAAATTTAATGTATAAATCCTCTGGACTATTGTATTTAAAAAATATTCCTTGGTTACCTAAAAAGTCATGAAATCAGTGTCTTTATGATGAATTTTCACACATGAGCTGAAAGCTAAAATAAATAAGGCTCAATGGAAGTGGCTGCTCTAACTTTATAAATACAGTCCTATAAAGTGTATCTAAACCTAAAAACAACATTCTATAATATTGCAGGTTGATGGGGTGGTCACATTGGTTTTCTTTTTTAGGCTTTTCCCTTTATTTTCAGTTAGTGATCCTGCTAATAACACACTTCTTGTCATATGGTGACAGCGTTCACTCACCGAACCAGGACAGGACTGCAAAACATCTTCCCCTTCTGTTTTGTAGTTCTCAGAGAAAGCTGGGAAAAGTGTAACCAATAACAGTCTGGGCAGGTAGGAGACCAATGACCGTCTCAGTTTACAAAAGATAGAGTATTTTTTTTTTTTTTTTACTTATAAGATAGATGCTTTGAATGGTATATTTTACAGACCAAAATTAGGTAGATGAGAAACTTTCATTGTTGGAGTTTACATTCACTTTAAAGTATTAATTGGTTATATTTCTAGAAGAGTTTGATTGCATGATATTAAGAAACACACACATATAGTTTATATATAGTAAGGGGTTGGAGTTGGCACTGAAATGACAGGCTGGCCATGTCATGGTATCCACAAGGTTACACTCAATCTTAACCAACCTGATGAGTGAGATAGCTAAAGATCCATCAACATCATCCGTTCACCACGGATTCTGGAAAAGTGGAATTGGCATGGACAGTATTTATTGAGTTTAATTGGATAGACGCCATCAGAGAAACGATCATCGGATGATGATGACGAACTGATGAAAGGGAAAAATGTGGACAGCTGCTGACAAATGTATGGGATTGAATTCAATTAATTTATTTATAAATGTGTCAACAAGCATGAGATTTCAGGATTGCCTCCAGTTTAAACACAAATCTAGTCCCAACTGTATTGCAAGCCCCTCTTTATGTGTGTCACTTTGCTTAGATAGTGGGAGAAACATGGACATGGACAATCTACAAGGTTTTTATGGTCTGCAGGACAAAATGAGGCCTCTCTCCAATGACACCCTGCTGCTATGTCTCCTGGACAACACAAACCATTGCACACAATGCAGTTCTATCCAAATGCCACTGCCCCATTTACAAAGTATATTCATTAGTAAATTCTCAGGGTGTCATCATTCAATCAGTGGTAAATCATAATCAGCTGCTGGCTAATGATTTGTAATATTTAGGCTCGGTTCACACTGCCGCAATTTGGGATCCAACTTGTGAGACCCCAAGTCACGCGACGTGTGAAATCCTATTTTAGTCAATGAGAGCTGTCTTAATTAGCACTACTGAAGTCGCTCTGACTTTAGAAAAGGTTCCTGTACTACTTCAAGGTGACTTTGATCTGACTTTTGCCCATAGACTTGGAAGTCACCTCCAAGTCAAGCCTTCATCTATATTGATGTGATTTAGATCCGACATTACAGGAAGAATACCTAGGCATTCCCTGCGGTGTAGCCCCTTCCTCGCTTCAACGTAGTACTCAAGTTGCATCAAGTCGCCAGCAAATTGCCAGGAAGTCACCTGGCAAAGGTCGCACTGTAGGTCATGCGACTTTCAGGTTGCAGTAGTGTGAACCTTATGCTGAGTCTTACTGCTGGCATTTCTGTATAGATCTATAATTCTGTCAAATAGGGAAGGCCACACACTCATAGAAATTTGGCCGAATTTTGATTAGTCTATGGCCAGCTTACCTTTTGGCTTTGGATCAGCCTTTCCTAACCTTTATACCTCAGGGGAAAGTAAATCATTTTAAAATTTCAGGGAACGCTTAGTAAATTGAACTAACCAGGCTTAGTGGAAGGACCTTTACATTGTTGGCCAGTGCAAAGAATGCCCCCATTACAGTAGTGGTCAGAATGCCACCCTTAAAGACAGCTAAAAAGATAATCGGTTTTATGCCGCAGGCCAAGTGGTGTAGAACTCATAATTATGCAGCCACTATTTCATGGGAGGCCAACTAGCTTCGGCTCAAGGAAACTCTAGTGAATTCTGGAGGGATCCAGGAAACCCCGATTGAGAATAGCTGATAGAGATAGTGTTTTTTATTGCTTTTGCCAGCCATTCATAAAAATTCGGCTGCGTCCAGCCTCAGACATCTGTCCCTAACCAGAGCTGTCTTATCTGTGTGCGGCTACATCCAAACAGCGTCAGCCGATGCAAGCACGCCATTCGTTTAAATGGGCTGAGCGACCCTTCTGATTGCAAAATCATTTCATTCCAGCAGTAAGAATCCGACGATCCTTGTTCATCTGGCCTGACTTTCAGCTTTATCCTTTTGGCTATATTTCAAGGTAGCACTGGCAATCTGCATTTTTAAGAGGAAAGATAAGTACTGAACTGAGGGTGGGGGTGGGCAACTCAACCCCAGAGTTCCCCTCTACCCCCAAAAGCCCAAAACAGCTCCCCCGTACCCGAGTCTCCCAGTTCCCCTACTTCATTCTACTGACACCAATGCCCAGAAAGTCCTTTTTGGGACTGATGCAGCAGCATTTTGTTTCTCCCACAACCACCGATGCAGCAACATTTTTTCCTTCCAGTAGTACAACCGATGCAGTGCCAATTTTTCTAAATACATTTCGGCTAGGCCTACTACACTTTTCACTATTAATCCTGCCCCCTACTCCACCCTCTGTCTCACCATCATTCTCAGGCCTACTGATTTTCAAATATTCCTAGGTATGTCAATACACCTACATGACTAAAAATGTAGGGTAAACTGCAAGTAGATTTTACGCGCATGGAGCAGGGCTGGACTGGGACAAAAATTTGGCCCTGGACTTCATCCAGACCATCCCACTTTAATTTTGCAAACACGCACAAAAACACTATATGTTGGAGGGGCCAGGACAGAGTGTTAGGCAGCAGCAGCTGTCTGTGCTGGGACGGTCTCCATAACCTCACTGCTACATCTATTACCTCATTGTTTTATCCAGATTTTATGCCTCTTCTGAGTGGTGCACTGACGCACCCTCAAAATGTGAGTACCCCCTTCTGGGGGAGAGTTTTTTATCTGACCTTGTTAATAAACACTTTTAAAACGTTATCACACCATATGGTTCCTTTCTCTTTTTACCTATGATTTGAGCCTATGCTGGAGCCTGTTTTCCTGTGATCCACACTGAGCCCTGGGTGGCTCATAAGCGTTTCCTGACTCTGTCTAGCGACTTAGTCACATTCCCTAAGGTGAGCGCTTTACCTTGGGGGGGTCACCTTTCATTTCACCATTGCATGATATGTGGCACATGGAATCGCAGCACGTTTGAAAACATCATCACTGAAGCACAGTTGTCATCACTTTCATTAAGGACTTTTGTGTTTAATACATGTCTATTTTATGATGGACGATTAAGTATATGTATTGTGTGACACTCTGCACTTTTTGGCTGGCACATGTCATTTTTCCGCTTTTGTTTGCATATGTGAATCATTTATGAATTAACGTTATTTATTTTATTATTTATTTGTTTATTGCACTTTTAGCACCTGGTTTACACTGATTCAGTTTGGAGCATTTTGTTGATATTACCATTTCACATGCTCACTGCACTGTTTATTTGTGCACATTAAGTTTGTTTATCTTGGGGGATATAGCACATATTGGGGTTAAATTATTTTATACTCTGTTGTATATGCACTGTATCTCTGTGTGCCAGGCACGGTTAGCACACTCTAGCACATCATATTTATTTATTTATTATATATACTGTTTGGGGGGGTGGGGTACACAGGGGGACACAGTGGGGGGGTGGAGGACACAGGGGGACACCGTGTGGGGGGGTAAAGGATACAGTTGGACTCCGTGGGGTGGAGGACACGGGGGACACAGTAGGGGGGGGGACAGGGGGACACAGTGGGGGGTGGAAGACACAGTGGGGTTGAGGACACAGGAGGACACAGTGGCTTGTGGAGGACACATTGGAGGTGGAGGACACAGTGGGGGTGGAGGACACAGTGAGGGCGGAGGACACAGGGGGACACCATGGGGGGTGCAGGGCAGTCTTTAATACTGATTGGACCCTGGGCAAAAATTTTCTTGGGGCCCCCCATGCAGTTTTGCTCTCCACCTGCTCTGAGACATACAATAAATAGCAGCTAGACTCAAAATCAGTTTACTGAATCGGTTTAGACAGTGATTGCGATTGGTTGCCAGAGGTTACAGTGTATCATTACCGCTCACTGACTGGTTACAGCAAACATTTCGGCTCACTGATTAGTTCCTAGAGGTTACAGCACATAATTTCTGCTTGTTGATTGGTTGCTAGAGATTACTGTACATCAATACTGCTCACTGATTGGTTACTGCACATCATTACTGCTTACTGATTGGTTGATAGAGGTTACAGCACATCATCTCCTCACTGGCTGCACACCATGGACTGGTGCTTGCTCACCTGTGTGCCCCAAACTGTAATTCCTTCTCTGCCTACCTCTGCACACCACACACTACCCCCCCCCCCCCACTAATTTGCTTACCTTTGCAGAACAGGCTGATGGTAGGCTTAATGACCACAGTTGTAGGCAGGACTTTCAAGCATGCCCCTTTATCTCCCCAGTGGGTAGAATTCAGTATAGGTGATGGTGGATATGACCTCAGGGGGGCATGATATACATATGAATACCACCTCTGTTTATATGGAATGCTGCCGGTCTGCCACTATTTGCATATGAATGCTTCTGCTATTTACATATCAATGCCGGTATTTACATGTAATAGAAACAGTTCCCCTAGTGGACTTTAAAGGCACATATGAAAGGACGTATAAGAGAATGTATAATAAGTGGACAAAAATGTATTCATTACAAGAATGTCATAAAAACATCAAACATATAACACAAATTGAAAGGAATGCGATTCATGCATCTATATACATGTAGCTAATGATACCAATGTGCTTGCACCCGACGCGTTTCAGAGTTGTTTTTGCCTCCTTCTTCAGGGGTGATTGTAAGCTTTAGCAAAGGTTTCTATATTAGAGATAATATATTTAACATAAACATAGTAAGTATGTGTACATATCAGACCATAAGAACATAGATGCAAGTTGAATTCATTTTGTTTACACTTACATTGGTATATATGTAGACTAGCTACGCATTCCAGGAAGATTTAAAAACAAAGGTGCTGACACTGTCTGCCCATCCAGCGTGCTTCCCAATCGTGATACATAAGAGTTGTTTGGAATGCCCAGAATGTTAGTATTCCCTATATGGAAATGAAAAGTAGCTGGGTATAGATATATAGGGTAATTGTACTTCCTAATAGTAGGAAGAGGGGCCCATCAATAGAGGGCATACAAACATTTTGGATCTGGAATCTCACTGAGGCCGAATGCGGGTCCTGTAAAGTGCAAAGATATATAAATGTATAGTAACCAGCCATATAGGTATACTCAATGATAAGAAAAGGGTTTTTTTGGGGGTAGTGCAGATGTATCATACCTGGTGGACCTGCTGTAGAAGATTCAAAGGGAAAACAGCAGATGATAATGGATGTAGACCGAATAAGTCTCGGGTACCTAGAAGGGAGTCAACACAAGGGGGACTCTCTGCTCCCCTGCCTGCCGGCTCCCTGATTGGCCAGCAGCCCACTCAAAGGCACACACAGAGCCGCCCAGCTACCCCCCTCCCTCACCCACCCACTCACCAACCTAGCCACCGCACTGTCACCCATGCCAGAGGCGGAGCCGCCCGCACACCGCACTGTCACCCATGGTCAGAGCCGCCCGCACACCGCACTGTCACCCACGGTCAGAGCCGCCTGCACTGTCACTCGCGGCGGAGCCGCCACCGCCCGCACTGTCTGTCACCCGCATTCTCGAAGGGGGCAATTGCCCCGTTGCCCCCCCCCCCCCCCGGATCCGCCCCTGGTCTGCAGGTGAGTCATCTGTACACAACAAGACAGAGCTGGGCAGCATTAATAACAGAACTTCACACTGAGATATTAGGAAAAAGCAGGCTGGGGGTATTGCAGTGGCACAGAGTCTCTAGTCTTTTAATAGCATTATCGCCCATAATATGCTTATATACTCACCCATACCTGGAGGTAAAAGGTACTTCCAAGGACTCTGGCAGGCAAACCAGTCAGCAAGATAGTGTGGCAAAGGTAGGTAGCAGTGAAGGGTGGCATTTTATCAAGAGAACCTGTCACTTTGTCCTAATGGATAAAGTGGCAAGTTTAATTAGAAAAAAAAAAGAGTGGGTCTTTTGTTCCCTTATGCACAGCTCCACATTGTATACCGTTCAATGAGCGGATCTAATGCTAGCTCGGCACATCTCGGTGCTACAGTATTTTCCTAGGTGTGCCTCAACCTATGAATACATGTCTGCACAAACTGCTTTTATATTGAGCAACAACACACACACTTCATTTTAGAACATCTTTATATATGACAAATGATCTGTGTATAGGAAAAAAAATCCTTCCTTTTTGTTTATAGTAAAGTTTTGCCATGGCTGAAGCAGACCTGGCTGGAAAGTTATTGCACTTTAAAATTATTTTATTAGGCTTGGTGCCCATTTTGGTGATTATGCCCATGTTTGTAGAAGATTCTCATTTTTAAATTGCGATGGAGGAAAATGCACAGGATTAAAAGGAAACTGTACAAAGGCATTTGTGTACTGAACAAGTATCTATCTATACATCCATCCACCCCTGTCCTTTATTTTTTCTCTCTCTCTCTTTCTCTCATCTCTCTTTCCTCCCCTCTCCTTTCCCGTCTCACTTTCTTTTTCACTTTTTATTTTATTCCAACTCACCTCTGTACTCCCTTGTCTTTTTCTCTTGGTCTCTCTAAGATCTTGCTTACAACTAGTTGGTCGGGGGTGATACAACCCAGTGGTTGAGCTGCGTTCTTACTGCCCCTCAACCACCTACCCCCCTTTAGCTGGGAAGGCAGCGACTAGATGTACACATGCCTTGGTCACGATGGGAAATATACCCCCCATTTCATTTAGCGGGCACTACCACCTGCCGAACGTAACCCATTCAAGTTAAGAGACTGTGCTGCAACCACCCCGCAACTGCACACAATGCACATGGTTACGGTGCAGTGGTCCGGCATTTAGGGAGTTACAACACCTCCTCACCACCTGTTAAATGCTCTCCTTAGAGAACACCACAGTTGTAAACGAACCCTAACTCACCCCTTCTCTCTGTTTCTCTAACTCTTCCTTCTCACTGGCTTGCTATCACTTTCTTCTTATCCTTGGTGATCTCTCTCTCTTTCATCTGTCCTCAAACCCTCTTACACTCTCCCTTCCTCTGTCCCTCTCACTCTTATGCCCCGTACAAACGGTCGGATTTTCTGACGGAAAATGTGTGATAGGACCTTGTTGTCAGAAATTCCGACCGTGTGTAGGCACCATCACACATTTTCCATCGGATTTTCCGACACACAAAGTTTGAGAGCAGGATATAAAATTTTGTTGTCGGAAATTCCGATCGTGTGTACACAAATCCGACGGACAAAGTGCCACGCATGCTCAGAATAAATAAAGAGATGAAAGCTATTGGCCTCTCTTTCATCTCTACCCTTTCTCTCTTTCTTTCTCTATTTCTCTTCCTCTCTCACTCTTACACTCTTCCTTCCCCTGTCTCTTTCTTTCTTTTTCATCTGCCCCCTCTTTTTCTCTCCATTTCTCGGTCTCTCTTCTACTCCTTCCATTTCTTTCCATCTCTTTCGTCTCTCCTTTTACCCTTTCTCTCTCATTCTTTCCCTTACTCTCTCTCCCTCTTTCATTTGTCATCTCTCTCTTGTCTACTCTCTCCATTTCTTGCTCTCACTTTTTAATATCTTCCTTCCTCTATCTCTCACATTGTTTCATCTCTCCCCTTTCTCTCACTCTCTGTCTTCCTTCCTCTGTCTCTTTCTCTCTATCTCTCATCTGTCCCCCTCTCTCTTTTTCTCTCCCTTAGTCTCTTCATTTCTCAGCATCTCTCCATTTATTTCTCGCTCTCTCATCCCTCATCTCTCCTCATCCCTCATTTCTCTCTCTCATCTCTCCTCATCCCTCGTTTCTCTCTCTCATCTCTCCTCATCCCTCGTTTCTCTCTCTCTCCTCTTTCTCCTCATTTTTCTCTCTCTCACTCGATCTGTCTTTCTCGCTTTCATCCCTCCTCATTTCTTTCACTCTCGCTCATCTCTCCTCATTTCTCTCTGTCTCTCTCCCTCTTATCTCTCCTCAGCTCTTTCGCTTTCTTTCTTTCATCTCTCCTCTCTTACTCTCCCTATTTCTCTCTCTCTCTCGATTTTATCTCTCCTCTCTACTCTCCTCTTTTTGCTCTCTTTCGTCTCTCCTCATTTCTTGCTCTTTTATCTCTCCTCTCTACTCTTCTCATTTTTCTCTGTCTTTTATCTCCTTTCTTATTCTCCCCATTTCCCTCTCTCTGTCTGTCTCTCTTTTATCTCTCTTCTCGCCTCATTCTTCTCTCTTTTTTACCTCTCTTCTCTCCTCATTCCTCTCTCTTTTACCTCTCTTCTCTCCTCATTTCTCGCTCTTTTATCTCTCCTCTCTACTCTTCTCATTTTTCTCTGTCTTTTGTCTCCTTTCTTATTCTCCCCATTTTTCTCTCTCTGTCTGTCTATCTCCCTTTTATCTCTCTTCTCTCCTCATTCCTCTCTCTCTTTTACCTCTCTTCTCTCCTCATTTCTCGCTCTTTTATCCCTCCTCTCTACTCTTCTCATCATTTTTCTCTGTCTTTTGTCTCCTTTTTTATTCTCCCCATTTCTCTCTCTTTGTCTGTCTATCTCGCTTTTACCTCTCTTCTCTCCTCATTCCTCTCTCTTTTACCTCTCTTCTCTCCTCATTCCTCTCTCTTTTACCTCTCTTCTCTCCTCATTTCTCTCTCTCTTGTCTCTCTTCTCTCCTCATTTCTCTCTCTCTTTAATCTCACTTCTCTACTCTCCTCATTTCTTGCTTTCGTCTCTCTTCTTACTCTCCCTATTTCTCTGTCTCTCTTTTACCTCTCCTCTTTACTCTTCTAATTTTTCTCTCTCTTTTGTCTCTTCTCTTACTCTTCCCTCTTCTCTCGCTCTCTTTTACTTCTCCTCTCCTCATTTCTTGCTCTCTTTGGTCTCTCCTAGCTTACTCTCCCTATTTCTTGCTCACTCTGTCTGTCTCTCTCTCTCTATTTTATCTCTTCTCTCTTAATTTCTCTCTCTCTCTTTCATCTTTCCTCTCTCACTCTCCTTATTTCTCTCTCTCTCTCTCTCCCTCTCTCTTTTAGCTCTCCTCTTATTCTCCCTATTTCTTGCTCTCTGTCTGTCTCTCTCTTTTAATCTCTCCTCTTACTCTACCTAGTTCTCTCTCTTATCTCCTTTATCTCTTATTTCTCACTCTCCCTGTTTGCCGCTCTCTTTTATCTCTCCTATCTTACTCTCCCTATTTCTCTCTCTTTTATCTCTTCTTACTCTCCCTATTTCTCTCTACTTTATCTCTTCTTACTCTCCCTATTTCTCTCTCCTTTATCTCTTCTTACTCTCCCTATTTCTCTCTCCTTTATCTCTTCTTACTCTCCCTATTTCTCTCTCCTTTATCTCTTCTTACTCTCCCTATTTCTCTCTCCTTTATCTCTTCTTACTCTCCCTATTTTTCTCTCTTTTATCCCTCCTCATTTCTTGCTCTCTTTCATCTCTCCTCTCTTACTCCCATTTCTCTCGCTCTCTTTCATCTCACCTCTCTCTCTCGCTCTCCCTATTTCTCGCTTTCATCTCTCCTCTCATTTCTCAGCCTCTCTCTTGCTCCCTATGGAAAGTGTGATATTCCGGCACAATTCAGGAATAGACCTCAGAGTAACTGGATATTAAACAGGCAGCTACTGTACCTTATTAATAGTCTGACGTAAATCTTTCAGCCTGAGACACATTCGTCTGTTTGTTTACTGTTTGTATGAGGGAGATCTTGCCAATTTCTAAGGGGGTAAAAATTGACAGTTAGCTCAAAAATGTTATTTACAATTTGGGACTGTTTACCACGTCGCAGTACCATGTTCACCCCGGTAAGATCTCCGCCTGCTGTGTCTTTAAACACCCTGGTGACCTGCACTGGGTATCCTGTAAAGTAAATCCTTTCATTTTAGCCAAGTGCTGACGATGTCTCATAAAACTGGAGAGCTCGCAGGTCACGTGACTTCCTCAGGATTATCTGGAAACATCAGGCAAAACATGTAACTGAGGAAACGTGGACACGTGGCCAATCAAAACGTAGGGTTTCCAGACCCAACCGCGCACCCTGACTGGGCTTAAATAAAAACGAATAAAAATATGATGTGTGTTGGCCTGTGGTTCCCCGCTGACCGCCATTTCCATTCTCAGACCATGGCCCTATCCCGTCACACACAGTCATGTCCTCACCTACACAGAATACAGGTCAGTGCCTCGTGCTGACCTACCCTGTGCTGCTATGAACATTCAGGATTTCCTTCCACAGCATTTAAATGTCACCTCTGCATTTGTATTGAAGTGTAGCGTCTAATGTTTGTGTCTGTTGCCATCCATGATACAAATAGCACTAACTCAGCAAATGACCACCCGTGCCATCACAGTGCACGACACAGAAATAGACGGGACATGCACATATGCTGTTTATTTAAAGCGTTTGCTTTTCCTGTCCACCAGGCTGGCTGCTTCACCTGGTCTACAAAGCCTTTCATCCAGCACAAGCCCTCATTCTGGATTTAGGGTCATCCAAATCAGGAAGAATATGTATATGGAATCTTTGACTTTTTGGGACTGGAAGCTCTGACTTCATTGGCTCAATGATTGCTGAGCTGCTGTCTAAAGAGTGAAGAGTGAGGCTGCCAGGGCACAAGCATTTTCAAAAGAGGGACAGATATATGTCCACAGCTCCCAACTGATTTCAAGGGACTGTCCATGATTTGGAACAAAGTCCCTCTGTCCCTCTTTCCTCGTCATTTGTCCTTCATTTTGGTTTTATCCATATAGTTGTATATAAAATGCATTGTTTATCTTTCAAAAAGTGTTAAACCTTCCACCCAATTTCTAAATTGCTGCATTTGTAAATTTCAGAAGCCAGTATAAAGGAATAGTAGTGGTAAAAAATAAAATAAAAATCACTTGTGGGTTTAACTAACAATTTTTTTGTATAATTCCCCTTTAAGGGGGTGTGGCAGGTAGTCTGTCCTATGCCTACCTACTTTTGCTTATAGGTGTCCCTCGATCCCATCTCAAAAAGTTGGGAGGTAGGTCAGCTTACATATTTCAATAGCACACCAGGTGTAATTAACTGAAATATCTAAAAAAATGCAAGAAGATGGCCATTGATTCAATAGGCCAGTGCTACTGTGCAATGTCCATAGATACAGAATAAGAACAGATACTAAGAATCACATCCAACATATAGAAGGATAGAAGTGATACTGTGCAATGACCATAGAAATAGAACTAGAACAGATATTTAGAATCACACCCAACATATAGAAGAAGATAAGTGATACTGTGCAATGTGCAAGGATATAGAATAAGAACAGATACTAAGAATCACACCCAACAAAAAGAAGAGAAGTGCTACTGTGCAATCTCCATTGATATAGAATAAGAGCAGATACTGAGAATTACACCCAGCATATTAAAGGAGAGAAGTGATATTGTGCAATGCGCATGATATAGAATAGAAGGATACAGATAATCGTACCCAACATATAGAAGCGAAGAAGTGATACTGTGCATAAATATAGAAGAACAGATTCTGAGAATCACACCCAACCTATAGAAGAAGAGAAATGATACTGTGCATTGTCTATAGATATAGAATAGGAATACTGAGAATCACACCTAGAATACAGGACAAGAGAAGAAGTGATACTGTGCAATGTCCAAACATACGGAATAAGAGCGGATTACAAAGAATTATACCCAGCATACAGATGTAGAATCCAAACATACAAAATAAGAAAATATAACAAGAGTTGTACTCAAGTGAAGTGTCTTTGTAAAAAAAATCTATGCAAAGAAAACAAAAACAGAGTCTGAATCATTAACCAGATACTAATGCTGGCCATACACTATACAAAAAATCATCCAAACCCATTTTCGAAGAACGAACATTCGGCTGTGAGAGCAAACGATAGTGCCATCATGTAATGACCGATAAATCGTTCAGTGGACATAAATGAATCCATTTTTTTTTTTTTTTTTACATATACCTAGTGCAAACAGTTCAGATGGCAAATACATTAACCTTTCAATTTATTGTTAGTTCGACAGAAAATTTCCAAACTTGTCCTTTTTTTTTCGGCTCAAAAACGTCCCAACGATTTTCGATTTTGTGCCCATTAACTGGCCGAAAAACGAACGAACTAGCCAAATGACCGATTTTCGGCCGATTTTCCGTATAGTGTATGGCCAGCACTAGTCTCACACTGATGATGTTTAACCACTTTAGCTCCAGAAGGTTTTACCCGCTTCCCGACCAGGCCATTTTTTGCTATATGGCACTGCATTGCTTTAACTGACAATTGAGCAGTCGTGTGACGCTGTACCCTATTAAAATTGATGTCCTTTTTTCCCCACAAATAGAGCTTTCTTTTGGTAGTATTTGATCACCTCTGCGGTTTTTATTTTTTGCGCTATAAACAAAAAAACACTGACAATTTAGAACAAAAAAAAAAACAACATTTTTTTACTTTCTGCTATAAAGCATTCCAAATAAAAAAAATTTAAAAATCGAATTTCTTCATCAGCTTAGGCCAATATGTATTCTGCCACTTTTTTTGTTAAAAAAATCCCAATAAGAGTATATTGATTGTTCTGCGCAAAAGTTATCGCGTCTACAAACTGTGGGATAGATTTATGGCATTTTTTTTTCTTTTACTAGTAATGGCGGGGATCAGCGATTTTTAGCGGGGCTGCAACATTGCGGTGGACAAATTGGACACTAAGTGACACTTTTTTGCTAACCAGTGACAGCAATACAGTGATCAGTGCTAAAAGAAATGCACTGATCACTGTATAAATGACACTGGCAGGGAAGGGGTTAACACCGGGGGCGATCAAAGAGTTAAGCATGTCCCTGGGAGGTGCTTTCTAACTGTGTGTGTGTGTGTGTGTGGGGGGGGGGGGGGGGGGCAGATACAATGGAGGAAAAGAGAGATCAGTGTTTCAGCTTAGCTGAAACACAAGATCTCTCTTTTGCTCCCTGACAGATCAGCGGTTTGCCTTGTTTACATAGGTAGACCAATGCTCCGTCTCTCCACTGAACGATCGGTGGGTCGCGGCAGCCATTGAGGCCGCTGGACCCACTGATTGGCTTCCACTGTGTCCAATCACAGCGGGAGCGGCGGTCTGGCGGCACGCGCGCCCCCTACACCGCCTACACAAAATCACGTACAGGTACTTGATTTTGAGCGGCCAGGCCACCCTGCCGCAGTATATATGCGGTGGGCGGTCTGGAAGCGGTTAATCAGCCAGCCTAAACACAGTGCCCCCACCTACAGGCTTCAACGAATGCATTTCATCCTTATCTCTATTAATCCCCCCCAGAGTGAAATGCGTTAGTGGGCAGTATGTAGGTGGGGACACTCTGTGCATTTGTTCTGGCCGATTAAACTCCATGACCTGTGGCATCTTCAGTGTGTGACTCAGTGTGTGAAAAGTTACAGTTAGACTTTTCTTCCACTTTAACCACTTCAGCCCCGGAAGATTTGGCTGCTCAATGACCAGACCATTTTTTGCGATTCGGCACTGCGTCGATTTAACTGACAATTGCGCGGTCATGCGACTCTGTACCCAAACAAAATTGACATCCTTTTTTTCCCACAAATAGAGCTTTCTTTTGGTGGTATTTGATCTCCTCTGCGGTCTTTATTTTATGTGCTATAAACAAAAGAAGAGCGACAATTTTGCTATGATAAATATCCCACATTTTTTTATCAAAAAAACACATTTCTTCCTCAGTTTAGGCCGATAAGTATTCATCTACATATTTTTGGTAAAAAAAAAAAAAAAAAAATCACAATAAGCATATATTGATTGGTTTACGCAAAAGTCATAGTGTCTACAAAATAGGGGATAGACTTGTGGCATTTTTATTATTATTTTTTTTTTTTTTTACTAGTAATGGCGGTGATCTGCAATTTTTATCGGGACTGCGACATTATGGCGGACACATCGGACACTTTTGACACATTTTGGAAACCATTGACAATTATACAGCGATCAGTGCTATAAAAATGCACTGATTACTGTGTAAATGTCACTCGCAGGGAAGGGGTTAACACTAGGGGGCGATCAAGGGGTTAACTGTGTTCCCTGGGTGTGTTCTAACTGTGGGGGGGATGGGACTGACTAGGGGAGGAGAGAGATCGGTGTTCATACTTAGTATGAACACACGATCTGTCTCCTCTCCCCTGAAAGAACTGGGATCTGTGTGTTTACACACACAGATCTCAGTTCTCCCTCTGTCACAAGCGATCGCGGGAGCCCGGCGGTCATCGCGCCCGCCGGGCACTCGCATCAGTTCTGGGCACATGCTGCGGGGGTGCGCGCACCCCTAGTGGCCAAAAGGCGAAGCAACGTAAGGTAACGTCATTTCGCCCAGCCATGCCATTCTGCCGCAGTAAAACTGCGGCGGCTAGTCGGCAAGCGGTTAAGTTAGCTGGATGGGAGAAGGGTGGGAAGCACCAGGAGCTAATTTGGCTATGCTGCATGCACATGTGCTGACAGGAATCTTCTGACAGGAGGAAAGAGCAGAGAGAGGACCCTATACTGCTTCTCCTTCACTGTCCAATCAAAGGCTAGGGGTGAGGAGGCGACATCACTTTATTCCTTCATTGTAGTAGAAAAGGGGGTGTAAATATCCTGGCTGTGCTGTCTGGCAGAGGTCTATGAAGTACAAAGGATCGAGGACAAAATGACAAATCCTTTGGCAAACAAACAGCTTACATATCTGTATATCGCCTGTGCATTTAGCTGTGTGCCTGCAGCTCAGCTTTCCAAACACCATCTCTATATAAATAACTGATACAATTATGTCTGAGAAGAAATAAAGCACAAAGGATTCTTTGGAAAGGAAAAACATAATTACAGGGTACTGATAAGAAGTGCACACTCATAGCGCACGAGATAAGGGCTGGTTCACACAAGATGCAGTCCAGTGCGTTTTTTATTCTGCATCAATGTTTTAACATGGATTCCAATGGCCCTAGTTCACACCAGTGCAGTCAACATAAGTAGAACCAATTGCATTTTTTATGTATAGAGCGCCGCAAAATGCATCAAAATGCACATGTCCTCAACTGAGATGAAAAATAAAATAAAAAAAAGGAGAAAAAAAAAAAACCACACCGGAACACTTTAAAAAACGCACATTCAGGTATGTTTCTAGAAAGCAGAAATTGTGGTGTGAACCGGCCCAGAGAATAACTAAAGGCAAAATTTCCTTTTCAGATTTGGATAGAGTGGAAAGGGATTAGACCCCCTGTCAGGTTTTTATTGCTGTCTGTTTCTCCATTAGGGAGATTCACCCTCTCTATTTCTCCTGATCATCAATGTCATCAGAAATTATTTAGATACACTAACAAATTAAAGCCAAACTCTAATGCCCCATACACACGGTTGGATTTTCCGACGGAAAATGTTCGATGGGAGCTTGTTGCTGGAAATTCCAACCGTGTGTAGGCTCCAGCGCACATTTTTCATCGGAATTTCCGGCAAACAAAATTTGAGATCTGGATCTCAAATTTTCCGACAACAAAATCCGTTGTTGTAAATTCCGATCGTGTGTACACAATTCCGACGCACAAAGTTCCACGCATGCTCGGAATGAAGCTGAAGAGCCGCACTGGCTATTGAACTTCCTTTTTCCTCGGCTCGTCGTACGTGATGTACGTCACTGCGTTCTTGACGGTCGGAATTTCCGACAAGATTTGTGTGACCGTGTGTATGCAAGACAAGTTCGAGCCAACATCCGTCGGGAAAAAAAAACATGGATTTTGTTGTTGGAATGTGCGATCGTGTGTATGCGGCATATCACTTTATAATCAGTTACAAACATTTTTTTTTTTTACTTTTGGGATAAAAGGTTTTACACAAATAAATAAAAGTTGACCATTGTAAGCACCCCTGCCAGTGTTAAATGGTTTGTCTCATCCATGTAAACATGTAATCGATGTAAAATATTCTGCTGGAGAGCTTGTGCTTTTGAAAAACAACAGGCTTGCTGGCTGGACTACCATATGAAAATAGAAAGAAAGCCTAAAAAAGAAAATGAATGCAGCCATCACATCTAAGAATTGGCAAGCTGCAATATAATAAATGCTTGCTTTCAGGTTTAATACTGCTTTAGAGTGGCTGTAAAGGCTCAAGGTTTTTTTTTTTACCCTTCATGCATTCTATGCATGAAGGTAAAAAACTTTGTGTGCAGCAGCCCCCCAAATACTTGCCTGAGCCCCATCTTGATCCAGTGATGCGCACAAAAGCCCCAGCTCTCTGGGGACTCTCACTCCTCATTGGCTATACAGCAGCGGGATCCATCAATTACAGGCAGTGAGCCAATCAGGAGAGGGAGGGGGCGGGGCTGAGCCACCGCTCTGTGTGAATGGACACGCAGAGCCGCAGCTCAGGAGTGAGCCTGACTGGGTGCCCCCAGAGCAAGCTGCTTGCACTGGAGGCACTTGGCAGGGGGGAGGGGCCAAGAGTGCCAGAGGGGGACACGGGCTGCTCTGTGCAAAACCACTGTACAGAGCAGGTAAGTATGATGTTAAAAAAAACATCAAGACTCTAATATCACTTTAAAAGGAAATGAAAGCAGCAACCATATTTACTGGTAAGCTGTAAAAAAAATAAAAATAAATTATATATATATATATATATATATATATATATATATATATATATATATATATATATATATATATAATAATAATACACAATAATAATAATACAATAATATATACACACACACATAGTATCTCACAAAAGTGAGTACATCCCTCACATTTTTGTAAATATTTTATTATATCTTTTCATGTGAAATGACACTTTGCTACAATGTAAAGTAGTGAGTGTACAGCTTGTATAACAGTGTAAATTTGCTGTCCCCTCAAAGTAACTCAACACACAGCCATTAATGTCTAAACCGCTGGCCACAAAAGTGAGTACACCCCTAAGTGAAAATGTCCAAATTGGGCCCAAAGTGTCAATATTTTGTGTGGCCACCATTATTTTTAAGCACTGCCTTAACTCTCTTGGGCATGGAGTTCACCAGAGCTTCACAGGTTGCCACTGGAGTCCTCTTCCACTCCTCGGGTGTGCTCCCCAAATCTTTGTTTTTCTCTTCCACTCCATGATGACATCACGGAGCTGGTGGATGTCAGAAACCTTGTGCTCCTCCACCGTCCATCTGAGGATGCCCCACAGAAGCTGGAGAGTTTAGGTCTGGAGACATGCTTGGCCAGTCCATCACCTTTGCCCTCAGCTTCCTTAGCAAGGTAGTGGTTGTCTGGGAAATGTGTTTGAGGTCGTTACGTTGGAATACTGCCCTGCGGTCAAGTCTCCGAAGGGAGGGGATCATGCTTTGCTTCAGTATGTCACAGTACATGTTGGCATTCATGGTTCCCTCAATGAACTGTAGCTCCCCACTGCCAGCAGCATTCATGCAGCCCCAGACCATGACACTCCCACCACCATGCTTGACTGTAGGCAAGACACACTTGTCTTTGTACTCCTCACCTGGTTGCCGCCACACACGCTTGACACCATCTGAACCAAATAAGTTTATCTTGGTCTCATCAGACCACAGGACATGGTTCCAGTAATCCATGTCCTTAGTCTGCTTGTCTTCAGCAAACTGTTTGCGGGCTTTCTTGTGCATCATCTTTAGAAGAGGCTTCATTCTGGGACGACAGCCATGCAGACCAATTTGATGCAGTGTGCAGCGTATGGTCTGAGCACTGACAGGCTGACCCCCCCACCTCTTCAACCTTTGCAGAAATGCTGGCAGCACTCATACGTCTATTTCCAAAAGACAACCTCTGGCTAGGATGCTGAGCACATGCGCTCAACTTCTTTGGTCGACCACGGCGAGGCCTGTTCTGAGTGGAACCTGTCCTGTTAAACCACTGTATGGTCTTGGCCACCGTGCTATAGCTCAGTTTCAGGGTCTTGGCAATCTTCTTATAGCCTAGACCATCTTTATGTAGAGCAACAACTCTTTTTTTAAGATCCTCAGAGAGTTCTTTGCCATGACGCGCCAAGTAGACCTTCCAGTGACCTGCATGAGAGAAAGAGAGTGATAACACCAAATTTAACACACCTGCTCCCCATTCACACCTGAGACCTTGTAACACTAATTAGTCACATGACACCGGGGAGGGAAAATGGCTATTTGGGCGCAGTTTGGACATTTTCACTTAGGGATGTACTCACTTTTGTTGCCAGCAGTTTAGACATTAATGGCTGTATGTTGAGTTATTTTGAGGGGACAGCAAATTTACACTGTTATACAAGCTGTACACTCACTACTTTACATTGTAGCAAAGTGTCATTTCTTCAATGTTGTCACATGAAAAGATATAATAAAATATTTACAAAAATGTGAGGGGTGTACTCACTTTTGTGAGATATTATAATATCTATCTATCTATCTATCTATCTATCTATCTATCTATCTATATACACACACACACACACACATATATATATATATATATACACACTCATATATACGTACACACACACACATATATATATATATATATATATATATATATATATATATACACACACATACACACTTTTTTTTTTTTTTTTTTTTTTATACATTTTTTGGATTGATTACTTTCTCTTTAAATCTGAACTGCAAATATTAAATAATTTAAAACGCAATCACTAGATATAACAATAGATCTGATGACTCCATCAACCACAGAGCAAAGCATCCTGAGTTATTCTTACACCTTCAGATCATCAGATCCCATACAAGTCAAAAGAGGAAAGGAAAAAAAAATCCAGGGAAAGAACTTCGTAAGTTCTGACTCACAGGAATGCAGCTGTAGCGCCACGAGCCCTCTAGGGGGCGGCTCCGAGAACTCCACATAACTGGGCCATTCTCCCACTGATGCTGAGTGACATGTAGAGCGGCGGGAGGCGTGGCCCCTGGCTAAGGGAGGCGTGGCTGGGACATGCCCGTATAAGTAGTGGAGCAGCTGCTCGTTCTTGTCAATGGACAGCTGAGAGTTTCAGGTGGCTGAGAAGGCAGCGGTGGAGCTGACTTGTTCTAGTGTGACTGAGGATCTCCGGTCCTGTGCACCCCACCACCACTCCACTGCATGCCCCATCCTCCTCCTCTTCAGCACTACTAACTGACTGTGGACCTCTGTTCACTGACATGTACCCAGGACTCCTTCTCCTCTTCACCCTCCTGGCTGCTGGCTGCCATGGGAAGCTGGTAAGTGAAGTGCCCAGGAGATTGTTAGCTGTGTGTCTTTGTCAGGGGGCTCCATTCTAAAGATCAGGCTTGCAGCTCTTTTTGGACATTCAGATTTAACCCAAGAACTTGCAATCTTCTTCCTAACAATGGCTAGTTTGATGCCCAATGTCTGCTCACCAAGCTGGCCATCCTGCCTACAGAAGTAGTTGATGAAGCTGTCCTTGTCTGCGGAGCTTGCAATCAGGGGTGTAACTAGTTGAGGCAGACCAGGCACCTGCCAGGTAATCCCGCACTCTCTGGTTACGTAGTAAATGGTAGTTTGGCAGATAAATTCTCCATAAAGCCAATGTGTAATTTAGTTTGATCCTTTGATATTTGGTATCCCTCGGGGGATTGCCATTGAGAAGGAAACTAAACCCTTAATAGTTTTGCAATGGGGCGCCATCGTATAATTGCAGCCTTGCTTGCAGTCTAGATCTTGGAGATTTGTTGCCGAAAGCCGACCATACACTATGGAATCAGATCTTCTGTAATGTATGATTGGATATGCTTTGAACAGGTAGTTATTAAGGTTTGTTCTTGATTACATAATTTTTGTAAATCTAAAGATTTAGAGAAATTTTGCAATCTCTGTCTTTCGATTTAACAATTATATAACAGGAAGACAAACCTTATGGATTCATTCACACCTAAGCATAGAACAGGGACAGCAACACTTTTTTTTGGAGTGGTACCATTCATTTGAATGGGCCACCCTCTGCTCCAAAAAAACGTTCATGTACCAAAGCTTAACACAGAGCCAGGAGCGTTTTAGCGCGTTTTGTCGCTTGAGAATCTCGGCAAAGTCATATCACGTTTGGGGTGCCATTAAGAAATAATGGTATCGCAAATGTGTCCCCGTGTTTTGCCATGATTCTGGCTTACCTTAGATTGTAAGCTTCTTGAGGCCAGGGACTTATGTGAATGTGCAATATATATGTAAAGCGATGTGTAAATTGATGACACTATACAAGTACCTGAAATAAAATAAATAAATCATCCATTCCATCCAATCAGGCAGACCCTTGCATTACAGGAGATGCAATTAGATTGTATAATGTATGGCTGGTTTAAGATTCTGTTGCACAGTTTTCTGAAAGATATGCCATCTCCGAGGTTCCCATGTGCAAAAAAATGTGTGCATTTAGCCTTTCACTTTGTTCTGATTGACCATTAAGTTTGGGGTTTGATTTGCGTTACGGCACATTTGCCTTTTGATCCAAAATTGGAGAATAGAATTGGCCCCCATTCACACTTGAGTGATCTGTAGCTTGAAGTTACAAAAACACTCAACATAAAAAGAGTTCTAGATGCCCGCCATGCAAAAAAAGTACAGGAGCTTCTTCTAGGGTAGATTTGGGCATTTATAGCTCTACTGACTTCAATAGGAGCACCTGAAACACGTCAAAATGTTAGAAGGTGCTCCCGTAAATCTGTGGGGCTGAAAACGCATCATCTTGACCCAAAGAAGCTCCTGTATGGCACATCATGTAGATGTTGTAAAACTCTGCATAACCCATAGCAACCAGTTCATTGGTTGGTTGCTATGGAAAATTGTGAATTGCATTCTGCCATTGACCTTTGTTCTGCCTTGCTTTACGAGTCTGAAGACCATGCTCTTCTGCAACCATTTGCAGCCAATCAAAAGCCAACCTTTGTTGGGTTGGGGTGGTTCAAGCAAGGGCAGATAACATACAATTGGTCAGATTAGTATTTATTAATTTTTTTGCATGGAGCCCAAAAAAATGTTGGATGTGCCAACTAGGACTAGCATGCCTGAAAAAAAAATCCAAACTAGTTTGCGCTATTATTTTGTAAGGTATAATAAGAGGGGTGTGATGCAATGAGACGCTTTGAATGAGATTTTTTTTTTTTTTTTTTGGTGTGCTGAAAGCTGCCCCTTGATATAAGTTGGGTGGTGAGGAGTAGTTGACCCCTCCCTTACACACTCCATTACCACCCACGTGTCTGGCAGCAGATAAAACGTTTCCTTCTATAGCGCCATTAGAAAGTTCACCACTGTTCCATTTGAAATCAATCAATGGCTGTGCTGTCACTGTGATGAGATCAAAGTCTGGTTGTTGGTGGCTGGGATTGGAAATAGAGACGGCTGGGGACTTTGAGAAGGGGGTGTCAATTTGTGTCTGGTGACCCTCCGTGGCTGCGATGAACTAGCATGGTTGTAGCATCCTGTTTTGTCTAGCTGCTTTACGCTCGTGACTTATAGGGGAAGTGTGACCCATGGGGGCTTGCTGGCAATTGTAGTCCTAAGGTGGCCACTCAACTGGGTCTTGAGCTTGGTAGACCTGTGCTGACAGACCAATATCTCATGTGTTTGGGAGAGGTGAATTTGCAAATTTGAAAATCTAGGGTCCCTCTGGTATTTTGTCATGTGACTGGCGGGGAGGATCGCAATTCAGGAAGGGCCGCTGATTAGCCGCCGGAATGTCAGTCTGACTCGACGTCTGTGGACCATGTGGGTTTATTTACTAAAGCTAGGGGACGTCTAGCAACCTATAGCAGCCAATCAGAATTCATCTCTAGGGAACAAAGTCCTGAACAGCTCATCGTTTTGGGTTATGCTGCTGTGCACGCAGTACTTCTCTTTATTTGATGTACAATTTGTCATAAGACAATTAGAGGCTGGCAGAGAACTAGAGAAGTCTAGTCCCGCTACGGCAAAGCTGTAAGTTAATTGATCCTGTAGCTGGAAATGCTCTTCGAGGACACTCTTAAAGTAAACCCAACAGAGGAAAAAAAACAGGGGCAGCCATTGCTGAGGTACTGATAATTGCAGTTGTCCGGCCATTATGCTAATTATGCTTAATGGATTAAGTATGCAGATAGAGCAAATCGGAAGTCCTTCTCTTCATTGTTCTGGTCAGTAACCCAAGTTTTGAAGCCAGAGCATCAGCATGATAGTCAGCAAGTAGCATGTTAAAAAAAGAATTCTTTAATGGCAAGCTCCACTTTTCGCATTAAAACATTGTTTTAAGCAGGGTTATGTAGATATTCATTGGCCTGTGTTAGAAAATTTGGGGTTTAGTTACTTTTTAAAAGGTCTGTGGGTTTTTTGCATTTATTCTACATCAGTTTCCCAACCAGAGTGCCCTTTTGGATTTCCTTGGGGTGCCGCGAGCATGAAACCAAGTGTGCCCTGAATCAGAGAAGAGAGGGCTCTCTGATCCGGGAGGGATTCTTATGGGATGGTGGGATTCTGTCATGGGTGTTCTGTGATGTGATGAGTGGGCTTTAATCTCATGTATATGGAGGACTCTATTGCGATCGGGGGACCTCTGATGTGAAATTAATTCTAAGATGGTTGTGTGCATCGTCCCAGGCTTCTCATTGATGATTTTTTTTTGTTTTGTTTTGTTTTTTTTTTTTGTTTAGGGTTCCTAGGGATTTTGCATGTTTTTTTTTTTCTAACGAGTGCCATGACTTTAGACTCTTCCACCATTCTTGCATATCTCCACATCGCTCTCATTTTGCTGCCCAAAGTGTGGTCATCCAGACGCAGATTTGCTCCATACTTTCTGGTCATGCCCCAGGGTTAAACGTTTTTGGCGTTCAGTGGTGTGCTATTCATTTAGTGAACAACCTACATCTGACGCCTGAATGGGCACCTTTTGGCCTAATTGACATCCCAAGTACTAGGATCTCAAGATGACAAGTACTCACTATTCTATCCCTTGCAGCACGGAAAACCATCTTCCATAAGTGGATCTATCCGGAACCCCCACTATTTGTATATAGCTAAACTATCTTTTGTTTTTCGCATGGACTGGGTGGAGGCCTCATTAAGCAAAAGAATCACGGATCAAAACCTTTTTGCTGTTTGAGAATCCTCAGTCCAAACCCTACCTGTTGGTACACAACAGTCTATAATGAAGTGTTTCCAATATACCCAGTGGTATCAAACTAGATTGCCTATTGATTCTGTATCCTTCATTTAATTGGAAATACTGGTTAAAACCTTGTAGTTAAGGCCTCCCCCCTCTCCACCTCCACCTATCAATATTTAATCAACAGCTGTCTATCCTGGTGCTCGTGACTCATTTTTAGACCCTGTTCTGCTAGTTTACTTTCAAACCGTTTTTTTAAGAACTGTACATTTTCATTTTCAATTTTTTCTTTCAGCCCAACATTGTTGAATGCGTTTCCACCTAAAATATACATTTAAAAAAAAACAAAGGTGCCATGACTAAAAAAAGGTTGAGAAATGCTATTACACATTATACAAGCAACCAAACCCTTGTGTGGTGTCTATCTAAAACCGACTGTTATGACTATTTTGTTTGCCTGATTATTGGAAAGGTTTAATCAGCTCCCACTCTGAACATTTTCAACCATGCAAACCAGTTCCAGCAGAAAAAAAAACCTGAAAGTGTGGTCAGAAGGTCTGCAGCTCAAACATGCAACAAATGTCCTTTATCTACTGTTTTGTGAATTCTAATTTATGTTGCACCTCAGCAATGTGTATGCTGCCTTTTTTTTGGTGTAGTGTTAGATAAGGTAGAGTGGGAAGTGTTTTTAATGCAGTTTCATTAAAATCTCCATGAACTTTAAAACATTACCACCAGCAGAAGAAATGGGCCACAGAGCAGAAGGCTCGACAGATACTCTACCTCTTTTTGATCCAGCTAAAAGCTAAATGTATTGGCTGGAGATATGTGGGATGTCTTCGTTCCCCATCTATAGGTCAGTATGAAAGCTAAATACAGCCAGGCTATCACAGTGCAGATAATTTTGGGGCCATGTACCTTGTGGCAGACATTCGGGATGTTGCTTTAAGTGTTGGAAGTTGTAAACACAGTGTGCCGCTCTCGCACTTCTAGGCTCTGGCTGTTTATGTTCGGCATCCTCTTGCATGCTGGTATCGCATTTCAAGGCTCTGGATTTGCTTCCTTCTAGATTTTAGGTCTCTCGGTTCAGAGGGAGCCACATCCGATATGCAGACTCCGCATTCTAAAAATGAGTGGCTGGTGGTTCTGCCTAGCTAGAGCTCTAAAACGTTTTTGCTTACTGCTTATCTTTCACTGTTGTGTGCTTATGTTTATGCAAACTGGCACATGTTCCTGTTCAGCGCCATCACTGGGTGTCTATTTTTGCTGTGATAATGTGATATGGCAGAACTTCTAATTGCTAGTGTCGCCAACCAAGATGCCAGCTGAAGCACATGTGTAGGAACGGTTATATCCACAAAGACTTTTTTCATTCTCTTATAGCCCGCACTCCTGTTGTGCTCATGACTGCATAGGTATAATAAGGGTGACTCCACCTTTCAAAACCTGCTGTTGTGGTGACTGCTTTACCTCCGGCTTAACGCTTTGGTTTATTGGCAAACATCACTGCATTTAGGACCTCCAACCCAAGCACCTTGGCTCCTGTAAGCCCACTTAAGTACTTTCCTACCCACCCTGGCACTGCAAACCCCATCTCAGCTTAAGATGAAAGATCTTTTTAGGTAAGTATGCTTGGGAGACTGAAAAGTTGGCATAACTGACAAAGGAATATTTTGGTAGATTAAAATGAGTTAACACATTTGCATGGAGCTTTTCTTTAATTCTAACACTTCAAAACTTTTTCAGGGGTGCTCTGGGAGCGACATGGTGACCTTATGTACTCCATTCCAGCATTGCTTGGCTCTTATCCAGGAGTCTTCTAGTCAGAGTATTGGGTGTCTTTCGGTGTTTTCTGTGGGAGTTAAGAGCTGCAACTGCTTCTGACGATAAAGTTTTATCAGATATTTGTAATCCTCACAAACTTCTCGAACTTCTGGCATCCTTCATTTTTGCAAAAAAATAAAAGCTGGCTTCTTCCAGGCATGTCTTTCCACTCAAACAGGAGCCATAAGTGACTTCACATTTCTGTATACCACTTGCAACC
Source organism: Aquarana catesbeiana (assembly GCF_042186555.1). Lineage (NCBI taxonomy): Eukaryota > Metazoa > Chordata > Amphibia > Anura > Ranidae > Aquarana > Aquarana catesbeiana. The sequence continues at coordinate 240,871,368 of NC_133332.1, read as the reverse complement.
TCAGTGCTTTAGCTCAACTTTGTCTTGTCCTATACTATAGAATGGGAGATATTTTGTTTTTAAAAGCTTTGGTTAGCAAGTGTTGGCTTCTGATTTATCACAATCCAGATTATGGAGAGATTGTGTTTTGAAATGTACTTAAAGTGACACTAAACTTTAATTCAAAGAAAAAAAAGCTATTCAAGTATGTGTTCTGAACTCAAAGTACCTTCTATTGCTCATTGGAGGATGTTACAGGGAGGCAGAAAATCACAATAAAGCATTTAATGAAAAATAGATTACATGGCCATTAAGTAGTGGATGTGTATGAATTCATTTTTGAAGAATAAGGATATATTGTCCCTTTAGACCAGAGGCCCCCCAAACTTTCCAAACAAAGGGACAGTTTTCTGCCCTTTAGACTTTAGGGTGATTGGACTGTGGCCATCAGGAGTAGCAAATGTCCCAGCATCGGTGGGAGTAAACAATGCCCCATCTTTGGGGTCATTGGGAGGAATTGTGCCCCTTTGGTTTTACCAGGAGGAATTATGCCCCATTATTAGTGTCATTTTGAGAAACTTTGCCTCATCGTTGGTAGGAATTTTGCCCCATCGTTGGTATCATTGGGAGGAATTATGCCCCTTTGTCCGTGTCAGTGAATGAAATGGTGCCCAGGGGCCAGATAAAGGCAAGAAAAGGGCAGAAGTTTGGAGACCACTGCTTTAGACCTTATAAAGAGTCATTTATATTCTGCAACAGTGTGCCCTACTTGGATATTCCCTGTAGTAGCAGGTAAAGTTATTGGAATGGCTGTGGAAATGCAGACCAGTGTGTTCCTGGTTTTGGCATTGCCCACTGTAGTCCTTTGAGTGGGGGGAGGATCCACTGCTTAGAAACCGGTGGCAAGAAGCTGCATTCCACTCTATCATAGAGAAATTATATAATCTCTGGCTGTCAAGGATTATACATTTGAGATTTTAAAAATCGATTCTGATACTGCACAATTGCAGTGGTTCCTGGGAGACTTTAATATAAAGGATTTGATAAAACATTTGCATACCTATGGTATGTTAGGATTGTTGGCTCCTTTACAAGTCTTTAACTGATTTCCAGAGCTCCCCTGGAGCCCCAACCAATACGGATGGTTGTTTTGCACCCCATCCCAGCCCAGTACACAAGTTGGCCAACTGACCAGTTGGCTGTCCTTTCATCAACTGAAGAAACTTTTTTTATTAGTGTTTGAGTTTATGCCAACCTAGCCTTGGCAAGTCCAATTTGGAGTGAACACCTTCCAACTTCAGTAATTCTACAGTATATAGGAAATCACAAATAAGTTTTTGAACTCTGAATCAGAAGTGCTCATGAATGAACACCCCCTGAATTCAGTAATGATTCTGTATAGGCAATTACAAATTTACTTGTGACTTTTGAATATTGTTTAATTTCATATAAGGAACATGTGGAGGCCTCCACTGCACAAGTCCTTGAAGTGGCTTGAAATTGAAGGCAATGCATGTTTTTGCAACTTTACACACGTGTCCACCCTGGACCATTTTGGGAGTTATTAATGAACAATCATGTCATTAACGTGCTTTGTGACGGATTCCTCTTAAAGGGTTTGAAAAGATTAGGGCCTGTAGGAGGAACTGAACCCCCAGACAAAATGCTGCTTTGACATATCAACTAGCCATTGCACACATTACAGCTCCATGTGATTTGGTGGCCTCTTCCAGCCACACTTTTCTTTGTTTTGGGATCTTGCTTGGGGGTCATGGGAAGTGATTTAACGTTCACCACAGGAGCTACCACAATGCACAGTTGGATAAGACACCCTGTGCACATAACCTGACTTTATAATAATTTACTGGAGGTTTTAATCCTGGCAGTCCTGAGCATTCCACTGAAAAGATTCCATACCTGCATGTTTATATATAACTCTGGCATTTTCTGGAAACCACACAGTGTTCTATTTTTAAATGAATAGAACCATGTGGTTTAAGAAAATATATTTTCCTCTCCGTTCTTGCGTCGTAACTTTTTTTTTTTTCCAGACATGAACTGGTTATCACAACATGCAAAGTGAAACGGGGCTCTGTTCCTTTGAGTTCAGTCTGTGCCCTGTCCAATTTGTGCAAGCGTTGCCAGCTTGGAGGTGGGAGATGGCATGAGTCATCAGGTCACATGGTCATTGTTTATGCCAGTTCTTGGCGGCACGTCCAGGAATTATCTGTAATTCATGGATTAATGTGTAAGGCTTTTATAGTTTACAAATGTCTCTTTAGACGGACTTGAGACATCTGTAGCAGCAGTCATATGTTTGAAGATGTATTTGCTTTTCAGTAAGTGTTACCTCCTTGGCTGCTTAAACTGCTTAAAGAACTCTAACCCAATAATAAAAAGATCCAAGTTTACTTATTCCTTTGGACATCCCAAGGTTATTTTTCAATTTGGCTGGTGTAATTACCTGCAATCTGTTATATGGCATTGACAAACCAGCAGAAATTGAGTTTGACGTGTAAGTGTCTGCGAATGGCCGATTTTCAAGAGGAAAGGTATACCCCCTGTAAAGTTCTGAGAAGCACGGTCTCCTTTTATGTAGCCACATGAACCACCAGGGCTGGATAGAGGCATGTGTAACGTTGCAGATCTTTGGTCGGGTATAACCACTCAATTGTGGGTTTGTTAGTGCTACTTTACTAAAACTAAAGGAACAGTAGTATAAAGGCATTATAGTCCATGGGGCCAATTTAAGCTTATTTCCCCAAGTCATAGTGGTGGTGGATCTTTTCAATAAGGTTTCAATCATCTTGTGCAAACTCAAAATTTAAATATTGGGTTATGCTGTTGCAGTAGCTTTATAACTTTTTTAGGTAATGGGCCCTGGATATGATCAAGCGCTCTTTGTAGACTCCTGACTGTTGCAATATGGCATGTTGCATGGACCTTGCATAGTAGCTTTTCATGAGCTGTGAATGTGAACTATAAAACACTTGTGGAACCATTTTTTGCTCTGCAGATTTTTTTAATCAAAAAACTTTACAACCGGAACAAAAATTGCCATGTGTAAGGTATTTTTTTTTGTTTTTTTTTAGTATTTAAACTAGAGGTAGCAAGGAGTTTTAAAAGCGGACACTGCATCAGGCATAGCTTTTCTTTTAATTGCCTGCATGCAATACTCAGATATTTTTCAACTCTCAGACTGCTTTTTTAAGATAAAATGTGGACTTTAATTGAAAATAACTGATGTATATTGTGACAAGGAATTTATTCAAGCAGACTTGTAAAGATATTCAAAGGTCTAATTTAAGCCTTAAAGAGGCATTCCACCCAAAAGTGGAACTTCCGCTTATCTGTTTCCACCCCCTTCCAATGCCACATTTGGCACCTTTCAGGGGGGAGGGTGGAATGGGGACCTGTTTGACAGGTCCCCTTCCCCACTTCTGGAGACGGCGCCGTGGCCACGCCTTTTCCTGTTCGTATGTCCCTATGCTTTTTTTCTTGAATAAATCTGTCTGTTTATGGTCACCTATACCTAGAACTTGATTTTCAAGTAAGACTTGATCACCAAAGTTAGAAAAAAATTATTTGATTGCTCCCAGTTTCATTAACAAACATGTACGCTCTGATTCCCCAAGTGTCTGTTATGCCGTGTACACACGGGCGGACTTTTCGGCATCAAAGGTCTGACGGTCTTTCGAATGGACTTTCGAGCGAACGGACTTGCCTACACACAATCACTCCAAAGTCCGACGGATTCGTACGTGATGACGTACAACCGGACTAAAATAAGGAAGTTGATAGCCAGTAGCCAATAGCTGCCCTAGCGTCGGTTTTCATCCGTCGGACTAGCATACAGACGAGTGGAATTTTCGATCGGACTCAAGTCCGTTGGAAAGATTTGAAACATGTTCCAAATCTAAAGTCCATCTGATTTTCGACCGAAAAAGTCCGCTGCAGGTCCCATGAAGCCCACACATGGTCGAATTGTCCGACGGATTCGTTCCGTCGGACAAGTTTGGTTGAAAAGTCCGGCTGTGTGTACACGGCCTTAGGCAGCTGGTTTGGATCAGCAGGTTTTGTGTGCCCTTTGGGGGACCCTGGCAGTCTTTGCCTTACCATTAACAGGATCTTTGCAAATGTTGGGCTGCCAACTCTGGTGAATATGCCCTGTTACACGGTAGTAATTTGGCAATTGACTCTCCCCATTAAAATCATCCAACTTTAGTGAGAAAAATAAGGTAAAAAACACATAAGAACACTGGGGTTGAGTGCATGAATATGGCAAACTATGCCACTTTGAATAAGTTAGTTCAGTTGCTTGTCTCTATCAGCGGAGAAGACGTATGTAACAGTGGAAGTGTGCACTTGTATTTGGCAAGGGAAAGACTGATATTCTTTAGAAAATTGGGAATTTCACATTGAACCACTTTGTGTTTGCTGAAGGTGTAAGTTGCAAGAGTATAATTGGTTCTTTTCTTCCAGGTGGAATCCTGCCCAACAAATTGTGTATGTCCCAAAGAAGCACCATCCTGCGCCCCTGGCATCAGCCTTGTGACAGACTCCTGTGGGTGCTGTAAGGTTTGTGCCCGCCAGTACAACCAGGACTGCAATCTGAGACATCCATGTGACCACATCAAGGGGCTGCACTGCGATTTTGGGGCTGACCCCTCATCTACTGCAGGCATCTGCCGAGGTAAACACTACAGAGTATCCATCCACTCTTTCAATATAACTGACGCAGTGTGTGTGTGTGTGTGTGTGTGTGTGTGTGTGTGTGTGTGTGTGTGTGTGTGTGTGTGTAAATACCAGTTATTCTCTTCTATGTAAAAGTCCCATCTCCTGCATACCAGCTGAGATTTTAAAATGGGTCCTCAGTGAACACCTGAACCAGCTTCCAAGAGGGCAGAGATATTGGTCATCCTCTTATTGGGCAACAATAAGGCTGGGAATGGGATTGGTCACACTAGGAGCCAATCAACCTCTGTTGCATGTACGTGTGCTGACAGGAGGATAGAGGAAAGTGGCAAAGATGACTTAGTAGGTTGCTGCCCCTTTAGTGTGCAATGGGAAGCTTGGAGATGAGGAGTTGACACCACCATTCCTTTATTCTAACAGAATGATATTTCCCTCCTGGCTGTGGTATATAATTCACAAGTGGCTAGACAATATTGTAAATCCTTCAGGAGATAAGGCAGTTCACATTCATGTATTTGCCCATTTCGTTTTTCTTACTGCTAATGAACTACATTCTAACATACCACTCAATGTCTCACCAGATAATAGACAAATCCTATCTTGTAGATGTTTATTCTTGGTAAAAATTGGCAATAGTACTTCATGTACAGACCTAACAGAGAGGAATAAATAAGCTTAATTCTCTGTATGGCCAGTGACCCAGATCTGGGTCTAATTACATTTAGACCTGCACCTCTCTCCTACCTATCACAAGTCATTAGTGAAAGATGAGCTGGATATATCCGTTGGGCAAGGGCCTGCACTTGGTGCCACTTCTAACACTGGCGTTTTTTTTTAGAGTAGATATAATTCAACACCACACCTGGCGGGATGTTATAGCAGCCATCTACATGTCTAGAGATTATTTATCTTGGAACAGTAAACATGCTGAACGTAATTGCCTAAGACTTTTATGACTCTGAATTGTTGGCACTATCAAGTCGTTTAATCTCTATCAAGTAAGGAGTGGAGTTGTTGATCTGGCGGAAGCATTTTGGTGTAGTATATTTAAAGCCTAGTTATCAGGGTGTAATTCACAAGCCAGCCTATCTAACTGCTTGGTGTTTAGTGTAAAACCCCCCTAGTGTAGATACTAATGTGAAATATTATATTTGCCATTTAGCCCTGCATGCCTGGTGTCACACAGCCTTCAATGTGAATAGTCCTTGCCTGGATTTACATCTACTGCTTGCACACACGTGGCTTGCCCTATTCATTCCTGTAGATGGCTGTCCATAGAAATAAATTGCATAGTACACATGTGCAGAATGCAATGGATGCCGAGCCAGGGCTGTTTGCTTGCAAGTGTGGCCTCACAGTAAAGATATCTGGATTTAGTTTAAAGAGGGGCAGGCCTTAACAGTAGAACATTAGAAGCAAGAAGATTTAAACGTATTTAAAAACAAACATCTACATGGTGCACCCAAAAAACTAGTTTGAGTACTACAGAGTTCTGAAGAGTGAAAAGTAACGTTTTTTTTTTTGCTTTTTAGATTCTGTGAATAAAAGTGAGTCTATATCGAGCAGTCGTAAAAAAAAATAGGTGGGGGAAGGGGAGGAGTTGTAAAAAAAAACAGACGGGGAAGGGGTGGAGTGACCACACTGATTCAAGTATGTATAAATGTTTGCTTGTGCTATTGAGCTAGCAGTTTATATGGTTTTGGGTTGTTAGAAGTTCTTAACAGTCTTCATGGGAACAAGTGTTTTGATTTTTGAAGATTATGCCTGTTCTTGTCACAACTCAGTTTTTGGATTCACCCTTTTACTATTGGTGATCAGAGCAGTTAGAGAGAGTGTGCATCTCCCTAATGGGGGGTGTGGGGGGTTAACAGCAAAAAAAATGACAGTGGTTTTATCCCCTTACAGCTGTACCAGAATCTCTAAGGCTAGCCTCCCAAAAGATGGGATATATTTAGAGCTACAGAACAGAAACGTTTCTTTCATAGTCAGCACAATGGCAGTTTGCATTCATGCAATTAATGTAGAGCATGTCTTTACTTGGCATTTCTGTATTTTAATAAAGCACAAATGTATCCTCCTTTTTCTTTCCAGCAAAGTCTGAAGGCCGACCCTGTGAATTTTTTGGCCAGATCTACCAAAATGGAGAGAACTTCCAGCCCAACTGCAAGCACCAGTGCACCTGCATGGATGGAGTGGTCGGTTGCATGCCCCTGTGTCCCCAGGAAATGGCCCTGCCTAGCGTAGACTGCATCAATCCCAGGCTGGTAAAGGTCCCTGGCCAGTGCTGTGAGGTATGGATGTGTGACAGCAACCACATCTCCGAAGACTCAGGGGACCAAACTAACGGAGACGTAGAAGACTCCTTGAAGTCCTCTGAAGAGATGGTAGAGCAAGAAGACGTTGAGCCAGTCTCCAGCAATGAGCTCATAACTTTGGTCCGCAATGGGTTTAAGGTCGACCCAGGTAAACATTTAGACAGATAAATGGATGTCACACATTTTGGGGGAGAGCGGCAACATTGCTGCCACTTTGTTTCTTCTTAAGGTTTGTAGGTTTCATTGTCTACCCCTCTTGTTACAGGTCTTGGCCCCCATCCACAACCTGATCGTTCTAACTGTGCAATTCAGACCACAGAATGGTCCCAATGCTCAAAATCCTGTGGCATGGGCATGTCTACCAGGATAACCAACGACAACCCACAATGCAAATTAATGAAGGAAACACGTCTGTGCCAAATTCGACCCTGTAAGGACCCCTTACCTACAAAACCCAAGGTACGGCTTTTCTACCAATTGCTGTTCTACAACTATTTTTAGACTATTATTGAATTAATATTAAAATGTAAAGTATCGCCAGAGTCAGCTGTGACAAATAATTTGACTATCAAGTGAACTTTTTGTGCTATGATATACACAGTGGGGCAAAAGTATTTAGTCAGCCACCAATTGTGCAAGTTCTCCCACTTAAAAAGATGAGAGGCCTGTAATTGTCGTCATAGGTATACCTCAACTATGAGAGACAAAATGTGGAAACAAATCCAGACAATCACATTGTCTGATTTTTGAAATAATTTATTTGCAAATTATGGTGGAAAATAAGTATTTGGTCATCTACGAACAAGCAAGATTTCTAGCTCTCACAGACCTGTATCTTCTTCTTTAAGAGGCTCCTCTGTCCTCCACTCATTACCTGTATTAATGGCACCTGTTTGAACTTGTTATCAGTATAAAAGACACCTGTCCACAACCTCAAACAGTCACACTCCAAACTATGGTGAAGACCAAAGAGCTGTCGAAGGACACCAGAAACAAAATTGTAGACCTGCACCAGGCTGGGAAGACTGAATCTGCAATAGGCAAGCAGCTTGGTGCGAAGAAATCAACTGTGGGAGCAATAATTAGAAAATGGAAGACATACAAGACCACTGATAATCTCCCTCCATCTGGGGCTCCACGCAAGATCTCACCCCGTGGGGTCAAAATGATCACAAGAACGGTGAGCAAAAATCCCAGAACCACACGGGGGGGACCTAGTGAATGACCTGCAGAGAGCTGGGACCAACGTAACAAAGGCTACCATCAGTAACACACTACGCCGCAGGGACTCAGATCCTGCAGTGCCAGATGTGTCCCCCTGCTTAAGCCAGTCCGGGCCCGTCTGAGGTTTGCTAGAGAGCATTTGGATGATCCAGAAGAGGATTGGGAGAATGTCATATGGTCAGATGAAACCAAAGTAGAACTGTTTGGTAGAAACACAACTCGTCGTGTTTGGAGGAGAGAGAATGCTGAGTTGCAACCAAAGAACACCATACCTACTGTGAAGCATGGGGGTGGCAACATCATGTTTTGGGGCCGTTTCTCTGTAAAGGGAACAGGACGACTGATCCGTGTACATGAAAGAATAAATGGGGCCATGTATCATGAGATTTTGAGTGCAAACCTCCTCCCATCAGCAAGGGCACTGAAGATGAAACGTGGCTGGGTCTTTCTGCATGACAATGATCCCAAACACACCGCCCGGGCACCGAAGGAGTGGAAGCATTTCAAGGTCCTGGAGTGGCCTAGCCAGTCTCCAGATCTCAACCCCATAGAAAACCTTTGGAGGGAGTCCGTGTTGCCCAGCGACAGCCCCAAAACATCACTGCTCTAGAGGAGATCTGCATGGAGGAATGGGCCAACATACCAGCAACAGTGTGTGACAGCCTTGTAAAGACTTACAGAAAACGTTTGACCTCTGCCATTGCCAACAAAGGGTACATAACGTATTGAGATTAACTTTTGATATTGACAAAATACTTATTTTCCACCATAATTTGCACTTTTTAAGTGGGAGAACTTGTACAATTGGTGGCTGAATAAATACTTTTTGTCCCACTGTGTGTGTGTGTATGTGTGTATATGTGTGTATATATATGTGTGTGTGTGTGTATGTGTGTGTGTATATATATATATATATATATATATATATATATATATATATATATATATATATATATATATATATATATATATATATATATATATACACATACACATACACATACACATACACATATACATATACCTTAATACAAGACAAATGGATACACATGGGATCCTAAACTTGCACTTTACACAGCATCGTGCCTTGGGATCCTGTCTTTAATGTCTTACAGGAAAAGTTGATGGGGAAGTGGTTTTCAGCTCTGTGTTTATATGTAATTTGTGTAATTTCCCTTATACTGATGATCTATTTATGTAGCAATTTATAGATTTATAGATTTCAAATAGAGCACCTGGAGGAATAATGCGGAATTGAAGCACAATGTACAACTGTATGATCCACCAGAAATTTGAACCCAAAGTGAGGGTGGAAATCGTGCTGCTTATCCAGGTGCTCGAGTTTCCTCTCTCCATCAAAAATGGATTCTCACTGGGAATGATGTCTATGTGGCTTCCTTTAAACTTGATGGTGTTTCCACTAGTCTTTGAAAATTGGAAGACTACTGGGGCAGAATCTGTCCCAAAAATGTGAATTTTTCTTGGTTTTTTTTGTTCTTCAAAATGTGCTTCTGATAAAAATTTAGCTAGTAGTTGGGGGTAACTGGTTAGGAAATTTTAGACTATGATAACTTTAAAGTGATTGCAAACCTAAAGTGTGTTTGTTTTTTTTTTTGTTTGTTTGTTTTTTTTTTAAAATAAACAAACCTGGTATACTTACCTGCTCTGTGCAATTGTTTTGCACAGAGCAGCCCCAATCCTCCTCTTCTTGGGTCCCCCACTGGTGCTCCTGGCTCCATTGACACAGTGCAGCTCAGTCCTGCCCCTGCTCACAAGTGGTGATTGACAGCAGTAGCAGCTAATGGCTTCCACTGTTGCCTCTGTCCAGTGAGGAGAGAAAGAGTTACTGCTTGCTCTCTGGCACAGCAGCAGATCAAGATGGGCTCAAGTAAGTATAGGGGGGGGGGGGGGGTAGGTGTGTACAGCAGAAAATGTATTAAAAGTTTAAAAATATTGGTTAATTTATGACTTGGCATCTTTTTCCTCAAACAGAATGGCAAGAAATGTACCAGAATAAAGAAAGCCAAGCAAGCTGTGCACTTCACCTATGCCGGCTGCACCAGCGTACGACGGTACAAACCACAATACTGCGGCTCTTGCTCAGATGGACGGTGCTGCACCCCCTCAAAGACCCGAACAATGCGTGTTCGCTTTCGCTGTGATGATGGAGACACCTTCCAGAAAAGTATGATGTGGGTGGAAAAGTGTCGCTGTCACCAAAACTGCCCCTATCACAGTGAGCTGTCTTACCCCCATTATCGGTTACACAATGACATCCATAAGTTCACGGACTGAGTGGGGACATGATATACCCTTCTGACTTATGGGGTGGTGGCCATAAACTATGGCTCCCCAACTTTCAAACCGTTTCCAACTTACAGGGCCCGATCACCAAGAACTTGGTGGTGAAGCAGGAATGGTGCATCTACACCCAAAACGTGGTCTAGAGACCTGTAACTTTCCATTCAGCAGTGTGGAAGCATGGGATGCATGACCCTTGGCTTAGTCATGGTAGCAAGGCAGCATTGCTGACTTATTCCAACATGGGTGAAGAAAACACAGCTGTTTTTAGTTGTTAAAATGCTGTATAAATCGATATTTTAAACCTGGGGTTAATGCACACGATTCACAATTACGGGAAAATTCAGTATACCTTTGCTGTAAGGTTGTAAGAACGGTATTACAGAAGAATAAGCTGGAGATGTCCCACCAAGTTGGTGCTGGGTTGACCAGTTCTTGTTTCCTGGAGTTATGGTGATCAATGAAGAATATAGCACTACTTGTCATAAATTACCTTTCAAACCAGCGTAGATCATTATATGTTTGGATCTACTCAAACGTCCCTATGACTAAAGGTTCTAAAAGAGTACCTAAGTTAATTTTAGTATTGACTAGCAAAATAGTGTAGTTAATACAGTCACTTCATGATCTTCTGAGACCAGGAGAAGTGGTGAAGACACACTCTAAAGAATAGACCAGAGGCTTTTAGCCTTCCAAAGTAAAAACCCTACAATCTTACCCAAATCAGATATATGATAAAGTTTTATATGAACCTCAACTGTAGAAAAAGTATCTTGAAGAAACTATGAAACTGAAAGTGGACTATAACTGACGTTCTGTCTAGTTTGCTGGATGAAATGCTTATGTAGTGATGTAGTTAATAAGATGTCTGATTAGACTAGAATAGACAATGATCAAGGGTACAGTCTTATGTACTGATACAAGTTGTTACCAATAATTTGGTTCTTGGCCTATACAATGGGCTAAGGAGTTCATTCCTGACAATTTGGCACCTAGCTGGCATTCAGATTGGGCTGAGTTTGGTGGAGGCAACCTCACCCACCTCACCCAATGACCTTTATTTTTTTTTTTTTTTAAACAAGGGAATTTTAAAATTCACGTTTTGTTTTCTTGCAAAAGCACTTTAAAAAAAACATACATTACAGCATTAGAGACCCTTTTGATTTGTTAATTATCCCACTGACCTCAGCGTTAGTTGTCAACCTTGCTGAAACGAACTTCCCTCCAAAGAAGTGACCACAAGTTCTTTAGCAATAAAGATCTGTAAGATAAAAAAAATCCTTAGAATTAAAGTAATATTGAATTAGAGAATTTTTAATAAACACTTTGGTCTGGCAAAGGTTGGGGCAAATATTGCATAGTATGACTACTGCACAATTGTGGCAGAAAACGACTAGTAATCAATCATTATTAAAGAATATTTGCTTGAACCAATTCAAATTTACTTTTCCAGTACAGGATGAATTCTTATTGGTATACTGTACTTGGGGATAGCTCAATTATTATGGAAAATATAGCAAATGAGAAAAAATCATAAAACAATTACAATCCATATTGTAATTTAAAAACTGACTGTCCTTTGCAAACTGCAACACTATAAATTTTCTTTAACATCCAATGCAATATGGCAACCTGGAGACTTTCTGTATACAGAAAACTCTCCCAAAAATGTAATTTCCTGCTTGGATAAAAACTAATTCTTGGTGAGACACCTCCTAAGGGTTAATCACTTCAAAAGACATTCAGGATAGGTGTCCACAAGACATAGTGGAATAAACAGCCTTTTCTTCAGAGCAGACAAAGGTAGGAATTTGCAAACAAACTTTGTCTAAATACCTGCAATGTACATTGATCACCTAGAGGGAATGTTGTGTTTTTGTGTTTTTTTTTTTTTGGGGGGTGTCATTCAACAAAAGTGGAGTTGCACTTTAAGGAGTAGAATTAAATTGGGAAGGAGGCAGTGGCCTACTTATTTTTAAAATCTGATTTGTCATGGGTTGGTGTTCTGAAGAAAGGTCTTTCCCACCTCACTAAGTAGATCCCAGTGCAGCCATTTTGTAAGAATATACAACCCTCCTTCTGGAAACCTGTGAATGCCTGGAAATTTTCTGTCACAGAGAAGGCAGTCTATCAATTTAAACAACCTGAGAGCTAATCACAAAAGAAAAATGAAGCAAAAGTGAAATTGTTGCCAGCCACCTTACAGCTCATCAGAAGAAAATCTGAAACCCAATTTGTTTGTAACACTTCTTCTTATCTTTTTCTCCAGTTTTATTATAAATGGCACATTGTGACAGGTAAAGGATACTGATGGCTTCTAGGGGGTGGTATGCCTCATTTTCAAAATGGCTTCCACTGTGTTTGCAAGAGGTCACAATGATTATACTCCCACAGCACTTTCATGGGCTGTCTTCTGTATTTTGGGGTGGATATCTTTGGTATGCTGGAATATGTGAACCTGATAAAGTGCCTTTATAAGTATGTACTGTTTAATGTATCACCACACAGACCCTTCAAGGTGACTCTCCCCAAAGAGCACAAATGTGTGTGCTCCCCAATTTCTCTCTATTGTATGAGCACTGTCGAAGATAGATAGGTTATGACAAAGTTGATATCCTACATTTGTTCTTGGCTGGGATGTCTTCCTTGGAACCCCACCTATTGGCTAGTTTAGCGGATCCATTTTTTATTTTCCAGAACCTTCACTGAGATCCATAACTGCGGCTTCTCTTACGTTACCTTTATTCGTTGCTACTTGTTTCCCTTGAAAAAGTGAAGTGACCTACCCAGTTCTATGGGAATGGGGAAGTGAGTGATGTGCTCTTCTTCCTTTCACAATGCAGAACTGAGGATTGGCAATCGATCACTCAAGTGCCGATTACTATCACATAGGGAGTGGGAGAGTCCTCAGCCCCTGTAGATTTTAAGTTGATCCCTGTCGGTGCTTGCACAGTGCTTCTTTTCTCCTGCCAATGAAAGGAACAAAGTGTAGTGAAGGAAAAGTAGGAGGGCTGGCATGTAGCATTAAAGCAAACCTGTCTTAGCATGCATAGGCAAAGAAAGTCAGTCAATACTTTGCCCACTAAAAGTGTTGGCCCCCCTTAGTTGATGATCTGTCAACCCTCAGGGGCTTTTGCCAAGTGGCAGTCCCCCGTTAACATGAAAGCACGTCCAAACATTTTGGTCTACTAAATTGAGGGAGGTGCAGCATTAGCTTATTACAGAGAGGAGCAATAGTACTTAGAAAAAGGTACAATAACCTGCTGCTTATCCTATCCAAGAGGTGTACATAACCTAAACAAGACCAGAACAAATGGCCAGTTCCAGGTAAATTTCAACTCTGCCAAGTGAATATAATCAAATGTTGAATGTTGGAAGCATATTTTGTTCTTTATGGACCTGGTCACCTTGGAGGGTCTGCAGGAAAAATGCATAATATAAAATAGGAGCAGGATAGTGGCTGTGAGGTCTGTATTGCTCATTTATGTCCTATACCAGTGATGGCGAACCTTGGCACCCCAGATGTTTTGGAACTACATTTCCCACGATGCTCATCCACTCTGCAGTGCAGTTGAGCATCATGGGAAATGTAGTTCCAAAACATCTGGAGTGCCAAGGTTCGCCATCACTGTCCTATACTATAAAAAGATCTATATCTTTGTGTTTGTCACTATCTGTGTTATGTCACTAAGCAATATTTGCGTCTTCTCTTTTGTACTTAAATATTAGATTTTTTTTTTTCCTGTGTTTCATGTGCAAAAATGTTTGTAATGGATTGAGTTTTTTTTTTTGCATTTAAATTGTGTTCTATAGGGGTTTTAAAAAAGTCTGTTATCAAATTGAAGGAAAAATGTGCTTTTTGCCTGCAGCATCCAATCATTTTCCCAGTGCACTATGGGAGAAAAGGGAAAGTTGCTTGCTTTAGGCCAGAAGGTTCTCTGTATCACGTACTAGGATAAATGGGCTGATGTGTTGTATATGTGAAGAGATTTTATGTGTCGGTACTCAAGTGCTAGTTGGGCACATCGCTATCCCCTTTTTTTTTTTTTCTTTTTTTTTTTTTTTACCATCTTGCTGCCCGAGAGTCATCAGTGTGCCTCCTATTTGTGCAAGCTCCATCCCTGGTCATATGTGTGTTTTTTTTTTTGTTTTTGTTTTTTATATAGTGCTGCTGTATAAGGCAACATGGCATATGTTTTTTATAGGCAGATACCTTTCCAGATATACAGACCTTCTAAAAAAAAGAATTCTTAACTTTGTAAAGTGCCTTCAGACTTCTCTACATTCCCTATCGTTCTTGTGTCTAAAAGACAGAGGTGGACAGAACTGGGAAATTGCTTAAGAAAAATTACTCACTTGTATATTCCGAGGCTTGATGCCATCTCACCATAGTTCCTTAGTTACTGGCCCACAATTGTAAATGCCCCCCTTCCTCTACCATTAAGCGTGGACTATCATTTTCTGATAGTAGCTGTGTAATGGAACAATAGATTGCAGCCCCACAAACACAAGACTTTTGCCCCTTCCCTACATTGATTTGACCAAACCTGTGTAAAACGGTACCCATTGCAAGTCCTCTACTCCTTTTCCTAAAATCAGGACTGTTGGTAAAGAGGGGAAGATATTATTTAAAAGCAGACCACCATACAGGTGTGTGTGAGCAGAATTCTATAGCAGTAACTTGTCAGAGTAAGTTATGGGACTGTAGTGGAAAGATCACTTCTTTAAAATAGACCTGTTCTGGAAGAGCTGTCCCAGTTGTTACTAGAGGCTGTTGATGCTATCCATGTGGTTTTGCCCTGGTAAATAAAAGTACCGGTACATTTAGCCTGAGCTTGGATTAAAGATCCTTATGCCCAAGTGTCCTAGATGGACTAACAAAAAACCTGTTCAACTGTAGGAGTCCCCTTTTTGATCATAATTTAATATGATACAATTTAAGGAAAAATCTGGTACCTTGTTAGGCATAAAGTTTTTTTGTTTTTTTTTGAGAGCTTGCCTGTGTGAGGCACACCTTTAATGGATGAGATAGATGTGCTGGACTAGCATGAGCTGTACGAAAGCATACAATCCCTTTTTAAGGCCTTTATTACTGTGATTTTAATACAATAAACCTGTATGTTCAGCAGTATTACAAGCTTTTATATGTAAATGAAATTAAAAAAAAAAAGTTTCTAGTTTTTTGTTTTTGTGAATTATTATACGCAGCCTGTATAGGGTCCTCTAAAGAGCAAGGTGCATAGTATCCTATCAATTCTGTTGATTATTTGATCTCATGGAAAGGAGGGGTGGGGATCACTGCAAAAGTCACTGAGCAATGACTGAACTCCAAGAAAATGGCCAAGTACAAATGGAATAATTTAGCAGATTTACAACTCGGATCAGCCATTTTTGTGATTTACATAAGTGGTCCATATAGTCAACTAGGTGTAGAGGTATTTACTTTAAGGTCATCAGAGGACAAGGGGGCACTCTTTACATCTGGAAAAAGATTTAACCCTCAAATACAAAAAGGCTTCTTCATAGAAAGTGCTGTGAAAATGTGGAACAGACTCCCTCAAGGATGTGGTAGATTTTGTTAAAGCCCTGGTTTCTTTCCTTAATGCACAAAGTATAACTGGATACTAACATTTATAATCCAGGGAATATCTGATTGCCTCTTGGGGGGACTCAAAAAGGAATTTATTTTTTTCCCCACACTGGCACAAACTGGATCATGCTCTATTTTGTTTTATGCCTTCCGCAGGCTTAACTGCAGATATAGAATAGTGTATGGAGGTTTTCGATTTGTGTGTGGTGTCTAGTTTTTTTTTTACTAGATGGACTTGTGTCTTTTTTCAACCAGATTAACTATGTTTAAAGTTTTTGTGAAAATCATTTACGTTGTACTGTTAAAGCTGAAACATTTTCAGTTTTGGAAAGTATGGAAGGGTTACAATAGCCTTTTTTCAACTAGGGTTTCTCCAGAGGTTGCAATGCTGCTATAAGTAATAAATTAGTTCTGCCTCTCGGATATGTAAGCACTGACACCAATAATCTTTTTAGCTATCTAATTGCTCATTTACAATTGCTTCGGCTTCACACATTAATGGCTAGTTTACACTTGCTTCAAAACAAGGCTTCAGAAAGGCTTTGTTAAAGCTCTCTGAATGCTAGTCAAAGCCCCTATCCCTAAATAAAATGGCTAGCTTGCAGTCTTGCTTTTGCTTGGCTTCGCTTCAAAAATTATACCCCATGTAGGTTTATTGGTGCTTCAAAGCCTCCATAGAAGTCTATGGCAAAGCTCGCTTGTAGCCTCAAGCAAAAGCAAGGTGTAAACAGGACTGTAAGCTAACCATTTTATTTAGTGGCTTTGACTGGCATTCAGAGAGCTCCAATAAAGCGTGTCCATGTAGTTTACATGTTTTGAAGTGTAAACTAGCCCTTAGGGTCACATTCATCTTGCTGACCACCAATGAAAAAATAATTCACACTGAGCACCAGGCTAATGTACAGTGAGCTGCCAGCTGAAGCTATAGTCATTTTTGACAAACATTCTCTGAATGTACTTAAACCGAAACAGGGGTGCACATGGCAATGCACCAAAAAAACTGCACCAAAGAAAGGACCATTTTTGGCTTTTGATTTGTTTGGTAAACTTTTTTTATCTTACTTCACATGCTCCTGACAAAGCTCTTTTAGGAGCAAAACATGTTCAGTTAAGAGTTAGTTTGGATTATGCGCCTCTTTGGTTTTGTTTTTGTTTTTTTGGGAGGGGGGGGGGCTACTCACAGTTCTTGTAGGTGGGTGACCCATTACTCCATTGGTTCGTCTGGTTAGTGACAGAACTATTTGAAGAGGACTCAGCAGATTTTAGATCTTTTGGCTTTATTTTTCTTTTTTGGTGGATTGACAGAGGTGTGTAATCAGTTATTTATTGACCACCTCAAGTCTTTAAAGTCCATTTTTGTTTGTTTGCAGTGTACCTCCCCTGCAGTGTTGAATATGTTTTTTGGGGTGGGTTAATTAGTGGTGGAGATGATGCAATTACCACCACAGTGACCAGGGAGCCCAAGTTGTGCTAGACTGCAGAGGGGTTGCGATATTTAAAGTATATAGCCAAGAGTTTTTTATGCTGTGTCCTATTTCTGTGATGTGAGAGATAACCTATATTACCAAAAGTATTGGGCCACTTGCTTTCACACGCACATAAACTTTATGGGCATCCCAGTCTTAGTCTGCAGGGTACATTATTGAGTTGGCCCACTCTTTGCAGCTATAACAGCTTGAACTCTTCTGGGAATGCTGTCCACAAGGTTTAGGAGTGTCTATGGAAATGTTTGACCATTCTTCCAGAAGCACCAATGATTTGGTCCAAATGGTCTGGGGTTGTTTTTCAGGGGTTGGGCTTGGCCCCTTAGTTCCAGTAAAGAGAACTCTTAAGGTATCAGCATACCAAGACATTTTGGACAATTTCATGCTCCCAACTTTGTGGGAACAGTTTGGGGATGGTCCCTTCCTGTTCCAACATGACTCCACCAGTGCACAAACAAGGTCCATAAAGACATGGATGAGCGAGTTTGGGGTAGAGGAACTTGACTTGCTTGACCTCAACCCAATAGAACACCTTTTGGGATGAATTAGAGCAGAGACTGCAAGCCAGGCCTTCTCATCGAACATCAGTGCCTGACCTCACATATGCACTTCTGAAAGAATGGTCAAATATTCCCATAGACGCACTCCTAAACCTTGTGGACAGCCTTCCCAGAAGAGTTGAAGTGGTTATAGCTGCAAAGGGTAGGCCAACCCAATATTGAACCCTATGGACTAAGACGGGGATGCCATTAAAATTCAAATTAAAATATGTGCGTGTAAAGGCAGGCATCCCAATACTTTCGGTAATACTATATTTTCATCAGCCATAGCATAGAGACATCACTTTTTTGACGTTGGTGTTAATTTTGCTGAGTCTTCCTTTCTATGGTGCCAAAATTTGTTGAGTGGGAGAGATTGATATATTTTGATCTCCCAATTTGTTTGGAGGTATAAGGGGCCCTGTCCTAAGAGTATTAACACATACAGCAACCCTACCATTTATTCTAATCCTAATAAACATTCGGTCGTTTGTCCTCTGCTTGGCTTTGGTGTGTGGGTATTTGCACCTCCGTTTCTTTTTAAATATATGTGTATGCTAGTCCGACGGACGAAAACCCACGCTAGGGCAGCTATTGGCTACCGGCTATCAACTTCCTTATTTTAGTCCGGTTGTACGTCATCACGTACGAATCCGTTGGACTTTGGTGTGATCGTGTGTAGGCAAGTCCGTTGATTCAAAAGTCCGTCGGAAAGTCCATCGCAGCAGTCTGGTCGAAAAGTCCGCCCGTGTGTACGCGGCATAAGGGTAACTACTTCAGTAGCATAGATGGCAAAAACTGACAGGGCTACCAACCATTACATATTCTTTGGGAAAGGTTTAAAAAAATGATATACACAAAAATTAAGTTTATATTAAATCATGTCTGCATTTCTCTAAAGATCTTATGGGCATATTAGGAAGGATTGAAATAATTGGGGATTAAGACCACTGATCCTGGAGATGGTGGAAATGTTCAGTCAAGTATCTCCTCATTCATAATAGTCCAGAAATATGTTTGCTGCACATAAATGTGGCTGGATTTTAATGCACTGGATCACGGTAAAAACAAAAAATATGCACAGTGGGACGGTCCAATAAATATGCCAAAAGATTATTTATTTTTTATAAAGAAATCCATTTTTCACCACACTGCGAGGCCGTGGCATGTTGTGCCATACCCAGTGCCCTACATAGTCTATAAACGAGCCTTCCGCTCCCCTGTCATTCTCAGAACATTATCAAATTCCACAACACGATGCGGAAAGGAGACCCATCCCAGAGGATGCATGCTTCTGCTGTATTGTAAGCTTCACTGGTTGTACAAGTTTCTTGTGACTATTTGGAAGGCCATGATACATTGCAATTCTATGACACCACATTTGTGACCATGGGTTTTTTTGCTTTGACTGCAAGTCAATTTAGGATTTCAACTTAAATTCTGACTTTAACCACTTCAGCCCCGGAAGATTTGGCTGCTCAATGCCCAGGCCATTTTTTGTGATACGGCACTGTGTCGATTTAACTGACAATTGCGCGGTCGTGCTATGCTGCATCCAAACAAAATTGACGTCCTTTTTTTCCCCACAAATAGAGCTTTCTTTTGGTGGCATTTGATGGCCTCTGCGGTTTTTATTTTTTTCGCTATAAACAAAGAAAGGCCGACAATTTTGAAAAAAAGCATTTTTTTTTTTACTTTTTTGCTATAATAAATATCCCCAAAAAATATATAAAAAAAAATTTCTTCCACAGTTTAGGCCGATATGTATTCCCCTACATATTTTTTTGTAAAAAAAAAATTGCAATAAGCGTATATTGATTGGTTTGCGCAAAAGTTATAGCGTCTAAAAAATAGATTAATGGAATTTTCATTATTCATTTTTTTTTTTATTTTACTAGTAATGGCGCCGATCTGCGATTTTTATCGGGACTGCGACATTATGGCGGACAGATCGGACACTTTTGACACTATTTTGGGACCATTGACATTTATACAGCGATCAGAGCTACAAATAGCCACTGATTACTGTATAAATGACACTGGCAGGGAAGGGGTTAAACACTAGGGGGCGATCAAGGGGTTAAGTGTGTTCCCTGGATGTGTTCTAACTGTAGGGGGGATGGGCTAACTACATGACTGAGATCACTGCTCCTGATGACAGGGAGCAGTAGATCCCTGTTATGTCACTAGGCAGAACAGGGAAATGCCTTGTTTGCATCTCCCCGTTCTGCCTCTCCTCGCCGCAATCGCGG
The DNA here is from genome assembly GCF_042186555.1 of Aquarana catesbeiana. NCBI lineage: Eukaryota > Metazoa > Chordata > Amphibia > Anura > Ranidae > Aquarana > Aquarana catesbeiana. The sequence continues at coordinate 240,850,989 of NC_133332.1, read as the reverse complement.
GCCCCCAGCTAACATAGAGTTCGCGGGACCTGCGGGCACGCTCCCGCCCGGCGGCAAACTCAAAGGGACATACAGGTACGCCCTTTTGCCTGCCCGTGCCATTCTGCCGACGTAGATCGGTGTGCGGCAGTCAGCAAGCAGTTAAAAAATAAAACAAATGCAGCCAACACAACTAAAAATTGGTAAGCTGCAATAAAATGTTTGCTTTTGGGTTTAATACCGCTTTTAATCCCTGCCTTCTTCCAAAATGTAAAGTTAACCTTCCAGCAAACGGCTAAATACAGATGATGTGCATGCAAGAGCTGTTTATCTGTCTTTGGATTTGTGCATGCGTGTTTACATGCGGGATTTACACAGAGCAGCTTTCCTGGCGAGGGAAGAGTTCCTTAGCTCTGCAGTTTCTTCTATGGTTCTGGTCACTGTACCAGATACAGTGTTGCCAACCTACCAGATTGATATTTACTGACACGACACCCAAAATTTACTGGAACATCCAAGTTTTTCCTGCCATTTCCTAAAGTTACCAAATTTACAGGTTTAAGCGCAAATTTCAGTATTTAGGCCACACACAAGCACAATAAGCCAGTAACTATGCGATTTAGGGTAGATATTAAAGTGATTGTAAACCTTTTGTGTTTTGTTTTTTTTTTTAAATAACAAACATATACTTACCATCCACTGTGCAGCACGTTTTGCACAGAGTGGCCCCGATCCTCCTCTTCTGAGGTCCCCCGGCGGCTCTTGCAGCTCCTCCCTGCATCAGATAACCCCCCTAGGAGAAGCGCTCTTCTGGGGGGGGTTTACCGTGCGGGCGCACTCCCGAGTCCAGCATTTGCTTCCATAAACACAAATGCTGGACTCAGCCCGGCGCCCACGTCATTGGATTTGATTGACAGCAGCGGGAGCCAATGGCTGTGCTGCTATCAATCTATCCAATCAAGAGCCGGGACCCTGTGCAGAGAGGGAAAGGGCGTCCCCGCCAAGGGACTTTCGGGGATCAGGTAAGTAGAACTGGGGGGGGACTTTGGAATCGGTCACTGTCAGAAGTTTTTTCACCTTAATGCATAGGATGCATTAAGGTGAAAAAACACGAGGGTTTACAACCCCTTTTAAGGCAAAAACATACTGTATTTCTTATTTTATTTTCAATATAGTAAGTACAGTAAGTATCATAGGGACAGGACTCAGGAGGGCAAAACATTAAAATGGGAGCGCACACTCATGAAATTGACTCTCACAGTGACACTGACAGCAGTGTACAGCATCACAGATGATGATGACATCTCGCCGACACGGCACGTCCCCTCCTGAGTCACAATGACAGTCTCCCTCTCCAAGCCAGGTGGTCCCTCCAGTCCACTGACAGTCCCACTCCTGGTTTTCCTTGCTCCCGTCCTGCAGACCCACACACAAGGCTCTGGCCGCTCCACTCGACTCCCTTGCACCATGACATCACACAACACGCTCAGGCACCGCATCCGCCAGACCCGCTCCAAACACACTGTACTAATTGGATGGTCTCTACAGGCTCCAGACCGGAACTGTACATGCACAGTTTCAAGCCAAGGGTGACAGCCATATTTTTTACTGGCAACCTTTTCCTGTCACTAGAAGGAGAAAAGCACTTTTTTTTTTTTTTTTTTACTGGTTGCCAGTAAAAATACTGACTATTGGCAACACTGACCAGAAACAGTATGTAGATAAAGTTCAGAATGCAGTGGATATTTTCTGCTACTTACTACTTCTATTACCTTGCCTTAACCACATGCCAACCGGCCATTGTTGAAAGACGGCTACAGAACAGTCGGCTTATTCTGGGTGGGTGTCCATGGACGTCCTCACAGAATCGCGCACCCGGGAACATCCGTGACCGACGGGTCCAGGGGACCCGGCCCATCACGGTAAATGGCCGCTGATAGCAGCCATTTACCACGTGATCGCTCTGTCAAATGACATGTCATGACGCCCGGGTCCTCCCTTCCCTCTCTGTACCGATCGGTACAGTGTGAGAGGAGAGAGGGAGAGATCGTTTGCAGTGCTGTGGGCACTACAGATCCAGCCCACAGCGCTGCTCAGTGCCCATACTCTGCCAGTACTCTGCCAATACTCTGCAATACTATATAATATTCTGCAATACTTGCCTATACTCTGCCAATACTCACCAATACTATGTAATACTCGCCAATACTTCGCCAATACTCGCCAATACTCTGCCAATACTCTGCAATAAATTTTAACAGAAACAAAATTTTTTTTTTTTTTTTTTGACCGAATTTTCAGTCTTTTTTGATTTATAGTGCAAAAAATAAAAAAAACCCAGCGGTGATTAAATACCACCAAAAGAAAGCTCTATATGTGTGAAAAAAAGGACAAACATTTCAAATGGGTAAAGTGTTGCATAGCTGAGTAATTGTCATTCAAAGAGTGAGCACCGAAAGCTGAAAATTGGTCTGGTTAGGAAGGGGGTTTAAGTGCCCAGTGGTCAAGAGGTTAAACATCTAGGGATGTACCGATACCATTTTTTTTTTTTTTTTTACGAGTACCAATACTTTTTTTATTACTCGCCGATACCCACCGCACCTGTTTTGTTTACACTTCAGCTGTCAGTAATGGTATAAAAACATTGAAAATTAATTTACAATCGAAATAAAAAATAAATATCTTTTTTTTAAATTTGCTCTTTTTTTTTTTTCTTTTTTTTATGTGAAACTTGTAAATATATGTTAAAAGGTATAAAAATATTAACAAACAAAGCAAAAAAAAAAATAAATAATAATAAAAAAAAGTTTAAGTTAATAGTTTATAAAATAAAAGTGAAAAAAAAAATCAGCAGGAAAATTATTAAATGGAGGAGAATAAGGAGTTAATTAAAGCTGATTAGAGTAAATTAAGGGTTAATAAGTGGTTAAAACAGAGGAACATTTAATTTAAAAAAATATATATATTTTACCTGACAGGTTGTTTTAAATGGACCTCATTTGCAGATCGAAGTTCATCAAAACAGATGATATAAACAGAAAGATTACACAAATAAACAAAACCATGTTTCCTCTTATCTTACGGTTTCAACCGCTGAGCAATGTTGTTGATAAACATTGCCGGCTGTTTTTTTGGGGGGTTTTTTGGGACAGCTTCAATTGCGTGACTTACCGCTTACACGCGATCGGACAAATGTCTGTTTTCAGATTTTCCGAGCGTGTGTACACAAGTCCGTCGGACAAAAGTCCAAAGTACAAACACGCATGCTCGAAATCAAGAACGAGGCAGAAGCGGTCGGTCTTGTAAACTAGCGTTCGTAATGGAGAATTAACATTCATGACGTGGCAAATTATGAAATATCGAACTGCAGCGCCTTTGGCTCTGAGGAAGAAGGTAATCCTTCGAAACGCGTTAGCCAGCAGCGGTTCACACGTCCTCTCTTCAGGATCTGGAGACTGCTATCAGTAGACGGACTGTCACAAGTCAAAGATTGTTACAAGTGGGATTTTCATTCTACCCTTGTGAGAAGTTTTTAATAATGTTTCTTCTGAATAAATGTATTAAAGGATAATGCACAAGGCTGGTGCGCCCTCTCTTTTCTGTTTTTTTTTTTTACCAAAAATACACAAAAGCTTTTACTTTAAAGGCAATAGAAATGCTTTTGGCAAGTAAATATATTGAATTTTTCAGATCTTTGCTTTGGACGCTGGAGATTATGGAAGAAGAGGAACACTTGGTAGCTCCCATGTGCCATTGTGTATCTTTAGTGGTTGCTGGTATCTAGCATCATTTTTTCTCTGACGGCTCACCCTGAATGGTGCCGTAGACATCCGCTACGTATGTGGAAACATTTTCTCAAGAGTCAAATGTCCAGGCCCTAGACGGGTCTGAGTTTGTTATGAAAGCAGGCATGTCGAAGTCTGGAGCTGGCCTACCTCTGTCTTCCAAGCCAGCATGAGAAATGGGCAGTCAGGACCGTGGCTTGGTATGCCCAGAATTTCAGAGCGAGGTGAGATGTTTGCCGTGGGCTCGCACTCCACTGGGAGGTACCTGCAGCTGGCCGAGCAACTGACTCAGCAATCTCTGGGACAAGCTTTTAATGTGTGGGAAATGTTTTCATGATCTGAGTTTACGAGGAAAGGAACCTGGACCGGGAATGAAGTCTAATTCGTTTTAATGATCTATCCATCATAACTTTACTATCACAATGACCTTTTGCTAGCTTGAGCAATAAAATGCGTTCGCTGAGCTGTAGAAGATATGACCACAAGTCTTTTTGTTTGCTTTTGAAATAAGTGTAGGTGAAATGCTGAAGTACAGATGAGTCCTGTGGCAATTCAATTAAAATAGGAGGATGTAATATCTCACCATGCAACCCTCAGCTGGATCTTGTACTGATGGAAAGTGGTGGTGGGGTATGCTGAGGCTACAGAGTACAGAAAGCTTCGTTAACCACTTTAGCTGCAGAAAATTTTAACCCCCTTCATGACCAGGCCATTTTTTGCTATTCATCACTGCACTACTTTAACCACTTCAATACCAGGCACTTAGACACCTTCCTGCCCAAGCCAATTTTCAGCTTTCAGCGCTATCGCAATTTGAATGACAATTGCGCGGTCATACAACACTGTACTCAAACAATTTTTTTATCATTTTGTTCCCACAAATAGAGCTTTCTTTTGGTGGTATTTGATCACCTTTGCGGTTTTTATTTTTTGCGCAACAAATAAAAAAAGACCAAAAAAAAACATGTTTTTCTTTTGTTTCTGTTAAAATTTTTTGTAAATAAGTACATTTTCTTCTTCAATGAAGGGCACTGATATGGCTGCACTGACGGGCACTGATACGGCGGCACTGATGGGCACCGATGAGGTGGCACTGATGAGGTGGTACTGACGGGCACTGATGATGGGCACTGATAGGCGGCACTGATGGACACTGATAGGTGGCACTGATGGGCACTGATAGGTGGCACTGGTATGCGGCACTGATGGGCACTCATAGGTGGCACCGATGGGCACTCATAGGCGGCACTGATGGGCACTCATAGGCGGCATTGATGGGTACTTATGGGCGGCACTGATGGGTACTTATGGGTGGCACCGATAGGTGGCACTGATGGGCACAGATGGGCACTGACAGGTGGCACCGATGGACACTGATGGGTGGCACTGATGACACTGATTGGTGGCACTGATGCCCCTAAGGGTGGCATTGCTGGGCATCACTGCAATATAATGGTGCCAATCAGTGCCCATTTGTGGGCACTGATTAGCACAGATTGGGCACATTTGGCACATGTGGATGGCCATGGGGTACATACCTGGCCATCCACATGTTGCCTCCTTCCCTGGTGGTCCTAGTGGCGATCCCTGGTGGTCCAGTGTGGTCATCTGAGGGGGGGCTGTGTTGATAAACAATCAGCGCAGACCCTCCCTGTCAGGAGAGCCGCCGATCGGCTCTCCTCTACTCGCGTCTGTCGGACGCGAGTGAGGAAAAGCCGATCAACAGCTCTTCCTATTGACATCATGATCAGCCGTGATTGGACACGGCTGATCACGTGATAAAGAGCCTCCGCCGGAGGCTCTTTACCAAGATCGGTGGAGCGGTGTGTCAGACTGACACACTGCTCCACCGATCTCCACGATAGGCGGCGGGCATGTTATCCTGCTGGTCTTCATATGACGCTGAGTCAGGAAAACTGAACCACCGCCCAGCCGTCTTCTGCTATGGGCCGGGCGGGAAGTGGTTAACTGGCAATTGCTTGGTCATGCGACACTGTTATTTGATCACCACTTGTTTTTTATTATATAAATAATAAAAAGACTGCACATCTTGTAAAAATAATTTTTTTTTTACTTTCTGCTAGAAAAACATATCCATGTAAAAAAAAAAAAAAATCTAATTTCTTCATAAAGTTAGGCCTAAATGTATTCTGCTACACATCTTTGGTTTGTGTGAAAGTGATAGCATCTACAAACAATAGGATATATACTGGAATTTTTATTTTATTTTTTTTATTTGTACTAGAAATGGCGGCGATTACCGACTTATAGTGGGACTGCAATAGTGCGGCGGAAGATCTGACACTAGCTGACATCACCAGTGACACTACTACAGTGATAAGTGCTAATAATATAATAATAAAATAGAAATATGTCACAGCAACAAATACCATAACATTAGCAGCGTTAAAATAATCCAAACCTTTTAGGATTTGTTAAAAGTTCACTAAAATTGTTAAATAAGTATGAAGTCCACTTTATATATGAAATGAGGTAGATGTAAATGTAGGATTGTCCATCACAGAAAAAACGTTGCAGATAGTAATTCAAAACAATAGCCTCCTCCACACTGCATGTGTCACAATCCCCCCAGGAAATGTACTTACCAGATGATACTGGGTTATATACTTATCTGTCAATGGATGATGTCTGCTCACTGCATACACTCCATCAGATGATCCTGGGTTATACACTTGGCTTGCAGTGGGTGTTGTCAGCTCTCTGCATCTAGATGTTTGCTTGTCACAATCAGAGAACAAAGATACTCATAGCGTAATCCAGTACTAAAAGGTATTTAGTATAGGTTTCCTTAAGATTGCACACTTACAATATAATTCAAAATAAAAGAGCATGTAACAACAATGTACAGTAGATCTGATTTTTTTTATTTAAATCAGACTTTATTTTTATCAAATTTAATTTTAATAAATGCTTTTGGGTAAAGATCTATCTAAAGATAGTTTTCTATTTACGCTACATTAGCAATTTAGTTTATTCAGCATGAAGTAGAGCTTAGTTATGTAGCATGAGGCTACATTGATTTAATGAATCCAAGCTCTGCAAGCTGAGATAACATGCATTGCATTGCTGCATTTACACAATTTCACAGTAACCATGAGATAAAACAAAGTTCAAGAATATTCCTTTATCCCACTGTAGCCAGGTCCCGGGTCCCCAGAGGCCTAATGGTGACCTCCAGAGTTAGGGACAATTGACATCCTTCTATGTAGAGTGGGTTACGAGGCATGGTAGGTACAATGCAAGGTAGATTAATGGGCGCCAGACACTTCTTGAATGCAAAGAGATTTATTATCTCTTAAACAGAACTGTTGGAGAGAGGGTTAGGGCCAGGACACCCTTTAGTAGATGCAATGTTAATTGGCAGACTCCAAGACTTCTATAGGTAGACAGCCATGTAGGGAAAGGCACCCAGCTGAACGCCATATCTGCATGTGTAGACACGCTGTCTCCTATAGCAACAATCTTGAACAGTTTCTAACAAAGGTTGTAATGAACTCTTTTAATTCCGTCACAATTTCCTCTTCCGATCTTCACTCAACTGAGCCCCCAGTCTATCACTTAGACCTGCTGATCCACTGCCACTGGATCTCCTGAGCTCTTCCAATTTTCTCACAGAGTATCTTCTTCAAGCTCCACCCCCACATCCCTGCTGGGTCCCTGGCTTGGCACTCACAGATACTCCTCAAGCGTCACCCCACTGGCCTGCTTGGTCCCTGGCTTGGCACAGAAGACTGCTCTGCAAGCGTTACCTCCCTTGGCTGGGTCCCTGGCTTGACGCCTGCTGAAGTTTCCAAATAATTCACCGTCCGCGGTTTGTGAGAATACTGCTCTGGTACTTGCTTCAGCTACTCACGGTGGTCCCTGGTAATAAGGTGGATGGTACCTTAGTGGCGACAGCTTCCCCTCTCCACCTCCCACCATGACAGGTTCTCCGGCCGGCAGAACCGTCACTTCTGGTTGGACTGCAAGCCGCAGTCCCAACCCTGCGCTGCTCTCTTGCTTCTGGATAGGCTCTCAGACAGCCTAGCAGCCAGATGTCCCCGGGATAGGCCTCAGGCTCTGGCCTAGCAGCCCGGGGCAGTAAACACACGTCCACCCAGACAGCTGTCCAGGTGGCACAGAACCCTGATCACCTGACTCCACCCAAATAAATAGGCTCTCCCAACAGGCCAAGAGACGGAAGAAGTTCCCTGCCCTTTGCCTGAGATAATCCATCTATTCCTGATCTGTCCTTGCAATGCCCTTGTCTTATCGAATGCCACCAAATACCCGGCCATCTAGTGACAGAAAAAAGAAGTGCAGCAATTCCAGAATTAGGGTGGAATCAATTGGTCTCCTATCAATTGGCCAAGGCAACTATACCTGGCAGGTAAATTTACTAGCAACCCTGACTAAACATCAGGGTGCTACACCATTGTTTTGCAGATGTCTATGTTCACTACAAACTGGTATGATTGAGTCGGTTCTAATATCGCTGTTTTACTAACCTGACAGCTTATTATTCTAAATAGGAAACCTTCATTTTGTTTGCAAATATTAAATATTCTAACTACCAGCAAGAATAAGTCCTTTCATTTAAAGAGCACCTGTCATTTCAGATCCATCATGGCAGCGCCTGTTAGTGGGCATCCACTCACAGGCTGCCACCATGTCCCTGACCTTGTTGTGTCACTGCCGCATCACCAGCCATCCCATTAGAATGAATGGGAATGTCGCTGAGTCAAAAGCGGGTCTGAGGAGAGACAGAGATGACAGGGGCTCTTTAAAAATTATGATTTAAATCAAGTCTTTTTACTAGGGATTTAAATCAAATCCACCCTGGTATCTAGCACACCCCTGAACCCTGCACTCAGCACATAGGGCACCCTTGGAACTCTGCACTCTATACGTAACACACCCCAGATGCACCCAACTCCTTGAGGGCGACTATACTGCTGATGAAGCCCACGTTGAAATGTGGTGTATGGTGTTTACCTTATTTTTTCTGAAAAAGCTGAACTTACACTTTTTACATGCTTTACTTATCCTGGTTTCTTCCTTTGCCCTTATTCATCAACATAATGACATTTCTAAATAAAACCTTTCCATTCTCATAACATACTGTAGCCTAGACTTAGTGACATCTTCACCGAGTCTCTGTGTTTCTCTATGCACCAGCCCCATGAAGGCAAATCATGGCTGGTGGGAGGGGCTGGCAGGGTGCTGTGCATGGCTTCCTGAATATATCACATCACCCTAACTCCATCAGATCTGATACATGCAGTGAACTGGGTGAAGTTATGCAAAAATCAAATGGATGTGTAAATGTCAGTCTGAATTTGCAAAAAGATTGCCTTAGGTAACACCCACATCAATACCTCCCAACTTTCAAACTTGTGAATGAGGGACACTTGAGGGAGGGAAAAGCCAGCGGCAACAGTAAAAATGGTTGTGGCCAAATTTTTCAGTTTGAGGGGTTTAAGGGGCATGGCTAAACAAAACTCAGGCTTCGGGTATGTGCTGGGGGGTCACTTTGGGAGGTAGAGGACTTGTGCTAGAATGTGGGGTAGTGTTGAGGACAGATATATATTGGGTGAGGGGTGCTTTGGGAGGGGAGAGGACTTGTGCTAGCACAGGCAATACTCTCCCCCAGTTTACCCTTTCAGCAAAAATATGCACCCCCCCCTCCTCCCCCTTGCGAAATCCAGCACTAATCTGCTCACTCATCCTTCCTCATCCTCACAAATCCCCCATCCCAGCACAAATCCTCTCGCACCTTCTAGCATGGGATGTTCTCCATCCCAATCCCCCCAGCACAAATTCTCTTATCCTCCCAGCACAACCCCCCCCACCCCCCCACCCACAAATACAGCTTCTAGTATAAATTCCTTTCTCCCCTCAAAATCATCCCCACAGCACAAATATCCCCCCCCCCCAATCTCTCCTTCTAGCACAATTTCTTTTATCCCCCTCCTCACCTAAATTCCCCCTCCCAGCACAAATCCCTCCCTTCAATCACCCCTCCCCTACAAATTCTCTCACCCCCCCATATCCCCCCTTTCAACAAAAGTCCTCAGCCTCCCATCCAGCACAAATCCCCTCTCAGCACAAACCTTCCCTCAATTTTCCCCTCCCAGCAAAAAATCCCCCCTCTTCTACCCCCTTATAGCACATATCTCCCCTCTCAGCACAAAATGCCCCCATATCCCTCCTTCCAGCATAAAATTCCCCAAATCCCTCACCCCCCCCCCCAAATTCTTCTCTCAGCACAAATCATCCCCCACACCCCCCCCCCACCCCCATCCCAGCACAGATACCCCCTCTCAGCACAAATCATCCCCATCTCCCCCCCTCCCAGCACAAGTACCCCCTCTTGGCACAAACCCCCCCATATCCTCCCCAAACCCCTCCTTCTTACACAAAATATCTTACACCCCCCCAATCTCCCCTCTGAGTACAAATCCTTACCCCCTTCCAGTATATAAATTCCCTCCAAATCTCTCTTCTAATGCCGCGTACACACAATCAGACTTCTCGTCAGAAAAAGATTTGACGGCTTTTCCGACGGGATTCTGCTCAAGTTTGCCTTGCATACATACGGTCACACAAAAGTTCACTGAACTTAAGACCGTTAAGAACGCGGTGACGTACAACACTACAGCGAGCCGAGAAAATGAAGTTCAATGCTTCCGAGCATGCGTCAAATTGTTTCCTAGCATGCGTAGGAATTTTGCGTGTCGGAATTGCCACAGATGATCGCATTTTCGGATAGGAACTTTTCCCCACCAAAAAATTGAGAGCATGCTCTCAATCTTTTGCTGGCTGGATTTCGGCCAGCAAAAGTCCAATGGAGCATATACACAGTCGCATTTTCCGACGAAAAAATTTCTCATCAGTCTTTTGCGGTCCGAAATTACGATCGCGTGTACGCAGCATTACACAAATCCTCTTATCCCCCTTCCCCTGAAGCCCCCCTCAGCACACATCTATTACTTACCCCTCCCCACCAAATCCCCACCCCCATACAAATGCACCAACCTCCAAATTTTCCCATACAGCACAAAAATCCTCAGTTCCTCTTTCGTTTCTCAAAATTCCTCAGATCTCCTTCCCAGGCTCCTCCTCCTGCCCTGTCAGAACACACGTCAGAGCGGAGGAGGAACCTATGGGAAACTTCCCTCGGTGCTCTGACACTATTGCTGCCGTAAACATGCAGCCAGCTGGGAGAGATAGTTGCTGCTGCTATAGTGTCAGCAATCACTGTGCTGGAGACCCGGGGACACCCCGCAGGAGATGCGGGAAAATGCTGGGTGCTAGTCATTGCCGACACTCCCTCCCTGCCTAGTCCCAGCCCTGGTGACCGCACACACCGCGATGCAATCTCTATATTGCAGCCGACATCTCCCCACCGGCTGCCTGTCACGTTAACTTACCGGGGAGATTTGTCAGCTGCAATAGAGAGAATGCATCGCGGTGTGCAGTACCCCATACCCTGCGCACAAGCTGCTGGGCAGAGGCAACCAGTGCCCATGCTAGCACCCCTCTGCTGGACTAGTCCCTGGAAACAAGTGCTGGATCTTTTTTCTGGCACTTGGCTCCACTCCGGGACACAGCTTTGATTCACGGGGACTTACATCAAATCTCGAGACGGTCCCAGCAAATATGGGACAGTTGGGAGGTATGCCACATCTAATGCTGAGCCTCCATGTTAAAATGCCCCATGGAATATGGCTTGGATAAAGACATGGATAAATGAGTTTGGGGTGGAGGAACTTGACTGGCCTGCACAGAGTCCTGACCTCAACCCGATAGAACACCTTTGGGATAAATTAGAGGGGAGACTGCGAGCCGGGCAGGGCCGTCTTTAATATTGATTGCACCCTGGGCAAAAATTTTCTTGGTGTCCCCATGCAGTTTTGCTCTCCACCTGCTCTGAGACATACAATAAATAGCAGCTAGACTCAAAATCAGTTTACTGAATCAGATTAGACAGTGATTGCGATTGGTTGCCAGAGGTTACAGTGTATCATTACCGCTCACTGACTGGTTACAGCAAACATTTCGGCTCACTGATTAGTTCCTAAAGGTTACAGCACATGATTCCTGCTTGTTGATTGGTTGCTAGAGATTACTGTACATCAATACTGCTCACTGATTGGTTACTGCACATCATTACTGCTTACTGATTGGTTGATAGAGGTTACACCACATCATCTCCTCACTGGCTGCACACCATGGACTGCACCTTGCTCAACTGTGCACCCCAAACTGTAATTCCTTCTCTGCCTACCTCTGCACACCACACACTACCCTCCCCCCACTAATTTGCTTACCTTTGCAGAACAGGCTGATGGTAGGCTTAATGACCACAGTTGTAGGCAGGACTTTCAAGCATGCCCCTTTATCTCCCCAGTGGGTAGCATTCAGTATAGGTGATGGGGGATATGACCTCAGGGGGGCATGATATACATATGAATACCACCTCTGTTTACATAGAATGCCACTATTTACATATGAATGTTGCTGCTATTTACATATCAATGCCGGTATTTACATGTAAACGCAGGGTCTGCAGGTGAGTCATCTGTACACAACAACAAGACAGAGCTGGGCAGCATTAATAACAGAACTTCACACTGAGATATTAGGACACAGCATGAGACTAAAACCCCAAGGGACGAGGGAATTTAAACTGGGAAGGTTGGCAAGTATGAGGCAGCTGCTTTGGGCCCCACAACAATGACAGGGCCCAGGGCAGCTGCCCCTTTTTCCCTGCCTTAAAGACGGCCCTGGGTGGGTAGGAAAACACCAAGAAAGGGTTTGGGGAGAAGAGCAGTGCGGTGGGTGGGGGGGAACACTGAAATAGGGTTCAGCAAGAGTGGGGGGAGAAGAGGAGGTAGTTGTGGGAACACAGATAAGGGGTTCAGAAAGGGAGGGAGGTGAAGCCTGGGTGGGTACGGCAACACCAAAAAGGGGGTTGGGGGGTGGAGGTAGGGATGTGTCCCTTTTCATCTCATAGGACCTACTAGTCTACTAAATTTTCTCTAGACCATCTGGCCGCACTTTTACATCCAGACTTGACCAACAAAGGGGCAGGAACTTAGACACTGCCATACCGAGGTCTCTGGGGCCAAACCTGGGATGGTGCCAATGACCATGCAGGGGTAGAGAGGGAGCTGGTTGAGAGATTTAAAGATGAGAGGAAATGGGAGAAATGAATACGCCAGCATAAAATTGCGCACATACTGTAAAGCATCTCTGTCCTTCTGTAGTGTCAAATTTGACACTGGACAGAAAGGACTTGAGTTAAGCATAGCTCGTGTAGTGTGTGTCGAAAATGAAAACTCATCTCCCCGTCGGGGAATTGAACCTCGGTCTCCCCCATGAGAGGTGGGATTACTCACCACTATACTAACAAGGACCACATGGTGGACTGGCCATTGTTGTCTTCCTGCAGTAGAGCACATGGCCGTGGCTCTTCTCTTCCTTATGGCGAGATCTAGGGTGTATTAAAATCCCTTGGTATAGAGTAGACGGTTACCATGTCTGATATGGCCCTGTTTTTTATTGGTCTTTGCAAACACCTCCAGTGGTGGTGCAATGGGTAAAGCGTCTGCTGTGTTATTGTGAAGTTGTGAGTTCAAATCCCTGCTGTGGCATGCTGAGGTTCAGATAGGGGGAGAAGGTATTGACTTGATTGGGTGCCAAGGATCGCCTGTGTGGGCCAGATAAAATGGGTGGTATGAGGTGGATATGGGGAGGTGGAGTATAGATGTGGGAAGAGATTGATAAAAAAGAGGAGATGGATTCAGGATTGTTGGGGAGCCTTGAAAAGGGGGAGAACAGCGGAGGGGTAGAGAAGGAGTAACATCACGGATGGGTGTGGGATTACTAAAAAGGGGAGGAGGGAAGGCGAAGTGGTTGTGGGAACACTGAAAAAGGATAAGTACATGCACCCTGAGAGAAAGAATTTGGGAGTAGGGAGGTGCTTTGGGATACACCAAAACAGGGTTCGGGAGAGAGGAGGTTGATGTTGGACCATGAGTAGGTGGGACAAGTGTCTAGGGGAACACCAAAACAGGGTTCACTAGAGGAAGGTGTCAGAAGAGGAGGTTGGTGTTGTGCACCACAGGAAGTGTAGGGGGCAGAACACCAAAACCGGGTTCAGAAAAGGGCTCTGGCATAGGTACTCCTTCTTATTTTGCCTTCTATTCAGCAGCTCCATGTTACTATGCTTTTTCAATGGGGCACCCCAACCTTCCCTGCTTGCTGAACCATGTTTCCTATTCAACCCCCCTCCACTCAAACCCTGCCCTACTAATTCCGCTTCCTCCAGATATACATGCCCACTGCCTCTTGGCCCCGACAACCCGCTCCACCCCTTAGGGGATGCTGTGGATACTTTCCTCCCTCGTGGTCTCCTTTGATCGCCACACATACCAGCCAGCTCCCTGGCTCATTTATTTTTTGAGCCTGCACTCTAGGGAATCCGTACTACGTTTTCCCACATTCTCAGCACACACTGTTCCAGGGATTCCAACTAGTGACTATTCGCTTACAAGCCCAGTACTCTTCCACTTGCGCCACCCTCCGAGGTGCTTGTGATGCTTGTGAAAAGCTGGGGCCTTATGTGTTTTTGAGGCAGCCTATCTAACCTTAACCACCTGCTGAATTTGAAGTTGGGGAAAGGTATTGAATTGCTTGGGCTCAGTAATATGGGGGGATTGGGTGCAGAGGATCACCTATCTAGCCCAGTGTGGGCAGATGAAGAGAGCAAAAATTAGCATTTGCATAAAAATTACTTAGAACCGCCAAACACCTTATCTTTTTTATCAAAGGCCCTGGATAAAAAAATGGTGTTTTTAAATTATCCATAGGTAAAACTTTAGAGGCTACCAGTTTAAAGTTACACAGGAGGTCCAGTGGCAGAATTATTATTGCAATACATGTTAATGCATTTCATTCATCAAACCCAATCTAATCCCAAGTTTTTGGCTAAAATATAAAAGATGATATTGCGCTGATTAAATAGATACCTACCATGTCATACGTTAACATTCCCATGCTTCCTTACAGGCTGCCAGTTTAACGTTACACCGGAGGTCTGGTGCTAGAATTATTGCTGGATTATTAGTTCCCTCGGTCTGATGTTTGCGGCAATACCTCAGATGTGTGGTGCAATTACTGTTAACATATGCGTGCTGGACCTAAGTATGTGTTTGCACAACAATGTTTTGTTTAAATTAGATACGTTGTGAGGGGCGTGGCCTGACTCTGCATGGCGTAGGACGTTTCTTTCCTGAGCTCCGGCGAATACTCCTGAATGCTCGTCTATCCTGAGACTCCAAAGCTAAAATTTCTCCCAGACTTGTGTGGAAAGGTGCCCTGAGTCCCTGGCAGCATGTCTTCGCCGAAATCTAACAAAGCAGCGACGTCTAAACTGGCACAATACCGCCGCCAAGAAGGAGAAGAGGGGGAAGAAGATGGCGGCGCCGAGCGGGAGGCAGGAGAACGAGGTATGAAAGACACAGACAGACTGCTCGAGGCCATAACGCTGTGCCGCACCTCTTTGACAGCCCAAATTGAAGAGGTTAAAACAGACATCTCCCTAATAAGGCAGGACTTCCAAAAATTAAGGGAAAGAGTCACAGATGCAGAAACACGCATAAGCACTGCTGAGGATGCCATCCCACCATTACAATCCAAAACAGAACGCATGCAACGACAGATCACACAACTAATTGCAAAACAGGATGAAATGGAAAATCGCATGAGGAGATGCAATATCCGTTTAATCGGTCTCCCGGAGGGAGCAGAGGGTAAGGATCCCTCTACTTACCTGGAACAGCTACTTATTACCACATATGGCCGTGAGGCATTCTCTCCCATGCTAACAGTGGATAGAGCACACCGCATGCCGGCCCGACCGCCGCCTATAGGAGCCCCCCCTTGTACCTTTATCGCTAAGCTGTTGAACTACAAAGACCGGGATGCCGCGCTTCGGATGGCCAGGGTGAAGGGTAATATCCCTGTGGGAAACGGTAAAGTGGCAATCTTTCCGGATTTTTCCGCCGACATCCAGAAACGGCGACAGGGCTTCATGGAAGCAAAGCGGATGCTTCGCACACACAACCTAAAGTACTCCATGCTATACCCTGCTCGTTTGCGAGTAGAAAGTGGGGATCGTGTGCTATTCTTTGACGACCCGATGGAAGTGACATCCTGGCTGGAAAGAAGAATGGAACCTAACAGAGAGGATTGATCTGAAAACCTCAGAGTGATGTAGTGAGACATAACCCCATTATATATCTTTGCCACAATATGATGGGAAAGCTGTGAGATCCTGGCCTTTTACAGCATTGTTAAGGCAAATCTGCCTTAGTTTTTGATTTAATTGCTGGGGGGTCACTCGCAGTTTATTTAAGCTGACTGTGTCTCAAACAATTGGGCAGAGAACCTCTGAACTTTTCCATTGGGGTTCATTTCCAGGAGCCATATGAACAGAATTTATGTAACCCTGCTTAACATATACCACTGCTGACATTTAGGAGTCGACTAGATAAGTCTCAATATTTTAACCCTTGCTGATGGGGATTTGACCTATTCTACACTCCTGTACTATAACTTTATTCTATGCAAAAAACCCTCCTTTTTCTTATTATTTTCTTTGATGTTTAGTTTTTCATTTTATATAAGCCGACACAGGGAAATAAGTGTGTCCTGCACACTGCCAGCATAGCGCAGCAAATTTTGCTCCAATTACCACTGGATTTACAAACCTCCAGTTCTGTTGACAGGAGGGAAACGGAATATGGGAACATGTTATTTTTGTATAGACGATCAAGTCAAAGATTTGTGACTCAGCCTCTTGTAACGCAAGAATATAGGGTGAGAGTATGGAGCCGATGCATAGGGCTGAGTTACGTAGGGTGCATATGTCTATTCATGTCCCTATTGCTAATACATCGTTTAATGTTATTATCACCAGTTGGTAATTTACAAAAGTTCAGGGAGGATGCCCGCACAAGTTGGGGTGGGTGCAGGGCAGGGAGGAGGGAGGGGAAGTTTTTACAGTTAAGTAAGATAATCCATGGTGCATTCGGGAAAGTATGGAAAGAGAAAATGTATACACATAAATGTATTAAATGGGAATTGCCTGTATATCTATGTTTATTGCGAGTACTGGTGTTGCGCGGGTGCTGGGACTTGAATATTCACTCACGGAACCACACAACACCAAACAGAACTGAGATAATTTACTTACCATTTATACTAAAATGACGTCTATCAAGTTCCTAACTTGGAACATAAGGGGCCTTCGTGACAGGATTAAGCGATCGGCTGCCCTTGCCTTCTTACAGAAACAAAGAGCAGATATAATTGTGCTGGTAGAAACACATATAGAGGGTAGACTCCAGATGGCCTTACGTAGACCATGGGTGGGGTGGGTTTACCACTCTACTCACACAACCCATGCTAGAGGAGTCTCAATTTTAATAGCAAAGTCAGTCCACTTTGAAATGTGTGAGGTGCGTACAGATCCACAGGGCCAATATGTATTTTTGCACGCTAAATTGTATGGAGAACCGTTTCTTGTTATGGCTTTTTATATCCCACCCCCATTCTGTACAACTGTTATAACAGAAGGTTTCTCCTTTATGTCACGATTCCCCAATATACAAGCAGTGTGGTTGGGGGATTTTAATACCACTTTGTGCCCAGCACTAGACAGACTTCAGGTGGAGCAATCTTTGGGGCTGGAGACGGACAGGACAAGATTTGCTAAGATGATTTCCGCCTTCCACTTAGTGGATACCTGGCGTCTTAAGAATCCTAAAACTAAGGCATACTCCTGTTTCTCCAGCACCCACAACTCCATGTCACGTATTGATTTTGTACTGGTGTCGAGTTCTCTGTCGCCGCGCATCATTGAAGCTGCTTTTTGCCCTAGATTACTATCTGACCATAGCCCATACTGGACTACCCTGAGTGTCCCTTTAGATAAACCTACAAAGCCTTGGCGTCTTAATCCGTTCTGGTTGTCTCTATTGCCGGAAGATAATGAACTCCAAAATCTTTGGGGACGTTATTTTGCGGACAATAATCAAACAGCCTCTTTTTCAGCAATCTGGGACTCCTTTAAGATATACGTACGTACGACTTTGTCTACCTTGATAAAGAAAATAAAGGAAGACTCTGCTGACACATTTAATAAGGCAATAGAGGAATTAAATGCCACTGAACAAGAATATATGTCCAACCCCACCCCGGACATAGCCGCTAGACTTAAACTGCAATCTAGGATAGTAAATCAAATTCAGTTTTCTAAAGCCAGACAAAAGCTATTCTTCACCAAACAAAAATTATTCGAACATGGGGAAAAAGCGGGTAAATTACTAGCGTACTTAGTACACAGCGAAGATAGACCCCCCAATAGTCATTACTCTATGAGGTCCAGATGGTAATCCCATTACGGATCCCTGTACAGTAACAACTAGATTCAGGGATTTTTTTAGAGACCTGTACATGACAAAAACAACAGGATCCGTAGATTTGAGAGAAAATTTCTTCTACAAAATTACTCTTCCTCAATTAACAAATGAACAAGTAGAAAAACTAGAGGCACCCTTAGATATAGATGAAATAACTGCTGCAGTGGCGAGTTTTGCTAGATCTAAATCCCCAGGCTCGGATGGGCTTCCCATCGAGTTTTACTCTCAGTTCAGTGAAGTAATTACACCCAAGTTACTTAAGTTATATAATCACCTATTTGAAACATTTACACTAGCCCCATCCATGAGAGAGGCCACAATAATTCTCCTCCCTAAACCAGGAAAGGATCTGGGTTATCCAGAATCCTACAGACCCATATCTCTACTCCAAGTGGATATAAAAATCCTAGCTAAGGTTCTGGCATTACGACTTAACCAAGTAATATTGTCCCTAATTCATGCCGATCAGGCGTGCTTTATGCCAGGCCGCAATACAGCCTTTAATCTCCGTAAATTATATATAAATTTACAAGCCGAACATGCGGACGTTGGTTCAAGAGTAATAGTGACCTTAGACACGGCTGAGGCATTTGACTCGGTAGAGTGGGAGTATTTGTGGAGATGCCTTGAGGGATATGGCTTTGGCCCAAAATTTATTACATGGGTACAATTACTGTACCAGTCACCCACGGCCAAGGTTGTGGCTAACGGTTGGACCTCCGAACAGTTCACTCTCAGCAGAGGAACGAGACAGGGTTGTCCCCTGTCCCCACTTCTATATGCCTTGGCCGCGGAACCATTGGCTATATCCATTCGGGCAGATCCGGAAATTAGATACGTTGTTTCTTTGTTTTTATTTATGTAATTTGAATCAACTTTTTTGCTATCACAAGGGATAAACAGCAAAACTGGAGGTAGGTGGGCAAGCACTTAAAAGGGCTTCAGGAAGGGTGGGGGGGAAGTGGAGTGTGGGTGGGTAGGAAAGCACCAAGAAAGGGTTTGGGGAGAAGTGTGGTGGGTGGGGGGAACACTGAAATAGGGTTCAGCAAGAGTGGGGGGAGAAGAGGAGGTAGTTGAGGGAACACAGATAAGGGGTTCAGGAAGGAGGGAGGGGGGAGGTGAAGCCTGGGTGGGTACGGCAACACCAAAAAGGGGTTGGGGGGAGTAGGGATGTGTCCCTTTTCATCTCATAGGACCTACTAGTCTACTAAATTTTCCCTAGACCATCTGGCAGCACTTTTACATCCAGACTTGACCAACGAAGGGGCAGGAACTTAGACGCTGCCATACAGAGGTCTCTGGGGCCAAACCTGGGATGGTGCCAGTGACCGTGCAGGGGTAGAGAGGGAGCTGGTTGAGAGATTTGAAGATGAGAGGAAATGGGAGAAATGAATACGCCGGCGTAAAATTGCCCACATGCTTTAAAGCATCTCTGTCCTCCTTCTGTAGTGTCAAATTTGACACTGGACAGAAACCCTTTAGACTTGGTGTTTCGAGCGGGGTCGCCAGAAGATTAATTTCTAAACCAATAAGGCCCCTCCTAAAAGACCATTTAAAGGACTTGAGTTAAGCATAGCTCGTGTATTGTGTGTCGAAAATGAAAACTCATCTCCACGAATCGAACCTCGGTCCCCCGCGTGACAGGCGGGGACCCTCACCACTATACTAACGAGGACCACATGGTGGACTTGCCACTGGCACCGTCTTCCTGCAGTAGAGCATATGGCTGTGGCTCTTCTCTTCCTTATGGAGAGATCTAGGGTGTATTAAAATCCCTTGGTATAGAGTAGACAGTTACCATGTCTGATATGGCCCTGTTTTTTATAGGCCTTTGCAAACACCTGCAGTGGTGGTGCAATGGGTAAAGCGCCTGATGTGTTATCGTGAGGCTGTGAGTTCAAATCCCTGCTGTGGCATGCGGAATTTCAGGTGGGTGAAGAAGGTATTGACTTGATTGGGTGCCAAGGATTGCTTGTGTGGGCCAGATAAAATGGGTGGTATGGGTTGGGTAAGGGGAGGTGGAGTATAGAGGAGTGAAGTGACTGATAAAAAGAGGAGATAGGGTTGGGAATTGTTGGGGAGCCTTGAGAAGGGGAAGAACAGCGTTGGCATAGGGAAGATGTAATATGAAAAGGTGTGGGAACATCAAAAAGGGGAGGAGGGAGAGCAAAGTGGTTGTGGGAACACTGAAAAAGGATAATTATGTGCACCCTGAGAGAAAGAAATTGGGAGTATGGAGGTGCTTTGGAAAACACCAAAACAGGGTACAGGAGAGACAGACAGAGGAGGTTGATGTAGGACCATGGGTAGGTGGGAGAAGTGTATAGGAAAACACTAGGTTCACTAGAGGATGTTGGTCTTCTACCACCGAAAGTGTATAGGGGAACACCAAAACAGGGTTTGGAGGAGGGTGGTTGTTTCAGAAAAGGGCACTGGGCTTATTATTTAGTCACAGGTGACTTATCCTTATGTCAGCTCTCTGCATCTAGATGTTTGCTTGTCAAAATCAGAGAACAAAGATACTCATAGCGTAATCCAGTACTAAAAGGTATTTAGTATAGGTTTCCTTAAGATTGCACATTTACAATATAATTCAAAATAAAAGAGCATGTAACAACAATGTACAGTAGATCTGATTTTTTTATTTAAATCAGACTTGATTTTTATCAAATTTAATTTTAATAAATGCTTTTGGAGTAAAGATCGATCTAAAGATAGTTTTCTATTTACGCTACATTAGCAATTTAGTTTATTCAGCATGAAGTAGAGCTTAGTTATGTAGCATGAGGCTACATTGATTCAATGAATCCAAGCTCTGCAAGCTGAGATAACATGCATTGCATTGCTGCATTTACACAATTTCACAGTAACCATGAGATAAAACAAAGTTCAAGAATATTTCTTTATCCCACTGTAGCCAGGTCCCGGGTCCCCAGAGGCCTAATGGTGACCTCCAGAGTTAGGGACAACTGACATCCTTCTATGTAGAGTGGGTTACGAGGCATGGTAGGTACAATGCAAGATAGATTAATGGGCGCCAGACACTTCTTGAATGCAAAGAGATTTATTATCTTTTAAACAGAACTGTTGGAGAGAGGGTTAGGGCCAGGACACCCTTTAGTAGATGCAATGTTAATTGGCAGATTCCAAGACTTCTATAGGTAGACAGCCATGTAGAGAAAGGCACCCAGCTGTACGCCATATCTACATGTGTAGACACGCTGTCTCCTATGGCAACAATCTTGAACAGTTTCTAACAAAGGTTGCAATGAACTCTTTTAATTCCTTCACAATTTCCTCTTCCGATCTTCACTCAACTGAGCCCCCAGTCTATCACTTAGACCCACTGATCCACTGCCACTGGATCTCCTGAGCTCTTCCAATCTTATCACTGAGTATCTTCTTCAAGCGTCACCCCCGCATCCCTGCTGGGTCCCTAGCTTGGCACTCACAGATACTCCTCCAGCGTCACCCCACTGGCCTGCTTGGTTCCTGGCTTGGCACACAAGACTGCTCTGCAAGCGTTACCTCCCCTGGCTGGGTCCCTGGCTTGACGCCTGCTGAAGTTTCCAAATTAGTCACCGACCCCGGTTTGTGAGAATACTGCTCTGGTACTTGCTTCAGCTACTCACGGTGGTCTCTGGTAATAAGGTGGATGGTACCTTAGTGGCGACAGCTTCCCCTCTCCACCTCCCACAACGACAGGTTCTCCGGCCAGCAGAACCATCACTTCTGGTTGGACTGCAAGCTGCAGTCCCAACCCTGCGCTGCTCTCTTGCTTCTGGATAGGCTCTCAGACAGCCTAGCAGCCAGATGTCCCCGGAATAGGCCTCAGGCTCTGGCCTAGCAGCCCGGGGCAGTACAACACATGTCCACCCAGACAGCTGTCCAGGTGGCACAGAACCCTGATCACCTGACTCCACCCGAGCAGGCCAAGAGACGGAAGAAGTTCCCTGCCCTTTGGCTGAGATAGTCCATCTATTCCTGATCTGTCCTTGCAATGCCCTTGTCTTATCGAATGCCACCAGATACCCGGCCATCTAGTGACAGAAAAAAGAAGTGCAGCAATTCCAGAATTAGGGTGGAATCAATTGGTCTCCTATCAATTGGCCAAGGCAACTATACCTGGCAGATAAATTTACTAGCAACCCTGACTAAATATCAGGGTGCTACACCATTGTTTTGCAGATCTATGTTCACTACAAACTGGAATGATTGAGTCGGTTCTAATATCGCTGTTTTACTAACCTGACAGCTTATTATTCTAAATAGGAAACCTTCATTTTGTTTGCAAATATTAAATATTCTAACTACCAGCAAGAATAAGTCCTTTCATTTAAAGAGCACCTGTCATTTCAGATCCATCATGGCAGCGCCTGTTAGTGGGCATCCACTCACAGGCTGCCACCATGTCCCTGACCTTGTTGTGTCACTGCCGCATCACCAGCCGTCCCATTAAAGTGAATGGGAATGTTGCTGAGTCAACAGCGGGTCTGAGGAGAGACAGAGATGACAGTTGCTCTTTAAAAATTATGATTTAAATCAAGTCTTTTTACTAGGGATTTAAATCAAATCCACCCTGGTATCTAGCACACCCCTGAACCCTGCACTCAGCACATAGGGCACCCTTGGAACTCTGCACTCTATACGTAACACACCCCAGATGCACCCAACTCTTTGAGGGCGACTATACTGCTGATGAAGCCCACGTTGAAATGTGGTGTATGGTGTTTACCTTATTTTTTCTGAAAAAGCTGAACTTATACTTTTTACATGCTTTACTTATCCTGGTTTCTTCCTCTGCCCTTATTCATCAACATAATGACATTTCTAAATAAAACCTTTCCATTCTCATAACATACTGTAGCCTAGACTTAGTGACATCTTCACCGAGTCTCTGTGTTTCTCTATGCACCAGCCCCATGAAGGCAAATCATGGCTGGTGGGAGGGGCTGGCAGGGTGCTGTACATGGCTTCCTGAATATATCACATCACCCTAACTCCATCAGATCTGATACATGCAGTGAACTGGGTGAAGTTATGCAAAAATCAAACGGATGTGTAAATGTCAGTCTGAATTTGCAAAAAGATTGCCTTAGGTAACACCCACATCAATACCTCCCAACTTTCAAACTTGTGAATGAGGGACACTTGAGGGAGGGAAAAGCCAGTGGCAACGGTAAAAATGGTTGTAGCCAAACTTTTCAGTTTGAGGGGTTTAAGGGGCATGGCTAAACAAAACCCAGGCTTCGGGTATGTGCTGGGGGGTCACTTTGGGAGGTAGAGGACTTGTGCTAGAATGTGGGGTAGAGTTGAGGACAGATATATATTGGGTGAGGGGTGCTTTGGGAGGGGAGAGGACTTGTGCTACCACAGGCAATTACCCTTTCAGCAAAAATAGGCAACCCCCCCCCCTTGCGAAATCCAGCACTAATCTGCTCACTCATCCTTCCTCATCCTTACAAATCCCCCATCCCAACACAAATCCTCTCGCACCTTCTAGCATGGGATGTTCTCCATCCCAATCCCCCCCAGCATAAATTCTCTTATCCTCCCAGCACAATCCCCCCCCCCCACCCACAAATACAGCTTCTAGTATAAATTCCTTTCTCCCCTCAAAATCATCCCCACAGCACAAATACCCCCCCCCCCCCATCTCTCCTTCTAGCACAATTTCTTTTATCCCCCTCCTCACCTAAATTCCCCCTCCCAGCACAAATCCCTCCCTTCAATCACCCCTCCCCTACAAATTCTCTTACACCCCCCCCCATATCCCCCCTTTCAACAAAAGTCCTCAGCCTCCCATCCAGCACAAATCCCCTCTCAGCACAAACCTTCCCTCAATTTTCCCCTCCCAGCAAAACTCCCCCCTCTTCTACCCCCTTATAGCACATATCTCCCCTCTCAGCACAAAATGCCCCCATATCCCTCCTTCCAGCATAAAATTCCCCAAATCCCTCACCCCCCCCAAATTCCCCTCTCAGCACAAATCATCCCCCGCATCCCCCCAGATCAGATTAGACAGTGATTGCGATTGGTTGCCAGAGGTTACAGTGTATCATTACCGCTCACTGACTGGTTACAGCAAACATTTTGACTCACTGATTAGTTCCTAAAGGTTACAGCACATGATTTCTGCTTGTTGATTGATTGCTAGAGATTACTGTACATCAATACTGCTCACTGGTTGGTTACTGCACATCATTACTGCTTACTGATTGGTTGATAGAGGTTACAGCACATCATCTCCTCACTGGCTGCACACCATGGACTGGACCTTGCTCACCTGTGCACCCCAAACTGTAATTCCTTCTCTGCCTACCTCTGCACACCACACACTACCCCCCCCACTAATTTGCTTACCTTTGCAGAACAGGCTGATGGTAGGCTTAATGACCACAGTTGGCAGGACTTTCAAGCATGCCCCTTTATCTCCCCAGTGGGTGGCATTCAGTATAGGTGATGGTGGATATGACCTCAGGGGGGCATGATATACATATGAATACCACCTCTGTTTACATAGAATGCTGCCAGTCTGCCACTATTTACATATGAATGCTGCTGCTATTTACATATCAATGCAGGTATTTACATGTAAACACAGGGTTTGCAGGTGAGTCATCTGTACACAACAACAAGACAGAGCTGGGCAGCATTAATAACAGAACTTCACACTGAGATATTAGGACACAGCATGAGACTAAAACCTCAAGGGACGAGGGAATTTAAACTGGGAAAGTTGGCAAGTATGAGGCAGCTGCTTTGGGCCCCACAACAATGACAGGGCCCAGGGCAGCTGCCCCTTTTTCCCTGCCTTAAAGACGGCCCTGGGTGGGTAGGAAAACACCAAGAAAGAGCAGTGCGGTGGGTGGGGGAGAACACTGAAATAGGGTTCAGCAAGAGTGGGGGGAGAAGAGGAGGTGGTTGGGGGAACACAGATAAGGGGTTCAGAAAGGGGGGGAGGTGAAGCCTGGGTGGGTACGGCATACCAAAAAGGGGTTGGGGGGGGAGTAGGGATGTGTCCCTTTTCATCTCATAGGACCTACTAGTCTACTAAATTTTCCCTAGACCATCTGGCAGCACTTTTACATCCAGACTTGACCAACGAAGGGACGGGAACTTAGACACTGCCATACCGAGGTCTCTGGGGCCAAACCTGGGATGATGCCAATGACCATGCAGGGGTAGAGAGGGAGCTGGTTGAGAGATTTAAAGATGGGAGGAAATGGGAGAAATGAATACGCCAGCATAAAATTGCGCACATGCTGTAAAGCATCTCTGTCCTTCTGTAGTGTCAAATTTGACACTGGACAGAAAGGACTTGAGTTAAGCATAGCTCGTGTAGTGTGTGTCGAAAATGAAAACTCATCTCCCCGTCAGGGAATCGAACCTTGGTCTCCCACATGACAGGTGGGAATACTCACCACTATACTAACGAGGACCACATGGTGGACTGGCCACTGTCGTCGTCTTCCTGCAGTAGAGCATATGGCTGTGGCTCTTCTCTTCCTTATGGAGAGATTTAGGGTGTATTAAAATCCCTTGGTATAGAGTAGACGGTTACCATGTCTGATATGGCCCTGTTTTTTATTGGCTTTTGCAAACACCTCCGGTGGTGGTGCAATGGGTAAAGCGCCTGCTGTGTTATCGTGAGGTTGTGAGTTCAAATCCCTGCTGTGGCATGCTGAGTTTAAGGTGGGGGGAGAAGGTATTGTACTTGATTGGGTGCCAAGGATCGCCTATCTAGCCCAGTGTGGGGTGAGTTGGGTAAGGGGAGGTGGAGTATAGATAGGGAAGTGACTGATAAAAAGAGGAGATGGAGTCAGGATTGTTGGGGAGCCTTGAAAAGGGGGAGAACAGCAGAGGGATAGAGAAGAAGTAACATCACGGATGGGTGTGGGAACACAAAAAAGGGGAGGATGGAGGGCAAAGTGGTTGTGGGAACACTGAAAAAGGATAAATACATGCACACTGAGAGAAAGAAATTGGGAGTAGGGAGGTGCTTGGGGAAACACCAAAAACAGTGTTCAGGGGAGACAGAGAGGGAGGAGATTGATGTTGGACCATGGGTAGGTGGGAGAAGTGTATAGGGGAACACCAAAACAGGGTCCACTGGAGGGAGGTGTCAGAAGAGGAGGTTGGTGTTGCACCCAGCAAGTGTAGGGGGATGAATACCAATATAGGGTTCAGAAAAGGGCTCTGGTGTGTTGGCTTATAGGTACCCCTTTCAACCAAAACTCCTTCTTATTTTCCCTTCTGTTCAACAGCTCCATGTTACTATGCTTTTTCAACCTTCCCTGCACCAAACACTTCATGCTTGCTGAACCGTGTTTCCTATTCAACCCCCCTCCACTCAAGCCCTGCCCTACTAATTCCGCTTGCTCCAGCTATACATGCCCACTGCCTCTTGGCCCCGACAACCCGCTCCACCCCTTAGGGGATGCTGTGGATACTTTCCTCCCTCGGGGTCTCCTTTGATCGCCACACCATTTATTTTTTGAGACTGCACTCTAGGGAATCCAAACTACATTTTCCCACATCCTTAGCACATACCATTCCGGTGATTCGAACTAGTGACTATTCGCTTACATGCCCAGTGCTCTTCCACTTGCGCCACCCTCCGAGGTGCTTGTGATGTTTCTGAAAAGCTGGGGCCTTATGTGTTTTTGAGGCAGCCTATCTAACCTTAACCACCTGCTGAATTTGAAGTTGGGGAAAGGTATTGAATTGCTTGGGCTCAGTAATATGGGTGGATTGGGTGCAGAAGATCACCTATCTAGCCCAGTGTGGGCAGATGAAAGCAAAAATTAGCATTTGCATAAAAATTACTTAGAACCGCCAAACACCATATCTTTTTTTTATCAAAGGCTCTGGATCGGATCTGATACATGCAGTGAACTGGGTGAAGTTATGCAAAAATCAAATGGATGTGTAAATGTCAGTCTGAATTTGCAAAAAGTTTGCCTTAGGTAACACCCACATCAATACCTCCCAACTTTCAAATTTGTGAATGAGGGACACTTGAGGGAGGGAAAAGCCAGCAGCAACGGTAAAAATGGTTGTTGGCAAACTTTTCAGTTTGAGGGGTTTTAGGGGCATGGCTAAACAAAACCCAGGCTTCGGGCACTTTGGTAGGTAGAGGACTTGTGCTAGAATGTGGGGTAGAGTTGAGGACAGATATATATTGGGTGAGGGGTGCTTTGGGAGGGGAGAGGACTTGTGCTACCACAGGCGATACTCTCCCCCAGTTTACCCTTTCAGCAAAAATATGCACCCCCCCTCCCCCTTGCGAAATCCAGCACTAATCTGCTCACTCATCCTTCCTCATCCTCACAAATCCCCCATCCCAGCACAAATCCTCTCGCACCTTCTAGCATGGGATGTTCTCCATCCTAATCCCCCCCAGCATAAATTCTCTTATCCTCCCAGCACAATCCTCCCCCCACCCACAAATACAGCTTCTAGTATAAATTCCTTTCTCCCCTCAAAATCATCCCCACAGCACAAATATCCTCCCCCCCAATCCCTCCTTCTAGCATATTTTTTTTTATCCCCCTCCTCACCTAAATTCCCCCCTCCCAGCACAAATCCCTCCCTTCAATCAACCCTCCCCTACAAATTCTCTTACACCCCCCCCATATCCCCCCTTTCAACAAAAGTCCTCAGCCTCCCTTCCAGCACAAATCCCCTCTCAGCACAAACCTTCCCTCAATTTTCCCCTCCCAGCAAAAATCCCCCCTCTTCTACCCCCTTATAGCACATATCTCCCCTCTCAGCACAAAATGCCCCCATATCCCTCCTCCAGCATAAAATTCCCCAAATCCCTCACCCCCCCCCCCAAATTCCCCTCTCAGCACAAATCATCCCCCACACCCCCCACCCCCATCCCAGCACAGATACCCCCTCTCAGCACAAATCATCCCCATCTTCCCCCCTCCCAGGACAAGCACCCCCTCTTGGCACAACCCCCCCCCCATATCTTCCCCAAACCCCTCCTTCTTACACAAAATATTTTACACCCCCCCCCAATCTCCCCTCTGAGTACAAATCCTTACCCCCTTCCAGTATATAAATCCCCTCCAAATCTCTCTTCTAATGCCACGTACACACAATCAGACTTCTCGTCAGAAAAAGATTTGACGGCTTTTCCGACGGGATTCTGCTCAAGTTTGCCTTGCATACATACGGTCACACAAAAGTTCAATGAACTTAAGACCGTCAAGAACGCGGTGACGTACAACACTACGGCGAGCCGAGAAAATGAAGTTCAATGCTTCCGAGCATGCGTGAAATTGTTTCCTAGCATGCGTAGGAATTTTGCGTGTCAGAATTGCCACAGATGATCGCATTTTCGGATAGGAACTTTTCCCCACCAAAAAATTGAGTGCATGCTCTCAATCTTTTGCTGGTTGGATTTCGGCCAGCAAAAGTCCGATGGAGCATATACACAGTCGCATTTTCCGATGAAAAAATCTCATCAGTCTTTTGCGGGCCAAAATTACGATCGCGTGTACGCAGCATTACACAAATCCTCTTGTCCCCCTTCCCCTGAAGCCCCCCTCAGCACACATCTATTACTTACCCCTCCCCACCAAATTCCCCCCTCCCCCCCCATACAAATGCACCAACCTCCAAATTTTCCCATACAGCAAAAAAATCTTCAGTTCCTCTTTCGTTTCTCAAAATTCCTCAGATCTCCTTCCTAGGCTCCTCTCCTGCCCTGTCAGAACACACGTCAGAGCGGAGGAGGAACCTATGGGAAACTTCCCTCGGTGCTCTGACACTATTGCTGCCGTAAACATGCAGCCAGCTGGGAGAGATAGTTGCTGCTGCTATAGTGTCGGCAATCACTGTGCTGGAGACCCGGGGACACCCCGCAGGAGATGCGGGAAAATGCTGGGTGCTAGTCATTGCCGACACTCCCTCCCTGCCTAGTCCCAGCCCTGGTGACCGTACACACCGCGATGCAATCTCTCTATTGCAGCCAACATCTCCCCACCGGCTGCCTGTCACGTTAACTTACCGGGGAGATTTGTCGGCTGCAATAGAGAGAATGCATCGCGGTGTGCAGTACCCCATACCCTGCGCACAAGCTGCTGGGCAGAGGCAACCAGTGCCCATGCTAGCACCCCTCCGCTGGACAAGTCCCTGGAAACAAGTGCTGGATCTTTTTTCCGGCACTTTGCTCCACTCTGGGACTCAGCCTTGATTCGCGGGTACTTACATCAAATCTCGAGACGGTCCCAGCAAATCTGGGACAGTTGGGAGGTATGCCACATCTAATGCTGAGCCTCCATGTTAAATTGCCCCATAGAGTATGGCTTGGATAAAGACATGGATAAATGAGTTTGGGGTGGAGGAACTTGACTGGCCTGCACAGAGTCCTGACCTCAACCCGATAGAACACCTTTGGGATAAATTAGAGGGGAGACTGCGAGCCGGGCAGGGCCGTCCTTAATATTGATTGGACCGTGGGCAAAATTTTTTTTGGGGCCCCCCATGCAGTTTTGCTCTCCACCTGCTCTGAGACATACAATAAATAGCAGCTAGACTCAAAATCAGTTTACTGAATCAGATTAGACAGTGATTGCGATTGGTTGCCAGAGGTTACAGTGTATCATTACCGCTCACTGACTGGTTACAGCAAACATTTCGGCTCACTGATTAGTTCCTTGAGGTTACAGCACATGATCTCTGCTTGTTGATTGGTTGCTAGAGATTACTGTACATCAATACTGCTCACTGGTTGGTTACTGCACATCATTACTGCTTACTGATTGGTTGATAGAGGTTACAGCACATCATCTCCTCACTGGCTGCACACCATGGACTGGACCTTGCTCACCTGTGCACCCCAAACTGTAATTCCTTCTCTGCCTACCTCTGCACACCACACACTACCCCCCCCCCCACTAATTTGCTCACCTTTGCAGAACAGCCTGATGGTAGGCTTAATGACCACAGTTGTAGGCAGGACATTCAAGCATGCCCCTTTATCTCCCCAGTGGGTAGCATTCAGTATAGGTGATGGTGGATATGACCTCAGGGGGGCATGATATACATATGAATACCACCTCTGTTTACATAGAATGCTGTCGGTCTGCCACTATTTACATATGAATGCTGCTGCTACTTACATATCAATGCCGGTATTTACATGTAAACACAGGGCCTGCAGGTGAGTCATCTGTACACAAGAACAAGACAGAGCTGGGCAGCATTAATAACAGAACTTCACACTGGGATATTAGGACACAGCATGAGACTAAAACCTCAAGGGACGAGGGAATTTAAACTGGGAAAGTTGGCAAGTATGAGGCAGCTGCTTTGGGCCCCACAACAATGACAGGGCCCAGGGCAGCTGCCCCTTTTTCCCTGCCTTAAAGACGGCCCTGGGTGGGTAGGAAAACACCAAGAAAGGGTTTGGGGAGAAGAGCAGTGCGGTGGGTGGGGGGAACACTGAAATAGGGTTCAGCAAGAGTGGGGGGAGAAGAGGAGGTAGTTGGGGGAACACAGATAAGGGGGGAGGTGAAGCCTGGGTGGGTACGGCAACACCAAAAAGGGGTTGGGGGGGGGGAGTAGGGATGTGTCCCTTTTCATCTCATAGGACCTACTAGTCTACTACATTTTCCAGAGACCATCTGGCAGCACTTTTACATCCAGACTTGACCAACGAAGGGGCAGGAACTTATGCCGCGTACACACGGTCGGACTTTTCGTCTACAAAAGTCCGACAGCCTGTCCGACAGACTTCCGGCGGACTTTCGGCAGACTTGCAGCAGACTTTCTAACGAACGGACTTGCCTACACACGACCACACAAAAGTCCGACGGATTCGTACGTGATGACGTACACCGGACTAAAATAAGGAAGTTCATAGCCAGTAGCCAATAGCTGCCCTAGCATGGGTTTTTGTCCGTCGGACTAGCACACAGACGAGCGGATTTCGGGGTCCGTCGTAGTTACGACGTAAAGATTTGAAGCATGTTTCAAATCTAAAGTCCGTCGGATTTGAGGCTGAAAAAGTCTGCTGAAAGTCCGGAGAAGCCCACACACGATCGGATTACCAGCCAGCTTTAGTCCGTCGGCGTCCGTTGGACTTTTGTAGACGAAAAGTCCGACCGTGTGTACGCGGCATAAGATACTGCCATACCGAGGTCTCTGAGGTCAAACCTCGGATGGTGCTAATGACCATGCAGGGGTAGAGAAGGAGCTGGTTGAGAGATTTGAAGATGAGAGGAAATGGGAGAAATGAATACGCCAGCGTAAAATTGCGCACATGCTTTAAAGCATTTCTGTACTCCTTCTGTAGTGTCAAATTTGACACAGGACAGAAAGGACTTGAGTTAAGCATAGCTCGTGTAGTGTGTGTCAAAAATGAAAACTCATCTCCCTGTCGGGGAATCGAACCGCAGTCTCCCTCGTGACAGGCGGGGATACTCACCACTATACTAATGAGGACCACATGGTGGACTGCCCACTGTCGTCGTCTTCCTGCAGTAGAGCATATGGCTGTGGCTCTTCTCTTCCTTATGGAGAGATCTAGGGTGTATTAAAGTCCCTTGGTATAGAGTAGACAGTTACCATATCTGATATGGCCCTGTTTTTTATAGGCCTTTGTAAACACCTCCAGTGGTGGTGCAATGGATGAAGTGCCTGATGTGTTATCGTGAGGTTGTGAGTTCAAATCCCTACTGTGGCATGCTGAATTTCAGGTGGGGGAAGAAGATATTGACTTGATTGGGTGCCAAGGATCGCCAATCTAGCACAGTGTGGGCCAGATAGAATAGGTGGTATGAGTTGGGTAAGGGGAGGTGGAGTATAGATAGGGAAGTGACTGATAAAAAGAGGGGATGGAGTCAAGATTGTTGGAGAGCCTTGAAATAGGGGGAGAACAGTGGTGGGATAGGGAAGAAGTAATATCACGGATGGGTGTGGGAACACTAAAAAGGGGAGAAGGGAGGGCAAAGTGGTTGTGGGAACACTGAAAAAGGATAAGTACGTGCAGCCTGAAAGAAAGAAATTGGGAGTAGGGAGGTGCTTTGGGAAACACCAAAACGGGGTTCAGGGGTGAGGGAGGAGGTTGATGTTGGACCATGGGTAGGTGGGGGAAGTGTATAGGGGAACACCAAAATAGGGTTCACTAGAGGGGAGTGTCAGAAGAACACCCCCCCTTTATACCACAGGAGGTGTAGAGGGAAGAACACTGGAAAAAGGCTCTGGAGCGTAGGTTTATTTAGTATAGTTACCCCTTTTCACATGCCAAGCTCCTCCATTTTTCAATGGGGCACCCCAACCTTGCCACACATACCTGCCAGCTATCTTGCTCATTTTTTTTTTTTTTTTTGAGCCTAGGGAATCTGAATTACATTTTCCCACATTCTAAGCACACACTGGTCCAGGGATTCAAACTAGTGACTTTTTGCTTACAAGTCCAGTGCTCTTCTACTTGCGCCACCCTCCAAAGTGCTTGTGATGCTTCTGAAAAGCTGGGGACTTATGTGTTTTTGAGGCAGCCTATCTAACCTTAACCACCTGCTGAATTTGAAGTTGGGGAAAGGTATTGAATTGCTCTGGCTCAGTAATATGGGGGGATTGGGTGCAGAAGATCACCTATCTGGGTGGGCAAGCACTTAAAAATGCTTCACGAAGGGTGGGGGGGGAGTGGAGCGTGGGTGGGTAGGAAAACACCAAGAAAGGGTTTGGGGAGAAGTGCGGTGGGTGGGGGGAACACTGAAATAGGGTTCAGCAAGAATGGGGGGAGAAGAGGAGGTAGTTGAGGGAACACAAATAAGGGGTTCAGAAAGGAGGGAGGGGGGAGGTGAAGGTGGGTATGGCAACACCAAAAAGGGTCTGGGGGGGGAAGTAGGGATGTGTCTCTTTTCATCTCATAGGACCTACTAGTCTACTAAATTTTCCCTAGACCATCTGGCAGCACTTTTACATCCAGACTTGACCAATGAAGGGGCATGAACATAGACGCTGCCATACAGAGGTCTCTGGGGCCAAACCTGGGATGGTGCCAATGACCGTGCAGGGGTAGAGAGGGAGCTGGTTGAGAGATTTGAAGATGAGAGAAAATGGGAGAAATGAATACGCTAGCGTAAAATTGTGCACATGCTTTAAAGCATCTCTGTCCTCCTTCTGTAGTGTCAAATTTGACACTGGACAAAAACCCTTTAGACTTGGTGTTTTGAGCGGGGTCGCCAGAAGATTAATTTCCAGACTAATAAGGCCCTTTCTAAAAGACCTTTTAAAGGACTTGAGTTAAGCATAGCTCGTGTCGAAAATGAAAACTCATCTCCCCGTTGGGGAATCAAACCCGAATCTCCCACGTGACAGGCAGGGATACCCACCACTATACTAACGAGTACCACACGGTGTACTGGCCACTGTCGCCGTCTTCCTGCAGTAGAGCATATGGCCGTGGCTCTTCTCTTCCTTATGGCGAGATCTAGGGTGTATTAAAATCACTTGGTATAGAGTAGACAGTTACTATGTCTGATATGGCCATGTTTTTTATAGACATTTGCAAACACCTCCAGTGGTGGTGCAATGGGTAAAGCACTTGAAGTGTTATTGTGAGGTTGTGAGTTCAAATTCCTGCTGTGGCATGCTGAATTCCAGGTGGGGGAAGAAGGTATTGACTTGATTGGGTGCCAAAGATCGCCTATCTAGCTCAGTGTGGACCAGATAAAATGTGTCGTATGAGCTGGGTAAGGGGATGTGGAGTATAGATGTGAGAAGAGACTGATAAAAAGGGGACGTGACGTGAGAATTGTTGGGGAGCCGGGAGAACAGGATAGGGATTGGAAGGAAGAAACATCATGGGTGGGTGTGGGAGCACCAAAAAGGGGAGGAAGAAGGGCAAATTGGTTGTGGGAACACAGAAAAATGATAAGTATGTACACCCTGAGAGAAAGAAATTGGGAGTAGGGAGGTACTTTGGAAAAAGGGTTCAGGAGAGGAGGTTGGTGTTGGACCATGGGTAGGGGGGAGAAGTGTATAGGGCAACACCAAAAGAGGGTTCACTAGAGGGGGGGGGGGTCAGAAGAGGAGGTTGGTGTTGCACCACAGGAAGGGTAGGGGGAAGAAGTGTATAGGGGAATACAAAAACAGGGTTCAGAGGAGGTTGGTGTTGGTTACTGGGTTCAGAAAAGTCTGGTGAGTAGGGGTTTAGTAGGTTTATTATTTAGTAGTACCTACCATGTCATACGTTAACATTCCCATGCTTCTTTACAGGCTACCAACATATACGTGCTGGACCTATGTAGGTGTTTGCACGACAATGTTTTGTTTAAATTAGATACGCTGTTTCTTTGTTTTTATTTATGTAATTTGAATCAACTTTTTTGCTATCACAAGGGATGCACAACAAAACTGGAGGTAGGTGGGCAAGCACTTAAAAGAGCTTCAGGAAGGGTGGGGGGGAAGTGGAGCATAGGTGGGTACAGGGCCGTCTTTAATGATTGGACCCTGGGCAAAAATTTTCTTGGGGCCCCCCCATGCAGTTTTGCTCTCCACCTGCTCTGAGACATACAATAAATAGCAGCTAGACTCAAAATCAGTTTACTGAATCAAATCAGACAGTGATTGCGATTGGTTGCCAGAGGTTACAGTGTATCATTATCGCTCACTGACTGGTTGCTAGAGGTTACAGCACACATTTCAGCTCACTAATTAGTTGCTAGAGGTTACAGCACATGATTTCTGCTTGTTGATTGGTTGCTAGAGATTACTGTATATCAATACTGCTCACTGATTGGTTACTGCACATCATTACTGCTTATTGATTGGTTGCTAGAGGTTATAGCACATCATCTCCTCACTGGCTGCACACCATGGACTGGACCTTGCTCACCTGTGCACCCCAAACTGTAATTCCTTCTCTGCCTACCTCTGCACACCACACACACTACCCCCCCCCCCCCCCCCAACTAATTTGCTTACCTTTGCAGAACAGGCTGATGGCCCCTTTATCTCCCCAGTGGGTAGCATTCAGTATAGGTGATGGTGGATATGACCTCAGGGGGGCATGATATACATATGAATACCACCTCTATTTACATAGAATGCTGCCAGTCTGCCACTATTTGCAGCTGCTATTTACATATCAATGCCGGTAATTGCATGTAAACACAGGGTCTGCAGGTGAGTCATCTGTACACAACAACAAGACAGAGCTGGGCAGCAATATTAACAGAACTTCACACTGAGATACTAGGACACAGCATGAGACTAAAACCTCAAGGGAAGAGGGAATTTAAACTGGGAAAGTTGGCAAGTATGAGGCAGCTGCTTTGGGCCCCACAACAATGACAGGGCCCAGGACAGCTGCCCCTTTTGCCCTGCCTTAAAGACAGCCCTGGAGCCTGGCCTTCCTGTCCACATCAGTGCCTGACCCCACAAATGCGCTTCTGGAAGAATTGTAAAAAACATTGCCATAGACACACTTCTAAACCTTGTGGACATCCTTCCCAAAAGATTTGAAACTGTTACAGCTGCAAAATTTAGGCCAACTCAAAATTAAACCCTATGGACTAAAGCCTCGTACACATGATTGGATTTTCCGAGGACAAAACCTCGGACTTTTGTCTAAAGGCGTGTGCCTGGATTTTGTCTTGCATACAAACGGCAAGCAATTGTGGGCCAACAAACACGAACGTACTGACGAACTACGTGGTTTTTCAGCTCTTTAGCGCCAGCCTTTGGGCTCCTTCTGCTAATTTCGTGTTAGTAGAAGCTTGGTGAGGGTTGATTTGCGCTTTTCATTTCGCGCTTTTCATTTCGTACTTTTCAGTTTGTTTCTGAACGGCCGTTCGTCAACCAGACATGATGCGGAATCGGAGGAGATAACGTGTTATTTATTTTTGGCCTTGGAGTTATTGCTTTGACCCAAGTCCAGTCCAGGAACAGGAGGAGGAGAGTTCTTGGACCAAAAATTGGTTGCTTTATTAATCGTGACCAATTATGTCATATGCCTTTACTGCAGGAGCTCCAGGAGAATAATCCGGATGATTTTCGGAATTATCTCCAGATGACGGACCCCTGCTTTCACCAACTCTTGGCATTGTTGACCCCCTAGATTAAGAAGCAGGACACATGCATGAGGCTTTTATTTTATTTTTTGGTTGAATAATGATTTGATTTGGTATATTTTCTATATTTTTGGATGCATAGAATGCACTTTTTGGTTAAGTTCTATTAGCGGATAGCATGTCTAATTTTATTTGTGTACTTTTTTTAATGCACAATAAAAAAATTGTGGAGAATAATACTTGGCTATGTGTTTTACTTCAAATGACAGTTTGGGAGAAGGCAGTTACATTTAAAAAAAATACAATGTAAAATTAACAAGGGACACCAACATAGTTGTATCTTTGATCTTAAAAACTACGAGATAATGGTGTTGTGGTAACTTGCCCTAAAAAAAAAACAAAAAAAACCCATAATATTATTTTTGATATCACTAAAAAAAAAAAGCCTTTGAAAATTCATTTGCAATAATTCCATCAGTATCACCAGAAAAGCAGCTTCATTATTATCCCATTAAAGAAGAAGAGAATGTGCGCTTCATTTGGAGATTTCATAATTTGGCACGTCACGAATGTTAATTCTCCATTCCAAACGCTAGTTTACAAGACCGACCGCTTCTGGCTCGTCCTTACTTCCGAGCATGCGTGTTTGTACTTTGGACTTTTGTCCGACGGACTTGTGTGCACACGCTCGGAAAATCCGACAACAGACATTTGTCCGTGGAAAATTTAAAATCCTGCTGTCCAACATTTGTCCTTGGAAAATCCGACAACAATTGTCCGATGGAGCATACACACGGTCGGATTTTCCGCCAACAGCCTGTCATCACACATTTTCCGTCGGAAAATCCAATCGTGTGTACGAGGCTTTAGGCTCCATTCACACCAATGCGTTTACATGCTTTTTGTAGAAATGCGGGACATTTTTAATATGGGTTCCTATGGAACACGTTCACATCAATACATTTTTGTGCCTCTGCATTTTTGGAAAGGGTCAGGGACTGAGTGCAATATTTTGTGTTTTTGGCTCAATAGACTTCAATTGAGAAGCTGCAGAAAAGCATGTAGTGTGTTTTTATGGCATTTTTACCACAATTTGAATTTTTTTAAGCTGCCCAATAACAAATTTTCACAATTTTCATACAAGGCAGGATGGATCAATGCTCTTTATGCCAAGTTCTGACCCTACCATCTGAATGTCGCGGCTGAAATCGAGACTCATTAGACCAGGCAATACTTTTCCAGCCTTCTATTGTCCAATTTTGGTAAGCCTGTGAGAATTGTGGCCTCAGTTTCCTGTTCTTAGCTGACAGAAGTGGCACCCGATGTGTGTGCTGTAGCCCATCTGCTTCAAGGTTCGATGTGTTCTGCATTCAGAGATGGTATTCTGCATACCTTGGTTGTAATGAGCGGTTATTTCAGTTACTGTTGCCTTTCTATCATCTCGAACCAGTCCGCCCATTCTCCTCTGACATCAACAAGGCATTTTTCTCCACACAACTGCCACTCACTGGATATTTTTTCTTTTTCGGACCATTCTCTGTAAACCCTAGAGATGGTTGTGTGTGTGAAAATCCCAGTAGATCAGCAGTTTTTGAAATCCTCAGACCAGCCTGTCTGACACCAACAACTGTGCCACGTTCAAAGTCATTTAAATCCCCTTTCTTCCCCATTCTGATGCTTGGTTTGAACTTCAGCAAGTCATCTTAACCACGTCTAGATGCCCAAATGCATTTAGTTGCTGCCATGTGATTGGCTGATTATCAATTTGTGTTACCAAGCAATTGAACAGATGTACCTAATAAAGTGGCTGGTGAGTGTGTATAATATATATATATATATATATATATATATATATATATATATATATATATATATATATATATATATAATCAAATCAATATAGAGAGAGAGATGCAGATACCTTAATCCTTGCCTCTATGAAGCTACATCTAATTTTCCCCCTGTTTATTTTAGTAATCACCTATGAATGTCCTGGAGTCTGAATGCCTCACCCAAACAATATATAGATATTTCCAAGGTGCGTGTGTCATGTATTTAAAGGGTGACCATATGTCAGTGTGGGAGGAAAGCCTTGCTGACACAATGACATTTTCCGATGCCTTCCTTTACAACACTGGTGATTATGGTGAGGAGGGAGGATAGAAATGCCATCTAAAAAAAGGTGACATAAATACTGTCCCTACCCATTATATGGCGTGATAAGGGAACTTCAGATCAGGTCAGTTCAGTGAAAGTCCACACACACATATATATAGCAATTTAAAAATGCTAGTATTAAAGTGTATGTAAAATCAAAATTTGTTTTAGTTACTTTTGGATAGGGTAGGGAATATTAAAACCCCTATCATGCTACAGTGCCAGGCCATGTCTTGGTAGGTTTGCAGTTGGGCCATACTCTTTCCATTTTTGGATGATAGATTGAACAGTGCTCCGTGAGATGTTCAAAGCTTGGGATATTTTTTATTTTTTTATAACACCTAACCCTGCTTTAAACTTCTCCACAACTTTATCCCTGACCTGTCTGGTGTGTTCCTTGGCCTTCATAATGCTGCTTGTCCACTAAGGTTCTCTAACAAACCTCTGAGGGATTCACAGAACAGCTGTATTTTATACTGAGATTAAATTACACACAGGTGGCCTCTATTTACTAAATTAGGTGAATTCTGAAGGAAATTGGTTCCGCTAGAGTTTAGTTAGGGGTACAATTTCAAGGGGTATAAATATTTTTTCAAGGAACTGTATATATTTCTGTCTGTACCCTTCACTTCCGGGCATAGACACAGCTTGGTTCGCGCTCTGTTCCAGTGTGGGCAAACCCAGAGACAAAATTGTTTAAAGAAAAAACCCATGCGCATTAGCACCAGTCTTCACTTAAAGTGGTTTTAAACCTCAGACATGAAATATGAACAAAGCATATCCCTCTAAAGTGTGTACTTGTCTCAGTCCAGAGCTCAAAGTGTCATTTGTGGCTTTGTTCCTCAGTCACTTCTGACAAGTTTTCCCGACACCAAGAGAAAAAAGGTACAGAAGAGGGAGCTCCAGCTGATTGACAGACTCAAATCTGTTCCTGTGTGTCTGTGAAGGGGTACTTTGTACTTTGAACAGATGTAGAGAAGTCAAGACTGCAGATAAACAGATACAACTTATATAGGAGGATTTCTTTAATCTCTGTGCATCACCTGAGGCTAGTCACTTCACTGGGTAAATGTAGGGGTTTACAACCACTCTACAGAGTTAGGGATTGTATAGAGTAAAGACAGGCTTTGTTTTTTTCGGAAGCACATCTTAAAACAGACCATATAAGACATATAAAATATACTGCAAAAAAAAAAAAGAGTGGGCTTTAATACCTAGGCGTCGCACATACACTATATTGTCAAAAGTATTGGATGTCTGCCTTTACACACACATGAACTTTAATGGCATCCCAGTCTTATGCCGCGTACACACGGTCGGAGTTTTCGTCTACAAAAGTCCGACGGACGCCGACGAACTAAAGCCGGCTGATAATCCGATCGTGTGTGGGCTTCCCCGGACTTTCAGCGGACTTTTCCAGCCGCAAATCTGACGGACTTTAGATTTGGAACATGCTTCAAATCTTTACGTCGTAACTACGCCGGACCCAGAAATCCGCTCGTCTGTGTGCTAGTCCGACGGACAAAAACCGACGCTAGGGCAGCTATTGGCTACTGGCTATCAACTTCCTTATTTTAGTCCGGTGTACGTCATCACGTACGAATCCGTCTGACTTTTGTGTGATCGTATGTAGGCAAGTCCGTTCGTTAGAAAGTCTGCCGCAAGTCCGCCAAAAGTCGCCAAAAGTCCGTCGGACGGGCTGTCGGACTTTTGTAGCCGAAAAGTCCGACCGTGTGTATGCGGCATTAGTCCGTAGGGTTCAATATTGAGTTGGCCCACCCATTGCAGCTAGAACAGCTTCAACTCTTCTCGTATTCAAGTTGCACCCATCCAAAGCTGGTGTCGAAGTTGGACTCCAAAGTTGGTGCAACTTGAGTCATACAAGTGTGAATGGAGCCTTAGCAGTGGTATTTCTACCAGGTCTGGGAGGAGCGTTTTCCTTTCACTTCTTTTTGTATATGTAGGACAATTTGTAAAATAGATTTTCCCAATGGGGCACAGGAAAAAAAAAAAAAAACTTGCAGGAGTTCTAACCATTTCTTACCCGATCTAAAAAGAAACAAAAAAACTAAACTTTTGGCTTTGAATAGACTCCAACCACTTGCTTACTAGGCACTTAAACCCAGACCAATTTTCAGCTTTCACCGCTGACGCACTTTGAATAACAATTGCGCGGTCATACAGCACTGTACCCAAATGAAATTTTTATTATTTTTTTTCACAGAAATAGAGCTTTCTTTTGGTGGTATTTAATCACAGCTGGGATTTTTATTTTTTGCTAAACAAATAAAAAAAACATGGAAAATTTTGAAAAAAAAAAATCATGTTTCATAGTTTGTTATAAAATTTTGCAAACAGATGATTTTTCTCCTTCATTGATATGCGCTGATGAGGCGGCACTGGTGGGCACTGATAGGCACAGTTAAGGCGGCACTGATGGGGACAGATAAGACGGTACTGATGGGCACAGATAAGGCGGCACTGATGGCCCCTGATGGGTGGCACTGATGGGTACCACTGATGGATGGTACTGATGGGCACTGATAGGTGACACTGATAGGTACCACTGATGGATGGCACTGATTGGCACTGATAGGTGGCACTGATGGGTGACACTGATGGGCACTGAAGTTCAGCACTGTTGATAAAGCACTGATTGTGGGCACTGATAGGTGGCACTGTGGGCACTGATGGGTGGCACTGGTAGGCAGCTGCTAGGTGGCACTGGCAGGTGGCACAGGTGGGCACTGAGGAGCTGGCGGCAGCTCTCAGTGATCAGGACTGATGTCCCTCTCATGGCTGCCGGTGATCAGCTTTTTTTTTTTCTCCTCACGCTGTTAGGCTCTGTTTACATCACGTGATCAGCTGTCATTGGCTGTCACGTCATGACCCCTTACTCCGATCTGTGATCCAGCGTGTCTTATACAGACTCGCAGGGGAGGACGTCAACAGACGCGCTCCCGGCAAAGCAGGTCCGCGCTGTAGCCGTCATTCGGCTATAGCGCGAATCTGAACAAGTTAAAAAGGTCTGGATTTTAAAAGGATATACGGAAGAATCTGGAGGCATACTAGGGAGGCAGGGACAAGGTGCAGGCTAGAGTTTAGTTAGCAGTCAGCACAGACTAGTTTCATAATGAAAGATATCCCCCCATTCCCATCTCAGAAAGTTGTGAAGTATAGTCTAGGCTAGACATAAAGAAATGTTTACCCTCATTTTCATGTATACATGACGGAAAGGCAGAGGTGGAATGCAGGGGGTGTTGTGTTCAACATTCACTTAAGCATCTCAGCCTCTGACCTTCACCCTTCTTGTGTATAACAGTGGTCTGTCAGTGTGGCTGGCACAAAAGAGAGTGCAGCGATTGGCCACCATATGGTATTCCATACCAATGCTGACTGGGAAAAGTCAAGAGAAGGTCATTTTCCTGTGACATTGTCTGCTGACTAGGCTATCAGTCTGCAGACCCTACCGAGTGTCAACAAGACTTGGGATGTCTACAGAAAAGGTATAGATAGAAAGAAATCCAATGTGATAAAACGGCCAGATTCCTGACCTCACTGCTCCAACCAAAACGATTTGTGTATGAAGAGGATTTATATGGTCATAGTACAGATGAGATGTGGGTTTGAGGCAACCCCCCCCCCCCCCCCATCTGCAGTTCACAGATCTGCAGAAACAATGTGGCTCTTAAGCTAGATACACACTATACAACATTTGTTGTTAGATTTCCTCTAGATTTACCTTCAAATATGTAGTGCAGGAGCCCACCATCTACAGAAAATTGTCTGCTGTGATGAAAACAGACATTGGGTAATCTCAGGGAAAACCCATTGACCAGGATTAGGGATGGGCTGTTCGATCGTTCGATGAAGATGGAACATTATGGGCCATTCGCGTCAAATTAGAGCGGCGCGTCACGGCCCATAATGCACTGCATCATCACAGTGCTTTGCTAGCTGATGATTGGCCAAGCATGCACTATGACCCGCATGCTTTTGGTAAACAAACAGCCATAATTGGCCAAAGGCATGGTGCCTTTGGCCAATTATGGCTCATGGGGTTAAGTACACACCTCACACTATATAAGGCCGCCTGCACATCGGCCCTGTGTAGTGTGTTGCTGGCGTTATAGAGAGAGAGAGATAGAGAGAGAGTGAGAGAGCGAGAGAGCGAGAAAGCGAGAGAGCGAGAGAGAGAGCGAGAGAGAGAGTGTGTCATTTAATTTACTTTGAGCAGTCAGTTTATTCAGTTAGCTAGATCTCACTGCAGACCGTTCATGCTGTACTGTTTCTAATATACTTATATATATACTTATATATATATATATACACACACACACATACATACACACACACACACACACACACACAAGCTGACAGTACCTGACAGTAGGCCATTTCTGGAGTGGGTGTTCAAAGACACATTTAGGCAGGTGACTCAGTGAGGTGCAGTTCATAAAATATATATCCACTGCACTGTAGTGCAGCCAAGCCTATACCTGAATGTAGGCCATTCCTGGAGTACATGTTCAAAGACACTTTCAGGCAGGTGGCTCAGTGAGCTGTAGTTCATTATATATATATATATATATATATATATATATATATATATATATATATATATATATATATATATATATATATATATATATATATATATAGCCAAGCCTATACCTGACTGTAGGCCATTCCTGGTGTACTGTTTTCAGTAAACTTCAGGCTTTATTTTGCTAATCTAATTGTACAGTATGTCTGGAAGGCCACCAAGGAGAGGCAGACGCTCACAGGCCACTAAAAGAGGGCAAGCAGGCTCTGCATCTACAGCCAAGTCCATCCTCAGCACGTGGCTCAGCCTTTTTTTCGGAAGCTGGCCGTGTTGAGCCACATAATGCAGAAGAGTTGGTAGAGTGGATGACCAAGCCGTTCACATCCTCCTCATCCTGTCACCCAAGCTCAGGGTACTTTGTCTGCCAATGCAGCTGCCAAAGCGGCCTCTTCCATCGGCTCAATGTCATCAGTCACTCCTTCCCTAGCCCCACCATCATGCCCTGAGGAGTCCCCCGAACTTGGTCGACCACAGTGTAGGGTACATGCTGCAGGAGGATGTGCAGCGTTTTGAAGGCTCTGATAATGGTACCCAGGTTGAGGATGAAGGCAGTAACGTGAGCACAGAGAGAGGGGGTGCCCAAGAAGGACAAGAAACTGTCAGTCATGTTCTCCCAGCTGCAGCAAACTGCCAGGTTTGCTGCAGTGGTGAGGAGGGAG
The DNA here is from genome assembly GCF_042186555.1 of Aquarana catesbeiana. Classification (NCBI taxonomy): domain Eukaryota; kingdom Metazoa; phylum Chordata; class Amphibia; order Anura; family Ranidae; genus Aquarana; species Aquarana catesbeiana. The sequence continues at coordinate 240,807,273 of NC_133332.1, read as the reverse complement.
CGGATGATGAGGTCACTGACTCTACGTGGGTGCCAGATAGAAGAGAGGAGGAGGAGTCACATCTCCAATGAGGCAGGATGCCCTCCAGGGGCCAGCTTAAGGGCAGGCAACCGACTGCATTGCTCTGCAAGTGCAGGGCGCTGCTGACTCCGGGCGTTTTTCCAAAAGTTCTTTAGTGTGGGCCTTTTTTGAGAAGTGTGCAGCAGACCGCACCGTTGCTGTTTGCAACATATGTCTGAAGCGTATCAGGCGTGGCCAAAACAGCAGCTGCTTGGGCACCACATGCTTGACAGACATATGTCGAGCTCCCATGCAGTCTGTTGGCAACAGTACTTAAAAGACCCACAGGAAAGAACAAGGCGGACCTCTCCTTGCTCCTCATCAGCTGGGATCTCCAACCCCACTATAACTTCAGTCCTCTCAGAGACCTGCACTGAGAGGAATGAAGGTGTAGAATTAGGTGTCCCAAGCACTTGCGGGCAATCTGCTAGCGGTACACCAACATCCGATTGTAGCAGGCAAGTTTCCCTACCCCAGTTGCTAAACCGGTGAAAGAAATTTGGTCCCAGCCATCCACATGCTCAGCAGCAGAATGCTAGTTTGGCTAAATTGCTAGCACTCCAACTGCTGCCTTTTCAGCTGGTAGATTCTGCCCTCTTTCGAGAATTTGTGTAATGTGCAGTACCTCAGTGGCAGGTTCCCAAACGCCAATTTTTTTCTCAGAAGGCCATGTGGAAGGCAATGTCTTGGCCTCGTTGGACAGGGCGGTCAGCGGTAAGGTGCATATTACTGCCGACTCATGGTCCAACATGGACAGGGACGTTACCCTTCCTTCACGGCGCACCGGGTAACCCTGCTGGCAGCTGGGAAGGATGCAGGACAGGGTGCAGTATTGTTGGAGCTTGTTCCACCACCACGCCTCCACAATGCTGGTAGTGGTGATTCTGCCACACTTCTTTCCTCCACCCCCTCCTCTTCTTCTTCCTCTATGGCCTCTTCCTGTGCAGATTTGTCCTCGGAACCAGCGGTGCTCCGTAGGAGTTCTAGGGGCTACACAAGCACTCGGGCAAAAAGATGGCATGCGGTGCTTGAGTTGGTCTGCTTAGGGGACAGGAACCACACTGGGGCAGAGATTCTGGCAGCTCTGCAGGGGCAGGCTCAGAGGTGGTTGACGCCACGCCAGCTTCAGCTAGGAATGGTGGTTTGCGACAATGGCACCAACCTTCTCTCCGCCCTCTGACAGGGACACTTCACCCATGTTCCCTGTTTGGCTCAGATTCTTAATTTGGTGGCGCAGCGGTTCTTGTGCAGATACTCGGCCTTACAGGATCTCCTAAGGCAGACCAGGAAAGTCTTTGAGCATTTCCGCCGGTCATATAATGCCAGTGCTCGGCTGGCTGACCTCCAAAAGGAGTGAAACCTGCCCATTGTGCCCAAGAACCGCCTCATCTGTGACATGCCCACCAGGTGGAACTCAACGTTGGCAATGCTGCAACGGCTGCACACGCAGCAGAGGGCCATCAATGAGTACCTGTGCGAGTATGGCACCAGGACAGGGTCAGGGGAACGTGGCTTTTTTTGCCACGCCAGTGGCTCATGATCAAGGATGCATGCACTGTCCGGTCACCATTTGAGGAGGCCACGAGGATGGTGAGCAGTGACAGTGCATGCATCAGTGATACTGTCCCTCTTGTCTACCTGTTGGAGCACACGCTGTGTGGAATAATGGACAGGGCAGTTGAGGCAGAGCAGAGGGAGGAAGAGGAGGACTTCCTTACCTCTCAAGGCCCCTATTATCAAGACAGTATTCCTGCAGGCCCACCTGTCACACAGGAAGAGGAGGAGGAGAATTGTGTCAGCATGGAGGTGGAGCCTGGCACTCAGCATCAGTCTTCAAGGGATCATTTTCAGGCCCCAGAAACCCATGGACTTGTACGTGACTGGCAGGAGGTGGCTGCGGTTCAGGTCGTCCTTAGTGACCCAGAGGACTCCGGACCGAATGCCTCAGCAAACCTACGCTGCATGGCCTCCCTGATCCTGGAAAGCCTGCAAAAGGACCCTCGGATTCGTGGTATTAAGGAGAGGGATCAGTACTGGCTGGCAACCCTTCTTGATCAACGTTACAAGAGTAAGGTTGCGGAACTTATCCAGCCTTCGCAGGGGGAGCAGGAGGATGAAAAATCTTCGGGAGGTCTTGCAGAAAGGTTTGTGCAATGCGTTTCCAGAGCCTGGGAGATTACAATTTCCTGGTTCTATTGGACAACCTGTTGCTGAGGCTTTGGTCAGTCACAGAGGGAGCGGTGGAGAAGGTGGCCGTCTGAGCAATGCGTTCAGACAGTTTCTTAGTCCGCAGCCCCAAGGTCTGATCGGTTCCAGCAACCATCGCCAGCGTCTGTACATAGTGCAGGAATACCTAGGGGCAAGATCAGACTTGGAGACCTTTCCAACCGAAAATCCACTGGATTACTGGGTCTTGAGGATGGATCACTGGCCAGAGCTTGCACGGTATGCAGTTGAGCTACTGGCCTGTCCTGCATCCAGCGTTCTTTCGGAACGCACATTCAGTGCCGCTGGAGGCTTTGTAACCGATCACAGAGAGCGCCTGTCCACTGATCGGCTCACCTTCATAAAAATTAATCAGTCTTGGATTACCAGTTACCAAGCACCTGATGCTGATGTAATAAATTTTTTTATGAATGTGAGATCCCTTGAAGACTGCCTAAGCTGATGCTGAGTAGGGATGAGCCGAACACCCCCCTGTTCGGTTCGCACAAGAACATGCGAACAGGAAAAAAGTTCGTTCGAACACGCGAACACCGTTAAAGTCTATGGGACACGAACATGATTAATCAAAAGTGCTAATTTTAAAGGCTAATATGCAAGTTATTGTCATAAAAAGTGTTTGGGGACCTGGGTCCTGCCCCACGGGACATGGATCAATGCAAAAAAAAGTTTTAAAAACGGCCGTTTTTTCAGGAGCAGTGATTTTAATAATGCTTAAAGTCAAACAATAAAAGTGTAATATCCCTTTAAATTTCGTACCTGGGGGGTGTCTATAGTATGCCTGTAAAGGGGCGCATGTTTCCTGTGTTTAGAACAGTCTGACAGCAAAATGACATTTTGAAGGAAAAAACTCATTTAAAACTACCTGCGGCTATTGCATTGCCGACAATACACATAGAAGTTCATTGATAAAAACGGCATGGGAATTCCCCAAAGGGGAACCCCGAACCAAAATTTTAAAAAAAAATGACGTGGAAGTCCCCCTAAATTCCATACCAGGCCCTTCAGGTCTGGTATGGATATTAAGGGGAACCCCGGCCAAAATTTTAAAAAAAAAATGACGTGGGGTTCCCCCTAAATTCCATACCAGACCCTTCAGGTCTGGTATGGATTTTAAGGGGAACCCCGCGCCAAAAAAAAAAAAAAAAAACGGCGTGGGGTCCCCCCAAAAATCCATACCAGACCCTTATCCGAGCACGCAACCTGGCAGGCCGCAGGAAAAGAGGGGGGGACAAGAGTGCGCCCCCCCCCTCCTGAACCGTACCAGGCCACATGCCCTCAACATTGGGAGGGTGCTTTGGGGTAGCCCCCCAAAACACCTTGTCCCCATGTTGATGAGGACAAGGGCCTCATCCCCTCAACCCTGGCCGGTGGTTGTGGGGGTCTGCGGGCGGGGGGCTTATCGGAATCTGGAAGCCCCCTTTAACAAGGGGACCCCCAGATCCCGGCCCCCTCCTGTGTGAAATGGTAAGGGGGTACAAAAGTACCCCTACCATTTCACTAAAAAACTGTCAAAAATGTTAAAAATGACAAGAGACAGTTTTTGACAATTCCTTTATTTAAATACTTCTTCTTTCTTCTATCTTCCTTCATCTTCTGGTTCTTCTGGTTCTTCTGGCTCTTCTGGTTCTTCCTCCGGCGTTCTCGTCCAGCATCTCCTCCGCGGCGTCTTCTATCTTCTTCTCCTCGGGCCGCTCCGCACCCATGGCATGGGGGGAGGCTCCCGCTCTTCTTCTTCATCTTCTTCTCTTCTTCTTTTCTTCTCTTCTTCATTTTCTTCTCCGGGCCGCTCCGCATCCATGCTGGCATGGAGGGAGGCTCCCGCTGTGTGACGGCGCTCCTCGTCTGACAGTTCTTAAATAACGGGGGGCGGGGCCACCCGGTGACCCCGCCCCCCTCTGACGCACGGGACATGACGGGACTTCCCTGTGGCATTCCCCATGACGTCACAGGGAAGTCCCGTCAAGTCACCGTGCGTCAGAGGGGGGCGGGGTCACCGGGTGGCACCGCCCCCCGTTATTTAAGAACTGTCAGACGAGGAGCGCCGTCACACAGCGGGAGCCTCCCGCCATGCTAGCATGTGTGAGGAGCGGCCCGGAGAAGAAAATGAAGAAGAGAAGAAAAGAAGAAGAGAAGAAGATGAAGAAGAAGAGAAGAGCGGGAGCCTCCCCCCATGCCATGGGTGCGGAGCGGCCCGAGGAGAAGAAGATAGAAGACGCCGCGGAGGAGATGCTGGACGAGAACGCCGGAGGAAGAACCAGAAGAGCCAGAAGAACCAGAAGAACCAGAAGATGAAGGAAGATAGAAGAAAGAAGAAGTATTTAAATAAAGGAATTGTCAAAAACTGTCTCTTGTCATTTTTAACATTTTTGACAGTTTTTTAGTGAAATGGTAGGGGTACTTTTGTACCCCCTTACCATTTCACACGGGGGGGGGGCCGGGATCTGGGGGTCCCCTTGTTAAAGGGGGCTTCCAGATTCCGATAAGCCCCCCGCCCGCAGACCCCCACAACCACCGGCCAGGGTTGTGGGGGTGAGGCCCTTGTCCTCATCAACATGGGGACAAGGTGTTTTGGGGGGCCACCCCAAAGCACCCTCCCAATGTTGAGGGCATGTGGCCTGGTACGGTTCAGGAGGGGGGGGCCGCACTCTCGTCCCCCCCTCTTTTCCTGCGGCCTGCCAGGTTGCATGCTCGGATAAGGGTCTGGTATGGATTTTTGGGGGGACCCCACGCCGTTTTTTTTTTTTTTTTTTTTGGCGCGGGGTTCCCCTTAAAATCCATACCAGACCTGAAGGGTCTGGTATGGAATTTAGGGGGAACCCCACGTCATTTTTTTTTTTAAATTTTGGCCGGGGTTCCCCTTAATATCCATACCAGACCTGAAGGGCCTGGTATGGAATTTAGGGGGACTCCCACGTCATTTTTTTTTTTAAATTTTGGTTCGGGGTTCCCCTTTGGGGAATTCCCATGCCGTTTTTATCAATGAACTTCTATGTGTATTGTCGGCAATGCAATAGCCGCGGGTAGTTTTAAATGAGTTTTTTCCTTCAAAATGTAATTTTGCTGTCAGACTGTTCTAAACACAGGAAACATACGCCCCTTTACAGGCATACTATAGACACCCCCCAGGTACGAAATTTAAAGGGATATTACACTTTTATTGTTTGACTTTAAGCATTATTAAAATCACTGCTCCTGAAAAAACGGCCGTTTTTAAAACTTTTTTTGCATTGATCCATGTCCCCTGGGGCAGGACCTGGGTCCCCAAACACTTTTTATGACAATAACTTGCATATTAGCCTTTAAAATTAGCACTTTTGATTTCTCCCATAGACTTTTAAAGGGTGTTCCGCGGCATTCGAATTTGCCGCGAACACCCCAAATTGTTCGCTGTTCAGCGAACTTGCGAACAGCCAATGTTCGAGTCGAACATGAGTTCGACTCGAACTCGAAGCTCATCCCTAATGCTGAGTGACTATCCTATTCCTCCTCAATGTTCATGTTGATAGCTTCTAAGAACATTTTTGGTTCTGGGCACCACCACCAGTGGCTAAGGCCAAATTTTTCTGCCCCTGTTTAACAGGGGCATGTAATTACAATTTTTGGTGTAATATTTTGCAGCAGGGTTCGTTCCTGCACTCAACAAGAGTATCTGCGAGGGGTTGCAGTGTTGTGGCACCACCACCACTGCCTAAGACCCAATTTTTCTTCCCCTGTTTAACAGGGGCGTATAATTACAATTTTTGATCTACTATTTCACAGCAGGGCCCGTTCCAGCGCCCACCAAGAGTAACTGTGAGGGCTTACAGTGTTGTGACACCACCACCAAAGGCCCAATTTTTCTGCCCCTGTTCAACATGGGCATGTAATTACAATTCTTGATCTAATATTTCACAGCAGCGCCTGTTCCTGCGATCAACAAAAGTATCTGTGAGGCTTTACGGTGTTGTGCCACCACCGCCTAAGGCCCAATTTTTCTGCCCCTGTTTCACAGGGGCATGTAATTACAATTCTTGATATAATATTTCACAGTAGGGCCAGTTCCAGCACCCAGCAAGAGTAACTGTGAGGGCTTACAGTGTTCTGGTACCACCAACACCTAAGGCCCAATTTTCCATAGAGTGTATAGGGCAGGCCGTATAGTATATACAGGTGGTCCCCAATTTTCAAAAATACGACTTACAAACGGAGGGAGACAACAAGAAGTGAGAGGAAATCTACCACTAGGAAGGGAAATTCTCTCCTGTAAGAGATAATATGGGAAAAAAGGTGTCTCCTCCACTGATTTATCACCAATCCTTGTTTCCCTTAAAAACCCCAAATTTTCAAAATCCAATTGTCATTGGGACAGAAAGTGAGGTGAAATCTTCTGAACAGGGGCACAGACAGCAAAATGTTACAGGGGTGATAACCCTTCCCTATGTTTTTCAAAAAGCTTTAAAATAGATTTTTTTGGCTGGAGCTACACTTACAAAATGTACCTGTTCCAAATTACAAACAGATTCTATATAAGAGCAAACCTACAGTCCCTTTCTTGTTTGGACCCCGTGTATACTGCTGTTCAGAGTACATAGGGCCTGGGGGCCCAACGCCTTTTCTTTTTTTTAATTTGGGTGCGGGGTTCCCCTTAATATCTATACAAGACCCAAAGGGCCTGCTAATGGACTGGGGGGTTACCCATGCCATTTTTCTCAATAATTTTCATCCATATTGCTGGGACCCGACATTACATTACAGCCGCAAGCAGTTTTAAATTACTTTTGTTCCTTTAGAAATGCCATTTTGTGCAGGGACTGTTCTAAACGGAAAACACGCACCACTTTAAAGGCATACTATAGACACCGCCCAGGTACAATATTTAAAAGGAATATTTCACTTTTAATTTTTCACTTTAAGAATCATTAAAATCATTGCTCCAGAAAAACGTCTGTTTTTAAAACTTTCTTTTCCATTGATACATGTCCCCTGGGGCCGGACCCGAGTCACCAAACCCTTTTTAGGACAATAACTTGCATATTAGCCTTTAAAATTAGCACTTTTGATTTCTCACATTCGAGTCCCATAGACTTCAATGGTGTTCGAATGTTCGTGCAAACTTTCGGTCTCTTCGCATGTTCTGGATGCCAACCTGAACCGGGGGGGTGTTCGGCCCATCCCTAACCAGGATCCTCAGCACTGTGTTTACATTACTATAGTGATGGGGATCTGTCAAGTAGCGATGGGAGTATGAGTGTACTCATCTGTAGGTGTTGGGTCATCGTGATTGACAATGGGTTTACATCACTGGATGCCTTGATTTATGGAGTTACACCGCTGGACATAATGACTGACATTGATTAACACATTTTTAACCATTTTAAATTTATTTTTTTTGTTTATAGCGCAAAAAATGAAAAACCACAGAGGTGATCAAATACCACCAAAAGAAAGCTCTATTTGTGGGGAAAAAAAAGGACGTCAATTTTGTTTGGGTACAACGTCGCATGACTGCACAATTGTCAGTTAAAGCGACGCAGTGCCGAATCGCAAAAAGTGCTCTGGTCTTCCGGGGCTGAAGTGGTTAAAGCATGTTATATGACACACTGCTTGTCCTGTGTCATTTGGTCCACTGTAACACCTAAAAAACCTGGCTGATCCTGACAGTTTCCCCCCGCCCTCCTGTAAACTGACCACGGTGTATCATGGCTGCTGAGACCAGACACCGTGGTCAGTTTACATGCCTTTGTCATTAGAAGCCTGCTATCTGCTCTCCCATTTGCTCCTCTGTCCTCCCTCCTGCCCCCTCCCCTCTCTGTCTGTGTGTGAGCCGCCCCTCCCCCCTCCTGCTGCTCTCATAACACTAACCTGTATACACCATCAGCACTGCCTCCTATTGCAGTGCCCCCCTCTGTGAATCATTTATAAATATAAATGCTGCAAATACCTCATTCAAGCCAAGATTGCAATCACATGACCAGCCAGCTCTCTCCTCCTCCCCTCCAGACTGACATCAGCAGAGGAATTTCAGCCCCTCCCACTGCACCTCTCAGAGGAGAAAATAAGAAAGCTGGCCAGTCATGTGATCACAATCTTGGCAGTGAAATAAGGTATTTGCAGCATTTATTTTTATAAATCACACACAGAGGGGGATACTACAATAGGAGGCAGTGCTGATTGTGTATACAGGTTAGAGTGGCTTAACAACCACTTTAAGTGATATGATTAGTGGGATTCCCAGGGAGTGACTCGGGATAAAATGTGTGCCCAGTAAAGTGTAATACAGGGTGTGTAAATGATTTTGGAGGCTAAAAATAGCACATGGGTAATGCACTTCAGGAATGACCCCCAAATATTCAGACTCTTCTTACTCACCCACAGTCCAGACCCACTAAAGCCATTTCTGTGACTGTAATTAATAAAACTGTTTAAAGAGCCCCGCCAAGACTATACACAAAACCACAATGTCATTTCATAAGAACCTCTACCTTTTCAGTGCACAAAAACAATTACAAAATTAGGAGCTGCACGTTATTCTCAGCCCATATTCTCAGCCCAAACCAGCAAGTCACAGACAAAGCTGCACTTAAAGTGGACCTTCAGTAATTTTTTGAACTTTCCATCTATTAAAGCCTCTGCCCTTGTTGTTTTCACTTTGGATAGTAAAACTTTTTTTTTTCCTGCCAGTAAATACTGTGGAGATGCGACCCCATGTCACAGGTGCATATGAGCAGTGTATACATGATTTTGGTAGGCTTGCTAATTGTACACCTGTGTGCTGGCTTCATAATCATCCCAGGAATAGAGGTCAGTGCTCAGACTTGGAGACAGATCCGCCCGGCAGACAGGAAGTCTGGCCTAGGAGGTCGGGAGGGTTCCAGTAGGAGATGGCTTCAGGAGAAAGAGACAGGAGGTCTCAGAGTCTAAGGCTGCAGGTGGCAGACTGTGTGCATGTCTGTAGCAGGTAGATGTGGCCCGCGACCAAAACAGCACAGAGCTGACAGTGAGTAAGCCAGGAGGCTATAGTTTGTATTTATACAGTGATGGTGGAACCCCCCCCCCCCTGCAAGGGAAAATTGCTGTTTGTTTGAACTTTTTTGTTACCTTTAAATAAAAAAGCGGGTTGCCATACCCTAAAAATGCAGTCTGGAGTGGCACGTTTCTGGAAAACTTGCAGCACCACTTGAACCTAATCACCCCAGATTGTCACAATACCTTATACAGCCCACTTCCTGTTTCTTGTCTGGCCCATAGCCTAGGCTTTTGACATTAAGCCCAGTTCTCTCTCACTCTCATGAGAGTTTGCAAGGAAGGGAGAGGGGAGTGAGTCATAAGAGGGCCAATGAGAGCTGCAGGTGTGCCTCTGTGTGAATCCAGTTAGTGAACAGGCAGCAGCTTCAGCTGCCCACAGTTGAAATGGTTGCAGCCAGACCGCAGTACAGAATCACAGTATATATAAAATATGAAAAGTGGTTGGAGGGAAGCTTCAGAGCGGCAAAGATGTTTTTATTACAAATTATGTGAGCAGACTGCAGTTCCTCTTCCAGCCCTGGTTCACATTGATGCTTGCAGAGCAGCTTTGTGTGTCAAGCCAAGGACCGAGCAGGCCAGTGAGGTGAAGCTTGATAAGTATCTGGAGTGCCAAGCTATTGACCCAGCAGAGAGGGGGGGGGGGGGGGGTGATGCTTGAGGAAGATACTACTGTGAAGCTTGGAAGAGCTCAAGGGATTCAGTGGCAGTGAATCATCTAGTCTAATGAGAGAGAGAGACTGGGAGCTCAGTGGGTTGAAGAACTACAAGAAGTAATTGTAGTGTAAGTGACGGAACTGTTACTGTTACTTGTGTTAGAAACTGTTAAGGACTGTTACCATAGTAGACAGCACTCCTACACATGCAGATGTGGCATCTTGCTGAATGCCTTTCCCTGCATGGCTGTCTACCTGTAGAAGTCACAGAGTCTGCTAATTAATATTGCAACTACCTAAGGGTGTCCTGGCCCTAACCCTCTCTCCCAAAGTTCTGTTTAAGGGAAATAAAATCTCTTTACATTCAAGCAGTGTCTGGCACCCATGAATCTAATTTGCATTACACCCACTCTATATGGAAGGACGTCAGCAGTTCTTGGCTCTAAAGGTTCTCATTAGACTAGAGGAGGCTTGGGACCTTGCTACATTTAGCGCCCAATGTGGGGCAAAGGCATTATCCTCGCAGCAGTCGCCCATAGCAACTGGCTACAGCTTCATCGGGATTTTGTCTGGCTCCGTGGGAAGGTGACAAGTAACATCTGTACTTCTTATAGACTGTATTCTTGTGCATACTAAAAATGTAGGGAAGAACCAAGAAGTCTCATTACTCATGGGAGAGGATCAGCCTGGTCTTTTGACACTCAGCGGTGTGAGGGTTAAAACAGACTCCAAAATGGACTCCATTACAGTTTTGGTGCGCTGCTGCGTGAAGAAGGTGGGCGCGAAAGTTTCCATGTCTGCACCAATCCGTTGGCAGGGGGAGGAGCTCCCGCTCTGCAGAGGAGGATAAGGAAGTGCTGCCACATGTGTCTGATTGTGGGTTGGAGAGAAAGATGGCAGATTGGAAAAAGTACGCTCCGGGTGTTTGTTTTGGTCCGAGCAATGCAAAACCTGTCCTGACTGACACTGAAGTGCAGTATACATCGAAGGGGAAGCTTGCCCTGTATACAGCTGGAGGTAATGAGGCCTTGGGACTGATCTGTTAGATATGTTTCAGTCTGGCCACGCAGTTGAGGCCTTGGATCACCTGTGGACGTTGCAGAGAGCACCTGTTTGAAGTTGTCTCCCCAGCTCAACCTCCGCGGATACTACAGGTCGATTGGGACAAGAATGTTGCTATCCCGGGTGGGAGTGATATCCAGAGCCCACCAGCTATCCCCAGAGTCCTGCAAAAAGCTGTTTCCCCTTCATCAACGACCACCCCAGGACCCAGTGCACCAGTCGCTCCTCAAGGCCACGGTCGGCCCAACTGCTCGCCTTAATGTCTGAGCCGCCGGAGAAAAGAGTACCAGAGCCGGGTAAGCCAGTGAGGAGTGAAAGCAGTATGCCTGTAGGGGGAGGTGATGCCTGTAGCTGTTAAGGGGGATACTGCAACACAAATATATTCTGGCCGAGGAGTGTTCTACCATTACAGATTCAGACATTCTGTCTGACGGTTTATCTGAACTATTTTCGGATACTTTGTCTTGCACCGGGAAGTAGAATGAGGAGCAAATGAGTGATGTGCAGGAAGGTGAAGTTCTCTCTGTTGCTGCCACCAGTGGAAAGATGAAGCTGTCTGCCAATGCAGCTCCGCTGATAAGCATCACTAGATTGAGGAGGATCATTGGGTTCAATAGGTCCCCAAAAATCGCCCTATTACACCAATGTCTGTAGTCAAGTCAGATCATAAGCCGGATGTGGTTTCTGGGTGCTCAGTTCAGCATGCTGCAGACGCACAGGTCCTACCCGGATACGGAGACCCCAAGGCAGAGTGAGTCATAATAAAGAAGGTATTAGAGGAATATGGGTACCTATACCCTTACATACCCACTCACCTGGAAGAGGAAATTTTGGAGAAAGAAACCCAATGGGTGGATGAAGCTGTGCGCAGTTTACTCTGGATCCCTCTTCAGACAGACTTTCTGAAACTCACCCAAGGTGGCTGAAAGATATACCTCCGTGCTACACACCTGGGGCTATGGCCGTAAGATTAATCTGGACAGCGTAATCCTCTGTAGGCTAGACAAGAAGGATGCTAAATACTATGTTGTCACTGTAAATGCTAAAGGAGAAAATGTAACACTGCCAGATCCCAGGTACTACTGGTGAATTTCATAAAGATGCATACATTCTTTACCTTGTGGATTACAATATGTGTTGTGTGATGTCAAGGATGCTATGTTGAGAGCCACTTCACATTCACATACAAGTTGTTTCTAGCGCAGAACATTCCAGAGGGCTGTACTGCCAGCATTGTGCTGGACTGAATGCTGCCGGCAGATACAGAGAGTACCCACCTAAGCCATGTTGGCTAATGTTGAAGTTGTTGGGGTGCTCCACCCTAAAAAGCAACCTTCCGCAGTTGTGGGGGTTTTTTCCAATAGAGGAAGCAAGCCATCTCAGTCCCCGGCTGTGATATGGACAGATTGAAGACATCCTTGCAAGAGGACCGATGTCCCATAATGCGGTCTCTTGCACCATGGCCTGGCTGCTTGTTGACTGAGTGCAGCTGCTTTCATTATGTTTATAATGCACACATCTTATGGGGTGTATTTACACTGTCATGCTGTCCTTTGCTGAGGACAATTGAAAACCATTTAATCGCGTATGCATATACTGCACCATGTTACTATAGGATACATTTGCATTGCTGTTATTTCTCTTTCAGGTGTTGCTGCTTCGGTACGTCTTCCTTGGACAAGAAGAGACACAGGGATCTAACCTGTCAACACTAACTTTTGAATAATATATATACACACACACACACACACACACACACACACACACACACACACACGGAAAGTATTTAGACCCCCTTAAATTTTTCACCCTTTGTTATATTGCAGCCATTTGCTAAAATCATTTAAGTTCATTTTTTTCCTCATTAATGTACACATAGCACCCCATATTGACAGAAAAACACAGAATTGTTGACATTTTTGCAGATTTATTAAAAAAGAAAAACTGAAATATCACATATTTCTAAGTATTCAGAGCCTTTGCTGTGACACTCATATTTAACTCAGGTGCTGTCCATTTCTTCTGATCATCCTTGAGATGGTTCTACACCTTCATTTGAGTCCAGCTGTGTTTGATTATACTGATTGGACTTGATTAGGAAAGCCAAACACATGTCTATATAAGACCTTACAGCTCACAGTGCATGTCAGAGCAAATGAGAATCATGAGGTCAAAGGAACTGCCTGAAGAGCTCAGAGACAGAATTGTGGCAAGGCACAGATCTGGCCAAGGTTACAAAAAAATTTCTGCTCCACTTATGGTTTCTAAGAGCACAGTGGCCTCCATAATCCTTAAATGGAAGACGTTTGGGATGACCAGAACCCTTCCTAGAGCTGGCCGTCCTGCCAAACTGAGCTATCGGGGGGAGAAGAGCCTTGGTGAGAGAGGTTAAGAAGAACCCAAAGATCACTGTGGCTGAGCTCCAGAGATGCAGTCGGGAGATGGGAGAAAGTTGTAGAAAGTCAACCATCACTGCAGCCCTCCACCAGTCGGGGCTTTATAGCAGAGTGGCCCGGCGGAAGCCTCTCCTCAGTGCAAGACACATGAAAGCCTGCATGGAGTTTGCTAAAAAAACACCTGAAGGACTCCAAGATGGTGAGAAATTAGATTCTCTGGTCTGATGTGACCAAGATAGAACTTTTTTGGCCTTAATTCTAAGCGTTATGTGTGGAGAAAACCAGGCACTGCTCATCACCTGTCCAATACAGTCCCAACAGTGAAGCATGGTGGTGGCAGCATCATGCTGTGGGGGTGTTTTCCAGCTGCAGGGACAGGATGACTGGTTGCAATCAAGGGAAAGATGAATGCGGCCAAGTACAGGGATATCCTGGACGAAAACCTTCTCCAGAGTGCTCAGGACCTCAGACTGGGCCGAAGGTTTACCTTCCAACAAGACAATGACCCTAAGCACACAGCTAAAATAACGAAAGGAGTGGCTTCACAGCAACTCCGTGACTGTTCTTGAATGGCCCAGCCAGAGCCCTGACTTAAACCTAATTGAGCATCTATGGAGAAACCTAAAAATGGCTGTCCACCAACGTTTACCATCCAACCTGACAGAATGGAGAGGATCTGCAAGGAGGAATGGCAGAGGATCCCCAAATCCAGGTGTGAAAAACTTGTTGCATCTTTCCCAAAAAGACTCATGGCTGTATTAGATCAAAAAGGTGCTTCTACTAAATACTGAGCAAAGGGTCTGAATACTTAGGACCATGTGATATTTCAGTTTTTCTTTTTTAATAAATCTGCAAAAATGTCAACAATTCTGTGTTTTTCTGTCAATATGGGGTGCTGTGTGTACATTAATGAGGAAAAAAAATGAACTGATGATTTTAGCAAATGGCTGCAATATAACAAAGAGTGAACAATTTAAGGGGGTCTGAATACTTTCCGTCCCAACTGTGTGTGTGTATGTGTATGTGTGTATGTATATATGTGTGTGTATGTGTGTAATATATATATATACGGTATATCTTAAATTAGATAGAAAGTAAGTTCATTGTTTATGTCTACCTTTTAAATATTTGGGTGGTACATTACCTTTAAAACTTTACATACAAACATTTTTTATATTTCTTGTCATATATGATTTACCATTTCGTGTGTCGGATATTTATGTTTATTTCATGTGGTACATCACATATACTATTGTTATTCCTTCCCTGTTTCCCCACCCATCCCAGTTTTTGCCAGGACATTCACTCTCAGGCTTGAGAGCTCAAATTATTTTTCTGCAAACTCCGAGACATAGCTTTGTAGGCAGGGGGAGAATGTAGCACCCTGATGTTTAGGCAGGGGTGCTCCTAAATTTACCTGCCAGGTGTAGTTACCTTTGCTCGTTGTTAGGGATCAGTTGAGTTCACCCTAAGTCTAGAATTGCTGGGTGGCCAGGTACCTGGTGACATTAGATAAGAGAAGGGCAAAGCATGGACAGAGCAAGAGTATATGGGATATGTTGGTATTGCGGCTTGTAGTCCAACCAGAAGTGACAGTACTGCCGGCCAGAGAACCTGTCGTGGTCAGAGGTGGAGGGGAAAGCTGTCGCCACTAAGGGGCCATCCACCTTATTACCAGGGACCACAGTTAGTAACTGAAGCAAGTACTGGAGGAGAATTCTCACCAACCAGGGACGGTGAAGAATCGGGAAACACTTCAGCAGGTGTCAAGCCAGGGACCCAGCCAGCGGAGGTAACGCTTGCAGAGCAGTCTTGTGCGTCATGCCAGGGACCGAGCAGGCCAGTGGGGTGAAGCTTGATAATTATCTGGAGTGCCAAGCTAGGGACCCAGCAGAGAGGCGGGGATGACGCTTGAGGAAGATAGTACTGTGAAAATTGGGAGACCTCAAGGGATTCAGTGGCAGTGAGTCATCTAGTCTAGTGAGAGACTGGGAGCTCGGTGGGTTGAAGAACTACAAGAAGTGATTGTAGTGGAAGTGACGGAACTGTTACAACTTGTGTTAGAAACTGATGAGAACAAGGAAAAAGATTGGGACTTTATATGAGGCAATGACTACGATAGTTCATATATCTCCAACCCTGGTATGTTTGAAAAAAGGAGAGAGGTTATGAGACTTTATATGAAGCACACTACTAAGTTGAACGAACCAATCAGTGTAAGCATTGTTTATTGTTACAGAGGGCATACTTACACACGTAAAATAGTAGAAAAATAAAAAATAATAATAGGTCTCAAAAGATATCTTCTAGACAATTCATGATTATACATAATTATTGCAACATGTTATACATAGTAATGGACCCTGGGTATGTAGACCAAAATTGTAACAGTAACATATAGGCATGATAACAATGATGAATTGATTCATTAAAATAAGCTATAGTAAAATAGATATTGCACGTGGACACTGACGTAGCATCATAGGAAAGCTCTATGCATTTTGTGGTTAAAATAGCACTCATCAGGAGTAGAAATGCCAAAATGATATGATGGTAAAAAAAAAAAAAGGGAGTATGAAACAAGAAAGAGGGGGAACATAAAAAATCCTGAACACTCTCACCTAGCTGTAGTATATGGGTAAAATTGTTGAAGATATCAATAGTGGGAGGCACTATAGAAGACGTCATCCCCGGGAGCTGAGGCGGTAACACCTGAGGCGCGACGACGACTGCACCAGAAACCAATGAGTAAACATTAAGATAGGATCTCCAGTTATCAGCTGTGGTATGTATATTTAGTACTGTATATAATTTGTTATGTGAATAATTCCCAGGAATATCTGTA
The DNA here is from genome assembly GCF_042186555.1 of Aquarana catesbeiana. NCBI lineage: Eukaryota > Metazoa > Chordata > Amphibia > Anura > Ranidae > Aquarana > Aquarana catesbeiana. The sequence continues at coordinate 240,791,026 of NC_133332.1, read as the reverse complement.
AAAAAATAACCCCTCTCCTTTTTTCATATATATCTATATAATATAATAATATCTATATAATATCTGTAAAAATGTATAACATTAACAATAGGGTAATTACACAACTGATAAACTAAAGTTTCCAAAATTATGTAACGATAGTAGGTAAACCAAGTGTATGAAAAAGAAATAGTGTTTGGTATCAAAAGACATTGAGTAAGACAAATGTAGCAGTGTAAAGATGAGTATGATAAACCATAGAGTACCTAAAGAAGTAAATTGGAGGAATAATCCAAGATAGTGCAGCGGTGTCTCACAAGTGAAGCAAACCAAGGTGTTGGTGCAGTGCAAGTGTGGTATAAGTACCAGCCGCAAACCAAAGGTGACCACCAATGTCACACAGTGTAATGAAAGGAGAGGCGGCACCACCGCCTGAGCAACAATTCGCGCTCTGCTTTTGGCGCTCAAACCTCCCTCGTGGTATATGCAGATGGGCAAACACATTGGCGCATGGCGTCATCAATGACGTCACCCGCTCTGCATGTAGGAGTGGTGTCGACCAGCAACGAGTGCCTGCCCCTCCCCCACAACAGGAGAGGGAGGCCCCGGTGAGTGTCGCAGCTCCTGGGGATAACGAGGCCTACACCCAACTGTTGGAGATGGCCCCTATATCAAAAATAAAAAACATAATGGCAAAATAGGTCACAGATTATAGTAAAGGTAAGTATAGTAAATTAGTTGTGTGCTTCCATCCCTGATTTGATGAGAACAAGGAAAGAGATTGGGACTTTATAAGAGGCAATGACTATGATAGTTCATATATCTCCATCCCTAGTATGTTTGAAAAAAGGAGAGGGGTTAATTTTTTACAGATATTCCTGGGAATTATTGACATAACGAATTATATACAGTACTAAATATACATACCACAGCTGATAATTGGAGATCCTATCTTAATGTTTACTCATTGGTTTCTGGTGCAGTCGTCGTCGCGCCTCAGGTGTTACCACCTCAGCTCCCGGGGATTACGTCTTCTATCGTGCCTCCCACTATTGAGATCATCAACAATTGTACCCATATACTACAGCTAGGTGAGAGTGTTCAGGATCATTTATGTTCCCCCTCTTTCTTGTTTCACACTCTTTTTACCATCATATCATTTTGGCATTTCAACTCTATTATAGATACGCTGCATCTGCTCCTGATGAGTGGTATTTTAACCACTTAAGGACCGAGCCTCTGAGATTTGTTGTTTTCAAGTTAAAAACAGGTTTTTTTTGCTAGAAAATTTCTTAGAACCCCCAAACATTATACATTTTTTTTCTAACACCCTAGAGAATAAAATGGCGGTCATTACAATACTTTGTCACACTGTATTTGCGCAACGGTCTTACAAGCGCACTTTTTTGGAAAAAATACACTTTTTTGAATTAAAAAAATAAGACAACAGTAAAGTTAGCCCAATTTTTTTTTTTTTTTTTATTGTGAAAGATAACAGGTTGCATGTTTTCAGTTACAGACGAGGTCTAGGGCTAGAATTATTGCTCTCGCTCTACAGATCACGGCGGTATCTCACATGTGTGTTTTGAACACCGTTTTCACATGCGGGAGCTACTCACGTATGTGTTCGCTTCTGCACACAAGCTCGGCGGGACGGGGCGCGTTTAAAACATTTTTTTTTTCTTATTTATTTTACCTTTTATTTTTACACTGTTCTTTAAAAAAAAAAAAAATGTGTCACTTTTATTCCTATTCCTATTACAAGGAATGTAAACATCCCTTGTACTAGAAAAAAAGCATGACAGGACCTCTTAAATATGAGATCTGGGGTCAAAAAGACATCAGATCTCATATTTACACTAAAATGTAATACAAAAATAAATACATAAAAAAATAAGGGGTTGTATTTACAACAGAACAGTGGTAGAAACTATAGAAAAGTTTGGTTTAAAGTGGAGTTCCCCTGAAAGTAGGTGTGACACATACCCTAGAGCTAACAGTCTTAATAATTGCCTCAGAGTGACAACTGGCTACATACAGGGTCACCCTCGGGTGAATGTCAAAAAGGTCCACGTTTTATACGGTTATGTAAAGCTAGAAGGGATGCCCAAGAAATTTTTTTTCCATGCCCAAGATGACACTGTCCACGGCCACCTCAGAACTTTCTGACATGAGTGAAGCCCCATACACATTTTCATCAGATTTTCTGCTGATTTTTTTCCTTCAGATTTACCAAAACCATATAATATGAGGTCAAACCTTAGGAGTTTCAATTTGTATGCAATCAGGCAGGCCCTTGCACTACATGGTTTTGGTAAATCTGAAGACAAAAATCAGTAGAAAATCTGATAGTGGGTATGGGGCTTAAGAGGGACACTTTTCAGGGCAAGATTTTTAATTACAAGGCCACACCTTAAAGAAATGCAGGAATATAACAAAATAAACATATATACTTCCCTACCTACTGTACTTGCTGCAGTATTGGTTCCTCATCAGGTTCACTTGTGATGGACTTTGGGTGGATTCCATAGCCAATAGCAGGTTGGCTATTGGTTATGGAGTGCACAGTGGGGGCACACCCGATGGGGAACTAGCGTCTCTCAATCCGCATCAGGCTCCACCCACCCAGCTACAAAACTACGCAGCTGCTTTCCTATCTGTGTAGACATTCTGGCCTCAGTGGGTCTCCACACAATAAATGTTGGCGCTTGCCCCAAATTCATTCATCTATTTCCAAGAGGTACATGAATTTGGGGCAAGCACCAACATTTGTCATGCAAGTGCCATGATGGGATTCTAAGGAGAATCACAGACACTCTTTAAGAATACCCAAGAATATACTGTGTGTAATATTCGGCTGGCATTGTTCTCAGCTACGTCAATGACCGTGGTACCGATTTCCATAAAAGCATAGAAAAAAGGTTAGCTACAGCACTTACAGGGTGTGCCTAAAAATGTCGACACAAAAAGGTGTCCCTCTTTATCATCACAGAAACTTGGGAGGTACATTCCTGATATCACAGCATATTACATTATATTTACATACTTCTCCCTGTAATAACTTGTAAGGAAGTTACATTTCCATAATGAGGTAATTTCCATAAACTGTGCCTAGTATCATGGATCCCACGCAAAGGAACACGTGTGTCTATACAAACGTACAAACCTGATTACTTCAGTACATCTAAACCAAGGGCACTTTGGAAAGATGGATTCACCTCCTGATGTCTCATTCCTAGTAAGGATAATATAATTATAGATGTGTGAGTGTGGCATGAAAGCCGCCTAAGGAAAGAACACATCGGAATGTTTCCTGCTCCCAGTACTGAGTCAGCAGCAACATTAAAATATTAATACAACTTATGAGTAATTAGGGGACAAGGCAGGGTCAATGAAGAAGAAACTTAAAGGGGTTGTAAAGGTAAAAAATGTTTTGGGAAAGATCTGATCTATATGCAATATAGATCATGAATCTAGATGTTATTTGTACAGAAATTATTTAGTTACCCGTTAGTTAATTCCGCTTTATCAGCACTTCCTCCATCCTCTCTGCATATTCTCCTCTACTTCCTGGTTTTCGAGCATGCTACCTGCATCTACGTCACGGCTTCCCTTGATGCTTAGGGGCATCGCGCATGCGCAGTGCCGCTTTTTCGCCGTGAGAAAACGAGCCTAGTTCTATTTCTGCCTTGCACAGACGCCAGACGCCTCCCAGTTAACATGCCTATTCCCGCCTCCCCAGCACGCCCATAGTCGGAGCTACAGTGTCTTAAACATGCCCTCAGCTCCCCTGCCTCCCGTGCCTGTGAACACACACAGCGTCTCCACGCAGGGATGTAGTCCCAAGGGAGGGGGCGAGCACGCATAGTAACCCCCATGGAAGAACGGCTCGGATGAGGGGGCAAGCTTACAGAGGAGGAACAGGAAGTTACCAATTCGAACACAGAAAAAAAGCATTTACAAAGGAAAACGAAGGAAAAGGTAAGCAATGGCGTCCCTAGGGGGGCAGAGGGGGCCCTGACCCCCCCAACATTATGCTGTGCCCCACCATGTGCCCCCCCCCAATTAAAACTTTGCCTTTTTGTAAAAAAAAAAAAAAAAAAAATGTCTAAGAGGGAGAGCGTCCCCAGTCAGCTCCTGCAGGTGATTCCTCCCCCCTCCCTCTGCTCGCTGACACTGCATGATGCGAGCGCTCACACAACCACGGCCGCCCGATCTGCTCCTTCCCCTGCATCCTCATTGGCAGGGAGAAGAGCGAGTTGCAGGAAGGACTCCACCAGGACTCTCCGTTACTGAAAAAACAGACTGATTTCTCCAGTCCTTAGGACAGGAGAACCAGCCTGTAAATTCCAAGAGATGCCAGACCAACGCTGTCAATAGCAGGGGCAGGACAGCAAGAGGAGGCTGGGAAATCCCACAGTGGCAGAACACCAGGGCCCGGTGGCAAGACAATCTTTGCAACCCTGATAGTTCTCCCACTGCTTTGGACCCTTATATTTTCTTGGTATGCTGGTGACATATATCTCTTGTTTTCTGTCACCCTGGGGGGCCCCAATACAGTAGGAAGGGAGCTCACTGCAGAACATGTAAAAGGGCCGTTGTGGGATCGTGGTAAAGGGCCCCAGGATATATAATTGCATTTTATGGTTGCCCCCTACTTTTGTCCCTGTCCCCCCATGTGCCCCCCCCTAAATATGAAAGCTGGAGACGCCACTGAAGGTAAGTGAACCAAACAGTACACTAGCTTAAAGGAACATATTTAGAAAATAAAAAACAAACCTTTAGTATCACTTTAAGGAAGGATGGAAGAAATTTCAACTAAGCTACAAGTTATTTTTACTTATTTGGCACCGGGTCCTTCACAAGATCGGCATTCTCTTTTCAGTTCTTCTGTTACAGTGCTGATAATCTTACAAGCTTTGGGTCTTGTGTCAGTGGGCTTTTATTTGCTCCAAATGGGTTTATGTCTATAGGTATGTAAATCCCACTTAAAGTAAAACTGTATGCAAAAATTTGTGTTTAATTTTGGATATAGTAAGGGAAGGTTATAACCCCTGTCATATTTTTTTTTTTTTGCCATCTGTGTCCCATTGCGGAGATTTCCCTTAGCTTCCTGTTCCATAGCCAAAGAGGAATTGAGAGGAAATCCCTGCAAGTTAAGGAAATTCCTTGGGGATCCTCAGGTCATCAGAACTAGTGTCCCCATTGGAAGATTTAAAAAGCGCACCGTAAATGCCTGAAAAGCACCCAGTGTTTTATGGGCAGTTTAGAAGTGCCTCAGTGTAAAAAAAATTGTCTTTAGTTTAAAGGCTTGTACACACTAAGAAAAATCGGGCAAACATTTTCGTCCAAAGAATTTTTGTACGGTTTTCAAAGCCCTTGTCGTACAAGAATTTTCATACAAATTTTTGTTCATCGGTTCTGATTTGCTGTGGAACAAAGAGGGAAATCGGATGATTATTCACTTGATTTTCTCATAGTGTGTACCCCACTTAAGGCAGGTCTAACAAACGTCAAAAAGAGGTCATATACAGATGAAATGCATCTGTCAATTCTGAATGTTCTCAGAAGCGTTTAAATCTTATGTCAAAGTAATGCCATCAACACAGACCTTTAACAAGTTTGGAAAACTTAAACCAAAACAGGGCTTTTTGTCAAATGAGCCAATAGACTAGACGTTGTCAATTTACTAGATCAAGGGGACCTAACCTGTGGCCCCTGACATCAACAAAAGGCCCCACAATATTCAGTACATGTATGTTAAAAAAGACAGAGACTGGAGACAGAGAAAGATGATCAGAGATAGGAGATATACAGTGCCTTGAAAAAGTATTCAAAGTATTGAAATTTTCCACATTTTGTCACGTTACATCCAAAAACATAAATCTATGTTATTGGGATTTTATGTGATAGACCAACACAGAGTGGCACGTAATTGTGAAATGGAAGAAAAATGATAAGTGGTTTTAAAAATGTTTTACAAATAAATATATGAAAAGTGTGGTGTGCATTTGTATTCAGCCCCCTTTAGGCCCCTTTCACACTGAGGCGGTTTGCTGGCGGTATTGCGCTAAAAATACCGCCTGCAAACCGCCCCTAAACAGCCTCCGCTGTTTGTTCAGTGTGAAAGCCCGAGGGCTTTCACACTGAAGCGGTGCGCTGGCAGGACGGTGAAAAAAGTCCTGCAAACCGCTTCTTTGGAGCGGTGAAGGAGCGGTGTATTCACCGCTCCTAAACCGCTCCTGCCCATTGAAATCAATGGGACAGCGCGGCTATACCGCGGCAATACCGCGGCTATAGCCACGCTGTACGAGAGATTTTAACCCTTTTTCGGCCGCCAGCGGGGGTTAAAACTGCACCGCTAGCGGCCGAATATTGCTGCAAGAACGACGGTACAGCAGCGCTAAAAATAGCGCTGTTGTACCGTCGATGCCCCCACCGCCCCAGTGTGAAAGGGGCCTTACTCTAAGACCCCTAACTAAAATCTAGTGGAACCAATTGCCTTCAGAAGTCACCTAACTAGTAAACAGAGTCCTCTTGTGTGTAATTTAATCTCAATATAAATACAGCTGTTATGTGAAGCCCTCAGAGGTTTGTTAGAGAACCTTATTGAACAAACCGCATCACGAAGGCCAAGGAACACACCAGACAGGTCAGGGATAAAGTTGTGGAGAAGTTTAAAGCAGAGTTAGGGTATAAAAAATATCCCAAGCTTTGAACATCTTATGGAACATTAGTATGGCACAACTTCAAACCTACCAAGACATGGCCGTCCACCTAAACTGATAGGAGAGCATTAAATCAGATCAGAGAAGCAGCCAAGAGGCCCATGGTAACTCTGGAGGAGCTGCAGAGATCCACAGCTCAGGTGGGTGAATCTGTCCACAGGACAACTATTAGTCATGCACTCCACAAATTTGGCCTTTATGGAAGAGTGGCAAGAAGAAAGCAAGTGTTGAAAGAAAGCCATAAGAAGTCCCGTTTTCAGTTTGTGAGAAGCCATGTGGGGGACACAGCAAACATGTGGAAGAAGGTGCTCTGGTCAGATGAGACAGTATTGATAAGCTGAACTACATGGGGCTCAATTCAAGCAGGGTGCAGCAAGCTTCAAATAAATAGCGTTGGGTGGGGACGGTCACTGCCCTGGGGAACATGTACTAATGCAAACCAAATTTTACAAAAATGCTTAAATTCCATTTAGCTAGGAGCAGTGATTATTTTTAAAGCTTAACCACTTGCTTACAGGGCACTTAAACCCCCCTCCTATCCACACCAATTTTCAGCTTTCAGCGCTGACGCACTTTGAATGACAATTGCGCGGTCATACAACACTGTACCCAAATGAAATTTTTATCATTTTTTCACCACAAATAGAGCTTTATTTTGGGGGTATTTGGTCACCTCTGCGGTTTTTACTTTTTGTTAAAAAAAATGTAAAATACTGAATTTAATTAAAAAAAAAAAAAAAAAATTTTTTTTTATATTTTCGTATATAAAAAATTTAAAATGGGTAATTTTTCTCCTTCATTGATGTACGCTGATGAGGCGGCAGTGATGGGCACTGATAGGCGGCAGTGATGGGCACTGATAGGTGGCAGTGATGGACACTGATGGGTGGCAGTGATGGGCAGCACTGCCAGGTGGCACTGATAGGTGGCACTTGTGGGCATTGATAGGTGGCACTATTAGGTGGCACTGATGAGGCAGATGTGCCTCTTCCACTTGGGGACCGATGTCCCTCACATCCGACCCGGTGATCGGCTTTTTTTTCTACTCGCACTGTCAGCGTGAGTAAAAAAAAAAACGATTACCGATCATTTGTTCACATCATGTGATCAGCTGTCATTGGCTGACAGCTGATCACATGGTAAGGGGCCGGGACTGGCCCCTTATTCGAATCGGTGATCATCTGAGTCTCAGTGACTTGGTGATGACAGCGCGCTCGGCGCGCGCCCTGTAGGGCGCGCGCAGGGAGCGTGCACAGGGGAGGCCGTCATATGACAGCCTCCCAGGAATTCAGGTGCGCGCTGTGGCCGTCATTCGGCCATAGCGCAGATGTATAGTGGTTAAAGTGATTGAGCAAGAAGGAGACTGGTATGGACTTTAAGGGGGTACCTCATGCAAAATAAATGTGCAAGGTCCCACAAGAAATCCATACCCTTGGGCCCTGGTACAGATTTTAAAGGGGAAAATGGAGTTGCAGCTGGTGTGGCGCTGCCTAGAACTATGGTATTGCAATGGGGTCTCAAGGGATATGATGAACTATAATGCACCCCTCTCTTGAGAGTTCCCAGTGGACAACCCTCATAAAAATATATAAGGTGTGTGATAACCAAAACTGTTATGCCGTGTACACACGAGCGGACTTCTCGTCGGACTGAACTCCGAAGGCCTTTGACGGAGTTCCGACGAAACGGACTTGCCTACACACGATCCCACCAAAGTCCGATTGTTTCAAACGTGATGAAATACCACCGGACTAGAAAAGGAAGTTCAATAGCCAGTAGCTGCCCTTGCATCGTTTTCGGTCCGTCGGACTAGCATACAGACAAACGTTTTTTTCGATAGGAATCAAGTCCATCAGAAAGATTTGAAACATGTTCTATTTCTAAGGTCCGTCAGATTTTTCAACAGAAAAGGTCAGATGAAGCCCACACACGATCGGATTCGTTCCGTCGGACCTTTGATGCCAAAAAGTCTGGTCGTGTGTACGCGGCATAAGGCACCTCCCTCACATTCGTTATAGGTGTATGATGGACCAAAACTATAAAGCACCCCCCCCCCTTTCAGAAATCCCCCCAGGATTGTGTGTGAAAATTAGATGTGAAACAAGAAATGATATGCAAAAATACCACCTATTATATATCCCCTCCTTAGGGGGTAACCAACGGTACTCACAGGCATACACATACAGAGAATATCTTGGTGCTTAATAATGTAGTGTAATGTAGTGGCAATAAACATAAATTAATTCAGGTGTGTGTGGGGAGGGGCGCTCGCTCATCCCCTCCCTTTCCTGGCCTGCTCGGATAAGGTTTTCTGGTATGGAATTTGCACCGCATTTAAAAAAAAAAAAATTGACTTGGGGTTCCCCTTAAAATCCATATCAGACCTGAAAGGGCTTGTATGGATTGGGGGGACCCACGCTGTTTTTTTTTTTTTTGGACTTTATTGCCGGCATTCTTTTGTTTACATTTCAGCTGTCAGTGGGGAAGCCCGCTGACAGCTGATGAGTCATCGGTTGTTAAGGATGCGGTGTTTGGCTTCCCAGCCCGCTCCTTAAAAGAGAAGTATGGGAATTTTGTTTTCCCATGATCATACTTACCTAGGTGGATGCAGCATCAGTCTGAAACTGCATCTGTCCCCGATGTCTCTACACTGAGAACTGAACATCGCCGATGGCTCGTTTCTCTCAGCTCCCCCGAGCAGAGAGCTGCTGCCTGTCAGTCAGCAGCTCTCCTGCTCTGCTCCTCCACGCTCACTGGAGCGCTGAGCTGTGGAGGGACGGGAAGCGGCCATCTCATCGTCACGCTGAGAGGCTGAGACGGCCATCAGTCCAGGCTGAGCTCTCCTACTGGCCCTGCAGCGGGGGAAGAAGGAGGAGGGAGCCGAGCGGTGACGTCAACGGAAGAGGGGTCAGGGGGTAGACAAGCAGAGCGTCCCCTTTTGGGTGGTGCTTCCCTTTTTAGATGAAACTTTAGTTTTGGATAGAGTGGAGAGGTATTAGAACATCTGTCAGGTTTTTATTGCTGTCTGTACCCCTGTTAAAGAGATTCAACCTCTCCATTTGTCCTGTTTATCACAAAGTGAAAGAGAAAGAAAATAAATCCAAAATTTTGAGTTGCCACCTTAACAGAGATAAAGGAAAAAATTCACAAAAGGCAAACAAAAAACAGGGGTTTTAATCCTCCCTTATTCTATTCAAATTGAAAAAAGGTTCTGCTTTATCTTGTGCGTTAATGTCTGTATGTTATTGTCCTTCATGTTATTGAATCCATTTAAAGCGGGGTTCCACCCAAATTTTGAACAATATCTGTTTGTATTCTCTTCCTTGCCTAGATGCTGACATGCCGTTTAAAAAAATTTAAATCGCCGTAATTACCTTTTTATTTTTCTATTCTTCTTTGCACTTCCTGGTTCTCCTCCCGTGGGAGTAGGCGTGTTTCTAGCCTCTCCCAGACTCCTGGGAGCTAGTCTCAGGCTTCCCAGGATGCCACTGAGCATGTGCGGGAACGAGCGGTGAATGCTGGGAGCAAAGCATTCACCACATCCAGGAAAAAAATGCTTGTGGGCTTCAAATGCCCACAATGAAGATGGAAACCGCCTGCAGTGAATAATATAAGTTATTCTTTCCGATGAAATCTGACACAGGCGGACATATTACACACAATATGTGAGTATGTAATGCTGAGAAGAAAAGTTTGTGAATGAACAAAAAAAACGATAGATAGGTGGACCCCCGCTTTAAGGCTCTATAGCCTTGAATAGGGTATGGAGGAGGGGGTTAGAGCCCCGGTATGTTTGTATCCCACTTTAGGGATATTTTCACTCTCTTTTTCCAGCGACTAGACAGGAAAATGAAGGAAGGACTAGAATCTCCCATTTGATGGCACAACGTTACAATATCATGCAGCCGTGGCACATAACACTCGGAATGCAGCACTGTCTTCTCAGGATGAAAGAGGATTTGGAGAGGATGAATGATGATGTGAAAGACGAAGGAAAAAAAAAACCGAAGGAGGCAGCAGTGAGAAAATTGTCAACATGTAAAGTACCAAACAGTCCGCTCGGACGGACAAAAATAGCGATGGCTATAAAGTTTTGTCTTGAAAGGAATGTGACATAGGAAACTACAAGCATGTTAACCATCCGTAATGCAAACATCTCAATCTGCGCTTAGCAACGCTGAAGCCGCTTTGTCTGCAAACAATACGAGAGAGCTCATAATGGGGGGCGGATGACCGGAGAGTTATGGCGATTCGATTTCCAGCAGGCCCGACCGCCCCTTGACCACAGCCGATGAGAGCCAATAAGCCTTCGCGGGCCAAAGAATCCTCCGTGACCAAAACAAATATACCAAAGTCTCTGAATTTCTGCAATCGCATTTTAGAGTCTAGATACTTTATTTAGGTTTAGTGGGAGATTTACTTTAAAGCTGAAATTTGATCATCTTATCTTTTCTTATTTTCTCCTTTCTTCTCTCACCAATATGCTAAGAATTATATATCTTATTTTGTTATGTCATCGCTTGGTCTCTGTGCTTCTCTATGCAATGCAGGCAGATCATGGCTGGTGGGAGGGGCCAGCAGGGTGCTGTACATAGCTTCATGAAAATGTCACAGTCTGAGTGTGCCTTTTAACCACTTCGCTGTATGCAGAATGACGGCCGGGAAGTGGTTCTGTTATCCTGACTGGGCGTCATATGACATCCAGCAGGATAGCATGCAGGAGCGCGCCCTTGGGGGCGTGCAGCGCGGCAATCGCGTGTGCGGCATTTCAGTCTGACACCCCGCATCTCCGATCGTGATAAGAAGCCTCTGTCAGAGGTTTACCACGTGATCAGCTGTGACTAATCACAGTGCCGGTAAATGGCATTCCTCGGTTCGCACTGACAGGGAGAGCCGATCGGCTCTCCCTGTCAGAGCGGGGGTCTGTGCTGATAATGAGCACATTGATTATCAGCACAGCCCCCTCAAATGTACAAATAACCTGCCAACCAGTGCCCAGCAATGTAAAAACAATAAATTCTGCCAGTGCCCACCACAATGCCAATCACTGCCCAGCAGTAACACCTGTCAGTACTTATCAGTACCTCATCAGTGCTGCCCATCACAGCCGCCTGTCAGTGCCCATCACAGCCGCCTGTCAGTGCCGCCTATTGGTGACCATCAGTGCTGCATATCAGTGCCGTATATCAGTGCCCATCAATTCTACATATCAGTGCCGCCTCATCAGTGAAGGGGATAACAAAATTTTATTACAGAAACTAATAAAAACTAATTTTTTTTTTTTTTTTTTTTTTTAGTTGCAATGGCGGCGCCCACCCCCAAGCCGGCTTTGGGGGGCCGACATAGCGAGATCCCTGGACAGGTAAGTGTCCTTATATTAAAAGTCAGCAGCAGCATTTTTTTTTTTTAGCTGCTGACTTTTACAATTTTTTTTTTTTTAGAGGCTGGAATTTCGCTTTAAGAGCACTCAGCCCTGATGCAAGCAGTGGGAGGAGTTATGCAAATATCAAAATGCCTTGACAGGTCGATGTCAGCTTGTAGTAGCGGGTGTTCCTAGGCAGGCTACATTTGCATGCAGATGGGCACACGTAGCATCCACATCTGATGCTGAGTCTCCATGATTGAAAGACTTGAAATCTAATAAATAAAAAAGGGGCAGGCCAGGAACAGTAATGCTGGAGAAGAAAGGGCTAGATGATGTTGGATGTCCTCCAGCCAGGAAAAGATGGACTATTTGACTTGCCGCAGTTTCTGTTGCACACTGAGAAGTGAAATCAGAATAAGCCATTTCGGCGCAGGGAGGACCCTATACAAAACTGTGCAAGACTGAAGAATGGAGCTTTAAGGATAACTTCAGGGAATTATTCCATACAGCTGATGTGTGTCCATTCACTGGCAGAGGATGCCCGCACACAGCACTAGCGTGTTGGCAGATGCAGTCTGAACTCCTCCCTGTAGGTGGCACTTGACTGAAGCGGTAATCATAAAGCCTTCACTCACCATTCTCCAGGTCACCATGAGCAACAACCCACCAATGGTTGGGGATGGGGACACCTCCTGCAGAGGCCTCATGTCTTTTCTGCTGTTACAGGATAGGGCTGGGAGAGTCCACCAAACACCTGAGGACCAATGTGACATGGGGGCCAGATCACTTGCTGCATGAAGGGGGTCTACTCTTTACTGACAAGACAGTGACTTCTTCCCCCATCCAACACCAGCCCAATCCAACCAGGTTTGCACCAATTCAGTGCCAATCGGCATCCTGTATCTCACTTTGTGTGCAATAATCAGAGTCATCCACTTGTAATACCAAACTTCAGCCAGAGGCTCAGTCCAACTCTATATTATTAAAGAGCTTAAAATACAACCAAAGGCACATTTTTTTTTTTTTTTAGTTATGGATAGTGAAGATGGATTAGGACCCCTGTCAGTACTTATTGCTGTCTGTGTCCCCACTAGGGAGATTCACCCTATCCATTTGTCCTGATTACCGTTATCACTGAAAGTAAAAGAAAAATCCCAAATTTTGGGTTATCTCCAGAAAAGTAATAGAGGGGAAATCTTCCAATGGGGACCCTAGTTCTGGTGACCTGGGGGTCCCCTAGACCAGTGGTTCTCAACCTCAGTCCTCCCAACAGGCCATGTTTTGGGAATTTCTCTTAGATAAAAAGATGTCCAAAATACCAAGCCATTGACTCTAATTTAACCACTTCAGCACCGGAAGATTTGGCTGCTGAATGACCGGGCCATTTTTTTGCAATTCGGCACTGCGTCGCTTTAACTGACAATTGCGCGGTCGTGGGATGCTGCACCCAAACAAAATTTTTTCCCACAAATAGAGCTTTCTTTTGGGTGGTATTTGATCGCCTCTGCATTTTTTTTTTTTCGCTATAAAAAAAAAGCGACAATTTTGAAAAAAAAAACGCAATATTTTGCTATAATAAATATCCCCATTTTTTTAAAAAAAAAGCTAATTTTTTCTTAGTTTTGGCCGATATGTATTCTTCTACATATTTTTGGTAAAAAAAAAAAGTTATAGCGTCTACAAAATAGGGGATAGATTGATAGCATTTTTATTATTTTTTTTTTACTAGTAATGGCGGCGATCTGCGATTTTTGTAGAAGAAAACAAGAAGACCTGGACAGCCGCACACTGGAATGGATAAATCCGTCTTTTTATTCAAAATACAGGATCATGGGGTACATAAAACACGACTGTGGGGTGGTACAAGAAATCTGACGCGTTTCGCACTTTCACCAAGTGCTTGCTCAGAGCTATGAGTAAGCACTTGGTGTAAGTGTGAAATGCGTCAGTATTCTTGTACCACCCCACAGTCGTGTTTTGTGTACCCCATGATCCTGTATTTTGAATAAAAAGACGGATTTATCTATTCCAGTGTGTGGCTGTCCAGGTCATGTTCTCCTCTACTTGCATCAGCATTTAGCCAGCACCTGGGGCTCTTCTCTTCCTGGAGGTAATGAGACACAAGCACTCTCGTTTAAGCCCCTCTTTGAGCAGAGGATCCCACATCATCTCGTTTAATTTCTGGATCTGCGATTTTTATCAGGACTGAGACATTATGGCGGACACATCGGACACTTTTGACACATTTTTGGGACCATTGGCATTTATACAGCGATCAGTGCTATAAAAATGCACTGATTACTGCAAAAAATGTCACTGGCAGGGAAGGGGTTAACACTAGGGGGCGATCAAGGGGTTAACTGTGTTCCCCGTTTGTGTTTCTAACTGTAGGGGGAGGGGACTGACCTAGCGGAAGTGACGGATCGTGGTTCCTAGCTAATAGGAAGTCATGATCTGTCACGTCTCTCAGAACAGAAAAGGGATTTGTGTTCTGTTCTGCCTCTCATGCCCACGATCGCTCGTGGCCTTCAGTCATCGCGACCGTCGACCACGAGCATCGGCACCCCCGCTGTGCAGCGGATGCAGGCTCGCAAGTGCTATCCCGATCCCGCGAGCCGACGTATAGCCATGAAGGCTTGCGGGATCGTGCCAACCTGCCGCCGTAGAATGACGGCAGCTGGTTGGCAAGTGGTTAACGCACCTGTGCAAGATAAAGGAAAACCTGCAAACATGACCTGTTGGGGGTACTTGAGGACTGAGGTTGAGAACCACTGCACTAGAGATTCGCTTCATTTGCAGGGATTTCCTCTCACTTCTGTTTGGCTTTGGGACAGGAAGTGAAGAGAAATCTCCCCAATTGGGCACAGATGGAAAAAAAATAAACTGACAGGGGTTATAACCCTCTCTTATGCTAACCAAAATGGAAAAAATAATGCCTATAGTTCTACTTTTAGGCATTGTTACATCTTCCACAATAGAAAACAGTATTTGGCAAGAAGTAAACTTCAGCACATGAGACATGACAAGTCCTCTTTAAATTAGTAACATACCTTTGTCATCACCCAGTGTCTGGGGGGCTCATCCTCAGGTTACTACATTTCCTTGCTCCATTCTCACCTGAAAGCTCCACCCAAACCTTCTGCCAGAAAGGAAATGGACTCACCTCAATTTCTGGGAGGATTTAAGGCAGAAACCTGCTTTAAAGGGGCAATAAATGAACCCCTGCCTACAGAAATCTTCAGAAGGAGGTTTACAAATTTAAACAACATTAAGATTCGGGGCTCGTTCTGTTTGCATACAAATCCACAGCAGTTTAGTGTGCAGGAAGCTCTCCATTCAGTGAGCCAGCTGTAGGGGGCAGTGTAATGCGCATTTCAGCATATCCCACGGTTCCCTTTTTTTTTTTTTTTTTGCATGCTAACTTCATTTGAAGTGCCCAAAGTGACAGCATATTAGCACGGTGTGTTACGCTGCTGTACAGTGACATGTGATCCCTTCCTGTACACTGCGACAAAAAATGCCGCATGTCTTATCACAGCTCACTGGCCTGAACGTCCGGTCTGTGTAGCAGTGTGACTACATAGTTGCCAACATTGTAAAAAAAAATGTATAGGGATACTTTTTTGGCTGTAGGCGGAGTCTTATTATAATTAGGGGGCGGGGCATGTGTTTGTAGGCATGACATAGCAAAAAAAGAAAAATGCGCAGCGCCGAAAAATGGGCATGGCCAGAACCTACACCACAATAGAAATGTGAACTCCACACCATGGTTGTTGTGGTGTCAGGATGATTGAAGCGCATTATAACTATTATTACATTGTAATATAGAATGAAATTATTCAACTCACCATAATCCAGAATCAGTGGGACCCCTGAGCGTGTCACCTGCCACTTTGCCTGCCACCAGATACCATTAGGTGCCCCCAGCAGAGTCCGTCCTTGCATCAGGTGCCCCCAGCATAGTCTGTCCTAACATCAGGTGCCCCCAGCAGAGTCCATCCTTACATCAGGTGTCCCCAGCGGAGTGCCTCCTTCCATCAGGCATTCCCAGCAGGAGTGCCTCCTTAAATCAGGTGTCCCCAGTACAGTACCTCTTACATCAGGTATCCCCAACAGAGTGGCTCTTACATCAGGTGTCCTTAGCGGAGTGCCGCTTACATCAGGTGTCCCCAGAGGTCAGTGTCCCCAGCGGAGTGCCTCTTACATCAGGTGCCCCCAGCGGAGTGCCTCAAATCAGTGCCCCAGCGAAGTGTTGACTGCAGACAGAGTGTTGGCTGCAGTCTAGCTATATCTCCTCAAGAGTGGTGACAAGGGGGGAGAGGTGTGTGGGTGGAGGCATGGTGACTTGGGGTGTTACGGGCTGACTTGGGGAAGGGTGGAGGCATGGTGGTGATTTGCGGGTGCAGGCATGATGGTGACTTGGGGGGGTACAGGCATGGTGGTGACTAGGCGGGAGGGGGTGCAGGCATGGTAGTGTCTAGGCGGGAGGGGGATGCAGGCATGGTGGTGACTTGGGGGGGAGGTGGGTGCAGGCATGGTGGTGACATGGGGGAGGGAGTGCAAGTATTGTCGTGACATGGGGGGAGGGGGGTGCAGGCATGGTTTTGACATGGGGGGAGGGGGGTGCAAGTATTGTCATGACTTGGGGGGGAGAGGGGTGCAGGCATGGTGGTGACTTGGGGGGGAGGCGGGTGCAGGCATGGTGGTGACATGGGGGAAGGGGGTGCAAGTTTTGTCGTGACATGGGGGAAGGGGGTGCAGGCATAGTGGTGACATGGGGGGGTGCAGGTATGATGGTGACATGGGGGGTGCAGGCATAGTGGTGACATGGGGGGTGCAGGCATGGTGGTGACATGGGGGTGCAGGCATGGTGTTGACATGGGGGGAGGGGGTGCAGGTATTGTGGTGACATGGGGGGAGGGGGGGTGCAGGCACGGTGGTGACATGGGGGGGAACAGGCATGGTGGTGACATGGGGGGGAGGGGGGTGCAGGTATGGTGGTGACACGGGGAGGGGGGTACAGGTATGGTGGTGATATGGGGGGAGGGGGTTGCAGGTATGGTGGTGACATGGGGGATGGGGTTGCAGGTATGGTGGTGACATGGGGGGGCTTCAGATATGCTGGTGACACGGGGGAGGGGGCTTCAGATATGCTGGTGACACGGGGGAGGGGGGAGAACAGGTATGGTGGTGACATGGGGGAGGGGGGTGCAGGTATGGTGGTGACAGGGGGGGGAGCGGGGTACAGGTATGGTGGTGACATGGGGGAGGGGGCTTCAGATATGCTGGTGACACGGGGGAGGGGGCTTCAGATATGCTGGTGACACGGGGGAGGGGGGAGAACAGGTATGGTGGTGACATGGGGGAGGGGGGTGCAGGTATGGTGGTGACAGGGGGGGGAGCGGGGTACAGGTATGGTGGTGACATGGGGGGAGGGGGTGCAAGGGGGGAGCCAGGACCATCAGTGTCCCCAGCCGCCAGCAGAGCCCCGGTCCTTCCATCAGTGTCCCCGCTCGTCGGACACACAGGGGTAGAGGGTGGAGGCTGAACATTTCCTTGTGTTCAGTGGAGAGCGGGGAGGGGTTCGCCAATCCCTGCAGCCAATAGGCTTCAGTGTACAATATAATTTTCTATTTGTACACTGAAGAGAGAAGCCGATTGGCTGCCCCTCTCCTCTGCACTGAACAAAAGGGGAAACAACACTCGTAGCTGTTGCCGTTTTTAGCCAAAAACATTCCAGATTTTCCCGGGACAAAAAGCAAAATCCTGGGAAAATAATCGGGACAAGCTTCAATCGGGATGAAGGTCCCAAAATCGCGATTGTCCAGAGAAAATCGGGACTGTGGGCAACTATGTGACTAGGACACATGGAAAACAATTGTGACCCGTTTTCAACCAGTGCGGTAAAACGCAGGTTACCGCACTACAGTATGTGTGAACAGGGTCTAATAGAAGTAGGTTAAAAATAATTGAAATACAATGTGGGAATGAAGCATAGGCGTGCCCACAGGGTGTGCCAGGTGTGCCTGGGCACACCCTAATCACCTTGTGTGGTGCATATTCCCCCCTGTTTAGACCACTGATATTTCATCCCCCAAAAAAATGTTGCAAAAGAAAATTATTTTTTCGCAAAGAAAATAAACAAAATTACACTGTCCACTGCCCTACTGACACCATCAGTACATAAACACATGCATATGTATTTGAGCTTTGGGGTGCACACCCTAATGCAAGAGGTTGCGCACACCTATGGAATGAAGATATGATTTTACATATTGATATGCTCAGGACCGCTGATAAGGCAGTACAGCCAGCCCTTCTGTACTGGACCCTGGCCCCATCAGTTCAAAAGGGGGGCCCAGGTACCTGATGAGCAGGAGGGCCGGCTGTACTGTCTTATTGCAG
Organism: Aquarana catesbeiana; assembly: GCF_042186555.1. Classification (NCBI taxonomy): domain Eukaryota; kingdom Metazoa; phylum Chordata; class Amphibia; order Anura; family Ranidae; genus Aquarana; species Aquarana catesbeiana. The sequence continues at coordinate 240,772,549 of NC_133332.1, read as the reverse complement.
ACAATGATCCTCTTCTGTTTCCCACTGCAGAGCTGCCAGCTTCTCCTTCTCACCCTCCCTCCGGCTGCACTTCAAGGGGATTGGTTCTAGCACATCTACCCCTTCCATCTGCTGTCTGGGCCCCTCTGGGTGCCCCTTTCCGTCACAGTGCTGCTAGCTTCTCTCCACAAACTTTTTACTATGCTTCAGTTTGTGAATGAGCAGGAATGTGCTTCCTATTCATTCATCTGTGCAACTAAGGCTGTAGAGAAAGGTAATGTTAAATCTATGTCCTCAGTCACTCTCGGCCGGGGGGAGGGCGATCAGGTAGGCTGTATGGGGCCCCATGATTTATAACAGCCCTGGATATGCTTGTAGGGAGGAGCAGCGTGGTTAGGGTTGCCACCTTTTCTTCGAGCCAAACCCGAACACTTTAGCGGTCTGGAACACCTTTGGGTTCCCCCGAGGAGAGTAGTGATACAGTGCACATAGCGTGCCACAGCAAAACGTGGGTGTGGCCAAATTGCTCTTGCTGACATCATCACCCTGCACCCCAGTGATGCTGAACCTGCCCCCCCAGACAGCCGCCCACAGCTCCTGGACGACAACAGATTTGTGTGCGAATATCTTGGTTACTTGGGGAGTCACAGCCCGATCTGAATGTGTTTCAGGCCACCTGAAACCCGGACACATGATTCAAAACCTGGACTGTCCGGGTTAATCCCGGACAGGTGGCAACCCTAAGCGTGGTGCGGCAGCAATAAAAGTCCAGTTGCAGAGCACAGAACTTGTATCAGTGGTGGCTTGTGCTCCGTTTTGGGGGGGGGTTCGTCAAACCACCCCCCCTCCCCCGTTCACTCATTCATCCGTCTGCCCCACCAGCCCCGCACTTACCCCTGCGGGGAGCAGGACCAAGGAACCGGGGAAGCCGAGCATAGCCAAACTGTCAGGCGCGCCTGGATGACATGGGAGGAAGCCCGTGCTTCTCCTCTTGGTCAATTGGGTCTCAGGAGCTGCTTCCTGATTGGCCAGCAGGAGAATCAGGAAGACAACACGAATATTAATTCGCTATGGTCACACAAGTGGGCGAGCCCACACTTTTTTGAAGCCAATTAGAGCCTCTGACTTTAAATCACATACTTTAAATACATGACTTGTATTAATGTTAAAGTTCAGCAATTCAGAACAAGCCCAGTGGAAAGGCACCCGACCAGGCACCCAACCAGGTACACTTACAGAACCCAACAGTGGTGTGGAGCAGAGCAGGTCTCAGATGTGCAGACAGCATCTCTCTTGAGGGGCGAAATGCAGCCTGGCCAGTCCGAGACCAAATGGGGAGATCTTCAGGATGGATGGAGTATCCCTATGCTTTCCCTACTCATCTGGAACCTCTCTACCGCTAATCACGGCCTCTGTCAGAGGGGAGACTTGTTCCTACACTACCCACACATGAAACACCAAGCCTGGGAATCAGGGCCTTAAATAGGCTCTGCCTGACCCAAGGTGGCCGCCAGAGTCACGTAGGGCAGCAGCATCCAATCAGATAGCTTCCCTACTTACTCAGGAAACCATAGAGGAACCATGTTCCTCTTGACTTCCTCCTGCAATTACAATGCCACTGCAGTCAAGCGCCACCTACAGTAAAGCAAATACCTGCGCCTGCCTACCTGCTTAAAACAAGAACGCAGATTAGAGAGTCAAAAGTCAGAACTCTATCTCTTATTGGGATAAAGTCAATGCCACAGAAAGCGTTGCGGTCACTGGATTGGTATGACAGCCAGACAACCACATTTTTAGAAGGGGTATATGTATCTTGTCTCACTTTATACAATTAAAGTGGTTGTTAAGGTAAAAGTTTTCTTTTTTAACAAAATGCATTCTCTGCATTAAGGTAAAGAACTTTTAATAGTAGCCCCCCCCCTAGCCCCAAACATGCGCACCTACCCAATACTTGCCTGAGCTGCATCCAGTGCTGTGCAGGTCTGCAGCAGATCTGCTCCCCTCTCCCTGCTCTCATAAGCTTGGCTGAGAGCAGCAGGAGCCACTGCTGTCAGTAAAAACGTGTGCACAGAGATCGGCCAAGCAAGGCTGTGTGTCTGAGTAGATGGACACAGCTCAGGATCGAGACCGCACTAGTACCCCCATACCAAGCGGCTTATTATTGGGGGCACTCAGAAGGGAGGAGGAGCCCAGAGTGTTGCAGGAGACCCCGGAAGAGGAGGAACGGGGCTGCTTTGTGCAAAACCAGCAGAGCAGGTAAGTATAACATTTTTGGTATTCAAAAAAAAAAAAAAATACGATTTAAGCCGGCTGTAGACATTGAAATTCGTCCGATTCAGCGGGAACCAGAGGAATTTCAATCCATCTATTGGCAGGCTGGCTATACTAAAGTCAATCCGTCGATCGACTTTAGTACAACCAGCCTGTCGGATTTCTTTGCACGCAATCACTGCCGGCGGCTTTAGCCACAAACATTGATTATTGTATTCTGACGGCTGGGAAAGCTCCCGCTGTAAGAACACAAAAGCTCCACGGGAGGGGTTCCCCCATCAGCAATGACTGTGTTGATGAGGGAATCGAGCAATTTTCTTCTCTTCAACCCATGGCTGAAGGAGGAAAATTAAATAATGTATGACCTGCCTTACAATCACTTTAGGTAAGTCATTTTGTGAATATGCTTCTTGCCTGGCACTTCCATTTGCAGGCTTAGCATTGCAACAATGCTAAGCTATTGCCTTACACATCAGCTTTGTCAGCCCACCATGCAAGCACCTTCAGTTGGTCATTGGGCTGATAGAACTGCCGGGCAGCCAAGCAGGCAGCTGAAGGAGCTTACACGGCAAGCTGATCAAATAGGGATAAGCTAATCTCCAGGAAGGAAACTTTGCAAATGATTAATAAAAAACAAAGTGAGCAAGAAAATCCTGAGACATGATTCACATCTGGTGCGCAAAATTGCATTCTTTCCTACAATGCAAAAAAAAACGCACTGCCTTTTTGCAGAGACACAGTGGTGCCATTAAATCTTAATGCCCCCCCCCCACACATCCTGCTAACATGCATGTGTTTTTGCCTGCCAAAAGGCATTGTGGTGCTGTACCATGCATTTTGGTGCAGCTCAAGTGTATAGTATACAGTATATACATACTATTAAAAGTAGCAGCTACCTGTCTGTTCACTGTCACCTTTGTGCAGGTAGTTTAACATCTTCGGGGCCACCCGCCCACACTATACTGTGGATTGGCAGCTCCTGCAGACAGAGACGTACCTGTACGTCACTGGCCTCCTCTGGGCACAGGGCACGCATGTGTGCGCTCCTGCCCACCGACTCCTGCTGTGAATAGACACAGCGGGATATTTGACAGCAGGTCCCAGACAATGATTTATGGGCCTGGGCCAGCTGATAAGCTGTGTCCAATCACAGCCCAGTGCCCTGTGTTGACAATCCACAAAGGTGCAATCTCTGCTGCTTCTCCCTGCAAAGGAGAAGGAACAGAAAGAGTTTTGGTAAAAAGCAGCACATAATACACACATTAGACTTGTTAGGCACACACTTAAAGAGGTTGTTAACCTCCAAAAAAAAAAAAAAAAAAACCTGCAAGAAAAAGGCATAGAGAACTAGTATGCATCGCATACTAGTTCATTATGAAATACTTAGAACGATGCCCTGCACGACCTCTAACACGGCCGACATCTTTCCCGGAGTTATTTCCGGGTTCGCGGGCTCTCGCTGTGATTAGCCGGAGCTGCGATGACGTCACTCCTGCACATGCCCACGGGTGCCGCTAGTCACGGCATGGGCCCTAAAGAAACACCACGAGCGGGCCGTTCCTTCAGTGCGCATGCGCCGATGACATATATGGTAAATATCTCCTAAACAGTGCAAGTTTGAGATAATTTGCAGTACCTACAGGTAAACCTTATGTAGCAGGTACCTCTCCAGGCTGATTGCATCTAATAGGGAGAGAGCTGCCTCTACTTTTCACCCCCTTGCTTTTCTCTCACACATACAGAGACACACAGAACTGCTTGCTCTGTAGCCTCCCCATTGGAAGAGACTGACAGCCAATCACCAGGAAAATGCAGCAAAGGAAAATGCAGCAAAGCCTTGTGGGCGATGTAGTCTGGAGGAAGAAGTGACTCTGTTAGCTGGATCAGCCCTGAACTACAATACAGGCAATGCAAAGCGCGCAACACGGCCTGCCGGATCGCCTGCCTCTGAGGGATCTATGGAAGACAGCCCTGCTACTCTAGCAAGCGGACCGGCCTGCACTTTAGAGCAACTGGATGCCACCTGCACTTCACTTGATCGGGACTGGCAGAAGGGCGAGGCGGCGCCATTTTCACTAGACGGAGCCTCACAGCTATTGGAGTCTATTGTGGTGAGAGGGCACCTGCCCATCCAGATAGAGATTACAGTATGGCTGAGTGAGTTCCAGAGGCGGACTGACTGACTGGGCAATAGGAGATTATGGGGCCCCCGGGCAATAGGAGAAGATTATGGGGCCCCCGGGCAATAGGAGATTATGGGGCCCCCAGGCAATAGATTATGGGGCCACACAGTATACACACAGAGACACACAATATACACACACAGTATACACATAAACACACTGAAAAAGGTACTGGAAAGGCGGGGCAGCTATAATCTTGGGATTTAAAAAAAAACACAGACTTTTACATACTGTCCCTGGTTTTATTGAGGCTGGCAACCCTGATGGGGCCCCTTAGTGGCATGGGGCCCTCGGGCAGTGTCCGACTGCCTCAATGGTCAGTCCGTCCACCCCTGGTGAGTTCTTTCCTACAGACTGCCGGTGAGACTTGTAGTTCCACGGATGTGAATCTGTTTCTTCACAGGTATCATACAGCTGGGCATTGGGGCTTTGTCTTTCTCCCCTGCGCTGTAAGGTCAGTACTGTATTGCACTCACATTGAAGGAGGAATCTACAAGTGCTAATATTTCTTCAGTTAAGCCGTCATCAGCATATCTTCTGTTCTACAGTTATTTCTTCTCCTTTGCCTTGTGGATTACAAATATTGCAGTTTAAACCGCAGGCTAGCTGAAGATATTTGGAGTCAAAGAACTTTTACCATCTTCCTTTTTTGCCAAGCAGGGTTGATTACGGTATTACAACCTAGGGGGAGGCATTTTATTGGGACATTATAAAAACGTTGCACTGTGTTACTGTGTGCATATGTTGTGGTTGTTTATGCTAGTCTGTGTGTTTAGGCCTCAGGGGATGGATATCCAATACATGCGTTGAGGGTGTTGGATGTTCACCTCCCTGTGTACCTGTTCACATATACCTCTTTAGGTAAGGAAGGTACTCATTCTGTATACTGGAAATTAAAGTGATAATACCCTGTCAGTTATAACTTGTGTGTTCGTGTCATTTTATTAGTGGGACTGCTTTAGCAGTCCCACTATTGTTATTCGATTCTATTTATTTTTATTCCGTACGTTTTTTGGCTCTGCGTAACTTCTGCATACTTTCAGCTATTAAAACCATTCAACTATTAAAATGTTCGTCTCTTTCAGCTGATGATGGGACTTTTGCAACTTTTTTTCTACCATTTATACTTTTTAAAATATTAAGCTTTTTATCACTTTTTTTTAACATTGAAGTCAATGGGAGCATGCTTTAGATCCTTAAAATCGCTCCCAAAAGTTTCAGCTCCTTCATACTTTCACCTACAGATGCCAAACAAACTTTAAGAGGTTCACAAAATATTCAGCTATCTGGCTATATCTTTTCAGTTTGATATCTTTTACAGTTTTTGTGACAGAGAAAATTGAGTACTGTCCGTGATACTTTTTTTATTTGCACTAACATACATACAGTACTCAATTTTCTCTGTCACAATTGCACTAATACGGCTACAATCAAATCACAGTTTTTGTGAAAAAGCTTCTTGTTTTGAGGTCATTTCAGGAAATTTTAGCCATTAATCAGAGTGTACTGTGTTGCTTTGTTGCCATGGTTACCAAAGCTTCTGTTATACACAGGGGGGGAGGTGGCTGGAGCATCTCAGCTCTGATTACAGAGCCTGGGGGAGGGGACAGACACACCATGTACTGATATATAATAGAGGAATATGATAGGCAGTTTTGATGGTGGTAATATGATGGGGCAGTTTTGATGGGACAATTCTGATGGGGCAGTTTTGATGGTGGCAATAAGATGGGGCAGTTTTGATAGGGCAATTCTGATGGGGCAGTTTTGATGGTGGCAATATGATGGGGCAGTTTTGATGGGGCAATTCTGATGGGGCAGTTTTGATGGTGGCAATATGATGGGGCAGTTTTGATGGGGCAATTCTGATGGGGCAGTTTTAAAGGTGGCAATATGATGGGGCAGTTTTGATGGGGACAATTTTGATGGGGCAATTCTGATGGGGCAGTTTTGATGGCAATATGATGGGGGCAGTTTTGCTGGGGTCCGTTTTAGCAATTCAGCATTCCCACGCATTTTCCCCAGGAAATGCATTTTCTAGTTATGTCTATTCTTTATCTCAAGTAAACATTTCTGAGTGGTTCAATGATATTGTGCGAGTCTCTATTTACTACCACAGCTGGTGATGTGACAGAACCCAGGGCCTCGGTAAATATACTTCATGGTTTATCATCACTGTATTTCCTCTCTATTGCTGGGTTCCGCACTAATATTATCAAGTAGGTGTGCCAGAGGGGTTGGGCCCGTGCTTGGGGTTGAGAGGCAGAGTACAGAAACAAACATACATTAAGCGGCTCCTCCGGGGGTAGCACTACACTTATAGGCTTACCTGTAGGCCATTGGCGGAGATCGCCGATCGGAATGTTCTGGCAGGGGGCGGGGCCTTCCCCTGTCAGCATAGGTGTGCGCAGCCTCTTGCATTAGGGTGTGCACCCCAAAGCTCAAATACATATGCATGTGTATATGTACTGATGGTGTCAGTAGGGCAGTGGACAGTGTAATTTTGTTTATTTTCTTGTCCCTTAAATTTTTAGCTTGTGTAACATTTTGGGGGTGGATGAAATATCAGTGGTCTAAACAGGGGGGAATATGCACCACACAAGGCAATTAGGGTGTGCCCAGGCACACCTGGCACACCCTGTGTGCACGCCTATGTCTGTCAGAACAATAGCTCAGTGGGGGGAAATCGCTGCACTAACCTTGCATGGTTAGTACAGCGGCTCCGTCCAAAGCTGACAGTTTTTTTTTTCGATCAACCTTCTGGATTGAACGAAGGTATATAAGCAGGGCGGACTTACCATTGGGCTTGACTGGGCTCAAGCCCATGGGCCCCGCCCATTTACGTTTTAAATATCTTCATATATCTTCAGCTAGATCGAATGAAATAGCGGTGACTCACACTGGTACTCCCTTGGCTGCAGCGCTGCTCTGCCCGAGTCTCTCTCTCTGTCTCATCAGCCGATCAGCGGCGCAGAGAGAGAGACTCTAATGTGTAATTACGCAGGACGGACCAAGAGGAGCCTGGAGGTGGGTAGAGCTGCGCCGTTGGCTCGGCAACCCTGCACTCGTTGCTAGCGCCTGGGCCGCCTGGCGTCTAGCAACAAGTGATGTCATTGAGTCAGTCATGTCGGACTCGGAGTCTCAGACTCAGAGCCGATGTGACCGTGACAGGAGCAGAGGACCCTGCCTAAGTGTATCTGTCTTTCCCGGGCTGATTGGCAGTTGTTGCTGCAGTCTGGCACTGTGTGGCAGAGGCCAGCAATCTTCCTCCTCCGTGCCGCCCATGAGTGTATTGGCCCCCTGACCGGATACAAGAAGTAGAAGGCTGCGGACACTGACAGTGAAATTACTGGACCCAACCAACTGGACTCCATTTCTCCTGCATGGGAGCCCCTCCCCCCACCAGTGCACCAAATTAACTGACTAAAAGGGAGTAAAAAAAAAAAAAAGAAGAATGAATTCATGTGTCAAGTCAAAAAGCAAAATACATGTGTGCCATTATGTATGAAAAAAAATGCCCCTTTAGTCTTGACTTGTTCAATCTTAACCCTTCCAGCTCCGGAACCTTTTACCCCCCTTATGACCAGGCCATTTCTTGCGATACTGCACTGCGTTGCTTTAACTAACTGACAATTGCGAGGTCGTGCGACGTTGTAACCCAAGTAAAATTGACGTCCCTTTTTTCCCCACTCACTTAGAGCCCTTGCACACTGGGGCGGTTTGCAGGCGCTATTGCGCTAATAATAGCGCCTGCAAACCGCCCCGAAAGTGCCGCTGCTTTCATACCAGTGTGCAAGCCCTGAGGGCTTGCACACTGGAGCGATGCGCTGGCAGGACGGTAAAAAAAGTCCTGCTAGCAGCATCTTCGGAGCGGTGAAGGAGCGGTGTGTATACCGCTCCCTTACCGCTCCTGCCATTGAAATCAATGGGACGGCGCGGCTATACCGCCGGCAAAGCGCCTCTGCAGAGGCGCTTTGCGGTGGTATTTAACCCTTTCTCGGCCGCATACCGATGGTAAAACACCGCTAATAATAGCGGCGTTTTACTGCCGACGCCGCCCCCCGCCCCAGTGTGCAAGGGCTCTTAGGTACTACACACACACACAATTTATCTTGCACTTTGTTCACTGAGTTATTTTGCTATATTCTTGCAATTGATTTGTTATGATTGCAACCTTACAAGGTATTGGTTTGTTTTTCAATATGTTTTCCAGGTAAATAAGTGTTTTATTCTCATTCTGAGCAAGACATTTGTGCATTGCAATAAACACATGATCACTTTGAACTTTTTTAATCATTATTTATTTATTGGAAAAAAGTTTGCCAAGCTTCAATCAGTGGTCATATAAATAGATTATTACGTTTTTTTAACATGTAACGCTGTCTACGGTACCAGTCAACATTTTGTTCTATTTACAGTAATGTATAGAAGGTAGGGCCCGAAAGTGACTCAAGCCCAGGGGCCCCCACCACCCCAAGTCCCGCCCTGTATATAAGGTAGAGTCACTGACATGCAGTATCACATTGGGATCTAGTATATTCTTTAGGTGGAGCAGGCGCTGTCTATTAATCATTTATTCCCAATTTGCCCTCCAGTGAGGACAGTATTGACAACAGCGGCTCAAACACATTGCCATCCATTACCAAGGCGTGGGTGTTCTATATTTAATCTGAAGTGGTTAATTATTACAGTTTAATTTTCAAAATGGGTCAGGCACTTCTTTTGCGCATTTCTCATGCATAGGGCAGCCTATTAAGATGAATAGGCTGCCCTAAACGTAACACACAGAAATGGCAAAAATAAAAAGCACATACTGTATTTCTATGTACCTGTGAAGTCTGAATGGAGCCTTTTCCTACACTGTAGATACCAACTCCGGGAAACCTAAACATTATTCCTTGCAGTGGGGCTGTGCCCGCACAGCAAGGATTAATTGCTTGTTTAAATCTAGGGGACATGCAACATGTAAAAAAGAAGATCTATTTAACTGATCCTCCACTTCTCCATCTCAAGGCCATGCTGCTGGACCTGTCCTCGCAACATCTTCTCTCCCATGCTCTAGTGGTCTAAGGTACTGATGTCATTGGACATAATGACGCCAAGGGACAGTGTTCTGCAGGGGCATGTGGGCAGTGGCATAGCGTGGGTTGTCATCACGCAGGGCAAGGCATGTAATTTGCGCCCCCTAACCCTTAGACTTTTAGATACCCCCACCCTGATCACACTTCCAGATTCCCCACCAGATCCCTCCACTCTGATCACACCCCCAGATCCCCCACCAGATCCCTCCACTCTGATCACACCCTCATATTCCCGACCCCACCCCATCCCTCCACTCTGATCACACCCACAGACCCCCACAATCCCTCCACTCTGATCACACCTTTCTGATCCCCCCAGATCCCTCCACTCCGATCACACCTCCATATATCCCATCAGAACCTTTCACTCTGATCAGACCCCCCTCCCAATCCCTTCACTCTGATCGCCCCCCCCCCCCCCCCCATATACACCCATCATACACACAATCCCCCCACATCTCACCAGTCCTGCAGCACCACGGACAGAAGGGTTAGCTGTGTCCTGTGCAGGCAGGGGAATATCCCTAACAGGACTGGCAGTAGTCCACCGTTGACCACTGTACTCCACCCTGACCCCCCCCCCCCCCTCACAGAGCGTGGCTCTCACTGCGCACAGTCAGGATTGGGATCTGCCCACCGCTCCTCCCTCCTCTGCATGCTTGGATCTGTCCTCCCTGCTTTCTCGATGACAGCAGGTAAACTAAGGCGGCTGCCTGCACTGCCTTATGGTGGCGCCAGCCCTGTCTGCGCCCCTCTAAATGTTGCGCCCGGGGCGACTCTACCAGCTGACCCCCCATGCTACGCCACTGCATGAGGGGGCAACGTCTCCCAGAAATGCATAGAATCAGATAAGTGAAAGTTTTTCTCCTCTCCCCTAGGCTAAACAAGCAGTTAACCCTTGCAGTGAGGCTGACCGATAATGTTTATGTTTCCCGAAGGTAGGTTTTAAGATGGATAAGCAAAGCGATTTCCCATCAAAAAAAAAAACAAAAGAAAACAATTCTAGCTCTACTGATTTTTTTCAGCCATGGTCAAAAAAGATCTCTTGCATTTACGGTTGTTCAAGACCATATTATAGCCATGTGGACTTTAAACTCAAAATCGCCCATTTCTTCAAGCTCACATCCCGCAGTTGGGGACTTTTGTGCGTCACCGGGTCATATATCTCCATCCAGGGCACAAGGCAGCCTTGGGAAACAAGCTTGATAACCTTTGCCTACTTGCATTGAATTCTCTAAGCAAACACAAGATGGGGCAGACAATGTGTATTTGATATTGAATGGGAACAATTAGACGGTACTTAACACCGGCCGCTGTAGCCAACAGCTACAAGACCAATAATTCTCCTCTGTCCTGCAATGCCTGGCCTACGCATTCCGACCATTGTGGTGTTAAAGTTATGGCATTTGGAAAATAACTACTGGAACAGGTTTAAAGAACCGAGCCTTTGAGTTACCAGGCCAGCAGTGAAAAATCTCTGCTTCGTTGGAGGGAACGCATAAGACAGGGATAGTTAATTAGCATGGAAAGATCACAAGGCTTGTACAAACAGCCCGTATTTAAGGACTTGTGTTTACAGAACTTTTTTGGCCATGTGTGAGATCAGCCTTGTTTTGTTGAGAGATGACCTTCAGATGTATACACCGGTGTAAGGGAACAGCTCAGACGACTTCCAAAAACCTGAACAAAGGAAGAGTCCGTCAGTAATTTATCTTGAGGGCTTATTTTAATTTCAGAGGCACTTTGCCATAAACCTAACAATGGCTGAATAGTCCGGCAACTTTTTTTTTTAATTGGCATTAGATGTTGAAAGGTGACTGTTCACAATAATAAAACCTTTGCGGTTAGGGCTCGTTTACGTTTGCAGTTGGGGGGGGGGGGGGGGGTTAAAAACACACAGCTGAGCCACATTTTTACTGCTCCCCATGAAGCTGTAAAGGCAGCAGATGAGAGTATCTATATTCTGCCAGCAATTGGCTGTGACAATCGGCAGGCAGTGAACTGGGCTACGCCGCATGCAATGCACAAAGTTGCAGCATGCTGGTGCAGTCTTTTAGGGGGAAAAAACAACAATTTGTGTTGGATTGCTTTTTAGCCAAGCAGCCTTTCCTAGGCGTTGTGTCTCCTTTTGACATATGGCAAAAAAATGAATGGCCAAATTTGACAGGGAGTGCCACCTGTCAACTCAAAATGCCACGTTAGGCGTCATGCACACAGGTCATTTGCCTTGTTCTCCTAGATGGCATTCCTCCTGGCAGCGGTGTTTTGGGAGAAAGAAAAAAACTTTGGGTATTACTTTATTCAGGCCATTGAAATGAATGAATGTTCAATTGCTAAACACGCTTACATGCATCAAGTTTTCTTTATGCAAAAGGGCCACTGCTGTTCCTGGATGCGCTGGTAGTGGGTAAGGTATTTAGAGGCAGAAAAAAAAAAAAGGAACAGCGTTAAAAATGTCCAATGTACGTGATGCCTTACAATCTGCTGGCTGCAGTACCTGAACAGCCACCCCTGGCTGTATTGCAGGTTTTAGATGGGCGGTCAGGTAGGGGCAGAAAAAACGCAGCTCAACTGCCTGTTCCTACCACCTGAAATAGGCCCTAGTTAGGTCATTTACTAATGTCTGTTACAGTAGAGAAATTGTTTGATCCCCTGCTTATTTTGTAAATTTGTCCACTTACAAAGAAATGAAGGGTCTATAATTGTTGATGTAGCACCCTGGTATTTAGGCAGGGTTGCTCCTAAATTTACCCGCCAGGTGTTCACCCTAAGTCTGGAATTGCTGCACTTCTCTCTTCTGCCGCTAGGAGGCCGGGTGCCTGGTGGCATTAGATATGTGAAGGGCAACGCAAAAAGACAGGTTAGGAGTATATGGGGTATCTCAGCCAATGGGCAGGCGTTTTCTTGAATCCCTTAGCCTGCTGGGAGAACCTATATATTTGGGTGGAGTCAGGTGATCAGTGTTCTGTGCCACCTGGACGGCTGTCTGGGTGGACGTGTGTCGTATTGCCCGGCTACTAGGCCGGAGTTTGGGCCTATCCTGGGCACATCTGGCTGCTAGGCTGCCTGATGGCCTATCCAGAAGCAAGAGAGCAGCGTAGAGTTAGGATTGCGGCCTGCAGTCCAACCAGAAGTGACCGTTCTGCCTGCCGGAGAACCTGTCGTGGTCAGAGGTAGAGGGGAAGCTGTCGCCACTAAGGGACCAACCACCTTATTACCAGGGACCACAGTGAGTAGCCGAAGCAAGTACCGGAGCAGTATTCTCACCAACCGGGGATGGTGAAGAATCAGGAAACTTCAGCAGGAGCCAAGCCAGGGACCCAGCCAGCGGAGGTGACGCTTGCAGAGCAGCCTTGTGTGTCAAGCCAGGGACCAAGCAGGCCAGTGGCGTGAAGCTTGAGAAGAGTCTGGAGTGCCAAGCTAGTGACCCAGCAGAGAATCGGGGGTGACGCTTGAGGAAGATACTACAGTGAAGATTGGAGGAGCTCACGGGATTCAGTGGTAGTGAATCAACTAGTCCAGTGAGAGAGAGAGACTGGGAGCTCAGTGGGTTGAAGAACTACAAGAAGTTATTGTAGTGGAAGTGAAGGAACTGTTACACTTTGTGTTAGAAACTGTTAAAGACTGTTGCCATAAGAGACAGTATTCCTACACATGTAGATGTGGCGTCTTGCTGGATGGCTGTCCTCCTGTAGAAGTCTCAGAGTCTGCCAAATTAACATTGCAACTGCCTAAGGGTGTCCTGGCCCTAACCCTCTCTCCCAAAGTTTTGTTTAAGAGAAATAAAATGTTTTTGCATCCAAGAAGTGTCTGGCGCCCATTAATCTACTTTACATTACACCCACTATGCCTTACAACCCACTCTATATGGAAGGATGTCAACAACTCATGACTCTGGAGGTTCTCAGACTGAAGGAGGCCTGGGACCTTGCTACATTATCATAGGTGTATTTTAAAAGATAGAGACAGAATATCAACCAAAAATCAAGATGGGGCAAAAATGTTATCCTCGCAGCAGTCACCCATAGCAACCGGCTACAGCTCCATCAGGACTTCGTCTGGCACCGTTGGAAGGTGGCAAGTTACCTCTGTGCTTCTCATAGACTGTGTTATTGTACATACTAACAACATTGGGAAGAACCAACAAGTCTCATTGCTCGTGGGAGAGGGTCAGCCTGGTCTTTTGATATTCCCTGCCAGCACTGTAAGGGTTAACATAGACTCCAAAATAGGCTGGACTACAGTCTTGGCACGCCGCAGCATGAGGATGGCAGGCGTTACAGTTTCCAGAAAGTGTCTGCACCAATCCGTTGGCAGGGGGAGGAGTTCCCGCTCTGCAGAGGAAGATAAGGAAGTGCTGCCACGTGTGTCTGATTGTGGATTGGAGAGAAAGATGGCGCAGTTCATAAGCAAGATGGCGGATTGGAAAAAGTACGCTACGGGTGTTTGTTTCCATCTGAGCGACGCAAAACCTGTCCTGACTGACACCAGAGTGCGGTATACACTGGAGGGTAAGCTTGCCCTGTATACGGCTGGAAGCTATGAGGCCTTGGGACTGATCTGTGAAATGTTCCGGCCTGACCACGCAGTTGGGGCCTTTGGATTGTCTGTGGACGTTGCGGAGAGCACCTGTTTGAAGTTGTCCTCCCAACTCAACCTCTGCGGATACTACAGGTCGATTGGGACAAGAATGTCGCTATCCCAGCTGGGAGTGAGAGTGATATCCAGAGCCCACCAGCCATCACCAGAGTCATATAGAAAGCTTCTACCCCTGCCTCAGCGACTGCCCCAGGACCCAATGCACCGGTCGCCCCTGGAGGCCGCGGTCGGGCCCAACTGCTCTCCCTAATGGAGTGAAAGCAGTAAGCCTGTAGGGGAGGTGATGCCTGTGGCCATTAAGGGGGATAACGCAGTTATGCCAGTTAAAGCAAGCGCTAAGCGGTCTATCTGAACTATTTTCAGATACCTTATCGTGCAATGGAGAGGGGAGTGACTGTGATGAGGGGCAAATGAGTGCTGTGCAGGAAGGTGAAGTTCCCTCTGTTGCTACCGCCAACATGAAAATTAAGCTGTCTGCCAATGCAGCTCCGCTGATAAGTATCACTAGATCCTTTGAGGAGGATCATTGGGCTCAATGGGTCCCCAAAGCTCGCCCTATTACACCAATGCCTGTAGTCAAGCCAGATCATAAGCCGGATGTGGTTGCTGGGTGCTCGGTTCAGCATGCTCCAGCCGCCCGGGTCCTACCTGGATATGGAGACGCTAAGACCCTGCCTCGGCTGTCCAAGGTACAGCGAATCATAATAAAGAAGGTGGCAGAGGAATATGGGTACCTATACCCCTACATACCCGCTCACCTGGAAGAGGAAATCTTGTAGAAAGAAACCCAATGGGTGGATGAAGCTGTGCGCAGTTTCCTCCGGATCCCTCTCCAAATAGACTTTCTGAAATTGTCACTCAAGGTGGCCAGAAGATATAACTTCCATGCTACACACCTGGGTCTACGGCCGTAAAATTAATCTGGACAGCGTAATCCTCCGTAGGCCAGACAAGAAGGATGCTAAACACTATGTTGTCACTGTAAATGCCAAAAGGAGAAAATGCAACACTGCCAGATCCCAGTTACTACTGGTGAATTCAAATCCTTTACCTTGTGGATTACAAATGTGTGTTGTGTGATGTCAAGGAGGCTATGCTGAGGGCCACGTCACACTCACATACAAGTTGTTGCTAGTGGAGAACATTCCAGAGGGCTGTACTGCCAGGATTGTGCTGGACTGAATGCTGCTGGCAGATACAGGGAGTGCCTACCTGAGCCACACTGGCTAATTTTGAAATTGTTGGGATGCTCCACCCTGAAAAGCAACCTGTGATCTTCTGCAGGTTAATGTTCCTCAAATGATGAAGAAAAAGTCCCCGGCTGTCACATGGACAGAATGAGGACGTCATTGCAAGGGGACCTATGTGCCAAAGTGCGGTCCTTTGCATCATGGCCTGGCTGCTTGTTTTTTTTAAATGCAGCTGTGCCTCCTTGTCCACGGAGTTGCCCCTAAAGAAGAAGGGGAACTGCTGGGAAGCCTTGTGCACTCCGAGTGAAATTGATGGACTGTGACACGTCATGGACACTGGGTGTGTAGTTAGTTAAGTAGAATAGGCTGTGGCAAAGGGGAAAATTCTTACCTTTCTTTGAGTAATGGACTCATCCATGCATCAGGACTGTTACTTGATGAAACCCTAACGAAGTTTATATTTGATTAGAAAAAGGGGTGGCATTTTCGGCTGAGAATGGGGCCTGATTTCATTATGTATATAATGCAGACATATTATAGGGTGTATTTACACTGCTATGCTGTCTTCGGCTGAGGACAATTGAAAGCCATTAACTCACGCATGTACATATTGCACCATGTTATTATAGGATAATATGCATTAGCATTGCTGTTTATTTCTCTTTCAGGTGTTGCTGCTTCGGTACGTCTTCCTTGGACAAGGAGAGACAGGGACCTAACCGAATGACAATACCAAGGGTTTTTATATCTTCTTTTCATTGTATATATTAGATAGATAGTTGGGAAGTAAGGTCATTGCTCATTTCTATCTTTAAAACTGTACATTAAAAAAAATTTGATATTTCTTTGTCATATACGATCCACCATTTCATGTGTCTGGTAGGTATGTTTATTTAATGTGGTACGCCACATATACTATTGTTATTCTTTCCCTGTTTCCCCCACACATCCCAGTTTTGCCAGGACATTCGCTCTCAGGCTTGAGGGTTCAAATTATAATTTATTTTATGCAAACTCCAAGACATCGTTTTGTAGGCAGGGGGAGGATGTAGCACCTTGGTGTTTAGGCAGGGTTGCTCCTAAGTTTACCTGCCAGGTGTAGTACCTTGGCTCATTGTTAGGGATCAATTGTGTTCACCCTAAGTCTGGAATTGCTGCACTTCTCTCTTCTGCCGCTAGGTGGCCAGGTACCTGGTGGCATTAGATATGTGAAGGGCAAAGCAAGGACAGGTTAGGAGTATATGGGGTATCTCAGGCAATGGGCAGGGGGTTTCTTGAATCCCATGGCCTGCTAGGAGAACCTATATATTTGGGTGGAGTCAGGTGATCAGTGTTCTGTGCCACCTAGACGGCTGTCTGGGTGGTGTGTGTCGTATTGCCCAGGCTGCTAGTTTGGGCACATCTGGCTGCTAGGCTGTCTGAGGGCCTACCCAGAAGCAAGAGAGCAGCGCAGGGTTGGGATTGCAGCTTGCAGTCCAACCAGAAGTGAGAGTTCTGCCGGCTGTAGAACCTGTGGTGTTCGGTGGTAGAGGGGAAAGCTGTCGCCACTAAGGGACCATCCACCCTGTTACCTGGGACCACAGTGAATAGCTGAAGCAAGTACCAGAGCAGTATTCTAACCAACCCGGGATGGTGAAGAATCGGGAAACTTCAGCAGATGTCAAGCCAGGGACCCAGCCAGCGGAGGTGACGCTTGCAGAGCAGCTTTGTGTGTCAAGCCAGGGACCAAGCAGACCAGTGGGGCGAAGCTTGATAAGTATCTGGAGTGCCAAGCTAGGGACCCAGCAGAGAGGCGGGGGTGACGCTTGAGGAAGATACTACTGTGAAGATTGGAATAGCTCAAGGGATTCAGTGGCAGTGAATCATCTAGTCTAGTGAGAGAGAGAGACTGGGAGCTCAGTGGGTTGAAGAACTACAAGAAGTAATTGTAGTGGAAGTGATGGAACGGTTACTAACGGTTGTTAGAAACTGTTAAAGCCTGTTGCCATAGGAGACAGCATTCCTACACCTGCAGATGTGGCGTCTTGCTGGATGCTTTTCCCTGCATGGCTGTCCTCCTGTGGAAGTCTCAGAGCCTGCCAAATTAACATTGCAACTGCCTAAGGGTGTCCTGGCCCTAACCCTCTCTCCCAAAGTTCTGTTTAAGAGAAATAAAATCTCTTTGCATTTAAGAAGTGTCTGGCGCCCATGAATCTACTTTACACTACACCCACTCTTTATGGAAGGATGTCAGCAGCTCATGGCCCTGGAGGTTCTCATTAGACTAAAAGAGGCCTGGGACCTTGCTACATTATCATAGGTGTATTTTAAAAGATAGAGACAGAATATCAACCAAAAATCCAGAAAAAACACATGCTACAAATGTTATAAATTGAGTTACGGTTTAGTTAGTAAAAAAAAAGTATTTGATCTCCAAGCAAAACATGACTTAGTACTTGGTAGAGAAACCCTTGTTGGCAAGCACAGAGGTAAGACGTTTCTTGTAGTTGGTTACCAGGTTTGCACACATCCCAGGAGGGATTTTGGTCCACTCTTTACAGATCTTCTCTAAATCCTAATGCCCTGTACACACGATAGGATTTTCCGACAACAAAACCGTGGATTTTTTTCCGAAGGATGTTGGCTAAAACTTGTCTTGCATACACACGGTCACACAAATGTTGTCGGAAATTCCGAACGTCAAGAACGCGGTGACGTACAGCACGTACGACGAGTCGAGAAAAATGAAGTTCAATAGCCAGTGCGGCTCTTCTGCTTGATTCCGAGCATGCGTGGACTTTTGTGCAGACTTATGTACACACGATCGGAATTTCCGACAAGTTTTGTTGTCGGAAAATTTGAGAACCTGCTCTCAAACATTTGTTGGCGGAAATTCTGCCAACAAATGTTCTATGGAGCATACACATGGTCGGACTTTCCGCCGGCAACAGCCTCACATCCAACATTTGTTGTCAGAAAATCCTATCATGTGTACAGAGCATTAGGGTTTCTTGGCTGTCTCTTGGCAACTCCAAGTTTCAGCTCCCTCCATAAATGTTCTATAGGATT
Organism: Aquarana catesbeiana; assembly: GCF_042186555.1. Classification (NCBI taxonomy): domain Eukaryota; kingdom Metazoa; phylum Chordata; class Amphibia; order Anura; family Ranidae; genus Aquarana; species Aquarana catesbeiana. Next base: position 240,754,198 of record NC_133332.1, on the reverse strand, counting down.
AAAGAGAAAGTAAACTTGCCTATAATGTTTGTACCTATAATAGAGCTTACCTATAGGTACTGGAAATATCTCCTAAACGTGCACCGTTTAGGAGATATTTACTGTATACTGTGCCAATTACATCATCGGCACATGCGCTCTAAAGGAACAGCCGCCGGTGCCGTTTCTTCAGAACCCTGTGCCGTCACGCGGCTCCGGCCAGTCACAGAGCCGGAGTCCGCAGACCCGGAAGGAAGATGGGTGAAGATGGATGCGGCCTCCAGCGGGGACAACGAGGGCTTAGTTTGCAAGTAAGTTTCACATAAAGTGCTATATGCTTTTACTTTGCAGGTAAGAAAAAAAAAAAAAAAAAGGAGAGTTTACTTCCTCTTTAAGTACTGGAGACTGGCTAGGCCACTCCATGATTTTAAAGTGGAGTTCCACCCAAAAATGGAACTTCTGCTTTATGAGCTGGTGACCCCCTGACATGCCACATTTGGTAACTGTGGTCCCAACTCATTGAGATCATTCACAAGCTCCTCCCATGTCGTTCTGGGCTGATCCCTCACTTTTCTCATGATCATGTCATTTTTTTTTTTCTAAGGGGGGGCGGGTACCCAGTTTTTACAGGCACCCAGTTCCCACTTCCTCCCCTAGCACCGGAAGGAAGATCACCGATCCCCCCTCCCTCCCTGCAATCTTCTGGGACACGTCACAGGTCCCAGAAGTTTGCCCGGCCATTCACAGCGCGCAGCCACAGCCGGGAGCCCACCGCTAAAGAGAAGAGGAGAGGGAGGGAGCAAGGCGCCCGCATCGCTGGACAGTGGGATAAGCGAGGGCCTTATTATTAAAAGTCAGCAGCTACACTTTTTGTAGCTGCTGACTTTTAAATGGGTGGAACTCCACTTTAATGGGCTTCTCCTTTTTTGCCTTGGCACTATGTTTTGGGTGATTGTCATGCTGGAAGACACATCCACAACCCATCTTCAGTGTTCTGGGTGAGGGAAGAAGGTTCTCATCCAAGATTTTACAATACATGGCCCGCCCATTGGCCTCTCAATACGGCAAAGTTGGCCTGTACCTTTAGAAGTGAAACAAAGCATTAGGTTTCCACCTCAATGTGGCAAAGTTGGCCTGTACCTTTTAGAAGTGAAACAAAGCATTATGTTTCCACCTCCGTACTTGACTGTGGGGATGGTGTTCTTAGGGTCATAGTCAGCATTTTTGTTCCTGCAAACATACGAGTCAAGTTAATGCCGAAGAGCTTTTTGTTCTCATCTGACGACAGCACTTTCTCCCAATCCTTCTCTAAATCCATTAGATGTTCATTGGCAAACTTCAGATAGGCTTGTACATGTGGCTTCTTGAGGAGGGGGACCTTGTGGGTGCTGCAGAATTTCAATCCATGGTGGCATATTGGGTTACCAATGGTTTGTTTGGTAACTGTGGTCCCAACTCATTAAGATCATTCACAAGCTCCTCCCATGTTGTTCTGGGCTGATCCCTCACTTTTCTCATGATCATCCTTACCCCAAGAGGCACAATCTTGCATGGAGCTTCAGACCGAGGGCAATTAATGGTTATTTTGTATTTCTTCCATTTTATCGATCAATTTGGTCCATTTAATCACTCCAACAGTTGTCTACTTCTCACCAAGGTTCTTGCTGATGATCTTGTAGCCCATTCCAGCCTTGTGCAGGGCTACAATCTTGTCTCCGATGTGTTTTGACAGCTCTTTGGTCTTGCCCATGATGGTGAGGTTTGAATGGAAGAAAAAGATTCTGTGGACAGGTGTCTTTTATACACATAATGAGTTGTCGTTAGGAGCATCTTCTTAAATTGACAGGACTAATCTGTGTAGCACATTCTGTAGCCAGTCTGTGGGAGTCAGAATTATTGCTGTTGGTAGGGGATCAAATACTTATGTTACTCACTGAACTGCAACTCAATTTATAACAATTGTATCATGTGTTTTTTTCTGGATTTTTGGTTGATATTCTGTCTCTATCATTAAAAAAGCACCTATGATAACAGTTATAGACCCTTCATTTCTTTGTAAGTGGGCAAAGTTACAAAATCAGCATCGGATCAAATAATTATATATTCGCCACTGTATCTAAAGGACAATATTTAAACTTCTCCCAGATTTTTTTTTCCCAGAAAGATTTAGGCACATATTGATAAGTTTTTTATATTTGTTTTTTTTTTGTACTTTTTAAAAAAAATGTTTTTTTGGATAATTTCACACATGTTTTTGGAATTCATGAATGTGAATTTCATTAAAAAAAAAAAAATGCATTTGAAAGACCGCTGCGCAAATACAATGTGACATAAAATATTGCAACAATCGCCATTTTATTTTTTAAGGTCTCTGCTAAAAAATATATATATAATGTTTGGGGGTTCAAAGTAATTTTCTACCAAAAAATACAGATTTTACCTTGTAAGCAACACGTCAGAAAAAGGCTCAGGTATGAAGGGGTTAAATGCCATGATGGTGTGTTTACAGTGTGTTTGTGGCACGTTTCAAAAGTGAATATTGGCGGTTACAAAGCCTCAATACCTGCTGAACTCTGCAGACCAATTTATTTCTGCCTCTCCACAATGCTAATGCCGCTGTGTGTACACCTCCATTCACTCTCTATCTTGATAGTCGTGATTGGTGTTGCCAACCGTCAGTATTTTTACTGGCAGCTAGTAAAAAATGGGCACTTTTCTCCTGCCAGTAAATGCCAGTTATGCCGCAAACACACGAGCGGAATGTCCGACAGAAAGTCCAACGGAAGCTTTTCATCATCTATTCTGATCGCGCGTATGCCTCATCGGACTTTTTTTTTCGAACATTCTGACAGACCTAGAAATGGAACATGTTCTAAATAATCGGGAAACCCGCTCGTCTGTATGCTGTTCCGACGGACCAAAAACGACGCATGCTCTGAAGCAAGTACGAGACGGAAGCTATTGGTTACTGGCTATTGCACTTCCTTTTTCTAGTCCCGTCGTACGTGTTGTACGTCACCGCGTTCTGGATGGTCGGAATTTGGTGTGACCGTGTGTATGCAAGACAGCTTGAGCGGAAATTCCGTCGGAGAAACCTTTGAAGTTTATTCCGACGGCAAAACCGGTCGTGTGTACAGGGCATAAGAGGAAAAGGTTGCCAGTAAAAAACAAAAAAAAATTGCTGTGGTGCTTGACTCGGAACTGCGCATGCGCAGCTCGGGTCCAGAGACCATACGAGTGCCTGCTACAGTGTGTTCGGGCGGTACTGGCGGGGGGCACATCTGGCGGAGGTGGTGCCTGAGCTTACCGTGTGATGTCATGATACAAGGGCGCGGAGCGGCCAGAGCCTCATTTGCAGGTCTGCGGGACGGGAACAAGGCAAGCCGGGAGCGGGACTGTTAGTGCTGTTTGGACTGGAATGGACTGAAGAGACCACCTGGCATGGAGAGAGACTGTAACTGACTCAGGAGGGGACGTGTTGGTGATCTGTTGCACACTGCTCAATTTCATGTGTGTGTGCACCTGTCCGTTCTAATTTCCTGCCCTCCTGAGCCTCTTACTTACTATATTGAAAATAAAATAACAAATTTGCTGTAGTATCTACCTTAAATCATATTGCTAATTGCATATTGGTAAATGGGAAAAAAATGCAGCGCTAAGAAGTAATAGGAAGTTAGGGTGTAGTGAAACAATTAAGTAAGAGATGCTGTACTGAACAGTAAAGCATATGTGCAAAAACCATAAGTGAAATGAAATGAACAAACACAGTATAAAGTGTCCACATATGGTAAATGGATGATTCCAAACTCAAATTATTAAGAGGAACTGGTATGGACCAAAAAATGATGTGAAACTAGAAAATAAAGTCAATGGTGCACGGTGTGGATCTGTGACTGAGTCAATAACGGGGTACAGAACTTCCGTAGCTGTAAACCAACATCTCGATATGGGGCATCAGAATGAAAACATCAGGAAGTAAGATAATATGGGTACTCTTACCAGATGACGTGGACTCCACTGTCATATGACATGGAGTCAATGGTGCATGGAGCCAAACCTAGGCTGGAAAACGATATCCGGAACGGTGGAACCTCTGTCTCACTTCTCGACTTCTCTGGTGGGGTGAAGAAACATCAGGAAGGGCCGCCAACTGGATATCAGCCAATAGACCTCAAGGATGTGTTCCAAGGAAAAGCCGGGGACAGATTTGATCCAGACCCCGTGATGGAAGTAGGGCTACTGGAAGGCAGTTTCTTGCATCGGGATAATATGCAAATAAAAAATAAAAAGCTTCTGCATAGTGCAGGTAAACCAGGGATTTTTATTTCTAAAAATACCATACAAAAAATGGATAAAAGTGATCACAATTAAAATAAAATCTAAGCAGCGTAAGGAAGGGGAGATCGTCCGACGCGTTTCGCCCCTGTTGAAGACCCCCTTGGTCGAAAACGCGTCGGGCGATCTCCCCTTCCTTACGCTGCTTAGATTTTATTTTAATTGTGATCACTTTTATCCATTTTTTGTATGGTATTTTTAGAAATAAAAATCCCTGGTTTACCTGCACTATGCAGAAGCTTTTTATTTTTTATTTGCATATTATCCCGATGCAAGAAACTGCCTTCCAGTAGCCCTACTTCCATCACGGGGTCTGGATCAAATCTGTCCCCGGCTTTTCCTTGGAACACATCCTTGAGGTCTATTGGCTGATATCCAGTTGGCGGCCCTTCCTGATGTTTCTTCACCCCACCAGAGAAGTCGAGAAGCGAGACAGAGGTTCCACCGTTCCGGATATTGTTTTCCAGCCTAGGTTTGGCTCCATGCACCATTGACTCCATGTCATATGACAGTGGAGTCCACGTCATCTGGTAAGAGTACCCATCTTATCTTACTTCCTGATGTTTTCATTCTGATGCCCCATATCGAGATGTTGGTTTACAGCTACGGAAGTTCTGTACCCCGTTGTTGACTCAGTCACAGATCCACACCGTGCACCATTGACTTTATTTTCTAGTTTCACATCATTTTTTGGTCCATACCAGTTCCTCTTAATAATTTGAGTTTGGAATCATCCATTTACCATATGTGGACACTTTATACTGTGTTTGTTCATTTCATTTCACTTATGGTTTTTGCACATATGCTTTACTGTTCAGTACAGCATCTCTTACTTAATTGTTTCACTACACCCTAACTTCCTATTACTTCTTAGCGCTGCATTTTTTTCCCATTTACCAGTTATTGTTTGTCACAATGTATGCAGCTGCTGGCTCACATATATTTTATTTTTGCTATTAGAGCGCAATGTTTTCTTATTCTATTGCATATTGCACTTATTTGTAGCCTAAATACTGAAATTTGCACTTAAAACTGTAATTTTGTAACTTTTGGAAATAACAGTAAAAACTTGGCTGTGCCAGGAAGCTTTGGGTGTCGTGTCAGTGAATTTCAATCTGGTAGGTTGGCAACACTGGTGTTGATAGGTGGTCGGAATGCTGTATAAACATCTGCCTATTTTCATCGCCTGTGTGAATGAGGCCTTTTTTCTTTGTTGATGGTTGATCAAAAACTAAAGCATTTTTTTAGTGCTGGATAAAGTAGGAGGATAGATCCCCTGCCAGGTTTTTACTGTTGTCTGTGTCCCCATCAGGGAGATTCACTATTTGTCCTGGTTATGACTGTCAATGGGAGAGAATGAGAAGGGAAATGCAAAATGTTACAATCTTCAATAAAACAGGAGGTGAGCAGAAATCTTCCAATGGGAACGCTTGTTCTGGTGATGACTAATGCCGCGTACACACGAGCGGACTTTACGGCAGACTTTGCTCGGCGGACTTTACGCCGGACTTTATGACGGACTTTCCGAATGAACGGACTTGCCTACACACAATCCACCAAAGTCCGTCGAATTCGTACGTGATGACGTACGACCGGACTTAAACAAGGAAGTTCATAGCCAGTAGCCAATAGCTGCCCTAGCGTGGCTTTTTGTCCATCGAACTAGCATACAGACGAGCGGACTTTTCGACCGGACTCGAGTTCGACGGATTGATTTAAAACATGTTTCAAATCTAAGTCCGTCCAACTTTTGAGAAAACAAAGTCCGCTGGAGCCCACACACGATCGAATTGTCCAACGAAATCCTGTCCGCCGGGCAAAGTCTGCCGTAAAGTCCGCTCGTGTGTACGCGGCATAAGAGGAGATTTCCTCTCAATTTTAATACATTTAAAAGAGAAGTATAGGGTTTGGGGTTTTTGCAGATTTATTAATACCTAGGTGGATGCCGCATCGCTCCGATGCTGCATCTGTCCCCCACCGGCTCTAAGGCCCCTTTCACACTGGGGCGGTTTGCAGGCGTTATTGCGCTAAAAATACCGCCTGCAAACCGCCCCAAAACAGCCTCCGCTGTTTGTTCAGTGTGAAAGCCCGAGGGCTTTCACACTGAAGTGGTGCGCTGGCAGGAGAAGAAAAAATCTCCTGTCAGCCGCATCTTTGGAGCGGTGTATTCACCGCTCCTGCCCATTGAAATCAATGGGACAGCGCGGCTATAGCCGCGCTATACGAGTGGTTTTAACCCTTTTTCGGCCGCCAGCGGGGGGTTAAAACCGCACCGCTAGCGGCCAAATACCGCGGTAAAACAGCGCTAAAAATAGCGCTGTTTTACCGCCGACGCCCCCTACCGCCCCAGTGTGAAAGGGGCCTTACACTGAGAACCAAGCGATCTAACACCACAGATTGCTCGGTTCTTGTGGCTCACCTAGCAAAGAGCTGGTGACTGTCAAGTCACCGCTCTCTGCTTTGCCACCATCTTCGCTCACTGGAGTGCTGGGTGGTGGAGAGGGCAGGGAGGAGCTGAGAGGTGCCGATCCAGTGTCGCGATCTTGCCGCAGCCTGGACCGGCACTGTGACGGGTCACAGAAGTGCAGAACGAACTTCACTCCTGTGACCTAATGGAGAAGTACAGCCAAACAAGCTTTGGCTGTGCTTCTCCTTTAATCTCAGTTCCTGGCAGGGGGTTAAACTGTTCCCCTCTCAATCTATCACTCTACATAGGCAGATTTTTAGATTCTCCTGCTTGTTCCATTACCAGCTTTGCTGAAGTTTTTGGAACATAACAGGGTAGGCCAACTTGAGATTATAATGTTTTCTCTCACATAGAGAAAGCTCAATCACTGTATACTACCACGCAACATACACACATGTATTACACACTATATTACTAAAAGTATTGGGACACCTGCCTTTACACACACACACTTGAACTTTTATGGCATCCCAGTCTTAGTCCGTAGGGTTCAATATTGAGTTGGCCCACCCTTTGCAGCTATAACAGCTTCAACTCTTCTGAGAAGGCTGTCCACAAGGTTTAGGAGTGTGTCTATGGGAATGTTTGACCATTCTTCCAGAAGCACATTTGTGAGGTCAGGCACTGATGTTGGACGAGAAGGCCCGGCTCACAGCTTCCACTCTAATTCATCCCAAAGGTGTTCTATTGGGTTGAGGTCAGGACTCTATGCAGGCCAATCAAGTTCCTCCACCCCAAACTTGCTTAACCATGTCTATATGGATGACTGGGATGCTATTAAAGTTCATGTGCGTGTAAAGCAGTGGTTCTCAACTCCTGTCCTCAGGACCCACTAACAGGCCAGATTTTAAGTGTCACATTGGGGAGATGCAGACTATAATACTGCAATCACTGAGCAGCAAATTATATCACCTGTGATGTATTTCAGTTATCTTGCAAATCTGGCCTGTTAGTGGGTCCTGAGGACAGGAGTTGAGAACCACTGGTTTAAAGATAGGCATTCCAATATTACTTGATAGAGATATATATATACCTCTATGGTTTCCTGGGTCACTGGGGAAGCTATCCGATTGGGCGTTGCCTTCCCATGTGACTCTGGCAGCCATCTTGGGTCAGGCAGAGCCTATTTAGGGTAACTTTAAAATTTTCTTATTTTTCCCAACCAGAAGGTGCAGTTCTTTTTTCTTAAAATAAAAAACAGCTACTGCAGCACTCTTGCATAAAAATAAAAACAAATTGGCCAGTGACCTCAGTATCATGTTTGTAAAATAAATAGTAAAAAAAATTGTGTGAACCATAAGTATGAGAACTTTTCCTTAAAAATTCTTTAATAAAGTGAACTCAAACCTATGTATTTTCCTCTTTTTGGGTGATCAAATTAACATGTAAAATGATGGGAGATTAATTTGAAAGGTGGCCATAAACATTACAATCTGAGGAATTATGAATAGGGTGGAAATCTTCTAAAAGGGGCACCTGTTAAAATGACAACTGTCAAGGGAATTTCACTTACTTTGGAAAGATTTTCACTTGAAGTAAAGGGAAAGCCCTGTTATAGGAGACATAAGCACAGATTCTAATCATTCCTTACTCTATCCAAAACCTAAAAAAAAATAAAGTTTTGACTTTGGGTATACTTCTATCCAAAAATCTAGACTGGTATAAGGAAGCTATTGGAGGAAAAACATGTGTAGCCTGAGCTACTGGTGGCTGATCACTGTTATATCACAACGTCACATGACTAACGTCCTGCTCAGTGGCGGTTAAACCTGTAGAGTTATGTTGACTGCTACCTCCGGGAACTGTTCCTCATTCCAAGACCCAAGCCCTGCAAAGGTCTATCCTGAGACTTCACAGAGGAATTGGGTTACGGTGTCGGGATACTTCCATACATTCCCTCGCATTCTGGAGTTGACATTGGCTGAAAAAGTCAGACAGACTGACAGAACGGACTCTCCATCCCAGATGACATGGGATGGCCCTCGCAACAACCTGCTACATGTAACAGCAGAGCGATACTGTGGGAAAAAAAGTTAACCTGTCAAATGCCGCAGAGAATCTGTATTTCCAATGAAGTCTTCAAAAATAAATAAACCTTATGGAACAACTTGTATATTTGAACTTTGTTTTATATAACCCTCTACAGCCATCCCTATAAAACTTACTACTCTGTGGTGCAGGAGAACTCAGCTGCTGCTTCTTCTTCTCTCTTCTCCTAAAATACTCTGTGCTCATGGAGGACTCCAATCCTTCTAGATCTTCTGTAACTCCCCTGTCCTGAGATACTCTGTGCTATAGCCCTTCCTCTGTTTAACTCATCTCTCTCTAAATATTCTAAGCTACTGAAGGACTTTGCTCCTTCCTTTACCTTACTCAACAATCCTAAAAATACTCCATGCTGCTGGAGGGTTCTGCCCTGTCCTCAACCTTATTCTACTCTCCTAAAAATACTATCAGAAGACTCTGTTTCCTCTTCTATCTCTCCTCTCCTGAAATCTCTGGGCTGTTGGAGGATTCTGCTCCTTCTGCTACCTGACTCTTCTCTCCTAAAACACTCTGTGCTGCTGGAGGACCTTGTCCTTCTACCTCTCCTCTCCTGAAATACTCTGTGCTGTGGGAGGACTCTGCTTCTTCCACTATCAACCTCTCCTCTGCTGTAATACTCTGCACTGCTGAAGGATGCTGCTTCTTCCACTACCTTACTCTCCTTTCCAAAATACTCTGTGCTGGTGAAGCACTGTGCTCTCCTGAAATACTGTTTGCTGTTGAAGGACTCTGCTCCTTCTGTTATGTGACTCTACTCTCCTGAAATACTGTGAGCTTTTAGAGGACTCTTCAGCTTCTGCTATCTATCCTCTCCTGAAATACTATGTGCTACTGTGGGAGGACTCCCCGCTTTACCCGCTATCTAACTCTCCTCTCCTGAAATATACTGCGCTAAGAGGGAACCCTTTTACTTCCTAAAATAAGATTAAACAGGGGCCAAGAAATAGAAGGCAGTGAGCACCTTTACATTCCACTTTGTTTTATGTGGCATTTTGAAGGGCATACACCCAGGGCCATCTTTTAGGCAGGGCAAAAGGGGCAGCTATACTGGGCCCTGTCATTGTTGTGGGGCCCAAAGCAGCTGCCTCATACTTGCCAACTTTCCCAGTTTAAATTCCCTCGTCCCTTGAGGTTTTAGTCTCATGCTGTGTCCTAATATCTCAGTGTGAAGTTCTGTTATTAATGCTGCCCAGCTCTGTCTTGTTGTTGTGTACAGATGACTCACCTGCAGACCCTGTGTTTACATGTAAATACCGACATTGATATGTAAATAGCAGCTGCATTCATATGTAAATAGTGGCAGAACAGCAGCATTCTATGTAAACAGAGGTGGTATTCATATGTATATCATGCCCCCCTGAGGTCATATCCACCATCACCTATACTGAATGCTACCCACTGGGGAGATAAAGGGGCATGCTTGAAAGTCCTGCCTACAACTGTGGTCATTAAGCCTACCATCAGCCTGTTCTGCAAAGGTAAGCAAATTAGTGGGGGGAGGGTAGTGTGTGGTGTGCAGAGGTAGGCAGAGAAGGAATTGCATTTTGGGGTGCACAGGTGAGCAAGGTCCAGTCCATGGTGTGCAGTCAGTGAGGAGATGATGTGCTGTAACCTCTAGCAACCAATCAGTAAGCAGTAATGATGTGCAGTAACCAGTGAGCAGTATTGATGTACAGTAATCTCTAGCAACCAATCAACAAGAAGAAATCATGTGCTGTAACCTCTAGCAACTAAATCGTGAGCTGAAATGTGTGCTGTAACCTCTAGCAACCAGTCAGTGAGCGGTAATGATACACTGTAACCTCTGGCAACCAATCACAATCACTGTCTGATCTGATTCAGTAAACTGATTTTGAGTCTAGCTGCTATTTATTGTATGTCTCAGAGCAGGTGGAGAGCAAAACTGCATGGGGGGGCCCAAGAAAATTTTTACCCAGGGTCCAATCATTAAAGTCGGCCCTGTACCCACCTATGCTCCACCCCCCCCCCCCCTTCCTGAAGCCCTTTTAAGTGCTCGCCCACCTACCTCCAGTTTTGCTGTTCATCCCTTGTGATAGCAAAAAAGTTGATTCAAATTACATAAATAAAAACAAAGAAACAGCGTATCTAATTTAAACAAAACATTGTCGTGCAAACACATACGTAGGTCCAGCACGCATATGTTAACAGTAATCGCACCACACATCTGAGGTATCGCCGCAAACGTCAGACCAAGGGCACTAATAATCCAGCAATAATTCTAGCACCAGACCTCCAGTGTAACGTTAAAATGGCAGCCTGTAAAGAAGCATGGGAATGTTAACGCATGACATGGTAGGTACTACTAAATAATAAGCCTACTAAACCCCTACTCACCAGACTTTTCTGAACCCAGTAACCAACACCAACCTCCTCTTCTGAACCCTGTTTTGGTGTTTCCCTATCAAAATTTTTGCCCAGGGTCCAATCAATATTAAAGACGGCCCTGCATGCACCTAGAACTGAAGCTACATTTTGTCTTCTCTCCAACCTTAAAGGTTAAGTTCACCTTTAAAAAAAAACTGCAGCCTGCAGAGCATTGCACTCGTGGGTGCATTGTCAGGCTCCTTAAGTCTTCCTTTAGCTTTGTGCCTTTATCCCCATACGAGCTTTCAGTTACAAAGCTAGAGAAAGACTGAAAGAACTACAAGCATGCTGAGCAGCATGCTCAATACTACAAGTAGGTCTGCTGCGGTGCCAGACGGTACTTGTGGTTTTCTTTCACAGGAATGTGCGAATGAATGATGCAGCTGTGTGGATGGAGCCCCCTACAACCGTGCTGTTTTCAAAAAGTGACAGCAGGTGTGGGGAGAGGATCCCTTGCCCACTGTCACAGAGAAGGGAGTGCTGGCGGCGGGTGCATAAGAGCATGTTACATGTTACACCCTAAATATGGTTGTAACATGCTCCTAAAGGTGAACTTATCCTTTAAAACGAATTCAAATGTTGGCCATCATGCTACAGTTACACATAGATATAATGATAATAATGATTAACTCAGACACAGTTATGACACTTTTTAACAATCAAAACTTGGCAGGGAGGCGGTTGAACAGTAAATATGACTATTTTTATAGCTGAAGGTTTGTTTTGTTTTTCTGAAATCTAAGTTGTTCTGAAATTGCCCACTAGAGGGCAGTGTTACACTAAAAATAAATCATGATGATGATAATTAATTTTTACTTGTTTATTGTTGCCGTTTCCTAAAAGGTACAGATTGTGCAACAACACAATATTTGGTATGTTTTGATTACTTTTTGTTTTCATCTTTTTTTTCATTGATTTAAAGCCCAGCTCTAAGACCCCTTTCACACTGGGGCGGTGGGTGCATCAACGGTAAAACGCTGCTATTTTTTAGCGGCACTTTACCGTCAATTTCGCAGCGCTATTCGGCCGCTGGTGGGGCACTTTTACCCCCGTTAGTGGGCGAGAAAGGGTTAAAACCACCGCGAATCGCTGCTGCTGGAGAGACAGCAGCGGCTCTTTCAGGGCGCTTTTCAGGCGCTATTTTTAGCGTTGCAGCGCCTGCAAAGTGCCCCAGTGTGAATGGGGTCTAAGGAACTTGAAAATTCTTGTTTGCAGTGATGCTGCACCCACACTACAAGGGTTAACTGCTTGTTTAGATCTAGGGGACTTGGTAAAGTAGATATACTTACCTGATTACTATAATTGGAAGGATGGAAGACTTTGGATAATGCTTGTTAATATTATTTTCTCATCTCATGGTCATGTGACTAGATGCAGTCGTTCACTTTATTAGAAATAAAACAACTTTATATTATTTGAAAGCGATGTCCTATAAGATGAGAAAGTGAAGGTCCCCCTCTACTGGTGAGAAGCAGAGCTGCATCAATTAAAATTTGCACTTTACCAGTTCTTGTCTGTTTAGGACTGTAATAGGTACCCTTTAAGGGCTAGTTCACACATTCCATCTTTCTGTATGAGCTAGTGTCCATGTTGAAATTAGTCGTGGTGCATAGAACAACAGGGTGCAACAGAGAGCAGTTTTCCCCACAGCAATTATCCACGGCTGCCACCTGCATTTCAGTGTGAACAGGGCACATAGAAAACTCTGAATAGAAAGGCTCTGAGCAGGTCTTAATATATATGTATGTATTCACCTCCATGCCATAGCATTGGTGTGATGCTGCAGTTGTCAAGTTTAGGATCAGCCATCTTGTTCCTCTGAGAAGTGTGATGCAGTTACTTTTATTCTACAAAGTACAATTTATCCTATGGGCATCCCATGCCCCTTTTCCCCAACCAAGTTCAATCCCCTAATAAAAACAAGCAAAAGACTGTTCATTGACTGAGAAGTGTGTCTAATGGAGGTCTGGGAGCAGGGTGAAATGTGTGGATGCTGTAACACGTAGCAACCCCACGGGGCCATTGCTACAAGTGTAAAAATGCTGTGCCTCCAATAATAAATTTAGAGCACATATGTAAAAAAATCAGCTAGGCTATTTATTGTAACAGAGTGAACTAAATATCTTTTTGCTGAATAGGATGCAGCCAAATTTACTTTGCATAGGTACCTGATGTGGTACCTGAAGTGTCTGGATAAGGTGAGTGGAGCTGAGAATATAGGATATATGTAGCACCCCTAAACCCTGGGGGCATGGTGGCACCTCCAGAGGCAGGGAAGGGGGAGCATTTCACCCCAGAGTTGAGCTCACTTTCTGTCATTGAGAAGATTTGTTGGACAACACACAAGAAGGTGATGGTTAGGGGTACCAGATACCCAACCAGATCACTTACACATAGCTCCCATCTGTCCCTGATTTCGAGGGACTGCCCCTCATTTATAACAAAGTCTCTCTGTCCCTCTTTCCTCTTCATTTGTCCTTCATTTTAGTCTGATCCATATAGTTATATATAAAATGCACTACATATCTATCCAAAAGCGTTTTACAGTGTTAAACCTTTTATCCAATTTCTAGATTACTGCATTTGTAAATTCCAAAAGCCAATATACAGGAATAGTAGTGGTAAAAAAGCACTTGAGGGTTTAACCAATCATTTTTTTTGTGTGCAATTCTTTAAGGGGAGCGTGGCAGGGTGTGTGTCCTATGCCTACATATTTTTGCTAAGGTGTCCTTCATTCCCATCTCAGAAAGTTGAGACTGGGTATGCTTAAAGACACTTCAATGTCCAGCTTCAGTGTCAGTACCTTTTAAGTTGACTCAGCAACACTGTAAGCAGCATCCTAGCTGGTACACAAACTTTCCTCTCAATTGCTGGCTTCGGTGCCCTTTGTTCTCTTTCTTAGGTTTCACTGCATCCTTCTCCAAGAGAGTCACTAGGCCTTGCAAGAACAAGGTCCTCCGTGGGTCTCGATCTTGGTATTCTCCATTGACAGGCAGGATAATTCCAGGACCACTTCAGGCCTATCTCCACATCCAGAGCACATGGCAGGCTCCGCACAGGCTACTGGCCTTAATTGAATAATTCCAGCATCAACTCCCCTGGCCTCAGCTTGGGAGATATGAGAGATCACAAGCCCCCGCCCAAAATATTAATATCCTCCACCAGCATGCACCAGTGACCATGAGCCTCCTGCTGGATTGGTAAAGGAAACATAAATATTCATAACTCAGTTGTGTTGTGGAATCGCATACAATTGCCAGAGGTATCAGTGACACCTACTGGCAGTAGTGTGAAAGAACAGGTAAAAAAGCTGTACAAAATAGTCTGGACTGGCTCTCACCCATCCAAAAACTAAATGTGGGTAGTTGTCCCTGTTTAGGACAGGATGCTAATATCTGACAAAGTTTCCAGAAAGTGAAATAGTGAAAATACCCGCGCTATGGTCAGGTGTGCTTCACTGCGTGTGAGATATTAGATATCCAAAAAAATAAAATGACAGATATTTTATAAATTATGAATTGTAAAATATGTTTTGTATGTACCAATTTTAGTTGAAGCGGCTTCTGTTGTGTAAGGTCAGACACCCCATAGAAACAATAAACAATATTAAACTTAGGGCTGCTTCTATAATAAACTAGTGTTAAATAAACAAACTAATATATAAAGTGCTTGTGCAATCATAAGTCCATCATAGTCCATCATAGTGCAATCGTAGGTGAAAAGTCCATCCATGCAGACAAAGTGTCAATCGTAATTAATTCCTGCTTGTGAAGATTCAAGTGCCACTCTGTAATGGTCTTTGTCCTGCACCAGTGGATGAATCTTCCTCCTTCCTTCTGCTCCAAATACAAGGTTTCCAACATGATGGTATGGCATACCTTTTTTGTTAGTAGGTTGTAACACTTTCTTCACCTATTCTCTTTTTTTTCTGCTAATTCACAATCACAGAACTGGTAAAGGGGATGATGGCAGCAAAAATAACAACTTGGTTTCAATAAACTGCAATGAATACATAAACAGGACTCCCATGTCAATGTAAACTGGCCTGCAATGCCACATCACTTAGCCCAGGTCTCTCTTTTTCAAGCGGGTTAAAGCGGAGCTCCACCCGATTTTATGACAATAGCTGTAGAGGATTACCGCAAGGTCCTAATGAAAAAACTGCACTTTTTTTTTTTTCCACTGTACCTTTGTTGTTCAGATCATCTTTTTGTGTTCCAGGATGTACAGCCTGTGGATATGGGCGGGTTTAGTGCGGCTCGTCATTTCCTATTAGCCGCACTGGCTCCTGGGAGCTTGTGTCATTGTTCCCAGGAGTCAGTGCGGCGGCCTGGCGCGAGTTATCGTGAGACTTCAATCCTGGAAGTGAACCTGAGCTGTTTACGGGCTCCGATTTATGGTTACTGCGCATGCACGAGATCTGGAATACAACGGGCGGTGCATGCTGGTCGATCAGCGGCACAATATCCCGGAAGAGGATGCCTGTGGGCTTCACATGCCCACAGGCAAGATGAGAACCGTCATTAGAAATGTTTAAAAGTTCATTTTTTGGGAGAAAACTGAAATCCGAAAGTAGCAGAAACGGAAAAAGTGAGTAACATATTTCAATGATATAATCTTTGTCATTTTCCAAAAATAAAAAAAAGTTGTAGACAGTGGAACCCCGCTTTAACTCTTTAAGCAGACTTCCCAACTTTTTGAGATGGGAACGAGGGACACCTATTAGCAAAAGTATGTAGGCATAGGACACAACCCCTGTCACTCCCCCTTAAAGGAGAAATTTAGAAAAAAAAAAAAAAAAAGGATTAGTTAAACCCACATGTGTTTTTTTTACCACTGCTATTTCTTTATACTGGCTTTTGAAATTTACAAATGCAGCAATTTAGAAATTGGATAAAAGGTTTAGCACTGGGAAACACTTTTTAAAAGATTAAAATTGCATTTTATATACAACTGTATAGATTAGATCAAAATGAGGGACAGAGGGACTTTGTTCCAAATCAGGGACAGTCCCTCAAAATCAGGGACAGTTGGGAGCTATGCTTTTAGGACCAAAGTCCCTGTAATCAGGGTTGGAGGTTCTTTCCCACCCAAAGTCTCTCCAAGCCGGTGAATTCCATATCCAATCTAGTGAAAACTATAAGCCAGTTTACCTCTTTCTAACCAGAACCCATCACCTTGCATGGGTTAGAACCTTTAAGTACTCCAAAAACCATGTTCAAATCATTCTGACACTAGAAACCAAAACTAACTAAATGTGTAATGTTCCCTCCATCCCTCCATCTGAGACATATTGGTAGGGTATGGAAGAGCTCTGGGGCCATCATAAAAAAAAATACAGAATTATGAGTTTGAAAAAAAAAATTTTTTTTTTTTTTTTTTTACAGAATTCTGAGTTTGAAAGTCAGAATTCTGAGTTTGAAAGTCAGAATTCTGAGATTCAAAGTCAGAATTCTGTTTTTTTTTTATGATGGCCCCAGGGCTCTTCCATAATAGGGAACAGTAAAAAAAAAAAAAAAAAATTGTGTCAAGTGTATTTTTAATTTCTTTTGTATGCATTATGGTAAAGAGATGTAAGCATACCTCCCAACAGTCGCGGATTGTGCAGAACTGTCCCACATTTTGACCCTATTCCCACTGTACTGGGTATCAGGGTTCATCATAGCAGGTAGGTGAATGCAAAGCTTTTTGATTGGATGAGGTGGAGAGGTGTAGTGATGATGCTGATATGATGTATTAGGATGTATGATATGATGCAAAAAGCACAATACACCAATGGTCGCAGAGACCAAGAAAGTTATTCAAATAGTTCATATTGAGGCAGTATTAATCAGCCAAACATTTCAAAGACCCAGTAGCAAGGGCTTGAATACTGAATATACACTATATCACCAAAAGTATTGGAACACCTGCCTTTACACGCACATGAACTTTAATGGCATCCCAGTCGTAGTCCGTAGGGTTTAATATTGAGTTGGCCCACCCTTTGCGGCTATAGCAGCTTCCACTCTTCTGGGAAGGCTGTCCACAAGGTTTAGGAGGGTCTATGGGAATTTTTGACCGTTCTTCCAGAAGTGCATTTGTGAGGTCAGGCACTGATGTTGGGCGAGAAGGCCTGACTCGCAGTCTCTGCACGAATTCCACTCATTCCAAAGGTGTTCTATCGGGTTGAGGTCAGGACTCTGTGCAGGCCAATTAAGTTCCTTAACCCAAACTCGCTCATCCATGTCTTTATGGACCTTGCTTTGTGCACTGGTCCAAATCATTTGGTGGAGGGGGGGAGGATTATGGTGCAGGGTTGTCTATGAGGGGTTGGGCTTGGCCCCTTAGTTCCAGTGAAGGGAACCCTTAAGGTGTCAGCATACCAAGACATTTTGTATAATTTCATGCTCCCAACTTTATAAGAACAGTTTGGGGATGGCTCCTTCCTGTTCCACCAGTGCACAAACCAAGGTTCATAAAGACATAGATGAGCGAGTTTGGGGTGGAGGAACTTGACTGGCCCGCACAAAGTCCTGACCTCAACCCGATAGAACACCTTTGGGGTAAATTAGAGTGGAGAGTGCGAGCCAGGCCTTCTCGTCCACATGAGTGCCTGACCTCACAAATGCGATTCTGGAAGAATGGTCAAACACTCCCATAGACACACTCCTAAACCTTGTGGACAGCCTTCTCAGAAGAGTTGAAGCTGTTATAGGTGTTATATTAACCCCTACGGACTATGACTGGGATGCCATTAAAGTTCATGTGTGTCTAAAGGCAGGAGTCCCAATACTTTTGGTAATATAGTATACTTGAAGTGAGTGGATTCAGTAAAACGATTGTAGCGCCCTGCTCCTGATGGGCAGGTGCTATTTGTGTAAATTTAAGGTTGTCTGAAGCTGTAGTTTAGCTCAGATTAATTATGGTAAATTTACTGGTTTCTGTATCAGTTCAGCTGGGTTGTGTCAGTTTCCACTTGACCATGGGTGTCGCTGTGGCCACCGGTAAGTGTTGGAAATGCAACAGGCTGGATGCATTGGGTACCCTTTTACTCAGAAACAGCCCGGTGGGAGTGGTTCACTCGCTGTGCATTCTGAGTAAGGGTATTTAAGGTACAGGCACCATGTTTTGGAGGTCTTTTCTTTTCATTGTGGTCCCTGACCTGAAGGCCCTCCTGGCCAAAGGGGGCCGGGGCAGCTGGCCCGATGTGTTTCTACTACAGAAGTAAGCCCAGGAGCTCTGGGGCCTGCTGATTCAAAGGGTGGTCCTGTGCTGTCTTGCCTGCGGGGAGAAGCCAATCAGTTTGAGGAGACCAGGGGAGGACTTCTCTGAAGGTGACCAAGCAAAGCATGCTGGTATCTCAGGAGGAGCCTGGAAACTCAATCGAAGGCTACAACCTAGATCATCTATCTGACAGTATTGCCGGGTCGGCTGAAAGAAACTGGTACTGTGCAGTTAAGCTTTAAACTCTGGAAAAAGTTTGGTTACACCGTTCTGTGGCAGAGGACTTGTGTAACGACCGCAACGTCAAGTCTGTGGCAGAGACTGTGTCCGAGCATTGCACCAGCTGCTAGGTCAGTGAGAGGGACCTATCCGGTGAATGCTATATCCAGTTGAGGAAACCGATTGTAGAAGAAATACCCTGATCCGCAATACAAGGTACCTGAATCCCCCCTAATACTCCATCCCTCTACCTAACATTGAAGAATAAAAGAATTGCAAACATAAAGAAACGTAATATTTGGTGCAAACATTATGGAATCTTTTTCTTTTTTATGGGAATCCCCTGTGACAGACACGAGGTAACGGTAAGCCCAATGTAAACCAGCAGCTCCTTCGGGGGTAAGTGCTACACGATGATGGAAACTGTGATTATTCTAACATTAATCATATGCAGTGGCGCTGTAAGCTAATCACACAGAATAGACTATACTGTGAGAGTAGCTACAAAGCCCTTACAGTTACATTTATAAGTCCCAGTTTCAGCTACAACCATCATGGGACACTGACTAAAGCAGAATCTATGAACAGGATGACTAAAATAACCACAGGAACACAGTAAGTTTTGTTTTTCCCAAACCCTGCTGTAACCATACAGAAACCATATAGTCAACAATATATATATATATATATATATATAGATATATATATCTATATATATATATATATATATATTTTAGGGGATCAGACAATGCAGGGACAAACTCACAGTTTCTTTAGAAAAACATCATGTTTAATCCACAGGATATTCCCAAACAGAAGAAAAAGGGCATCTTGCCATAAATCAAACAAAAGATAAACTTTTGCTCTACCGAACCTTACTGTGTCCGTAGTCTGACCAATCCTTGGTTTTATAGTAAGTGTCCTTAAAAACACAAATACTTTGCATCCAAAGTCAGGGAATAAGCAGCCATGCTCCTAGTTGCCTCCTCACATGGAGACACACATTCTCTCCTGAGAGTTAGGACCAGCTGCCTTAATCAAGACCTGTAAAGAAAACATTAAACTGTGGTCCATGGACTTGGGAATCTGTCCCACCCAGATCTCTATCAGACTCCCAATAAAATCAGCCCCTGAACGGACTTTACCAATACAGGGTAAAGAACTATCCTTCTTTACCCTGAAGTCTTTGCTGGTATTATCTTTGATTGCAAATCTAAGAATCTGTGGAGGAACATATATCCCATCAATCACTTTTCCTGAAATTTTAACCTATTTCACAGGTACCCCGCTACCAGGGGCAGACTGACCAGTCGGACCATTCGGACATGGTCCAAGGGCCCGGCCACTAAAGGGGGCCTGCCAGCGCCACCTGCTGGACCCTTTAGGGCTGGTGATCACCTTTTCAGGCCCGTGTGGGCCCCAGCGCTGCCTCGGAGGGTAAGGGGGAGGGAAGCGCTGCTGGATTACAAAGAGCGGAGATCTCCCGCTTACTGCTGTCATCCAATGTCCCGCCTCCTTTGATAGATGTCTCACCGGTCCGATGTTAAATTTGTTGTTATCGCTCTCACTCTCTCATACTGGTCACTGGAAGAGCCTCATGGCAAATAACTCTCTGAGGATCTGAAAAAAAGAATTGTTGCTCTACATAAAGATGGCCTAGGCTATAAGAAGATTGACAAGACCCTAAACCTGAAACTTAGCTGCAGCACGGTGGCCAAGACCATACAGCGGTTAAACAGGACTCACCATGGTCGACCAAAGGGGTTGAGTGCACGTGCTCAGCATCATATCCAGAGGTTGTCTTTGGGAAATAGAGGTATGAGTGCTGCCAGCATTGCTGCAGAGGTTGAAGGGGTAGGGGGTCAGCCTGTCAGTGCTCAGACCATACGGTGTCAAGCGTGTGCGGTGGCAACCAGGTGAGGAGTACAAAGACAAGTGTGTCTTGCCTACAGTCAAGCATGGTGGTGGGAGTGTCATGGTCTGGGGCTGTATGAGTGCTGCCAGCACTGGGGAGATAAGGTTCATTGAGGGAACCATGAATGCCAACATGTACTGTGACATACTGAAGCATGATCCCTTCCCTTCTGAGACTGGGCCGCAGGGCAGTATTTCAACATGATAATGACCCCAAACACACCTCCAAGACAACCACTGCCTTGCTAAAGAAGCTGAGGGTAAAGGTGATGAACTGGTTAAGCATGTCTCCAGACCTAAACCCTATTGAGCATCTGTGGGGCATCCTCAAACAGAAGGTGGAGGAGCGCAAGGTCTCTAACATCCACCAGCTCCATGATGTTGTCATGGAGGAGTGGAAGAGGACTCCAGTGGCAACCTGTGAAGCTCTAGTGAACTCCATTCCCAAGAGGGTTAAGGCAGTGCTGGAAAATAATGTCGGCCATACAAAATATTGACACTTTGGGCCCAATTTGGACATTTTCACTCTTTGTTGCCCACGATTTAGACATTAATAGCTGTGTGTTGAGTTATTTTGAGGGGACAGCAAAATGACTCAACTCTTATACAAGCTGTACTCTCACTACTTTACATTGTAGCAAAGTGTCATTTCTTCAGTGTTGTCACATGAAAAGATATAATGAAATATTTACAAAAATTTGAGGGGTGTACTCACTTTTGTGAGCTACTGTATATACCTCCTCTCTTTAACCAGCAGGTCCTGTACATCATAAATTATAAATTGGCATCTCTATCTTTCTCTCGGCTGTTTATAGCCTGGGACATTAATTCCATTATGGATGTATAGCTTGACTCCTCTAATCCTTCCAGAGCTCCCACTCCTGATTTATGTAACTGGGCTCAAGCTTTAGACTTTACCGAGATTTGGCAATGGAAACATTCTTGAAACAGGACCCTCTCCTGTTTCACTTCTACCCATAATTCAGGTTCCCGGATTAACCTAGCCTTTGGCAATGCACCAGCATTGACCACGTTTAAAAAAAATAACCTATCTTCCCTCTGGCCTCTCTTACCATGCCCCCACTACAGTTGTGTATTGCTTTGAAGAACGCTAGGAGTTCCGATTGGTGGCGTTTAGTGCCCAAATGGATACAGGACCTGAAGGTGAAAGAATTTGTCTCAGCCAAAATCAACCAATATTATAACATTAAAGCGGCATCTACCTCACAAGCTATGGTTTGGGATGCATTTAAGGCACATATTTGATATATATATATATATATATATATATATATATATAGCAAGGTCTCTGGCCTCCTTCAGTCTAATGAGGAACTCCAGGGTCAGAGATAGCTGACATCCTTCTGTATGTAGTGGGTTGTGAGGCATAGTGGGTGCAAGGTGGAAGTTATTGGGTGCCAGATACTTCTTGAATGCAAAAGAAATGTTTATTTCTCTTACAAACTTTTATGGGGGAAAGAGGGTTAGGGCCAGTACACCCTTGAGTAGTTGCAAGTTCAATTAGCAGACTCCGAGACTTCAATAGGAGGACAGCCGTGCAAGGAAAGGCCTCCAGCAAGAGGCCACATCTGCACATGCAGGAATGCTGTCTCCTATGGCAACAGTCTTTAAAGGTTCCTAACACCAGTTTCCAAAGGAGTATTCCGGCTTTTGAAAGACTCATTATAACATTGAGGTAACTTTTCATACCTACTTTTTCTTCTTCTTACCTCATATGTGGCATTTGGAGATCCACATAATTCTTTGATCTTTTTTACATGAATTGAAATAATAAATACTAGCATGTTATTGTGGGTGTGATTGTGTTTACCATATTAATTGTCCCTGTACATCACCAGTGTCTTTCTCCTAATCCTCTTCTTCCTTCACTTCCTTAGGCACCTCCTTCCAAGCTAGTTTTTAGTTCTAATATAGAAGTAGCTTGTTGTTAATATGCATCATTCTAATAAACTGTATTTACTCTGCCATTTTAGGTACCTGGCAACTGGACATTCCTTTGCAAGTTTTGCATTTTGAGTTCTTGGTTGGCAAAACTACTGCAAGCAATATTGTACATGATACCTGCAGAGACATCTGGAATGTTCTTAGGGATTTGGTCCTGAAGAAGCCCACTCCAAAAGATTGGTGCAAGATAGCGGAAGTTCTTGGACCGATGCAATTTTCCGAATTGTGTCCGGGGAATTGACGGCAAACATATAAGAGTAGTGATGCCCATTGGCAGTGGAACCAAATTCTTCAACTATAAAAAATATTTTTAGTTTGTCTTACTAGCAGTGGCTGATGCCAATTATTGTTTTAGATACATAGAAATAGGATCGTACGGCAGCAGCTCAGACTCCAGTATTTTTGCATGATCATCTTTTGGAAGAATGTTGAGGGAAAATGGCCTGGACCTGACACAGGACTGTCCGCTGCCAGGGACAAATGGGCCGCCGCTGCCATTTGTCTATGTTGGGGATGAGGCCTTTGCTTTCAGTGACCATCTACTAAGGCCTTATTCCAATCAGTCTCTGAGTGAAGAGAATCTTCAACTAGGGCAAGACGAGTTGTCGAATGTGCTTTTGGCATTTTATCTAACAAGTGGCGGTTCCAACATACACCTATAAATTTGAAAATGAAGAATGCAATATCTGCGGTAAAAGCAGCATGTGTGCTTCATAACTATATCCAAATTCGTGATGAGTACCTTTTTGAAGATTCCCTCATGCATGATATGGAGGGTGCACAATGGAGTGCCAATATGGGCACCAGCAATGGTGCCACTGTGAGTGAGGGTTTCACTTCATTTTTCATGTCTGCTGCTGGTTGTGTCCCCCGGCAGCAGGATACTATTGCATAATGTATGTCACGCATTTTATTTTTGATTATTATTTATATGTCTGTTATGTGTAATTGCATTCAAATACTGAATAACAGGTCTTTAACTCCAAAAAAAAGGATAATTAAAAAACACATAATGTAACCCAAATAATTTTTATTTGCAATATTTTCATGCAAGAATGAACAAAAAATAAAGTTTGTTTTCGGTGAACTACACAATTTTTTGGTTGTTTATTTTTGCCAACTACAACAAAGAAAAATAAATTAACATATATCAATTTGAACAACACCAAAAAAGCATACAAAAAATAACAATATAGAATCTGAACACTTTTTAGGAGCAAATTTTTTTTGCAAGAATGCAACAAAAATAAATGTTTTTTTTCCGTGAACTACACCATTTTTGGGTTGTTGTTTTGCCAACCACAACAAAGGACCATAAATGAACAGGTATCAAAACAACATAAAAAATAACAAAACCTTACAATTGCTGGTATGCTTTTGTTTTGTTTAGTGGTTGGTCCAGGGTAATCCACTGATGTTCCTGGGTAGTATTTCCTTTCCAGAAAAGGCGGAACCTAACTGAGTGTAGGCTGCCTTAGTTGGTGAGTGGTCGGGGGCCAAGGGTGGAGGTAGTGGGGGCAGGAATTGGAAGTAACATGAATGGCCTTGAGGGATTCAGCATAGTATCATACTCATCACAGTATGGACGGTTTATTGGTGGGGCATACTGTGTACTTGGAAAGTGAGGGTACTGTTGATAAGGGGGATATGGGGGGGGGGGGGGGGTTGCACATATGCTGAGGATATTGTTGGCTTCTCACCCACAAAGGATTGAGCAGTTGACATCAAAACCATTCTGAGTGCATATTTTTTCTCTCGGGGGACCTGTTTACATATGCCTAAAATTACAGTGAGAAATGCTGTGTCTTCACACTGGTTTTCAGCCATTTTAGTGGACATCTCACTAACCACATGTAAGATTTTATCCGTGGGTTTCCTAGCCCTGGCACTTCCCCTTGTAGATCTTCTCAAAGGCCTAGAGACATTGCTAGGCCCTGGTTCAGCATCCTCCTCATTCATGGAGTTTGTTGATGACTTTCTTTCATCTACGAACAGTTCCTTGTCAACAGTGTCTTGGAATTGTTCTTCCTCCTCCTCTGCAGCAGCCTCCTCTAACTAATCTTCCGGTGGCAAACCCTGTGTGCTATCTTCCCAGCTTGCTTGAGTTCTGAAATACGAATAACACATTTTTTAAGTAAGCATTACAATTTTATATGTCAAATTCTGCAAATATGCCTGCTGATAACTTACTCTCATATTTTCCTACACCGGTTTTAAAAATTTGAGATCCCCGACATGGGCATATAGGGCTAATATTTTTGAGCCGGAACCATTCCTTCCTTATTTTAATTTTCGTAGGTACCGGTCGTAACAGTCTTTGAGACTTCTCCATCGAGTTTGTAATGAGTGCACTGCAAAATATAAAGACAATACCAAGTTCAAAAAATGTTTCTTTAATAACTGGCCATAGGTAATTTATTTGCTAGGCTGCAAAATTGATGTTGATGGTGGGAAAACAACTGCAAGCTATATTATCAACGACACCTTCAGAATTTGTGATGTGTTAATATTGTTTGGACCATGGGCAAGTATTATTTGGGGCCACACACACACACACACACACAGATTTACCAAAGAAACTAGCTAAATTCCACCAGACAGTGTTGACAGGGGATTCCCTCCTGCCAAACCATTGTGATCTCCCAGTAGGAGAAGCAGTCCCCACCAAGAAAACACAGTGCACAATATTACCACACACCCATTGGTTGCTAGAGGTTACTGCACATTATTACCACACACCCAATTGGTTGCTAGAGGTTACTGCACATTATTACCACACACCCATTGGTTGCTAGAGGTTACTGCACATTATTACCACACACCCATTGGTTGCTAGAGGTTACATTTAAATAGGTGCAAGCCGCAAAGTGCTAAGCAGCATATATCAACTACTTACTTTTTGCAGACCGTTCTGTAGCTGATAAAGAGTCCCAGGTATCATAATATATGTGAGCCACTTCCAACCATGCTCTCTCCTTCTTTACATGATCCTTGCAACATGGATCTCTGAGGCCATATATTGCCGGACGTTGTCTGACAAGCCGAATGATTTCTTCATTGTCATGAACTTTTCGTTTGTTCTTTCTAGCCCTAGGCATGCTTCCTGCTATCTTCCACACTCACATACATCGATATAGGAAGTGATGTATTTGGGAGGAGCAGAGATCATGTGCTTCCGCAGACTTCCGTCACAACAAAGTCGCGGTGTCATACATGTACATGCGACTGCATTACGACTTAATTACTTTCTATGGAGAACAAGTCGCACCGAAGACAGAACAAAGTATTGCAAAAACCTTTTTTGGAGTCGCACCAATTAGAACGGGGACCATTGAAATACATGGATATTGACTTGTCATGTGTCAAGTCACACAAAAATTTGCAGCAGTGGAAACAGAGCCTTACTCACCCTGGTGGTCCCTGGTAATAAGGTGGATGGTCCCTTTGTGGTGACAGTTTCCCCTCTACCTCCGACCACTGACAGGTTTGTCCGGCCGGCAGAACCGTCACTTCTGGTTGGACTGCAAGCCGGAATCCCAACTCTGCACTGCTCTCTTTCTTCTGGGTACACCCTCAGACTGCTTAGCAGCCAGATGCCCCCGGGATAGGCTCAATGTCCGGCCTAGCAGCCTGGGGCAATACAACACATGTCCACCCAGACAGCTGTCTTGGTGGCACAGAACACAGATCACCAGACTCCACCCAAATATATAGGTGCTCCCAGCCGGCCAAAGGATTCAAGAAAACCCCTGCCCATAGGCTCAAATACCCCATATACCCATAACCTGACCTTGAGTTGCCTTTTGCATATCTAGTTCCACCAAGTACCCGGTCACCTAGTGGTAGAAGGGAAAAGTGCAAAAAGGCCAAGCGTAGGAAGAAATCAATAGATCTCTAACAATCAACCAGGATAACTACTCCTGGCAAGTAAATTTGTGAGGTACATCCCGGGCCTAAACTCCAGGGTTCTATGTATATCTGCCATTAAAGCAGTTAAATCAGATTTGTCATCACAAATACAACACCTGGAAGAATGTAAAGTGAAGGCAGCTGAAACCTTTTCTGGCTTGCCGACTGTGGACAACTTTGAGCTACTTGCGCAGATGAGACGTGAATTGTCTTTACATATGGCTTTGGCTACGTATTTAGATTTGTGCTTTGTGGCTGGCAGGGTGTTCGAGTCGGGGGACAAAAATGGGAAAATGCTGGCTACTCTGGTGGCGGAGCATAGGTTTCAAATGGTAATCTCGAACATACTTTGTGCAGATGATACTCTAACATCTGGTCCGCTATCATCCTACACAAATTCACCAATTATTTTAGTCAGTTATATTCAGCAGTCCCGGGTCCATCCAAAACCACTATCCAGGAATTACTCAGTACCCTAGACCTCCCCACACTTTCACCAGAAGTAGAGCTTCTTGACAAACCCATCTCATTGGATGAAATTGAAGCAGCTGTACACTCCTTTCCTGGTAAGAAAACACAGATGGTATCCCAGGGGAGTGGAACAGGATGTATGCTTCTACCCTGGCTGCACAGATTGTATTCTGAGTCGTTGGAAAAGATGACGCTACCCTCATCTATGTATCAGGCTCATATAGTCTTAATCCCCAAACCGGGAAAGGACCACTCCAAATGGCCTACCACAGGCCCATTTATTTGTTATATTATGATCTAAAGATATCAACTAAAATTTTGGCCACTAGATTGATGAAAATTATCCCTGACCTACTCAGCATTGAAATCCACAGATATCAATATCCGCCAGGTTTTCAGTCGTTTACAGCTACCCCAACTGAATCCACTTCTAGAATATTGGCAGCGCTCAACATTAAGAAGGCTTTTGACTCTGTGACCTGGCCTTATATGCTCTCAGTGCTGGAGGCTATGGGGTTCAGGCCCAAGTTTTTGAAGTGGGGGCAGTTACTTTACTCATGCCCATCAACCCAGATTAAGCTAGGGGGCGAGCTCTCGGGACCCTTTCAGGGGGGGTATGAGACAGGGTTGCCCACTGTCTCCGGCACTGTTCGCTATTGTGATGAAACCGGTGGCAGTGGCCATCTGCTGTTGTTGGTATCCATGTTGGAACTTTGGTGGAAAAGATAGCTATGTATGCAGATGATCTCATATTGTCTCTGAATGACCAAGGGCCATGCCTTAAGGCAGCGGTCCCCATCCTTTTTTGCACCGATGTCTGGCTGCGTGGAAGAAAATTGTGCCAAGGACCGGGGGGGGCGTTGGGTGATCACGATTTTTCTTTTGGCTGGTGTTAGTGCTTCAATCACCACGGCACCATGCTTGATATGGTGTCAGGGTGATTGAAGCGCATTATTTCTATTATTGCATTGTAGTAATAAATGAAATAGTTCAACTCACCATAATGTAGAATCAGTGGGAGCCCTGAGCATGTCACTTGCCACCTTCACCTGCTACCAGATGTGGATAGTCACTTGCCATGTTGCCTGTCACTAGATGTGGAATGTCACTTGCCACACTTCCTGCCACAAGATGTGGATTGCCACCTGCCATGTTGCCTGTCACCAGATGCAGAGTGAGTGGAGCACCCCTTGTGATATGTCAGGCAGACAGCTAAGGGGGTGAACTACAAGTCCCAGCACACCTCACCTGTACTCCCACACACAGCTCACCTGTCACTGATGACGTCACATCTCTGTGGGATCACCCCTCTGGATATAGCAGAGTGTCTCCCTCCTCATGCTGCAGCTGGTCTTACCTGGCAAAGGGAGGGTCTGGGACTCCATTGGCTGTCACTCTCTGGCTCCACCCTTCTGCCATTCCTGATTAGCTGTCCGGGGGGCAGGCAATCTGCGCCGCTGAACAAGGATTCTAACTTTTCACACAGCGAGGAGCCGCAGGAGAGCGGTGATGCGGGGAGGGCAGTATGAGATGATGTCATCTCTCTGCTCCCCGCCGCACCTCCGACACTGGGACAGAGCACTGGCTTTGAGGGCGGAACATCGGTGATGCGGGGGGTGGAGAGAGATGATATCATCTCTGCTTTCCCGCCCACTCGCTTCTTCCATCCACCCAGTGCTCTCATGCCTGCAGCCCAGCATGTCTCTTGCCGGCCGCCCGCGGCCCGGCTGCAGAAGGGCCACGGCCCGGTAGTGGGCCGGGAATCGGGGGTTGACGACCCCTGCCTTAAGGGATTACATATACTGTCTGATTTTTTCATTTATTCTGGACTACAAATGAATTGGGGAAAATCACAAATTCTACCTATTGATAGAGATGGAGCTGATCCTACCCTACCTCTATTATGGTCGTCCAGTATCAGATATTTAGGGATTGAGATTTCAACTTAGACTGGCCATACACTATTCAATTTTCCTGTTCAACTTTCCTTTAGATTTACCAAAACCATATAATATGAGGTGAAACCTAAACCCTTTCAATGTGTATGCAATCAGGCAGACCCTTGCACTACATAGTTGAAGGTAAATCTAAAGAAAATTGAATAAGAAAATTGTATGGTGTATGGCCAGCTTTAGTCCCACTTCTTGACAATATGAAATCAAAACTGGAAATATGGGAAACTGGTAATATGAAATCCAAACTTCTTGACAATATGAAATTCAAACTGCGCCCTTTTAAAGACAATCTTCCTTTGTTTTTAAAAGGGCGCATAAAACTGTTTAAAATGAAGCTGTTACCTGGTTTTCTCTATGTGCTCTGACATGTGCCAGTATGGATTTCCAAGAAATATTTTAAAATGATTAATTCTAATCTAACTGCTTTTATTTTCTGCTCACAACAGCCGAGGTTTAAGTTGACAGTTTTGCAATGGCCATGGTTACAGGGAGGTTTGGCATGCCTGGATCTCCACCAATATTTCCTGGCTGCCCAGCTCACACATGCCCATAACTGGCTAATGCAGAATGAGACCAATGCAGCGGTAGTATTGGAGGCTTCCTGTGTAGGCTCCTTTGAGGCCCTTAAAAACCTCTTATACAGAGGGGCCTCTGCTTCCTTCTTCTAACTGCAGCCATGAAAGCTGTATTGAAAGCCTGGTTGCTGGCCCAAGCCCTATGTCCTAGCCCTCCTGATCAAATCTCACCACGTAATCCCTTATGGCTCAATCCATTATTACCGGAAATTTACCTCTATACCCAATCCGCAGGTTTGGGCAGTGAAGGGCATTAAATATTTAACAGATATGTTTAGCTGGAGAACTAACTTAAAATTTTCACTTTGACCGGCCTGCATACTTTTTTAGATATCTAGAAATGAGACACGCCTTTCAAATTCAATTTAAACAGCAACCAGTAGCCTTTTATACCTCGACCCTGGAGGAAGTACTCAGAGATGATACCCTCACTAAACCCCTCTCCACTATTTATAAGACCGTGTCTCCCTCTGTCCACTAGGGGCTGGAAACTCTTAAATCTAAATGGGCACTGGATGTCCCTAGCTTAGATGATGAAAGTTGGGAGGAAATATGGGAGTGCGCCTTTTTACAGCTGGTTTCCGCAAGGGACAGGTTGATTCAGTACAAACTCCCACATAAGATCTATCTTACGCCTGTTTACACAGATATATCCCTCAGTTCCTGCGGAGTGCTGGCGGTGTGCAGCGGACTCAGCAGACTTTATCCACATCTTTTGGCAATGTCCTTACATTCCAAATATTTGGGAAACTGTGGTCTCGGTCATATACTCTGTGATCACTATTCATGTGCCCCAGATAGTGGAGGTTTGTTTGCTGGGTTTGGTGGACACTCTGGCTCATCTTCAGGCCTCCAGGACGCTGATAGAATTATTATTGTTCTATGCAAGAAAAATTATTCTTCTCTGGTGGGAATCATCATCTGCTCCAAACCTTACCTCACTGAAAAAGTTAATTAATGTTAATTTACCACTGTACAAGGCCACTTATTTGGCAAGGGGATGCCCTAAAAAATTCCACAAGGTTTGGGACATTTGGGTAGAGGACCTGTTTACTAATACTGACCCTGAATCTCTTAATTAGTGGATTACCTTACAAATGACTAGGTGAACATGTATACGTAGTTGAACCCATGTCCAATCCACTTGTCTAAGAGTTGTGACATCCCTCTAATACCTACAATCAGTGACGGCTGGTGCTTTTTTGTTTGGGGGCAAACAACCACCCTCCCGCAGCACCTCAACCCCCCCCCACACTGTCTGCCGGTCCACCGTTACTTACCCCACTGGCGGTGGGGATTGGTGGGCACATCGGGGATCGGTGGGCACACAGCGGCAGGGATCGGCGGGCACACAGCGGTGGGGATCGGTGGGCATATCGGACAGGGGATCAGGCTGCAGCGGGCATCTGACAGCGTCTCATGTGTCCTCTTCTCTTCTGAGATCATGGGGGCTTCCACCGTGCATCTCCTTCTAATAGGATTGCCTGTCCTTTCAGCCAATCGGGAAACGGGTAACAGACCCGTGCTTCCTGATTGGTGGAGAGGCGATTCAGTGTTAGAAAAGTGAATATTCATTTGCTCTTCTAACACACCTGCTCTGCGCTCTGAGTCCACCCTATTTTGAAGCCTATTAGAGCCTATGGCTCTAATCAGGTGCTTCAAAAAAACACCCCGCCGCTGTAATTCAATCGCCTGGTGTCCTGAAAGGGGTCGGACGCATGAATAGGGGATGGCTGCGGCGGCCGTGGATAGATTCACGCTATGCATGAATCTATCCATTAACCATATAGGGAGTGGCATGGATAAAGGGTGCGTCCCCCCCTTAATGCACGGACTGCCCCTGCCTACAATATACTATACTAGTGATCTCAGAAGTTACTGGAGCGTGTAGTTTTCTTCTAGTGCCAATAGCGGCACTACTGTTAAGGTTTTATTTTTTATACTGTTTGTTTTCAGTGGCGGTGTGTCTATAGAGTGTGCACAGGCGCCACCTCCCCTATCCATGCGTCCGGTCCCTTGATCTACATATCAGTGGCGCCGGACCATGGATTCTAATGCGGGGTGGGTGTTTTTTTTAAGCATCTGATTAGAGCCAGAGGCTCTATTAGGCTTCAAAAAAGGGTGGCCTCGGAGCGCAGAGCATTTCTCTCCGAGCCCACCCAGTTGTGTGACCATAGCAAATTAATTTTCACTATTAACCCACTAAAGTTCCTCCCCGCCAATCAGGAGGCAGGTCTGTGAAACCTGTTTCCCGACTGGCCAAAGCGTCAGGCGATCCTATTAGATGCCTAGCACTTTGGCGGAAGAGGAGACACACAGTGGAGGAAGCCAGAGGAGCGGACACCGGAGCCGCCGCGGCCGCTGCCTGCACTCCAGGAGAGGAGGAGAGGACACCATAGCCACGCCACACGAGCAGGTAAGTGCCAGACCGCTCGCAAGGGGGGGGGGCTGGGGGGCCGTTTCAGTGCCCTGCCACGCTGCCAGGGGGCGGGTGTTGTTTGTTTGCCACCCCCTCAAAAGAAGAACCCACCAGCCGCCACTCTTTGCTTTATTGTGATGTATGTGGACCAAGCCTGAGTATGCCTGATACGCTCTGTTTTGTCTCTGAACTTGAAACCCAATAAAAAGAATTTTCAAAAAAAAAAATAATACGAATACCCATCAATTGCCAGCTTTACTGTATACTCTACCTGTGCTGCACTAAAATCCTAAGAAGTGTTATCAGTCCTGCCCCTTCTCCTCTGTGGACTACTGAACACCTTCCACCTTTGTTATGGAGCTGAGGAGGAGTAAAGTGAATGAGCATTGTCTCCATAGAACAGGAAGTGTGTTGCTGGTAAAATGAAATAAAATACGCCTAAATAAGAAACAAATGCAGCCACCACATCTAAGAATCGGTGAGCTGCAATATATTACATTTTTGTTCTTGAGTCTAATGCCCTGTACACACGGTCGGATTTTCCGACGGAAAATGTGTGATAGGACCTTGTTGTCGGAAATTCCGACCGTGTGTAGGCTCCATCACACATTTTCCATCGGATTTTCTGACACACAAAGTTTGAAAGCAGGATATAAAATTTTCCGACAACAAAATCCGTTGTCGGAAATTCCGATCGCGTGTACACAAATCCGGCGCACAAAGTGCCACGCATGCTCAGAATAAATAAAGAGATGAAAGCTATTAGATTGTAAGCTCTAAGGAGCAGGGCCCTCTGATTCCTACTGTATCAAATTGTATTGTATTTGTACTGTTTACCCTCAAGTTGTAAAGCGCTACGTAAACTGTTGGCGCTATATAAATACTGTATAATAATAATAATAATAATAATAATTGGCCACTGCCCCGTTTATAGTCCCGACGTACGTGTTTTACGTCACCGCGTTTAGAACGATCGGATTTTCCGACAATTTTGTGTGACCGTGTGTATGCAAGAAAGGTTTGAGCCAGCATCAGTCGGAAAAAGTCCTAGGATTTTGTTGTCGGAATGTCCGAACAAAGTCCGACCGTGTGTACGGGGCATAACAAGAAGGTAGGAAGGAGACATGGAAGAACAGAGAAGCAAGGAGAGAAAGCGTGGGAGTCCTTCGGACTCAGCTGATCACAGATCGAGGTAAGGAGCCAATCAAAGCGGCCCTTTACTACGTGATCAGCTGTGTCCAATGACAGCTCATCACAGATGTAAATACAAGTCCGTTATCAGCTTTTCTTTTCTCACGCTGACAGCGTGAGGAGAGAGAAGAAAAGAAACGATAACCGCCTTGTGTTAAAGAGACATCGTCACTGATAATCAGGGTATTAATTATCAGTGTCCTTATTATCAGTGCAGTCCCAACAATGCCCACCAGTGCTGCCAATCAGTGCTCATAAGTGCCTCCTCATCAGTGTCACCTATCAGTGCCGTCTATCAGTGCCCATCAGTGCCACCTATCAGTGCCACCTATCAGTGCCCTTCAGTGCCGCCTATCATACCCCATCAGTGCTGCCAAATCAGTGCCCATCAGAGCAGCCCATCAGTGCAGCCTCATCAGCACACCTCAGTGAATGAGAAAAATTACTTGTTTGCAAAATTTTATAACAAACTATGAAAAATGTATTTTTCGGTCTTTTTTCATTTATTTAGCAAAAAATAAAAAACCCAGTTGTGATTAACCACTTCCGGATCGGCCATTGGCTTGGCAGGGCAAATTAAGGTTATCTTGCGTCGCTTTGACCTTTGGCCACTAGGGGCACACGCTGGTGTCGATGCGAGGGCCTGGCGGGCGTGATGACCGCCTGGCTCGCGATAGCTTGTGACAGAGCAAGATCCCGGTTCTCTCAGGGGAGAGAAGACAGAGAGGAGACAGATCGTGTGTTCATACCAAGTATGAACACAGATCTCTCTCTTCCCCTAGTCAGTCCCTACAGTTAGAACACATCTAGGGAACACAGTTAACTCCTTGATCGCCCCCTAGTGTTAACCCCTTCCCCGTCAGTGACATTTATACAGTAATCAGTGCATTTTTATAGCACTGATCGCTGTATAATTGTCAGTGGTCCCAAAAATGTGTCAAAAGTGTCCAATTTGTCCGCCGCAATATCGCAGTCCTGATAAAAATCGCAGATCGCCACCATTACTAGTAAAAAAAAATAATAAAAATACCATAAATCTATTCCCTATTTTGTAGACGCTATAACTTTTGCGCAAACCAATCAATATACACTTATTGCGATTTTTTTTACCAAAAATATGTAGACGAATACGTATCGGCCTAAACTGAGGAAAAAAATAGTTTTTTTGAAAAAAAGTGGGATATTTATTATAGCAAAAATTAAAAGATATTATGTTTTTTTCAAAATTGTCGCTCTTCTTTTGTTTATAGCGCAAAAAATTAAAACCCACAGAGGTGATAAAATACCACCAAAAGAAAGCTCTATTTGTGGGAAAAAAAGGACATCAATTTTGTTTGGGTAGTCGCACGACCACGCAATTGTCAGTTAAAGCGACGCAGTGCCGTATTGCAAAAAATGGCCTGGTCATTGAGCAACCAAATCTTCCTGGGCTGAAGTGGTTAAATACCACTAAAAGAAAGCTATATTTTTGTGAAAAAATGATAAAAATTTAATTTGGGTATAGGGTTGGTAAAGTTGCAGTCTAGGTTTGGAATAAGTGCAGTATAGAGTGCAGTCTGCATTGGGCACACTTGGTGTCCTGCTCTTATTAGTTCAGTCCCTGCTAGCAGTATACGCAATGGGTGAATATCTCTCTCACCAGTCCCTGGGATGCTGCAGTAACCTCTTGCTGTAGAGGGGGGGGGCCCTCACTCTCTCCCCAAAAGCCTCCAGTGATCAGAGGTGGGAACCAGAGGGTGAGTGGATGCTCCAGTCTCCCTGCGACAGTGGTGCAGGTGCTGTGGTGTGGTCAGTACTTCGCTGCCCTCGGGTGTCCCCACTCCTGGTCTCAAGCTCAAATCTCCGCTGGTAAGGTCTCCTGCTGGCAAGTGTATATTCAGAGGTGTTCTCTGTTTAACTTTCTCAGTGCCTAGAGGAAGAACTTTCCTAGACAGTATAATAAAAATCATCTCTCACTCCTCCTTCTGCACAGTGCCTATTGGGATCTGTAGTGTAAGGGGTCAACTAACCACATTATATGGCTACCGTGTAGTGAACCTCTAAGGAGCTGAAAATGAACTGGATCCCCCACTCCTGCACAGCGAGGCACACCAATTTTTTACAGGCACCCCCAAGTCAGTAAACAGTCATGGACTTTATTTTTGTTATTTATTGAGGGTTAATTACTTGGATAGGGATGGGAGGTTATGGGATGCCACCTTTAGGAAAACTGGATTGCAGGAAGATTTCAGGAACATTCTTCCTATACACAGTCTCTGTATACAGCTTCAACTTCTTCCTCCAGCACACACTTGCTTGTTCCAGCTATGTCACTCTGTGATGATCTGACAGCCTCTAGTCAAATGTAGCAACAGCCCATTACAGGCGGGGACTCTCAGCCCCTATTATTGTAGAACAGTAGAGTGTCACAGCTTCTACTTTCACATTACTTCCTCCCGGTGTTCACTGATCTCAGCACCACCTCTTCAGGCACTGCTAACCCGCCTGGCTGCAGCTGCCCCTTTCACTAGCCCTCCAGGAGAACTCTTCACCAGCCCACCCGGCTGACTCTCTCACCAGCCCAAACAGCTGACCAGTGGCGTCGGCGGGGGGGGGCTCACCGTGGCTGAAGCCCCAAGTGGGTTCCCAAAAAGCCCCCAATCTCAAGAGGGCACTGTTCCATTTATAACCCCGAGCGCCGCCGAGTGGGGACCGATCTTATCCCGAGCACCGCTGAGCACCGCCGAGTGCGGTTGAGTCACATAGCAGGTCCCGCCTTCTGGAGCATGCAGCGCTGATGGACGTCCCACTGGTCCAATGGGGGGACCGCGGGACATGTGATATCCATCATAGGCGCTCCAGAAGGCGAGAATTACAATGCAGCCGCTGCGTGAGATCCCTGCTCGGCTCTCCTCCTCTCCACCTCTCCTCCAGCTGCCTGCTGTGAAGATGGGCGCGCACACCATGACTGAACTGTTGCTGCAGGACACATGAAGTCTTCTGGTCAGGTAGGTCAGTGTGTGTCACTACTGTCAGTGTAGGTAGGTCAGTGTGTATGTTAGGTAGGTCAGTGTATGTCATGTAGGTCAGTGTATGTTAGGTAGGTCAGTGTATGTATGTATGTCAGGTAGGTCAGTGCGTGTCAGGTAGGTCAGTGTATGTATGTCAGGTAGGTCACAGTAGGTCAGTGTATGTATGTATGTATGTATGTATGTCAGGTAGGCCAGTGCATGTCAGGTAGGTCAGTGTATGTATGTCAGGTAGTTCAGTGCGTGTCAGGTAGGTCAGTGCATGGCAGTGTATGTATGTCAGGTCAGTGCATGTCAGGTAGGTAGGTCAGTATATGTCAGGTAGGTAGGTCAGTGTGTGGCAGGTAGGTAGGTCAGTGTGTGGCAAGTAGGTGAGTTTAGTGGTCAGCATTGATGGGCACCGGTAAGCCAGGCAGCAACCAGCAAGCGAGCTTACCCCCGCCACACGACCCCACCACCCAGCCAAAAAAACCTGCGCGGCCGCCACAGCGCCCCCCCCAGTGCCAGCCTCTGACTTCAGGCTGAAGTCCCTGGTCTTTTTGCCACCTAGCAATGCCCCTGCAGCTGATTCTCAGGAGATCTCCCGAGGAAGGATGAAGACTTAAGCACACCACTGTCTTCAGGGAGAACTGGCTACATGTGGCAGTCTCCCCCCTTGTAAGTCCCCAGCAGTGCTGACCTACTCACGATTTCCTCTCTTGCTCCTGTGCCTCCAGCAAGGGCTTCTTCTGTGTGTTGTGGCACCCGAGCCCCGGCCCAAGGCAGGACAAACTCCCCCAGACTGGGGGGGTACCCCTGAAGGCCACCGACAGCCTCCTCAGCACTATAAGTCTATCTTGCACCCGACTGCTCCTGCTGGCATAGCTTATGCCTATTTATGAAGTAAGCTCTGCCCCCTGCCAGCCCACTCCTGGAAATTGGCCGTGGCTTCATAAATATTCAAGGCAGCTCCTCCTAACCCCATGCCCACTAGCTCTAGAAGTTTCTACAACCTTCTAGACCAGGGGGAGGCAGGGCCGGACTCGCCTACCGGGATACCGGGACATTTCCCGATAGGCTGCCTGCCCTGGGGCCACTTTTAGTTATGCTGTGGCTGCAGCGCTCCCCTCCCTCCTTCTCCCACTCCTCCTCTTGTCACACAGCAGGAGTCTGGAGACCACTGTGTCTCAGAGCTGACTGAAACTTTCGGCAGCGCTGTGACGCAGTGTTCTGTCTATCACACAAGCTGGTCTAGGAGGAGGGCGGGACTTTTGTCACAGCGCGGCATTACATTACACACTTAGCTCCATGACACAGCGGGAGATGCCTACTGTATGTAATCCACTGGCACTGACTGGTGAGGCTACATTGATTGGCACAGTAAGACTGCAATGATGGGCAGCGTTAGGCTGCAATGATTATGGGCATAGTAAGGCTTCAATGATGGGCACGGTGAGGCGGCAATGATGGGCACTGTGAGGTGGCAATTATTAACACGGTGAGGCTGCAATGATGGGCGTGGTAAGGCTGCAATGATTGGCATGGTGGGGTGGCAATGATGGGCACGGTGGGGCGGCAATTATTAACACGGTGAGGCTGCAATGATTTGCATGGTAAGGCTGCAATGATTGGCACAGTGAGGTGGCAATGATGGGCACGGTGAGGCGGCAGTGATGGGCACAGTAAGGCTGCAATGATGGGCACGTTGAGGCTGCAATGATGGGCACAGTGATGCTGCATTGATGGGCAGTGAGGCTGCATTGATGGGCACAGTAAGGCTGCATTGATGGGCACAGTAAGGCTGCATTGATGGGTACAGTAAGGCTGCATTGATGGGTATAGTGAGGCTGCATGGATGGGCACAGTGAGGCTGCATGGACGGGCACAGTGAGGCTACATTGACGGGCACAGTGAGGTTGCATTTATGGGCACAGTGAGGCTGCATTTGATGGGGCACAGTGAGGCTGCATTGATGGGCACTGGTGAGGCTGCATTGATCTCTTATATCATGTCCTCAGTCTCTAACCATCTCCTGTACCATGCCTGCAGCCTCTGACATCTCCTGTACTATGCCCGCAGCCTATAACCATCTTTTGTATCATGTCCGCAACCTCTGACCATCTCTTGTCTTATATCATGTCTGCAATCTCTGAGGGGGAGTCTGGAGAGGAGTCAAGAATTTGCTAAAATCATTTAAGTTCATTTTTTCCTCATTAATGTACACACAGCACCCCATATTGACAGAAAAACACAGAATTGTTGACATTTTTGCAGATTTATTAAAAAAGAAAAACTGAAATATCATATGGTTCTAAGTATTCAGACCCTTTGCTGTGACACTCATATATTTAACTCAGGTGTTGTCCACCTAAGAGCACAGTGGCCTCCATAATCCTTAAATGGAAGACGTTTGGGACGACCAGAACCCTTCCTAGAGCTGGCCATCCGGCCAAACTGAGGTATCGGGGGAGAAGAGCCATGGTGAGGTAAAGAAGAACCCAAAGATCACTGTGGCTGAGCTCCAGAGATGCAGTCGGGAGAAGTGGGAGAAAGTTGTAAAAAGTCAACCATCACTGCAGCCCTCCACCAGTAGGGGCTTTATGGCAGAGTGGCCCGACTGAAGCCTCTCCTCAGTGCAAGACACATGAAAGCCCGCATGGAGTTTGCTAAAAAAAAACACCCGAAGGACTCCAAGATGGTGAGAAATAAGATTCTCTGGTCAGATGAGACCAAGATAGAACTTTTTGGCCTTAATTCTAAGCGGTATGTTTGGAGAAAACCAGGCACTGCTCATCACCTGTCCAATACAGTCCCAACAGTGAAGCATGGTGGTGGCAGCATCATGCTGTGGGGGTGTTTTTCAGCTGCAGGGACAGGACGACTGGTTGCAAACAAGAGAAAGATGAATGCGGCCAAGTACAGGGATATCCTGGAAGAAAACCTTCTCCAGAGTGCTCAGGATTTCAGACTGGGCTGGAGGTTTACCTTTCAACAAGACAATGACCCTAAGCACACAGCTAAAATAACGAAGGAGTGGCTTCACAACAACATTGTGACTGTTCTTGAATGGCCCAGCCAGAGCCCTGACTTAAACCCAATTGAGCATCTCTGGAGAGACCTAAAAATGGCTGCCCACCAACGTTTACCATCCAACCTGACAGAACTGGAGAGGATCTGCAAGGAGGAATGGCAGAGGATCCCCAAATCCAGGTGTGAAAAACTTGTTGCATCTTTCCCAAAAAGACTCATGTCTGTATTAGATCAAAAGGGTGCTTCTACTAAATACTGAGCAAAGGGTCTAGATACTTAGGACCATGTGATATTTCGGTTTTTCTTTTTTAATAAATCTGCAAAAATGTCAACAATTCTGTGTTTTTCTGTCAATATGGGATGCTGTATGTACATTAATGAGGAAAAAAATTAACTTAAATAATTTTAGCAAATGGCTGCAATATAACAAAGAGTGAAAAATTTAAGGGGGTCTGAATACTTTCCATCCCCACTATATGTATATATATATATATATATATATATATATATATATCCCTATTTCTATG
Source organism: Aquarana catesbeiana (assembly GCF_042186555.1). Lineage (NCBI taxonomy): Eukaryota > Metazoa > Chordata > Amphibia > Anura > Ranidae > Aquarana > Aquarana catesbeiana. Next base: position 240,714,618 of record NC_133332.1, on the reverse strand, counting down.
TGTTCTCATATCTGTTTTCTCTATATATTATACGCTATTCAAATGTGCTTTAAAATGCATTGTTTTCCCTTTTATGAACAAGAAAATAACGACGTAATGCTGTTGGGCTGGTATAATAATGCTATGTGCTATGGGGCTGGTATGAAGTTTTTTCCAGGGCTGATTTTTATTCCCAGTCCGGCCCTGGGGGGAGGCACCAGAGGAGCTGGCAGGATGAGTCATCCAGCCTTGAGTCACTGAACCCTGACCCAGATTCAACAGCTCAGGCTTAGCCCTGAGCTAACTAAATTGACCTACACTAACAAAACCTACTCTACTTCTAGCATACACTAGAGGGTGCTACAGCCGTCTCAAGCTACAACTCTCAGGATTCTCAACGCTCTGCATTGAAGTCTATGGGCTTGCATGGCTTTAGCACTCCCCTTCTGGCCAGAGGGAAGTGGTGTAGTATAACGTCAGTATCTCAGTAGAGGGAGAGAAGAATAAAAGGCAATGTCTCCCTCTCCATTTTCCTGCAATCCAGCACCTGGCTACAGAAAGTCAAATAACAATCTTAAAACGAAATTCTACTAGTGTATGGCCAGCCTAACTTGAGAGCTGTTCTTTTGGAGACCCTGTGTAAAAAGGTAATCAAATAGATAGTGTGCCTCCAAAATAGTCAAGGAAGCCAGCCTATGAAGAAAAGAATAATTCAGGGACCTAGCGAGATGATAAAAGGTGATGCAGAATATAAAAGAAAGAACAGGAGCCTTAAAAGAAGAACAAAGGGAAAACCTGAAAGCATTTCTCCCACAGAAGGAAAACATCCACTTATAAATAACAGATCTACAAGGTTCTCAGAGAGGATGGTTTCAAAAAGGTTGCTCTGGCAACTAACATAATAATAGGAAAGTGCGTGGCCATTATGATAATAAAGTCAACATTACATTAGCACGTTTGAATAGGGAAGGGTTTTACAGCTGGCCAGCAAAGATAGCTTGTAACCTGTTGACTTGCTGCCTTCCCTATAGGAAATCATGTGTTATAATGCATATTATCCAAAAAATCTATTCACTGGTGTGGTTTCCAGCTGTACAATATACCTCTCTGTCATTTGAAACTCAATGCACCAGAGGGGTAAACTCACATTACTGCTATTGTTGTACTGGGATTTCTTGCCTACGTCCAGGAAAATTGTTACACGGTGGCACCATGTTCTTTTCCTGGTAGACTTGGTTTCTGGGTTTTGATACGGTTTCTTGTTTTTTAATCTAACTTTTTACATTTCTAACCTATGCCTTAATACAGGGGTAGGCAACCTCCGGCACTGGTGCCGCAAACTGCACGCGAAGCCTCCTTTGCCGGCACTCAACTCCCTCCCCATCAGCAGAGCAGTGCAGGGAAGTGTCAGTGAGACACTAATGCATTCCAATTTCAGAATTCCCCACACCGCACCTGCACTGAGGGGGAGGCACTGTGCCCCCACACATTGTAAAAGATGGAAAACATTGTTTGTTTCTCTAACTTTGCTGTAGCTGCGATCATCAGCTTTTGTGATGGGGAAGAGATTGGGTGCACTTCTGCTGGGGGGGGCGGTCTCTGTTTCCAGGAGGAGGAGGAGGACTGTCATTCGCCACTGCTAAAGCCAATCACAGTCCTGCTAGCCCCGTCCACCATCTGGAGGAAGATGACTTGCTTGGTTGCCACTACCAATCCCAGAAAAAAGGGATTTCACGGATTGAGAAAACCACAATCAGGTGACAGTTTGTGGAATTACTGTTGAGCTTCTGGGAACTTTGTTGAAATGATTCCTGAACCTTTGCGTCCCTTACTACTGAACCCCAGCACACTGTGTCCCTTTAAGCCACAGCCAGTATTCAGCACATGAAAATTACACCCAACTTTTGCTGCATCGCAGAAACGTTTTCTCAGCTGCGGGGGCCCAACTTATGATTCTGCACACAGGCCCACTGCTTTCAGAAAATGCCCCTGACCTGAGCTCATTATTGCGCATCAATTCCATATGCTGGTATGTGACATCACATACATCACATACATCACATACAAGCACGTGGGCTGGATGTGAGAGGTGGATCAGCAGGATGAGTATGCCAGGACAGGTAGATGTGTCTCATCTCGGCTTCCTTTCACCACTCTGCATATCATGCATATCATAGATGAGAAGAGGGTACAGCGATGGGGAAAATGAGCAGGAGGGGTTCAGAGGTGGGGCAGAAGAGCAGGAGGGTACAGCGGTGGGACAGATGTGCAGGGAAATACAGTGGTGGAAGAGATGAGAAGAGGGTTCAACAGTGGGACAGAAGAGCAGGGGGGTTACAGTGGTGGGTCAGATGAGCAGATGGGTTCAGTGTTAGGACAGATGAGAAGGTGATTCAGTAGTGAGACAGAAGAGCATGAGGGTACGGCGGTGGAGCAGATGTACAGGCAGTTACAGTGGTGGGGCAGATGGGAAAAGGGGTACCTTGATGGGACTGAAGAGCAAGGGGGTACAGTAGTGGGGCAGATGTGCAGGAGGTACAGTGGTGGGAGGGATGAGAAGGGGGTTCAGCGTTGGGACAGAAAAGCAGGGGGTTACAGTGGTGGGACAGATGAGCGGGGCAGGTTCAATGTTGGGCCAGATGAGAAGGGGTTACAGTGGTGAGAAAGATGAGCAGGGGGGGTTCAGTGTTGGGGCAGATGAGAAGGGGGTTCAGCGGTAGGACAGAAGAGCAGGGGGTACAGCGGTGGTTCAGATGTGAAAGGAGGTGCATTGGTGGGATAGATGAGCAGGGGGTTACAGTGGTTGGGCAGAAGAGCAGGGGGTACAGAGGTGGGGCAGATGTACAGGGAGGTACAGTGGCGGGGCAGAGGAGAAAGGAGATACATTGGTGGGACTTATGAGCAGGGGGGGTTACAGCGGTGGAGCAGAGGAGCAGGGGGGTACAGAGGTGGGGCAGATGTGTGGAGGGGTGCACAGGAGAAAGGAGGTACATCGGTGGAACACATGAGCAGGGGGTTACAGTGGTGGGGCAGAAGAGCAGGGGGAACAGAGGTGGGACAGATGTGCAGGAGGTACAGTGGTGGGGCAGATGAGAAATGGGGTTACAGTGGTGGGGCAGATGAGAAGATAGGTTCATTGGGGGTGGGGGTGGGGGTGCAGTGAAGTGTCCTTATGAAAGGTGGCTGGACTGGAGTGATTGCTCAGAGGCTCCAGCCACTATAGCCTGCACTTGTAACAATGTGCCGAGTGCGCAGTGCGCTGAGTCCTGCACATCCGACACAAGCCTACACAGACAAGCTTTTCATTTGTCTTGTGCCCTGTCAGCAGAGATTCTCCCCCTGACAGGTGGTCTGTACTGTAGTCCCAGCCCGGTGTGACATCACCCTCTGGGACGAGCAGATCTCCCACCATGATGGGAGGGGGGAGATCAGACTTCCCACCATGATGGGAGGAGCAGAGAGCGCAGCGTGATGGGAGGAGGCTCAGAGGAGCAGGAGATCAGTCCTCCCACCGGGATGGGAGGAGCAGAGAGCGCAGCGTGATGGGAGGAGTAGAGAGCGCAGCTTGAGCTGTAACCTAGAGACGAGGAGGGGGGACTAAGCTCTGCAACGTGCAAGATCTCAAGTAAGCTCATACTATTAATGTGTGTGTGAACTCTGTTTCTATTGCATTAAACCTAATTGAATTTGTATTGTTTTAAGTATATTCTTGACATTGATTATTTCTTAAAAACGGGGGGGGGGGCGCAGTTTGCCATCTTCGCCCTGGGCACCAAATGGCCTTGTTACAATGTGTTTACTTACTACTTTTTTTATTTTTTCCGGAATACGCATATACTGTATAAGTTCCTCCAGCCTCAAACATTTTAATATCTCTCCTTTTCGTTCTTGTGTCTCTCCCTCCTTCTTCTTTCTCTGCTCTCCTGTCACTCTCTTCTTTCCTTCTCTTCATGTCAAGAATATTTTTGCATCCATGACATTTTATATTACTCAACAGTCCAATATGATGTTGTTAGAGGTCTTGTTGAAGAGAATGATCTATCGAGCTTTCTGAGGAACTAGTAAACCCATCACAAACCTTGTAATTCAAACTGGGCATGTGATAAAAAAAATGCATAAGCAGATATTACCTTGGATGCTTGTCAGAATGATCAGTAGGTCAAAAGATATGGGCAGCTAACTTCATAAGCAAATTATTCTTTAAAAGACAAGATTGATTCCATCCCTTCCAGACTTTAGGGCCTATTTTTGGTCTGTCATCACCTTAAAGGACCAATTGGAAGATGAAAGGGGAATAACCAAGTTCGATGTTTACAGGTTGGTTGAGATTTGCAGGTAACTTCAGCTGCATATATGATTGAGTCTACTGACCATCTTGACAAGTGGTTTTTGCATAACATAACCTTATACTAAATGTTTTCCATCACATGCTTAGTTTGAATTGCCCAGGTTTGTGACAGATTTGAGCAAAACATTTCAGCTTACCATTCACATCCTTTCCATTGTACTTTTCCAGTGCTACAATAATACCCCCTTCTTTTCTTGGTGCCTCTCTGATGTCACCCCTAGGGCCCACATCAGTGTGTCCCCTCAAATTAAATGGTACAACACCACATCCAGCAAAGTCTGCAGACTCAGCAAACATGGCCACTAGCTCTTCAAAACGCAACACAAAAATGCTAATTCTAGATTGTAAGCTCTAAGGAGCAGGGCCCTCTGATCCCTCCTGTATTGATTTGTATTGTAACTGTACTGTTTTCCCTCATGTTGTAAAGCTCTGCAGAAACTGTTGGAGCTATATAAATCCTGTATAATTATAATAATTCTCACATATATTGTCTGCACCTCTTCCCCTGGGTGTAATGTCTTGATTTCTCGATATGCAGGGGAGGGGGAAGGTCAGTATGTCTTTGTATCAGTGTATTCTGATGAAGTGACAGGTAGCATCAGTGGTACCCAGGCTCTGTCTCCTCCAGGCTGCTGTGACAATGCAGCAGGGGGGGGAGGTGCTCCATCTCCCTCCCCCTTGTTCTTCGGCAGACCTCAGTCTCTTCATCCAGCAGTCACAGCTTCTCGAATCAGGGCAGCGTCTTCGTATCAGGATGGGCCCCTGTGTCATGTTGGTGGCTGTCACTGTCTGCTTGTCTGTCCCCAGCACCCTTGGCAAGGTTAGTTGCTTGATTTTGGGGGAATCTCTTTCTAGCAGTAACCCTTATCAGCCACCTTTCTTTTCCTTTGCTATATCACCCTCTCTCTTCTCCTAGTTCCCTTGCTCATCTCTCTATTTTTCTTCTCTTCTTCCTCTGCCAGTATCTTTCCAATGTCTACCTCCTCTTATTCATTTCTTTTCTTTTTCTCCTCTGATCACATTTCTCTCCACTCCTTCTCTCTAGTCCTCTCTCCTCTTATCTTTTCCCCATCTCTCATCCTCATCTCTACCTCCTCTCCTCTTCTCTTTCCTTTCATCTCTTTCTCTTCCTCTCCCCCACCTCCTGTCCTCTTTTCTTTCCCCCCATTTCCCTCCCTCTACCTCCTTCTCTCGTTCTTTCGCTCTCTCTTCTTCTCCCCCAGCTTCTGTTACCTTCTCGCTATGCCTCTCTTCTCTTCTTTCTTCACCCATTTCTCTTTCTCTTTCTTTTCCTCCACCTTCTGCTCTCTTCTCTTTCTCTCCTAATTCTCCTGTTCTCTGACCCTCTCTTTCTTTGCTTCTCTTTTTCTCGTTCACTTGCCCCTCTCCCCAGCTTCTGTTACCTTCTCTCTATTCCTATCTCCTCTTTTCTTTTCCCCATCTCCCTCTCTCTTTCTTTTCTTCTCCTTCACCTCCTCTACACCTCTCTTTCTTTTCCTCTTTTTTTCCTTCTCTTTTTCTCATTCACTCACCCCTCTCTCCAGCTCGTGTTACCTTCTCTATTTTTCTCTCTCCTCTTCTTTTTCCCCCCATCTCTCTCTCTCTCTCTCTCTCTTTTACCTCCTGTTCTCTTCTCTCTCTTTATTCTCCTCTTCTCTGCCCCTCTCTTTGTTCCCCTCTTTTCCCTCTCTGCCCCCAGCTCCTGTTACTATCTCTCTTTTTCTCTCTCCTCTTCTCCCCCCCCCATCTCCCTTTCTCTCTGTTTTCTTCTCCTCTCACTGTTCTCTTCTCTCTTTCCTCTATCTCCTCCATCTCTTTATTCTCCTCTTCTCTACCCCTCTCTTTGTTCCCCTCTTCTTTACCCTCTCTCCCCCAGCTCCTGTTACTATCTCTATTCCCCCCCCCCATCTCCCTCTATCTCTGTTTTCTTCTCCTCCCACTGTTCTCTTCTCTCTTTCCTCTCTCTCCTCCGTCTCTTTATTCTCCTCATCTCTGCCCCTCTCTTTTTCTCCTTCTCTTTTTTCCCTTTCACTCACCCCCTCCCCAGCTTTTTTTTCTTCTTCCTCCCTGCAGTTATCTCTTTTCTTCTCCTTGGTTCTTCTCCCACTTTCTATTACCCCCCATCTCTCATCCTTCTTTTCACGTACATCTTCTCTCTCGTTCTGCCCCCTTTAAGTCTCCTCTCCCCCCTCCTCCACCTGTTTTTTTTTATACTCTCTTCTCTCCATTTATCTCCCTGCCAGGTTGTTTCAGTCTCTCCAGATTCGCTCCCTTCCCCACCCTTCGGTCTTCTTTTCATTCCATCCAATGACACTCTATGTCTGTCTGGTTTTCTCTCTGTATTCATCTTTCTCCATCTTGTTGCTAGGATTGAGAAAGACACGGAGTGCCCGAGGGCACGTTGAGGAGATAAATTGTGCACAACGAATGGTGGGCAAGGCCAGATTGCGCCTGATCATGGGAGAGGCTTAAAGGGGAATGGTTAAATAGAACCCATGCCTACTTTCTGTATACATGGCACACATATCCCAAAGTCTTTGGACCCCAAAAATGTGCTTCAATTACTATGCTATAAATGACAGTCTCACAGACAAAGATTAGCCTCAATGATAATAAAAAAATTAATTTAAAAAAATAAAGCTTTTTCCTTACGTATGCTTTTCTACACACAGATGTAATGTACAACATAGTTTGTGGAGTGCAGCTTTTAAGCTTATGTAACATACAACATAGCAAATAGCATGCAGAGTTCAGGGCTATGTCATGTACAACATAGTTTTGGAATGCAGAGCTTTAAGGATTATGTAACATACAATATAGTGTCGTGTGTAGAGGTCAGGGCTACAGTGGGGACGGAAAGTATTCAGACCCCATTAAATTTTTCACTCTTTGTTATATTGCAGCCATTTGCTAAAATCATTTAAGTTCATTTTTTTCCTCATTAATGTACACACATCACCCCATATTGACAGAAAAACACAGAATTGTTGACATTTTTGCAGATTTATTAAAAAAGAAAAACTGAAATATCACATGGTCCTAAGTATTCAGGCCCTTTGCTGTGACACTCATATATTTAACTCAGGTGCTGTCCATTTCTTCTGATCATCCTTGAGATGGTTCTACACCTTCATTTGAGTCCAGCTGTGTTTGATTATACTGATTGGACTTAATTAGGAAAGCCACACACCTGTCTAAATAAGACCTTACAGCTCACAGTGCATGTCAGAGCAAATGAGAATCATGAGGTCAAAGGAACTGCCTGAAGAGCTCAGAGACAGAATTGTGGTAAGGCACAGATCTGGCCAAGGTTACCAAAAAATTTCTGCTGCACTTAAGGTTCCTAAGAGCACAGTGGCCTCCATAATCCTTAAATGGAAGACGTTTGGGACGACCAGAACCCTTCCTAGAGCTGGCCGTCACTCTGCCATAAAGCCCCGACTGGTGGAGGGCTGCAGTGATGGTTGACTTTCTACAACTTTCTCCCATCTCCTGACTGCATCTCTGGAGCTCAGCCACAGTGATCTTTGGGTTCTTCTTTACCTCTCTCACCAAGGCTCTTCTCCCCCGATAGCTCAGTTTGGTTAGAAGGCCAGCTCTAGGAAGGGTTCTGGTCGTCCCAAACGTCTTCCATTTAAGGATTATGAAGGCCAATGTGCTCTTAGGAACCTTAAGTGCAGCAGAAATTTTTTGTAACCTTGGCCAGATCTGTGCCTTGCCACAATTCTGTCTCTGAGCTCTTCAGGCAGTTCCTTTGACCTCATGATTCTCATTTGCTCTGACATACACTGTGAGCTGTAAGGTCTTAAATAGACAGTTGTGTGGCTTTCCTAATCAAGTCTAATCAGTATAATCAAATACAGCTGGACTCAAATGAAGGTGTAGAACCATCTCAAGGATGATCAGAAGAAATGGACAGCACCTGAGTTAAATACATGCATGTCACAGCAAAGGGTCTGAATACTTAGGACCATGTGATATTTCAGTTTTTCTTTTTTAATAAATCTGCAAAAATGTCAACAATTCTGTGTTTTTCTGTCAATATGGGGTGCTGTGTGTACATTAATGAGGAAAAAAATGAACTTAAATGATTTTAACAAATGGCTGCAAAATAACAAAGAGTGAAAAATTTAAGGGGGTCTGAATACTTTCCATCCCCGCTGTATGTAACGTGCTACATAGTGTATAGGGTGCAACAGTCAGAGCTCAGGACTAACCTAAGTAATATACAACATAGCATAGGGCAGTTGTTAGGGTTATGTAATCTATATTATAGCATACTTTATAGAGTTCAGTAATCAGGACTGTGTAAACTACAACACAGCTTATACAGTATGAGGTCAGGACTATATAATGCACGACACAGTGAAACGACTGCATTGGTTAAGACTATGCTATGCATAACAGAGTTTATAGAGTGCAGCTGCAAGGACTAAGTGCCCCTTTTGTTGATGCTATGTGGTGAGTACCCCCTTAAACAGTGGTGAATGCCCCTAAAATGTTGGTGTTCAGTGGTGAGTACCCCTTTAGACGTGTTTATCATTGGTCAGTTCTACCTTATATGTTAGTGTTTAGTGGTCAGCACCTCTTATAGATTGGATCCTCAATGGTCAGTTCCCCCTTGTACGTTGGTGTTCACTGGTTAGTGTCCCCTTATTGATTAGTATTAAGTGGTCAGTGTCCCCTTATACACTGCTGCTCGCTGATCAGTGCCCCCTTGAACATTGGTGATTGCTGGTTAGTGCCTCTTTAAATATTGGTACTCAGTAGTCTGTACCCCCTGACACTGTTTTTTAATGTCCCTTATACATCAGTATTCAGTGCCCCATGATTGATTGGTATTAGGTGATCAGTGACCATATGCATTGCTGTCACAGTTCAAGAGAGGTGTCACTAGACCTGGGACACATACCCAAGCAAGCTGCCCAGGCCCATAGAGACTGAGCACCATCTAAAGGAAATCCTATATTTTTCTGCATTGGTAAATGCATACCCTCCCCCCCCTTCCTTCCTTCTATTCTCATTATATTATGAGAATGTGGTTGTGGAATCTAATTATTATACATCCATGGACCTCAGTTACAGACTCCATCTCAGGCTCATATTTTTGAAGCTCGATGTTATATCACCTACACAGTACACAGCCCCTCCCTGGGTCCTGCTGTGCGTACGGAAGCTATAATGTCCAGGGATCTCATGTGATGCCTCATTATCTGTAATGACATTTTCTCCTTCTGCAGATGCTTGGGGTATTAGTCATAGATACTGATAAACCACTGATTAGTGTCTGCCTGCATCTAATTGGATGACACTGGGAGATACAACAGTCACTAGGGAATCTGCACCAAACAGGGACCTGAAGGATGCTGGGAGTGTACAGAGGGATACTAATAATGTGGCAACCATAGGGGATGGATAGATCTATAGGAGTGCCCCTGGATGTCTAGCTGGGCATAGAAGGGCTTGGTGCCACAGAGGTACAGGTATATACTGTAATTATGCTGTATTTTAATAGATGGGAAAACCTGAATTTGTCTGTCTGTCTCTCTATCTACCCAAGCATCAACCTATAGCAGAAACAACAAAATTCTATTTAGTTATACCTTTGCTGTGACCACCTTGTGTCGCAAGGCTTAGGCACAGGCAAACTATTAAAAGCTAAATAAGGGGGGCAATCTAAATCTTTTGTAGGCAAGTTTGCACAAAGAAGACTGGTTCACTTTAAACATGTGATGTAAAGATATCACATTTGTAAATATATAATTCATATTTGGAGACGTTGTAATGTCAATCCTATGAAATATTATCTAGGTTAGAAAGGTGATGCGTGTCCTGTTAAACATAACTTATATTTTCTATGTAATGCTTTCATTTTTGTAATAATATACAAATCGGTTCGTTTTCACACCCAGACCTGCTTAATATACCTTCTTTAAAGGACTACAAAATTACTCATATGATACAAGTTTATAAATAACTTAAAGGAGAAGTACAGCCAAACCCCGTTTGGCTGTACTTCTCCTGTGGATCACAGGAGTAAATAAACAAAAAGAATTTGCCCTGGACGCTCAATACCAATGAATGATATAGTATACTTCTCCTGGGCTCCTGGAGCTTCTGCCCCCCCCCTTATATTTGGATCACAGGAGTGCAGAAGTCTGCTGTTGGCTGATGACACAGATCCAGTCCAGGATCTGCCCACATGCCTGGACCGGCATCCGGCTCAGCCTCTCAGCAAGCCACTGAGAGCCTGAGCCAGCCGCTCCCACCCCCTTCACAGCCCAGTGCTCCAGTGATCATGGAGTGGACAGAGCAGAGAGCCGGTGACTTACAGTCAGCAGCCCTCTGCTCAGGGAACTTTATGAACTGTGCGATCTGTGGTGTTTGATCGCTCAGTTATCAGTCAGCAGGGGACAGTCTACCAGTCCTTAGATATGGTGGCTGCATTCGTTTCAGGCTTTTTTTTTTTCCTCCAGGTGATCTTGACAGTAACACACTTCCTGCCCTAGGGTGACAATACTCACTGTGCTGTAGCTCTGGTGGAACGGCATTCTCACCCAAGCACAGGAAATGTATTAGGACTATGGAACACTCCCCCTCTCTTCATTTCCATACCATGTGGGAAGGTTTTTTTGAAGTCCTCAAAAGGTAACCTGTGCATGTCTGACAAGACTAGATAAGAATGCAGTGCCCACAGAAAGTTAGGCACTCACTGCATTTCTAGTAGTTTTAACAAATACTTTTGTTGCATTTATCCAACAGAGATAATAAAACACCTTTAATTATATGGATAAAAGAACAAAAAGGAAGCAAATATATTTACTGCTAGGGTTTACATACACGTAAACTCAATTTTAGATAACCAGTAAAAGATTGAAAGTAATATTGATTAAACCTTTTGTTTTCCACATCCAGCCTCTGGGGTTACTGACTCACGATGACCTTGGAGCTCCCTTAAGGGTCAGAAGAAGCCTCCCAGCTAACATGCCTTATGAAGCTGATATGATGTCCTACGTTCCACCAGAAGCTCTTCGCAATGAACAACTATATGCTGACCTAAACCAGGCCATGCTTGCCAGACTTGCTGCCTACCCTCAAGAAGAACTCCTTGCTCAGGCCTTGGAAAGAATGGGCTCCCCCCACAGAGTGGACCCTGCTCGGAATGGTCCATCCCTACAACAGCTGGTAGAGGAAGGCCAGAGGAGAGACAAGGAGACCATCTATCTGGCCAATCTTCTGCATCTCTGGAATCAGATCAACCGGGACAAGGCCTACGCTGACCAGTTGCAAGCATTTTCTGGCCCTGCTCAGCCTGAGGGAGACTACCAGAGACCATACCAAGATTATGATGAGACCGAGGTGGTGACCAGCCGGACACGGCCACAGGTATCCCGCAACCAAATGGCACAAGCTCTGCAGAGCTACTACCGACAAAACCGGGGATTTGAAGGCCCCTCTTTACGGCTGCCACAGGAAGAGGGCAATGATGATGGGTATCCCATGGATGAAGAGATGTTAAGGTAAGCTGAAGGGACATGTGTGTTCTATGGAAGTACATTTTATGTACAAAACAATGTCCTTGATAATGAAACAGCTTGTTCATCTAAAAAGCTAATCTATCACCTCTGTATAAACATACCCCCTTTTTTTTTGAGTTCCCGTGGATCTAACAGTCAGCCACACATGAGAGAATTTAAAAAAATTGAATCTGTGTGTCAACCCTTATCTTCAGAAGAGTATTCAGTAACTCAGGAACAAATCAAAAATCCTATAACCATTATCAGCTGTCCTACCTATTGATCAGATAAGAGTTCTTTCACCTAAGGAATAAAATGCTTTATGATAAATAAGTCATTAATGTGAAACTCTTAAAATATATGTTCTTTTACAATATAGGTACCTGGTCACACGGGTCCTAACAGCAATGAGTGAAGCAGAAATGCCTCAACGCTTAACTTCAAAGACACCACGACGTATGAGGCGCTCTCTGGAGGATGACCACAGCGAAGACACCCCAGCCAACCTCCTACGTGTAAAACGTCTAGACACTGACAACCCCGACTACATCTCCAATGGGGTGCTGCACAGGAAAAAACCAGAGGGAGAACTCGATCACCAGAGGGGATCCCAGCATTTCACAGATCAAAGGGTGACTGAGCAGCTTTTGAAATATTTTCCTGAATAATTCTATACAAAATTCCACGTACAGTCCTCAACGCCATGCTCACACCCGTCTCTGTACATACATATCTGTATTTCACAACCATGCAGTGTTTTGTTTGCCCCACACATATTGCCCTTTTCAATTCCACCATTTTAGATCCAAGATGGACTAACTATGACTAACAATTGTTGAGGGACTACATGCCACAATATGCCCTGACAGCTATTGACATGCTGGACTTTCCCATTAATTATCAAAGTCTACCACGTGGCCGTATGCAACCAAAACCACAACGTAAAAAGTTAAAGTTCTGCTTAGATTTAGACCTCTAAAGGTTACTGAGGCACCATCACTGGACAGCAAAATGGCCTTTCCTGAAGTCAAACCCCTTAGCAAGTGCAACTCCATCAGTGAGGCACACGGGTTTAGGCTTTACTGGTCTAGCTAAGATGATAACAAGACTCTTTTCAAGAAGACATGAAGATTTAAATGGCTGACAGTTTCACTTAAATAATGGGGTGTCAGGGTGCATCTGCAGGTCCTCTCAGGCAAGTTTTGGGAACTCCAACTAAAATTAGAAATTGTGGGTCATTAAAAAACAACCATACAAAAGTTGTTTCTTCAAGAAAAGGATGCCTTTTGTAACTCAAATTGGCCATGCTGGCTGTGGCAGTTTTGTGACAATTTCAACCAGCTTCTCATTAACAGAGAAAAGTAACTTACTACCCCTGTTTTGATCCATTTAATTGGTTTGCAAAAGCTAGCTGGGCATGCTTAAATTTTCCACAAGATAGCAGACTGTGCCAGCAGTATAAGGCAAGATTGTTTCACACAGTCCGTTGCCACTGGCCTTCCAGGTACACTCCCTGTTCATGTGAATCGAAAGATCAAAGAAAAGAGCTTTGTAATCATGGTTGCCCATTTAAAACAAGTCAGAGCAGTGATTTTTTGGAAAAAGCTGTAACCCACAGACTGTATTTGTATAATTATGTGTAGACATCTCAGTTGAAGAAAAAACTCTGGTTGTAAATGAGTCCCTGCACTTTGCATGCAGTCAGTGCCCTTTGCAGTGCCTTATTATACAATCTTATACAATCTTAATGTACAATCTTGAAGGTAAACTAAAGTCTTAAAAAACTTCAGGAAACTTAAAACTGGATAAAGAGCACTATCTGTGTGGCTCTTTTTGTCCAAAGGGATTACAGCTCTTAGCTAACTCTTTTTGCACCTAGTCCATTGGCCTTACCCCTATTGGAAGAGCTTAATTAATTAAGAGTATTAGAAAGGCAAAAATGTACTGCACACATCAAGAATTCAGAAGCCAGTTGTAAACCTCTAACCTGTAGCAGAAAAAGGGTAGCCATTCTGTAAGTGGGTGTTCTGGACAAAACCAATCAGCAATCAGTTCAGCACGCATCAGCTATGCTAATAGAAGCAAACTTCTGATTGCTATGGTGACTGCTCTATTGCATTTCTTTTAGAATTTAAATGTAAAAAGTGTAGCGCTAAAGTGCAAAACCTCTATGTGAAAGAAGTTACAAAATAATAAAGCAATTCAACACTTAAGTGAAAAGAAACTGTATCCAGTCTCAAAACTATACCAATAAGCAAACTCAATTCTAAATGTATAGTCTGATAGCATGTAAAACGCTCATTCATGGGTAGTAAGGGAAACGTGAGCAATTTCAAAGATATGGTAAATAAACGTGATCAATCGTTAAACATATATAAAGTAAGGTGAAAAAAAGAATATAGGTGAAAAATTGTTATAATCCACTGGGTAATAATTAGAATGTCCGCCTTATAGATGGAGAAAGAATGCAGCAAATAAACATGGCGGTGATAATAAAATGTCCACAAATCTAATGGGAGGTGTAGCCATCAAATGGAGCATGAAATTTTTCTAGTCCCAGTATTACTTCATGTAAATAAAGTGAATTCAATATAATGCGGATGATACTTTGATAACTCCTCTGCAGTACTGCGAATCAACATAAGGGATAAAGCACTCTTACCGACTTGGGTGGACTCACAGGCCGTCGGCGGTGAGTCAAACAGGCTTGCACTGTCTTAAGATGAACGACAGTATGGGAGTGGACTGTGCACTGGTGGACTTCCTCCACAGATGGGGGACTCGGATCCTGCCCAGATGGTCCAAACGATCACCGGCCTTGTCAGCATTGATAAACCATGTATAGAGAAAAAACAACAAAGAGCCTCCACATGGTGTAAATCCAAATAGATCAATTGCCGTTTATTTGATCAATTACGATCATCAGAAAATCCATAAAAACGTATAAGAATGGTAGAATCGATTCCAACAGTAAAAAGTAAAAAGTAAGCGTGGTGTGGGTGGCTGGGTACAGCAAGGAGACCCGACGCGTTTCGTCTGAAGAGACTTCGGCTGGGGTCTCTTCAGACGAAACGCGTCGGGTCTCTTTGCTGTACCCAGCCACCCACACCACGCTTACTTTTTACTTTTTACTGTTGGAATCGATTCTACCATTCTTATATGTTTTTATGGATTTTCTGATGATCGTAAGTGATCAAATAAACGGCAATTGATCTATTTGGATTTACACCATGTGGAGGCTCTTTGTTGTTTTTTCTCTATACATGGTTTATCAATGCTGACAAGGCCGGTGATCGTTTGGACCATCTGGGCAGGATCCGAGTCCCCCATCTGTGGAGGAAGTCCACCAGTGCACAGTCCACTCCCATACTGTCGTTCATCTTAAGACAGTGCAAGCCTGTTTGACTCACCGCCGACGGCCTGTGAGTCCACCCAAGTCGGTAAGAGTGCTTTATCCCTTATGTTGATTCGGAGTACTGCAGAGGAGTTATCAAAGTATCATCCGCATTATATTGAATTCACTTTATTTACATGAAGTAATACTGGGACTAGAAAAATTTCATGCTTCATTTGATGGCTACACCTCCCATTAGATTTGTGGACATTTTATTATCACCGCCATGTTTATTTGCTGCATTCTTTCTCCATCTATAAGGCGGACATTCTAATTATTACCCAG
The DNA here is from genome assembly GCF_042186555.1 of Aquarana catesbeiana. Taxonomy (NCBI): domain Eukaryota; kingdom Metazoa; phylum Chordata; class Amphibia; order Anura; family Ranidae; genus Aquarana; species Aquarana catesbeiana. The sequence continues at coordinate 240,699,095 of NC_133332.1, read as the reverse complement.
TGGATTATAACAATTTTTCACCTATATTCTTTTTTTCACTTTACTTTATATATGTTTAACGATTGATCACGTTTATTTACCATATCTTTGAAATTGCTCACGTTTCCCTTACTACCCATGAATGGGCATTTTACATGCTATCAGACTATACATTTAGAATTGAGTTTGCTTATTGGTATAGTTTTGAGACTGGATACAGTTTCTTTTCACTTAAGTGTTGAATTGCTTTATTATTTTGTAACTTCTTTCACATAGAGGTTTTGCACTTTAGTGCTACACTTTTTACATTTAAATACTTTGCACAATTTGGTCATTTTGGAGTGTTGGCTGCTGTTTAATCTTTCTGATTGGCGCGGTATTCTTTATCCATCCATTTCTTTTAGAATATAACCCTTGGTAAATCTCAGTAGGATCTAGAATTGACAATGTCTGAAAAAACTGCCTGAATTGCCTGCAGAAACCATTTTTTTTATTTTAAAAAAGTGACCTCTGGAATCAGATCGGTTACTTTAGAAACACATCAGTCTCTTGTCCAGCTGGATATGAAATTAGACCTGCGGTTGCCATGTGTACCATGCTGCCCTCTTGTAGTGACAGTAGCTCCACATTCATGATGTGTTCGAAGTCTTTTCTTAAACAGTAACTCCCCCTAAAACAGTGATCCCAGTATTGGGTGGAGTGGGCCAGAGTTGTATCCCTTATATGACTTTCTCTAGTGCCTTGTAGCCTAGTTGAAGGGAATCACTTGCTACCCCAGATAAGGGTGTGACACATAGTGAGCCAGGACAAAAGTTCACCTTACCTCTCAGACTTGGAAGGGAGGAAGACCTCTCTCCAAGCTCTTGGACATCAGGAACCAGCCGACTAGGTATCAAGCCAGCTTCATTCTCCCTAAAGCAGAAGAAGCTGTTTTAGGTGGAGTTTGCACTTTAATATCTATAGAATGTATAATGTCAGCTTAATCTGTGTGGCTGGACATTACAGCTATCACTTATTTTCAGTTGTGCTGAAACAGGAATGTTTAAATCTCAAGATCCACTCAGGACGTTTCCATTTTCATACACCCACAATGTCCAGGTTCCCTGATCTGCCAATAACCTATCCTTCCCTAAGACCCCAGAGTCATCTGACCCTCTCTGTGATTAGAGTTCACAAACATGAAAGTGTCCTCAACAGAGAAAATAATTCTTCATTAAAAGCAGTTGTCCATACTAATTTGTGATCTACTCCATCTTGCTTAAGAGTTCCTAGCAACCTGACTCATACCCATAGCCTTCTGACCTTTTTTGTGATTTACGCTCCTGTTATGGAAGTGTCCTCACAGGGAAAATGTTTCTTTGTACTTTTTCTTATTATTGTTGGCTCCATCTTGGATGCACAGAAAGGCAGGAGAATCAATTCACATAATTGGGACCATGGCGGCTTTGCAAAAATGACTCCTCCATTGTTTAACAGCAGGGCAAGGGCATTTTTTTGCTGCAAAGCCAATCCCACCAACCACACTAGGAGCAGAAAACTGCAAGCAGCAGTGTTGCTTTAGACATACAGGCCCATAAAGCATTTATATACGTGTTTGTTATTTCACACTGCGCTCTCTACAGAGTCATGTCTGAGTGTTTCAATTTTTGTATGTGCATTATTTTTTTTAAACTTTGCTTCTTGCCTAGATGTGCACTTTGATCTGAAAAGAAATGTAATTTATTGTATATTGCTCTGCAAAAAAAGTTATATAAAGTTGTGCATCAATGGACTCTTTGTGCAACTTCTTGTGAGGGAAGGGGACAATCACATGGATGATTTGGGTGTTCAATATATAGAATTCACACCTGTCTGCTATTTCCTGCAATAGACCCAGTCCTTAAGGTACATTACAGTCTTTCTGATTAAAGGCAACCTATCACATCTGAAACACAGAGACTGCCACCAGGGCCAGCTTAATAGAATCATGAGCCCCACGGGTAAAGTAATGCTCTGGTGCCCCTACAATGGAGACAGGGCAGGTAAACAGACATCAAGTAGGTATGAGGCAGACAAGCGGAGCTTCCCCTTTTGGGTGGGGCTTAGCTATAACTACATGAACAGCAAAGAAACCGTGGGAAAATACTACACACATAAAGTAACAAAGCTGTCCTGTGCATATTATATATCTGCTAGAATGATGCTCAGGAGAGTTGTAACAAGTATAGACACGGCCGCCACTAAAAACCATGAGGCAACATCCAGCCTGACAGGGCCTCGGATACCCCCAACATTGTAACTCCTCTACATCTTATATACATCCAGCACTCCTAACTCCACCCAATTCAGCCCTGGATTTTCATTAGTCAGGGTTACACCACAAAACTCCTCTGACCTTCCTCTCCCAGTACCTTCCTGAGCAGCCCTTGCTTAGCTAGGTCGGCACAGACAATGGCCTTCACCATCAAAAAAAAAAAAAAATGTGTTGTACATAATAAATACTCAAAATGAACAAACTCTACTAACAGAACAAATCCTTCTATAGTAAGTGAGAGATATGAGGGGGGGGGGGGGTTGGGTGCATCCAAAAAATTGATTAACAGTCAAGATGTAATGTGTATGGACAGGCTCTAATAGGCAGCTTATGGAAACAAAGGGGTTGATTTACTAGAGTTAAATAAACTGTGCACTAATGTTCCCCAGAGCTTAGTAAATGTGGTAAAGTTCTGTTGATTTCCATCATACATAGTAAGTCTACTTCAAAGATGTCTATAGGGGGTGCTTCGGGTGATATTCAGGGCACACGAAAGAGCAGTAGCATCAGACATAATAAAAGCACAAACCAATGCATTTCAGAGGTTCTAATAGGCCCCCTTCATCCAATCGTTTATATATAAATAAATAAAAAGTTGGAAAATTTTGTTTCTTTCAGAGAAGACAAGCAACGTCTCTTCTGCCAAAACATTGTTTCTCCTTTTCTCCCATTCATTTCCTTTCAATTTCTAGGAGCATTGTACACTCTGCAGTGTACACACCAGCTCATGGAGTTGTGAACGATGCAACTCTTGTGCGCATGCACAGGAGCTGTATCATCAGGGACCATCCAATGACCCAAAAAGATAACCATGAACCCACCAGTGTGGGTATGCCATTAATAGTCTAAACAGCTGCCAGGGGCTGTGGCAAAAGCATGGAGCCTGCAAAATTGGTTGTTTACCAGTATGACAAAGGAGTCCCTGATGGTTCAGTGACCCACATCACCGACAGCTTCCAACATGGGACTCGTAGGGACATACAAGCACACACCTCTACACACAGCACAGTAGCAATGCGCCCCAAAACTGTGCATTTCCTGCAGATAACGGAAGACAATAGTGTCATATTGTAGATCCAGGGTGAAAAAACTCACTTATCTTTTAAATACAATTCACACTTTTCATTTATTTTTATTGCACAAAAAATAAATGCAATACATATAACAATAAGTTTGCTGTTTAACAAAAAACACCATCACAGTGGAAAACAATGCTTCTTGCTGTCACAGGGTTTCCAACAGGAGACCTGTAAAACAATAATTAAACATAAACAACATTAAACCTGATTCGGCATATTCTGGACAGACCAGTAATGTAACCATAGGTTAAAATGTAACTCAACTTCTCTCCACATTTTGTTGACAAGTTTGGTATTGTAAAGCTACAACACAAGGGGACTGGTAAACGGCCCCCCAGGTAGGGTATGCCATAATGTGCTAGTATGCACAGCATATTAGTACATAATGGCAGACTTACCTGTCATATGGTGTCCTCCAGCGCTGTAGTGGGATCGCTCCGCCGCCTCCCGGAACTTCCATCTTCGCCTGGTCTTCCTTCCGGGTCCGGTGCCTTCTGATGACGTCACTCCCGCGCATGCACACGGGAGTCACATCGCCGCGGCACAAATCGGGGCCGTAAATGTTGAATATGATAGCTGACAGGCATAATGATGCATTTAAGGCAGAAAAGACCAATAGGGTCTCTTCTGCCATTAATACCCTGCCTGTCAGCCATTTGATTTAAAAACAACTTTACTTCCACTTTAATTGAACAAGCTGAAGTTAGAAACTGATTGGTTTCTATGCACAGCTACACCAGATTCTGAGTGCACCAGATTTGGTAAGTCTCCCCTCAGTGTATATACTGTAGGTGCCTCCCTCTTGCTCTGGATACAAAGATCTGGTGACAAAAAGTCTAGGCAAACCAGATCACATGATCACATTTGACATGGAGTCAAAATAACTCAACACAAAGCCATTAATGTCTAAGCCGCTGGCAACAAAAGTGAGTACACCCCTAAGAGAAAATATCCAAATTGGGTCCAATTAGTCATTTTCCCTCCCCGGTGTCATGTGTTACAAGGTCTCAGGTGTGAATGGGGAGCAGGTGTGTTAAATTTGGTGTTATTGCTCTCACTCTCATATACTGGTCACTGGAAGTTCAACATGGCACCTTATGGCAAAAAAAACTCTCTGAGGATCTGAAAAAAAGAAATGTTGCTCTACATAAAGATGACCTAGGCTATAAGAAGTTTGCCAAGACCCTGAAACTGAGCTGCAGCATGGTGGTCAAGACCATACAGTGGTTTAACAGTACAGGTTCCACTCACAACAGGCCTCGCCATGGTCGACCATGCACGTGCTCAGCGTCATATCCAGAGGTTGTCTTTGGGAAATAGACGTATGAGTGCTGCCAGCATTGCTGCAGAGGTTAAAGGGGTGGGGGGGTCAGCCTGTCAATGCTCAGACCATATGCTGCACACTGCATCAAATTGGTTTGCATGAAGGAAGCCTCTTCTTAAGATGATGCATAAGAAAGCCTGCAAACAGTTTGCTGAAGACAAGCAGATTAAGGACATGGATTACTGGAACCATGTCCTGTGGTCTGATGAGACCAAAATAAACTTATTTGGTTCAGATGGTGTCATGCGTGTGTGGCGGCCAACAGGTGAGGAGTACAAAGACAAGTGTGTCTTGCCTACAGTCAAGCATGATAGTGGGAGTGTCATGGTCTGGGGCTGCATGAGTGCTGCCGGCACTGGGTTACTGGGGAGCTACAGTTCATTGAAGGAACCATGAATGCCAACATGTACTGTGACATACTGAATCAAAGCATGATCCCCTCCCTTCGGAGACTGGGCCGCAGGGCAGTATTCCAACATGATAATGACCCCAAACACACCTCCAAGACGACCACTGCCTTTTACTGAGGGTAAAGGTAATGGACTGGCCAAGCATGTCTCCAGACCTAAACCCTATTGAGCATCTGTGGGGCATCCTCAAATGGAAGGTGGAGGGGCGCAAGGTCTCTAACATCCACCAGCTCTGTGATGTCGTCATGGAGGAGTGGAAGAGGACTCCAGTGACAACCTGTGAAGCTTTGGTGAACTCCATGCCCAAGAGGGTTAAGGCAGTGCTGGAAAATAATGGTGGCCACACAAAATATTGACACTTTGGACCCAATTTGGACATTATCACTTAAGAGTGTACTCATTTTTGTTGCCAGTGGTTTAAACATTAATAGCTGTGTGTTGAGTTATTTTGATTGGACAGCAAATTTACACTGTTATACAAGCTGTACACTCACTACTTTACATTGAAGCAAAGTGTCATTTCTTCAGCGTTGTCACATGAAAAGATATAATAAAATGTGACAGGTGTACTCACTTTTTTAAGATACTGTATATATCTAATGACTTGAAATTACATAGGGCTGCAATCATGATTAGTATTGCAGTCCAGGTATTAGCTGACACACACTCTAATGGACCTCACCTCCAGTGAGTACCTGCGCTTTCCTTGACTCCTGCCACAACTTCCTTGCTTGACTCCTCTCCTGGAGCCTCAGCTCACCAATCAGGCCCAGGAACGGACCCTCATGTGCGAAGTAGACCCTTCTCCACCCTGTAGAGCCCCTACCATGAGAATCTCTACTCTATACGCCCTCTTATAATGACCTGGAATACATCTACATTCAGAGCTAGCATAACTCAGCTGAAATGAGGCTTGTGGTGGGTGTACTGCCTTCCTAAACCCATGAGAGGTATCGAGCAGATTTAAGCCTAGTACACACGATTAGATTATTATTATTAGATTTCCATATCGAAATTGAAGAGGTTACTAAAGTACAAAAATTCTCGTACGACAGAAAAAAAAATTGCAAGTGAAGTAATATATAATAATGTATTTTTGGACGAAAACTGTACTGATTGAATGAAAATCGTATGACCTGGTATCGTACGAGAAAAGTTTTCGTGTTTGTCCCTTCAGATAATTTCGTACGAAAGCTGTGTACTAGCGATCAGATTATCATCTGATCGTTTCGAAAGCGGTATTTTTTTGTATGATTTTCTGAGCGTGTGTACAGGGCTTTACAGGAGTGTGTGCCTCACCAGTGTGGGTATGTCATTCATAGTCCAAACAGCTGCCAGGGGGTATGGCAGAGGCACGGAGCCTGCAAAATTGCAGAGTTTAGACAGTGCTGTCACGCTTTATATTTTCTGAAGGCATATAGCACAGCAGAGGTGGGTGGATTAGAAGAGTATGTGCAAAAAACAGTTCCTATTTATCTTACCTACTGTATTTATCTGCATTAAATTTTAACACCATACTTTGCTTTTACTTCTCTGGTCTCTGGACCCGACCAGAACACTGAGTCAGCTCTTGCAAATGACCACCTACCACCATGTTAATGCAACAGACCAACAAGGTCAGCAAGGAGACTCACAGTTCCAGCTGGATGTAGATTAATTACAAGGACACAACAATGAATCACGGTATTGCTTTGTTAGTAAGGAGAGCAGACAACCTTCAATGTACTTATGAAATCAGCAGCTGATCGTGCTAAATTACAAAACCCAGAGGATGCCAGGAATTTTTTAGTTTGCATGGAGAACCAACAATGGCAGCAAATGTGTAAATGCAATATCATGCCTCCTAATTTCTGAGATGGGAAAGTGGGATGCCTTTTTGTACAAATATATTTACACAAATAGACAAATATATTTAGGCAAAAGGCAAACCTAAATGTTCCTCACTTTATTACAAAATGTGTTTTTAGTGCTGCCTTTGTTCCTATTAGAAGGATTTTGACTTACTTCCTGTTCTGTCTTACACCTCTTAAAAAGACAGGAAGTGAGGAGGTATTACTTTATTCCTGTTGTGTCTGATATCCCGTTATGTAGGCAGTAAGTGAGAAGAAATTCCTCCAAAGGAGAGAGCGAGAGACAGAAACAGCCCTTCCATTCTATTAAACGTCTAATGAAAATATTTCGGCTGCAGTTGGGCTTTATAGATCTTTCTATATTAATAGACTGGACCTGCACTCCCTAACTGAGCTGAGTCAGATAAAGCACTAACTGCTCATATGAGCAGCAAAACTGCTGCAATCATTGCCCGGGCAAAATGGTCCTAGCAGAGTAAAGAATCTGACTGGCTCAACGAGCGACTATTGGATAAGTTGGTTATATGCAATATGCTTTTCTTGTATAATCTATTAATACCAATATTAATGCAATTTCAATAACAGTCAGGCAGAAAAAGAAAATGTGACTTGATAATATACAGAAAGGACCACTCACCTTTAGTGGGGTACTTGTCCTCATTGGGATTCAGGGCATCATGGCGTTTCCCGAGGGTGAAACCCAGTACAGACAGAATAAGACAGTCAAATATTCCCAGTATGGCCAGTATATATGCCCAGTGCACAGAGCACGTCCCCAGCTCATATCTGTCTGAGCGGTAGCCACACAATGGGCGGACGGCGGCAGAATCCCATCCATCAGGGAAGAGGATGCAACCCAAAGCTTGGCATGAGGCTTAAAATAAATACATATAAAAAAAAGTTACCAGACAAAGGTCAGTGGCAAGAATATGTTTTTTCAATGCAACAGAGCAAGGCAGTGATGATGTGTTAAAAGAAGCAACTCATAGAAAACAATCAGTGCAGAGCAGCTAAGACAGTAGATGATTGCTAATAACTAGCTAATAGTTAACAGCTAATAATTAGCTAATAAATAGCTAATAATCACTTCTAATAACACTTACGAACTGTTCTCACCCCAGTCAGTTTGACCTCAGGTTTTAAACTAGTATTTTTTGGTGTGTTGTTTTTTCAGCAGTGAAGAATAATGACATGGTAGTTCTGATAATTGGAGTAGGTGACAATACTACCATTGCTTACCTCTCTTGAAAACGCTAGTATTTTAATTTTGGATACAGTAGGGGAGGGTTAAAATAGCTATCAGTTTTTCCTTTTGCCACCTGTCTCACTAAGGAGAATCTCCTCCTCATCCTGTCCTGTAGACTCAACAGGAAGTGAGAGGATATCTTCCCAATGTGAGGATAACCCCCTCTTAGACAGTTTTCTTCTGAACAAGTGTTCCCGTTGAAAGATTTCCTTTCTATTCCTCTTCTGGTGGCAACTCAACATTTTACATTTCCCTCTCTTCATTCCCAGCAAACTTTTGATTGGGATAATTAGAGAGTGTAATGGACCGTCTGGCCCACCTTTCTGGGTGCTTCCGCCAAGATACAGTTTCCTCCACTCTGGAACCTGGACCAAAGTAATATAACTGAGCATTGCACCGAAGAAATAGGCAAACACTAGTTTAGGTGCAAACTGGAACTCTCTTTACTGAAAATTCACACAGACTTTATACTACACAAAATCAGATAAAAGCTTGATCACATTATCCTAAACAATGCATACCTTAGCCACTTCAGCTCCGGGAGGATTTACCCCCTTCCTGACAAGAGCATTTTTTGCGATTCGGCACTGCATCGCTTTAGCTGAAATTTGCGCGGTTGTGCAATGTTGTACCCAAACAAAATTGACGTCCCTTTTTTCCCACAAATAGAGCTTTCTTTTGGTGGCATTTGATCACCTTTGTGGTTATTTTTTGCGCTATAAACAAAAAAGGACCGACAATTCGGAAAAAAAAGCAATATTTTTTACTATAATAAATATCCCCAAACAATGTATAACATACTAATTTCTTCCACAGTTTAGGCAGATATGTATTCTACATATTTTTTGGGGAAAAAAAGAAAATCACAATAAGTGTATATTGATTGGTTTGCGCAAAAGTTATAGCGTCTACAAAATAGGGAATAGATTTATGGCATTTTTATTATTAATTTTTTTTTACTAGTAATGGCGGCGATCTGCGATTTTTATCGGAACTGTGACATTATGGCAGACAGATCGGACACTTTTGACACTATTTTGGGACCACTGACATTTATACAGTAATCAGTGCTATAAAAATGCACTGATTACTGTATAAATGACACTGGCAGGGAAGGGGTTAAACACTAGGGGGCAATCAAGAGGTTAAGTGTGTTCCCTGGATGTGTTCTAACTGTAGGGGGGGTGGGCTCACTACAACATGACAGAGATCACTGCTCCCGGCAACAGAGAGCAGTAGATCCCTGTCATGTTGCTAGGCAAAACAGGGAAATGCCTTGTTTCATATCCCCGTTCTGCCTCTCCTCGCCGCAATCATGGGCCATCGGCGAACATTGAGTTTGCCGCACGTGCGCCCGCTAGGCGACAAAGTTAAAGGAACGTACAGGTACGCCCCTTTGCCTGCCCACGCCATTCTGTTAACGAAAATGGGCGTGCGGCGGTCGGCAAGTGGTTAAACAGTAATATTGTCAGTACATCTAACGAACAGGTAACATAAACACATAAACATCCCACAATGGTTCGGTAAGAAGGTAAAGTGGACACAATACTAATCACATCTCCAGTAGGATTAGCAGACAGACAGAAACAATAGGCAACTCAATTAACAATGGGAATTCACACCTAGGAGGCACAAAATGGGGTATTTATACAATTAGAGAATGACACCTTAAACAGATTTACACAAAGATGCAGGGGACACCAGCATCAGGTTGTTTGAACTGATTATAATCTTCTGCTGTGAGTCTCTCAGTCTAGGAGGGGGTTGAAGCAGTCAAAACTGGTTGGGCTGCTAATTCTATACACATGGGCCCCATATCTGTATCCAGGTCCTATGTTCCCAGAGCCTGTGTGTTTCGGGGGGGGGGGGGGCATGGACCTGAATCCAAAGGAAAACTGCTCCAACATGTCCCCCAGGCACACATCTCCCAAAGAATAGAGCCCCCTCAAAAGCCAGGGCCCATAGTCAGTAGGCAAGAGTAAGCTTCCCTGCAGTCCCTTCCAAAAGCCCTTGTCCCGGTTGGGTCTGTCACATTTCTCTCCCAAAAATAGACTAACCAGGTCCAAGACCTCCACCTGGTCTGGACATGCGTTAGTCAGGCAGAGTGAGCCCACAAAGTTGGTCCACTCAATCTCCATTTTTGGCCCCAGGGAAGGGTTGTTGTCAGTAGGTGTGGAGCAGAGGTCGTGGACCCTCTGTCTGGCTGCCAGCACTTCAGCTGGGTGGTTTTTACTATTCTAGGGCTCGGTCTGCTACTGGGGAGAGGGGCAAACTGCCCCGACTCCCTGGAGCCATGAATAGTAAATGCTGAGCAGAGGACAGCGGCACTCTGCCCTGTTGCTAGCGCTTCAGCTGGGGACTCCCCATCCTCCGCTCTGGCTGTTGGGGAGGGAGGATGGCTTCCTCCACTCCTGGACTATGGATCTGCCACTGGGGAGAGAACAACCACCTCCTCTCCCTGCATCTTAGGCTGCCGCTGGGGTGCGGGAATGGCTTCTTCCCCTCCCTGTATCTTGGACTGCCGCTGGAGAAGAGGACCTGCCACCTTCTCTCCCTGTGCCACTGGAACTGCTGCGGGTGTGGGGCAGATGTCTTGGACCCTCTGTCCGGTTGCCAGCGCCTCAGGTGGTAGTTTGAGATTCTCTGCATCGGCCTGTTACTGGGGAGAAGGGCTGCCTGCCTGGCTCCCTGGAGCTCCGGAAGTGCTGTAGGTGCTGGGCAGTGGTCAGTGGTGTTCTGCCCTGATGCCATCTCTTCTGTTGGGAAGCAAAAGCTTCTGTCCCGGTTGGGTCTGTCACAGAGAGTGAATGACCACATTGGGGACACAGACAGCAATAAAATTCACTCAGTGGTTCTTAACTTGTCAGATTTTCTTTCCTGCAACCATGGACACGGGAAGCCACCCCTGACAGGAGAACACAATGATTATTGCTAGTGGCTATAGCCGCTGACAATAATCACATGCTAGAAAGTCAACATGCTGTCATCCGGCCCATAGATGGTTTGATTTAAACCATCTATGGCCAGATTTACTCTTCCCACCTGTGTTTTGAGCTGGCTGGAGCTTACAGAGCAAGACTCCCTGCTGTCTGTGGCCATAAGTCAATTGTTATTTACAGACAGAATATAAGTAGCTTTGAAGTGCTTATCAACCTTTTCTCCTATGGCTGAATCATGGATCATGGACTTTTGCTTAGAAAAACTGACCTATCAACAATAGAGACACCTGTACAAATTTGAGAAAAAATGTGGGGAGCCTGGTTGGATACGCCTAAGGTGGCACCTGTTAATCTAGTAGAGGACAGACTTCTATCTTAATGGACCTAGATTGAGCCATAGTTATGGTTTGTTTGTGTCTGGGACTGATGATATCACTGACTTTAGTTGTCCTGGTGAGGTATTTGTCTGCCTTTATCTTGTGTTTTACTATACAGTGATGTATGTAAACTTGCTGTGCCCCCTTCCCTCTTTCCTACAAACTCACTTTTTTGTTTATTTATACCTTTCCCCTTCCCCCCCTCCTATTACCCTATTTTTCAGTCGTTCCTATGAGGCATACTTCTCACTTCAGAATAGTGTTGGTATACTGAATGCTTGCTGTTCAACTTATTATAAAGTGAACCTTTATTGCCCTGTCGCAACCTATTTTGCCTCAACTATATGTAGCACCCCCTCTGACACCCGAAAAGATCACATAGGACCTTCAGAGACAGGGGTGGGCTAACAATTCACTCCAGGGCTGAGTCCAAGGCTAAAATGGGGGATCAAGAAAGGCTATTGGGCTTGAACCACTGTTGTCTTTTTAAAGAGGTTAATGAGGTGAGGGTTAGGGGTTCCAGATACCATAGCAGATCACTTACAGACTCTCCAGAGCAATGTCCAGCTTCATAATGTCAGAACCTATAACCGGACCAACCAACACTGTAAGCACGTTCCCAAATTCATCCAAGGGAGTCACCAGGCCCTTCCTCCAGACCAGCCTTCTTCCTGGCTCTCTCCAGCAAGGGCCCTCCCCTGTGTCTCCTCCTTTGCACGGCTTCCTCCAGACCAGGCAGGACAGCTTCAGGACCACTTCAGCACATGTTAGGCCCAAAAACAGGCTATTGGGCCCAACAGCAGAGCTCCACCCAGCAGCACCTCCCTAGGCCTCAGCCCAGAGGGAGAGAGCGAGCACATGGCTTGTCCAGCATGCACCAGTGGCCTAAACCTCCTACTGGATTGCCTGAAATATAAAAATTCATTACTCAGTCTTGTAAATGAAATCTCTTACTATGATTAGTGGCTCCACTTATTGGCGACAGTGAAATATCACAACCCAACCAATGTTTAGGGGAAAAACCAGGTGAAAAACTATACAGTCAGTCTGAGATAACTACAGCCGAGCCAAAACTAAATTGACATAGTAGACCCAGTTTAGGACCAGGGGTCTACATATACCTTTTATATATGCTGAAAAAGTTCTCCAATAAAAAATTACCTCAACCTAAATACTTACCTGGCTCCATGTCAGCTCCCCGGTGTTGTCTCCAGCTTCAGCATTGCTCACAGCTCGGTGCGGGACCCTACGGGAGAATGCATCCACACATGCCTCCTTAGCACCTGGCTTGCTACAGGAGGTACCCAAAGGAGGGGAGGAGCCTACAGCATTAGCAGGGACTGCGAGAAGAGGAGGAAAGTGATGTTTCTATACAATACTGTTTCACAGAGCAGGTCATTATTTTGTTTTAATTTGTTTAATGTTACTATAGGTTTCCTGTTTGTTACATAGTAGGTGAGGCTGAGAAAAGACACAAGTCCATCAACTCCAACCTATGTGTGTGATTATATATCAGTTTTACATTGTATATCAGTGTATGTTGTGGTCGTTCAGGTGCTTATCTAATAGTTTTTTGAAACTATTGATGCTCCCCGCTGAAACCACTGCCTGTGGAAGGGAATTCCAAATCCTTGCTGCTCTTACAGTAAAGAACCCTCTATGCAGTTTAAGGTTAATACTCTTTTCTTCTAATTTTAATGAGTGGCCACGTGTCTTATTAAACTCCCTTTCGCGGAAAAGTTTTATCCCTATTGTGGGGGTCACCAGTATGGTATTTGTAAAATAAAATCATATCCCCTCTCAAGCGTCTCTTCCCCAGAGAGAATAAGTTCAGTGCTCGTAACCTTTCTTCATAACTAATGTCCTCCAGTCCGTTTATTAGTTTTGTTGCCCTTCTCTGTACTCGCTCCATTTCCAGCATATCCTTCCTGAGGACTGGTGCCCATAACTGAACAGCATACTCCAGGTTAGGTCGGACCAGAGTCTTGTAGAGTTACAAGACTGGTTACATTTTTCCACATTAAAACTCATTTGCCATGTAGTTGCCCGCCCCATTAATTTGTTCAGATCTTCTTGCAAGGTTTCCACATCCTGCAGAGAAGTTATTGCCCTGCTTAGCTTAGTATCGTCTGCAAATACAGGGATTGAACTGTTTACCCCATCCTCCAGGTCGTTTATGAACAAATTAAATGGATTGGATTATAAGGATTGGTTCCAGAACAGAACCCTGGGTGACCCCACTTTCCACCCCTGACCATGCCCAGTACTTCCCTTTTATCACTACCCTCTGAACTCGCCCTTGTAGCCAGTTTTCAATCCATGTACTCACCCAATGGTCCATGCCAACAGACCTTACTTTGTACAGTAAACGTTTATGGGGAACTGTATCAAATGCTTTTGCAAAATCCAGATACACCACATCTACGGGCCTCCCTTTATCTAGATGGCAGCTCACCTCCTCATAGAAGGATAATAGATTGGTTTTGCAAGAATGATTCTTCATTAATCTATGCTGAATGGTATGGCAATTACTTGACTGAGTTCCCTAAGGACCCTCGGGTGCAAGCCATCTGGTAACGGTGATTTATTAATGTTAAGTTTCTCAAGTCTATTTCTAACTCTGTTAGCCATGAGGGTGCTTCCTGTGATGTGTCAAGATGATAAACACTGCAATTTTGGTTACTGAAGCCCCCCGATTCCCTCGTGAAGACTGAGGAGAAGAATAAGTTCAATACCTTCGCCATCTCACCATCCTTTGTAACCAAATTCCCTTCCTCATTCTTTATGAGGGCAATATTGTTTGTCCTCCCTCTTTTACTGTTTATATACTTAACCACTTAAGGACCAAGCCTCTTTTTGAGATGTGTTGTTTACAATTAAAAACAGTTTTTTTTGCTAGAAAATTACTTAGAACCCCCAAACATTATACATTTTTTTCTAACACCCTAGAGAATAAAATGGAGGTAGTTGTAATACTTTCTGTCACACCGTATTTACGCAGCGGTCTTACAAGTGCACTTTTTTTAGAAAAAAGTACACTTTTTGAATAAAAAAATAAGACAACATTAAAGTTAGCCCAATTTTTTTTATATTGTGAAAGATGATGTTACGGCGAGTAAATTGATACCCAGCATGTCATGCTTAAAAATTGCGCCCGCTTGTGGAATGGCGACAAACTTTTACCCTTAAAAATCTCCATAGGGGACGTTTAAAAAATTCTACAGGTTGCATGTTTTGAGTTACAGTAGAGGTCTAGAGCTAGAATTATTGCTCTCACTCTACCGATGACAGCAATACCTCACATGTATGGTTTGAACATCATTTTCATATGCGGACGCTACTCACGTATGCGTTCGCTTCTCCACGCAAGCTCGGCGGGACGGGGCGCGTTTAAAATGGGTTTTTTTTCTTATTTATTTTACCATTTATTTTTTATTTTTACACTGTTTTAAAAAAAATGTCACTTTTATTCCTATTTCAAGGAACGTAAACATCCCTTGTAATAGAAAAAAAGCATTACAGGACCTCTTAAATATGAGATCTGGGGTCAAAAAGACCTCAGATCTCATATTTACACTAAAATGCAATAAAAAAACAAATAAATAAATAATTTTGTAAATTAAAATTTTTTTTTTTACAAAAATGGCCCTTTAAGGGCTATGGGCAGAAGTGACGTTTTGACATCACTTCCACCCTGCAATGTTATGGAGACGGGTGTTGGCCACCTTCCCCTCACTCGTCTCCATACCCAGCAAAGGTGAAGATCTGATTGCCTCCGCCGTGCCGATGGCTCTGGTAAGTGGCGGAGGGCACCGGAGCGCGACGGGAGGGGGGGTCCTCTCCCGCTGCCAATAAAAGTGATCTTGCGAATCCGTCGCAGAGACCACTCTTATCGGAAAGCGGACCGCCAACGTGCACCATGACAGCCAGGTCTTCCACAGCCCCTCCCAGTAATCTGTCCACCAGATGCGTGATGTGCCGAACCCAAGCGCCCAGTAGACAGCATACAGTTCGGCGTTTCAGGTCTTTGCCACAGATTGCCCTCTTTGTCCTTCTAAGAAATGAGTCTCCTACCACCAGAATCTGTCTTTCCTTTCCCTTCGCTTCTCCCCCACTCTCACTGGAGGAGTTTCTTCCCCCGGCAGCTAGGGGAGTCCCTCATTTCCAGCAGTGCTGGTCCCTGACTGGTACCACCAATGTCACTCAACGGGGCGTACTTATTGGGATGTTCCAGCCCAGGCTCGGCCTCCCTGGCACTTTCCCCTCTACCCTTCCTGACTGTCACCCATCTACTCTTTCCTAGTGCCTGCAATTTGTCTCCACCCACCTCTGTGCTGGCCCCTGCCGGGTACGATCCCAACTCTCCTTTAGTATGGAGGGTCTTCTCAGTGCTGACAGTTGCTTCCCTAGATTGAGAACCTGGGCTTCCAGGGAAACAATGTGCTTACATTTTGCACAGCAGTACTTGCCCTCGATCAGATGATCAAGGAAAGCATACATGCCGCAAGATGTACACCGAGTCGCATCTCCACACCTGCCGGGCATCGTACCTACTAATTTAATGAGGATTGGGGATTATACACTGTCCAAATTAACTAAAAACTAGCTTCCTGACACTAATACTCAACAATACACAGGTACTCAACAATACAATACACACAGGTACTAACAGCCCACGTGCACTCGCAGCCCACCTGTACTCGCAGCCCACGTGCACCCACAGCCCACATGCACTCGCAGCCCACGTCTACTCACAGCCCACGTGTACTCGCAGTCCACGTGCACTCGCAGCACTCATGTACTTACTGCCCACGTGCATCACAATACACAGGTACTCACAATACTCGGGTACTAACAATGCACACAACACTCAGGTACTCACAACACACACGTACTCACACACTCGGGTACTCACCATACACAGGTACTCACAATACACAGATACTCCAAACACTCACAATACACAGGTACTGCAAATGAAGGCATTGCACAGCATACTCCAGGTTAGGTCGGACCAGAGTCTTGTAGAGTTACAAGACTGGTTACATTTTTCCACATTAAAACTCATTTGCCATGTAGTTGCCCGCCCCATTAATTTGTTCAGATCTTCTTGCAAGGTTTCCACATCCTGCAGAGAAGTTATTGCCCTGCTTAGCTTAGTATCGTCTGCAAATACAGGGATTGAACTGTTTACCCCATCCTCCAGGTCGTTTATGAACAAATTAAATGGATTGGATTATAAGGATTGGTTCCAGAACAGAACCCTGGGTGACCCCACTTTCCACCCCTGACCATGCCCAGTACTTCCCTTTTATCACTACCCTCTGAACTCGCCCTTGTAGCCAGTTTTCAATCCATGTACTCACCCAATGGTCCATGCCAACAGACCTTACTTTGTACAGTAAACGTTTATGGGGAACTGTATCAAATGCTTTTGCAAAATCCAGATACACCACATCTACGGGCCTCCCTTTATCTAGATGGCAGCTCACCTCCTCATAGAAGGATAATAGATTGGTTTTGCAAGAATGATTCTTCATTAATCTATGCTGAATGGTATGGCAATTACTTGACTGAGTTCCCTAAGGACCCTCGGGTGCAAGCCATCTGGTAACGGTGATTTATTAATGTTAAGTTTCTCAAGTCTATTTCTAACTCTGTTAGCCATGAGGGTGCTTCCTGTGATGTGTCAAGATGATAAACACTGCAATTTTGGTTACTGAAGCCCCCCGATTCCCTCGTGAAGACTGAGGAGAAGAATAAGTTCAATACCTTCGCCATCTCACCATCCTTTGTAACCAAATTCCCTTCCTCATTCTTTATGAGGGCAATATTGTTTGTCCTCCCTCTTTTACTGTTTATATACTTAACCACTTAAGGACCAAGCCTCTTTTTGAGATGTGTTGTTTACAATTAAAAACAGTTTTTTTTGCTAGAAAATTACTTAGAACCCCCAAACATTATACATTTTTTTCTAACACCCTAGAGAATAAAATGGAGGTAGTTGTAATACTTTCTGTCACACCGTATTTACGCAGCGGTCTTACAAGTGCACTTTTTTTAGAAAAAAGTACACTTTTTGAATAAAAAAATAAGACAACATTAAAGTTAGCCCAATTTTTTTTATATTGTGAAAGATGATGTTACGGCGAGTAAATTGATACCCAGCATGTCATGCTTAAAAATTGCGCCCGCTTGTGGAATGGCGACAAACTTTTACCCTTAAAAATCTCCATAGGGGACGTTTAAAAAATTCTACAGGTTGCATGTTTTGAGTTACAGTAGAGGTCTAGAGCTAGAATTATTGCTCTCACTCTACCGATGACAGCAATACCTCACATGTATGGTTTGAACATCATTTTCATATGCGGACGCTACTCACGTATGCGTTCGCTTCTCCACGCAAGCTCGGCGGGACGGGGCGCGTTTAAAATGGGTTTTTTTTCTTATTTATTTTACCATTTATTTTTTATTTTTACACTGTTTTAAAAAAAATGTCACTTTTATTCCTATTTCAAGGAACGTAAACATCCCTTGTAATAGAAAAAAAGCATTACAGGACCTCTTAAATATGAGATCTGGGGTCAAAAAGACCTCAGATCTCATATTTACACTAAAATGCAATAAAAAAACAAATAAATAAATAATTTTGTAAATTAAAATTTTTTTTTTTACAAAAATGGCCCTTTAAGGGCTATGGGCAGAAGTGACGTTTTGACATCACTTCCACCCTGCAATGTTATGGAGACGGGTGTTGGCCACCTTCCCCTCACTCGTCTCCATACCCAGCAAAGGTGAAGATCTGATTGCCTCCGCCGTGCCGATGGCTCTGGTAAGCGGCGGAGGGCACCGGAGCGCGACGGGAGGGGGGGTCCTCTCCCGCTGCCAATAAAAGTGATCTTGCGAATCCGTCGCAGAGACCACTCTTATCGGAAAGCGGACCGCCAACGTGCACCATGACAGCCAGGTCTTCCACAGCCCCTCCCAGTAATCTGTCCACCAGATGCGTGATGTGCCGAACCCAAGCGCCCAGTAGACAGCATACAGTTCGGCGTTTCAGGTCTTTGCCACAGATTGCCCTCTTTGTCCTTCTAAGAAATGAGTCCCCTACCACCAGAATCTGTCTTTCCTTTCCCTTCGCTTCTCCCCCACTCTCACTGGAGGAGTTTCTTCCCCCGGCAGCTAGGGGAGTCCCTCATTTCCAGCAGTGCTGGTCCCTGACTGGTACCACCAATGTCACTCAACGGGGCGTACTTATTGGGATGTTCCAGCCCAGGCTCGGCCTCCCTGGCACTTTCCCCTCTACCCTTCCTGACTGTCACCCATCTACTCTTTCCTAGTGCCTGCAATTTGTCTCCACCCACCTCTGTGCTGGCCCCTGCCGGGTACGATCCCAACTCTCCTTTAGTATGGAGGGTCTTCTCAGTGCTGACAGTTGCTTCCCTAGATTGAGAACCTGGGCTTCCAGGGAAACAATGTGCTTACATTTTGCACAGCAGTACTTGCCCTCGATCAGATGATCAAGGAAAGCATACATGCCGCAAGATGTACACCGAGTCGCATCTCCACACCTGCCGGGCATCGTACCTACTAATTTAATGAGGATTGGGGATTATACACTGTCCAAATTAACTAAAAACTAGCTTCCTGACACTAATACTCAACAATACACAGGTACTCAACAATACAATACACACAGGTACTAACAGCCCACGTGCACTCGCAGCCCACCTGTACTCGCAGCCCACGTGCACCCACAGCCCACATGCACTCGCAGCCCACGTCTACTCACAGCCCACGTGTACTCGCAGTCCACGTGCACTCGCAGCACTCATGTACTTACTGCCCACGTGCATCACAATACACAGGTACTCACAATACTCGGGTACTAACAATGCACACAACACTCAGGTACTCACAACACACACGTACTCACACACTCGGGTACTCACCATACACAGGTACTCACAATACACAGATACTCCAAACACTCACAATACACAGGTACTGCAAATGAAGGCATTGACAGGCAAATACTGTATTATTATCCCAGGACTAAAAGTGATGGAAATTTCTTCAATGAGGATATAAGCAGAACTGTTGCCATTTTTATTTTTAGCGCTATGTGTTCCTTCCTGTCCTGATGACAACAGCTCACCCACTTTCTTTACAGGCATCACAAGGACAGAAAGTGATGACTGGAATGGCATCACAGTCAAAAATGACCTGACATAAATTTTGTCTCTGCTACATTCATTAGTAAGGGTTGAAATTACAATATAATTTTCTGCAAATATTGCAATGGCTTTTATCGCCCTTTCCCCAAAATTCTAGTTGGTTGGCTGTCATGTTGATTATCTGACTTCAATCCATTGAGTTATTAACCCAGAACAATTGTGCAGATAAGGACTTCTGATTTTACTCAGACTTTCCTGATCTGCATACATGCTCCAAGTCAGGCATTCAGAAAAGAATAAAAACTGTGGCTTACCATAACAACCATGATACTGGCATTTTCAGAAGTTGATAAGCAATGAAAGCCCCAGTATGAGGAAAAACACAGATATGTTGACACTGTCCCATGCAATGCCTTACCTGCACTGATTTGAAGCCAGGCACACAGCTTAAAAACTGTCCCTGAGTTACAGAACCACAGTAGTCCAATGCAAGCCAGGCTGAACAGAACAAGCAGGAGAGCTCCAACCATGAACCCGGCTGCTGTCTGGAAAGGAGGGAGAGCCTCCAGAGCAGCTGGTGGTCCCCTGCATTCGGTGCCCCAATCTGATTCCTCGCACACCTGGTAAAGTCCAAACTGCCCACTACCCTCCCCTCCTAAAACCCAGGCGGGCTGCAGGAGCACCACAATCTCCAAGATGCCTAGGAAGAGGGTACAGGAAGCCCACAGGACTGTGACCGCCCTGCCATTTTGGACAAAGTCTGTGTCGTACAGTTCCACATGTCCATGAGGTTCCATGGGGAATCACCTGGATGACAAAAAACAAATACAACATTAAATAGAGGTAGTCTCAGGTAAATGACTAACCAACCAATGCTTAAAATGTTAGTCCATTCAGAAATCAAATTTCAGCTGTTTGCAGTTACAGTTGCAACGGATCAAAAAACTCACGGTTCGGATAGTTCCTCGGATCAGGAGTCACGGTTCGGATCATTTTCGGATCAACAAAAAAAAAATCTCCCCCACTGTAATATCCACAATCTCCCTATTGGCAGAGTATTGGCAGAGTATTGCAGGGTATTGGCGGGTATATTGGCATGGTATTGGGTATATTGGCAGGGTATTGGGTATATTGGCAGGGTATTGGCGGGTATATTGGCAGAGTATTGGCAGGGTATGGCAGAGTATTGGCAGGGTATGGCAGAGTATTGGCAGGGCATTGCAGAGTATTGTCAGGGCATTGCAGAGTATTGTCAGGGCATTGCAAAGTATTGTCAGGGCATTGCAGAGTATTGGCAGGGTATTGCAGCAGGGCATTGCAGAGTATTGGCAGGGCATTGCAGAGTATTGGCACTGCTGAAATCCGATCTCTCCCCTCCACTGTACAGATCAGTACACAGAGGGGAGAGAGGAACCGGCGTCATGACGCCGGTTTGTTACAAGTGATCGCTCCGTCATTCGACGGAACGATCACGTGCTAAACGGCCGCCGGGTGTACCAAGATGGCCGCCGCTCCGGAGCTAGGCCAAAGCCGCGGCCTTTCCTATGGCCGAGGCCACAGAGCGCTCCGCGGATCGCGGGTGTCCCGTACGGATCAACCTCCGTGGATCGGATCACGGATCGATGGCGATCCGTTGCACCCCTACCGCGTACACACGAACGGACTTTACGGCAGACTTTGCCCGCGGACGGGATTTCGTCGGAAAATTCGATCGTGTGTGGGCTCCAGCGGACTTTGTTTGCTCAAAAGTTGGACGGACTTAGATTTGAAACATGTTTTAAATCTATCCGTCGAACTCTAGTCCGGTCGAAAAGTCCGCTCGTCTGTATGCTAGTTCGATGGACAAAAAGCCACGCTAGGGCAGCTATTGGCTACTGGCTATGAACTTCCTTGTTTTAGTCCAGTCGTAGGTCATCACGTACAAATTCGACGGACTTTGGTGGATTGTGTGTAGGCAAGTCCGTTCATTCGGAAAGTCCGTCATAAACTCCGGCGTAAAGTCCGCCGAGCAAAGTCTGCCATAAAGTCCGCTCGTGTGTATAATGCCGCGTACACACGAGCGGACTTTACGGCAGACTTTGCCCGGCGGTCGGGATTTCGACGGACAATTCGATCGTGTGTGGGCTCCAACGGACTTTGTTTTCTCAAAAGTTGGACGGACTTATGCCGCGTACACACGGTCGGACTTTTCGGCTACAAAAGTCCGACAGCCCGTCCGACAGACTTTCGACGGACTTTTGGCGGACTTGCGGCGGACTTGCGGCAGACTTTCTAACGAACGGACTTGCCTGAATACGATCACACAAAAGTCCGACAGATTCGTACGTGATGACGTACACCGGACTAAAATAAGGAAGTTGATAGCCAGTAGCCAATAGCTGCCCTAGCGTGGGTTTTTGTCCGTCGGACTAGCATACAGACGAGCGGATTTCTGGGTCCGGTGTAGTTACGACGTAAAGATTTGAAGCATGTTTCAAATCTAAAGTCCGTCAGATTTGCGGCTGGAAAAGTCCGCTGAAAGTCCGGGGAAGCCCACACATGATCGGATTTTTGCCGGCTTTGGTCCATCGTCGTATGTCGGACTTTTGTAGACGAAAAGTCCGACCGTGTGTACGCGGCATTAGATTTGAAACATGTTCCAAATCTATCCGACAGACTCGAGTCCGGTCGAAAAGTCCGCTGGTCTGTATGCTAGTTCGACGGACAAAAAGCCACGCTAGGGCAGCTATTGGCTACTGGCTATGAACTTCCTTATTTTAGTCCGGTCGTACGTCATCACGTACGAATTCGACGGACTTTGGTTGATTGTGTGTAGGCAAGTCCGTTCATTCAGAAAGTCTGTGGTAAAGTCCATCGAAAAGTCTGCCGGGCAAAGTCTGCCGTAAAGTCCGCTCGTGTGTACGTGGCATAACAGTGACTTCTATCTCTCAGGGAACACTATTGGTGACATCACTGTGCTGAGTTGTTGGGTCTGCACACTTTCTGTGACTATTATGATGGGTTTCCAATATCCCTGTTATTTTTTTGTATTTATATTATGGAGAAAGTAACAGTAAGAGCTGGAACACATAAAGCTGAATGGGGACACCCATAACTAAGTGGACAAGAACAGTGTCAGCTTTTAGATGTGTTCCTCAGCGAACACAATGTACAGGAGTATGAGCAATATTAGTGACTTATACACACACTAAACTGGGTGAACCTGTGTCTTTATTCAACTTTATCAACAATGTATTATTCCTTAATTAAATTATGGCAGAGAGATCTTTCTGTTGGAACATTTACGTCATTTAAAGAGCCAGTGGTTTACTCATCTCACCAGGCTCTTTCTATGACTAGAATATTCTTTTTTAGGTGGACTGAGCCTTTAAGATGATCATTGAATGAAAACACTGAACCTATCTTTCTCTTCAGATATGTGTTCTCTTTGTTCAAATCCCAGACTCCCTCCTCCCTCAGTTGGTCCACATATCTGATGTAAAATTGTTCTAACTCCTTTGAACTCATAAATCCAGGTATCCTTTGTACACAGATAATTGATATAGAATTGGTCTCACCATTACTCTGAATAGATATCATTAAAGATCCCACCTCCTTCTATGTGAATTTATATGTGACGCAAGTCCCAGGATTGTCTTTTTATCACAAATATACAAATTCTAGCCTGGGACAGGGCCTAGGATTTGTTTCCTTCATGCCTTAATTATATTGTTTGATACAGAATCTAGGAATTGTCTCCTTAAATTTGTGAATATATGGTCTCTAGTTTGATACAGAAACTAAGATTTGTCTTCTTCACTTTATAGATACAGTTGTGCTCATAAGTTTACATACATGGCAGAATTTATGATTTATTGGCCATTTTTCAGAGACTATGAATGATAACACAAAAACATTTCTTTCACTCATGGTTAGTATTTGGCTGAAGCCATTTATTATCAATCAACTGTGTTTACTCTTTTTAAATCATAATGGCAACAGAAACTACCCAAATGACCCTGATTAAAAGTTTACATACCCTGGTGATTTTGGCCTGATAACATGCACACAAGTTGACACAAAGGGGTTTAAATGGCTATTAAATGTAACCATCCTTACCTGTGACCTGTTTGCTTGTAATTAGTGTGTGTGTATAAAAAGTCAATGTGTTTCTGGACTCCTGACAGACCTTGCATCTTTCATCCAGTGCTGCACTGACGTTTCTGGATTCTGAGTCATGGGGAAAGCAAAATAATTGTCAAAGGATCTGTGGGAAAAGGTAGTTGAACTGTATAAAACAGAAACGGGATATAAGGAAGATATCCAAGGAATTGAGAATGCCAATCAGCAGTGTTCAAACTCTAATCAAGAAGTGGAAAATGAGGGGTTCTGTTGAAACCAAACCATGGTCAGGTAGACCAACTTGAAATTTCAGCCACAACTGCCAGGAAAATTGTTTGGGATGCAAAGAAAAACCCACAAATAACTTCAGGGGAAATACAGGACTCTCTGAAAACATTTGGTGTGGCTGTTTCAAGATGCACAATAAGGAGGCACTTGAAGAAAGACGGGCTGCATGGTCAAATCGCCAGATGAAAGCCATTACTATGCAGGCAAATGCCACAAAGTATCCCGCTTACAATACGCCAAACAGCACAGAGGCAAGCCTCAAACCTTCTGGCACAAAGTCATTTAGAGTGATGAGACCAAAATGTAGCTTTTTGGCCACAAGCATAAACGCTACATTTGAAGAGGAGTCAACAAGGCCTATGATGAAAGGTATGGAGGTGGATCGCTGATGTTTTGGGGATGTGTGGGCTACAAAGGCACAGGAAATTTGGTCAAAATTGTTGGCAAGATGAATGCAGTATGTTTTCAAAAAATACTGGAGGAACATTTGCATTCATCAGCCAGGAAACTGCGCATGGGACGTACTTGGACATTCCAACATGACAATGATCCAAAACACAAGGCCAAGTCAACCTGTTATTGGCTACAGCAAAATAAAGTAAAGGTTCTGGAGTGGCCATCTCAGTCTCCTGACATCAATATCATTAGCCACTTTGGGGAGATGCAGTTCATGCAAGACAGCCCAAGAATGTACATGAACTGGAGGCTTTTTGCCAAGAGGAATGGGTAGCTTTATCATCTGAGAAGATAAAGAGCCTCATCCACAAATACCACAAAAGACTGCAAGCTGTCATTGATGTTAAAGGGGGCAATACATGGTATTAAGAATTGGGGTATGTAAACTTTTGTTCAGGGTGATTTGGGTAGTTTTTGTTGCCATTATGATTTAAAAAGTGTAAAAACAGTTGATTGATAATAAATGGCTTCAGCTGAACACTAATCATGAGTAAAAGAAATGTTTTTGTGTTATCATTCATATTCTCTGAAAAATGGCCAAGAAATCATAAATTCTGCCAGGGTATGTAAACTTATGAGCACAACTGTATATGGTCTCCAGTCTGATATGGGACCTATGATTTGCCTCCTTCATTCATCAGATATATGGTATCCAGTGTGATTTAGGACCTAGGTCTTGTCTCCTTCGTTCTATAGATATATGGTCTCCAGTGTGATTTAGGACCTAGGACTTGTCTCCTTCATTCCATAGATATACACTCACGGGGCACTTTATTAGGTACACCTGTTCAATTGCTTTTAACACAAATTGCTAATCAGCCAATCAAATGGCAGCACGTTGAAGTTCAAACTGAGCATTATAATGGGGAAGAAAGGGCATTTAGGTGACTTTGAACAAGGCATGGTTATTGGTGTCAGACAGGCTGGTCTGAGTATTTCAAAAACTGCTAATCTACTGGGATTTTCATGCACAATCATCTCTAGGGTTTACAGTGAATGGTCAGAAAAAGAGAAAATATCCAGTGAGGAACAGTTGTGTGGACAGAAATTGCCTTGTTGATGTCAGAGGAGAATGGGCAGACTGGTTTGAGATGATAGAAAGGCAACAGTAACTCAAATAACCACTTGTTACAACCAAGGTATGCAGAATACGATCTCTGAATGCACAACACATCAAAGAAGAAGATGGGCTAGAGCAGCAGAAACCCCCCCGAGTGCCATTCCTGTCAGCTAAGAACAGGGAACTGAGGCTACAATTCGCACAGGCTTACCAAAATGAAACAATAGAAGATTGGAAAAACAAATTGTCTGGTCTGATGAGACTCGATTTCAGTTGCGAAATTCAGATGGTAGGGTCAGAATTTGGCGTAAACAACATGAAAGCATGGATTCATCCTGCCTTGTATCAATGGTTCAGGCTGGCGTAATGGTGTGGGGGATATTTTCTTGGCACACTTTGGGCCCCTTAGTACCAATTGTGCATTGTTCAAATGCCACGGCCTACCTGAGTATTGTTGCTGACCATGTCCATCCCTTTATAACTACAGTGTTGCCATTTTTTGATGGCTATTTCCAGCAGGATTTGAGGATAAGCTCAAATCATCTCACCACTTGTTTCTTGAACATGACAATGAGTTCCCTGTACTCCAATGGCCTCCACAGTCACCAGATCTCAATCCAATAGAGCACCCTTGGAATGTGCTGTAACGGGAAATTTGTATCATGGATGTGCAGCCGACAAATCAACACCTTGTTGAATCTATGCCACAAAAAATTAAAGCAGATCTGGTACAAGCAAGGTGTACCTAATGAAATGTCGGTGAATGTATGGTCCCCAGTGTGATTCAGGAGCTAGGACTTGTCTCCTTCATTCCATTGATATATTGTCTCCATTGTGTTTCAGGACCTAGGACTTGTCTCCTTCAATCCATAAATATTAGGTGTCCAGTCTTATATAGGAGCTTGGATTTGGCTCCATTATTCAGTAGATGTATGATCTTCAGTCTGGACCTAGGACATTTACTGAGAGAAACTTACTAAAACTGGAGCAGTTGTGAATGGCAACAGCCAATCAGCTTCTTTTACTTCTTTGATTTACTAAAACTGGAGAGAGCAAAATCTGGTGTAGCTCTGCATAGAAACCAATCAGCTTCCAGGTTTTTTGTCAAAGCCTAATTGAACAAACTGAAGTTAGAAGCTGATTGGCTACCATACACAGCTGCACCAGATTTTGCACTCTCCAGTTTTAGTAAACCAACCCAATGGTCTCCAGTCAGATATTTGACCTAGGACCTGTCTACTTGATTCCATAGATACATGGGGGTGATTTAAAAAAGCTGTGCACCATCCTTAGAGGCGCACGGCGAGGCGCAATGCACGTTTCCATATTTACGAAATGGTGCGCCGGTAACAGAGCGCAAATCCCCCATTTACTATAGCAATCTCGGCACACAGAAGAATGCAATCTGTGTGCCACTATGGACATGGCGCATGGCATCTCCAAATCAATATTGACAGAAGATGGAGGTGCCAATCTTATAGGGTGATGTGAGGAAGTTTAGTAACAACTGCCCAAGTAACAAATGTGCCGAAAATAGAATAAGAAAGTAACTTTTTCAGAGAAAGCCTGCTGTGCCCGCAAGTACGTTTAGAACTGTGTGAGATCAATGTAAGCAGTGTGCATGCACAAGCGGCTGTTGCGCTCGTTCACATGTGTTTGTTCACTGCGCGGCCAAAATCTTAGTGAATGTTAAGCAACGTACATGCAATAGCATGGGTTGAACGGGTGCACCTCTGAACTTGACAATTTATTTTTTACGCTGGTTCACTTTTATGTATTTTTTTAAGGAGATTTGCACACAGGTCATGTTAGCATGCTACCTTGCCAACATGTGACATGCACCTTGTTAAAACTATGTAAAAAGTCTCGCGCTCCTCTAGCTCCACCTAAAAGGGCATTTAACCTTCCCCCTCTAATGCATATGATTTCCTTGGGCTAGCTTTTGCTTTTAAAGGGGAAAGGGGAACTCCACACTCCACTCCATTCTCAAAAGGCTCTGAGTTGCGTTCACCAATCCAAACCACATCCTTTTTCAAAGCATACAACAGGGCCAGCTAGGAAAGGGACGAGAAGAGCGATCGCCCAACCCCCTCCTGAACCATACAAGGCCACATGCACTCAACATAGCTGGCTGCCTTTGGGGCATGCAGGGCTCAGCCCAATACCAACCACAAAGTATCTTGTACCCACTAGTTTAAAGGGCTTTTCCACATTCTGTAAAGCCCCCTGTCTGCAGCCCCCCCACAACTCCAGCCTAGGGTTGTGTGGAAGAGGCCCTTGTCCCCCTGAATATGGGAACAAGGTGGTTGACTTTTGGGGTGCCCGAGCCCCTCCTGCCCCAAGCATCCACCCCCCTTTCATGGGCTGGCTTGCAGTGTGTTTGGTTAGGGGTTTGCTAGTGTTTGGGAGGGGCACAATATTTTTTTAGTTTGGGATGGTATTTTTCACGTGGGGGTTCTCATTTTAAGCCTCAACAGACCCAAATGGCCTTGCATGTATTGGGGGGGGGGTAGGCTATTTTTTGTTTTAGGTTAAAATCTTGCAGCTGCAATGCAGATTTGTAAGTTTTTCTAAAGCCGCACATCTTTGAAGCAGCATTTTGGATACATACTACAGATGCACCACTCTACAGGCATAATAAGCCCCCCCCCCCAAGTTACTAGCTTTTTAGCAATTTTGCATTTATAAAGGCACTTCTCCTTGTTTCGTTTTTGGTGTTGTCGAAATTGGTGATATTGATATATGTCCCTCAGGGTAGGACCGGGGCCCCCATACCAATTTTAAGGCCAATAACTAGAATATAAGCCAGCCAAGTGGGGACTAGCAAAATTAACAAGTCAGTTCCCATAGACTGTATAGGTATTTGTTGTATAACTTTTGCCCATGTTGGGCTCTTTGTTTGCCCCCCTGGACCAGGGAGTGTTTGTCCCATCTGTAATTTTGTAGCATGCTGTATGATGTGCTTAATTGTGGACAGGGGGGTGGCTTATTTTGTGCTAGCTGCAGTTGGGTTGTTCTAGGCATGCTCAGGGACTTTGTTTTTTTGTGCCTTTTGTGTGTGAACAGCACTTGGATTTTTCTGGGCATGCTCAGAGAATGTGTTTTTTGGGTTAGTAATTTAAGGACATCCTTAAAAGGTGTAACCACTTTGAAGTTCTATCTCTACATTGGGTGAACTTCAATTTTGTGTGTTTCATGGACTGTGCATGTGTTTTCAATTGCCTCATTAGCACACAAACCTATGTTATATAAAGCTTGCAGATAGCATTCTTTACGTATGTGTGTGTGTTTAAATCCTTAAGAGACTGTCCGTTTGTGGGCGCAGTCCTTTTAACTCCTGTTAATTTCCTCCTTCCTTCCAAAATGGTCAGACCTCAAAATCATATTCTGTTATGCCTCGTACACAGGACCGGTTTTGCCGTCGGAATGAACTCTGATGTTTTTTTCAACGGAGTTCCGCTGAAACGGACTTGCCTACACACGTTCACACCAAAGTCCGATCGTTTAAAACGCGATGACGTACAACGGGACTAGAGAAAACAGGAAGTTCAATAGCCAGCAGCCAATAGCTGCCCTTGCGTCGTTTTTGGTCCGTCGGAATAGCATACAGACAAACGGTTTTCCCGATAGGAATTGATTCCATCGGAAAGATTTAAAACATGTTCTATTTCCAGGTCCCTCAGAATTTTCAAAAGAAGAAGTCCGATGAAGCCCACACACGATAGGAATGTCCGATGGAATTATTCCGTCTGACCTTTTCTGCCGGAAAGTCTGGTCGTGTGTACGCGGCATTAGTGTCTCAAATTAACATACATGTGTTCTTTTGCTTTTGTTGCTCTTTTCCAAGTCCTGTTTTGTTGACTAATAAAATTTGTAGCAAGTTTTTATGTTTTATGTGTTTTGTTAATAATTTGTTTTTCAGATGCATGCTCAATCCAAGTAATGCATTTTACACTCTCTGACCCCCCCCCCCCCCCAAACAATGTTCATGCAACAGATTTACCAGCTACAGCTTAACTAGGTTGATTGGTATGGCAAAACAAAGAAAGATGTGATTTGTCTAAAAGCTACTTTCCTGGTGCCTTCATGGTAGCATACACATGGATTGTGCATATGCTGCCATGGATAGGCACCAGGAAAGGAAAATTACAAGGAGATAAGTATTCAATCTTCCATTTTAGCGCAGTGGTTCTCAGTTTCAGTCCTCGAGTACCCCCAACAGGACATGTTTTGGGAATTTATCTTGGCTAAACAGCTGTCCAAAATACCAAGCCATTGACTCTGATTTAAAGCACCTGTGCAAGATGAAAGTAAACCTGCAAACATGGCCTGTTGGAGGTACTTGAGGACAGGGTTGAGAACCACTGATTTAGAGCACTTAGCTAAAATCTAGCTCAAGACAATCCTATTCTAATTGTGGGCATTTGAGAGAAACTAAGTAAGTGTTAGAACCCCTGTTTGTCTTTTTTAGGTTGGGCTTTGTGTCCCTTTTCTGAAAATTGGCTTCACTTCTTGTCACATAGCCAAACAGGAAGTGAGGGTAAAACCCTACCAATGTCTTTCCTTGGGGACACGCAGGTCAATCTAACTAGTGTCCCCATTAGGCAAATTTCACTTTAGCACTTTGTTGTGTACACCCCAAATTATTAGGTATTTTGGTGTTTATTAAAGGCAAATCTACTCTGCAATACAAGTGTACTCGCTGTAAATCTGAGGGGAGGCACTGGTGATTTTATCATCCAATCAAGTAGAAGCAAAGATGCTGTTTTTTATTTTCCTTGCATGTCCCCCTTGGATCTCCAGCAACTCCACTTCCAAGTGCACTTGTAGTGCAAAGTGGATCTGCCTTTAATAAATAAACCCCAAAGTCCAAGATACCTAATAATTTGGGGTGTACACAGCAAAATGCTAGAGTGCAATTTACCTAATGGGGAAACCATTTAGATCAGTGGTTCTCAACCTGGGGGTCAAATGATGATTTGCCAGGGGTCACCGAATTCTGGGCTGTTCCTGAAGCCCGCACTGCTCTCCCAGCCTTTTCTGCGGCCGCTCAGCAGGGCTGTCCCTGGAGCCTGTGGCCACCCAGCTGGGCTGTTCCTGGAGCCCGCGGCCGCCCACTCAGCCTCTTCGCAGCCGCCCATTCAGTTCACTGCATGGCTGGGGGGCAGAGACTAGAGGTCAGCTGACTGGTGAGGAATGTGAAGTGGGAGGGGCTGGCATAGGTGTCACTGCTACGAGACACCACACAGTCTGAGACACATTAAGGCTGGATTCACACCTATGCATTTTTAGTGCTTTTTGCATTTTGCAAATTTGCACTGCAGAACGTGTTCCATAGGAAACCATGTTAAATGGACTGTAGTGCAAATCTGCAAAATGCAAAAAGCACTAAAACTGCATAGGTGTGAATCCAGCCTAACACTTCCTGTGATTATAATTGCCATTAAAAGTTCCCACTACAGTTCTCAGATCAGCAGATGACCTTGATCAAGAGCACCTAAGTTGGCTGATCAGAACTCCCCCCAGCACTGCCACTGAACCCATTCCCCCCACCAAGGAGTAAGAGAAGGAAAAAAAATAGAGAATACACGGAAGGGAGAGGAAAAGAGGGTGAGGAACAAAGAAAAAGGGAGAGAAAGAATAAGAGAGAGAAAATGAAAAACGGCTAGACAGAGGGATAGGGGGAAAAAAAACCCAAGAAATTAGAGAGAGATAAAAGGGAAAGAAAGGAGAACAAATTATTTGCGCTTCTATGTGCGCCAGTTCGCACGTTCAATTAATGACTTTTCTGGTGCACCAATTAATGTATGAACTGGTGCAGTGCCTTGTTCTTAAGGCCCCTTTCATACTGGGGCGGGGGCAGCGTCAGCGGTAAAGCGCCGCTTTACCGTCGGTATTCGGCCGCTAGCGGGGCGGTTTTACCCCCGCTAGCGGGCGAGAAAGGGTTTAAAACCACTTTAAAGCATCTCTGCAGAGGCGCTGTGCCGGCGGTATAGCCGCGCTGTCCCAGGAGCAGTGAAGGAGCTGTGTATACACCGCTCCAAAGATGCTGCTAGCAGGACTTTTTTTCCCGTCCTGCTAGCGCACCGCTCCATTGTGAAAGCCCTCGGGGCTTTCACACTGGAGAGACAGCAGCGGCTGTTTCGAGTCGGTTTGCAGGCACTATTTTTAGCACAATAGCGCCTGCAAACCGCCCCAGTGTGAAAGGGGCCTAAATCACCCCCATGGTCTCTAGTATGATACGGGATCTAGGACTTCTTTCCTTCATTCCATAGATATATGGTTTCCAGTCTCATAAAGAAACTATGATTTGTTTCTTTCATTCCGTAATCACATGGTCTTCATTCTGATACAGGACCTAGGACTTGTCTCCTTTTTCTCAAGAGGAATGGCCTTCAGTCTGATACAGGGCTTAAGACTTGTTTCTTTCATTACCTAGGTATACGGTCTTCAGTCTTCTGCACTTTATACCTTATTCATACCTCCCAACATTTTGAGATGGGAATGAGGGACACCTACTAGCAAACGTATGTAGGCATAGGACACACCCCCTGCCACACCCCCTTAAAGGAGAATTAACCAGAAACAAAAGGTTAATTAAATCCACAAGGGCTTTTGTTTACCACTACTATTCATTTATATTGGCTTTTAAAATTTACAAATGTAGCAATTTAGAATTTAGATGAAAGGTTTAGCACTGGGAAACACTTTTTGAAAGATAAACAGTGTATTTTATATACAACTAAATAGATCAGACCAAAATGAGGGACAAATGAGGAGGAATGAGGGACAGAGGGACATTGCTCCAAATCAGGGATAGTCCCTCGAAATCAGGGACAGTTAGGAGCTATGCCTTATCTGGAGCCCATCTCCTACATATCTCTGTCCTAAAAGTCACATCATCCTTTTGGCAAAGACATATGTAGAAATTAGGTCTTGCTCTGTATACAGTATCTGATCCTAAATCTAGCTCTATACATTTTTTTAGAACCTTGGACACACACACACAGACAACTCACCTCCTCATCTGCAGAAGAACTGGCCCAGCAATTGTCCTCTCCTGTCTAAATGTACATCTAGACCATGTATATTTTTCTCTCTATGCATACCTTAGCTAGAATCCTTTACATGCATCTCTGACTCTATAAATTTAAATTCTCCTTTTACTATACAGATACAATATCTGACATGAGATCTGTCCTCTTCCTCATTCTCCTTCTCCAATGCATGTGAATATCAAGCTCTTGAACCACCTCCTCCCTGTATTGATATCTAATAATTAGGAACCTATCTCCACCTCCTTCTATACAGATATTTGATCCAGAACTCATCGCCTATTTTATTTTAATGAAGATGTGAATCCAAAAGTTGTCTATATATAGCTGGGTCTTCTATCATGAGCACATCCTGCAGACTAAAGTAATACATTATTATGTTACAATAACATCCTGTATCTTACCTTGATCCCAAGATGCTGTATTCATTACAAATGCACCATTTTCTATGCCTTCGGTAGCAGCAGTTTCTGCATCTTAGAGCTGAAAGTGACCCCTCCCCTCTCCTGCAGTTCAGCAGCCCCCTCCCTACTGTACTACATGCAATGTACATCACCTCTCCCTGCAAATCCTTTACCATCTACAGAATACAGGCAACCAACAACCTTTCTCAATTCCCCTCCAGTTTGCTCTCCGTTATACCATATACATCACTTCTTCCTGCTAGTCCTGTATTGCCTACACCGATGCTCTCAACCAGTGCTAAATAAGCCAGCAGGCATATATTTTAATGGGTGAACCTGCATATTAATTTAAGGAAAAGGTTTGATTAATGGATTTATTCAAATCTCTATAAATAACTTATTACAGATATTGAGGTTGGGTACGTAGACCATGTGCAGTTTAGAAAATATCCTATTCTAGGCAATCAGTGTAATTTGTCACCTTTGCCCAGTCTGCTAGAGGATTATTAGCAGTTGGTGTTTGTAACCAGCTTCCTTCAGATGAATGACACATGGGGGGGTAAATTCCTAAAAATGGAGCATGCAATATCCGGTGTAGCTCTGCATAAAAACCAATCAGCTTCCAGTTTTTTGTTTGTTTAAGCTTACCAGTAGAACCTGAAGTTAGACGCTGATTGGCTACCATGCATAGGTGCACAAGATTTTGCACTCTCAGAATAGTGCCCCATTACTGGTATCAGTGGGAGGAAGAGTGCCCCATCATTGTTGCAAGTGGGAGGAATAGTGTCCCATCATTGGTGTGAGTGGGTAAAAGAGTGCCCTGTCATAAGTGAAAGTGGGTGGAAGAGTGTCCAATCAGTGGTGTGAGTGGGTAAAAGAGTGCCCTGTCATAAGTAAAAGTGGGTGGAAGAATGTCCCGTCATAGGTGTAAGTGGGAGGTACAATGCCCCATCACTGGTGTAAGTGGGAGGAATAGTTTCCTATCATTGGTGTAAGTGGGAGAATTAGTGCCCCATCATTGGCATCAGTGGGAGGAATAGTCCCCCATCATTGGTGTGAGTGGGTAAAAGAGTGCCCTGTCATAATTGAAAGTTGGTGGAAGAGTGTCCCATCATAGGTGTAAGTGGGAGGTACAATACCCCATCACTGGTGTAAGTGGGAGGAATAGTTTCCTATCATTGGTGTAAGTGGGAGAATTAGTGCCTCATCATTGGCATCAGTGGGAGGAATAGTGCCCCATCATTGGTGTAAGTGGGAGAAATAGTGCCCCATCATTGGTGTAAGTGGGAGGAATAGTTCCCCCTTCATTGGTGTCAGTAGGAGCAATAGTGCCCCATCGTTGTTGTTAAACATGTGCGATTTGTTTCATTCGAAATTTGGATGAAATTTTAGTTTCTGATGCATCTGAATTTCCGAATCACAACAGTAATGAATTTTGAATTACAATGAAACAAATCTATCCGAATTCGAAAAACAAATTAAAAAATGTATTTGAAATGGGAACATATTGCAATAAATACAATAAATACAGTAAGGTATAAAATAAGATGACTGCTCCTTCTTTGGCTGCTTTATAGAACAGAATAGAAAATAATGGAATAAAACAGAAGAGAATAGAAAGTAAAAGAACAGAAAATAAAACAGACTAGATTAGAGTAAATTAGAATAGCAAATAAAGTAATAGAATAGAATAAAACAGAATATAATAGAATTTAAATAGAAAAGAATAAAATAACACAGAATATAATTTAAATAAAATAAAATAGAATAGAATGGAAAATAAGGGATTAGAATAGAATAAAACAAAATAGGATAGAAAATAAAAGAATAGAATAGAAAAGGATATATTATAAAAGAATAGAATAGAATATTTTCTATTATATTCTGTTTTATTCTATTTCTTTATTTTCTATTCTTTTATTTTTTATTCTATTCTGTTCTTTTCTATTATATTCTTGAAAAACAGTAGCAATCATCATCTTATTTTACTTCTATACCTTACTGTATTTATTGCAATATGTTTCCATCTCAAATCCAAATTCATTTTCGAATTTCAAATAAATTTTTGATTTAATGTGAAAATATCAAATATCCGAATATACGAATTATAACAAAATTATTAACGTATCAAATAAATCCGAAATGAAACACATTTTTCCGTCATGCACATCTCTAGTTGGTGTCAGTGGGAGGACTAGTGCCCCACCCATCATTGGAGCACGGGTGTGTCAGGAGGAAGGTGTCTCTGAAGCTGCTCCAGGTGATCCGTGTGAGAGGGGAGTGGTGGTGAAATCTCTCCCAGCTCTCCTGGCCCCTTTCTGGGGAAGCCATGGAGGACAGCAGGGCCTCTCCTGCTGGAAGCTCTCAGCCATCTCCTGGGCCATCAGGTAACATGCCTGCCCCTGTACAAGCCATGGCTTGTGATCTTTCTGCCCCTGGTGAGGGTGAAGGCTCAGAGGCAATTCAGGAGCGAGTGGTGGCCGTGATAAAGGTCCTGAATAGGGAAAGAAACAAGCTCTATAAACTGAGAGCGGAGCTGAAGTGCTTGAGAAGGCAGCGTGAGGGCTTGCATAGCCAGAAACGTGGGTCCATGGATCCGGAGATCCAACTGGCCAAGGTCCGGGTTGAACACCAAGAAACCATTGTGGTCATGATGGAAAGCAAAGATGGGCCCTTTAAGGAAAAATTCTGCAATGACCGAAGGTTTGCCAGGATGACAAAAATGGAGGTGGAGGAGGAGACCCCCAGTTCAGACCCCCTGCCCCCTCAGGGAGAGGTAAGCAGCCTCATGCCTTCCCAGGACTCAGGAGGCACGCTGAGGGTAATCCAGGTAATGGAGTCTCCTATGCGGGAAGATCAGCTGGTGTTTCATTAGGAGGACATTACTGATAATGTGCCTGACAAGGTAAAGCCTGTCAAGCCCCATGTGGTGCATAAAACTGTTTTTGTGAACACTGTGACTGATACTGACAATGTGCCCAGTGACAATCAGGCTGCTAATCACGTGTAGCAATGCTGTGCCTGCTGATGCTGCAGTACAGCAAAAAATGCATTTAAAAAATGACATTCCTGTAGAGGAACTGCAAGATTCAGCAGAACCAATTAACCCCCCTTTAGCTGAGTCTAAAGCTGTTTGCCCCACAGCTGCTGAAGACTCTACAGCACAACTTCAGGAGACAGCTGGTATTGCATCAGAAACTGTGACTATTCCTGATGGGAATGTGAATGTGTGTGTGACTGATAAAAATGATCCCAGTACCAGTGTGATGGACAGTCCTACCAACTCCGTTCAAGCAGATAATAATAATAATAATTGTAATGTACAGACTAATGTGACATGTGTGGGGCCTTGGCCCTGATAAGCCTACATTTGCTCAGGTGGTACGCTCTGCTCCTGGTAGCTCCGCCCCCAAGCGGGTTTTCCCCCTGCGGCCTATCACTTTGAGCACCCCAGGATCTGGTCTTGGGTCTCTGGCTTCTGCTGGGGGTCCGAGACGAAATGTAGTGATTCTTAAATGGGAAGGTGGTGCAATCCCTCCAGCACGGCGTGCAGTGGTGGACATGATTTTGGGGCAAACGATCTGTACGCCCTAATACATGTTGCTGGGAGCAGGGAATATACTATTAGTTTCACCAGGCCAGAGGGTCTTGACCTGTTCTGGGAGCGATATGAGGCTCGGTGCAGGTCAAGACCCGAATGGGAAGGTCTGGCCCCAGTTGCGGTTTCACAAAGGTCTACAGTGAAAAAAATCACAATTATTCTCACTAATGAGAGTGTTCCTGCTCGAGATTTAGAGGTCTGGTTAAAGAATTATGGTGAGGTATTGACTAAACCCGATAAAATACTTGATGAACGTAACATCTGGACTGGGGGTTGGTCGGTTACAGTCAGGTTGGCCAGGGATGGGAATGTTGTCCGTCACCTGCCCTCCTCAGCTTTTATAGGGAGGGATAGGATGACTATTTTCTACCCTGGTCAGCCGAAGCTGTGTCACCGCTGTGGAGAAAAGAGCATTTGAGCTCCTCCTGTTCAGCCTTGATATGTTCCGTGTGTCGGGGTCAGGGTCATATGGCCGAGGACTGCACCGAGATGATCAGGTGCAACCTGTGCCTGCGCCTTGGCCACCCCTACAGCAGATGTCCTGAAGCCTGGCACAATATGGCAAAGGAGGTACTAGATGACTTGTCAAGGCTGGACAGGATGGAGGGTGAGGCCCCTGGTGTACCATCCTCCTCTGCGGTGACCGACTCCCCTGGTCCTGTTCAGGATCCCTCTCCAGTTCCTGTGGCCACCCCTCCTGTGTCTGTAAGTATTCCTTCTGTATCTGTCTGTGTCCCCCCTGCCTACTGTACCCTCTCCTCTTGTGTCAGAACCTTCCAAGTCTGTGACCCCCGAGTCAGTTCCCCCCCAGGAGTCTACCCCTCCTAAGTCTGACTCAAAGGGAGCACCCCCCCACCAGGAGTGGTAGCATGTACTAAAAAGGTTGCTTCTTCCTCTGTAAAGAAGTCTTCTGTAAAGACATCAAAGACAAAAATAAGAGATGAGGGCATCTCTGAAGCTGACCTGCAGTACCTGGAGAAGAGAAGGAAGGTTGGGAAGCGGAAGAAGCAGGCGGTGAGGATGGAACGGGCTCCAGTGCCTGTCCCCAACCGTCATAGGACCTCTAAGTGGGATATTTCCTCATCTGGAGCTTCTTCGGAGTGAAGTTCCGATTCTGAAATGGAGTTTGAGGCGGCCTCAAGAAAGAGAGAGGCTTCTGGTGATGAGCAGCAGAGGGGAGCTAAGAAGCAATCCACCCAATAACCAAAATGGCGGTTCCCCTCCCTTAAAAGTGGTGACAATAAATGTCGCCAGCATTAAGTCAGTAAGAGCTCGTTCTATGGCCTTCTTTTTGTTCAGCCAATTAGATGCTGAAATTTTATTTTTGCAAGAGACTAGGCTCACCTCCTTGGCAGATATTCATATGGCCAAGAGAGAGTGGAGGTATGGTCCATCCTACTGGTCTCTGGCGGCCGAGCCTTACGGCGGTGTGGCGGTGTTGTTTAAAACCGGCATGGTAACTGTCCGGCGGGTTATTGAGGTGGAGATTGGGAGATGTATGGTCTTAGACGTCCTTGTGGGAGGGCAGGACCTGCACCTAATTAATGTTTATGGGCCGTACACAAAGTGGGACAGGAAATGCCTTTTTACAAGGATCAAGCCATTTCTTTTTACATCCCGGTAAGTGGTCTTTGGAGGTGACTTTAATACAGTAACTAGGCCCAAGGACAGGAAGG
Source organism: Aquarana catesbeiana (assembly GCF_042186555.1). Taxonomy (NCBI): domain Eukaryota; kingdom Metazoa; phylum Chordata; class Amphibia; order Anura; family Ranidae; genus Aquarana; species Aquarana catesbeiana. The sequence goes on along the minus strand of NC_133332.1, from coordinate 240,660,780 downwards.
ACTTCAAGGACAGGCTGGGATATGATAGCGTTTTTTAAATAGTATGGTTAGGGATGCTGGTCTTGTGGAAGTGCACGTTAAGCACCTCCCAGATGAGACCGGGTTCACCTTTCATCGAGGTAGTAGTCAGAGTAGAATAGATAGGTTTTTTTTTTTTAAGGAGACCTCTGCTTTCTCACCCCCAGTGGTGCAGGCAGTAGAGTTCTCTGATCACTGTATGCTATCTGTGGTCCTGAATGCTTCAGACGCCCCTCAGAGGGGCAAGGGCATCTGGAGATTTTATTCGACCCTACTCAAGGAAGAACATGTTAGACAATCCTTTGAGGAATTCTTTCAGGCTCAGGTGACCATCCTGGACTTTTGTAGCAGCAAGGCTGAGTGGTGGGAGCTGACCAAAAAGAGGATCGCTGGATTCTTCAGGGGCCTAGCCAATAGAAAACAGTTTAAGAAATACATAACCTACCAACGTTTACGGAGGAAGCTGGATATTCTTGTCTTGAGAGGAGGAGATCCTGGGGCAATCTCCGAAGTGAAACTCCTTCTCAGGAAGTGTCAATATGACCGGCATGCCTCTTTGGTTCTGGAGAGGGACTATGGGAAGTACCACTCGCCCAACCCTTACCAGAACTCCAAACAAAGTGTAGCTGTTAAAACGGTCGTTGGCCTTAAGGACAGTACAGGTTCCTTGACAAAGTCCAGGTCAGGGATTCTGGAGGTCGTGAGGTCCTTTTATGCTGACCTTCTTGGGAGGAAAGAGCTTGACCGTGACAAGATGGAAAGCTTTTTGGACTCTACTCCAGGTCTAAATAGTGGAGATGTTCCATTGATGAATTTGACAGAGGAGATCACAGTTGAAGAGGTGATGAGGGCAATTGAACAGCTTGCCATCAAAAAGTCACCTGGACCGGATGGCTTGACGGCTGAGTTTTACAAAGCTTTTAAGTCTATTCTGACCCCACATTTGGTAGAGGTTTTTAACAGTTGCCTTGCTGAGGGGGTGCTTTCTCCTTCCATGAGGCACTCGGCTGTGATTCTTCTTTCAAAAGGTAAAGATCCTTCGATGATTGAGAATTGGCGTCCCATCAGCCTTCTTAATGTCGATAGAAAGATACTGGCAAAGATCATTTTCTGGCGCCTATCTTCAGTAGCAGTCATTGCTTTCTCGCCATCAGCACTGTTCGGTCCAGGGTAGGTGCACCCTCACAGCGGTTTTAGCTGTCCGGGAGGCCTTGGAGCGGTGCAGGGCTGCAGGCTGGGGAAAGTATTTGCTGACATTAGATCAGGCAAAGGCTTTTGATCGTGTTAACCATGAGTACCTGTGGTTGCTCCTTAGTAAGTACGGTCTGCCGGGTGGTTTTGTCGATTGGTTAAAAGTCTTGTATAAGGGGGCAGAAAGCTTTCCTCTTGTTAATGGTTGGGTTGGGCAGTCATTTGAGGTTGGCTCCGGAGTGCGCCAGGGTTGTCCCCTGAGTCCCCTGCTCTATGTGTTTGCAATCGACCCCTTCATCAGGAGGCTAGAGAGCAGCATGTTGTGTGGGGTTCCAGTGGGGCTCCCGGGTGAGCCGCCTTTGAGGGTTGTTGCCTATGCGGACAATGTGTCGGTGATTGTCACTGGGGCGGATGAAGCAGAGGAGGTGGTCTCTCTGACATCACGGTATTCTGAAGCATCAGGCTCCAAGATCAATCAGGAAAAGAGTGAAGTTTTCTGGATGGGAAAGGAAGGTGAGGGGTTTGATCTCCCGAACACCTTTCCAGTGCCCCAGGAAAGAATTAAGATTCTAGGCATTGAATTTGGACCTGGCGATTATGGCCTCAAAAACTGGGAAGGCAGACTGAAAATTGCCAATACTAAGGTGGTCAGCTGGAAGAGATGGAAGTTATCTATGAGGGAAAGGGTTGATCTGATTAAGACTTACCTGATTCTGATCTTCTTGTATGTCAGCTTTGTCTGCATCTTGCCAGTGTCTCTCTATGCTAGGGTCAGTAGTGTGTTCTTCCAGATGTTGTGGGGGAACAGACTGAACCCCATCAAGGGGAATGTCACCTATCTATCCAGGAGGGAGGGTGGCTTAGGTATGGTCAACCCAGTTCTTTTCTTTTCACTGCTTTTTCTCAAGTTTAACATTGGTAATATGCTTGCAGTGGAACCTCCTGGATGGGTAGGCATATTTAGATCTTGGTTTAGGCCTTTTCTACGACTTTGGGAAGAAGGTGGCCAAGTGAAGAATCTCAGGGGTCATCTTGGTCAGCTACCAGCCTATGTCGCTCCGTGCCTGAAGTTACTACGGCAGTGGCGATTGTCGGCTGAAGATCTCAGATCGGTTCCGAGGAAAGTCCTTATGAGTCGAGTCTTGAGCGAAGTCTTTCATGACCCACTGGCCTTAAGGGATTGCCCAGGCCCAGTTTTGAGGGCAGGGTTAAGACTTATTAATTTGGATAAAGTACCCCCTAAAATTAGGGATCTGGCCTGGTTGTACTTCCATGGGAGGCTCTTTGTTCGGGGCAATTTGAAATTCCGCAGTGGGATGGATCGTAGCTGTCCTTGGAAGGAGTGTACAGGTGAGGAGGAGACTATGGACCATTTTCTGCTTCATTGCCCTTTTAACATAGAGGTGTACAAACAGGTGGGGCGGGCCCTCGGTGTTCCTTTCCTCTCCAGGCTGGGTTATGCTGAGTGGGTGTACGGAGCATTCAATACTGGTCGGGTTTTTTGTTTGGATACACTTTTTTTAGTTAGCCTAGTAGTCCGTTATTTCACCTGGAACGCACGGTGTCAGGTCTGCATTCGGCATAAAATCCTTCCTGTTCAGGTGGTGGTGTATGACATTTTGCATGAGGTGGAGAAGATTCGGATGCTTGAGAGAGACAAGCGGAGTCAGGGGGCTTGGTTGAAGGCGTGGAGGGGTTTTAAGCCTCCCTGACTGCCAGGAGTCTCTTTCCGGGGTGTGGCTGTCTGTCTCTTATCACCCTAGATTATTATTTTTTTGGATTAATTTTTGACAAATGGCTGCGTACATAGGTGATGGGTTATGCCTCTTAGGCCCTCTCTGCTGCTTTATGTAAATAGTTTACTAAAAATGTGTTCGTAGTGGACTATGTATATATTGTAAATATTCTGAACATGGATGTGTATTCCTTGGATTTCTGTTGACGTTTAGTACTATGTTTTTGTTTTTTACTTTTGTATAAAATTGGTTGCTTGATTCTTTTCAATAAAAAATCAATAGTGCCCCATCATTGGTATTAGCGAGAGGAATAGTGCACCATCATTTTGATCAGTCAGAGGAATTTTGCCTGATTCTTGCTGTCAATGGAAGGAATAGTGCCCCATCGTTGGTGTCAGTGAAAGGAATAGTGCCCCTTTGTTGGTGTCAGTGAGAGAAGTTATGCCCTACTTTTGTTGTCAGTGGAAGGAATGATACCTCATCTTGGTGTTAATGCCTAATATCAGTTTGAAGAATAGTGCCCTAAGGGCCGCATCCAGCCCACTGCCCTCAGTTTGGATACCACTGCGTAAGAGCAACCTGAATGTGGAGTATAAATAGTAATCCCAGAGATATCCATTCCCTGGATTGGGGGAGGGGTCAAAAAGACTGCAGGACAAGATGAACAAGTAAACAAAGGAAGGGGCTGGGGACTGGGGATGGTGATAACCAATACAGAAACAACAGGCCACTGCCCCCACCTATAACTGGTCTATGCAGCAAGGAGCACTAGAAGGGTGATGTATGTCAAACAAACACAAAAAGATTTCTAAGCTCAAACTTACCAACCAGCCAGCGACCCACATGTATAACAGTATGCATTAAGAACAGGAGTTTAGTCTGCTCACCATGCCTCTTAGCAAATACCTTGGCGTGTCAACTTTCCAAAATGGGGTCATTTGGGGTTGGGGTTTGTGCTATCTTGACATTTCATGGCCTCTGAAACTGTGATAGGTAGTGAGGAAGTGAAATCACCATTTTACGCCCTTTTAAAGCCTGAAGGCAGTGCTTGGTTTTTGGGGTCCTGTACGCAGATAGGCTTCCAAAAAGTCTCATACATGTGTTATCCTTGCACTCAGGAGAAGCAGCAGAAAGTATGTTGGGGTGTATTTCCACATATACGCATAACATGTGTGAGCAATATATTGTTTAGTTATAACTTTGTGTAAAAAAAGAAAAAAAAAAGAATTGTCATTTTACCGAAACTTGTGGCAAAATAAAATATTCCAAGGATTCAACATGCCTATCAGCAAAAAGAACAGGGTGTCTACTATCCAAAGTGGGGTCATTTGGGGGGGGGGTTGAACTGTCCTGGCATTTTATGCACAACATTAGAAGCTTATGCCACACATTCCCTACTCTTCTAACCACTTGAAGACAAAGCCCTTTCTGACACTTTATGTTTACATGAAAACATTTCTTGTTTTGCTAGAAAATTACTTTGAACCCCCAAACATATATTTTTTTTAAAGCAAAGGCCCTACAGATTAAAATGGTGGGTGTTGCAATTTTTTTTTCACACAGTATTTGCGCAGCGGTTTTTCAAACGCAATTTTTTTGGGACAAAAACACTTTTTTGAATTTTAATGCACTAAAACACACTATATTGCCCACATGTTTGGTAAAATATAAAAGATGACCTAATGCCAAGTACATAGATACCAAACACGACATGCTTTAAAATTACCCACAACTGCGCAGCGGCGTCAAACAATATAAACAATACATTTTAAAAAGCCTTAACAGGTTACCACTTTAGTTTTACATGGGAGGTCTACTGCTAGAATTACTGCCCTCGATATGATGTTGGCGGTGATACCTCACATGCATGATGCAATTGCTGTTTACATACGACACAAGACCACGCTTGCGCTTGCCTTCCTGCACGAGCACGGGGGGGACAGGGGTGCTTTATTTATTTATTTTTTTAATTATTTATTTTGCTTTTTTATATTATTTTTACGCTTTTTTTCTTTAATTTATTTTTTTTAATCATTTTTATTATTTATTGTTATCACAGGGAATGAAAATATCCCCTATGACAGCAATAGGTAGTAACAGGTACTCTTTTTTGAAAAAATTGGGGTCTATTAGACGCTAGATCTCTCCCCTACCCTTAAAGCATCTGACCACACCAAGATCGGTGTGATAAGATGCTTTCCCAATTTCCCAATGGCGCTGTTTATATCCGGCGATACCAAAGTCATGAAATGCTCGTAGCTTCCGGTTTCTTAGGCCATAGAGATGATTGGAGCCATTCTGGTCTACAATCAGCTCTATGGTCAGCTGGCGGAACCCCCGAGTGCATTCTCGGGTTCCCCTGTGGGACAGGAGAGCCTGAGAAAACCATGGAAGATGGCGGGAGGAGGGGGGAAACTCCATTTCACTGCTTGTAAAACCAGACTAGTGGCTAATTACCCACTAGGATTGCTTTTCAATTAAAGCTGACCGAGGCTGAAAAGAACGATACCAAGATGATACCTAAACCTGCAGGCATCATTCTGGTATAACCACTCAAAGTCTAGCAACATACTAGTTTGTTGCTGGTCCTTGTTGGTAATATATTGTAATGTTCTTTTTTTTTTCATGCAGCCTGTGGGCTGAACAAAAAAAGAGATTAATCAGTGGTATGCCCACCATTAAAATACCGCCCTGCATCCATCCACTTCTAATGATGGGCATACATGCACTGTTTTTTTTTTCTACTGAGGTGGTGAATTCACCTCCTACAGCGCTGGAGTCGCTGATTTATGTATCATGAAAGCAAACCCTGTTGCTGTCAAAATAAGTAAATACGTGCTGCAGCTGAATGGCATACCTGAAAAACAATGGTAACAATAAAACATTAACGCAATATAAAACTTTTTTTTAGTTGCAATCTGTGCCAAAAAAATGTAAAAAATATATGCCGAAGCATATGGGCAATCCACCCTTAATGTTAGGGGCGAATCGCCCCTCAACCCCTGCCCCCATGCTTCGGCATATATGCTCTTTTTTTTTTAACTGTGGTGGTGAAATCACCTCCTACAGCGCTGGATGGTGGTTAACAATAAAACAAAGCAGGGCTGTGTTGTCGGCCTAGGCCTAGGGCGGCACTTTGCGCGGTGGGGGCAACAAAGGGCCACCCCCCCGCATGAGAAAAAGCCCCCCCACCCGTCTTGCCGATTCCCGGCTCCTGCTGCCGCCTCCCGCACACATGCAGCCCACGGCGGCCGGTGTTCTGCTCTCGGCAAGACACCGGCTTTCTGTAGCAGCGCCACTGTGTATGGGCGTGCTTGGCAGAGGGTGGGGGCGTGTATCTCACACCCCTTACTCTCTGACAAGCACGCCCATACACCGCGGCGCCGCTACAGAAAGCTGGCCGCCGTGGGCTGCATGTGTGCGGGAGGCGGCAGCGGGAGCCGGGAATCGGCAAGACGGGTGGGGGGGTGGCTTTTTCTCATGCGGGGGGGCGGCGTGTGTCACTCGCTCCCCCATTAGCAGCAGGTGAAAGGTGGAGCCTTAAGCTCCGCCTACCCTCCCCTGCACTGCTTTCCTGCAGTGAATCGTCTCCTCGGCCCTGGCGGGATCCGGGCAGGATCTGGCTGTGACATCAGAGGAGGAGAGAGAGGAGCACGAGGGAAAGCCCCAGGACAGCAGGTACAATGATTGAAAAAATTATATCAGTGTTATGGGCACTGGCAGTGGCAGCATTTGTTGGGCACAGTGGCAACGTTTGATGGGCACAGTGGCAGCATTTGATGGGCACAGTGGCAGCATTTGATGGGCACAGTGGCTACGTTTGATGGGCACAGTGGCAGCATTTAATGGGCACAGTGGCTACGTTTGGGCACAGTGGCAGCATTTGATGGGTACAGTGGCTGCGTTTGAGGGCACAGTGGCTGCAATTGATGGGCACAGTGGCTGCAATTGATGGGCACAGTGACTGCGTTTGATGGGCACAGTGGCTGTGTTTGATGGGGCACAGTGGCTGCGTTTGATGGCTCAGTGGCTGAGTTTGATGGGGCACAGTGAGGCTGCAATTGATGGGCACAGTGACTGCGTTTGATGGCACAGTGGCTGCATTTGATGGCACAAAGGCGGCAATTGATGGGCACAGTGGCGACAATTGATGGGCACAGTGGCTGTGTTTGATGGGGCACAGTGGCTGTGTTTGATGGCACAGTGGCTGCGTTTGATGGGGCACAGCGAGGCTGCAATTGATGGGCACAGTGGCTGCATTTGATGGCACAGTGGCTGAATTTGATGGGGCACAGTGAGGCTGCAATTGATGGGCACAGTGGCTGCATTTGATGGCACAGTGGCTGTGTTTGATGGCACAGTGGCTGCGTTTGATGGGGCACAGTGAGGCTGCAATTGATGGGCACAGTGAGCCCCCCCCCCCGTGATAGCATTAAAACTCAGCAGCTACAAATATTGTAGCTGCTTACGTTTAATATTAGGACACTTACCTGTCCAGGGATCCAGCGATGTTGACACCTCAGCCGATTTTCAGATCTCAGGCTCTCGGGTTTTGCCACTATCATTCATGGTAAGGGAAACCGACCGGTTCCCTACTGCACATGTGCGAAGCGCGTTGCACTTTCTGAATGGCCCAGTGGAGGAAAGAGGAGGGGGGCAAACTTCAGAGGGGACAGCGCAGTCTCCCGGAAGGGGGGAAGGGTACCTGTCAGAAACAGGTACCCGTTCCTCCCTGAAAGGTGCCAAATAATAAGCCTAAAGAGGAAGAGGTGTGGTTTACAGATGATAGGGTGGGTCTTAAACAGGAAGGGGTGTGGCCTCGGCAGGATAGGGTGGGTCGTATTTAAATTAGGGGGGTGCATGCGTTTAATCAGGCCTAGGGCAGCACAAAACCTAAATACACCACTGAAACAAAGTAACATTACAGTATAACAGTAAGACATACCATACCTGCAAAGAAAATACAATAAAACACAGTAAAAATAAAACATTACAGTTAACCACTACAATACTGGGCACTTTCACCCCCTTCCTTCCCAGGCCAATTTTCAGCTTTCAGCGCTCTTGCATTTTCAATAAGAATTGGACGGTCATGCAACACTGTACCCAAATGAAATTTTTATCATTTTGTTTACACAAATAGAGCTTTCTTTTGGTGGTATTTATTCACAAATCAATTTTTTATTTTTTGCGATATAAGCAAAAAAAAGCAGAAATTTTGAAAAAAAAAAATATTTTCTACTCTACATGGCCAGAGCAGCAGTACATACATGAGCACATTGAGTTATCTACATGATATAGGGTGAGATATCCACCGGACATGAAGCCAGTACACAGTAAAAAAGGAGGGGTAGGAGGAGAGAAGAAAAAGAGAGGAACATATCAACATTTCAAGTACATGTTTCACCATCCTCCAGCCATCTGTTCCAGACCTGCTCGTATTTAAGTGGGCATCCTCTATGTACATAAATCAGCTTCTTATATGGGAGAGTGTCATTAATTTCTTTTTTCCAACACTGGATTGTAGGGGGTAGGACCTGCATCCAATTACGGCAATCGCTTTTCTCGCCGAGAATAGCGTTTCATGTAGAAAGGTACGGAGGGGTTTGTCAGCATCTAAGTCAGGTAGCAGACCAAGCAGACACATCTTTGGGTCTAGGGTAGCAGGAGAGCCCATCTGATCATGGAGGAAGCGTATCATTTGTATCCAGTACGCTTGGATAATTGGACAGGACCATATAAGGTGATAGAAAGAGCCTGGGGTGTGGTCGCATAGGCGGCATCCTGGATTATGCTTGCATTTTAAATGCGCTATCCTCTGGGGAGTAAGATATGTTCTATGTATGATATACATTTGTGTTAGGCGGTCCGACAGTTTAGGGGAAACTTTTTTCACGCCTTCCAAGATCTCATCCCAATCCTCATCCTCAAGCATTCCAACCTCCACCTCCCATCTAGTCTTAGCACTATAAGCCAGGGCTGTGGAGTTAGGAAGACGGATGGCGGAATAAAGAGTGGAGATTAGTTTCGCTGGCTCAGCACCTGTGATCGTGTCAATTATGGAGGGGACTGCCAGGGATGGGTTGGAGCCAGCAAACTGAGTTTGTATAGCATGGCGAAGTTGTAAGTACCTGAAAAATAGGTGATTGGGAAGTGAGAATTCGTCTTTTAGTGTTTGGAATGTTTTAAGTCCCGTAGTTGTCATGATCTGATGTATATACAAAATCCCGCAACGTATCCAAACTGCGGGGTCCGGAATAGACAACAGCTCAGGTAGGCGTGTGTTGAACCAAAGGGGGGTGTAGGAATGAACCTGTGGAATCCCGAGTTTTTGTAGTGCCAACCGCCACACCCTCCGGTGATGTGTCAACATGCCTGCTTTATGTTGGGGGGTATGTCCTGTCAATGGGGCCCTTAAGACTGATTGAAGTGGGGTATGAGCTGGGTTATCAGGGTGTTCACAGAGTAGTAGCTGGTATCTTGGTAGCTCGTTCTTGTCAAAATGATAGAAGTGGGACAGTTGGGAGGCAAGATAATAGTCCTGAAAGTCTGGAAGAGCAACTCCTCCTAATGTCACTGGGTTTTTAAGTATTTTCCAGGATAATTTGTGTCTGCTGGATCCCCATATAAACGAATTGAGAATAGATTCAATTGTTTTGAAAAATTTTTGTGGTATATACAGGGGAGCATGCCACACCAAATAAAGTATCTTTGGGAGAAGTATCATTTTGACTAGACTAATGCGTCCCATGACACCCAGGGGTAGTCGAGCCCAATTTTGTGTCTTAGTCTTGATCAGGGTGTACAGGGGTTCAATGTTCAAAAGTATGTAATCTGTAAGCGATCTAGTAACTTGCACGCCGAGGTACTTAATTACAGAGACCCTGGGGAGAGTCAGAGGGGGGGGATGTGAGTGAGGGAGGGAAATGGTCAAGCGGAAGGACCTGGGATTTAGACCAATTTATGCTTAGGCCCGAGTGGCTACCAATATGCTCTATGGAGTGGAGGGCTGCAATGAGGGAGGGACCCGAGTCGGCCAAATAAAGTAGCGTATCATCTGCGTACATCTCAATCTTTTCTTCCAGATTCCCTATCTTGAGGCCTTGAATATTGGTGTCCGCACGAACCATGATGGCCAATGGCTCCACGGCCAATGCGTACAGCATGGGGGAAAGGGGGCAGCTTTGTCGGGTCCCTCTCTCCAGCGGGAATTGATCGGAGAGCCAACCATTTACAAACACCCTGGCCTTCGGGGATTGATAAAGGAGCTGAACCCAACGAATAAAGTTGGGGCCAAGTCCAAATCTCGAAAGGCATTCCCATAAATAATTCCACTCCACGGAATCAAAGGCCTTGGCGGCGTCAAGAGCCACCACAACCCTCGAGCCGACTTCATCGTGGGACCCCTGGATGTTCATGAATAGACGGCGAATATTCATAGCAGTGTTCTTCCCTGGCATAAAGCCCGTCTGATCGGGGTGGATCAGGGAAAGAATAACCTGGTTAAGGCGGGAGGCCAGAATCTTGGCAAGTATTTTAATGTCGACCTGTAGTAATTAAATGGGTCTATATGATTCTGGGTATTTGGGGTCCTTACCAGGCTTAGGGATTACCACAATTTGGGCTTCTCTCATAGAGGGGGGTAGGATTCCTGTATCAAAAATGGATTTGTATAGATCATGAAGTTTAGGGGTTAAAATTTCAGAGTAGGTGGCATAAAATTCAAGTGGTAAGCCATCTGATCCTGGGGCCTTAGATGTAGCCAGACAGGAAATAGCCTCAGAGATATCTTCCTTAGTAATGGGAGCTTCTAAGAGTTCACGTTGGGCATCAGTCAATCTAGGGAATTCAATTCTCGCTAAGTAATCTTTGGTATCTTGGGGAGTGTGAGTGACCCGAGAGGTGTAGAGTGCGCGATAGAATCTCGCGAATTCCTCTGCTACTTGTTGCGGATCGGTGACGTCGTTCCCCTGGTGATCAGTCAACGACACTACCACAGGGGGACGTGAATCTAAGTGAGCGAGGTATGCAAGAAGTTTGCCCGATCTTTCTCCATACTCAAATACCCTTTGCTTAAAGAAAATGATGCGCTGCTTGGCCTTCTCAATATGTAACTGGGAGACCTGTCGTGTCTGAATCTTAAGATTGTTGGCCGTGCTGGGCGAGGGGTCTCGGTGAAACGCCTCCTCCAGCACCTGTAGGTGTTCTGTAGCCTGTTGGACAATGAGTTTCGATGATCGCTTAAGTCTATTAATTTGTGTGGAGAGCAGGGAGCGGGCATGAAGCTTAAACGTCTCCCACACTATGTCAGGTGTGGCTGACTCCCTGTTGGCTGTAAAATAGTATTGCACTTCTGTGGGGATGTCATCCTGGTCCTGCAGGGCAGTCAGCCAAAACGGGTTCAACCGCCAAGGAGGAGCAGGAGAGGCCTTCAGGAGCCGAACCGTAACCCAGTAAGGGGCGTGATCCGAGAGTATTCTCGGAGCAAAGCCCGCGTCTCCCAGTTTAGGTGTCAGGGTCTTTGAAATTATAATAAAGTCAATTCGTGACATTGTGTTGTGGCTGGCTGAGAAACATGAAAAGACTTTAGAATGTGGGTGCTTGTGGCGCCAAGTGTCTACAAGAGCAAAGTCAGTCAGTATTCGGTGTAGTCTAGTATGGGCTGGTGGGTCTAGAGGGAGGTCTGGTGCGCCCATTCGGTCTAGAGTGGGAATGAAGGTCATATTAAAGTCCCCCATCCACACCGCCGGTACAGAGGTGTGTTGTGCCATAAAGGCGAGGCCCTCCTTAATCACAAGTGAATTGTATAGGGGGGGATATAGGAGGCTAGTATCAGAATAGGGGATCCATTGATAGCGGCGTGTATAAACACGTATCTGCCCTGCCGGTCCGTCTGGAGCAGTATTAGGTCGAACAGAACCCTTTTAGCAATCAAGACCGATACACCCCTGGAGTACGAGGTGTGGGTGGCGTGGTATGCCCAACCAATCCAAGGTTTTTTGAGAGAGGATTGTAAGTGGCCCGTGACGTGGGTCTCAACTAGGGTGATGATGTCAGCATGCTGGGATTTAAGGAATGTCAGAGCGGCTGTGCGTTTAATCTTATTGCGCAAGCCTCTAACATTCCACGTGAGGAACTTCAGAGAACTCATGGCGGGTAGAGGGCGCATATAATGAACCGTAACTGGATCAGGACCGGCAGAGCAGACACATCCACATCAGATAGGATAAAACACAGTGATAACCAGTAATGACAGTGCATGTATGATAATAACATAGTACTATTAGCATAAGTAAACAGTTGCAAACATGGTGGTGTGAGAAAAATAATAACCACAACATTTTCCCTCCCTCCCAGTCCAATGCCACCCGAACTTGGCACAGACATAGTATCCCATAACCAGTTATCAACAGGGGACATCCAACGTTTAGGACCCGTTGGAGGCAAGGAACTTAATTTCAGAGGAGCATAGATACCCATAAGAAAAAAAAAACCAAGGGGGAAAAGAAACCAGTCAAACAAACGGGGAATGAAAAAATTCACATAGACACTAGGGAGGCGACTTCTTCTCTGAGAAGCGCATGGGGTGTAGGAGCCACAAAGGTGCAGCGCCACTACAGCCGTGCAGGGGGAGGCTTCGCTTGCCATCAGGGTGATAAAGTAAAGTAACAGAGTTATTAGTAGCGTTCGATCTACTGTCCTCCACAGGCATCTCTCAGGTATAGGGAAAGTGGGGATCATGAGTCAGTGGGGTCTCCCGGAGACGGTAGGCACACTGTGAGGTCCAGTATAGGGCTGAAAAGGATTTGTAAATCCGTCCCCCAGTTCCAACAAAGGATACTTACATGCGATGTGTCTACTGAGGGGCTCAGCAGTACAGCATTGGATGATACTGCGGGTACAGGGGGGGGGGAGCAGGGGGGAGAAAAACAAAGTACTCACAGCTTATAGGCAAGGTGTTACACTTAGTCTCGGCGGTCCCTCTGATCAATCCAAGTGGATGCTAACTCAGGGTCTTCAAAAAAGTGGGTTCGGCCCTCACATTCCACACGGAGCTTTGCAGGGTATAGCATAGCGTATTTGAGGTGTAGTATTCTGAGGCGTCGTTTAACATCCTGGAACTTGGATCTTTGACGTTGTACCTCATTGGAAAAGTCCGGAAATACAGCCACCTGTGTGTTGGTGTGGGGGATATTCCCCTTCTCTCTGGTCAGGCGGAGGATCTTGTTGCGGTCCCTGAAATTGAGGAATTTCGCTATCAGGTTACGCGGTGAAGCCCCTGAAGGAGGAGGACGAGCAGGTATTCGATGAGTTCTTTCCACCGCAAACATTACCGAAAATGCATCTCTGCCGAAGGTGAATGTCAGGAGGTTTTCAAGGAAACTTGCTGAGTCGTTGCCCTCAGCAGTCTCAGGGAGGCCGATGAATCGGAGATTACATCTCCGGAGGCGATCTTCCATATCGTCCTGTTTTGCACTGATCTGTTGAAGCTGGCGGCACACCTCATCCGTAGTATGTTGTAGGGGGTGCAAGATGTCTTCCGCTCTGCTAATGCGTGTCTCCCTCTCTGCCACGCGGTCCCGCAGGGCAGAGAGGTCCTGTCGGATAAGGGACACATCGATTTTGACTTCCTCGATTTTAGTGGTAAGCGTACTCTGGCAAAGGGCAATAGCATCGAGTACCTTGTTTGTAGCCACCGTAGAATGTTCGGTGTCCAGAGAGGGACCAGCGCCATCCTTAGCCTGTTGCTCTTCCTCAAGGCGGCGGTACTTAGCGAGCTTGTCAGCAGCCTCGGAGGTCTTTTTCGGTGGAGACATAGTCCAAAGATGACCAGCGGGCCTCTGGGATGAACAAGTATGGCCGCTGCCTACCAGGCCGAATCTTCAATAATCCCCTCTTGCCACAGTTCCAGAGCTGCACAGTAAAGACTACAAGGTGTGGCCGGATAATTGTGAAAGCAGTGGTTGTGAACATGAGAAACCGGGCTCAGGTGATCAGGGAAACCTGCAGCAGCACCCACACAAACACACTGTGGGTGAAGCAAAATGGCCGCCAATCCAGGAACCAGGCCAGAGCCACGTACTGTCCCACTGGCTGCCACTGGATAAGAGGGAGCTGCACTGTTAGAGGAGATCTGGAGGCCCAGGCAGGTGAAGGTCAGTCTTTATGGAGCCAGGCTGGCCAGGAGTATCAATAGGGCAGTTGCTGGGTGTAGCAAGATGGCCGTTGCTCCGAGGACTAGGCCGGAGCCGCGGGCCGTCCCACCAGATAATACAGGGTGCAGAGGCTCAGCAATAGCGGCCACAGGCAATCCGGGGGCCGAGGTAGGCAGCGATCAGTCTCGGGGGAGCTTGGTGTGCCCGGGAGATAGATAGGAGCCGCCGCCGGGTGAAGCAAGATGGCCGCCGCTCCGAGCACTAGGTCGAAGCCGGGGACTATCCTAGAGGCAAGCCCCAGGGTGGAACGATCCGGTGTTTGTGGCCTCCGGCAGCGCTCCAGACGGCCAAACAGCACCAAGGGCCAAGCAGGAGGCAGGATAAGCTTGCTGGGGTGTTGTTTTCTGGTAGGATTGGCAGGATTAAAGCAGGATGGTTATTACAGGAGTGTGGACAAGCGGAGCACTCACTGCAAGCGTCCTACTCCATAGCTCTTCAGGCCGCCCCCCCAATTTTGTCATTAATTTAAGCCAAAATGTATTCTGCTACATGTCTTTGGTAAAAAAAAATCCCGTTAAGTGTATAATAATTGGTTTTTGTGATCACGGACATATGTATGCAATAATCACTGACATATATGTGTGCAGATGATCACTGACATAGGTGTGCAGATGATCACGGACATATGAGTGCAGATGATCATTGGGACATATGATTTTAGTGTTACATATATGGGGACAGGTGTTTTTACTGTGAGGGGACATGTGTGTGGGGACAGTGTTTTGGGGACACTGTGTGTGTTTACATTGTGTGGGGACACTGGGCCGGTGATCAGTGTGTAAAAAGCTGTAAAAACAGCTCATACTCACTGATCACCGGCTGGCTGCAGCGATCTGCTCTCGTCTCCTCACTGACAACTTCCGTGTGAGGAGGGGAGAGCCGATCGCCTAGCAACCAGCTCTCTCTTTACATCGCATGACAGCTCTGATTGGACACACCCGTCATGTGATCAGGAGGGCCAATCACAGAGCCCTCCTGGTGATCGGAGATGCGCCGTGTCAGGGTGACACGAGCGCATCGGGATAGTGCGGCTGCGAAGGGGCACGCGCGCGATCCCCCTCCTTCTGAGGGATGTTCCTGAACGTCCACTCAGAAGGAGGAAGCGCCCACCCGGCTGTATATGTGCAGTGGCCGGGTGGGAAGTGATTAAACATAAAATACAGTAACAATAGATAGAGAACAATAGAGAGAGAGGAAAAATAAAACGACAACTGTTTTTGGCTTTTTTTTTTTGTGTTTCTTTTCGACATCTTCTTTGGGGTGCTCTTTGGGCAGGGGTACCACGGAGGACTTCTGGAAAGTGCCTCTCATGCAGCTGGCTCACTGCAGTTGCATTGAGAAGTTGGGCCACAGCACCATCTGGAAACAGAAGGGCTGTGACAATCTCTTCCTGAAATTTTAGGAAGCATCCAGTTCATCCTGATGCCTTGTATTAGGGTTGTCCTGATACCACTTTTTTAGGACCGAGTACAAGTACCGATACTTTTTTTCAAGTACTCGCCGATACCGATTACCAATACTTTTTTTATTTAATGTCACGTGACAGTGTTTTTTTTTTTTTTTTTCTTTAACAGTGTTTTCTTTTTTTGGGGGGGGGGGGGGGGGGGTGAACGGTGTGTGTGTGTGTGTGTGTGTTTTTTTTTTTTTTACAATTTTTATTTTTTACAATAATTTTTTTTTATTCTTTATATGTTTTTTTTTGTTTTTTTTTTAATCAGCCCTGTTGGGGGGCTTTGGTGAGATATCAGGGGTCTTAACAGACCTCTGATATCTCCCCCTTGAGACAGAGAAAGAGACCGAGGATAGAGATTCCCCAGTCCCTTTCTCTGCAGCCTCAGCTGCACTGAAAATGAATGGAGAGAAGACAGCGGCTCCTCTCCATTCATAAACCGACACATCGTAATCACAGGAGATTACAATGTTTCAGTTATGTGAATAGACAGAGTCAGCTGACTCTATCCATTCACAAAGGAAGGAGGAGGAGGACGGCGGAACGGAGGGGGAGAAAGGAGGGGGACAGAGAAGGAGAGGGGAACAGAGGGGACAGCGGAGAGTCACAGCAGAACGGAGGGGACAGCGGAGGGGGACAGAAAAGAAGAGAGGAACGGGGGGGACAGCGGAGAGACACAGGGAAGGAGAGAGGAACAGAGGGGGACAGCGGAGAGACACAGCAGAACGGAGGGGACAGCGGAGAGACACAGGGAAGGAGAGAGGAACGGAGGGGGACATCGGAGGGGGACAGAGGAAAGGAGGGGGCATGGAGGAGGATGCAGTGACAGTCAGCGGTGAGCGATCACCGCTGTATGTCACTAAAGCTGCTGAAAGCCGCTGGGGGAGAATCTTGTAACTCCCCCACGCGCCGATCACAGCTGTCTTCCAGGTATCGGCGGAAGCATCGGGAGCATTTGCCCGAGTACAAGTACTTGGGCAAATGCTCGGTATCGGTGCCGATACCGATACTAGTATCGGTATCGGGACAACCCTACTTTGTATAGCACATAAGCGTTCAGCAGAGCCAATTGGAATAAATATACAGACACTTTTTTATACCAGCTTCTGGCCTTATGGGCAAATGTGTACGGTACCATCATCTGGTCATTGAAGTCCACCCCTCCCATGATAAGATTGTATTTGTGAACATAGAGGGACTTCAGAACACCAGTCGCCATTGGAATTTCGACTGCCGTATCTGCGTGAAGGGAGGACAGAACAAAAACATTCTGTATGTCCCTCCACTTCACTGCGTGCAAATTGTTACATCTCAAGCAGGCTGTCTCCCCCCGTCTAAGTCAGGAATCTACAAGCCATTGGGGGAAACCCCAGCAATTAGATCGCACGGTGCCACATGCGCCAATTCCACAATCAAAAAGGTGACTAAAAAGTGGCACGCTTGTGTAATAATTGTCCACGTACAAGTGGTACCCCTTTCCGAATAAGGGTGGCACCAAGTCCCAAACAATGTTGCCAGCGCCCCCTATGTAGTCTGGGCAGTTGGGGGGCTCCACAGTGCTGTCTTTTCCCTCATAAACCCTAAAACTATATGTATAGCCCGTTGCCCTGTCACAGAGTTTATGTAACTTGACCCCATATCTGGCACACTTGCTGGGGAGATACTGTTTAATAAACAAGCAGCCAGAAAATTTAATTAGGTACTCAACACAGACAACTTGATCAGGAATAAACAAGGCTGTGAATTGTTGGTTGAAGTGGTTTACAAGGGCCGAATTTTGTGGAGCCAGTGGTATCCAGGGTCACCCCAAGGATGATAGAGTGCATTGTCATTGAAATGCATGAACCGAAAAATCTGCTTGTATCTAATCCTGGCCATGGAATCAGAACACGGGCATATGATGAATTGGGTCAGTGGACCAATATGACCACAACCCACACTTTTTAGTAATGCCCATGAGGAGGGGATAGGCCCCGAAAGGTCTTAAATTCCGTAATAGGTTTCCATTCTCTGGCAAGGGTCAAATTGGGATTAGCGGCAATAAATTGACCAGCATACAAATTGCTTTGGTCCACAATGATCTATAGAGATCTTCCATGAAAAACAGTGAATAAAAATCAAGTGACGTAAAATCAACTGTTTCCGTTTGAATTCCTGGTTGGCCACTGAATGGGGGAAGTACGGGTGCTGTAGAAGTGGTGGGCTCCCAATAAGGATTGGCATATGTAGCGGGAAGGACACTATGGGCTCTACGGACCTGTGTTCGAACTCTTGAAGGCTGCGGGGCACTACTTGTGCTAGCCACTGCACCAGCTTAAACTGCACTTATGGGACTCGCCATGTCACCAAGTGTTACTGCAGTGCTGGTTTGTCTACAACCAGGATGTACTAGGCTGCTGGTGCTTGCCAGTTCACCAGGATGAGCGGCACTAATACTGGATCTTTGCTCCATACGAGAGCCCTGCGGTTCTTGTACCTCAACAGAAGAACGGAGTTGGGTACACCTGACCTTAGCAGGGACCACTACTCTGTTGTCAGAGCTATCTGTCAGGGTGCCGTTGCTCTCTACCGGTTCGTATACTGAGCCTGATTCTGACAGAGAGGCTTCCCCTTCACTCTCATCTGCCATGCTCAGCAACGTTTAGGCCTCTTCACTAGTGTACCTCTGTTTGGACATTTGGCCTTGTTGTGAGTGTGGTATAGAATCTTAATCAAGGTCTCAGTGTTTTATTTATCAGTGCCTCCAACCTTATGGTAATTTTGTGAACTTAGTTTAGAATGTCAGTGCATACCACAATCCTTTCCTAAGCGCTTTAATTTATGGGGTTTTCTTACCAAAGTATAAATATCTCCCAACAAAATTAAGTAAATAATTTGACTTTATTAATTTACGAGTATATTAATACAATTTCATACAGAACTAGATTTTCTGGTGATTGATATTTCACACATACACTATTAAAACATCAATAGAACAATGAAACAAAATCTAAATATAATTACTCAGGGGAATCCAAATTGGTCTGTTGGAAAAATATGTGCGGTAATTTACGCTTTATTTTCAAGAACGCAATATCCCTTGTTGCTCAGGGAAACAGTTTCTCCAGCTGGAAGGAATCAAGTAGGTCCCACAAAGTCAACAGAATAATATTACCAATTTAAAATAAGTATAAAATCAAAAGAGTTACTGAAATTAAATGGAGCAATGAAACTCTCCCTGGGACCACAGAATTATAAATTGATGTAAATGTGTTTGTCTGAATTCCCCAAAACACGGTTATAATAATGCACAGCCTAGAGTCAGTAAATATCAATACATAACCTATAAAATCAAATCCCTACGATTTTGAGAGAGAAAATGAAATATAATCTGTATCTTACCAATCAGCTTAAAAGGGGGAGATGTCCGCCAATATCTCAGCACATCGAGTAGTTCCAGTCACAAGGGCCAGCAAGATGAGGAGTGGTCAAATATCAGCAGACTTCTTGATCATATAGGGGTGCATCTGGTGTATGGGTCTGTGATCCTTTCCTTAGGGCCCTCACAACCTTTATACCATTTTGGGACAATAAGCTCATAAAATTATCATAAGCTCAGCCCAGAAGGTTTGGCTCACTCTCCATTGGTTGGGGAATACTAATGATTTGCCGGGTACAATTAGGTTCAGCCACCGGGTGTGTCTGATGACAAAAATGTGTTCTACTTGTTTGTTAAAAGAAAAATATGTTTTCTTTCATACAGGGTATTATCTATATATGGGGCTATGAATATATGTATAAATTGTTTATGAAACCCCAGCAATTAGTATAAAATATAATCATTTAGTAAGAATTTGATTAATATACACACAATGGATACTTATATGGACAAATGCATGACTCCTGCCAATCCTATGAAAACGTATATGTAATTTTATGTAGATGCGATTACGGTCTCTATGTCTTTACAACCATGCTGTTATCTAAAACACAGTTCTTCCTTCATCCTTTATTAAAATATCAGATTCTTACTTTTAATATCACATGTATTTATAATGCAACATGTATACAAGGTCCTCTGAAACAATAGGGCATATTTACCCAAGTCTTCCTTGAATTAAAAGTTTTGTAACTTCGGTCTGACCACCCATTCTGATTATTTTGAGGTGTATCCGTCATGACAAATTCCCCCTTTTGAATTCCGGGTATGTCATGGAAACGTGCCGCGGATTCAATCCATAACATGGCGAGAGTCAGCTGTTGGTCTTTAGTTTTTCCTGATGGGTGATACCTTGGTGTGTATTGTAGTGAAGATTAAGGTTGTTGGTAACCTCCGCTGATGAGCCGCAGGACCGTCGGTAATTGTCTGTGGGTTTCACGGGATACTTTTGCCAAGTGCATGGTGATTCTTTTGTCTGTTAAGATTAATCCGGGGGCTTCTTGGACTACTATTCCCGAGGAAGGTACTGGTCGGGCGATGAGGCTGGCCTGACCTGGTATGGACATCCATAGCAGAATACCAAAGACTTTCCTAATGGTGGTTTCCTGGGGCGGTCTCATGGTCGGGTTCCCTCTTTGGTATATCTGGTCGCTATCTCCTCCGATCGCGAGTTCGGATTGTGGCAGGGATATTTCTCCGATGTATACACTGTTAAAAGGAAAATAGATCGTTTGAGTATCACATAGATGTGTAAAAAATATTTTTATGTTCAGGTGAGTTAACCCTTTTAATTCATCTTGAAAGCGTATGTTGCCGAGGGTCAGTCCTCCAGCAACTATAATTGGGACTTGGGGTGACAAGCACGTAACTGATTGATGTAGGAATTTCCGTTCCTTTACCTGGTTTCTCGTGAAATTGTAGAGATATACCTTGTCCCCAATCTCATACTTCTTCTTTGTGGTTTTAAGGTCATAATATGTTTTAGCGCTAGTTGCGGCTCTTTCAATATTCCTTTGGGCAAATGAGAACGCATATTGAAAATGCTTCCATAAATCTTTGATGTATTGGTGAGTCGTGGTGGCATTAAGTTATGATCAGTGGTGCGGTACAGGAAAGATTGGGGAAAGACCATCCGCCTTCCGGTCATAAGTTCGAAGGGTGACATTTTTGTGACTGTATTCGGGGTTGCCCTTAATGCCATCATGACAAAAGGAAGCTTTACATCCCAGTCCTTGCCTGTTTCCTTTACAAATTTCTTAAGTATGTTTACAATGGTCTGATTGTACTGTTCCACTCCACCACTAGAGGCGGGTCGATAGGCGATGTGTAACTTTATTTTTACACCCAATATCTTCCACAGTTTGGTCATTACTTCACAAGTATAATGAGTGCCTCTATCAGATTATCATTAAACAATTAAGTGCAGCACAAAAAAAGGACACGTAGAAAACAACTACTGGAAAACAATATGTTCCAATCTAATTAAACAGATAAATAAGAGTCCATATAGTCAAAGATAAGACATAAGAAATTCTTCTGATAACATCCAGGTCAATTGCTTGTCAGCAGATCTAATAGATAAAATCATGCGGATGCCCTTACCAGATCAGGTGGACCCCTTAATTACAGGGGGTCTTTGAGGCATCAATGGACTAATAACACACTGCTCTGCTCGATGTCATCTGCGGGAACCGAACGTCAAATGTCCCGGGATCCAAAGCCGGCTGTGAGATCCGTGCTTTATTATCAGAGTAAGCGGCAGTAATCTGTCTCCATGTATTCCTCTTCTTTGGCTAGGGTATCGGCCTGATCATTCCCTTCTTTCTCTTCACCTATGACTTGAGTGGCCCTTGGTTTTCTTAAAATATAGAGTAATCTTGTGTTCCCTTACCAAGTGGTCGATTTGACAAAACAACTTACCATGTTTTACAGGTTTATGGTTACTTTTTACCATGTTTCATTTCCATCGGGTGAGATACTCAACAAAACTATTTCTGACATAATTTGAATTGGTGATGATGGCGAATTCTTTATTGCAGTAATCTATGGCCATCTCAACGGCTTTCAGGATTGCAGCGAGTTCAGCAACTTGGCTGCTTCTTGGCCCCAGTTTGTATCTAACAGAGATTGGGGATACACCTTGGGTCCATATGATCCCAATGCCAGCCACTAGTTGGAGCTGGACCTTGTGATGATAGGCACATCCATCTACATAAACCCACGGCAACTGTTTACAGTATTCATCATCATAAACCTTGTATGGAGACAACAGTTGTTCTTCTAAAGTCAGTGTCCAGGGTCCCCTCGCAGGGATCAGGGGCGGAACAATCGCGCAGCTCAGTAAGGCCCTGGGCCACTGGACTTTTCTTGTTCTGTTTATATCGAATTTCCAGGGGCCACATTTGCAAGGACAGAGCCCAAGCAGTGATGCGGCTATTTGACACATTTCCGTCCCTGATACGTTCACTTTGTAAATACTGCAAAGTAACTGCGGAAATTTTGTAATGCCCAGACAGTGGACGATGAAGCTTTTTCGCAGTCAAAAAACTTAATCTCAATTGAGGACAATGTTTTTCTGGCGTAAGCGATAATCTTACTGACATTTTCTTGATTCTGATAAAGAACAGAACTCATACTTACCTGTGTGTACCCTGTCTCAAGGAAAAAGGGTTTACCTCCTTCTGGATACGCAAGGCAGGGAGCTTGGGTGAGTCGTATTCAGTTCCTTCATAGCGTCTGCTTGTTCCTTGCCCCATGACCACTCAGTGTCTTTCTTCAGCAGATGAAGTAATGGTTTGCTAATCTTGGCGTAATTGTCGATGAACTTACGTGAATAGTTAACCATCCCTAGAAACAATCTCAATTCTTTAAGATTAATGGGGACCTTACAATTAAATACTGCTTCAACCACCTTCTTTTGGGGGTTTAACCCTTCTGAGGTAACTTCATGGCCTAAGACGTTTACTTGGGTGCAGCACCATTGTGCTTTTTGAATGGATAGCTTCACTCTGGCTTTCCTTAGCTGGCCCAAAATGTGTTGGAGTTCAGTGAGGTGTTTGATCATGTCAGTACTTCCAGTGAGGATGTCATCGACGTATGCCAATGTTCCTCGTTCAAGGCATCTGGCATGGCCTTGTGCATGAAGACTGCGAATTAATATAGATGAAAAGCATGCGCACTCAGCAGTACTGTTGGTTTCCAAAGCTGAATGCCAGTTTATACTGATCTTCTTCGCTGACTTTTATGGTCCAGTATCCCTGGGCACAGTCGAGGGCCGAGAATACCTGGGATGCCAGGAGTTGGGCCAGGCACTGGTCTATGTAGGGTACAGGCCATCCTGACATGTAGACACGCGTATTGAGTTGTTGGAGATCAGCGCACAAGCGCCACTGTCTGTTGCGTTTTAAAATTCCCAGAATGGGGTGATTGTACGAACTGTGGATGGGCCTAATTATACCCCGTTCGAATAACATCCTAATGATCTGAGAGAGAGACTCATAGAAGGATAGCGGAAGTCTATACTGTTATATAAACACTGGTGGGGCCTGGGGGTCGGTCTGGATTTTGGCGATGTGGAGATCAGTATTCCCACAATCGTAGGAATCCTGAACAAAGATTTCTTGGAATTCAAACAGAAGTTCAATTGTCGCTCGAGATCATTGGTGCACGCATCGGCGAGGGCTATGATCTCCTCGACTATCTCTTTGAATACCGGAAAGCTTTCCGGCTTCCCTATCTCATAGGCCTCTTCAAGCCTGGTGGTCAGGTCATTGGGTGTGCGAGGTGTATTTTTCTCACAATCAGGCCCCTTGGGGTACTCTTGTTCTTTGATTGGTTGTTCAAAGACGAGAGATATTTCTTCAATTCTACAGGTACCATCCTTAGAATCGAAGGGGTAAATGGGCCGCATGGTAAATATACCCTCAGGCGTAGAATTGAACAATTGTTCAATTAATTTCTCCTCTGATAAATATTCATCTGGTATGAGCCCAATTACTTGGTGACTCCAAACGTGTTATACCCCGTCTCTACCACAAGGCCGATAAGGGTGCCCTTGGGTAGGTGAAGGTCCTGATTTGAGAGGTTGTGTATATAGATGGACATTATTGACTGATGTGTATTGATCAAAGGTGTGTGGGTAATTTTTATTCCCTCCTCCTCCTGTATTCTCTGGGACAGGCATACTAATGCATCTGAACCCTTCAGTTTTTGTCCCTTTTTGACGTTGATGGAGAGTAGGAAATTTTTTATGTCCCTAGGGATGATCATTTCTTGAGTTATCTAAATCTCAACAGCATAAGGCATCTGTTGCTGGAACTTCAGGGCTGAGGTCATATCCTGGTATCCCTCGGGGTCCCTCTTTAGTCGACTCCATAAGCAGTCGTTTATCAGGTCAATTTGGGTGGCAAAACGATGCAGTACGTCGTTGCCAATGTAAATTTGGGATTGGGGATTATCCAGCACTATGAACACGTGGGTAGTTGTCTTATTACCTATAGTGATATTTTTGAAGCATCTAGAAACCAACTTATGGTCCTCAAAGTCATCTGTCATCCAATGTCTCGGAGGAGTGGAGAAATGGATCATTTCTCTGTCAAGAAGGTGACTAACAAGGCCATGGCTCACAAAGCTATGCTCTTGTTTTAGATCAATTTTGGCATATTTTGACCTATTAAGATCATTTATCCGGATGGGGATAAAGAGGTCGCTGCTAACCCTTTCTATTTTTGTCAGGAACTGAGCGCGATTTCCCTCTTTCTTGGTTTTATTTTCTTGATGGAAGGATATGGTCAGTACGTTATCCTGGAGGGAGATCTCTTTTATTTTATCTTGGGGAATTTTAAAAATATGGTCCTCATTTCCTACTTTCAGGCCATGATTGTCAGGTTGAATAACCGTGACATCAGGGAACTGACTATTCCTGAAGTGGATTTCTAGTGAACATGGGCCTTTCTTCCACCCGGTGGCAGTGTCGCCGGGAACGGGGAGTTTGAAGTCTTTCATATTTAATCAGGGAGTTGACCTGTGACCACATCACTTGATTCACGCAATCAGCAATTGTGTTCAGCCTCTTAAGGAGTTCCATTCCAATAATCATGTGATGGTGTGGGAGATCTGCAATAATAACAGGGTGCCTGATTTCCTTATTACCTAATTTGAGTTTAAAGTGGAGTTCCACCCAAAAATGGAACTTCCACTTTTTGGATTTCTCCCCCCCTCCGGTGTCACATTTGGCACCTTTCAGGGGGAAGGAGGGAGCAGATACCTGTCTAATACAGGTATTTGCTCCCACTTCCTGGCATAGATCACCACAGTGATTGCGGTGACCTACGCCACTTCCGCCGCCTACCCCGTCCTCCCCCGCTGTATTGTGAGACACAGAATACAGCAGGGACCTGAGAGGACGCGCAGCGCGACTCGTGCATGCGCAGTAGGGAACCAGGAAGTGAAGCCGCACGGCTTCACTTCATTATTCCCTTACCGAGGATGGCGGTGGCAGCAGCCAAGAGCCGAAGGACGGATCGTCTTCAGCTCCCGACACCGTGGGCTCCGTGGACAGGTAAGTGTCCATATATTAAAAGTCAGCAGCTGCAGTATTTGTAGCTGCTGGCTTTTAATTTTTTTTTTCAGCAAACCTCCGCTTTAAGCCAGGCAGTACCCATGACTTGCAGCGGCTCTCCCCCCACCCCGATTAGTGAGCAGTCAAAGCTCCTAAGTCTCGGTTTGCTAAGCATTGATTTTATTGCTTCATTAAATTGTTCCTGCGACAGGATGGTGGCTTGGGATCCTGTGTCAATTAAACCTGAAATGGGGTGATTACCGGCCTTATGTACCTTTTACAGTAGTGAAATATCTTCCACCAGATTCAGTTAACTCACACATGAAATTAGAGTGGTTGAAGATCTGTGGGTTTTACAAACAATTTACATTTGGCATTTATCTCACCGCGTGTCACAGTTTCTTTGTGCTTATGATTCCTGCGGGATGGCCTGCGGGGCCTACTTGAGACGGAAGCACACGGAGTGGGAGGCATCCCGCCTGATTGGTCACTTACAACAGCTCTCAGTGGCTCACCTACATTAGAGGGGTTGGAAGGATACTGAAAAACAGGAGCAGAATTAACAATTCCACCCTGATCCTCCTGTTTAGGGGCATGTCATGGGTGTGTTGTGTGTCTCCTGTTATCGCAGCCAGGGTTGTCCCCTGCAGTAGGATTGTCTGGGGTTCTAAGCATTCTGTGACACTGTGTTGGTCACATGAGTGGCCCCTAAAAAAGACGGGTTGGTAGATTGGTAAATGATCAGCTGTCATTTGTTCGCACATCTGATTAATTTGCGCCTCTGCCTGCTCGATTCGCCGGCCCATGGTATTTTGGCGATTTGCCCTATTTCGCCTGAACCGGTTGCTTTCAGGACGGGACTGTAGTGATGCATCAGATTCATCACCACTCCTTGGGTCTTGGTGCTGTGGCCTTTCTCTCGGGGGTTCCTGTGGTTCCCTTTGATTTGGGGGAATTTGAGGAGCTACACCAACCCTGGGGTGATTGGCCTGTTCCTGATTGGGAAATGTTCTGCAATTATCAGGATTCTCATAAAAACTTTGAACTCTTATAAAGTTGGGGTCTCTGTAGTGACCAGGGTGGCTGTGAAAGTTTGGATTTCTGTTAAAGCGTGGGTACCCTTGAAAATTGGGGTTCCTACCAAAGTTAGGGTTCCTGTTTAAGTAGGGGTACCTAGTAGCATTGGGATCTCGATTTCAATTTGATTATTGGTTGTTCTGGGATCCTTGCAGATATCCCCTCTGGCTATTTCTGTACCTGGGGCCCCTTTCACCCTCACTACCGTAACCTGGCAACCTTTGTCTGTCCTCCATCATCTGCTGTGGCTGGGGTGCAACTCCGGGCGGTCCCCTGTGGGTTTCCCATCTCTGACTACCTCAGAATATGATTTCCTCTCTGTAGACCATGAGGTTGGGGGTTCACATAGTGGCTGCTATGGTTTTAGGGCTAGGTTAGGCTTCTCTTTTCACCCCACCTTCGCTGGACTGAGTACAGGTGAACACTCTCCCTGACTAACTAATCCAGGGAATGTCCTTTCTTAAAATCCCTTGCCAGTCCTAATTTGATATAAGCAGGTAGCGCTTCAAAAAATAGAGTCAGGAATTCTGGCTGGTCCGGATTGGGGTCCTTTTCAGCCAGAAAATATGCGCTTCTCAACACGGCTAGGAATTCTGTGGGACTCCGATTATGGCCACATTATAAATTGTAGGCCGCGACTTTGGCAGCGGTAACAGTTTTGTAGGGCCAAAACTCCATTTGACACCTATGTTTAATTTCCCTCCACGACTGACCGTATAGAGCCTGCAATGATTCAAAGAATTGTCTGTACTTTTCTTCAAATATCCATGGCAATAATTCAATTTTGGTACAATTGTCCTGAATGTTTAAAATTTTCAGGGTACGTTCGTAGGTTCCTATATGGTCAGTGAAGGTTTGGGAACCCTTCTTGGAGAAAACAGGAACGGTTTCTTTTAAGAATTTTATCACCTTGGGTGTGTCATATTTTTTTATTAGGGTCCTAGGCTTCTTTTTCTGCCCATATAAAGCTCTGTCTACTTCCTCCTCTGTACATTCTGGGGAGTATCTTTGCAGCTTAGGGGGTGACCTGTCTTCTGATCCTGTCTCATTGTGTCTTACCTGTGTCCCCCGGAAATATGAAGATTTGTTTTTCTATTTCCTGTTCCTCTAGACGGCTCATGGATTCATAATCGAATTGTTCTGTTAATCTTCCTATCCGTTCCTCCATTGCTCTCTGCTCATATTTAAGTCTCTCAATTTCTGCCTGACTCTCTTTATCTCTATCAGCAGAGTTTGCTTCAATGGAGCTTTTTCTCTCTCGTTCGTAACTTTCTATTTCTTGTTTACATTTTTGATATTTCCTTTGTAGTTTTCTAACTAGGTGACAGAAGTCTTCATATAAGGTCTGACCATTTTGGATCTGACCCATTAACTCTTCCTGACTTTCTTTAGATTGTCTGAGTCTACTCTCAGCCTGTTGGTTTTAGGTTGACAGGGATTCTATTGCTTCTGTTTTGTCATTTAAGGTGGTGCGGGTGGCCAACAATTCTCTCTTTTTAAGGCTGGCATTTGTTCGGCAACTTCACTACACAAAAACCACAAAACCGGCCAAGACTCTATAATGATCCGGTCTCAGTTTTTTGTGTCTTTTGCACTAGCAAAAGCCATAATCATTTGGTAAACCCGACCATCTTCACAAAAAAAAAAAAATCACACCATAGTCAAGGACCATACCTAAGTTTTCCTCAGGGCCCAGTGGCCTTTTTCTGGCTTGAGGTGGCTACCGCTGGGGTGGTATCACCATCCTGGTCGTTTCTAGATGAACATGATTCATTATCACTACCAGCCATGTTAATATACAACTGATATTTTTCATAATGTATATGCAAAAACAATCACCAGTATGTTCTGTAATGTGGTAAGATTCCCTCTTTCAAAATATCTCAGCAGTGCTTGCCAACTTTATGTTGTGAGTGTGGTATGGAATCTTAAAGCGGAGTTCCACTCAAAAGTGGAACTTCCGCTCATTGGATTCCTCCCCCCCTCCGGTGTCACAGTTGGCACCTTTCAGGGGGGTGCAGATACCTGTATAAGACAGGTATCTGCACCCACTTCCGGGAATAGACTCCCGCGGGAGTCACGCCCCCTCCCACACTCCCCTGCTGTCTCCTGGGAAAGACATGGGTCCCAGGAGATAGCAGGGACCATTGAGAAAGCGCAGCACGACTCGCGCATGCGCAGTGGGGAATCGGGAAGTGAAGCCGCAACGCTTCACTTCCTGATTCCCTCACTGAGAATGGCAGCGGCAGCACGCGAGGATCGAGGGACGGTTCGGTCTCGGGTGCCGACATCGATGGACCGCGGGACAGGTGAGTGACCTATTTTTAAAAGTCAGAAGCTGCAGTATTTGCAGCTGCTGACATCTAAAAAAAATTTTTTCGCAGGACTCCCACTTTAATTAAGATCTCAGTGTTTTGTGAACTTAGTTCAGAATGTCAGTGCATACCACAATCCTTTCCTGAGTTTAATATATGGGGTTTTCTTACCAAAATATAAATATCTCCCAACAAAATTAATAAGTAAATAATTTGACTTTATTAATTTACAAGTATATTAATACAATTTCATACAGAACTAGATTTTCTGGTGATTGATATTTCACACATACATTATTCAAACACCAATACAGCAATTAAACAAAATCTAAATATAATTACTCAGGGGAATCCAAATTGGTCTATTGGAAAAATATGTGCGGTAATTTACGCTTTATTTTCAAGAACGCAATATCCCTTGTCACTCAGGGAAACAGTCCTTTGAATTTTTCCGGCCGGAAGGAATCCAAAGTATGTCCCACAAAGTCAAAAGAACAATATTGCCAATTTGAAATAAATATTAAATCAACAGAGCTACTGAAATTAAATGGAGCAATAAAACTCTCCCTGGGACCACAGAATTATAAATTGATGTAAATGTGTTTGTCTGAATTCCCCAAAACACAGTTATAATAATGCACAGCCTAGACAGTCAATAAATGTCAATGCATAACCTATAAAATCAAATCCCTACGATTTTGAGAGAGAAAATGAAATATAATCTGTATGATCTGCATCTTACCAATCAGCTTAAAAGGGGGAGATGTCCGCCAATATCTCAGCACATTGAGTGGTTCCAGTCACAAGGTCCAGAAAAATGGGGAGTGGTCAAATATCAGCAGACTTCTTGATCATATAGGGGTGCATCTGGTGTATGGGTCTGTGATCCTTTCCGTAGGGCCCTCAAAACCTTTATACCATTTTGGGACAATAAGCTCATAAAATTATCATAAGCTCAGCCCAGAAGGTTTGGCTCACTCTCCATTGGTTAGGGAATTCTAATGATTTGCCGGGTACAATTAGGTAATATTACCTTCAGCCACCGGGTGTGTCTGAGGACAAAAATGTGTTCTACTTATTTGTTAAAAGAAAAATATGTTTTCTTTCATACAGGGTAATATCTATCCAAACAAAAGAACTCGCTGCTCCAGGTGAGACAGGAAGCCTAATGATATCATGGGTGCCCGCATCGTCTCGCCTCCGCATACGATCAACACTGAAGAAATGGCTGCACTCCAAGATCCATCAAAATTTGTATTTAATGAACGAACATCCCAAGTGTTACAGACAGTTCAAATGGTAGACGCGTTTCACAAACTAAAAGGTGCGCTTATTCATGACCCATCATAACCATTTGAACTGTCTGTAACACTTGGGATGTTCGTTCATTAAATACGAATTTTGATGGATCTTGGAATGCAGCCATTTCTTCAGTGTTGAGGGTATTATCTATATATGGGGCTATGAATATATGTATAAATTGTTTATGAAACCTCAGCAATTAGTATAAAATATAATCATTTAGTAAGAATGTAATTAATATACACACAATGGATACTTATATATACAATTTTTTTTTTTTTTTTTTTTAATTTTTCACTGTTATATTGCAGCCATTTGCTAAAGTCATTTAAGTTAATTTTTCTCCCTCATTAATGTACACACAGCACCCCATATTGACAGAATTGTTGACATTGTTGCAGATTTATTAAAAAAGAAAAACTGAAATATCACATGGTCCTAAGTATTCAGACCCTTTGCTGTGACACTCATATATTTAACTCAGGTGCTGTCCATTTCTTCTGATCATCCTTGAGATGGTTCCACACCTTCATTTGAGTCCAGCTGTGTTTGATTATACTGATTGGACTTGATTAGGAAAGCCACAGACCTGTCTATATAAGACCTTACAGCTCACGGTACATGTCAGAACAAATAAGAATCATGAGGTCAAAGGAGCTGCCTGAAGAGCTCAGAGACAGGATTGTGGCAAGGCACAGATCTGGCCAAGGTTACAAAAAAATTTCTGCTGCACTTAAGGTTCCTAAGAGCACAGTGGCTTCCATAATCCTTAAATGGAAGACATTTGGGATGACCAGAACCCTTCCTAGAGCTGGCCTTCCGGACAAACTGAGCTATCGGGGAGAAGAGCCTTGGTGAGAGAGGTAAAGAGGAACCCAAAGATCACTGTGGCTGAGCTCCAGAGATACAGTCGGGAGATGGGTGAAAGTTGTAGAAAGTCAACCATCACTGCAGCCCTCCACCAGTCGGGGCTTTATGGCAGAGTGGCCCAACGGAAGCCTCTCCTCAGTGCAAGACACATGAAAGCCCGCATGGAGTTTGCTAAAAAAAAAAAACACCTGAAGGACTCCAAGATGGTGAGAAATAAGATTCTCTGGTCTGATGAGACCAAGATAGAACTTTTTGGCCTTAATTCTAAGCGGTATGTGTGGAGAAAATAAGGCACTGCTCATCACCTGTCCAATACAGTCACAACAGTGAAGCATGGTGATGGCAGCATCATGTTGTGGGGGTGTTTTTCAGCTGCAGGGACAGGATGACAGGTTGCAATTGAGGGAAAGATGAATGCGGCCAAGTACAAGGATATCCTGGACGAAAACCTTCTCCAGAGTGCTCAGGACCTCAGAGTGGGCCGAAGGTTTACCTTCCAACAAGACAATGGCCCCAAGCGCACAGCTAAAATAATGAAGGAGTGGCTTCACAACAACTCCGTGACTGTTCTTGAATGGCCCAGCCAGAGCCCTGACTTAAACCAAATTGAGCATCTCTGGAGAGACCTAAAAATGGCTCTCCACCAACGTTTACCATCCAACCTGACAGAACAGGAGAGGATCTGCAAAGAGGAATGGCAGAGGATCCCCAAATCCAGGTGTGAAAAACTTGTTGAATCTTTCCCAAAAAGACTCATGGCTGTATTAGATCAAAAGAGTGCTTCTACTAAATACTGAGCAAAGGGTCTGAATACTTAGGACCATGTGATATTTCAGTTTTTCTTCTTTAATAAATCTGCAAAAATGTCGACAATTCTGTGTTTTTCTGTCAATATGGGGTGCTTTGTGTACATTAATGAGGAAAAAAAAATGAACTTAAACGATTTTAGCAAATGGCTGCACATAACAAAGAGTGAAAAATTTAAGGGGGTCTGAATACTTTCCGTCCCCACTGTATATATCTCAATCATATCAGTTCGGTTTCTTGCCTCCTAGCTTCACAATTAGTCACCTAATTCTGTTGGGAGGGGAAGTGTCCTTTTGGGAGTGCTGACTCAGATTTTCACAGTCTAAATTAAAATTTGATATTTTGAGATGTATCCGTCACGACAGAATCTAAATTTACAGGTACAGCTAGTGCGACTCACAGGCAAAAGAGCACCTGGTTGTCAGAGATGGCTTTAATCACTACCAAAAAAATTAACTGTTAGCGTTCGCAGGGATCAGGCGTGACTCTGCTAACACTGCAGTTATGTGTGCTGTGTTTTGTAAGTGAGAGTGATCTATTGATACTGCACTTGGGTGGGCTGGGCGGAGAGGCTAAGCAGAGAAAAAGAGCAGCGCCGCTCTAAGGGTAGTAATGTGTATAAAAAAGGCTTTAACAGTGTTTAACTATGCACTCACATTTGACAGATAAAAACAGGCATGTAGTGGTACTCCTTAACATCATGAAGTCACATCCGGTGGTCCGCTGGGCTGTGGAGGAGTCATACCGGAGAGGCTAAACACAGGTGCTAGCAGATGTCTGGGCTGATCCTGCTAATGCTGCATTTTTTGGAACACTATACTACTTGGGACAATAATATAGTTCTGATCAGATCAAAGATATTGATCCGTTCAAACACTATACTAGTAAGGGAGATGTGTGTGCGTGGGCGTTAGCACTACTGGCACTAATCTGACACTGCCTGGGACTGATGCTGACCCTGACACTAAAACCTGTACTGGGAGGCGATCAGAGGGTTAACCATTAGGTAGTATATGGCGGGTACCCTGACGCTGTAAAAAACTGACGTGACAGTAACTAGCGTCACCCGTGACACTAAATACAGTGATCA
Organism: Aquarana catesbeiana; assembly: GCF_042186555.1. Taxonomy (NCBI): domain Eukaryota; kingdom Metazoa; phylum Chordata; class Amphibia; order Anura; family Ranidae; genus Aquarana; species Aquarana catesbeiana. The sequence goes on along the minus strand of NC_133332.1, from coordinate 240,628,229 downwards.
GAAAAGAGATCTGTACACTATATTAGTCACATTGGTGACTGGTTATTAGAGGGTTAATGGGGAGTACCCTAGACCTACCACTAATGCCTCGTTTCCACTGAGCGGATCGGTTCGGGTCGGTACAGTTTGGAAGGCCTAGAATGGTCCGGCCTATTCAGGTGAGCGTTTCCGCTGCAAGTGGGACCGCCAGGGGCCATACGTGGGTTTAGAAAAAATGCCTAGCATGGCGTCACACGTCCCCCAATCAGTGGAATGTATTGTAGCTCCACCTTAACTGAACCGTACCATTTTCTATGGCCCCACATCTGAAGCAGGACCCAGAATGGTGCGGTTTGGTTGCATGGGCCGCTTTCATAATGGAAACACTCAAAATAGCGTACCGTACCGAACCAAACCGAACCGCTCAGTGGAAACTAAGCAAAACTGCCCTAACGCTGATTAGTGTCACAAGTGAAACCAGTACAGTGATCAGTGAAAAATCTGAAAACTGCACTTGGTGACACTGTGACAGAGAGTGAAAGGGTTAACTGGGGCAATCAGGGGGTGACAAGTGTGCCTATGTGTCCTGATGTCAGTGTAGTGTTGGTGCAACTCACGGTTAAGATGTCCTCTCTCCTCGTGGAGCCCTTTTCGTTCCAGTGAGAGAGGAGATGACATCACTTCCTCTGCCTGTGTTTACATTCACAGGCAGAGTACAGTCTCTCATTAGCCAGAACCGATCACCAGGTCCAGGCCAGAAATCATTGGACTGGGCCTGGAAACTGATCGGTTCCGTAACGAATCAAATCGCCGCAGGATGCGCACACCCCCTAGGCGGCCGCTCGCCCAATGTACATTGACGGTGATTTGACCAGGAGAGCCAACCTGCCGCAGTACAACTGCGATGGCTGGTCCTTAACTGGTTAATGGATAGGCTGAGGGCAGGTGGACCTGGAAGGTGCCAACCCCTCCTTACGGGGGCGCACTGAACTCTCAGCACATAGCATTATGGCAGCAAAGATGTCAGTGCATTGCCTGACCAATATAATCAAGATACAACCAAGTGACCACTGCCCCCACCTATAACTGGTCTATTGCAGCAAGGAGCACTGTAAGGGCAACATATGTCAAACAAACACAACAAGATTTCCAAGCTCAAACTTACCAACCAGCCAGTGACCTAACAATATGCGTTAAGAACATCTTTGCTGCCATAGTGCTATGTGCTGAGAGTTCAGTCTGCCCCTGTACCTTTAAGGAGTGGGCTCCTTCCAGGTCCACCTGCCCTCTGCCTATCCATTAAAATGCATGTGTTCCCATTGTAGACAATCACTGAAGTTAGAGTTAGGGACTACAGAAAACAGGTGACGGGGCCTATAGCTTACGCATGTATTTGCAAATTTGCGCAGACTAAATCCGTTCTTAACGCATATTGTTAGACAGGTCAATTCGGTTGGTTGGCAAGTGTGAGCTTGGAAATCTTTTTGATTGATGGTGATAACCAATGCCTGCTGGGGCAAGGTCCAAACACCATAGACCCTAGTAAAAAAGATTAAATAGTGAGAGGAAGGCGGTTAAAATCCACTGGTAGATGGTGTATATAATTCAAGGATCCCAGATTTTATGAAATTCAGGCAGTTTATCATCCAAGGTAGCCATACGCCGTACAAAGGTTAATGCAAGAACTAAAGACAGGTGTTTTTTTTTTTTTTTTTTTTTTTTACACAGAAGGCTTTTTTTAAGCCTTCTGTGTGCAGTAGCCCCCCTAATACTTACCCTATCTAGATCCAGCGATGTTGCAGGAGTGTCTCGGCTGCCCAAGACTCCCCTCCTTATTGTCTGAGACAGCAGTGCGGCGCCACTGGCTCCTGCTATTGTCAATCAAAGTCAGTCAACCAATGAGGAGATAAAGAGGGTGGGGCCGGGCTGTGTGTCTGAATGGACACAGGGAGCTGTGGCTCGGCTCTGGTGCCCCCATAGCAAGCTGCTTGCTGTGAGGGCACTCAACAAGAGGGAGGGGCCAGGAGTACCAAAAAAAGACCCGAGTAGAGGAAGATCGGGGCTGCTCTGTGTAAAACCACTGCACAGGGCAGGTAAGTAAATATTGTTATTTAAAAAAAAAACAAGACTTTTGTATCACTTTAAGTTAACTGTCCTCATTTTCTCTTCAATTTACACTGCTTGCAAGAGTTGAGATTTGGCCAAAAGGAAGTTGTTGAGTGGAAAGGGACATGCAGAACAGGTGCATATTTATGAGACGTCAGGTGCCATTTAATCCAAGTTTTTAGTCTGCACTCCATAAAGCATGTGTCCAGCAGACAATATGTGGGTGCTCCATATGACCAGATGAATGGTAACATTAAGTATCTGTCAGAGAGCGTACCTCGGCGGGCAGGGTGCTCGCGGTGGTGTGCGTCGGGGCGCGTTCCTTGCAGTGCTGGCATGCATGTCCCGGTCAGGTCTGTTGTGTGTGCCAGTGTGCGGGGGCACGTGCACACCATTTGGCGCCAAACTGCCCATTTAAGCCGGCTTCCCTCTGTGATCAGTGCTGCCTGATCAACAGCTCTGCCGTCCATAGTGCCTGACCCTTGTGCCTGTATTGATCCTGATCTCCTGACGACCCGGCTTTGCTTCCTGAACCTCCCTCTGAACTCTGCCTGCACCCGACCTCTGGCCTGTCTGACTATCCGTTTGCCTGCTCCACTGTACCTCACTGCCTGCCTGTTGCCGAACCCAGTCTCCTGACCATCCTGCTCAGTCCTGTTGCCTGTGTTCCAGCCAGCACCAGCCGTCTTAGACTGCTCTCCCCCATCTGCATCTGGACTCCAGCAAACAGGCTCTCATACCACTCCGCACTCCTGTGCCTCCTGTTCACCTTACCAGGGGCCACGAGTCGGACGCGTAAGGGAGCCTACCTTCTGCCCAAGCGGACTCACCGGTCTGGTAAGTAGGAGCTTGATAGTATCAGGCAGCCATGACCGAGTCCGGGCAGGGGGCCTCCCCTATGGATGAACTTTGCAGACATCTGGCGGGATTAACCCAAGCGGTGAAAAGTTTACAAGAGGGCTATACCAGACTGGAAGAACGTGTTCAGGTCCTGTCTGCACCTACCGGTCCCCAGGGGGCCTCAGCTGCAACCGCAGCACCCTCCGTAGTCATGCTCCCTCCAGAGCCCAAAGTACCTATACCAGAAAGGTTCTCCGGAGACCGTAGCAAGTATCGTGCATTCCGGAATGCATGTGGACTCTATTTCGCTTTACAGCCTCGCACCTTCTCCCTAGAGGCCACTAAGGTGGGCTTCGTCATTTCCTTGTTGGCCGGTGAACCTCAAACCTGGGCCCACCGACTCTTGGAGCAGAAGTCTGACGCCTTGGAGAATCTGGATGCCTTCTTCTTGGCAATGTCACAACTTTACGAAGACCATCAGCTAACTGCAACTGCCGAAGCTACCCTGCACTCCCTCCGTCAAGGCCGTCGAGCGGCAGAGGACTACGCTGTTGAATTCAGGCTCTGGAGCTCAGATACGGCATGGAACGACGCAGCCTTGCGCCATCAGTTTAGGATGGGCTTGTCCGACCCACTCAAGGATGAGCTAGCACGGGTCGGGGTACCTCAAACCTTGGAAGAGTTAGTTAACCTGTCAATCCAGATTGACCGTCGGCTGAGAGAACGAGGTACCGAAAGATCTACCAGTACCTTTCGACCCACCTGGATGCTTCCACAAGTTCCCAGTCCTCCCAGTAGGCCCTCCGCTCCACCACCTGCTCCAGCTTTTGATGTCCCAGAACCCATGCAGCTTGGCCTGCTCCGTCCCTCTTTGACTACCGAGGAGAAGTTACGCAGACGTGCCCATAACCTATGTCTCTACTGTGGGGAACCTGGGCACTACGCCAGCGTCTGCCCCAACAAGACGCGTAAGTGTCGTTCTGCTGTTCGTACTTGTGAAACTATCATGCCAAAACCAAGTACGCATCTAACTATCTCTGTCACTTTGCAGCTTCCCGGAAAGGCTATCCAAGTTCCAGTCATCATTGACTCCGGAGCCTGCAGCTGCTTCATCGACCTGACCTTTGCAGCTCAGCATGATATACCCCTTCGACCCAAGACCCAAAGCCTGGCTGTTCATCTTGCAGACGGTTCCGCTCTCCGTTCTGGTCCGGTCATTCAAGAGACCGTCCCCTTAGAAGCTATTATGCACTCTCAGCACCGGGAATACCTGTGTTTGGATGCCATCTCCTCTCCCCTCTTCTCTGTCATCCTTGGAATGCCATGGCTGCAGGTTTACAACCCCCAAATCAACTGGGCTTCTGGAAGAGTTGAGTTTCTCTCAGAGTACTGTCAACAACACTGTCTGCAACGAGTCGACCATGAGATTCCCCAACTTCTCTGCTTACATCCTGATGCCAACTTGCTCCAAGCTATCCCAGAACCCTACCGAGACTTCTCGGACGTATTCAGCAAGAAAGGTGCAGAGATACTACCCCCACACAGGCCCTACGATTGTCCTATAGAGTTGTTACCCGGAACCGAGGTACCCTTCGGCAGGATCTTTCCATTGACTGAGCAGGAGCTGGACATGTTAAAACACTACCTTGATGAGAATTTAAAGAAGAAATGTATCCGCCCGTCCACATCTCCGGCCGGCGCCGGCCTATTCTTCGTAGAGAAAAAAGATCATTCTCTTCGACCATGCATCGATTACCGAGAATTGAACAGGATAACGATTAAAAATCGCTACCCGCTACCCCTGGTGCCTGAGTTGTTCCAGAGGCTGGGAACTGAAAAAGTCTTCACGAAATTGGATCTTCGCGGAGCCTATAACCTAATCCGCATCCGAGAGGGTGACGAGTGGAAGACCACTTTTCGTACTCGTTTTGGGCATTTCGAGTATCTCGTTATGCCCTTCGGTCTTTGTAACGCCCCAGCCACATTCCAACATTTTGTGAACAACATTTTCCGTGAATTCTTGGATCTCTACGTCATCGTTTACCTTGATGACATCCTCATTTTTTCCTCTTCCTTGGCTGATCATCGCAGGCACATTCGGAATGTCCTTGCTCGGCTCAGGCAACACGGACTGTATGCTAAACTCGATAAATGCGAGTTTGAACTCCAATGCATCCAATTCCTGGGGCTCATCATTTCAGTTGAAGGTATTAAGATGGACCCTCAAAAAGGTGTCCGCCATCCTGGATTGGCCCGCACCTACAGACAGAAAAGGGGTCCAACGCTTTGTGGGATTTTCCAATTTTTACAGGAAATTCATCAGAGACTTCTCTAAAATCATTGCTCCCATTACGGAACTAACAAAGCAGGGAACCCGATTCTGCTGGACGTCCAGGGCACAATCGGCCTTCGAAAAATTAAAGGGTCTATTCACTTCAGCCTCTATCCTCAAACACCCTAACCCTGCCTTGCCATTTGTGTTAGAGGTCGATGCCTCAGAAATCGCAGTAGGGGCGGTACTCTCCCAACGCCAGGGCCCCAAGGCTCTTCTGTTCCCAAAAGCGTTCTTCTCTTGCAAACTCTCTGTGTCTGAAAGGAACTACGATGTGGGAGACCGGGAGCTTTTGGCCATCAAGACGGCTCTGGAGGAGTGGCGCCATCTTCTGGAGGGTGCTGTACATCCTATTCTAATCTATACGGACCACAAAAGCTTGGAATATTTGAGATCTGCCAAGAGACTAAAACCACGACAGGCCAGATGGGCACTCTTCTTCTCCCGCTTCCTATTTCACATCACTTACAGACCTGGCTCTAAAAATGTGAAACCAGACGCACTGTCACGAATGTTCTATGACTCCAAAGAAACCGTCCCTCCGGACACTATCCTGCCTGCGGGAAATTTTTTACTTCTTCAGGGAGATTTAATCTCCAGAATAAGACAAGCCTCCTCAGAAAATTCCCCAACCTACTGGGACCAGCCTAAGAGATGGGTTGCTTTGGCACGAAGGCAAGATCATGGTTCCTGAGAATCTTAGGGTGCTGGTACTGGAACTGTGCCATGACCACAAGCTGGCAGGTCATTTTGGGGCCAGGAAGACAATCGAACTGGTGCAGCGCACCTTTTGGTGGCCACAATTGGCCGAAGACTGTAGGAGTTATGTCAGTTCCTGCCACACTTGTGCCCGAAGAAAGAGTAACCGGACGAAGGCCTGGGGCTTATTGAAACCCTTGCCCATCCCTGACAGGCCCTGGAAGATGATCTCGATGGATTTCATCATGGAACTACCCCCATCCGAAGGCTTCTCTACTATCTTTGTTATAATTGATAGACTGTCTAAAATGGCACATTTCCTTCCCATGAAAGGCACACCCTCAGCCGTAGAAACGGCAAAGATCTTTGTTAAAGAAATCGTGAGACTACATGGGGTTCCCTCTAATATCGTGTCGGATCGTGGTGTCCAGTTCACCTTCTGGAAAGCAATGTGCGGTTCTCTTGAAATTGAACTGGCGTTCTCTTCAGCCTATCACCCCTAGACAAACGGCCAGACGGAGAGAACCAACCAAACTTTGGAGCAATACCTCCGTTGCTTCTCGGCCTTCTCCCAAGATGACTGGGTTTCCCTGTTACCAGTCGCAGAATTTTCATATAATAACTCTCTGCATTCAGCCATCAACCAAACGCCATTCTTTGCCAACTATGGATTCCATCCCTCCTTCCCACCCAGCTCTATACCGGAATGTTCCCTCCCTGCAGTGACCGAAACAATGGAGTTCTTCTCTACCAATAGTAAGCTTCTGCAGGAGACCATGGCCCAGTCCCAGGCGTCTTATAAAAGGATGTTTGACAAGAAGAGACGAGGGGAACTCATCCTAGAGCCTGGCAACCAAGTGTGGTTATCCACAACTAATTTGAAGATGGCTTGTCCCTCTAGGAAACTGGGGCCTAAGTTTATGGGTCCCTTCCCGGTAAAGGAAAGTAAATGACGTCGCGTATGAACTCAACCTGCCGGATTCTTTTAGAATACACCCGGTTTTCCATGTGTCCTTACTGAAACCAGTCATTCCTAATTCTTTCACTGACCGTAATACCAAGCCACCTGAGCCTGTTATGGTCAATAACGAGGAGGAATTTGAAATCGACGCAATCCTGGATTGCAGAAAAAGGCGTAATCAAATCCAGTACCTCATCAAATGGAAGGGGTACAGACCCGAGGATAACTCCTGGGAGCCTGAAAGTAATCTTCATGCTGAGGAACTGTTACAAGTCTTTAAAGATTCCCACGCAACCAGGTTGGCCCAGCCGGGCATCCGGAAGCTGCCCTTGAGGGGGGCACTGTCAGAGAGCGTACCTCGGCGGGCAGGGTGCTTGCGGTGGTGTGCGTTCCGCTGTGTGCGTTCCTTGCAGTGCTGTCATGCGTGTCCCGGTCAGGTCTGTTGTGTGTGCCGGTGTGCGGGGGCGCGCGCGGGTGTGCACGCCGTTTGGCGCCAAACTGCCCATTTAAGCCGGCTTCCCTCTGTGATCAGTGCTGCCTGATCAACAGCTCTGCCGTCCATAATGCCTGACCCTTGTGCCTGTATTGATCCTGATCTCCTGACGACCCGGCTTTGCTTCCTGAACCTCCCTCTGAACTCTGCCTGCACCCAACCTCTGGCCTGTCTGACTATCCATTTGCCTGCTCCACTGTACCTCACTGCCTGCCTGTTGCCGAACCCAGCCTGTCTCCTGACCATCCTGCTCAGTCCTGTTGCCTGTGTTCCAGCCAGCACCAGCCATCTTAGACTGCTCTCCCATCTGCATCTGGACTCCAGCAAACAGGCTCTCATACCACTCCGCACTCCTGTGCCTCCTGTTCACCTTACCAGGGGCCGCGAGTCGGACGCATAAGGGAGCCTACCTTTTGCCCAAGTGGACTCACCGGTCTGTTAAGTAGGAGCTTCATAGTATCTAGCATTAAAGACCACTAGCACTTTATAAAGTTTCCTTTAGTTTATTGTGACAAAAGAAAATGTCAATGCCTCCAGGTTTTGCAGGGTCTCAAGGGAGTATAGTGACTGTTTTCAGCAACAGTGTTTTGGGAACATATTGATATTTGCCCCGGTCAAATGATTTGTAGCTTTATTTCCTAAGTATCTGCAGACTTCATATTTGATGGTTTATAAATACCTGAATTGCTGTCCAATATAGGTCAACTAGGTAGGTGGCCCTGTATTCACCCAGACCTTTATAAATATGCTATGTAGGGGGCAATTCAAATCCACTGAGGCAATCTGACCATGGATCACCTGACAGTGAACTGAAATTTGATTGTTTGCTAGGGGCTCTCTTTAGTATTGTGTTAATCACATAACTGTATAACTTGGTTTATTTTCCTTTGTCACCAGGCAGTAAAGAAGCCACCACAGTGCTACAAATGCCGACTTTGCTGAAGGATCTGCGGCCATGTTTCCCTGTCAGTGTGATCAAGTCCCTGTCAGTGTGGTCAAATGGTATGATGCCCCCCATCACTCACCACATGGTTCAAGGTCATGGCTGAAGGCCTTTACATCAGTGTCCTCAGCCCCCCTTCCTTGCATCCCAGTCCTCTTCATAGCCCCCTTATTTGAATCCTAGTCCCCTTTATAGCCCCCCCTAGTTGTACCCCAGTCCTTTTCACAGCCCCCCTTATTTGCACCCCAGTCCACTTTACAGCCCCCCTTACTTTCATCTCAGTCCTCTTCACACCCCCTTCCTTGTGTCCCAGTCCCCTTCACAGCCCCCCTACCTTATTTGCACCCCAATCCACTTTTTCAGCCCCTCCTTCGTTCCTAGCTCTGTTATTGGATTAGAATACACGAGCCAGCCTTCGCACCCCCCTCCCTCCCCCATGTGCATCATGTAGATTAAAGCCTGTTTAGTCAAAAGTTGTTAAAAAAAAAAAAATCAGCACAAGGGACATTGCTTAAGGTCAACATAATGCTTCCCTTGTGCTAAATCTTTTTAAACTCCTTTCTTTTTTTTACCGAACTTTATTTTTTATCACATAGGGAAAAAAGTCATTATTCTTAAGGTTATTTTTAAGGAGACGTGTTTACGACCCCCGATGACTCACCTGATTGAAGCTAATAGAGTGCACATTGCGCTCTATTCGTTTCTTCCCTGACTACAGTGACAGTCAAACCCAGAAGTGATATAATACATATTGCTGACACTGGCATATGTAATGATGTCATTGCACATCAGCGTCATAGGGTGCTGTCTTTTTGCTTGCCTGCCATTATGCTGCAGGAGGTGTGCGCTTGGCACCAATTCTGACTGTGTGGCTTTATGGCATGGCTTGGGCTGCTCAATTTTGGTGGCATTGCATGACATGGGGGGTATAGGGAGCCATAAATGGAAGGGGTATGGGAGGTGTGGTCCCACAAGACAGAAGGACACTCACCATTTTTGGACCACAGGACTTTTTCCTCTTCTCCTAGGAACACCTTTTGAGCACTCTGTTTTGTAGGGGATATGTTTAGGGGTGACAGACATTTGTACAGATCCAATAGCCATCTTCTAATTTGCATATGACCTTCATGTAAAAATATTTTTGAATTTATTAACTTTTTGGGAGAGTTTTTATTATAATTATTAGAAAGTTTTTTGCTTATAAATACAGTAGTTATGTTATTCTGCCTGATCTTTAACCTATTTCTATGCACTATGTCACAGAATAGTTATTATGTATATATTTGGGATATATTAGCACACATTTTTTTATGAAGCACACTATTAGTATCTTTAAAGTTTTTACTACTACTGATTTGCTTTTGTGGTCCAATAGCGCTCTCTCTGTCCCTCTGTTTGGGGTCTCTGGCCCCCCAGCAGTCCTGGCTCAGCTGAGCTCTGATGAAGAAGGGACGAGCCCTTCGAAACGCGTTAGCGAGTAGTGATGCCTATATGTTCCTCTAAGACCTTTGGAAGGCTTCGCTCATCATTATAACCACTTGCAGTTAGTTGATGCTCAAGTTTTACGGCACCTGATTTTACTACTGCTTGTGAGTAATTTCTTTTATCATTTTATTCAATAAATGTCTTACAAAAGATAATGCACATGGCTGGTGCGCCCCTCTCTCTTTTTATTTCTTGGACTCCATTTACTGTTTAGATGACTTCTGAAGGCAATTGGTTCCACTAGATTTTAGTTAGGGGTATCAGAGTAAAAGGGGACTGAATACAAATGCACGCCACACTTTTCACATATATTTATTTGTAAAAAAAAAAAAAAATTGAAAACCATTTATAATTTTCCTTTCACTTCACAATTATGTGCCACTTTGTGTTGGTCTATCACAGTGGTCTCCAAACTGCGGCCCTGGGGCCAGATGTGGCCCTTTGCTTGCCTCTATCTGGCCCTTGGGGCACTATTCCTTCCACAACTGACCTTAATGATGGGCACTGTTCCTCCCACTGACACGAAGGATGGGGTGCTTTTCCTCCCACTGATATCAACAATAGAGCACTATTCATTCCTAATACCAATGATGGGGCATTGTTTACTTCCACTGATGCTGGGGCATTTTCTCATCTCACTGGTGACAGTCTGGGCCCCATAAAGTCTGAAGGCCAGTAAACTGTCCCTTTTTTAGAAAGTTTGGAGAACCCTGGTCTATCACATAAAAGCCTAATAAATACATTTACATTTTTGGTTGTAACATGACAAAATGTGGAACATTTCAAGGGGTATGAATACTTTTTCAAAAGGCACTGTATACACACACCAGCCACTTTATTAGGTACAACCGTTCAATTGCTTGGTAACAAAAATTGTTAATCAGCCAATCACATGGCAGCAACTCAATGCATTTGGACATCTAGACATGGTGAAGATGACTTTCTGAAGTTTAAACTGAGCATCAGAATGGGGAAGAAAGAGGATTTAAGTGACTTTGAAAGTGGCATGGTTGTTGGTGCCACACGGGCTGGTCTGAGCATTTAAAAAATTGCTGATCTACTGGGATTTTCACGCAACACTATCACTAGGGTTTTCAGAGCATGGTCCAAAAAAGAGAAAATATCCAGTGAGCGGCAGTCGTGTAGATGAAAATGCCTTGTTAATGTCAGAGGAGAATGGGCAGACTTGTTTGAAATGATAGAAAGGCAACAGTAACTCAAAAAAACACTTGTTACAACCAAAGTATGCAGAATACCATTTCTGAAAGCACAACACATTGAACCATGAAGCAGATGGGATACAGCAGCAGAAGACCACACCAGGTGCCACTCCTGTCAGCTAAGAAAAGGAAACTGAGGCTACAATTCACACAGGCTCACCAAAATTAGACAATGGATTGCCTGCTCTGAGTCTCGATTTCAGCTGCGACATTCAGATGATAGAGTCAGAATTTGGCGTAAACAACGTGAAAGCATGGATCCATCCTGCCTTGTATCAACAATTCAGGCTGGTGGTGTAATGGTGAGGGGAAATTTTCTTGGCACACTTTGGGCCCCTTAGTACCAATTGACCATTGTTTAAATGCCACGGCCTACCTGAGAATTGTTGCTGACCATGTCCATCCCTTTATGACTACAGTGTACCCATCTTCTGATGGCAACTTCCAGCAGGATAATGCACCATGTCACAAATTTAAAATCATCTCACCACTGGTTTCTTGAACATGACAATGAGGTCACTGTACTCCAATGGCCTCCACAGTCACCAGATCTCAATCCAATAGAGCACCTTTGGAATGTGGTGAAACGGGAGATTTGCATCATATCTGTAGCAACTGCGTGATGCCGATATGGACCAAAACCTCTGAGAAATGTTTCCAACACCTTGTTGAATCCTTGCCACAAAGAATTAAGGCAGTTCTGAAGGCAAAAGGGGTCCAACCCAGTACGAGCAAGGTTTACTTAATAAAGTGGCTGGTGAGCATATATACACTGTATATATAGTCTCAAGTTTAGTAGTAAAATTAACCTGTCAGCCGCAAGGTTTTCACTCTTATTTTGTCAGCAAAAAAGTTCTTCTTGGTGTGCTTTTTTTTAAACTAGTTTCACATTCTTACTAGGGTTTGATTGACTTTATGGCTATACCTCACAAATTTCCACCTCCCTATCCAGCTAGTCTGTCCCCCACGCCAGTAAGAGCATTCTCATTAGCAGACATCTCAAGTCTCCTGTGAGGTGCTTTTCTGCGGCGGCAAGCGCCTCCCGATCTCCCGGGAATGATCGGTGAGGCGGGGAACAGCTGTGATCACCGATCTCCTAGAACTAGTAACTGGACACAGTGAGCGAGATCGCTCCTGTGATTACTGAGCAGAGTAAACTATGTTTTACTCTGCTCAGTTTATGAATGAACAGGAGCCTCTGTCTCCTGTTCATTCATCTTTAGTGCTGAGAAAGGGAGTGGGGAATGTGTGCTCAGTCCCTTTGTCTCAAATGTGAGATGTCAGGGGTCTGTTCAGACCCCTGACATCTCACCAAAGCCCCCCAAAAAAAATATAAAAAAAAAAAAAATAATAATTTGTAAAAAAAAAAAAAAACTACTGACACCATCCACATACCACCCACCCCCTTCCCCATAAGCACTGCGAAAAAAGTATTGAAAAAAGTGTTTTAAAAAAATATTTTGCCACAGGGGGTGAGGGGTGTTTGCGGGCACGAAGCACCACCTCCCTGAAATGAGTTTCTGCAGGTTGGGATGTCTGCATTAGGCAAGGGCCGCTGTTACAAAACTAATTCCACTAGTTTTCTAGGTAAGAGCGGATACACTGTGGCATATTTTCTTCAAATTTACATTTTCTTTGAAATATCTGGAGAGTTAACTTTAACCACTTCCCGCCCGCCCTATAGTGGATTGACGTCCTAGAAGTGGTTCTGTTATCCTGACTGGGCGTCATATGACGTCCAGCAGGATAACATGCCGCTGTGCGCCCCCAGCGGCGCACATCGCGGCGATCGGTGGAGCGATGTGTCAGCCTGATCCGGTGGAGGCTCTTTACCACGTGATCAGCCGTGTCCAATCACGGCTGATCACGCTGTCAATGGGAAGAGCCGTTAATCGGCTCTTCCTCACTCGCGTCTGACAGACGCGAGTAGAGGAGAGCCGATCGGCGGCTCTCCTGGCAGGGGGGTCTGCGCTTATTGTTTATCAGCGCAGCCCCCCCTCAGATCACCACACTGGACCACCAGGGATCGCCACTAGGACCACCAGGGAAGGGGCAACATGTGGATGGCCAGGTATGTACCCCATGGCCATCCACATGTGCCCAATCTGTGCCAGTGCCCACAAATGGGCACTGATTGGCACCATCATGTCCCAGGTCTGCCCAGCAATGCCCCCAATGTTTTATCAGTGCCACCTGTCAGTGCCCATCGGTGCCACCTGTCAGTGCCCATCGGTGCCGCATACCAGTGCCACCTATCAGTGCCGCCTATCAGTGCCCATCATCAGTGCCACCTCATCGGTGCCCATCAGTGCCGCCGTATCAGTGCCCGTCAGTGCAGCCATATCAGTGCCCGTCAGTGCAGCCATATCAGTGCCCGTCAGTGCAGCCATATCAGTGCCCGTCATTGAAGGAGAAAACGTACTTATTTACAAAAAATTTTAACAGAAACAAAAGAAAAACTTGTTTTTTTTTCGAAATTTTCGGTCTTTTTTTATTTGTTGCGCAAAAAATAAAAACCGCAGAGGTGATCAAATACCACCAAAAGAAAGCTCTATTTGTGGGAACAAAATGATAAAAAATTTGTTTGGGTACAGTGTAGCATGACCGCGCAATTGTCATTCAAATTGCGACAGCACTGAAAGCTGAAAATTGGCCTGGGCGGGAAGGTGTCTAAGTGCCTGGTATTGAAGTGGTTAAAGTAGAAGGATGGCTACACTATGGGAATTAAAATAGTCACATATTCTTAACAAGCAGCAAATGAGCTTTAAAATATGCCCTCACTTACCTTTCTTGCTGCAGACACAGTGCAGCAATTCATCCAACACACGTTTCAGTAACTTGGGTCACATCCTGTGGCCTTCAGACTGTTTTGTGAATAATATCCATACTTAATAGAGAAGGTGCCTTATTCGCATAATACTACAAGTTCACATAAAAGCTACTAGCCACATACCATTGCCGAAATATCCCTACATTTAAAGGCTTCACAATTGCTTTGAGAGACAAATACAAAGACAGGCTTTATAAAATGTATGTGTATAATTAAAATATTATTAAATAATTATTGGTGACTCTTAAAACAACACAAACTTTTAGGGGACAAATGATGATGTGTAGTCATATTAAACACTCCCTCCATTTCTTTACATTTCTTCTTAATAGTCCAGAGTATAAATGCTGATAGAATGTGCCACTTTTCTAATTGATTCCCCAGAGCTGAAAGACTGAAGTTGATAACTCATTCTGGAAAGCTATCCAATCAGTTGCCCCCCTTTAGTAATCCAAAGTCCATACAATACAGACAGTGACTATTTAAAACAGGATTTTTGGACTCACTGTAAACTCCTTTTCTTGACATCCATACCAACTCCTACTACCAAGCATGCCTCAGAATAGTAAAGCAATACCAAGAGAGCATGATTACAAACACAAAACACAAGAGGGGAGAAGGGGTGGGACTAGTGTCCCTCAATGGACTACAAGGACAAAATTCCCAATTACTGTACTTTCTCATTCTCTGAAGGACACAGAAAGTCTTAACCTTCAGGATATCCAAAAGCGGCCCAAATGAAAGTTTGGCAACACAGCTAACAATTGCCAAAAGGTCCAACATAAACAGAAAACTATGGGCTGTAGCTCAAAGAGCCGCCCGAAGAACCTTATGCCCGAACCTGGCATCAGGTGAGGCCAAAACCTCCACATGGCAGAACTAAGAGATAGTATAAACAGAAGAATAGTCTTGAAAATCTGGGAAACAGTTGCCTGAAGTTTAAAAGTTGCTCAATGCCCTGGTGGAGTGAGCGTTAACAGGAAAGGGGGAACCTGATCCTTGAGACCATGAGCTTGAATTAAAGGTCTCTCTGAGCCACCTAAGAGATTGTAAAATGAGAAGCTGGTACACCCTTCTAGGGCCCATCTGGACTGAAAAAAGGCAAAGAGAGGATCCATCCCAATGAGAAACTCTTGGGTGAAGTAAACCTTCCATGTCCAATGATAGAGCTTGTGGCAAGGTCTGGCTGATTCCATCTGGAATTTTTGGGCCTGAATGTAAACCATCATGGCTTAATGGTCCAAGGTGGGGCAAATGCCCGCTTTGGGTTTTGAAATAGTGAACAGGTTAGAGTATAACCCTTGAAACCATTCTGCAGTAGGACCAGGGCTTTGACACCTTGGTCCAGAATGCCTGGGAGGGTCTGATGGAGATCTGCCTGTCTGCGTGGAGACATAGGAAGATTAGAGATGAGAAACAAAAAAGGGCAGATAACAAAATTTAGTTTGTAGCCCTGAGACACCACCACCTCTTGCACCCAGTTAACTGTAATGCAAGCTGTCCAAGCATCCACAACAGTCAACAGATGTCCCACTTTGGAAAGTGGGGGAACACCTTCATACCAAGCAAGACTTGCCTGAGGATCTGGCAGACTTGGAATCCCAGACTTCGAGAGTGGAAGGGGAGATGAAATTGAAGGGCCGTGATGTTGAAGTCAAAAGAGTAAAGAAATGAAAGATAGTTCTTGCTGGTCAGAGAAGGAGATAACTTTTGAGGCTTCTTTCTCTAGAGATGATAGGTGCTGTTGCCACCAGTAACATCCTTGATAAAAACATCTAAGGCTGGCCCGGGGAGGAGCTTTCCGTAAAAGGCCATGTACATTAAATATTTCTTACAAGACAGCTCCACAGTCAAGCACTTTAGCCAAAGCACTCTTAAGTATATTTGTATAAGTCGGGAGGATTCCAGTAAGCCATCACAGCTATCTGCTCTCAACAGCAGTGGTGGTTAGATGTCTTTTAATGGATTTGGACCAGTCAGACATAGTTTGACAAAGCAAAATCACAGCCAAAAATGGGCGCAGGGCGAGACCCACCAGTGAGAACAGAGTTCCGGAAAGAGCCTCCAAACTCTTATCATTTAGGTCCTTAAAAGGCAGGAGCATTCTCCATCTGTATAATAGACACTTCCAGATCCACAGAGGGAATAGACCACTTCTGAACAAAATCTGTGCTAAATGGATAAAAAGCCAGCAAAGCTTAGAATCTGTAACAGCACTTCTTTTACATAAACAACTGGAAAAGCGAGCGTAAAGTAAGAGTCTTTTCAGCCTTAGGGGCCCTATATGACCCAAGGCTGGAAACAACATTGATAGAAGCAACAGGCTGATTCTCTAGCTTCAGGGTGGTACGCAGCTTATTGATTAGTGCTAAGTGATAACTTGTAGACTGACTCCTCAGTAATAAGCTTATCAAAAAATGATTTGAGCACCTCAGAATTAGCAGCCAATGACCCAGAAGCCAGTAAGGCTGCAGGTAAGACCGATTCAAAATCTGATGGAGGGCATGGGAGGACACTTTTTGCCTCTGCAATCAGAACCAAAAAATAACTGGGTATCTGGAGTAGTTCTGAATGACTGTAGTAAAAATATCAGCTGAGATGGCATCGCACCCAGCCACACCCAACAGAGCCGAGATGGACTGTAAGTAGACGAGAGACTCTAACTGCAGAGGACAGCATGACTCCAGATTGCAGGTGTTGGCACCATCAATAGGTGCACTGCAAAAATCTGCCAACTCAGTAGTAAAAAATAAGCTGGGGGCACAAAAGTACAGCAGGACTATCATCCCGCTGTGTCTAGAATCAGATATGTTGCAGCCACAACCTGGTTGGGCAACATACAAACTCAAGATTAAATGGCAAGGCCTCAAGTACCCCTTTAAACTCAGACAGCTGGTAGCAGGTCATGGTCTATGACCATAAGTTCAGATGACTGAAGGTGGGGAGCAGTAACAGATTGAAGATCGAAGTTCTATGTGGCTCTTTGCAACAGGAACAGCAGTATACAGATGATGTCAATGCGCTGTCCCACATTGTGAACCCTTTCCATGGCATCTCTCGTGCGAAACAGAGAAATATAGTGCTGAGCAACCCGCTGGCCACCTCACTAAGTGAATCTTTAAAGACAAGGCAAGTGCAGAGGCAATGCCACTGGACCTGGAAGACGCTCTGCAGCTAACCTAACCTGAACTGAGTCTAAAAAGCATCCCACATGGGAACCTTTGCCCAGGCAATTTCAAGGCTAGACCTGAAATTTCCATTCCAGCAGGGCCAGGATACAGTAAGGTCTAAAAGCCAGGCTGAGAACAATCATGCCAGATAGCTGCAAATCAGAGGTGAAAGATTTCAGCAGCCCTTGTAAATACAATATGAGTCTTGATTAAAGTAAAAAGTAAAAGAAGAAAAAAAAATGCTATATAAATCACAGGTTAGCCCTTAAAATAGCAGAGCTAAAAAAAAAAAAAAAAAAAAAAAAAAAAAAAGTTTAAGAAAACATCAATGCTCCTAAGACACCAGCATAAAATTGAGGTATACTAGGTGTAGGAGGGGTTACTCTGGGCCGGCCTACAGTTTTTTTGTTCCCTGTTTGTCAGTGTCCGACCCTCTTGGGTGGCAGTATAACCTGAATATTAGGACTTCTTATTTCACCTTTCTACCAATACCTGACACATTTATGTAATACCTCTATACAGTATTTTTTACCTATCATGTGCTCTTATGTGTGCTTAGGCTTTTAAAGTATCCATAGTACCCAGTTATTTTGGACAATGGGAGGGAACCCACACAAACATTAAAAAGATAAAAACTCCATACAGGTGGTGTTCTTGGGAGAATGCAACTCAAGACCTCAACACTAACATCCAAGCTTTTCTACTTTGGTGTTATGATATTTTTTCCTGCCATGTCAGACCCATTGATAATATCGTTTTTTTGAGTCTTAGCATTTTGCACACAACAGCAAAAGACAATAAACATACCAGTAAAAATAAGAACATTTACATTTTGGGTACAACGGACGCTTCTACAGCTGGCACAAGCATAAGGTAAATACTTTGATCTTTACTACCTTACCGTAGTATCAAAATACAGGCATAGGTGCAGCTGTCTTTTCAAAATTACCTATTCCTTAAAAAAAATTATATTCATCAAGCAGCTTAAAAAGGATAAGTTCACCCTTTAAAAAAAAAATAATAATAAATGCACATCTTTTTTTTTTTTTTACATGCAAAAAGTGCATCACGGCAGGTCACGGGTGCCATACAAGTCTCCTGCAGACTTGTCAGTGTGTATCTGCCTGTCAGATGCATACTGACAAGAAGAGACAATGAACTACCTAGAGCACAGCGCACTGGTAGTTCATTGAGAACTACAAGCTGACAGTTGCAAAGGCTGTTGGTACTTGTAGTTTTTCATTCAGAGAACTCTGAATAAATGTTGTGGCTGGGTGAGTGGAGCCCCATACGGGTGCGTTTTTCTTAAATAGTGACAAAAAGTCAAAGAAGTCCAAAAAAGGGCAAGAAATCCAAAACTATGAGCCACGTTTACATACAGAAGCTATTAACACAATTTATAAATAAGTAAGAGGTTGCATGACTTAAAAAAAAAAAAAAAAAACACACTTGAGAAATGTGGCTGTTTATATATTAACAATAAAGAGGAGAAAATATGTGATCAGTCGTTTTAGGCAAAAGGAGGCTCAAAGACTTACTACAATATCTTTCACTGGATACCAGAAAGAAATTCTGTTTCCACAGGATATTGTCTCCCCCTGCATCAGAACTATTATTATGTTAAGTTCTTATAAAAAGAGAAAAATAACTTCAAAGAGTATCAAAAGCCAAAACATTTTTTTTTTAGTTTTGAATAGAGAAGGGAATGGTTAAAACCCCAGGATCTAATTATCTGTTCGTGTCCCTTTAGGGAAACTTCTCTTCATATCCTGGAAACACAACATGTAGTCAGAGGGAAGCTTTCCAAAGTGAAGAAATTGCCCCTGCACACCACAAAAATGTCCTTCAGATCTGTTCTCGATGCTTTTCTGCATGAGCGTTTTTATTGCTTTTTTTTTTATGTGTTTTACCACATTCCAGTACATTTCTGTACAGGAAAAAAGCCCCATGTTGCACTTTTTTTTACTGGAACTGAAAAGCACTGCATTGGTGTGAACTATGACAATGGAACCCACATAACCTACTTCCATGACTTTTTGATGCAGAAAAAAGCATTGCACTGCATGTGGTGCAAACTGGCCCTTAGAGCATAAAAAAAACTGCCCTTAAAACATCATCAAAAAAGCATTGACAGTAGGATATATGGGTTCCAATGGCATAGTTCACACCAGTGCATTCCAGTGCTTTTGATTTCCAGAAAAAAAGATGTTGCTTTTTTCCTGCACAGAACTGTACTGGAATGCAGTAAAAAGCTTTAAAAAAAACGCACCGGCCTCCAGTACATAAAAAAACAAAACAAAAAAAAAAAAAAACACACACACACACACACACACGAAAAAAGAAACATATAGAATGCAACCAGAAATGCATAAACCATGCACTTATCTCTCGTGCAGAAACGCATCCAGAATTGATATGGAGGAGGTTTTTCTGGTGTGAATGGGCATTGAAACAGTTATCATAAAGGATACACACATTACAAGATTTCCTGTCAATTCCTATTCTGAGAACACCTTTAAAATATTGCATTTCAAAAGAGGGTGAACCTGCCCCAAACACAAACAGCAATAAAAACCTAACTGGGGTTCTAACCCTTTCCCATTCAAAACTTAAAAAAGCCTTGTCATTATATACACTGTAGCACATAAATATTATTTGCTTGATTTTATAAGCCTCCATACAATTTAGGTTCACTGCTCCATTAAAGCCAGAAAACCCAAGTCTGGCACACAGCATTGCTCAATCTGTGTGTCTTCGACAAGCTGACCATCATAGATCCATGCTAAAGTGAGCGTGTGACGAAAATGCTGAATCTGGGGGTGTTAAGCATAATTTATGCTCCAGGCATTTCCTCGCCAAATTTGGAGTAGTAGGCTGACTGTTTTGCTGGAATCAAGACCTGCAAGCGAGACAAAGTACACACATGAGAGAAGGGATTATAGGCCATGTTGTAATATGGGTTCATGGCCAACAGCAACACCATCAGAATTAAAAAAAAAAAACAAAAAAAAACAAACAAAAAACTTGTGATTGCACTTCATATTATGCCAAGAGAAATGTCCTAATTCAAACACACAGGCCTTTTATCAGTACAGGCCCAACCATGATGCTAGTACCACAAAGCTTTTTTTAGCAGAAGTTTTTTGTCTTCTGACTCTCTGTCTTTATAAACAGATCAGGCATGGAGAGAAGGAGGTGGGAAGAGTCCTACCTTACACATTGAATTGTGAGTATAAATTTGAGTTTGAGTTCCTGAGCACTATAAAAACATGTTTTGTCAGCACAGCAGCTAAAGCCTGGTACACACTATGTGTTTTTTTTTTTTTATTGTTCAACCCGAAAAAAAAAAAAAAAAAAAAAAAAAAAAAAAAAAAAAAGTCAGCTCCGGTCAGAGCTGCTGTACTAAGTATGCGAAGCTAGTGCAGCGATTTCCCCCCGCTGAGCTGTTAAGTTCTGACAGGGGGACGGCCCACCCACCAGAACACTGGTCAGCGCTCTCCGCCATTGGCGGAGAGCGCTGATCAGGAGTCGACCGGCTGCTGGTTTTCCAGCATGCTCGTCTGACAGACCTACATACACATGGGCCGAATGTCGGCTGTTTTTTTTTTTTTTTTGTTGTTGAACCGGCCGATGTCTCCCGACATTCGGCCCATGTGTACCAGGCTAACCAGGAACCAGGTAAGCATGTGGAAAAACAGTTGAGCTCTGAGTTCTTTCTAAATATAAAATGTTCACGTGCAATGCTAAAGTTACCTGACATTTAAAAATAATTAAAAAAAAAAAAAAAAAAAAAACTGTACTTTTAAATTTTTAGCATAATTGAATTAAAAAGTGTAAGTTCCTTTTGGGGCATTCATAAAGGCTGGCAGATAGATCAATAGTATATTCTCTTACATAACCTCTTTACCTCATTATGGATATAGGAGTCACAGCCATAACACCAGACAGACAAATCAGAGAAGCTGAGTACAAGATTGTGACCAGACGAAACTCCATGAGACATCATGTGCTGAGAGACATACCTCCCACACAGAACCTGAAAGACAGAAATTAACCGTCACTTTACAGCATGAGATATCCACCATTTATTAGCTGAGAGGGAGACCTTCCTCACCACATAACATGTCAGGCACACCCAGTTCTCTATGTCTGTACCACAAGCAGCACACGGCTGTGTCACCTCCAGCCCACAAGGGGGCAGCTCACACACTGACTCCAGATGAGGACACCAGGACAGTGGCGTCACTGTAAACATCTCTCCCTGGAAATGAAAAATGGAAAGTGAGACAAAAGAAAAATGCTTATTGTAAATAGACAGGTTACATGAAGCATAAAGAAAACTTTCAGCAAGATTAAATCCTCAGGAACTTGTGCATTTTTATTGCAATTGCACTGAATATTACTAATCAGTTCCCAGCAGCTGAGTGTTAAATGCAAGGCATTTGCTGACTATGGGGGCTTGCTTATGCATTGCACCACAGTGTGTGCAATTGGTAGTTGATTGCTGGGAGGGAACAGAATGTTACTAAATATAATGCTCATTCAATTAGGATACACATCGGATGCCATTGCTATCCACTCTTCCTGAAAATTCTATATGCCTGGTTGTCATACTTTGGAGTTATTACTTTCTGAATGAATGACCCCGAACAAGTATAGATATAAAGAGTTCTGGCTTTTCTCTGACTTTTGTAAAATGCTGTTTGAGGTCTATGCACAGCCAGGCATCAAGCATTTGAAGGAGACCATAATGACAGACTGCATATTCCTCTAATGATAGGGATACCTTACCAAACTATATAGAAAAACAAAGTTTGGAAAACAGCATGGATGGAGATGATTATTTACAGCAAAGCCCAACTGAAGTGTCTAGGAAAAGAACTAAAAACACATCTCGAGTTTGGTCAAACAGTAAGTGCTGCAAGTCTTACCATTGCAGTGGTCTTCAGCTGCAGAGTACATATTAGGGGGACATCATGCTCTATGGCCTCTGAATCTTCTTTAAACACAAACAACTGTGATACTTGCAGCAATTACCAGTCCAATGCATTGAAGTATAGACTTCAACTGGCCTTTACATTCTTTATTTAAGGTATGCAGTAGAACATAACAGTATGACATGACATGAAATACCATAGTTGATGAAATCCATTAATAGACATTAATACAACCACAACAGAGAATCAATGGATATCAACAAAATAACAGACAAAAGCACAGCAACATAAAGCATCTGAAAACCATGGGCTGTAGCCTCTACAACAAATATATCCTATATTATATCCTGTAGTGTGGTGGAAGACAAAACAGAGAAACTTATGCTGGCCATACACTATACGAAAAATCGGCCGAACACATTTTCGAAAAACGACCGTTCGACCGTGACCGCAAACGATCGTGCCATCATGTAATGACCGATAAATTGTTCAGTGGACATGACTAAATAATTTTTTGTTCGTTTTTTTACATATACCTAGTGCAGACAGTTCGGGCGGGAAACACATTAACCTTGCAATTTATCGTACGTTCGGCAGAAATTTTCCAAACTTCCCGTTCGTTTTTTTTCCACAAAAACGTCACAAACGATTATCGATTTGTGCCCATTAACTTGCCGAAAAACGAACAAAGTGTCTATACGAACGATTTTTCAGCCCATTTTTCGTACAATGTATGGCCAGATTAATTTGACATAAACATACCGGAAAAAAAAAAAAGAAGAAAGACACTAACTAGCAGGTACCGGACCACTTAAGTGGGGAGAAAAACGTGGACGTTAAACGATATAAGGCCCTTAGCCTCATCCTCAGTAGCTGCACCAAGTGATCAACACATACCGAGTGGCTTTTTCTATGTAGTGGAGAAAAAGGATGACACCCTAGCTCAGTGGTTCTCAAATCCTGTCCTCAGGACCCACTAACAGGCCAGGTTTGGAAGATAACTGAAATACATCACAGGTGATATCATTTGCTGCTCAGTGATTGCAGTATTCTAGTCTGCATCTCCCCAAGGTAATACATAAAATCTGGCCTGTTAGTGGGTCCTGAGGACAGGAGTTGAGAACCACTGTCCTAGGTGTCTGGGAAGGGAGTAAAAAGAAAAGATAAAAGAAGGAAAGGAGTAAGGGAGGAGTGGAGGGGAGCTTCGGCAAAGTCTACAGCGCAAGGCGTCGAAATCCCATGGAGGGATCAGCTTAAAAATAGGTCAAATATTGATTAGGGCTACAACTAACGATTATTTTCATAATCGATTAATCGGCCGATTATTTTTTCGATTAATCGGATAAAGTCTTAAAAAAAGTAATATGCCATTTTTCCGTTTATTTAAAAGTAATAGTGAAAAAACTGAGTGTTACACTCAAACTGCAGAATAAAACACCAATGATGGGCCACTATTCCTCCTGGGAACACCAATGATGGGGTACTATTTCCTCCCAGGAACACCAATGATGGGGTACTATTTCCTCCCAGGAACACCAATGATGGGGTACTATTTCCTCCCAGGAACAGCAAAGATGGGGCATTATTCCTCCTGGGAACACCAATGATGGGGCACTATTTCTCCCGGGAACACCAATGACGGGGTGCTATTCCACCTGGGAACACCAATGATGGGGTGCTATTCCACCCGGGAACACCAATGATGGGGTGCTATTCCACCCGGGAACACCAATGATGGGGCATTATTCCTCCCGGGAACACCAATGATGGGGCACTATTCCTCCCGGGAACACCAATGATGGGGCATTATTCCTCCCGGGAACACCAATGATAGGGCACTATTCCTCCCAGAAACACCAATGATGGAGCACTATTCCTCCCGGGAACACCAATGATGGGGCATTATTCCTCCCGGGAACACCAATGATGGGCGCTATTCCTCCCGGTAACACCAATGATGGGGCGCTATTCTTCCCGGGACCACCAATGATGGGGCACTATTCCTCCTGGGACCACCAATGATGGGGCACTATTCCTCCTGGGAACATCAATGATGGGGTACTATTCCTCCCGGGAACACCAATGAGGGGGTACTACTACTCCCGGGAACAGTCAGCTCGCCAGCTCGGCTCCCCTCACGGCTGCTTCTCGCCTCTCTGTTCCCTCGAGGAAGCAGCGGGCGGGGCTGAGAAGATCAGTGGGGAGCTGATGTCAGAGGAGAGGCGCGGATATGCAGCGCGGACGTGCCACGTAACATACGGCGGCGCCTTGTACACAGACAGGAGGACACAGGAGGAGGATTTATTTAACGGACAGACAGGGAGGAAGGTATGGACCAACTAATCGATAATGAAAATTGTTGACAACGATTAATCGTTGCAGCCCTAATATTGATACAAGAACCAGAACATGTCCCAGATAATAATCACACAAGAAAGAGTGTAAAAACATTACCATGTCCTTTTAAAGGGGTTGTAAACCTTTGTGTTTTCTCACCTTAATGCATCCTATACATTAAGGTGAAAAAACACCTGGCAGTTACCGGTCTCCCCAGCCCCCCTATTTTACTTACCTGAGCCCTGGAACTTCACCCACGGGGACTCGCTGTCTCTCTGCAGCCATTGGCTCCCGCTGCCGTCAATCAAGTCCAATGACGGGGGAGCCAGGGGGCAGGGCCGAGTCCTGCATTCGACCTCTATGGATGCCGAATGCTGGACTCGGGAGCAGGCCCGCAAGGTAACCCCCCCCCCCAAGAGGGCAGCTTCTCCCAGAGGGTTATCTGATGTGGGGAGGAGCCGCGAGAGCCACTAGACCCCAGAAGAGCAGGTTCGGGGCCACTCTGTGCAAAACGAGCTGCCCAGTGGAGGTAAGTATGATATGTTTGTTATTTTTTTATAAAAAAAAAAAAAACGAACCCTTACAACCACTTGCCTACCAGGCACTTACACCCCCTTCCTGCCCAAGCCATTTTTCAGCTTTCAGCGCTGTCCTGTCGCACTTTGAATGACAATTGCGTGGTCGTGCTACACTGTACCCAAACAAATTTTTTTTATCATTTTCTTCACACAAATAGAGCTTTCTTTTGGTGGTATTTAATCACTGCTGGGTTTTTTTATTTTTTACAAAAAAAAAAAGACCAAAAATTTTGAAAAAAAATGTTTTTTACTTTTTTTCTGTCAGTAAATGTTGTAACTGAGTAATTTTTTGCCTTCACTGCTGTTGTGTGCTGATGAGGCGGCACTGATAGGCTGAACTGGTGGGCATTAATGAGGTGGCACTTATGGGCACTGATGAGGAGACACTAATATGCCGCACTTATGGGCACTGATATGTGGCACTGATGGGCACTAATAGGCGGCACTGGTGGGCGATGATAGGTGGCATGGATAGGCGGTACTAATGGGCATTGATGGGTGACACTGATGGGCATAACTGATGGGCATTGATTGACAGCAGTGATGGGTATTGATGGGCAGCACTGATAGGCGGCAATGATTGCCAGCACTGACTGGCATCGCTAATATGCACTGATTGGTGGCACTTGTGGGCAGTGGTGGGCACTGATTGCTGCCACTGGTGGGCACTGATAGCTGGCATTGGTGGGCACTAATTTGTGACACTATTTTGCAATATTGTAATCAGGGCACTGATGATCAGTGCCCTGATTACATCCCTAGATGTCCCCCTGCCTGGAGATGCCGCTGATCGTCTCTCCTCGCCACACACTCTGTCAGTGTGAGGCGAGGAGAGCCGATTACTGGCACTTCCTTGTTTACATGTGACCGGCTGTGATTGGACACAGCTGATCACATGGTTAAAGAGCCGCGGACGCGCAAGAGCGACCGTTCTGGGACGCCGTCATATGACTTAGTCCCAGAACAAAAGCTGCACCGCTCTTGCCATCATTTGAAGGTGGGCGGGTGGCAAGCAGTTAAAGAGAAACTGAACTCTTCAAATTGTGCCCTCCAAAAAAGAAGGCTGAGGACAAAGTACTATAGTACTAGTCAGTAGTATTGTCGTGATCTCTCTGCAGCTGCTCTTTCCCCATTACTATATTACCGTGCCTTGCACTCACTGTGTGGAGGAAGGCATCTTGGTAGAGGAAGCTTTTTTACCCTTTGTGTCACAGCCTTCAGCCAGGTAAACAGTGAGCAGTATAATAGTGGCATCACCAATTCTCTCTCCGAATCTCCTAAGACTAGCAGTAAGAGGCCAGTGAGTGTCTTAGATCTCACACTGCAGATATACAGCTATAAAGCTATGAGGAAGTGGGTACAGGAGTGCCTAGGCACACTCACATAACAGGAAGTGCACTTCTATATTTCAGGAGGAATTCCAGACAAAGGGTACATTTTTGAAGGTACTGTTTGGGCACAATTAATGTTACTGAATGTTACCTAAGCAAATCCTCTTTTTGAATATTATTATATTTTAAGCATCTACAGTGCCTTGAAAAAGTATTCATACACCTTGAAATTTTCCATATTTTGTCATGTTACAACCAAAAACGTAAATTTATTTTATTGGGATTTTATGTGATAGACCAACACAAACTGGCAAATAATTGTGAATTGGAAGGAAAATAATAAATGGTTTTCCAAATTTTTTACAAATAAATAAAGTGTGGTGTGCATTTGTATTTAGCCCCCTTTACTCTGAGACCTCTAACTAAAATCTAGAGTCCACTTGTATGTAATTTAATCTTAGTATAACTACAGCTGTTCTGTGAAGCCCTCAGAGGTTTGTTAGAGAACATTAGTGAACAAACAGCATCATAAAGGCCAAGGAACACACCAGACAGGTCAGGGATAAAGTTGTGTAGAAGTTTAAAGCAGGGTTAGGTTATAAAAAGATATCCCAAGCTTTGAACATCTCACGGAGCACTGTTCAATCCATCATCCGAAAATGGAAAGAGTATGGCACAACTGCAAACCTACCAAGACATGGCCGTCCACCTAAACTGACAGGCCGGGCAAGGAGAGCATTAATCAGAGAAGCAGCTAAGAGGCCCATAGTAACTCTGGAGGAGCTGCAGAGATCCACAGCTCAGGTTGGAGAATCTGTCCACAGGACAACTTCCCAGCACCCAGCTTTGGTGCGTCTGTCAGTATACAGCCTCCTCCAGTCTGAACATCAGAGATCAGATATTACAGCCACATATTGCAACCAAGAACCAGGCCAGACTAGCCCAGTTACAAAACTGGAACACTTTATTTGAAACTCAGACACATACTTTTATATCCCACAGGAGGAAATCCCCTCCTGATCATAATACCCTATCAATACAAACTAACCAGAAACATAATTACAACTGACATATACTATAAACATTACGTTAATTAGCCACCTGGATAACTCAGAGGTTTCATTCCAGGTCAGACATGCCGACTTCAAGCTTAGAAGGTACAATACACTTTATCATACAGTTGTGCTCATAAGTTTACATACCCTGGCAGAATTTATGATTTCTTGACCATTTTTCAGAGAATATGAATGATAACACAAAAACTTTTCTTTCTCTCATGGTTAGTGTTTGGCTGAAGCCATTTATTATCAATCAACTATGTTTACTCTTTTTAAATCATAATCACTACAGAAACTACCCCAACGAACCTGATCAAAAGTTTACATACCCCAGTTCTTAATATCGTGTATTGCCCCCTTTAACATCAATGGCAGCTTGAAGTCTTTTGTGGTATTTGTGGATGAGGCTCTTTATCTTCTTAGATTGTAAAGCTGGCGATTCCTCTTGGCAAAAAGCCTTCAGTTCCTGTAAATTTTTGGGCTGTCTTGCATGAACTGCACATTTGAGATCTCCCCAGAGTGGCTCAATGATATCGAGGTCAGGAGACTGAGATGGTCACTCCAGAACCTTCACTTTATTCTGCTGGAGCCAATCACAGTTTGACTTGGCCTTGTGTTTTGGATCATTGTCATGTTGGAATGTCCAAGTACGTCCCATGCGCAGCTTCCTGGCTGATGAATGCAAATGTTCCTCCAGTAATTTTTGATAACATACTGCATTTATCTTGCCATAAATTTTGAGCAAATTTCCTGTGCCTTTGTAGCCCACACATCCCAAAACATCAGCGAACCACCTCTGTGTTTCACAGTAGGAATGGTGTCATGGACACACTACTACCAGACCTGCAACAGGGCTCAGGCGCATCCCCGCCAACAGGTCCCCAGTAACAAACAGACGTGCGCCAATGCGCATATCGCGAAGATCGTGCGCGCGCGCACAGTAACATGGCTTTGGCGCCCAGTGGCCTTTAAGAGGGGCTTCCACCGTTCAGCTCTTGCTGTTTGATCTGCAGCTTCACCTGTGACCTGTTCCTGTAATCTGCATCTGATCACCTTCTGACCTGGCTCTCTGACTACGCTGCTGTCTCCAATCCTTAACCTTGGCTTTCCTTGACCCTGATCCTGTTTGCTTGCCTGCCTGATCTCCTACTACCAGAACTTGACCATTCCTTGCCTGCCGATTCTGTTGATCTGATCCGCTGTGTATGACCTGGCTTGTCTGACCTTGCTTCTGCCTGCTGTGCTCACCCACGTGCGTTTGCTGCTTCTTGGCGCACCTGCATCTAGCTCACCTGCATCCAGCTCACCTGCATCCAGCTGATCTGCATCCAGCTCACCTGCATCCAGCTGACCTGCATCCAGCTCACCTGCTCCCTGCTGACCTGCATCCAGCTTACCTGCAGCCTGCTGACCTGCATCCAGCTTACCTGCATTCGGCACTCCAGCCAGTTCCAGTGCCTCCCAGTGGACATCATCTCCGGTTCCAGAGAATCCACCAGGCACTCATACCCCACTGTACTCCTACGGTCACTGTCCTCAACTCCAGTGATCTGGGAACCAGGGCTGTACGAGAGGTCTCCCTCTGCACGTCAGGCTCACATACGAGGTACGTGTCAAATGGTGTACACCTTTCATCATAGGCCTTCTTGACTCCTCTCCAAATGTAGTGTTTATGGTTGTGGCCAAAAAGCTCAATTTTGGTCTCATCACTCCAAATGACTTTGTGCCAGAAGGCTTGAGGCTTGTCTCTTTGCTGTTTGGCATATTATAAGCTGGATATTTTATGGCATTTGCGTAGTAATGGCTTTCTTTTGGCGACTGCATGCAGCCCTTCTTTCTTCAAATGCCTCCTTATTGTGCATCTTGAAACAGCCACACCACGTTGTCAGAGAGTCCTGTATTTCACCTGAAGTTATTTGTGGGTTTTTCTTTGCATCCCAAACAATTTTCCTGGTGGTTATGGCTGAAATTTTAGTTGGTCTACCTGACCATGGTTTACTTTCAACAGAACCCCTCATTTTCCACTTTTTGATTAGAGTTTGAACACTGCTGATTGGCATTATCAATTCCTTGGATATCTTTTTATCTCCCTTTCCTGTTTTATACAGTTCAACTATCTTTTCCTGCAGATCTTTTGACAATTCTTTTGCTTTCACCATGACTCAGAATCCAAAACATCAGTGCAGCACTGGATGAAAGATACAAGGGTCTTTCAAACTCATTGACCTTTTATATACACACACACTAATTACAAGCAAACAGATCACAGGTGGGGATGGTTACCTTTAATAGCCATTCAAACCCCTTTGTGTCAACTTGTGTGCATGTTATCAGGCCAAAATCACCAGGGTATGTAAACTTTTGATCAGGGTCATTTGGGTAGTTTCTGTTGTGATTATGATTTAAAAACAGTAAACAGAGTTGATTGATAATAAATGGCTTCAGCCAAACACTAACCATGAGCAAAAGAAACATTTTTGTGTTATCATTCATATTCTCTGAAAAAGAAATCATAAATTCTGCTAGGGTATGTAAACTTATGAGAACAACTGTAAGTATAAACACAGAACACCTTCAGACAAAAGCAGGAGACCCCAGTAGCAGACTGTCCATCTCCTACATTGAAGACCATGGAATAGAGATCAATGTGACCAGCTCTTTCAATTAACATGTATAGTTCAGAATCAAACAAGCCAGGAATAGTCTTCATATATTTCTTGAGGGATATTGTTGATAAATATTACTGTCCCATTTTAAGTAATCCAAATCACATCCAAACCACATTCTCAGTGTCAATTAAGTAGTTGACCATTATTTGCCCGGTCATCCTGTGCCCCTAATAGACATAGGGTGACTTAGACATAAGAGGGGCTCTCTAAAGTAAGCTGGGTTCCATGAGCCCCACTCAAAGTGACTCCTGTCAAAACAACTATTAGTCATGCAGCCCCTTATGGAGGAGTGGCAAAAATAAAGCCATTGTTAATGGAAAGCCATAAAAAGTCCTGTTTGCAGTTTGCAAGAAGCTATGTGGTGGACACAGCCAACGTGTGGAAGAAGGTACTCTGGTCAGGTGAGACCAAAATTTAACTTTTTGGCCTAAAAGCAAAACGCTATGTGTGGCGGAAAACTAATATTGCACATCACCCTGAACACATCATCCCCCACCGTGAAACATGGTGGAGGCAGCATTATGTTGTGGGGATGCTTTTCTTCAGCAGGGACAGGGAAGCTGGTCATAGTTGATGGGAAGATGGATGGAGCCAAATACAGGGCAATTTTAGAAGAAAACATGTTAGAGTCTGCAAAAGAATTGAGACTGGGGCGGAGGGTCACCTTCCAGCAGGACAACGACCCTAAACATACAGCCAGAGCTACAATGGAATGGTTTAGATCAAAGCATATTCATGTGTTAGAATGACCCAGTCAAAGTCCAGGCTTAAATCCAATTGAGAATCTGTGGCAAGACTTGAAAATTGCTGTTCACAGACACTCTCCATCCAATCTGAGAGGTAAGCTATTTTGCAAAAAAGAATGGGCAAAAATTTCACTCTCCTAGATGTGCAAAGCTGGTAGAGACATACCCGAAAAAACTTGCAGCTGTAGTTGTAGCGAAAGGTGGTTCTACAAAGTATTGGCTCAGGGGGGCTGAATACAAATGCACGCCACACTTTTGACATATTTATTTGTAAAAAAAATTGAAAACCATTTATCATTTTCCTTTCACTTCACAATTATGTGCCACTTTGTGCTGATTTATCACATAAAATCCCAATAAATCACATTTACATTTTTGGTTGCAACATGACAAAATGTGGAAAATTTCAAGGGGTATGAATACTTTTTCAAGGCACTGTATGTCCAGTGGGTTTAATGAAGGAAAGTGAAAGTGCATTTGCTGCACTTTTGCTTTCACACTCTATGGTGCTAAACTAGTGACCCAATGAATCATCCACATGCTCTGGATTTCCTGCTCTTAACCCCTTTAACTTACAGCTTATGCTATGTGATCTGTGCATTGCCAGTCACGGGTCACATAATGCCCTCTTCTAGTTGAGTGAAGTGGAAGAGACAGAAACTACACCCTGAAACCATGGAACTAGTTGGTGAACATTTATGGGTAAAGAGTCCAGAATAGTTACAATTATCCAGAAATTCGCAAAATTTGGTTAGATTTCTGAGAAACTGAGCAAAATGGCTTCTAACAGGCAATAAAAGTGTCAGAACTTACAGAGTATTCCAGTGAAGACTTCACATCTAGCTGGTGATATGAGGCTGAGCAACCACCAGCAGCTTCGGAGAGTAGATTTTCCTCCAGGTGAGTATCTTGAGACTACGGAAACAGAGAAGACAAAGGGAGAGAAAGTGTGAATGGAGGAGTGAGAGAGGAGGAGAGTAAATGGAGAAGTGAGAGAGAGGAGGGCGTGAAGGAAGAAGTGAGATGGTAGTGAGTGAAGAGAGAGTAGGGATGAGTAAGGGGAGGAGTGAGAGAGGAAGGGGAGTAAGTGGAGAAGTGAGAGAGAGGAAGGAGTGAGTGAGGGATAGGAGTGAGTGAAGGAAGGAGTGACAGATGGGAATGAGTGAAGGGGGGAGTGAGAAAGTAGGGATGAGTAAGGGGAGTAAGCAGAGAAGTGAGAGGAGTGGGAGTGAGTGAAGGGAGGAATGAGAGAGGGGTGTGAGAGAGGGTAGGGATGAGTAAGGGGAGGAGTGAATGAGGTAAGGCATGAGTGCAGGAGGAGAGAGGGGAGGGGAGGAGTAAGACAGAGAGGAGTGAGTGAGTGATTTGAGGAGTGAGTGAGAGGAAAGCCAGACAGAAGAAGGTAAACAGAGAAAATAGAAAATGATAGATAGAAAATGATAAAGATAGAAAATGAGAGTAATAAAATGATAAAGAAGAGAAAGAGGGAAAGGTTGAAATAAGAAAAAGCTGAAAGAAAGAGTATTGAGACAGCAATTGATAAAATATGAATACACAGAACACGGGCTGTGTTCAGTATTAACACTCACAGAAGTTTCCACTGAACTATCAGCCA
The DNA here is from genome assembly GCF_042186555.1 of Aquarana catesbeiana. Taxonomy (NCBI): domain Eukaryota; kingdom Metazoa; phylum Chordata; class Amphibia; order Anura; family Ranidae; genus Aquarana; species Aquarana catesbeiana. Next base: position 240,595,900 of record NC_133332.1, on the reverse strand, counting down.
CTTGCTGGACTACAGGAAATATCTTCTTTCTAGCCTCACCAGCAGGTTCACGGTCACCATCACTAATGCTGGTGGTTGATGTGTTTTTACTATCTTCCAGCTTCACGTCTCTAAGGAGTTCATTCACAGAGCTTTCTCTCCGGTCATCAGACATCAAAATATCTGGCGCTCTTTCTAAAACCTGGACTTCAATGACTGTTCCCAGTGACTTGCTTTTATTGGAACCTAAGTGCACTGAATTTTGGCCACGACTGTAGTAGGCTGACTGTTTTGCTGGAATCAAGACCTGCAAAAGAGTGACAAAGTACACATATGAGAGAAAGGATTATAGGCCCTGTTGTAATATGGGTTCATGGCCAACAGTAGCACCATCAAAATAAAAAATATATATTTGTAACTGCACTTCATATATATTCATGAGAAATGTCCTAATGCAAACGCACAGGCCCTTTATCAGTACAGAAACAGGTGCATACAAGCTATTACCTCCTGTGTAGTGTCTGGTGAGCCTCAAGAACATGGCGCTCAGCCTGGGAAGTCTCTGCAAGCCTCCATATACAATCCATGCAAAAAGGGAGATTGGCTGCTGCCATGGAGGTCTGCTAAAACATCATTTTATTAATGCAGGTGAACAACAGTCAAAAAAGCCAACGTGTTTCAGCCATTATTTGCATTAATAAAACACTGTTTTAGCTGACCTCCATGGCACCAGCCTTTCTCCCATTTTGCACCTTTATCAGTACAGGCCCAATCATGATGCTAGTGCCACAAAGCTTTTTTTTTTTTAGCAGAAGCTTTTTGACTTCTGACTCTCTCTCTTAATAAACATACCAAGCAGGGAGGGAGAGAAGGAGGTGGGAAAAGTCAGACCTTACACGTTCAATTCTGAGTGTAAATTTGAATTTCAGTTCCTGAGCACTATAAAAAGATGCTTTGTCAACACAGCAGCTAAGTGGAACCAGGTAAATGTGTGAAAAAAAAACAAACAACTGAGCTCCATTCTAAATATATACGGTGCCTTGAAAAAGTATTCATACACCTTGAGATTTTCCATATTTTGTCATGTCACAACCAAAAACGTAAATGTATTTCATTTTCATTCTATGTGATAGACCAACACAAAGTGGCACATAATCTTGAACTGGAAGGAAAATGATAAATGGTTTTCAAATTTTTTTTACAAATAAATATCTGAAAAGTCAATACTTTGTAGAACCACCTTTCATTGCAATTATAGTTGCAAGTCTTTTTGGGCATGTCTATACCAGCTTGGCACATCTAGAGAGTGAAATGTTTGCCAATTCTACTTTGAAAAATAGCTCAAGCTCTGTCAGATTAGATAGAGAGCATCTGTAAGCAGCAATTTTCAAGTCTTGCCACAGATTCTCAATTGGATTTAGGTCTGGACTTTGACTGGGCCATTCTAACACAGTATGTTTTGATCTACACCATTCCATTGTAGCTTTGGCTGTATATTTAGGGTTGTTGTCCTGCTGGAAGGTGAACCTCCGCCCCAGTCTCAAGTCTTTTGCAGACTCTAACAGGTTTTCTTCTAAGATTGCCTTGTATTTAACTACATCCATCTTCCCATCAACTCTGACTAGCTTCCCTGTCCCTGCTAAAGAAAAGCATCCCCACAACATGATGCTGCCACCACCATGTTTCATGGTAGGGATGGTGTGTTCAGGGTGATGTGCAGTGTTAGTTTTCCATCACACATAGCGTTTTGTTTTTAGGCCAAAAAGTTCAATTTTGGTCTCATCTGACATGTTGGTTACAACATGACAAAATGTGGAAAATTTCAAGGGGTGTGAATACTTTTTCAAGGCACTGTAAATATAAAATGTTCATGTTCAATGCTTAAGTTACCTGACATGTAAAAATATTTTTTAAAAAGCTGTACTTTTTCGTTTTTAAGATAACAAAGAAAACATATAAAGAAATTTTATGTTCCTTTTGGGGCATTTGTAAATGCTGGCAGACATATCTACAGTATATTCTCTTACATAACCTCCTTACCTCATTATGGATATAGGAGTCACAGCCATAACACCAGACAGACAAATCAGAGAAGCTGAGTACAAGATTGTGACCAGACGAAACTCCATGAGACATCATGTGCTGAGAGACATACCTCCCACACAGAACCTGAAAGACAGAAATTAACCGTCACTTTACAGCATGAGATATCCACCATTTATTAGCTGAGAGGGAGACCTTCCTCACCACATAACATGTCAGGCACACCCAGTTCTCTATGTCTGTACCACAAGCAGCACACAGCTGTGTCACATTCAGCCCACAAGGGGGCAGCTCACACACTGACTCCAGATGAGGACACGAGGCCAGTGGCGTCACTGTAAATATCTCCCCCTGGAAACGAGAAATGGAAAGTGAAACAAAAGGACAATGCTAATTGTTAATAGCCAAGTTACATGAAACATAAAGAAAACTTTCAGCAAAAATAAATCCTCAGGAACTTGTGCATTTGTATTGCAATTGCACTGAAGGTTACCAATCAGTTCCCAGCAGCTGAGTCTTAAAATCAATGCATTTTCTGACTATAAGGCTGGGTTCACACTAGTGTGACAAATGCTCCGACATTGGGAGCTCATGTTGCATGACGTGTGAAAATCAATGTTTCCCTATGGGAGCCATCCTAACTGGTCCAACACAAGTCGTTCAGGCTTTAGAAATGCTCCCTAAACTACTTTGGTCCGACTTTGATCCTACTTCAGCCGATTGACTATCACTGAAGTCGGATCAAAGTCGGATCGCCGTCTCGCATGATACGACTTTGGCATGCGACTTGTGCTCAGATGATCTTGAGGGGGAACTCCGTGCCAAATTTTAAATAAAAAACCGGCATGGGTTCCCCCTCCAAGAGCATACCAGGCCCTTGGGTCTGGTATGGATTTTAAGGGGAACCCCCTACGCCGAAAAAACGCGCCCCCCCCAAATCCATACCAGACCCTTATCCGAGCACGCAGCCCGGCTGGTCAGGAAAGGGACGAGCGAGCACCCCCCCCCTCCTGTACCATACCAGGCCGCATGCCCTCAACATGGGGGGGTGGGTGCGCTCCCCACCCACCCCAAAGCACCTTGTCCTCATGTTGATGAGGACAAGGGCCTCTTCCCGACAACCCTGGCCGTTGGTTGTCGGGTTCAGCGGGCGGGGGCTTAGCGTAATCCCATGCTGTTTTTTTATTTTAAATTTGGCGCAGAGTTCCCCCTCAAGATTCATACCAAATACAGTGCCTGGTATTGGCGGGGATCCAGATCACGTCCCCGTTCATTGAAAGTCGGACGTATGTCAGCTTTAAGTCGCAGGGCAAAGTCGGATCCAAAGTAGGACGGCTGTCGCGTCGCACCAGTGTGAACCCGGCCTGAGGGCTTGCTTATGCATTGCACTACAGGTGTGTGCAATTGATAGTTGATTGCTGGGAGAGAACAGAATGTTACCAAATATAAAGCTCATTCAATTAGGATACACGTAGGATGCCATTGCTATCCACGCCTCCTGAAAATGCCTGGTTGTCATACTTTGGAGTTAAACAACAAAAGGGTATCCCCCTAAATAGACTTTTAAGGCACTCAAATAGTTTAGAGAAAAGACATATTTTATTAAACATAATGTACATAATAAAGATAAAATATATTGGAATGATTACAGTTACTGTGTATAAAGTACAAAATGACCACAATGATTGACAGTAAGTTTCTTGTAGTTCACACTATGCGTTTCAGAGATCTATGTCTCCTTCTTCAGGGTATCCCTTACTATAAAATATGTCTTTTCTATAAACTATTTGAGTGCCTTACAAGTCCATTTAGGGGATACCCTTTTGTTGTTTAGTCAATTGTGGCACCTTACAGAGACACCCTCACCGATATAATTATTACTTTGTAGTTATTACTTTCTGAATGAATGCCCCTGAACAAGTATAGATATAAAGAGTTCTGTCTTTTCCCAGACTTTTATTACATGCTGTTTGAGGTCTATGCAATGCCAGGCAACAAACATTTGAAGGAGACCATAGTGACAGACTGCATATTCCTCTAATGATAGGGATACCTTACCAAACTATATAGAAAAACAAAGTTTGGAAAACAGTATGGATGGATATGATTATTTACATCAAAGCACAACTGAAGTCTCTTTGAAAAGAACGAAAACATATCTCGAGTTTGGTCAAACAGTAAGTGCTGCAAGTCTTACCATTGCAGTGGTCTTCAGCTGCAGAGTGCATATTAGGGGGACAGCCTGCTCTATGGCCTCTGAATCTTCTTTAACACATAAACCAACCGTGAGACTTGCAGCAATTGCCAGTCCAATGCATTGAAGTGTAGACAACTGGCCTTTAAGATGATAATCACACAATAAAGTGTGTAAAAACATTATCATGTCCTTTTAAATAGGAGCGGAAATCTGAAATTATGCACCCCCCAAAAAATATTATTTTTTTGTCATACTTACCTGTAAAATCCTTTTGAGTACATCACGGGACACAGGGTGAGGTTATTATTCCTTACTTACTGGGACAACCCAGAGCAATAGCCTTGAGGGGAGGGAGACACGATGCCAAAACAATATCCATCAAACCTATACGGCAGCCCGCAGTACACTGCAACCGAAAGCCGAATCCTTGGCTGCTCGAACATCCACTTGATAACATTTTGTAAATGTATGTATTGAAGACCAGGTAGCAGCCTTACAAATCTGAGCCACAGATACCTGATGGTGAAAAAACCAGGAGGTTCCTACACCCCTGGTAGAATGAGCTCTCACCCTGAAGGGAGGAGCTTTACGTTTCAGAACGTAGACCTGAATGACCAATTGACGGACCCAATGGGCAATGGAAGTCTTGGAAGCTGCCTGCCACTTCTTGGGTCCTTCTGGTAAAACAAAAGGAGTCTGATCTCTGCAGATCTAGACAAATAAACTCTGACTGCACGCACTACATCGAAGGAGTGCAGTCGTCTCTCTTCCGCCAAATAAGGCTGAGAAAAAAAGAAGGCAAAATAATGTCCTGTTTCAAATGAAAGGCCAACACCACTTTTGGCAAAAAGGATGGAACAGGTCGTAACACGACCCTGTCGTGGTGAAGGATCAAGTATGGTTCCCTGCACGAAAGGGCCGCCAACTCCGACACCCTTTTAGCCAAGGTGATGGCCATCAGGAAGGATAGCTTGCTTGACAGCAAGACTAATGGAATTTTCTTAATAGGCTCAAACAGTTGCTTCTGTAACACAGACAGTACCAGGCTTAAGTCCCAAGTACACATAGGTGACCTAATGGGGGGAAGCAAACGAGTTACCCCCTACATAAATATTCAGATCAGTCAATGGGAGGCTAAGGGCCTTTGGAAAAATACTGACAAGGCCGAAATCTGACCCCTGATTGTACTCCAAGCCAATCTGATTTCCACAGCCGACTGTAGAAAAGAGAGAATTCTCACAATCATGTATTTCAGAGGATGCCATTTTCTAGCTTCACACCAAGCAATATAGGCTTTCCAGATCCAATAATAGATCTTCCTAGTGACCATTTTTCTGGCATTCACTAGGGTAGACACCACCGGTCCCGAGATACTGCGGTTCTTTAACTCCCAGGCTTTAATAGCCATGCCGTCAAATTTAGAGACTGTAAATTGGGGTGGAATATAGGACCTTAAGACAGTAGATAGGGGCAGCGCAGAAGCGTCCATGGCCCGTCTATTGCCAATCTCACGATCTCTGGGAACCAGGGCCTTCTGGGCCAGGCTGGTGCCACCAGGATGACTGGAACCCCCTTTCTCCGAATCCTGCGCAACAAATCTGGAAGGTGAGGGATCGGGGGGAAAGCATAAACCAGGGAGAACTGGTTCCATGGAACTACTAGAGAATGTGTTCTGATTGCCAAGGGATCCCTTGTTCGGGATACAAACTGCTGTAGCTTGTTGTTGAATCTGAATGTCAATAGATTGGCCTCTGGCTGTCCCCAACGCTGGGCAGATTTCCCGAAACACGTTCGGGTATAGGGACCATTCCCCCCGGGCAGATCTGCTGGTGGCTGAGATAATCTGCCTTCCAGTTCTCTACTCCCGGGATATGGACCGCTGATAAAACCAGCACATGTCCCTCTACCCAGGTTAATATGTGGTTCACCTCCTCCTGATTTGAACGGCTCCAGGTACCACCCTGGTGGTTGATATAGGCCACTACAGTGGCATTGTTGGACTGAACCCTGATGGGGCAGTCCTGAAGCTCCACCATCCAGGACCGTAGGGCCAGATGTACCGCCCATAACTCCAGGATGCTGATTGGCAGGCTCTGCTCTGCCTTTGACCATCTCCCCTGAGCTGTGAGCTCCTCTAGGGTCGCTCCCCAGCTGAGAGACTGGCGTCTGTGGTCAGTACTCTCCAAGACACTGGGAGGAGCATCTTCCCTTTTGCAGGTTCCGATCCTGCAACCACCAGCTTAGGCTTAAGCTTCCCCTGGGAGATAAGGACGTGGGGTAATCCAGGGCTTGTGCTCTCCTGGTCCGTTTACAATAGTTTTTATTGAAATATTTAAAAAAAAAAAAAACAAGTACACGTTTCCATTATATAAGCATAAGAGAGCTTAAAGGAATACACCAGTATGGTATAAAGATACATATAAGCTCAAAAGGTTTTAAAAGTAATATACCGTATTTATCGGCGTATAACACGCACCCCAAGTTTAGGAGGGAATTTTAAGGAAAAAAAAACTTTTAGGAGGGAAGTTGAAGGGAAAAAAACTTACATTTAAATGCCCATCATTGCAGCCTTCTCAGTGCAGCCTTGCCCCAGTGCAGCCATGTCAGTGCAGCCATGTCAGTGCAGCCTTGTCAGTGCAGTCTTGTCAGTGCAGCCTTGTCAGTGCAGTCTTGTCAGTGCAGTCTTGTCAGTGCAGCCTTCCCCAGTGCAGCCTTGCAGGCATGTCAGTGCAGCCTTGTCAGTGCAGCCATGTCAGTGCAGCCTTGTCAGTGCAGCCTTCCCCAGTGCAGCCTTGCAGGCATGTCAGTGCAGCCTTGCAGCCTTCCCCAGTGCAGCCTTGCAGGCATGTCAGTGCAGCCTTGTTAGTACAGCCTTCCCCAGTGCAGCCTTGCAGGCATGTCAGTGCAGCCTTGTTAGTGCAGCCTTCCCCAGTGCAGCCTTGTCAGTGCAGCCTTCCCCAGTGCAGCCTTGTCAGTGCGGCGCTCGAGTGAAGCGGAAAGTGGCCGAGAAGAGCCGAGGACCGGCTCTGTGTATTTTGGCGCCGGCGGCACCATTTTCAAATCGCGGTCGGCGATTTTGAAGATCTGACAGGTCAGGATCGCAGGGGATCGGCGTATAACACGCACCCGCGATTTTCCCCTGATTTTAAGGGGAAAAAGTGCGTGTTATACGCCGATAAATACGGTATATGCATGTATTTAAATGAGTAATTCTCATATAAAACTTAGCTCTAGAAAGAAATATATCATAAGTATTTTGCCGTATTTAGAGGGCATATACTTACTTATTTTACTATACTAATTTTAAATATTAAATATCTTTTAAAGACTAACCAACTGGCTGTTCTAAAGATACCTGTACCTGTGTCTCCAAGAGGGATATCCCAAACAAAAAGAAAAAGCAAAAAAAAAAAACAAAAAAAAAAGATTAATAGTATTTTATAAGATATCCGATAGGTATTCAATCCAGGGCTTCCATATTTTGTCAAAATAATTTTGTTTGTCAAGCAATATTGCTGAATGACATTCATTAATCATAATCCATGACAATTTATTTTTTACCAATTCAAGAGGAATTATAGGAGCTTTCCAGGACCTGGCTATAGCAATCCTAGCAGCAGCAAATATGAAGGCTATAAGGCTATATATGAAGGCTCTCCTGTTCCAAGCTGACAAGATGTTTTGTTGTATAGGCCTGGAATGGAATTGAGTGTATGGAATTGAGCATAGAGAATTGCCTCAAAGGAGGACACCATCCTTCCCAGAAGACTCAAATAGAGCCGAATGGAGGGTTGCCTGGTGCCCCTTACCTGACGCACCTGATCCTTCAGGGCACAGATCTTTATGGGTGGCAGAAATACCTTTGCCTGGACCGTATCCAGGATCAGACCTAGATACTTGAGACTCTGAGCTGGTCTTAAGGCAGACTTTTTGGTATTTATGACCCAGCCCAAGTTTTCTAAATACTGCACTGTGCAGGCAAGCCTGTGTTCCAGGGCCTGTAGTGAGTGATCTCTGAGCAGTAGGTCGTCCAAGTATCCAAGCACCAAGATCCCCTGGACCCTTAAAAGACCCAGTACAGGTGCTAGGATCTTTGTAAACACCCGAGGTGCTGTGGCAAGCTCGAAGGGCAGTGCCACAAACTGGAAATTACCTTCCTCTACTGCAAATCGCAGGAACCTCTGATGAGGCTGAAAGATACGTACGTGTAAATACGCGTCCTTGATATCGATGAAGGCTAAGAGGTCTCCCATCTGGAGTGAGGCTACTACCGAGCAGACTGACTCCATCCTGAAGGATTGGATTAACAGATGTTGGTTCAGGGATCTTAGGTCAAAGATTGGTCTTATGTCTCCATTTGGTTTTAGAACCGTGAACAGGTTTGAATAAAACCCTGTGCTTCTTTCGGACACCGGAACACGTATGATCACTCCCTGATGCACTAACTGCTCTAGTGCTTCAAACAATAAGTTTCATTTTTGGAGGATCCACAGGAACATTGGATCTTAAAAACCTCTGAGGAGGAAACCTCCGTAATTCTAGCTTGTAACCGCGGTACACTGTTGAGGTCACCTACTCGTCCTGCACCACTGTTCTCCAAATGTCCACAAATTGGAGCAGCCTTACCCCCACCCGATAGAGTGGGGGTGTCCCCTCAAAAGGAAGGCTTGGTGCCGTGTTTAGAAGAGTTCTGGACCCAGGGTTTTTTCTGGCCCTAGCCTTGTGGCTTGCCCCTGGCTCTAGCGCCCTGTTGGCGGTGGGACTGCCTTGGCGCTGAAATACCGGAGGACGTTTTAAACGAAGGACGCCTGGTCCTTCTCTTTACAGGAAGTAAAGAACTCTTTCCTCCAGAAATCTTTTGGATGTACTTGTCCAGATCATCACCAAACAAACGTTCTCAATGGAAGGGGAACCCTGTCAATAACCTCATACAGGGAATCTCGGCTGACCAGTTCCTAAGCCACACAAGTCTGTGCATGTGTACAGACAGGAGAGCCAAATGAGAAACCTGCTGTATAGAATCTTTTAAGGCTTCAACAACAAAACACAGCGCTTGAGGAATATCTGCCCCGTTTTCAGCAAGATCATCCTCCTGGTTAGGCCTGTCAGGCCATCTGACCTGATCCTTTAAGTACTGGCAGACTCCAATTGCTGCGACAGCTGGCTGAATAGCTGAACTGGTCAAAGAAAAGGAAGCCTTTAATAATGACTCTAGTTTCTTGTCAACAGGGGCTTTCAAGCCCTGTGTGTTATCCACTGGACAAGTTAAGTATTGGTTTAAGGAAGAGGCTGGCATGCTCCATTTCTTAACAAACTTTTCCTCAGAGTGATATAAAAGGGGAAACCTCTTAGAAGGAATGAAAATCTTGTCAGGATGTTCCCAATCAGCATACATCACCTTTTCCAACAGCGGGTGCAAGGGGAAAGCCTGTGCAGCCTGAAGAGGCTTCAGGGACCCCAAAGAGGACAAAGGAGGCTCAGAAACCTTTGCAGGAGGTAACTTAAAGGCAGAGCGAACCATCTCGGTAAGAGTCTGGATCAAAAGCCTCTGCGACTGAGAGGCTTATACCAACTAGACATCTTCTGGCCCAGATTCCTCAGAAGCAGACTCGTCTGCCGGGCCATCTCCTAAGTCCTTAGCATCTAGCTCTTCCCCTTCCTCAACCCATTACTGCTCCAAAATAGGAGGTTCAGGGTGGGGATCTGTCACGCTTCTTGCCACCTTATGGGATGGAGGCAATCATATCAGCAATCCTGTGCTCTAACCTGGCTAGGGCTAAGGACAGTTCATCCCTGGTGATAAAGGGTGAAGCAGCAGCGTTGACTGTAGGCACAAAACCAGACAGGCGCAGCGGCTCAGCTTGCCTGGAAGTCTCTGGTCTCTCAGGGGATATAACACTAGGGTTACAACTAGGCTCCTCAGGAGCTGCTGATGACATAGGTGTGCCTTTACCCGCTCCTCTTTTTTTAAGACATTACAAGCCACAAAAAGGGAGTACCTGGGTTTAGTATTTTACCCCAGAAGGGAGACCATTTAATAGAGCTCACCAAGCCCCTATGCAACAATCTTGCTAAGCACTTTAGCCTGCCAACCAACACCTGGTGACTCACGTGACCCAAGTAAGGAGGAATGAGTTGCTATAAAGTGAATGATACAATGCCTACTCTGTGTCCCACAGCTGTCCCCTGGAAGCGCCGCATGTCAGCCATTTACTGTTTAAATAAGATAGCTGTGTGCTGGGACGCTCTGCGCATGCGTGCTGAATCCTCATGCGCCATCTTAGAGCTACAGCGCATGCGCGGCTCAGTGTACACACAACATACTGCGTGGCAAGCCACGTGTGCAATGGCCGCCAGTAGCCACAAACGATCATGCACTCTGGTAAATGCACGTGCGCCATGGCGAACCAACCTCTGTGCGCGGACTCTCCATATGGTAAAACAGCAAAAGACATCAGGAAAAAGGTACTCCAATTCAAACACCAGCAGCTAGCCCAAACTCCCCCCTCCTGTCACTGCTACACAGGTGTCCAGCCTTAGCTAGATCAACAGATTGTTACACACACGAGCCACCCCACAATAAGTAAATAAGGGGGGATTTCACTTACCTGTCCAGGCACAGGGCAACCTTAGAAACTAAGAGCCCAATCTTGATTCATCACGGCGGGTTCCTGTCACTTGAGGACCTTCAAGGACTGGCTACCCTTTTCATGTTTTAGGGTCCACTCCCTTGGATCTGTACAGCACCCTGCAGTCATGCCTTAGCTCTGTGCTGTCCGGGATTCCACTACGCAGGGTGCAGCGCCCAGAGGTCGCATTAAAGGCAAAACCTTGCAGGACCCTTGCGTCTTTTTTTTTTGCGAGGCTCGGGTACCATTTATCTTAGCATATAAGCTTGTTCCAAATGGATCCAATCGGTCAATCTCTTGATTCATTTTAGAACAGTGCTAGGACTTCAAGACCTGGAGCTCGAGAGAGCTCAAACAAACGTGCCCATCCACCTTGCAGACACTGGTAAAAAACTGAAGTATTTCCTGTATATGAGGGCTTATATAAAGGATTACTTCCTGCCTAAAGACCTTTGGTCTACTAGTGTCATTTCACCTGGAGATGAAGTATAACCCAGTAAGTAAGGAATAATAGCCTCACTCTGTGTTCCATGATGTATGATAAAGAAAGAAGACAGAGGGCAAAGTACTAATCAGCAGTATTGTCGGTGATCTCTCTGCAGCTGCTCTTTCCCCATTACTACTTTACTATACCTTGTTGCACTTGCTGTGTGGAGGAAGGCATCTTTGTAGAGGAAGGTTTTTGTCCCTTTGTGTCACAGCATCCAGCAAGAACAGTGAGCATTATAACAGTGACATCACCAAATCTCAATCCGAATCTTCTAAGACTAGCAGTGAAAGGCCAGTGAGTGTCTTAGATCTAACACGGCAGATATACACCTATAAAGCTATGAAGAAGTAGGTACAGTAGTGCCTAGGCACCCTCACACACTAGGAAGTGCACTTCTATATTTCAAGAGAAATTCCAGATAAAAAGGTAACATTTTCATGTTACTAATTAGGCACAGTTTATGTTACTGGATGTTACCTAAACAAATGTTCACTTTTTAAATATCAATTTATTTTAAGAAACTATGTTCAGTAGGTTTAAAGCGGTGTTCTGGCCACCCCCTCAAAAAATTAAAAGTCAGCAGCTACACATACTGTAGCTGCTGACTTTTAATATTAGGACACTTACCTGTCCTGGAATCCATCGATGTCGGCACCATAGCCAAAGTTTCCATCGTCTTTCGGATGCTGCCGCTGCCATTGCCGGTAAGGGAACCCGGCAGTGGGGAAGGAGGAGGGGGCCACGGCGAGGTCCGACGGAAGTGGGGACAGTGTACCAGCTCCCGCCACCCCCTCCCCCCCCCCCCGAAAGGTGCCAATGGGGGGGGGGAGGGATTTGACAGATGAGCGGAAGTTCATCTTTTGGGAGGAACTCTGCTTTAATGAAGGGCAGGTTTTTAGAAAGTGAAAATGTGTCAGCTGCACTTTTACTTTCACACTCTATGGCGCTACACTGGTGATCCATTGAAACATCCAACATGCTGTAGTTTTCCTACTCTTAACCCCTTTAGCTTACAGCCTATGCTGTGCTGGAAGTGTAATCTGTGCACTGCCAGTGACGGGTCAGATAACGCCCTTTTCTAGTTGAGTAAAGTGGAAGAGACAGAAACCACACCCTGAAACCATGGAACCAGTTAGTGAACTTTTATGGTGAAATTAGCATAATTTGGTTAGATTTCTGAGAAACAGTGTAAAATGGCTGCTAACAGGCAATAAAAAAGTCAGAACTTACAGAGTATTTCAGTGAAGACTCCACGTCTAGCTGATGACATGAGGCTGAGCATTTACCAGCAGCTTCAGAGAGTAGATTCTCCTCCAGGTGAGTATCTTGAGACTACAGAAACAGAGAACAAAAAGAGAGAGAAAGTGTGAATGGAGGAGCGAGGAGGGGAGTAAGTGGAGAAGTAAAAGAGCGGAGGGAGAGAGTGAGGGGAGGAGAGAGAGAGGGAAGTGAATAAGGAACGGCATGATTGGGGGAAGAGTGAGTGAGGTAAGGAGTGAGAGAGGAGTGAATGAAGAAAGGCATGAGTGCGAGGAGTGAGAGAGAGGAGGTGTGAGACAGAGGAGTGAATGAGGAAAGGCATGAGTGTGAGGAGTGAGAAAGAGGGGTGAGTGAGGAAAGGCATGGGTGTGAGGAGTGAGAGAGTGGAGGAGTGAGAGAGAGAGGAGTGAGTGAGGAAAGATATGAGTGCGAGGAGTGAGAAAGAGGGGCGAGTGAGAGGAAAGCCAGAGAAAAGAAGGTAAAGAGAGAGGGGAAAAAAGAGTGAGACAAAAAGTAAGGAAGACTGAAGATGAGTGAGAAATTATAAAGAACGAGAGGGAAAAGGGTGAAGAAAGAAACCGCTGAAAGAAAGAGAAATGAGAGCCATTGATAAAATATGAATACACAGAACAAGAGCTGTGTTCAGTTCTAACACTCACAGAAGTTTCCTCTGAACTATTAGCCACTTGCTGCACTAGAGGAAATATCTTCTTTCTAGCCCCACCAGAAGGTTCACTGTCATTATCAGTAATGCTGGGAGTTGTGTTTTTACTATTGTCCAGCTTCAAGTCTCTAAGGAGTTCCTCCACAGAGCTCTCTGTCCGGTCATCAGACATCAAAATATCTGGCGTTCTTTCTAAAACCTGGACTTCAATGGCTGTTCCCAGCGACTCGCCTTCATTAGAACCTATGTGCACTGAATCTTGACCAGGAATCTGCACCTCAACCACCAACTCTTCTTTCTTCTCTACATCAGCTAAGTTGGATAAAAGAGAATTGGAGACTTCATCCTTATTTACTGAGCTCTCTTTGAGTTCATGTTTAGCCATTTCAGTACTTTTTTGAGGTGAAGGCTCCCCAACACTATCCAAGGTCTGACCGTTCTCTGACGATGGTGTTTCCATACTTTCTTCTGTAGTATATGTTACAGAATGACTGTCTATGCTGGAAACACTGTCATTGGACTCATTCCTGAAGGCTACAGACAGCTGACTTTTCACCTCCAAAATTTCAGACCTGGTGTTCAGACTATCATCATCAGCTTTGAAGCCAGTCAAATAAAATTCCTGGAGACACTGTGTTTCTACAATATTCTTTCCAGGGGAAATGGTCGTCAGTTGCGGGGAGGATGAAGACTCAACCATAGGCATGACTTTACTTGGCTGCTGTTTCTGCGGTGTCCAACACACCTCCTTTGATACTTCAGAGGGTGGAGAGGGGTTAACTGTTTAGAGAAATGCAAATATAAGTAAATGCCATGCCTTTGCCAAAGTTTGGAGACACAGTTTAGAAATTGTAACAAGCCCATTGGTAACTAACCACTGAGTCCTAAAATCATAAGGTCCCAAGTTGTTTGATGTGCGTTGCCCTTTCATGTGCACCTTACTGCAAAGGCTAGTTATAGCTCGGGGTGCTGCCACTTTTTTGTACAGTTGGTTGAACTGGATGCGGGGATGCACTGGATGCCTTCAGCTGCCATTGTGCTTTTGCTGGGTGTCCCGTGCGTCCCTTTGCCTTTTAGGGAAGGATGGGCTCCCTCTAGGCAATCCTGCCCTTAAGCTATCCATTGTATATGTGCTCCAACTTGGGAGACTCTGAAAATGATAGAGTAAAAACCACAGTACACAGAGGAGCCTTGACGTAGGCACTACAGCTTATGCACATATTTTCAAATGTGTGCAAACAAAACCTCTATTTTGTAACGTGAATTGTTACACGGGTCAATTTGGTTGTTTTGCAGGCTGGCTGGTAAGAGAACTGGGAAATCTTTGTTTGATGTGTGTTGCCCTTCCGTGTGCACCTTACTGCAAAGGCTAGTTATAGGTTGGGGTGGGTGCCACTTTTTTTGAAAAATTCCACTGGCTGTTAAAGCCCAATTAAAAATAAACAAAAAAACCCATAAATTATTATTTGCTTGCAGTGTATAGGGGATTTCAGAACAGGTAGTATCACTTACCTTATACGCCGCTTCCACACTCTCCTCCTCAGTCTATCTCCACTCTGTGGGCAGAGCCATCACATACAATATAGGGACATTAACCCTGTATTGAATGTTTTGGAGGCTGGAGTGGCTGCAGCTCACAAAGGAGCTGCGGGGGACTGGCTGCAGCGCGGGGGACACACTGCTGGAGCGAGGATTAAGGTAAGTATTTTATCCTTAAAGTTTTTGTAAAGTCCCATGTTTTTTTTAAAATAACAAACATGTTACACTTGCCTGCCCTGTGCAGTGTTTTTTTAACAGAGTGACCCAGATCTTCCTCTTCTCGGGTCCTTCTTCTGTGCTCCTGGCCCCTCCTTCCTGTTGAGTGCCCCCACAGCAAGCAGCTTGTTGTGGGGGCACCCAAGCCGAGTCACAGCTCCCTGTGTCCATTCCGACATGGAGCCATGATCCGGCCCTGCCCCCTCTCTCTCCTGATTGACTGACTGACTTTGATTGACAGCAGCGGGAGCCAATCATGCCACGCTGCTGTCTTAGCCAACAAGGAGGGGAGTCCCGGGCAGCTGAGACACTCCTGCAACATCGCTGGATAAAGATGGGCTCAGGTAAGTATTAGAGGGGCTGAGGGGGGTGGGCTGCTGCACATTTTTTTTTTTTTCATGGATTTGGGCTTTATAGCTAAATGGCAAACCCTTATGCCAACTATGTCTACAGAGGACAGGGATGACACTTGCTTCTCTTAAATGTTAGTATCACCTGTGCTTAACAAGCTGATTAAATTATATACTATTCATCAAACCTACTTATCCCCCCGGTTTAATACATAAAATGGGATATATGGCCACCTCCTATTGCATACAATGTACTCAACCTCAAGCAGATTTTACGCACCTCATATGTGGTTGTCGGGTGATATCTGGGTTTCGGAAGTAGGTAGTCACCCTTCTTGCTAATCTACTGTAACACTCTCCCACCTGAACTTTGTCTTTTTGATATACTAGATGAAGAGTGCTGTCCACAATACTCTAGAATATTTTTCAGGGAACCGCACATAAAGCCATTGCCATTAAATGGATAAATCTATTTTCCCCATTGTATCTCTGTGGAAACTATTACTTAATCAGATCATCCCATATAGAAAAAAAGTTACGTATGGGAAGAGAAACTGTCCACTTAAATTTCATAAAATGGATGACCTATGGTGTAACTCTGCTCTTACGCTAAGCTTGAGATGACCCCCCTGGTCCAAACACTGCAAATATCATTGCTAATGTATGTTTACCTCTGTATTCTGCCACACAACACGTTTGCAGTGATGACTCACATTCAATTTTATTTCTTATTTTTTTATATGCTTTATATCTGTTCCAAATGATTTTACATACTGACAATTACTCTTCCATTTTTCCTGTACCTCTGTATCTGGGTACAATTGTTTTAAACAAAAAACAGAATTTAAAATAATATAAGTAACTGCTTCTAGTGAAAGCATTTCCCAACCCATCACCTCCCCATTTTCTAACCTTGTAATCTGAGGCTGCGCCAGTATTTGTTATGGACACTGAGGACATTGGAGATTGCACGCAGTGCTGATGGACGGGGAGGATGTAAGTCAGTCAAGTGAGGAGGGGGATCTCCAAGAAGTGTGCGAGTACACATAGACATGGAATCTGAGATGGAGATCAGATTATAACCACCCTGATATGAGACAAATGGAAATGAATTAATATAGATCTGTTCAATCAGTTTATATTAGTCAAAAAGATTGTAGACAAAAGCTGATAAAGACTGGTAGCTATGATAGTTTCAAAATGTTGGTTTGTACTAAGAGTATAAATACATATAAAACACAATTAATTCAGAAATCTAGGAGGTAAGAAATAAAATACTTGCCTCCAGAACGATCACCACTTTGCCACCTGCCAGACCCATCAGGAGGTGTGTCATGTGGGCATAGCCTTCTGGAGAGACACGGCAGCCTCCAAGTGGGTCTCCACGCGCAGCGTCAAAACCGGCAGATATTAAAACCAGCTGTGGATTAAACTACAGAAGGACAGAGAGCTGAGCATGGCAGTTTGTCAGTGTGCATTGCAATCATTTTCTATTGGCCAGTTTTCTGAATAGCTGATAATGTGCTACTATGTTTCACCTCTTAAAGCTATCTTGATATTTCTTAGATTTGTCCCATCATTCTACTAATGCAGTCCTATCTTTAAAATGTCACATTTAAAGATAGACGCAGACACGGAAAGCTGATAGGCAGGGAAGAAGGGGGTGAGGGGGAGAGAGGAGAGCATAGCAGGACTGCGGACGACGGAGAGATGTACGCTGACCATGGTGGTCAGGGCTCAGCAGCCCTGACTATCGTGGTCAGCGCAGAGAGGGGATACAGGAAGTTGCAGGTTCAGCCTGGTTTTTTTACCTTCTAGAGGGGGGAGATTACGCAGCACAAGCACAGTGCTGTTTAATCTGCTTTAAGGGACCAGGATCTTTTTTTGGGGGGTTAATAAACACTTCTTTAATCTCAATTTTTTTACGTCAACTATACATGAAAGTACTTTAGCATTTTTGGATCTTACAATAAAGAAAAATCTGGACAATGATACTGAAACTGATTTATTCAGAAAACTCACGGCGGGTAATACATCTCAGGCATTTTGACACTGCCCACCTCTGACACCTTGTAAAGAGCATACCCCGAGGCCAATACATGAGGGTTCGCAGGAACTGCACAAACAACACAAACAATGCAGATTTTGAAAGGCAGGCTGGTGAGTTACAAAAGAGATTCCTGAAAAGGGGATACAGCCATACATGCCTCAAAATGGCCTATCAGCGAACAAGAGATGGCCCAAGAGATATACTCTTGTTCCAAGGCACACCACACATCATCTAAAATACGCCCGATTATCAAGTTTAACAACCAATCTGACCAGATATGGCAAATTTTGGGTAAACACTGGCACCTCCTCACAGGTGACTCAGCCGTTGGACGATATGTGGATGATAAACCACACTGCACATATGGCCAGTCTGTGCAGGTGCATTGATGGACCCTTTGTGAGTTGATATTTTATTGTTCCTTCTTTGGCTGTTGCAGCTTGCTCTGGTCTATGTTTATGTACTTGAGGGTTATCTTCCCATGAGCCGGCCTGAGACCTTCAATTTCTCCTTCCATAAAGCATTGAGCACACTATATTGCATCCATTCTGGGTAAGTAACTTATGTTTTTCCCTAATGGATTGATAAGATTTTAGATACTAATTCATTGCTGCATGAGAAATGTATTGAACTGTGTATGATTATATTCAGATAAATGTGATAACCTGATTTGTACCAACAACTCATTAATAGGCTGTATTTTTTGCTGTTGCTTATTTTTCTTTCTTTTTGCCTTAGTGTAGATTTGTTTTTAACTGTCTGTGATTTACTTGTTTTCAATACACCCAATTCTGTTGGTCCTGATTAAGCGGATGATCCGCGAAACGCGCTGACCTTCTCAGAAGATTTAATGCGCTTATCCTTGTAATGTATTTCACAGACAATAATATGTGTTTTTATATTGTATGAAATAAAAAATGATTTTTATACAAACTGTATGACATAGGAAAATTTTTATAAGTGTGTTCACTGGGGTATATTCAAAGTCCCAAATACTCTGTCCTTCTGAACAGTTGACCATGCTTCAGTTATGAATAGACACAGGAGCTATCGCTACCGATCACTCACTGTGTTCATTCAGGAAAGGAAGGGACTGGTAAATATGATATATTTACTGCCCTCCTCCCCATCCTGAATCTGATCCTCCTCTGCCTGGCAGCAGCAGCTGGCAGGAGAGGATAGGAGGGAAGTGGTGCAGACACTGGAACCGATTCCCCTGTGCTGCATGGGGAGCTGCAAAAGGGTCAGAGTCAGGCTGCCAGCAATAAGGCAGTACAGCTGTCCCTCCTGCTAGGCAGGTGCCCAGTCCCCCCTTTGGAACTAATGCCCCTACCTATCCACATTCTATCCTGCTTGATCTTATCCCTCTGTCAGGGCTGAGTTCAGCCCTTCCTTCTCTGAGCTGGCCGCTCAGCTGTCGGCTAATTGCCAGCTCCTATCTCTCCACAGTGACTCACCTGTTGATGATATCCTGCTTGTCAGTCCTGCCTACTTAAGCCGTCCAGCCCAGATGATCTCTGTCTTCGCCCTGGTCAACATCACAGAGACCTGAGTTCCTGTTAAAAACTTGCTTGGCTGATATTCCTTCTGGCTCCAGATCCTGCTTGCTGTTCAAACTACGCTGTTCCCTGGCTTCCTGACTTTCTGGTTTGTCTGACTATCTGTTCCAGTTACCAAACTTTGGCTATGTTTTGAATATGTTTGGTCCATTTACTTTTATTATTAAACAAGTGTGATTTAACTGTACTTCTCTCTCGGTCTGATTCATGGTTTCTGACACCCTCACTCCTCATTTTTCTTAATCTACACTCTCTCATAAATGTCCTAACTCCTCACTCTGCACTCTCTGCCTTTACCCCACACTGTGTGCCATCCAGTTCTTTATCTAACCCTTTTTTTCATTTTCTTATTCTCACCTTTCCTATTCTGTATCTACACCTTGCCTCCACTTGGACCTCTCTTCTCTTATCCCATGCAATAAACCCCTTACCTCCCTACATTAATTTTGCCATTCTAAAATTTTGCGCTTTGACTGTCTTTGACTGTCCTTCACTTTCCTGCCCTTTTCTTCACATTTATATCTCTTACCTCATAAGCAATGGGCATGACAATCCTATGAAAGGCCAGTAAGTACTCTGCATCACCCATCTTGCCACCATTCCAGGCGATATTCACATTGAACCCCTCTCCACGGCCGACACCAACCCGGTCATGTGCAGCATCCTCAGAAGCTGGGAAGAACTGGCCATCGTCATATCGATGGATGGACACATACAGTACACTAGTGATGGACAAATGAGGTAAAATGCAAGAAAGGGCACATAGAAATATTTTTGATGAAGAAAAACAATCAGATCTTTGGCATACTAACCTATCATCTTCCTGGAAAATGTGTTGTGTTCCGTTGCCATGGTGAATGTCCCAGTCCAGAATCATTACCCTACAAAGGGAAAGAAACAAAATGAAAGGGAAAGACACACAAAAATAACTGCCAAGCAGGATACTG
Source organism: Aquarana catesbeiana (assembly GCF_042186555.1). Taxonomy (NCBI): domain Eukaryota; kingdom Metazoa; phylum Chordata; class Amphibia; order Anura; family Ranidae; genus Aquarana; species Aquarana catesbeiana. Next base: position 240,575,977 of record NC_133332.1, on the reverse strand, counting down.
TATTCCACTGTACCTTAATCGCGGTTCTGATGGGTTCTTCAGGCTCTGGGCATATTGTGCAGCAAGGGCAACATTGTTGAAGAAGCAGAAGCCGCAGGCTGCGCCTGGCTCTGCATGGTGACCTGGTGGGCGAACGATACAGACTCCATTTTGAACCTGGATTTAAAGAAGCCATTAAATTTAGAATGATGTAAACCCTAACTGTATGACTGTTTGCTAAACCACTGTCTATTAAAACCTTGAAATTAAATAAATACTTGTTTTCACTTTTTGCATGCTTGTTACATCTTAGTGCTGCTGATATTCTGTTCTCCTTTGCAAAGATTTCCTGTCTATAGGTACAAACAAGAAAGAGAGAAAAGTATTGTTGCGCTACTAAACAGATTTTCTCTTAAAAGTGTAAATCAGCAGCCAGCATCACCAGTATGATAACCGTATACAAAATGTGATAAATAAATAAATGCAGCGCTAAGTGTCATTAACCATGCGTTTTTCTGTGGTTAAACAAACGTATAATCAAACATGCGTTTTCAGTGATTATACAAACATATAATCAAACATATCACCTTTCATAGGTAATAAGGATGTTCATCCGAAAAAATGTGATGGTGATTCGAAAAAATATGAGTGAAAATAAACAACAAATTATAAGTGCAGTGTCTACACACATGAATCATCTAATTAGAATAATATATATCACCCTACATCACAGCAGTGTATAGTAGTATATAAAAAAATAAAGTCCATACATAAAAAACTCTAGCGATAACGCTGTGCAAACTGTGGTACTGATGAGATCCCGTAGTAATTGTTACATCTGGTGGGCAATCTTCCTGCATACAGATTTCATATAGAAATAGTAAGGTGGATGCGCTTACCAGAAGGGATGGACACTCTCACCGTATGGCGGGGTGTCATAAGGGCTTGTGGATCCAGATGATCCTATGGGTGTTCACTGGAAACTCGGTGAGGCGTGCCAATGGACAGTACCGGAAATTGCATACAAAGCGACTTCAGAGACGAGGTAGACTGTAAATCATCGGATGGATGGATGGATTCACCTCTCCCAATACGCTGGTGGCCGAAAGGATGTAATTCTCACCACGTCACAATGTCATCCACATGGGGAAAAAAAGGGAATCTCCACATGGTGCACGAACTGATAAAAGCAGGTTTATTTGAAATGATCAGCGGTACAGCAGACGTTTACCAAGCATCAGATAAAAAAGTTGAACAAGTGATCACAAGTTGAATAAAAATAGGATTGGAAATTAGCGTGGTAACAGAGTAACAGCAGTCAGCAACCCGACATGTTTCGGACGATTGTCCATCTACAGGGGCATATAGCTAGATATCTGCAACCACGCTGTACATATAGCCATAATAATACATCTAATAGTAATCAGCTGTGTGACTCTTGTCTCATGGCCGTTACACGGCCAATCAGAGACAGGCAACCGTGTCTACCATAACACAGACCAGCTGTGTAAAGCCCTTCCCAAGCTTCCTCTCAGCCAATCAAAGACCGGCATCAGGTACCTGTCATCCCACATGACCACCGCGGGTCACGTGACACCTCCGGCCAATCACCGTTTCACGGGCCGGATCATGTGACTTTCCCAGAAAGGATTCTGGTTAATGGAGGCTACAGGGATATAATCATCTAGTGCACTCAATGCTGACGTCATCGCACGGCCACGGCTGCGCTCCAAACCTCTCTCTCAGTTCAACCAACCAAGGGAGAGGGGATAGGGCAGGAGGAGGACTAATTCCACCTGACTGTCTCCAATCTATGTCATTGCACAAGCCGGATCAGCGCTCCTCTCCTGGTTACTTCCTGTGTCACCAGAAGCACCAATGGATTACTAATAGGCACAGGGGACACCAATAACAATAAAAATAATACTAAAAATGCTATAAAAAATATTGAAAATATTAAAAATTGTAAGGCTGAGCACCGCAACCATTTGAATGGCTCTCTTTTGCAGAAACATGGATTATCTTAATTATGTAAATATGTCAACCTTACAGTACATTCATATATTAAGATAACCCGTTGTTTCCAGATAACCCGTGATCTGGAAACAACGGGTTATCTTAATATATGAATGTACTGTAAGGTTGACATATTTACATAATTAAGATAATCCATGTTTCTGCAAAAGAGAGCCATTAAAATGGTTGCAGTGCTCAGCCTTACAATTTTTAATATTTTCAATATTTTTTATAGCATTTTTAGTATTATTTGTATTGTTATTGGTGTCCCCTGTGCCTATTATTAATCCATTGGTGCTTCTGGTGACACAGGAAGTAACCAGGAGAGGAGCGCTGATCCGGCTTGTGCAATGACATAGATTGGAGACAGTCAGGTGGAATTAGTCCTCCTCCTGCCCTATCCCCTCTCCCTCAGTTGGTTGAACTGAGAGAGAGGTTTGGAGCGCAGCCGTGGCCGTGCGATGACGTCAGCATTGAGTGCACTAGATGATTATATCCCTGTAGCCTCCATTAACCAGAATCCTTTCTGGGAAAGTCACATGATCCGGCCCGTGAAGCGGTGATTGGCCGGAGGTGTCACGTCACCCGCGGTGGTCATGTGGGATGACAGGTACCTGATGCCGGTCTTTGATTGGCTGAGAGGAAGCTTGGGAAGGGCTTTACACAGCTGGTCTGTGTTATGGTAGACACGGTTGCCTGTCTCTGATTGGCTGTGTAACGGCCATGAGACAAGAGTCACCCAGCTGATTACTATTAGATGTATTATTATGGCTATATGTACAGCGTGGTTTCAGATATCTAGCTATATGCCCCTGTAGATGGACAATCGTCCGAAACATGTCGGGTTGCTGACTGCTGTTACTCTGTTACCACGCTAATTTCCAATCCTATTTTTATTCAACTTGTGATCACTTGTTCAACTTTTTTATCTGATGCTTGTGAAACGTCTGCTGATCATTTCAAATAAACCTGCTTTTATTGGTTAATGCACCATGTGGAGATTCCCTTTTTTTCCCCTATGTGGATGATATTGTGACGTTGTGAGAATTACATCCTTTCGGCCACCAGCGTATTGGGAGAGGTGAATCCATCCATCCATCCATCCGATGACTTACAGTCTACCTCGTCTCTGAAGTCGCTTTGTATGCAATTTCCGGTACTGTCCATTGGCACGCCTCAGCGAGTTTCCAGTGAACACCCATAGGATCATCTGGATCCACAAGCCCTTATGACACCCCGCCGTACGGTGAGAGTGTTCATCCCTTCTGGTAAGCGCATCCACCTTACTATTTCTATATGAAATCTGTATGCAGGAAGATTGCCCACCAGATGTAACAATCACTACGGGATCTCATCAGTGCCACAGTTTGCACAGCGTTATCGCTAGAGTTTTTTATGTATGGACTTTATTTTTTTATATACTACTATACACTGCTGTGATGTAGGGTGATATATATTATTCTAATTAGATGATTCATGTGTGTAGACACTGCACTTATAATTTGTTGTTTATTTTCACTCATATTTTTTCGAATCACCATCACATTTTTTCGGATGAACATCCTTATTACCTATGAAAGGTGATATGTTTGATTATATGTTTGTATAATCACTGAAAACGCATGTTTGATTATACGTTTGTTTAACCACAGAAAAACGCATGGTTAATGACACTTAGCGCTGCATTTATTTATTTATCACATTTTGTATACGGTTATCATACTGGTGATGCTGGCTGCTGATTTACACTTTTAAGAGAAAATCTGTTTAGTAGCGCAACAATACTTTTCTCTCTTTCTTGTTTACACTTTATGTCATTTTTTGTTGCTGCCACTATTCTCCATATCACTATGGATATATTTGAATACCGCACCACCCGTTCCATCACCACGGAGGGAGTGTTTGTAGCTGTGAATATTAACACTGAAGTGGGCGGTTTGTTCATGCGATTAAAAAATCTCATGATTTCTGAAATCCACCTTCTATGGGACATTGCGTTTCTGGAGCAATACTCTAAGGAGCGCATGGTCCCTAGAGGTCTGAGATGGGATGTTCACCCCCAGCAAGACGATACGGAAGTGCAAGCTTGGTTTCATTATTTTAATGAAGCGGGTATTAGCTTCCTTGGGTTCCTGGTCGATAAAAAGGGGAGCAAATTATCCCATATCGACAGGGAAATCAAGGACCTGAAAGAAAAACTCCTTCCTCACAAAACCACTTCTGAGTACATCTCCCTCTCAGCCAATCTGAAAAATCAATTTGGAAAAGGAGGAAAGGGAGCAACGTACAAAGAAACAAAAGAAGTATACCCGTGACATTTCTGATTATAGAAATAACCTGGTGTTCACCTGGCAAAAAAAGGATAGTAACCCATCTGCGGAGGTCCCAGGTCAGATGGGAATGGATACTCCCCCCCCCCCCCCGGACCCCATTACAGGAGAGGCTCTCACAGCCCCTCCACTGTACACCACACGTACCGCTGTAAGGAACAAAGACTATCCTAAGACTCCGAGGAATCTTAACAGACCTAACGTACAAGACCAGATTCCGATTCACCACCCTAAAAATAATAACCAATATCCTCATAGAGGAAGAGGTGGTGCACGGAGAGGTAGGGGGTCTTCTCGTGGTAGGAATGAGAACTCTAAACATTCAGGTCTATCTACACGAGATAGATCACCCCGTCATGATTACTATGCCAGAAATTATTCAGAACAGCAATATCCTTATCGTACTCCTGTTAGGACATACAACAGGTTTTCACCTCTTCGAGAGGAACCCTATGTTAATCACTACAATACACAATGTAGCCATAGGGAAAATGAATATACACAATATGATAGATCACCATATACTTATAACAACTCGTATCCTAACCCTCCACACCCCGAGGATTTTCCCAGGGGCTCTCCAGGCCCAAAATGAAGAGCAAGCACAAACGAGGCTCCCGAGGGGGATGGAGGGCCCGGAAAAAGAAGGCGATACTGAAATCTAGCGGAATGTTTAATTTGAGCCAGAAATCCTTCTCTAATGCAGAACTCCACGTATTGGATAAAGGTCTCAAGTTCGCCCCATCTAAAGGATTGAGCCGATTTGGGACCTTTATGGATATGCAAAAATTTAAAAGGAGATTGAATATTCAGCGTTACTTTCTAGCCAATCCTGTTGCCCCCAGAGTGGAAGCCGTTGGCAACATGGCAGAAAGTAATTTGTCGATCCTACATTCGGGATTAGCAAATCCCTTTCTCTTCAACCCTCCAGGGGCTACTGCCCCATCGATCAAAGTTTTTTTCGATTTGGTAAATAAGGATCTGGAAAGATTACCATTAAAACAACCTTTTGATCATCCCAATATTAAAATTGGTTTAAAGTCTTTATGTGAACATAAAGACATAGTGATCCGTCCTGCGGATAAGGGTGGGGGTCTGGTGATCCTTGACAAAAAGGATTACCATTTGGAAATGTGTCACATTTTGAGCGATGACAAAACATATACGGCCCTCACCCAAGACCCTACTAGATTTTTCAAAAAACGTTTAACAGACTTAGTAGATTCAGGGTTTCGACAGGGTATTTTAAATAAAAAGGAAAAGAAATTCCTGGTTCCAGTAGGTCCCCGGATACCAGTGATGTACTACCTCCCGAAAATACACAAAAATGTAACCAGGCCCCTAGGGAGACGCATCATAAGTGGCATAGATTCTATAACCTCTAGGATTGGCCGCTATATAGACTTCTTCCTCCAGCCTCTAGTCCGTAACGTCCCGTCATATCTCAAAGATACAAGTGACACTATTCGTCGCCTCAAATCCATCGATTACCATGATGATCTCATCTTGGTTACGGCAGACGTTACCAGTCTGTACACCTGCATTCCACACTCACTGGGATGGGCTGCTGTAAAGCATTACCTGTCAATAAGTGGGAACATCCCACCAAGACAGCAATCTTTTGTCATGGACCTCCTTCGTTTTGCCACACAATCAAACTATTTTTGGTATGACAATCAATTTTTCTTGCAGAGGAAGGGCGTGGCAATGGGGGCAAAATTTGCCCCCAGCCTCGCCAACCTATTTATGGCTCTGTGGGAGGAGGATGTCGTCTACCCGTTACGGCGACCAGAGGTTTGTCTTTGGGCCAGGTATATAGACGACATCCTCCTCCTATGGAAAGGAGACGAGGAAACCCTCCACGATTTCATGACGACCCTTAATAACAATGATAGGGGTATAGTTCTCACATACGAACTGAGCAAAACCTCTATTCATTTTCTGGACTTGGAGATTTCTATAGCGGACCGTCAGATCCTCACCAGCACGTTTTTCAAACCTACGGACAGAAACGGCTATATCTCTACAGATAGCTGCCATTACGGCCCATGGCTGGATTTGGTCCCACGCAGTCAACTACTGCGTATTCGCAGAAACTGCACTAATCCCCTTGACTTTACCAAACAAGCTCAGTTCTTAAAAGAACGCTTTATTGAAAAGGGCTACCAATCATCTATGATTGACCAGGAGATTAGTAGAATATTGTCTATTGATCGAGAGACACTCATCATGGAAAAACCAAAACCTCTTCCAGATGACAAGTTTAAATGGTCGCTATTTACACAATTCTCGGTCCAGCATAAATGTATAAAACGTATCTTGAACCGTCATTGTGATGTTCTGACAAACGATTCCATTTTGGGCCCGGTCCTCCCCCCTAGAGCTAGTGTTACGTTTAGAGGAGCTCCCTCTCTAAGAAACCGTATTGCACATAATGTGATTGAGGCCCCTGTTAAACCTTCGTTCTTTCCTGAAACTAAGGGTTACCATCCCTGCAAGAGGTGCAACGTATGCGCGCACAATCTCTTGAGAAAAAAATCTGAGACATTCCAATCCACAGTGACTTCAACTATCTACCATCTGAAACACTTTGTGACGTGTGCCACACGTTACATAGTGTATCTTATTACATGTTCATGTAATAAACAATATGTAGGATGGACAATTAGAACATTCAGTACTAGGGTTAATGAACACATTACTGCCATCAAACTGGGGCGTACCAACCACAGCGTACCTCGCCATTTCCTCCAGTTCCATGATAGGGACACAAGAGGTACTAAATTTCAGATTATAGACAGGTTTATTCCACACTGGAGGGGTGGTCCACGCATGAGGGGAGTGTCTAAGCTGGAAACCTTCTGGATCTTCCAGTTAAAGAGCTATTACCCTTATGGGTTAAACGTTGAATGGGATGTGAATGCATTTATCAATAAATCTTAAAGTCCTTACAGAGGTTTTCGGTGGCATTTACAGAGGTTTTTTATTTTTCCTTTTTTCCTATCCTTTTCCATTTTATAACCATAGACCTGGGACATTTTAGAAATAGTGATAATGTAATGTCCACGGATTACTTGTTGTTTCCTGTTGAGGGGTGATCTGGAAACAACGGGTTATCTTAATATATGAATGTACTGTAAGGTTGACATATTTACATAATTAAGATAATCCATGTTTCTGCAAAAGAGAGCCATTCAAATGGTTGCGGTGCTCAGCCTTACAATTTTTAATATTTTCAATATTTTTATAGCATTTTTAGCATTATTTTTATTGTTATTGGTGTCCCCTGTGCCTATTAGTAATCCATTGGTGCTTCTGGTGACACAGGAAGTAACCAGGAGAGGAGCGCTGATCCGGCTTGTGCAATGGCATAGATTGGAGACAGTCAGGTGGAATTAGTCCTCCTCCTGCCCTATCCACTCTCCCTCGGTTGGTTGATCTGAGAGAGAGGTTTGGCAGCCGTGGCCGTGCGATGACGTCAGCATTGAGTGCACTAGATGATTATATCCCTGTAGCCTCCATTAACCAGAATCCTTTCTGGGAAAGTCACATGATCCGGCCCGTGAAGCAGTGATTGGCCGGAGGTGTCACGTGACCCGCGGTGGTCATGTGTCATGTGGGATGACAGGTACCTGATGCCGGTCTTTGATTGGCTGAGAGGAAGCTTGGGAAGGGCTTTACACAGCTGGTCTGTGTTATGGTAGACACGGTTGCCTGTCTCTGATTGGCCGTGTAACGGCCATGAGACAAGAGTCACACAGCTGATTACTATTAGATGTATTATTATGGCTATATGTACAGCGTGGTTTCAGATATCTAGCTATATGCCCCTGTAGATGGACAATCGTCCGAAACATGTCGGGTTTCTGACTGCTGTTACTCTGTTACCACGCTAATTTCCAATCCTATTTTTATTCAACTTGTGATCACTTGTTCAACTTTTTTATCTGATGCTTGTGAAACGTCTGCTGTACCGCTGATGATTTCAAATAAACCTGCTTTTATCGGTTCATGCACCATGTGGAGATTCCCTTTTTTCCCCTATGTGGATGACATTGTGACGTGTTGAGAATTACATCCTTTCGGCCACCAGCGTATTGGGAGAGGTGAATCCATCCATCCATCCATCCGATGACTTACAGTCTACCTCGTCTCTGAAGTCGCTTTGTATGCAATTTCCGGTACTGTCCATTGGCACGCCTCAGCGAGTTTCCAGTGAACACCCATAGGATCATCTGGATCCACAAGCCCTTATGACACCCCGCCGTACGGTGAGAGTGTCCATCCCTTCTGGTAAGCGCATCCACCTTACTATTTCTATATGAAATCTGTATGCAGGAAGATTGCCCACCAGATGTAACAATCACTACGTGATCTCATCAGTGCCACAGTTTGCACAGCGTTATCGCTAGAGTTTTTTATGTATGGACTTTATTTTTTTATATACTACTATACACTGCTGTGATGTAGGGTGATATATAGTATTCTAATTAGATGATTCATGTGTGTAGACACTGCACTTATAATTTGTTGTTTCTGTCTATAGGTAAGCCAGCTATAGCTGCATTGCATTTCTCAGGCTGGGTTTCCTAATGGTGACAACAATAGACCATGCCTGCGTAAAGCCACGTATACAGGGGCAGAATGTCGGGAGACATTTGCTGGTTCAATAAAAACCAGCCTACATTCTGCCCGTGTGTATGTTGGTTTGGCCAGCTTCTGTCACACAAGCATGCTTGCTCTTCATTCCTGTGCGATTGCCAGACCTGTTGATGAATGTGTACAGAGCAAGGCAGCATGTAACTGAAGGAAGAGATGTTTGCTGCTGAGCATCAGCATTTTCAAGGTAATGAAATGTAATCATACCCAGTGACATGCTGCCCCGCACTGTATGGCTGTCAATCAGTGGAGGAGGGATGGGTGAGGCGTGGCTCTAACCTGACCACAAAAGATCGTGCCTGTATCTAACAGCAGGATGACAGAGGACCTAAACAGACCACCCTAGCATGGATCGGCTTACATGTTTAGGGTGGTCAGTTTATTACCAGGAAGAAGGAAACTGGCAGGATCAACCAGGTAATCAAAAATCACTTGCTTTTGGATCCCCCCTTCTCTGTCTTTTTTTTTTTACCCCCCACCCCTTCTTCTTTCTCCTCTGTTCTCTTGCTGATCCTCTCACGCCTCAAACGCGCTCTCCTCTCTACTTCTGACCGTGTGGTTGGTATGGCCGAGGCCTAATGAATATGATATTGTTCCTAATGCGTATGATGCTGTTCCGATTTTCCTGTAGGGAAGTGGGGGGTTTAATGTTATTGTCCGCAAGAACATGCGCACCTGCACCATCAGTTAACCTTTCATCCTCTATGACACAGTCTTCGGTCAATTAAAAACCAAGGTCATATTCTATTGTTAAAGTGTTGTATTTAATGTCCTTTATCTAGGATGGAGATTATGTGTAATTGTTCTTTGGACTGTACTCTTTATTTGCACTATGTGTGTACTGTTCGTTTTGTTAAAACTTCAATAAAATTTAAAGGAGAAGTATACCCAAAGCTTGTTTGGCTGTACTTCTCTTAAGGTTCACAGGAGTGCAATTCGTTTTGTACTCCTGTGACCTGTTTTCAGCAGATAGCAGGCTGAAGTCCGCTCTCTTCTGACGTCACAGATTTCAGTCCAGGAACCGCGTTATCACGACAATAAAGTCTGGATGCGCCTGTTGTCTGGACTGACACCCAGCTCAGCCTCTCAGCGAGCCGCTGAGAACCTGATCCAGCCGCTCCCCACCCATCCACAGCTCAGCGCTCCAGTGAGTGAGCAGAGCGAAGAGATGCTGACTGATAGTCAGCAGCTCTCTGCTCAGGGAGCTGTCAAAACCGAGCGATCAGTGGTGTTCGATTGCTCGGTGCTCAGTGCAGAGGTGCCGGGAGACAGATGCTGCCCACCTAGGTAAGTATAAATAAAAAAAAAAAACTAAAGCCATACTTCTCCTTTAAGTAAAAGAAAAAAGGTCTTTGAATGTAGTCTAATTCTTTTATCAATGTGTATTACAGTATATACCTTGTTTTATGTAAAAATATGTGAACCTAGGGCACCTATATTTGCTTATTACTGTGCTGTCTGATTAGTTGTACGGCATAGTGACTGCATATTACGGATACTTGTATGTGCTAGGCTGAATGCAATCCACACTTTCATAGTTGCCTAAAAGAGGTGCTAATTACAATCCAGATAGCCACTACTAGAAGAATCTACAAAACTCTATAAGAAAAATGGTCATTAGGGGTGCAAATCAAAAATGTGAATGTAACATCAAATATGACTTTGGGATCATCTTCCCCAGTTGACTTACTAAAAGCTCTTCATACACAAGTGTTTGCATCTTACCTTCCCTTTAAGAACAGCTTCCACCACACTGAATGTTGAGCCGGCAGCCAGACAGGCACTGCTGTAAGACTTGTTGTTGATGAAAATGGAGTTATACTCATCCCCCATTCTATGCAGGTCCCTGGGTTTCATACGGGAACACTTTTCTATCTTTTCAATGTAGGGAAGACTGTGAAGATCAATCAAATTTATGTAAAGACGGTCAGTGTGCAAACCTAGTCTGTAACTCACAAGTTTCAGGTTATCTTAAGGCAGATTTCTTTTGGTGGTATAAAGAATTCGCCCAAACCAAATTTTTTTTTTTACTATATAAATGGAATAAAAACCACAAATGTGGATTTTCTTACATTTCCCTTTAGATTGTAAGCTTTATGAGCAGGGCCCTCCTATTACTTATGTATTGAACTGTATTGTAATTGTACTATCCCCCCTCTACATTGTAAAGAGCTGCGTAAACTGTTGGCACAATATAAAGCCTGTTTAATACTAATTTTACCTTTCCGGTATGATCGTACAATTATTTAATATGATTACACAATCAGTGGCATTTTATACCCCTCTTTAAGCCCCTAAAAAACAATATTACTATCATTGGTGGTCCCTGGCACTTTTAAACCCTACACCTTTAAAAAAAAAAAATCCCCAAATCATTGGTGTTCAGTGGCACTTTACAAGCACTGCCGAATTGTGGATAAGCTGAATGTTTGTATGCACTACTAGTGTTTACAATTGTGATGGCTGTGGTCCTTGTAAGCGTAAGTCCTATTGGGTGAAATGCACTAAGAGCGGAGGTCCTATAGGCAGGGTCAGATTGCCCATGGGAATAAACCTGAACTAATGTTGCATCATTGGTGTATGGCAGTTATTTTCTTTCAATGAGATTCTGCATGTTGAGCATAATCAGGTGTAGTGAGGCACAGGCAAATGAGGCGAAAAATGCTAAAGTGTGAATAGGGGCTAAACCCTCTCACACTCCAATACATATGCATGCTTGAATGTCTGAAGAATAGCACTACAGAAATATTGCATTAGTAAAAACATTTGCTTTTATTAGCCCTGCGCAGTTCACCCTGTGGACTATGAAACACTTCCCCCTATATTATGGAGATCAGAAAGAGGGGCGTCCTGTGGCTCTAACACACTTTCTGTCCTCAAGTAACAACGCAACTCTTACATAAATATAATACAGCGAGTGAGTGTTGTCACCCTCAGACAGGAAGTGTGTTACTGGTAGGATCTCCAGGTGAAAACAAAGGGAAAAAAGCCAGAAATAAAGAAAACTATTGTAACCACCACAGCTATAGACTGGTAAGCTGCAATATATTCCATTTGTGTTCTTGCATTCAAATACACATTAACAAATACCATCATAAACATGTCTCTGTTATTCCCTCTCATGATGGTACTGTATTTGGTCCTTCCAATATCTTAAAAGGATAAGTTAACCTTTTGACAAAAAATAATAAATGCACATTTTTCTGCATGTAAAAAAATGTGCATTTATAATTTTATGTTTTGGGGGCCTGTAAAGCATTGCAGCAGTGATCAGCAGATCGCTGATGCCATGCAGGTCTCCTGCAGATCTAGCAGTGTATCAGCTTGTTCATATCTCATACAAGGGAGCCAATACATTCTGACAGGAAGACTCAATGAACCACCACAGCACCCACAGCTCCCTGGTAGTTAATTGAAAACTACAAGCTGACAGCCGCAAAGACTGCCAGACCTTCTCATTTTCCATTCACAGAGGACTATGAATGAGTGACATGGGCAGCAGACACAGGGAGAAAATGGGTGTAACATGTAACATTTTATGAAAGGTGAACTTATCCTTTAAACTTCATATTTGTCTAACTTGGCAAAAGACGACCTAAGCCATACAATGATTTGCTTCTGTTGTATTTACACACCTGTGGCACATTTGTAGCTGATCTTTTGTTGCTACGCGTTGGCAGAGACGAATGCAGCGATCTAACAGCCCCATCTCCTTGTGACGCAGGTATATTCGGGCAATTCTTTGTGGAGTCTCAGGGTGGCCACTGAGAAAGAAAAAAAGATCAGAGAACAGCACAGAGAAAAATACTGACAATATCTGCTACACAATAACTATGCAGTCTTGTAGCGTAACTGTACTTGCCACCCTGGTACACTAACCAGCACAGCTGGGTTACGGGATAATATATTCATTGCTTTACCAATCATTTGTCAGGTATTTGTGATTCATCTGTGAGTTTAGGTGTTCAGCCTGAGATGGTCTTTAAAGTGGTCGTAAGACCAGATGAAAAAAAACAAAAAACCTTCAAGATAAAAGGCATCATGAGCAAGTATGCATCGCATACTAGCTCATTATGAAATACTTACCTTAGAACGATGCTATTGCAGCGGTCTCGGAACACTGCTGTGACCGGCTACATGTCTTTCCGGAGTAATTTCCGGGTTTGCGGGCTCCGGCGCTGTGATTGGCCAGGGCCATGACGACGTCACTCCCACGCATGCACGTGGGAGCTGCTGGTAATGGCGCAGCAGCTAAAGGAATGGCACGAGTGAGCCGTTTCTTCAGTGCACATGTGCCGATGATGTCGGCACATGCAGATACAGTGAATATCTCCTAAATTGTGCAAGTTTAGGAGAAATTCATAGTACCTACAGGTAAACCTTAATATAGGCTTACCTGTAGGTAGAAGTGGTTATACAGGATTTACAACCACTTTAAAGTAAACCAGGCTCTATAATATTTGGGCTATCAATAAACCTTCAGTTTTCTAAAATCAGCTCAACTAAAAGATGATTTGCTTTGCAGACTGTGCTCTTCCATAACTTGGAACTAATCTGAATAAGTAAAAGAAAATATGAGCAGACAGGCTCTTTATGGCAGAAGTGACATGTTATGTCTCTTCTGCTATAAATCAAACTTACCTGTCAGTTCAAAGTCCTCTTTAGAAGGTACACTGATCTCAGCATGATCCGCTTAGTGTACATTCTCAGCATACCTTGGTTCCTGAATGAATAAACACCTTTGTGCATAAGCAGGCATTACATCTTCCTGCACCAGCTAATCAAGACGGCAAGAGATTCCACACCTGGAAGAAGCTGGGAAGAAGATGTGGGTGCCAGGGAGGTTTTTTTTGTGCAATGCGAATTCTGCCATACAGTTGTATGGTTGAACTCACATTGGATTCGAATGAAAAAGGTGCAGGAATCTTATTTTCCCCTGCACTGGCATCGGATCCGATTTCTGTTTGAATTCGCAGTTCGCATTGTGATATGCGAACCGATCTGGGGGTGTCATTAACTTTGTATTGACACATGCAGCAGTTCGCAGAGGGCAGTGTGAACTGCCTGCAGGGGAGATGCGATGTGTAAACCGCCAATGGAATCGCGCTGGTTCCCGCATCGCACCAATGTGAACCCGGGCTAAAGAATAAGTTCACCTTTAGTGACATGTTACACCCGTACTTGGGGTTTAACATGTAACACGTTACTGGTTAAGCTTCCCCTCCTCACCCCCCCTGTGACAGTGGGCAGGATCATCTCCCTGAACCTGTCACTTTTTAAAAACAGCGTAGCTGTGCTTGGCTCCACCCACACAGCTGCGTCATTTATTCACAGAGACAGACTTGTAGTTTCAATGAACTGTGAGAGTACTGATCAGCATGGTTCATTTATTCTTCCTCTAGTTTTGTAACAGAAAGCCCGTTTGGAGATACGGGCACAAAGCTGGAGAAAGACTGTGCAGAAGCCTGACATTGCTCCCCTGATCTGCTGATCGCTGGGTGCAATGCTCTGTAGGCTCCTATAAAAAAATAACAATAAATAATAATAATAAATACACATTTTTTACCTGCAAAATCAAGTGCATTTAGTATTAATTTTTTATTTTTTTTAAGTTGAACTTAGCCTTTAATGATTAAGGAAGGCACTCCCATTATCTTGATTTTGTCTTTCTCCTCACCTGTCCCACATGTTGTAATGTTCCATCATGCGCTCATCATACACCAGGCCAGTGCGCTGCTGTGGCAACTTCCTCATCACTTCCTTCATCGATGCATCCAGTACTACTGTCAGAGTATCTTCTGACGTATCTTCTAATGCAGTCTGACTGATTTCTTGTGCTTTAACTTCCTGAGTTAAGGTGAAATCTAAGGAATTATAAAAAAAACAAATAACTAAGTATTACTGTCAGTATCATGTTCCAGGTCTCCAATAAAGCCATCAAGCTTACACATACAGTTAGCTGCTTTATTCTGTAGATCAGTAATCCTGACTTCCACAATGCTGTAATCTGCAAACCTTTTACACTTCTTTGTATTGTCAGTTGCTGTTTCCACACCCTTCCCTAAGTTCATAATGAGCCTTCATTAGGATAAGTGGCATTACTGGCTAATGAGAACAATGTAAACGGGGCAAGCCAGTGAGTGACACTACAAGAAAGTGTTGCACTTTGCAGAATCACTCTTCCTTATAGTGTGCAGCCCCAGATTTTGGAATTTCCAGGGTTGCAATGCTGGAACAAGTTCAGCAGCAGGGACCAAAGGTATGTGCAGGTACAATACAATGCTCCAGTATTGCCATGCCGGAAACAGTTCAGCAGCCTGAAACTGGCCACAGATGGTTCAAACCTTGGACGGTTCAGCAGGGACTGGCTGAGATTCGAACCATTTATGGCCAGGCTGATTCTACCCAAGTCAATCTAGCGATCGACATGAGCTATAGACACTAGCAATAATCACTGTGTTCTTCTGGCAGTGATGGCTGCCCCCACCGGAAGAACACAATAGCACTACAGGAGGTATTCCCCGATCAAGCTGTGGTGGAAGGAAAGAAAATTGATATATCTATAGCCTGCTTTGGATTAGTACGTCTGAATCAAACGTGAGCTATTAAAACTGAGCTAATGATGAAAAAAAAACACAAACAGAAATGATATGAAAAACTAGGTGTTAAAACAACCAACTGACGCAGAGATACTTTCTGTTACAATGTATAACTACTTTCCCCAAGAGAGAGGCATAAAAGTTGCGTTGCCTATATCTCTGATATCTACTGATTATTTTGACATACATTTTTATTGTAGGTAACTTTTGCTTATGCACTTTTCATCATATTTTCAGTTTGAATTGCCCAGGCTTACGAAGGTTGACTGTTCACAAGGCACGGTGTAGGCTGAATCAGAAAGGAAAAGTTCAACTCTCATAATGCAATGGGAGGTTTCAAATCCAACTCAAAACCCAGAAAGGGTGTGCAGCCTCGGTCAGATTTAATTGCTGCATGTGTGTTGCATTGGGGACATAGGTGTGCGCAGCCTATTGCATTAGGGTGTGCACCCTAAAGCTCAAACACACATGCATGTGTGTGTATCTACATATATATGACCCCAGCAAATTGATCTCTCTGCCGGTACAGTGAAAGAGAAGAGCATAGACACTTCTCTTATGTTCCTGCTAATACACAGAGCGATATTACTAATGCGCATGGGGTGATTAGGGTGTGCCTGGGCACACCCGGCACACCCTGTGCGCACGCCTATGATTGGGGATATTTTCCCCTACGTCCTGTGAGGACAGGAAGTAATAAGAATTCTCTCTCCAAAGGGGACACAAACAAAAACACATTTTATAGAGTGAGAAAGGACTACTTCTCGAAGTGGTTTTATTGTAATGGAAAATCTGCCTAAAATAATTTGGCTCTAAATACCTTGCTATTGGTAAGCTATACTGTCAGCATATTGAAGTGGAAGGGGTGGTCACAGACACAGACACAAAACTTCAGGAATGAAAGCTTCTGGCGTGTATGTTATAATCTCTATGATTCCAAGGAAAGGTGATTAAGTGCTAACTGCAACTGGGGATTTTTTTTTCTTTAAGCTTATCTGAACAGACACCTACCTTGTTCCTGCAGGCTCCGCCAAAACTTCCTGAGAACACAGAAGGTATCAGAGATCGATTCCAGGCCACTGCAGAAGTCAAATATGTGAATGATTAGTAACATACAAACACCACAAACCTACAAAGCTAAACATTAGTTGCCAACACAGTATGGCTTATAATTGTTTTATTTATATACACTATATTACCAAAAGTATTAGGACGCCTGCCTTTACACGCACATGAACTTTAACCACTAAGCCACCGCCCACCGTCATATGACGGCTGGACGAGGCTTCTGTTATTCTGGGAGGACGTCATATGACGTCCTCGCCTTCCCGAGCCACTAGGGGGCGCGCGCGCGCCGCCGTGTCACTCGGGACCCGGTGCGCGTGCCCGGCGGCCGCGATGTCCGCCGGGCACCCGCGATTGCCGGGTAACAGAGCAGGAGCGTGGATCTGTGCATGTAAACACAAATCCACGTCCTGTCAGAGAGGAGAGGAGACCGATGGCGTGTCCCTTGTACATAGGGACAGCGATCGGACACCTCCCCCAGTCAGTCCCCTCCCCCCACAGTTAGAATCACCTCCTTAGGTAATACATTAACCCCTCGAGCGCCCCCTAGTGTTAACCCCTTCCCTGCCAGTCACATTTACACAGTAATCAATGCAATTTTATAGCATTGATCGCTGTATAAATGTGAATGGTCCCAAAAATGTGTCAAAAGTGTCCGATGTGTCCGCCGCAATATCGCAGTCACAATAAAAATTGCAGATCGCCGCCATTACTAGTAAAAAATAAATAAATAATAAAAATGCTATAAATCTATCCCGTATTTTGTAGACGCTATAACTTTTGCGCAAACCAATCAATATACGCTTATCGCAATTTTTTTTTACCAAAAATATGTAGAAGAATACGTATCGGCCTAAACTGAGGAAAAAATTTGTTAAAAAAAAAAAAAAAATTGGATATTTATTATAGCAAAAAGTAAAAAATATTGTGTTTTTTCAAAATTGTCCCTCTTCTTTTGTTTATAGCGCAAGAAATAAAAACCGCAGAGGTGATCAAATACCACCAAAAGAAAGCTCTATTTGTGGGAAAAAAATGATAAAAATTTAATTAAGGTGCAGTGTAACACGACCGCGCAATTGTCATTCAAAGTGCGACAGCGCTGAAAACTGAAAAATGGCTTGGGCAGGAAGGGGGTGTACGTGCCCTGTATTGAGGTGGTTAATGGCATCCCAGTCTTAGTCCGTAAGGTTCAATATTGAGTTGGCCCCCCCTTTGCAGCTATAACAGCTTCAACTCTTCTGGGAAGGCTGTCCACAAGGTTTAGGAGTGTGTCTATGGGAATTTTTGACCATTCTTCCAGAAGCGCATTTGTAAGGTCAGGCACTGATGTGGATGAGAAGGCCTGGTTCGCAGTCTCCACTCTAATTCATCCCGAAGGTGTTCTATCTGGTTGAGGTCAGGACTCTGTGCAGGCCAATCAAGTTCCTCCACCCCAAACTCATTTTTCCATGTTTTTATGGACCTTGCTTTGTGCACTGGTGCGCAGTCATGTTGGAACAGGAAGGGGCCATCCCCAAACTGTTCCCACAAAGTTGGGAGCATGAAATTGTCCAAAATGTCTTGGTATGCTGATGCCTTATGAGTTCCCTTCACAGGAACTAAGGGGCCAAGTCCAACCCCTGAAAAACAACCCCACACCATAATCCCACCTCCACCAAATGATTTGGATCAGTGCACAAAGCAAGGTCCATAAAGACATGGATGAGCGAGTTTGGGTTGGAGGAACTTGACTGGTCTGCACAGAATCCTGACCTCAACCTGATAGAATACCTTTGGGATGAATTATAGCCGAGACTGTGAGCCAGGCCTTCTCATCCACATCAGTGTCTGACCTCACAAATGCGCTTCTGGAAGAATAGTCAAACATTCCCATATACACACAATTCTAAACCTTGTGGACAGCCTTCCCAGAAGAGTTGAAGCTGTTATAGCTACAAAGGGAGGGACAACTCAATATTGAACCCTACAGACTAAGACTGGGATGTCATTAAAGTTCATGTGCGTGTAAAGGCAGATGTCCCAATACTTTTGGTAATATAGTGTAGCACCGTATAAGTTACTGTTTCATTTGGGGATACTGTTAATGTGCACCTCAGCCTCAACATTATTTTTAATAGTTTTGGTTAAAGCCGGAAGGGTTAGAACCCCTCTCAGTTTTTATAAATGACTATAGTGAGATTTCCCTGCAACTCCTGTTCCCAGAGACACATCTGGAAGTGGACATTTTCTGAAAATAGGAGAAAATCCTATAATCAGCTGTTGTCCCCACTAAATGCAATCCCCTTTATTTGTATTCAAATGACAGCCAAACAATTTTGCAATGCCTCTCTTTCCTTCCTGGTGGAAATGGTTAACAGGATAATTAGAGAGGGTAAATCTTTCCTACATGTATATGGGCAGCAAAAAACAGACTGCCATTGGTTCCAATGCTTTCATATTCTTTCCAACGCTAGAAAAAAAAATATGAATATTATTATTACACAGTTAAAGAGGAACTTCAGTTCCTTTGAACGTGGCTCCATCCCCTCCACCAGTGCTGCCATTTTTGATAGTTCGACACATGCGCAGAAATGCCAAAAGGCTTTGAGACCTGGCAGAACACTCCACCAACGCATGTGCCAAGCATTTGCTCACACATGGACCTACTTCACTGCGCTGTCTTTATGCACTTGCAGATGGAAACATGTGCAGATGTTCTGAAGGTCTCTGCCAGGTCCTGAATCCAGAATATCTCAAGAACAAAAATGATGAGGATCATCAAAGTTTATAATAGGTGAATATCTGAAATCCACAAACCATACTGCTAATAACTGTTCTAATAAATATCAAGACGTATGTTAACAAAAACATAAGATTTAAGAGAAGCTTACAAAAAAAAAAAAAAAATCGTACCTCTCACAGGGGGCAAAGGGCTGAGGCAAACTTGGACAAGGATCTCCGAGGAGAATCTTCAGGGAAGCACAGACCGCTTCGGAAGCTGAGCGCAAATTATACCCTCCCTACAAGAATGAAAATCAAAGTTATCCATTAGTCAGATCATCACTAATATAACACAAGTCACCTTGCATACCTAAGGACTCAAGCATCTGGTTATCTCAAATCTCTTTCAGACAATACCACAAGAGGTCCAGTTTCCCTAACGATTCAAACCAACAGTTTTGTACACTGCAGCAACATTTGTGAGAAAGGTGACATCACTTTGGTGGAAAGACTTGATGGTAATTTAAAGTGTACATAAAACCAAACTGCAAAAATGAATTTATTTGAGCTTCCATCGAATACATTATTTGCAACATTTTTTTCTGTGGGGGTTTCCCTTTAGTTACGCCAGTTGATCTCACCTGCAAAAAGGTTACCAAGTGTTATCCTGTCATAGGGTGACAATGATGCCTGTCAAGTCAGCATGCAGGAACGGGGCTCACAACATAGGCTGTATACTCCCAATGTGGACTACAAGATGACCAGCCAATGCACAGCAGGCCGACACATCCAGCTTCCTGGCAATAACAACTAGGATAGTGCAAAGGAGCATGGCAATTCTAGTCTAGAAGCATCTTAGCATTCACTCACAAGGGAAACTCCCAAGCAAAGGTGACGAGCTGTGCACAGAACTGGGAACTAAATGCAGGGCCATCTTTAAGGCAGGGCAAAAGGGGCAGCGGCCCTGGGCCCTGTCGTTGTGGGGCCCAAAGCAGCTGCCTCATACTTGCCAACTATCCCAGTTTAAATTCCCTTGTCCCTTGAAGTTTTAGTCCTGTGCTGTGTCCTGATATCTCAGTGTGAAGTTCTGTTATTAATGCCGCCCAGCTCTGCCCTATTGTTGTGTACAGATGACTCACCTGCAGACCCTGTGTTTACATGTAAATAACCGGCATTCATATGTAAATAGCGGCGGCATTACTAAGTAAATAGCTGCGGTCAGCGGCATTGATATGTAAATAAAGGCGGCATTCATATGTATATCATGCTCCCCTGCAGTAAGGAGATGATGTGCTGTAACCTCTAGCAACCAATCAGTGAGCAGTATTACTGTACAGTAATCTCTAGCAACCAATTAACAAGCAGAAATCATTTGCTGTAACCTCTAGCAACTAATCAATACTTACCTGGGCCCGTCTTTATCCAGCGATGTTGCAGGAGTGTCTAGGCTGCCCAGGACTCCCCTCCCCATTGGCTGAGACAGCAGCGCAGCGCGAATGGCTCCCGGTGCTTTCAATTAAAATAATTCAGCCAATCAGGAGAGAGAGGGAGCTGGGTCGCGGCTCCGTGTCTGAATGGACACAGGGAGCCAGGACTCGGCTCAGGTGCCCCCATAGCAAGCTGCTTGCTGTGGGGGCACTCACCAGGAGGGAGGGGCCAGGAGCACAGAAGAGGGACCAGAAAAGAGGAAGATCTGGGCTGCTCTGTGCAAAACCACTACACAGAGCAGGTAAGTAGAACATGTTTGTTATTTTTTTTTTAAAAAACAAAAAACAAGACTTTACAATCACTTGAAAGTTTTTTTTTTACCTTAATGCATTCTATGCATTAAGGTAAAAAAAATCTTCTGTGCTGCAGGATCCCCCCCAGCCTCCCTCTTATACTTACCTGAGCCTGATCTCCATCCAGCGATGAGAGTAGCAGCTCTCTCTCTGCAGTCTCCTTTCTTACTGGGCAGATTGACAGCCGGAGCAATGGGCTCCTTCTACTGTCAATCAAATGCTGTGATGAGGGAGCAGGGGACAGGGCTGAGCTGAACTGTCTGTGTCTTTAGATGCAGAAAGGGTGGCTCGGGAGCAATCCCACACGAGTGCCCCATAGAAAGTGCCTTTATATCCGGGCACTTGCTGAAGAGGGGGAGCCCAGAAGAAGAGGATCAGAGATACTCTGTGCAAAACAGAGCAAGTAAGTATGACATGTTTATACATTTGTTATTTTAATAATTCATTATTTAACAAAACAAATAGGCTTTAATGTCACATGCAGCACAACTGCTGGAGCTATAGCTAACCAAGCAGTTTAGCTCTTATGCCCCGTACACACGATAGGATTTTCCGATGGAAAATGTGTGATAGGACCTTGTTGTCGGAAATGCCGACTGTGTGTAGGCTCCATCACACATTTTCCATCGGATTTTCCGACACACAAAGTTTGAGAGCAGGATATAAAATTTTCCGACAACAAAATCCATTGTCGGAAATTCCGATCGTGTGTACACAAATCCGACGGACAAAGTGCCACGCATGCTCAGAATAAATAAAGAGATGAAAGCTATTGGCCACTACCCCGTTTATAGTCCCGACGTACGTGTTTTACGTCGCCGCGTTTAGAATGATCGGATTTTCCGACAACTTTGTGTGACCGTGTGTATGCAAGACAAGTTTGAGCCAACATCCGTCGGAAAAAAATCCATGGATTTTGTTGTCGGAATGTCCGAACAAAGTCTGATCATGTGTACGGGGCATAAGGGTTTAAAGTGATTGTGAATGTAATTTTTATTTTTAAATAACTAACATGTAATACTTACCTGCTCTGTGCAACAGTTTTGCACAGAGCAGCCCCGATCCTCCTCTTCTCTGGGCCCCTGCAGCGCTTTTGCCTCCTTCCCCCTGCTAAGTGCTCCTATAGCAAGCTGCTTGCTATGGGGGCATTCCGGTAGGTCCGCTCCTCAGCTCCATTGATACACACAGTGTGGCTCAGCCCCATTCTTCACTGCTCCCTCCTTACTGGCTGTGACTGACAGCAGCAGGAACCAATGGCTCCCGCTGGTGTCTAGAGAGAGCAGTGATGCTGCTCTTATGCACAGCGCTGGATCGATATTGGGCTCAGGTAAGTATAAGGGGGGGCTGGGGGGGAGTTGCACACAGATGTTTTTTTTACCTTAATGCAAAAAAAAAAAACACCTGCTTTTAGAAGTTTTAATAATACTTTAAACAGTTAAGAATCTCAGTTAATGTAAAAGATTTATTTCTGCCAGCCATAGACTTGAGACAACAGTTGACCAATCTGCTTTTGGCAAGATCGGGACATCCACCAACTGACCAGTCTCATGTGTTATGTCATGTGACATTGCTATCAGATATCAATAATACTTCAGAATCATACCACACGGAATAGAATTGCTAACTGGGAGATGGAAAGAAAAAAATTTTAAAAAGTAATCTTTCTTGAAGTGAGAGAAACCTAACATGACTCACCTCCCAGGACACTGCGCTAAAACTAAGAAAGGTACCCTTCTACCTTCTGCTTAGTATCCATATTCCTTGGGGCAGAGATAATTTTTCAGAGCTCTGCTGAGTCTCCCAAAATGCATTAGAAGAGAAAATTTGTTATGTCGGTATTGCTGCTCCCAAGATCAGCAGTGCCAGCTTTGTCTGTAGGTGCCATCTCTCCTCCACAAGAGCAGTGCCAGCTTTGTCTGTAGGTGCCATCTCTCCTCCAGGGGCCAAAGCCAAGCTTGTGTGTCTCAGACAGCACCAGCGGTCAGACTGTACTAACTGCCCTATCAGGTCTATAACCCTTTAAAATGCCTGACTCCACTGACAAATACTCTGTAAAATTACCTACTGACATATTACAGATTTTGTTACAAAAAACACCAGTCTCATTACAGGTATCTCAGCTCACCTCGAGAGACAAAATAAGTCTTCCTTCAGCCAAAGACATAAGCAGGTGTGTTAGATGAGCAAAGCATGCTGGGGTGGCAGCCATCTCTCCCTGTACAAATAGACATGATAGAGCAAATATGATGTGGTTATCACAATGGATATATTTTTTTCTCAGACTGCAAGCAAAAAAAAAACAACCCTAAAGCCAGCCATAGATGGATTAAATCTTAGCCGGTTCAGCAGGGACTGGCCAAGATTCGAACCATGTATGAGCAGGCTGATTGTACCCAAGATCGATCAACTTGGGTACAACCAGCCTGTCTGATTTTACATGCAATTATTGCTATCGGCTATTATAGCCGCTAGCAGTAATCACTGTGTGTTCCTGGTAGGGATGGCTCCCCAAGGCCAAGAACACAATGGCTCCATGGGAGGGATTTCTAGCAACTTTCTTTCCTGCAACTTGTGGTAGCAGGAAAGAAAAAAATGGATTTTTAAAGCAGCTTACCTGTAAAATCCTTTTCTTGGAGTACATCACGGGACACAGAGCACCATAATAATGACTATGTGGGTTATACGCTTACCTTTAGGTGATTAGACACTGGCAACCAATAGTAAGACGGTTCCTCCCATATAACCCCTCCTACACAGGAAGTGCCTCAGTTTTGTAGCAAGCAATGACGATCCCAGAAAAAGAGGGGAGGGTCTTCTGTGTCCCGTGATGTACTCCAAGAAAAGGATTTTACAGGTAAGCTGCTTTAAAAATAAATTTTTCTTTATCGTACATCACGGGACACAGAGCATCATAATAATGCCTATGTGTGATGTCCTAAAGCAATGCCTCTGAGGGGGGGGGGGCACATCATCCCTAGACCCAAATGGATCCGAGATTATAAAGCAGCCTGCAACACGCTGTGGCCAAAAACAGTCTCTTTTTGAGACCTCACATCCACCTGGTGGCCAATTCTGACACCCTTCTGGCTGATGTTATAGCCATTAGAAAAACTAATTTTCTGGTCAATAGGACCAAAGGGATATGCCTAATAGGTTCAAAGGGCTGACTCTGTAAGGCTGACAGTACCAAATTTAGGTCCCAAGGACACAAAGGTGGTTTACGCGGTGGCCTCAGGTGCGTTACTCCCTTGACAAAGGTTTGCACCAAAGAATGGGATGCAATTGGTCTTTGGAAAAAAAACAATGAGGCCGAAATCTGTCTCTTGATTGTCCATAAAGCAAGCTGCAAGTCTACTCCTGTTTGGAGAAAGGCGAGCACCCTTCCAATCGTATACCTACGAGGGTTTCATTTCCTTTTCTCACACCAAGAAATGTATGACTTCCAGACTCTATAATAGATAGTTCTAGAAACTGACTTTCTAGCGTTTATCAAAGTGGACAAGACTGAACCCATAATACCACGGTCTTTCAGTAGTCTGGTCTCAATAGCCAGGCCATCAAATTCAGCAACCGTAAAGAAGGATGGAATATGGGCCCTTGAGACAACAGGTCTGGGCGGCAAGTAAGAACCAACGGATCTCCTACTGCCAACTTCACAATCTCCGAGTACCATGATCTCCTGGGCCACGCTGGGGCCACTAAGATCACCGGCTTCCGTTCCTCCCGTATTCTGCGTAGTAAGTGCGCCAGAATTTGGATCGGAGGGAAAGCATATATCAGAGAATACTGATCCCAAGGAACCACTAACGCGTCTATCCCGACAGCAAGCGGATCCTTGGTCCTGGACACAAACCTGTTCAGTTTGGCATTGAATCTGGATGCCAGCAGATCCACATCTGGGGTCCCCCAGTATTGGCAGATCTGTAGAAAAACCTTGGCATGTAGGGACCATTCCCCTGGTAACAATTTCTGGCGACTCAGGAAATCCGCCTGCCAATCGTCCACCCCCGGGATAAACACTGCCGACAAAAACGGCACATGATTTTCTGCCCAGGTTAGTATATGATTTACTTCTTTTTGGGCTGCCCGACTCCTGGTACCCCCCTCATGGTTGATATACGCCACTACTGTGGAGTTGTCGGACTGAACTCTGACCGGAAAACCCCGCAATCTGGACGTCCAGAATCGCAGGGCCAGACGAGCTGCCCGAATTTCCAGTAGATTGATGGGCAGAGTCTTTTCTGTCTGGGACCATATTCCCTGGACAGACGCTTCCTCTAGGACTGCTCCCCAGCCGAGAAGACTGGCGTCCGTGGTCACCACTTTCCAGGCTACTGGTGGGAAAGATTTCCCTCTTTTTAAGTTGCTGGTTCTTAACCACTAAGAGAGGTTCCATAGAACCTGTGGAGATAGAACCATTGGCTGATCCAAGGTTCAAGCAGACTTGTCCCAGGCTTTCAGTTCTGGAGTGGAACTGCGCATATGGCACTGCGCTGAAAGATGACACCATCTTGCCCAATAACCTCATGCACAGCCGGACAGAAGGTGTTGGTTCTTTTTTCACCTTCTGTACAAGTTCCACTATGGAGGCGACCTTTAAGGGCGGAGAAACACCTTTTCTTGAGCGGTGTCCAAGACCAGACCCAGATACACCAAGGTTTGGGTTGGACAAAGAGCTAACTTGTCCAAATTTAGTACCCAACCTAGGCGTTGTAAGACCTGCACTGTACTTGTTACACGTTTAGAACTAGTGTAGGGCGAGAGCAATCCCTTAGAAGTAGATCGTCCAGGTATCCTATTATGGAGACTCCTTGAGATCTTAGGGAAGCCAGTACTGGGGCCAGAACCTTTGTGAAGACCCTGGGGGCCGTGGCTAGACCAAACGGTAGTGCCACAAACTGGAAATGACTGCCCTCTACAGCGAAACGTAAGAACCTTTGTTGTGGACCGAAGATCGGCACATGAAGGTAAGCATCCTTGATGTCTATGGATGCCAAAAAGTCTCCCTTTCTCAGGGACCTTATTACTGAGCGAACCGACTCCATGCGGAAAGGTCGGACGTCTACAAGAAGTTGAGAGCCTTGAGGTCTAAAATGGGCCTTACTTCCCCATTTGGTTTCGGCACGGTGAACAGGTTTGAGTAAAACCCCTTGAATCTTTCTTCATGCGGGACCTTTACAATTACCCCCGCATCAGCAGATGGTGTAAAGCTAGGAGTAGGCAACTTCTTTTCTCCGGATCCGCCGAGACCCTTGAGTGTAGAAAGCAGTTCGGGGGAACCTCCCGGAACTCTATTCTGTAACCGTTCTTTACAGTGGAAATGACCCATCTGTCTTGAACCAGTTCCTACCAGGCCTCCCCAAACAGCCGAAGCCTGCCCCCCCAGCCGTGAGAGCGGGGGCGCCCCTTCACAAGGTAGATTTGGAGTTGGGCTTGGGTGGCTTTTGGGTCCAGGGTTTTTTCTAACCCTGTGGTCTTTTAAACCCAGACGGCTGAGGCCGTCGATACCGTTTTGGGGAAGAGGCACCAGGCACTGGGGGATTAGGAATTTTATAAGAGGGCTGCTTCCCCTTCTTTTTAATAGTAAGCAGAGCACTCTTTCCTCCAGAGATCTTTTGGATATATTTATCCAGATCATCACCAAACAGGCGTTCTCCATGAAATGGAAAGGCAGCAAGTAGCCTTTAACATGGTGTCTCAGCAGACCAGTTCTTTAGCCACAATACTCGGCGCATATGAACTGATAATAACGCAAAACAAGACATCTGTTGAATTGAGCCCTTTAAAGCGTCTACCGCAAAACACAAGGCATGAGGGGTCTCTGATAGCTCTTCAGCAGATTCCCCCTGGCAAGGAATGCTTTTTACTATCTTCTTAAAGCGATCCTTTAGGGATTGACAAATCCCAATAGGTGCAATAGCAGGCTGAACTGCTGCACTGGCAACCGAGAAGGAGGCCTTCAATAAGGACTCTAGCTTTTTATCAGCCGGATCCTTGAACACCTGGGCATTATCCACTGGACAGGTTAAGTTTTTATTCATGGAAGATATGGCAGCGTCAACCAAAGGTGTGCTCCATTTCTTCCTAAACTTCTCCTCCATAGGGTACAAAACAGAAAACCCTTTTGGGAGGTAAGTATATCCTTTCAGGATGCTCCCAGTCCGCATAAATCACCTGCTCCAGTAACGATGCAAGGGAAAGGCTTGGTAAATTTGCTTATGTTGCAAAGATCCCAGATCGGAACAAGCGAGTGCAGACTCCTGAACCAGGGGTAACTTAAAACGCAATTCGTACCATCTCCATTAGAGATTGGATAAACAATTGCTGGCAATAGGAGGCTGAAATTGGCTCCTCAGAGCCAGAATCCTACGCCGAGGAAACTTCAGCCTCTCCTACCTCCTGGTCGTTCCACCTCCTCTGGATCCTCTGCCCATTCTGGTTCCAGGTTACCTGGACCTATATGGCTATAAGAATCCTGGGGCTCTAGTGACTCACCAATTGGCCCGGGCCCAGGGGAGGGAGATCTATTACGCTTCCTCCCCCCCTGTGTTACAGAGGCAATCATGCCAGCTATCTTGCCTTCAAGACCCGCTAAGGCAGATGCCAAATCATCCTTTGTAACATAAGCTGAGGCAGGTACAATGGTAGTGGCTACTATGCCTGACAAGTGCAATGGCTCAGCCAGGTCAGAAGCCGCAGGTCCTTCAGAAGAAACTGAGGCTGCATCAGCATGGGGTTGGTCTCCTGTTATTTGTGGAGGGACTCTTACCCCTGTGCTTGCCTTGTTCCCTGCTCCTCGTTTTTTGGAAATCATTGCTTATACACGAGGAAACTAAACAGGAGTACTCCCCACAAACTATAACTAGTTTAAACCTGTCACCGCTGTGTCCAAGACCACCAGGCTCACGTGCCCACCATTCGCTCTGCCTTCTCCATGCGCACGCCAGAGCTCCCTGCTTTAAAAGCACTAGTATGAGAGCGAGCGTGCCCATCAGCGATTGGCGACCCGCCTACCGCATGCTCAGTCCTGACGCGCACCTGTGACGTGGATAGCAGCGGCGCGCGCACACTGGCGGCGCAATCGCACGCTGGTGGCGCGCACGCGGTGTGCACTCATACGCAAATAATTTTAAAAATGCGCACCAAACTGGCCTCTGTAATCCTAGCACAGCTCAAGGTTACACTAGCAGTTTTACAAGGGGAAATACATATATTCACATGTATATATATAAAAAAGCCCCAAAGGGAGTACTCACCATCCCAAGCAGCAGGGCCTGTCTTGCCAGGCCCAATCTTCCCCCATCACGGCGGGTAGCGCCTCTAGGGACCTTCAGGGACCGGGACCCCCATATTGGGGTCCACACCCCTGGACCTGTAAAGCACCCTTTATGGTTTCCTTGGGCAAGATTGACCAGGAATACCAATTTTAACAAGGGTCCAGCGCCTAAAAAGGACACATTACAAGCAACACCTCGTTCTTGAACCGAGGTTCGGGTACCATCCACTTTAGCTTAGTAAGCCATCCGAATGTATCCGATTATAAACATCCTCAGTGGGACATTTTCTTTGAAGAAACTTGAAGAGCTTCAACAGCCATGACCATCACCTTCAAGACACTGGCGAAAAAACTGAGGCACTTCCTGTGTAGGAGGGGTTATATGGGAGGAACCGTCTTACTTATTGGTTGCCAGTGTCCAATCACCTAAAGGTAAGCGTATAACCCATACAGTCATTATTATGGTGCTCTGTGTCCTGTGATGTACAATAAAGAAATCGCTCCATCTATGGCCAGCTTTACGGACCTAATCACAAAACAGAATGGTGGGTGTGTCAGTGTATCACCTGTGTACAATACTCCTCTACAACACCGCTATAAAAGACAGCATTGCTACTCTGATAGATTCCTCTACTGTTCTCCTATAGTAAAGGTTTTGTAGTAGCAAAGATCTGACAAAATGTGTTTGGGAGGACACAGCCTTGCTGCCTGTTGGTGTGATCTACACGGTTGTCTGCAACTCCACTGAAGGGATTACTTCTCATTTGTTTTGCTGGTAAAGATGGATGATATTGGACCTCATATGACCAGCAGAAGTCTAAACAGTCTTATCAATAAGGTAGTACCTTCATACCGAGCTGCAATCAACAATATGCTAAAAAATATTATAGGGCAAACTTCTTTACCTGAGAACAAAACACTAATATAACGCTAATATTTGTGAAAAACGCAGATTATATTGCTAGAATGCAATTTCCCCTGCAAGGTCTGCTTTAGCAATAGTTTCATGTGTGTATGAATCTACTTGGAAAGGTGGTAATCAGGTCTACAAGCATGCTTCCTGGAACATGAACAAGGCCAAGTTGATATTACCTTTGGATCTCCCACCACAGAGTCATATCCAGCTGCAACCAGTACAAGGTGTGGCTGAAACTGCAAAGACAAATAAGTAAAATAAATACTTTAAAAGGGCAATTTCCCTCCTAACAACTGGAATTGATAAGAATTGAATATGATGGGTCTGCAGAGGATTTCTAAACAAAAGTGAAGTTATACCTTATAAGAAAGCCTAAAAGGGGATGAAAAAAAAACTGAGCACAAAAAGTAAAAAAGGTTTTACTAGTTACTAGGGATGCACCGATACCATTTTTTTTTACAATGAGTACGAGTACCGATACTATTTTTTTTGGTACTCGCCGATACCAATTACCGATACCTACCTCAACTGTTTTGTTTTCACTTCAGCTGTCAGCAATGGTACAAAGCATTGAAAAGTTATTTACAAACTAAATAGATTTTTTTTTAAATTTTGCATTTTTTCAATGTGAAATGTATAAATATATGTTAATATATATATGTGTAAAAATATTCACTAACAAAGCAAACAAAAAAAAAGTTTTCATTGTTTATCGTTTATAAAAATAGACGTGAAC
Organism: Aquarana catesbeiana; assembly: GCF_042186555.1. Taxonomy (NCBI): domain Eukaryota; kingdom Metazoa; phylum Chordata; class Amphibia; order Anura; family Ranidae; genus Aquarana; species Aquarana catesbeiana. Next base: position 240,545,920 of record NC_133332.1, on the reverse strand, counting down.
AAAAAAAAAAAAAAAGCAAGAAAATAAGAATTAAATGGAGGTGAATAGGGAGTTAATTAAGGCTGATTAGAGTAAATTAAGGGTTAATAAGGGGTTAAATAGAGGAACATTTGTTCATCCCTTTGAGCTGCAGATGAAGAAACAGAAAGATACAAAAAGAAACAATGTTTCTTTTAATTTTAGTGTTATAAACATTGCCGGCTGCTTTTTTTTTTTTTTTTGACAGCTCCAATTACCGGACTTCTTTAACACTTCAGCTGTCAACAGGGGAGACCCACTGACAGCTCAAAGAACTGAGCCTGAAAGTATCGGTTTCAGGTATCTGTACATTTACACGAGTACCGATAATAGTATCAGTGCAACCCTACTAGTTACTATTTTTCAGTGTTCATGCCAACTTACCGTAATGTGCAAAAGTTTTAGGCAGGTGTGAAGAAATGTTGTAAAGTAAGAATGTTTTCAACAGACAGAAGAAAAATCTAAATCAAATCAATTTTTGGTGTGCCTACCCTTTGGCTTCAAAACAGCATCAGTTCCTACACTTGCACAATTTGTACACTTGCACAGTCAGGTGTATGATTAACCAATTATGCTAAGCAGGGGCTAATGATCATCAATTTGCATGTGTGCTCAGGATGTGTAGGAGGCTTAAAACTGGGCAAGGAACAGCCAAACTCTGCTACTAAGGTGAGGTTGTGGAAGACAGTTTCATATCACAGGTCATACAATATGGCAAGACTGAGTACATCAAAGTTATACACTGCTGGTATTGACTATACTGGTGACAAAAAGGCATGTATGTTTAAAAGAGAAGTTAGTTTTTTTTTTTTCAAAATCACACTTACCTAGGTGGATACAGCATCAGTTCAATGCTGCATCTGTCCCCTGCCAACTCTAGGACTGAGCACCAAGCGATAAAAGACTGCTGCTCGCTCGGTTCTCAGCACTTGGTGAGCAGAGTGTTGATGACTGTCAGATGTGACATCTCAATGTTTATGTTTTTTACCTGACTCATTCTGGTGCAAACCTTTACATAAATAATAAAAAAAGTCCAGCAGTGCAATCAGCACAGAACTGGCAGAAACCAGTGGGACCCAGGTACACCCATCTACTGTCTGGAGAAGTCTGGCCAGAAGTGGGGTTCATGGAAGAATTGCAGCCAAAAAGTCATACCTCTGATGTGGAAACAATGCTAAGAGGCTCAACTATGCATAAAAACATAGGAACTGGGGTGCAAAAAAATGGCAGCAGGTGCTCTGGACAGAGTCAAAATCTGGAATATTTGTCTGTAGCAGGAGGCAGTTTGTTCGGTGAAGGGCTGGACAGCAGTACAATAATGAGCATCTGCAGGCAACTGTGAAGCATGGTGGAGGCTCCTTGCAAGTCTGGAACTGCATTTCTGCTAATGGAGTTTGAGATTTGGTCAGTATCAATGGTGTCCTCAATGCTGAGATATACAGGCAGATACTTACAGTAGCCATCATGCCATCCCATCAGGAAGGTGTGTGATTGGTCCCAAATGTATTCTGCAGCAGGACAACAACCCCAAACAAACAGCCATTGTCATAAAAAAAAAATATCTTCAGCATTCAAAGAAGAACAAGGAATCCTGGAAGTGATAGTTTGGCCCCCAAAGAGCCCTGATCTCAACATTGTGGAGTCTGTCTGGGATTACATGAAAAGACAGAAGGATCTGAGGCAGCCTACATCCACAGAAGATCTGTGATTAGTTCTTCAAGAATTTTGGAACAACCTACCCACCGAGTTCCTTCAAAAACTGTGTGCGAGTGTACCTAGAAGAACTGATGCTGTTTTAAAGGCAAAGGGTGGTCACACCAAATATTGATTTGATCTGGATTTTTCTTTTGTTCATTTACTTTTCATTTTGTTAATTGATAAAACTAAACTATTAACACTTCTATTTCTGAAAGCATTCTTAATTTACAGCGTTTTTTCACACCTGCCTAAAACCCTTGTACAGTACTGTATACAGTATATGCCAACAATATAAAGGAATTAAACATTACACACATGTACCAAGTTGTGAGATTTTAAATGGTTATTAAGGGATTGAAAAAAGTTTTGCAAAAGATGGTGGTATATCGATTACCTCATAGGCAACAGGGAGGAGAAGATGAAGAAATGCTGTGATATAATCTGCATCCTTCATTGCAATCTGTGAGAAAAACAGAAGTTTATTTTAGACTGAATGAACAATTTTTGCTGATATTATATACCGGTAAAGTAAGGAGACCAAGGTAGAGACAGCAAATTATAAGGCAGGAATCTCAAACACCTTATTCCAGGGCACATTAATATTATAGCGTTCCCCGCGCTCCTTCCCCACCGCGCTGCTGGAAGACTCAGCAAGATGGGGCCAAAATTCTCCGTTCTCATATCGGTGAATGGAAAAATACAACACACTGGAAGGAATAAAAAGGGAAAACTTATTAGCAAAATTTAAATATAACAAATATTCCAAGTGGTAGCAAAAGCAGACAAAGAAATTAAAAATCCTGGCCCCTTGCTAAGTAATTTCATAATGTGCTAGTATGCATTGCATACTAGCACATTATGAAAGACTTACCTAAAAACACACGCTGTCACCGGTGACAACCTTCACCCGGTCTTGATTGAGGGTTTGCGGGCTCCAGCTGCTTCAATTGCCGAGCCACGATAACATGACTCCTGCGCATGTGTGTGGGAGTCTCCACCATGGCACAGAGCTCTGAAGGGCCGGTATGAGTATGCTGTCCTTTCAGAGCGCATGCAACAGTGATGTCACCAACTGCAGAGACAGTAAATATCTCCTAAACACCGTATTCCTTATATCCACAGGTAAGCTTTATTATAAGCTTACCTGTAGGTACAAGTGTCCCAGCGATGTTTACTGCTGCTTTAAAATGTATCTACAGTGTAGCCAAAACATCCTTTATTAGCTTTTGGGTGTAGTAGGAAATACTACCCCTATCAGGTTTTCACTGCAGTCTGTGTTCCACTTGGAGAGATTCTTTTTTTGCCCTGATGACAATTGTCATTAGCTCTTTATGATGATACCACATTTATTGTAACAATTTACTGCAAAACACCTATAAAAATTGGACTTTACTGGTACCAGAGAGGAACGACCACAAGGAATATATAAAAAAATATATAAATGTTATTCCAAAGCATTAAAAAGGTAAAAAAACATCAATGCCAATATCCTGTGTGATTTGGCCATACTAATAAACCATCATTATGCTCTGCAGAGGTGATGCAAGAGGTCGACGTGTTTCACCCATTATCTTCCTCAGGACCTTATCATCTTGACAGCAAAGATAAAGTGGCGCATCGCTTAAACAATATAGCCTGGAGATGGTGGTATCATATGTGGTGTGACATGGAATATTAGAAAGTTGGATGGTGCAGCAGATGTGACAAAATGTAGATGTGGAAAGTCTGGCACTAAGACTTCAGTGGGAACCAGGTCAGAAACCATTCAATATCAGAAGATATTACTAAGATAGTACTAAGTCATGTTTTGCTTGGGGATCAAATATTTATTTTACTCACTGAACTGAAACTCCATTTATAACATTTGTATCATGTGTTTTTTTCTGGATTTTTGGTTGACATTCTGTTTCTATAATTTAACATACACGTATGATAAAAAATGATAGACCTTTAATTTCTTTCTAAGTGGACAAACTTACAAAATCTGCAGGGAATCAAATAATTATCCCCCTCCCCCCGCTGTATATCAATACATTTTCTGGTTAACAATCAAATTTATCTGTCCTCTTCAACAACCTATAAGTGGCTCACAGTGCAGTTTCCCATTCTGATTTCTGCTCTAAAATTAGAGCCTTTACAGCAAGTAAGTTAGTCATTGACTGACAGATGTCTCTATAATAAAAATGGGCTGGGAGACCTCTGCTTGTCCTCTGCAGTGCTAAATGCTGCCACCGCTTTACTCATCCAATGGTTTTACTCATCTCATTTCTCACCTGAGTATTGATGCCAAGATTACGCAGTTTATCCTCACCTAACTTAGATGAAAATTGCACACATTTGATTGAAATGGAGCTTCAAAGTGGTATTAAACCCAAAACCAAAAATGTAATATATTGCAACGTAACAATCATTAGATGTGATGGCTGTATTAGTTTTCTTCTTTCCCCTGTTCTCACCTGGTAGTCTGGCCAGTAACACATCTCCTGTATTAGAGCGCCCCCACATGAAGGAGCACAGGGTGCATATTTAGAAAGCAGCAATGTCAGTCCGGGGGGAGGGGAGTGTTCGATATACTACCAGATTTAAATACATTTGCATCGTCTGACCCAGTTCACTACTGGCCAGTCTCAAGTGGTTGTCTGTATACATACACACATATGTTTCCTGACATTGTATTTTGTATAAATAGCTATATGCATCCTATTGTGACTTCTCATAAGTCACCAATTCACTTTTAAACTTTTCTAATAAAATATCAATATATTTTCATTACATTTATTTGTCAAGGAATTTCTGCCTTTAAAAGTCCCACAGAGGAACCTGCTCGATTTTGTATTCAATTTTCACTGATGTGGGCAGCAATTCCGGTTTCATAAATCGATGGTACTATCACAACTTACTAGATTTAATTACACTAACACAATGCAGCCAAACTCCAGCTAATAGGTAAGTAGTAACAGCAAGCAGTTTCTTTTCTTTTGGCATGAAGGTTTTTACATAATCAACTAAGGGCTGATCATTGTAAGCACCCCTGTCCGTGTTTTATGGTTTGTCTCATCCCTGCAACTGATACAATCTGCAAGAGAGCTGGTTCTTTTGAAAAACAACAGACTTACTGGCCAGATCACCAAATGACAATAGAAGAAAGAAAGCCTAAAAAAAGAAATCTAATGCAGCCATGACATCTAAGAATTGGTAAGCTGCAATATAATATAGGTTTGCTCTTGGGTTTAATAGTGCTTTAAATTATTTTTATGCCCAGTCCATGGGCATTAAAGTATTTCTTTATTCATAAAAAGCAATAAAAAAGCTGTAGGCACTGTGCAGTAATTCATCCTCAAAGATCACAACTGAGACTGCTTCTAGCATTTTCAGAAGTAAGGAGTCTCTATATTTCTCAAAGCACAGGTATATAAAAAAAACTCCCAAGATAAGACAATGATAGATCTCCTCTCAAGTAGAGTTACACACCTGGGATCGTGTTCAAATATGAACTGTGTTCCATGACCATGATGGACGTCCCAGTCTACAATTAGCACCCTGAAGGAAGAGAAAAGGGAATTTAGCTGCTATATTATAATTATAATGTTGCCTTATCACACTGAAACTCACCGCTTTACCCCATGATTGTGCTGAGCATATTTAGCCCCAATGGCCAGATGATTAAACATGCAGTAACCGTTCATTTTGTCAGTGTGGGCATGGTGTCCTGGAGGCCTGCCACAAAAAAACAACAGGAAAGAAAAACTGCTTAGAGTAGAATAAATACGGACTATAACTATATGGGATCGTGATTTTACTGAAAAGAAAAACTTTAAAGAGTAAGTAAACCCTGGTTTGTTTTACTTCCTCTTTATTTCCCTGCAAAGGTAAAGCATAATGGACTACTATGCATCACATAGCCCATTATGTGTCACTTACCTGAAACTGAAGCCTGCGATGTCACTGCTGTCCCCACTAAGACCCCTTTCACACTGGGGCGCGTGCAGAGCCCGCCAGGAAGTCAGCATGGTGCTACGCTAATCACAGGCAGTGAGACATTTCCCGATCTCTGCAGCCGCACATCGGGAAAATGTCTCACTGCCTGTGAATAGCGCTGCGCCATGCTGACTTCCTGGCGGGCTCTGCACGCGGAGTGTGCAAACACGCCAGAGCTCATCCTTATCCATGATCCCCATGTAGAAAAATAATATGCACATTCTTAAAAGAAATAGGTTAAATATGTTCCTATGTATGTTTAACTAAAATATTCCACCCATAATCCCCATGTATAAAAATAATTATATGCATATTCTTATCAGAAATGGGTTGAATATGTTCCTATATGCATATTATGCTCAGTAATGGGTTAAATATGTTCATTGTCAAGTGTTAACATGATATTCCTCCCATAAACCTCATTAGAAATAATAATTCTACCCATATTCCCATCAAAAACAGGTCAAATGTAATTTTTCCATTAGCAAGTGAACAGTTAGGCCCCTTTCACACTGGGGCGGTTTGCAGGCGGTATTGCGCTAAAAATACTGCCTGCAAACCGCCCCTAAACAGCCTCCGCTGTTTGTTCAGTGTTAAAGCCCGAGGGCTTTCACACTGAAGCGGTGCGCTGGCAGGACGGTAAAAAAAGTCCTGCAAACCGCTTCTTTGGAGCGGTGAAGGAGCGGTGTATTCACCGCTCCTAAACCGCTCCTGCTCATTGAAATCAATGGGACAGCGCGGCTATACTGCGGCAATTCCGCGGCTATAGCCGCGCTGTACGAGTGATTTTAACCCTTTTTCGGCCGCCGGCGTGGGTTAAAACCGCACCGCTAGCGGCCAAATACAGCTGCAAGAACGACGGTACAGCAGCGCTAAAAATAGCGCTGTTGTACCGCCGACGCCCCCACCGCCCCAGTGTGAAAGGGGCCTAACAGCAAGCGTCCATCTTCAACCCCTTATCCTTCCAGGGCCGCCAACTCCGGCATGCGCGTGGGAGCCCCCAGTCATGGCATAACCCCTATTAGAAATGGCACAATGTGCCCTTTCTAAAGTAGACATCGGTGATCGGCTTTTTTGTAAATATTGCCTAAACCGTGGAGGTTTAGGAGATATTTCAAGCACCTACAGGTAAGCCCTAATATAGGCTTACCTGTAGGTAAAAGTGGTTGTACAGGGTGTACAACCACTTTAAAGCCCAACTCTAACCAAAACACTCATCTTTCCCCTCCTCTTCCTTCAGGACAGAAAATGATGGATAATCCCTCCAATGAAGTCTCTCTCTCTTAAAGGAAGGAATAATACCCTGTCCCATCCTAACACACAAGGGGGTTTATTTACTAAAGCCGGAGAGTGCAAAATCAGGCTCACTTCTGCATAGAAACCAATCAACTTCCAGGTTTTATTGCCAAAGCCTAAGACCCCTTTCACACTTGTGGGACTTGTCATGCAACTTTGGACCCCAAAGTCACATGACAAGTCGCACCCCATGTTTCCCTATGAGTACCGCTCATATCTGTGGAAGGTCAAAGTAGCTCCTGCACTACCTTGGCCTGACTTTCATGCAGCTTTAGGTCCACAGACCTCAATGTAAACCCTCAAAAGTCCCATAAAACAGTGGTTCTCAACCTCAGTCCTCAAGTACCCCCAACAGGCCATGTTTTGGGAATTTCTCTTAGATAAAATAGCTGTCCAAAATACCAAGCCATTGGACTCTGATTTAAAGCATCTGTGCAAGATAAAGGAAACCCTGCAAACATGGCCTGTTGGGGGTACTTGAGGACTGAGGTTGATAACCACTGGCATAAAAAGTCACACCTGCATCATGTAGATGCAATTTTGATGCGACTTTGGCTGAGTGCGACTTGTACAGAACTGAAAAATTCCTTAGGTTTCTTTATTTTCTGCAGAATTACAAATTTTCAGAACGATTGGAATTCGAAAATTGATCGACCGATTCAAATTCTGTATGAAGAATAGCCGGGAATGTGGCCAGGAAACCATCCGGTGTGTTCTTAACAACGGATAAGTCATCAGCTGTCAGCGGGGTTCCCCACTGACAGCTGAATGTAGTAAAAAAAAAAAAAAAGAGAAAAAAACTTTGTGGGGTTCCCCCCCAGATTATTGACCGAGGGTCACCCGCCCCTTAGGTATTTAAGAGCTATCGCAGGGCTGAAGCAATCGTTGAGGTTTTGCTGGTCGACAGTGTGGCGGGCGTTGTGATTGATGATGGATCTACAGGGGACATTTTTTTCTTACTTTGTAATAAAGGAATTATCAAAAACTGGTGTACTGTCTTTACTCACTTTTTACACTTTTTTGCTGAATGGGTAGCGGTACAATGTACCCCATACTCATTCACATAAAGGGGAGGGCCGGAATCTGGGGCCCCCCCCCATGTTAAAGGGGACGTCCAGATTCCGATAAATCCCCCTGCCCACAGAAAAAATGGGGACAAGGTGCCTTGGGACGGGGGGCAGAACCCCCCCTTTTCTGACCTGCCGGGCTAAATGCTTGAATAAGGGTCTGGTATGGATTCTTTTGGGGGGGGGCCCCACGACCATGTTTGATCTTTTTTTTTTTTTTATTGCCAGCATTCTTTTTTATACATTCAATTGTCAGTGTGGAAACCCGCTAACAGCCTTTGAGTCATCCATTGTTAATGACGCAGCGGCCGGCTTCCCGGCCCGCTCCTTAACAACCAGCTATTCTTGACACAGAATTCTAATCGGTCGATCAATTTTCGACCAATTTGAATTCCAATTGTACTGAAAATTAGAAATTCGTTAGAAAATAAAAATAAACAATTTCTTTGGTTCTATACAAGTCACACTCATCCAAAGTCATATCTATATGATGCGGGTGTGACTTTAATGCGCCTTTTGAAGGTTTACCTTGAGGTCTATGGACCTCAAGTGGCATGAAAGTCAGACCAAATTAGTGCAGAAATTACTTTGAAGTCGCACAGATATGAACGGAACTCATAGGGAAAAATGGGGTGCGATTTGTCACGCGACTCTGGGGTCCAAAGTCGCACAAGTGTGGATGGGGCCTTAAGCTTTGGCAATAAACCCTGGAAGCTAATTGGTTTCTGGTTTCAGAAGGGAGCCTGATTTTGCACTCTCCAGCTTTAGTAAATAAACCCCCTTGTGTCATTAGGACAGGAGTTACAGAGAAATCAAACACTTTAAAAATGTGCAGCAGTTCTAACCTTTTCCCACTCCAATCAAGGCTAACAAAACAGTTTTGGCTGAAGGTAGGTTTTAAATAGGGTACAAATCTCAGATATAATGGCAAATATTATATAGTTTAAACCAATGGCCCTCACCTGACCAATGCTAACCCATTGCGGATTTCCCCCTTCACGACTTTATCAACTAACTGCAAGACAGAGCCGACAGCCAGACAGGAGGTAGTGAATGAAGCCTGTAGAAAAAGGAAACATTTTATGTGACTAAAGTCAAAACCTTAATGTTTTCAATAAATCTCAACATCGTTTTCTATTACATGTTAAAAAAAATCTTTCTAAGATATACATATCAGTATTAATATGTAGACAACACTGCTTTCTGAAGGGACATACTAAACTGAATATTGGGATGATGGGATGATTGGATTATCGGCTGCAATACTGAGAACTCTCACTAGATGTCAGTGTACTTTATACACATTTATATGGTAATGACTCCTATGTATGTTTAACTACAATATTCCACCCATCAGCCCCATGTAGAAAAATAATTATATGCATATTCTTATCAGAAATTAGTTAAATAGGTTCATATGTATGTTTAACTACAATATTCCACCCATAATACCCATGTAAAAATAATTACATGCATATTCTTATCAGAAATTAATATATCAATATTCCACTCATGATTAAGGATGAGCTCTGTTGTGTTCGCACACTCCGCGTGCAGAGCCGCCAGGAAGTCAGCATGGTGCTACGCTAATCACAGGCAGTGAGACATTTCCCGATCTCTGCAGCCGCACATCAGGAAAATGTCTCACTGCCTGTGATTAGCGCAGCGCCATGCTGACTTCCTGGCGGGCTCTGCACGCGGAGTGTGCAAACACGCCAGAGCTCATCCTTACCCATGATCCCCATGTAGAAAAATAATATGCACATTCTTAAAAGAAATAGGTTAAATATGTTCCTATGTATGTTTAACTAAAATATTCCACCCATAATCCCCATGTATAAAAATAATTATATGCATATTCTTATCAGAAATGGGTTGAATATGTTCCTATATGCATATTATTCTCAGTAATGGGTTAAATATGTTCATTGTCAGGTGTTAACATGATATTCCTCCCATAAACCTCATTAGAAATAATAATTCTACCCATATTCCCATCAAAAACAGGTCAAATGTAATTTTTCCATTAGCAAGTGAACAGTTAGGCCCCTTTCACACTGGGGCGGTTTGCAGGCGGTATTGCGCTAAAAATACCGCCTGCAAACCGCCCCTAAACACCCTCCGCTGTTTGTTCAGTGTGAAAGCCCGAGGGCTTTCACACTGAAGCGGTGCGCTGGCAGGACGGTAAAAAAAGTCCTGCCAACAGCTTCTTTGGAGCGGTGAAGGAGCGGTGTATTCACCGCTCCTAAACCGCTCCTGCCCATTGAAGTCAATGGGACAGCGCGGCTATACCGCGGTAATACCGCGGCTATAGCCGCGCTGTACAAGCGGATTTAACCCTTTTTCGTCCGCCAGCGGGGGTTAAAACCGCACCGCTAGCGGCCGAATACAGCCGCAAAAACGACGGTGAAACAGCGCTAAAAATAGCGCTGTTTTACCGCCGACGCCCCCACCGCCCCAGTGTGAAAGGGGCCTTAAACATTAGCAACTGCTTCTTGCACTGCAGGAAAGAATAACATATTTAGAGCCCTTTCACACTGGGGCGGGGGGCGGTAAAACGCCACTATTATTAGCGGCGTTTTACCGTCGGTATGCGGCCGCTAGCGGGGGCGGTTTTACCCCCGCTAGCGGCCGAGAAAGGGTTAAATACCACCGCAAAGCGCCTCTGCAGAGGCGCTTTGCCGGCGGTATAGCCGCGCCGTCCCATTGATTTCAATGGGCAGGAGTGGTAAAGGAGTGGTATACACACCGCTCCTTCACCGCTCCGAAGATGCTGCTGGCAGGACATTTTTTACCGTCCTGCCAGCGCATCGCTCCAGTGTGAAAGCCCTCGGGGCTTTCACACTGAAATGCAAGCAGCGGCACTTTCGGGCCGGTTTACAGGCGCTATTATTAGCGCAATAGCGCCTGCAAACCGCCCCAGTGTGAAAGGGCTCTTAGAGAAAAAAACAGAGTCATTACTATATATATGTGTGTGTGTACACTGACATCTAATGAGAGTTCAGTATTGCAACCAATAATCCAATCATCCCAATATGCAGTTTAGTATGATCCCTTTCAGAACCCTAAATTTGAGGAGACACAGTTGCTTAAAGTGGAATTTTAGTCAAAACCTAAGTAACGCTAAACCTACTCTCTGCCATGTTCTAAGCCTAATTTATCTAGCCTTGTAGAAAAAAATAAAAATAAAAATCGCCATATTTTCCTGTTCTGCAGCCACTCCAGTCAGGTCTCCAGCGGCGGCTGCTGTGTGCAGGAGAAAATCGACAATGACTGGGAAATGGCTGGGAAGTGACGTCTCCCATAGACATACTAAGGGGCTTCCGTTGTCGGCTGCCTCTCTTGCACACTCCCACAAACTGAAACCACCGCTGGCAGCTCAGCGTGGGACTGGACCGGAGCAGCTGCAGAACAGTACAGAGATTTTTTTTTCTTTACAGGGCTAAATACTGAAGATTAGGCTAAGAATTGCAGAGTGTAGATTTAGAGTTAGTTAAGTATTGACCAAACTTCCACTTTAACCGCTTAAGGACCTCCCCACGTACATATACTGTGGCAGGGTGGCCCTTAAGCGCAAAATTACGTACCTGTACGTGATTCCTCTCATCGGCTCTGGGGCGTGTGTCGGCGGGGCCCCACTCCCACTGTGATTGGACACAGCGGGAGCCAATCAGCAGGTCCAGCAGCCGCGATGGCCACTGGGACTCGCCAACCGTTCACAGGGGAGGCAGAACAGCGGTCTACCTATGTAAAAAAGGCAGGCCGCCGTTCTGTGAGGAATGAAGATGGAGATCTTGTGTTTCTGCTAAACTGAAACACGGATCTCGGTTTTCCTCCAATCACAGCATTCCTCCCACAGTTAGAAAGCACTCCCTAGGAGCACACTTAACCTTTTGATCGCCCCGATGTTAGCCCCTTCCCTGCCAGTGTCATTAGTACAGTGACAGTGCATTTTTTTCAGCACTGATCACTGTATTGGTGTCACTGGTCCCCAAAAAGTGTCACTTAGTGCCCCATTTGTCCGCCACAATGTCACAGCCCCTCTAAAATCCTCTGATCGCCGCAATTACTATCAAAAACAATAACAAAAATAAAAAGGCCATAAATCTATCCCAAAGTTTGTATACGCTATAACTTTTGCGCAAACCAGTCAATATACGCTTATTGGGATTTTTTAAACAAAAATCTGTAGCAGAATACATATTGGCCTAAATTGATGAAGAAATTAGATTTTTTAATTTTTTTTTATTGGATGTGTCTTATAGCAGAAAGTAAAAAAAAAAGTTTTTCTTTTTAACTTGTCGGTCATTTTTTGTTTATAGCGCAAAAAATAAAAACCGCCAAGGTGATCAAATACCACCAAAAGTAAGCTCTATTTGTGGGAAAAAAAGGACATCAATTTTATTTGGCTACAGTGTCGCACGACTGCGCAATTGTCAGTTAAAGTAATGCAGTGCCGTATCGCAAAAAATGGCCTGGTCAGGAAGGGGGTTAAACCTTCCGGAGCTGAAGTGGTTAAAGGGGACATTTCTGAGTGCATATCCAGCCACCTAGTAATATCTAAAGTATGACCAGTTTTAGCAGTTAGAAGATCAGCATTAGCTCCATGCTAACAAAAGGAAATACGGTAAAGAAAAGAATGTACAGTAGATCTAATGCCGTGTACACACGACCGGACTTTTCGACAGCAAAGGTCCGACGGAACAAATCCGCCTGACAATTCGATCGTGTGTGAGCTTCATCAGACCTTTGCTGTCGAAAAATCAGACAGACTTTAGAAATAAAACATGTTTCAAATCTTTCCGATGGACTCGAGTCTGGTCGAAAAATATGTTTGTCTGTATGCTAGTCCGACGGACGAACAACAACGCAAGGGCAGCTATTGGCTACTGGCTATGAACTTCCTTATTCTAGTCCGGTCGTACGTCATCACGTTCGAATCAGTCGGACTTTGATGTGATCGTGTGTAGGCAAGTCCGTTGCATCGGAACTCCGTTGAAAGTCCGTCAAAAAGTCCTTCGGAGTTCAGTCCGTTGAAAGTCCGCTCGTGTGTACACGGCATAACAGTCTGATAATTCATCAACTTGAGTCTCCTGCAGGACAGTCATGTGACTAAATAGCATAAGCTCCTTGTTTACAATAACACAATAACATAAGGTTCTTTCAATGACACTAGTTTAATTAAAAAAAAACCTAACACTACTGCCTGCATGGCTGCTAGCACCCTGTATGCAACTGACTAAATAAAACCTTCACACCTCTGCTAGTAGAGAGCGAGGGGGTGTTCCTCCCAGCTGTTGGTATTTACCAGCGCAGCCAAACAAAGGGCCTTTGTTTGGCTGCGCTGGTATATATATATATATATATATATATATATATATATATATATATATATATATTAGATAGATTTACACATTTTCTTGAAGGAAGACTTTACTTACAGGGTGCAAGAAAACAGAGTCATAGCGATCTGACAGCTCTTTGAGTTTTTCCTGGTTCATTTCTTGAGTGGACTTCATTAACTCTACAAAGTCTGAACTAAAAATAGGACAGAGAGAAAACACAAACCGATTACAATCTCTATTGTTTCAATGGGTAACAGGAAGACAACTGTGTCCATCTCGGAGGCCTCATACCTGTGAACAAGCAGGAGATCTGCATCCGATGCTTCTCTAGCCTGTTGTAAAACAGAGTCACGTCATCAACACAAGCAATACCACATTCACCCTTTCACTGCAAAAAAGTCAGGTAATTAACAGTTATGGTTCCTTTTATTTTAAGTGAACCTATAATCAAAGTCCCCCATTACTTTGCCCTTGAAGAGTAATTTAACTTCCCCTCTCCCTAACAGCACATACCTTATCCATGATACTTCATTCAACCATCAGGAGTAAGGAAAAAAGAAAGCTGTTGCAGACATTATATTTAAGGAGTGGTAATCTGCATTTTTATATGCTTTGGGGTTTAGAAACGATTGTCACTTTAGGAAGAAAATAAATAAATAATAAATAAAAACGGTGCTTATAGGTATAAACTGTAGGCTTGGCCGACACATATTCCTACTGACCGACGAGTCAGCCCAATACAGTGATGGGGCCATTAGGAATGTAGAGGGCAGATAAGCTTTGACCCTATATAAAAAGTGTTGGAGCTTTTCCTGGCAGGAATGGCCTGGCATTGATAGAGTAAAGGTAATGCTGAGGGTATACATGGACATCCCTAGGGGCCACCATGTTTACCTGTCAGCAGCTGTTTTTACTTGTTCCTTGTTCCGAGGACAGCTTAGTCTACATCTGTGCTAGTAAAGTCATTACTCACTCTGAGATAAAAGAGGATTTTTACTACTTGCAGCCCCAAACTAACCGCCAGCTATGTGACCACAAATTGGAATATTTGTTTTAGGGTGTAAACCTGCTTCTCTATGATGCCACACATGGATACGAGTTGTTATGTACATGAAGGCTGTTCTCCCATATATTAAGCCATTTCCACAACTTATTTTAATACAGTATACAGCTTTTCAATTATATCAAAATCCTTCACTTTTATCAGCATTAATCTCCTTAGCCAGCAATTCACAAGTCTTGCAAAACTTACAGGTACTTTAACACAGCGATCCACCAGACCATACTGCGCCAGCTTCTCTTTAATTGCCAAGATTCGTGCCGGACACTCTGGGAATCTGAACAGAAACAAAGCAATGTCAACTCTGAAGAGGCACTTTTAACTTACAATGGTTGTAGTGAGCTACCAGATGGGAACAATCACCTCTACTGATATGATAAAAATACCCAAACACTGCTATGAGAATAAATTGAAAAAAGTAAAAAAGGAACAGCTGCAACTATTCAAGTGATCTGACACTAAATATGTGAAATAAAATAGGAATAATTGTGCGCTAAACCTAAATATATAAAAGATAAGTATACTGTGCAAATCAAATCAGTGTAGCAATCATAAATATATATAGCAAGTATAAACATTAATGTAATAAGTCCACATGCAATCCAACGTATATATGCAGATTCTTCTGTGATGAAAACGTGTAATCAATCCTTTCCAAAATCCGCGCCACACATTAATAAAAACAGGTGATAAAGAAGATAGTTGTCACCGCTACCTTTAAGTGCAATGCCTGCTCACCTCAATATAAGACCTCCTTGGGTAAAATCACGCTTTAGTATTAATCCAGGAGATCAGCGACATAGGAAGCGAAACACCAGCTGAATAATCAGAGATCCTGACAATTCCTCCCAATACACTTTGGAACGCCAGTCCTCAGAGTTTAATGCTCAAAGTAGACGAAAGATCATCATCGCGCAAAATTGTAAAACAATCCTTGTTTTATTTAAAATACATAAATTCACTCACATTTTGTACATCTTGTAAAAAGACTTGTATAAAATTTCTCATGACAGCTCTCCTCCTCGCAGTGAGAAATTTTATACAAGTCTTTTTACAAGATGTACAAAATGTGAGTGAATTTATATATTTTAAATAAAACAAGGATTGTTTTACAATTTTGCGCGATGATGATCTTTCGTCTACTTTGAGCATTAAACTCTGAGGACTGGCGTTCCAAAGTGTATTGGGAGGAATTGTCAGGCTCTCTGATTAAACAGCTGGTGTTTCGCTTCCTATGTGGCTGATCTCCTGCATTAATACTAAAGTGTGATTTGACCCAAGGAGGTCTTATATTGAGGTGAGCAGGCATTGCACTTAAAGGTAGCGGTGACAACTATCTTCTTTATCACCTGTTTTTATTAATGTGTGGCGCAGATTTTGGAAAGGATTGATTACACGTTTTCATCACAGAAGAATCTGCATATATACGTTGGATTGCATGTGGACTTATTACATTAATGTTTATACTTGCTATATATATTTATGATTGCTGCACTGATTTAATTTGCACACTATACTTATCTTTTATATATTTAGATTTAGCATGCTATTATTCCTATTTTAAATCACCTCTACTCATAACTAAAATACTGCTCATATACTGTATGTCTATGGTATACAGCTACTAGGGAGGCAGTGACAGGAGTTTGATTCTATAATGCTGGGAATAACATGGTCCCTTATTAACTCTCTGGAGGAATAGATCCAGATCCAGGACTGCTGGAGGAGAAAAGTGCTCCCTGTTAGGATCAAATTGTTCTCTTCTCCTAAACCTTAAGGCTAGGTTCACACATATCTGGTGCAAATTTCCCCTCAGTTTTCACTGCAAATTTTCAAAGCAGCTGTTTAGCTGCAATTTAGATGTGGTTCAGATGCAAATTGTTGGAGCCGGTGTTCTGCTGAGAAAGTTCCTCTCGGCGGATAAGGACCCCCCTGTACTGCACAGGCGCAGCGCTTGCGCAGTACGAGCCGCCGGAAATAGCCGAAGCTGAATAGCTGTAAGTCAGCTGTACACGGCGCCTGTAACAGGGCCCCTCGCTACGCTTGCCACACTTCGGGCTTCGCTCGGCACTTTTTTATTTTACCTCTATGTCCACTTGGATGGTGGAACTTGAACCTGGACTCAGGGCGCAGGCGCCGTGTACAGCTGACTCAAGGTTTTCAGCTTTGGCTACTTTTGGCGGCTCCGTAGTCGTCCGTACTGCGCAAGCGCTGCGCCTGCGCAGTATAGGGGGGTTCTTATCCGCCGGGGGAACTTTCTCGGCAAGACACCGGCACCGTCTTTGATATTAGCTGGTTGCTAAGGAGTGGACCGGGAAGCCGGCCGTCACGTCATTAACAAGGGATGACTCATCAGCTATCAACAGGGTCCCCTGCTGACAGCTGAATGTAAAAATAAAATTAATACCAGCAATAAAGAAAGAATTGTAAAAAATACCACGCCAAAATGAAAAAAAAAAAAAAAATGGTGTGGGGTCGCCCCAGCCTCCGCCTCCCCAAGATCCATACCAGACCCTTATCCAAGCATGCAGCCTGGCGGGCCAAGAAAGCTGAGGGGACAAGCCATTTCCCCCTCCCCCTCCTGAGCCATACCAGGTCACATGCCCACAACATAGAGGTGGTTTGGGGCCTAAGACCAGACCTAAGGGCCCACTCCAATTTTTTTTTCACATTTTTGGCGTGGGGTTCCCCTTAAAATGTGTAACAGACCTGAGGTTCTGGCCTTGGGCCCAAAAGCTCCCCCCCCCATGTTGAGGGCATGTGGCCTGGTATGGCATGCTCGGATAAGGGTCTGGTATGGATTTTGAGGGGGACCCCCACATTGTTTTTTTCCGGATCCAATTAGTGTTTAAAAATGATCAGATGTACAATTCAGATGTGTTCCCATAGAAGGCAATGAGCCTGGAATTCGCATCTGAACTGCACCACAGTGCTCAGAAAATGGCACAGGACCTTTTTACATTTGCAGCAAATTTATATATGAACTAGCTCCATAGAAAGTTATGTGAATCGGATGCGGTCCAAAACACATCCAATGCCCAAATATGTGAACAATGTGAGTCTAAAAATGTTTTGAAAGGTGCCAATAATAAACATCAAACTCAATTCACTGAATTTTAGCCATCATGATTTTCCATTATAGACCATTGTTTTCAACAACTACCAATGAGAGCTGCTGACACCATTTACCTGGCTGAAAATAACCTATTATATGCGCTGTAGCTTAGTGAATTGAGCCTTATGCCTTAAAGAAGATAGAACTTTCCCATACAAATCTCAGAAAACAAAGACACTTGGCAGTAAGAGAACACTTCTATCCAATGCATTACTTGTCATCCCAAAGACAGTATGGCAGAGTCATTCGGTCATCATATACAAGGCCAGTTCCTACTGCAGGTGAATCTCTGTCCAGGTGCTACAAAAAAAAAAAAAAAAGACATATAAAAATATACAAATTTAAAGAGTTTTGACACTTTGGACACTAAAACAAGTCTAGCACATCTAGTATTCCTTCTTTACTACAAGCATTGCTCTCCTGCCAAATATGCTCTTTAATTCTTGTATACATCGACATAACGGTAGAGACCAACTCCAGCCAAAGCTTTTTTTTTTTTTAATAGAGTCAAAACCTTTGTCAGGCCTCATGCACACTGGACGTTTTTGCACTCTTTTATAGCTGCTGTTTTTGGTTTTAGACATTTTTTTCTACAGTCAATAAACTCTCCAGCATGTTATCCTATGTGTCCATGCACACATAGGCTGTTATCAACTGTTTTTGGCTGGGAAAAAAAAACAAGTGGGTCCTGAGAGGAGTTTTTCAGTTGTAAAAATACCGAAAAATGCAGATAAATGCTCAAAAACATGGCTTACCAGCGTTTAAAGTTTTTGATCCCACTGAAAAACGCTTAAAACTGCTAATGCAAAAACACTGATAAACATTGAAAAACTCACTACAAAGCTACTGCCGTTTTTATAACGTTATTATAATGTCCAGTGTGCATGAGGCCTAAATGGTAGATGCATCTAAAAGAGGATATTTGAAAGACTAACAATTTAGTCCTATAAGAAATAACGATGTGAACGTGCACAAAATGCTCTACAACTGCAGTAGCATAGTTGCTCCCCTTTTACAACCAATCAGCATTGAGAGCTATGCTTTTGTTTTCAGGGCTTAGGGTTCATTCACACACATAACAATACAATTTCTCTTTTTTCCAAACTTCTAACATTGTTCTTATGCGCTGCAGCATGTTGCAATGCGTTACTGTATCTCAGAACATAAATGCAACATGCCCTCTCATTTTTAGCACACGCCAACAAAACACATTGACATGAACTGAAGCCATAAGGCATATTGCCTTGTTCTTGTATTGAGACTGCACAGGGTAACACAACTAGTGTGAGTAAGCCTTTCCATTCCAGTCCCCCTTTTTTTTCTTTTTCTGGAGCATCTTGCCATGTATGACCAGTTGCCTGACAAGACACAAAAAGTACTGCTATCCCCTTGAATAGATGAAATCAATTTCCTAGTGTCATTTAGTCTTCTTACCAGCCCATCTAGTTGGTCACAAATGTCCCTTTCCGGTGTCTTTCGCATGCGTTGGCCTCTTTTCTTCACTTCCTGCAGCGTTGGAGGACATTGAGGAGAGGTGCTTTTCTTCCCAGGCTTTTTCTATAATGTAGAATATTCAGTTTTTTTATCATAAGACAGCAATAGCTACAGCAGAAGTAACAAACTTGCAGTTAAATGAACAATGCCATTTTTACTCGACTCCTGATCCAGAAAACTGCTTTTTCCACGTGCCACTTCCTGTACCCACCATGCTCTGCACAGGCCCAGTCACAGGCCATATACCCACAGATACCTGGAACTGCACAGAGAAGGGCCACGGGGTGCACTGGTGACAACACTATGAAGAAACAGATGTCTGTATGGGCAGCACAGTTAAAGTGTTACTAAACCCAGGATCCTGCATTCACTATATCGGGTTTCCTACAGTACACAGAACACGGAAATGCAGTTATTTTAGTAAATATAAACTGCTAAATACCTTTTCACATCAGCAGTATATAGCAGTCTTGTGACTTCTATCAGTGTCTGGTTAAAGCTTGTAGGAGGAGTTTTCATTCTCCCCTGATTGCCCTATGAGGATGCAGGACCCTAACCCTCTGTCTGGACAGTTTTGATTGGCCCTGTGCTGATCACATGCACCCCCCCCCCCAAAAAAAAATAATAAACTCTCTAGCAATACATACCAAACTGAGCATTTGCAGCTTGTCCCCTATGCTCTGTACTATCAGGAGATATATTATGGACAGTGGAAGAAGGGGAGGATCAGAGAAGACAGGATCAAACAGCCTTTTAACAGAATGTAAATTTAAATAAAATTGCGCTTGGAAAAAAATAAATAAAATAAATACCAATGAAGGAGAAAAACAAATTGTGAATAAGGATAAAATAACTCCTAGGTACAAATAATGAAATATCGTAAATGATCAAATTCTATATAGCTGCGGTTATAAGTGGGGCACACCAATAGAATAAATAGAACAGAAAACCACGCTAAAACAGTAATGAGTAAAGTCCAATCAACAATCGATGAGACAAAGTTCAATTAAAGTCCAGAACAAAACAGTAGATTTCTCTATGTGATGAGATGGAGAAAATATATGAAAAGTAAATGTGTGGTGAACTGCTTACCAGAACGTAAGCCAATCAGACGGATGGCTTAAACCCAGCCCAGGCCTTTAAGAGCGCTCCGAAATGGGCAGGATCCGTCGCGCTCATGCAGCAGAACGGGTCCGCATAGGGTTTAATCAGAAAAAAATACAAAGACCATAGCGTGATACTGACATAATAATATATTAGATCAAAAAAAGGAGAAAAGTGTGTTCCCACAAATAATCATGAAAATCATAAATGCACCCTGAATGCACAGCATATACAGGGACGTGAAAATGGTGACATGCAACATGCAATGAGTAATGCCCTTAGAAGTGAAATTTAAAACACCAAGTGTATCTGTTTGTCAGAAGATAACATTGGAAGAGCAGACAAAAACGCCAAAAACAGAAAAACACACCAGGTGCACAGACACAAGAGGCCGCTTACCAGATGGCAAACTGGTGAAGATATAATCAGCTGTAGGCTTACTGCCTCTGTGTGACCCAGAGTATAGATTTAATTGAACCCATAGGGGTTCCTGCTCACCAGAAGGTTGATTGGAAATGGCCCAAACGAAACCTTGGTGGAGTCACCGCGATCCCGTCCTGGCAGGCTCTCCACAGGCTCAAATATGCATATGTTTTCAAAGAAGAGAAGCAGCCAATAGCGTGATAACGTTGAGACTCCAATTTATTAAAAAGCAAACACTTACATTAAAAACAACGAAAAACAGCAATGCCGGCCGGCACTCAGACAGCTCCCGTCCACAACAGGGCGACGTGGTGACGTCAGCACGTCCCTCCCAGACGCGTTTCGTCACAGGTTGACGTTCTCAATGGGGGGACGTCAACCTGTGACGAAATGCGTCTGGGAGGGATGTGCTGACGTCACCACGTCGCCCTGTTGTGGACGGGAGCTGTCTGAGTGCCGGCCGGCATTGCTGTTTTTCGTTGTTTTTAATGTAAGTGTTTGCTTTTTAATAAATTGGAGTCTCAACGTTATCACGCTATTGGCTGCTTCTCTTCTTTGAAAACATATGCATATTTGAGCCTGTGGAGAGCCTGCCAGGACGGGATCGTGGTGACTCCGCCAAGGTTTCGTTTGGGCCATTTCCAATCAACCTTCTGGTGAGCAGGAACCCCTATGGGTTCAATTAAATCTATACTCTGGGTCACACAGAGGCAGTAAGCCTACAGCTGATTATATCTTCACCAGTTTGCCATCTGGTAAGCGGCCTCTTGTGTCTGTGCACCTGGTGTGTTTTTCTGTTTTTGGCGTTTTTGTCTGCTCTTCCAATGTTATCTTCTGACAAACAGATACACTTGGTGTTTTAAATTTCACTTCTAAGGGCATTACTCATTGCATGTTGCATGTCACCATTTTCACGTCCCTGTATATGCTGTGCATTCAGGGTGCATTTATGATTTTCATGATTATTTGTGGGAACACACTTTTCTCCTTTTTTTGATCTAATATATTATTATGTCAGTATCACGCTATGGTCTTTGTATTTTTTTCTGATTAAACCCTATGCGGACCCGTTCTGCTGCATGAGCGCGACGGATCCTGCCCATTTCGGAGCGCTCTTAAAGGCCTGGGCTGGGTTTAAGCCATCCGTCTGACTGGCTTATGTTCTGGTAAGCAGTTCACCACACAGTTACTTTTCATATATTTTCTCCATCTCATCACATAGAGAAATCTACTGTTTTGTTCTGGACTTTAATTGAACTTTGTCTCATCGATTGTTGATTGGACTTTACTCATTACTGTTTTAGTGCGGTTTTCTGTTCTATTTTAACAGAATGTGCAAGATTAACCCCTTAGGTTCCACAATGAGTATATCAAGCATGCTTTACTGCATTAACAAACTGATTTTACTGTTGTAGGTTTAGTAACACTTAAAGTGTAGTTTACTTCATTAGCCCCTACAACCCCTGTCCTGGAAATACGTTCTTTCTGGATATGTCCATTAAGGGGATATCGGTCTACAGATTAATATACACTGGTCAGAAAAATGAAATGAATACATCATGCATACCGTGCTGACACTTATGCCGCGTACACACGGTCGGACTTTTCGTCTACAAAAGTCCGACGGACGCCGACGGACAAAAGCTGGCTGACAATCCGATCGTGTGTGGGCTTCCCCGGACTTTCAGCGGACTTTTCCAGCCTCAAATCTGACGGACTTTAGATTTGGAACATGCTTCAAATCTTTACGTCGTAACTACGCCGGACCCAGAAATCCGCTCGTCTGTGTGCTATTCCGACGGAAAAAAACCCACGCTAGGGCAGCTATTGGCTACTGGCTATCAACTTCCTTATTTTAGTCTGGTGTACGTCATCATGTACGAATCCATCGGACTTTTGTGTGATCGTGTGTAGGCAAGTCCGTTCGTAAGAAAGTCTGCCGCAAGTCCGCCAAAAGTCCGCCAAAAGTCCGTCGAAAGTCTGTCGGACAGGCTGTCGGACTTTTGTAGACAAAAAGTCCGACCGTGTGTACGCGGCATTAGAGGTGACTATACATCTGTTCAGCTCTTTTCAAGTGTCACCAATGACCAAAAAGGAGGCAGGACTAGGACACCATTAAGTATATGCACATTTATTGTAAAAAGACAGAAGAACAGAATGCTTCTAAATCCTAGTTACCAATGCATACAAAAGACCACACATTAAAGAGGAAGTAAACTTCCATCAATAGGTATTTACACTACCTATAGGTAAGCCTTATTATAGGCTTACCTATAGGTAATGTAAAAATCTCCAAAACATGCACCATTTAGGAGATATTTACTGTACCTGCAGCCACTGAAATCACTGGCACATGCGCTCTGAATGTCCGTGTCATTTCTTCAGAGCCCTGTGCCATAACCGGCGGCTCCCGGGAGTGATGTCATCGCCGCTCCGGCCAATCACAGAGCTAGAGTCCGCGAACTCAGAAGCAAGATGGGTGAAGATGGAAGCTGTCTCCCATGATGACATCGCATCACTGGAAGGCTTTGTTTTCGGGTAAGTTTCATGTGCTAGTATGTGATGCATACTAGCACATTATGCCTTTGCCTTGCAGGTTAGAAAAAAAAAACCCTGCATCGGTATACAACCACTTTAAGGCTAGGTTCACATCTATGCAGATTGCGGTTGATGCGTTTTTCCGCTGCATTTTGCATTTTTGACAGGTTTTTGATGTGTTCTCTTGCACACAGAAAGCTTATCTCAGTGCATAGGATGCATTGAGATAAAAAACCTTTTGCCTTTACAATCACTTTAAGCAGTAATAATTTTATCCTCCAAAAAGATTGTTCATTTGCAAAATACGTAACAGTGCCAGATAATATAGAAAGAAGGCCACCAATAGAGGAAATGCACAGAAATGGAGGTTGCAATGATTCATATAAACAGGATATTAAAAAAGAATGAATACAAAAAAATTGGGCTCAACATTTTGATCTTTCAGTCAAGGCTTGCCTACAAAATATCTTTCATATGAACAGTCTTATTGGCCTGTCGCCACCTTACCCAGGAAAAAATACTGTACTTATGTTCTAGTACAAGCCAAAAAAAGAGCACTAAAAGTCCCACCAAGCTCTGGAAAAAGCTTGCTGTCAGTGCATGCTGAGCCTTGTAGTTCCTCAACACCCAAAGTGCTTTAAAGTCAAAGTAGATAAGTGAGCACCCTAAAGTTGGACTTACCGTGGTAGTGATCGCAGGGGACTTTCGCTCCTGGGGAGACGCCATTTTCTTCAAGGTGATCAATCAGGTCTTCATTCAAGATCTGTATATTTGATGAAATCTGAATAAATATTTACTATATTCCAAATTCTACTGTAATGTTAGACAGTTTCCACCTACACCCACAGACCGAGACAACAAGAAAGACTTGTTATGTAAGTGGCAAAACAGTCTGGTCAGTTGATTATCAAAGTATAGCCCCAGTGCATGCTGGGATTAGTCCCTGTGGTCAATTAAGCATAAAGTCCAGCATGATATTCTATTGTGTGTTTACTAGAGCGTATCACACGCTGCACAAGGCTGCTTATGATATCCCACCCTCCTTTCTGATAACGGGAACATGTGTAATCTCTGTGGGTTTGATGCAGGACAGATCTGTACCCCTCTAGTCCTTGTGGCAGGGTCTCTGATCTTTTCTAGTGTCCTCTAGTCCCTGTGGCAGGGTTTCTGATCTTTTCTGGGGTCCTCTAGTCCCTGTGGCAGGGTCTCTGATCTTTTCTGGGGTCCTCTAGTCCCTGTGGCAGGGTCTCTGGTCTTTTCTGGGGTCCTCTAGTCCCTGTGGCAGGGTCTCTGGTCTTTTCTGGGGTCCTCTAGTCCCTGTGGCAGGGTCTCTGGTCTTTTCTGGGGTCCTCTAGTCCCTGTGGCAGGGTCTCTGATCTTTTCTGGGGTCCTCTAGTCAATGTGGCAGGGTCTCTGAACTTTTCTGGGGTCCTCTAGTCCCTGTGGCAGGGTCTCGGATGTTTTATGAAATCCTCTAGTCCCTGTGGTAGGGTTGCTGATCTTTTCTGGGGTCCTCTAGTCCCTGTGGCAGGGTCTCTGATCTTTTCTGGGGTCCTCTAGTCGATGTGGCAGGGTCTCTGAACTTTTCTGGGGTCCCCTAGTCCCTGTGGCAGGGTCTCGGATGTTTTATGAAATCCTCTAGTCCCTGTGGTAGGGTTGCTGATCTTTTCTGGGGTCCTCTAGTCCTTGTGGCAGGGTCTCTGGTCTTTTCTGGGGTTCTCTAGTCCCTGTGGCAGGGTCTCTGATCTTTTCTGGGGTCCTCTAGTCCCTGTGGCAGGGTCTCTGGTCTTTTCTGGGGTCCTCTAGTCCCTGTGGCAGGGTCTCTGGTCTTTTCTGGGGTCCTCTAGTCCCTGTGGCAGGGTCTCTGATCTTTTCTGGGGTCCTCTAGTCGATGTGGCAGGGTCTCTGGTCTTTTCTGGGGTCCTCTAGTCCCTGTGGCAGGGTCTCTGGTCTTTTCTGGGGTCCTCTAGTCCCTGTGGCAGGGTCTCTGGTCTTTTCTGGGGTCCTCTAGTCCCTGTGGCAGGGTCTCTGATCTTTTCTGGGGTCCTCTAGTCAATGTGGCAGGGTCTCTGAACTTTTCTGGGGTCCTCTAGTCCCTGTGGCAGGGTCTCGGATGTTTTATGAAATCCTCTAGTCCCTGTGGTAGGGTTGCTGATCTTTTCTGGGGTCCTCTAGTCCCTGTGGCAGGGTCTCTGATCTTTTCTGGGGTCCTCTAGTCGATGTGGCAGGGTCTCTGAACTTTTCTGGGGTCCCCTAGTCCCTGTGGCAGGGTCTCGGATGTTTTATGAAATCCTCTAGTCCCTGTGGTAGGGTTGCTGATCTTTTCTGGGGTCCTCTAGTCCTTGTGGCAGGGTCTCTGGTCTTTTCTGGGGTTCTCTAGTCCCTGTGGCAGGGTCTCTGATCTTTTCTGGGGTCCTCTAGTCCCTGTGGCAGGGTCTCTGGTCTTTTCTGGGGTCCTCTAGTCCCTGTGGCAGGGTCTCTGGTCTTTTCTGGGGTCCTCTAGTCCCTGTGGCAGGGTCTCTGATCTTTTCTGGGGTCCTCTAGTCGATGTGGCAGGGTCTCTGGTCTTTTCTGGGGTCCTCTAGTCCCTGTGGCAGGGTCTCTGATCTTTTCTGGGGTCCTCTAGTCGATGTGGCAGGGTCTCTGAACTTTTCTGGGGTCCTCTAGTCCCTGTGGCAGGGTCTCGGATGTTTTATGAAATCCTCTAGTCCCTGTGGTAGGGTTGCTGATCTTTTCTGGGGTCCTCTAGTCCTTGTGGCAGGGTCTCCGATCTTTTCTGGGGTCCTCTAGTCCCTGTGGCAGGGTCTCTGATCTTTTCTGGGGTCCTCTAGTCCCTGTGGCAGGGTCTCTGGTCTTTTCTGGGGTCCTCTAGTCCCTGTGGCAGGGTCTCTGGTCTTTTCTGGGGTCCTCTAGTCCCTGTGGCAGGGTCTCTGATCTTTTCTGGGGTCCTCTAGTCGATGTGGCAGGGTCTCTGGTCTTTTCTGGGGTCCTTTAGTCCCTGTGGCAGGGTCTCTAAACTTTTCTGGGGTCCTCTAGTCGATGTGGCAGGGTCTCTGAACTTTTCTGGGGTCCTCTAGTCCCTGTGGCAGGGTCTCGGATGTTTTATGAAATCCTCTAGTCCCTGTGGTAGGGTTGCTGATCTTTTCTGGGGTCCTCTAGTCCTTGTGGCAGGGTCTCTGGTCTTTTCTGGGGTCCTCTAGTCCCTGTGGCAGGGTCTCTGATCTTTTCTGGGGTCCTCTAGTCCCTGTGGCAGGGTCTCTGATCTTTTCTGGGGTCCTCTAGTTCCTCTGGCAGGGTGTTGGATCTTTTCTGGGGTCCTCTAGTCTTCCATGTCCCTCCCAAGCACTCGCTGTGTTAAATATAATCAGTTCCTGCTCTGGGTAAGTCTACCCTCACTCTTCTTGACATCCCAGCTGTTCATTTAACCATCCTTACTGGAGTTCCACATTTATTTTACTGATATTTTGCCTGCCCTGGTTTCTCATTTACCACTTATCAACATGCTAATAAAATGATTAAGTAAAGCCTTTCCATTTTTATTATATACCTTATTTTAGACCTAGTAACATCATCACTGGGGCTCTGTGTTTCTCTATGAAATGTAGGCAGATCATGGCTAGTGGAAAGGGCCAGCAGGGTGCTCTACAGTTTCAAAGAAAACAGGGAGCTGCGGTAATACCTACATGTGATGCTGAGTCTCCATGATTGAAATAACTGAAATCCAACGATTGAAAGAGGCAGGCCAGAGAAGGAAAGGACTGGATGACGCTGAACATCTTCCAGTCGGGCATGGAAGCTGGCCCTATCTGATTTGCTGCAGCTTGTGAGACGCTCACAGTGTGTAGTGAAATATGAGTAAGCAGTTTCAGTAGAGAGGAGCCGGTACAACTGTGCAAGACTGAAGGTAAGGCTGGAGTCCCGCTTTAACATTCAGAAATAGTTAATTGATTGCTAGGGCTGAGCAGCTTTCACTGCCCACACAGCCGATGCAGGGATTTGAAAGCCCTGGTTTTCTCTCGGGATGGATTGGAGTGATTCTGATTGGCCATGTGCTGGAATGTGACCGCTCTGACCAATCAGAATTTCTCTGATTCATCCTGGTGTCCCTAAGGAAAGAAAGGGAAGAAGACTGTGAGATTCAAATCCCCAGATCCCTACACGAGGGCAGGAATGGTGGGAGGTGGGGGGAAGGGTGTATGGTGTTAGTTCACCTTTTCATTTTGTGTGGAAAAGTGAACTTGTATGCACTTCCCAACTGACAGTCAGTACACTTACATACTTCACCACTGACAACCTGTTCACCAACACACTTTACCACTGACAACCAGTGCAACATGCTTAGCTACTGACAACTAGTGGCAGGATCCAGGTCTGCACCTGGAACCTCTGCAGTGTCTGGCTGTAGCGCTTCTTGCTGAGCCACCTGAGATGCTGGACAGCTCTCTGTCCGATTCCTTGGACAACCTCGCCTCGTCTCTTGTTTCTGGTGAACCTCAAGCTCTTTGCTCCCATGAACTTCCTGATTTAAGCGATTTAACCTGTTGGCACCAATGGCACACAAATATGCAGGCTTTTATTGGATGGGCCTTGGCACCTAGCGACCACATAATAATGCTTGCGATCGGGAGCTTTCCGATCATGTGACCGCCAATCACAGTGGTCACATGATCATAGACCTGGCCCTGCATTTGAAAACCTTTAAAGGGCCGGGAGGTATCGGCTCCAGGGGGTTAAGCCATATATTTGCCCCTCCAGGTTGCCAGATTATTGAGCTCTCTCTAGCCGTTATCTTGCTCCTCTGAATACCAGCAGCTGTCCATATCTTCACTACCACTTGTTACTGATCTTTGGCTTGTTCCTCGACTATGTTTCTGCTTCATCCCAACCAGCAACCACTTGTAAAGACCTTTGGCTTGTTACTGAATATGCTTCTGCTTGTTCTCAACTTGCTACTGGACCCCGGCTTGCTCACAACCTTGTGGGGCAATTCTGAGGACCACAACCTGGTATTAGCATGCAGCAAAACCCATCTCCACCATCAGGCGCTCTGGTGAGGACCAGCTAGTGCTTAGAACTCGCTACTCAAGTGAGTCTGCGTCATCCCCCAGGGAGACCCACTTGTATCCTTATCCTGATGGTCGGTGTGAACCTCTTTACTTCCAGAGCTACTGGTCTATGAGCCGGACTCCTGACTGTGACTAGTTCACTGACGCACTTCGCCACTAACAGCCAGTGCACCAATACAAGTCCCCGAAAGTCCACCCACATGTTTTGTCACCAGCAGTCAATCCTCCTATACATTTCAGCTGGTCCACTGACTCACTGTGCCACCAACAGCCAGTGCATGGATGCACTTCACCAGTGACTGCAGGCAATGTAACTATGAACTCCTCTGACAACCCCACATCATGTTCCAAAAACTGCTGAGCTCTGTACACTGTTATATTCAGTACAATAAATATACCACTAAAAGTGACCCTGCCATTACCTGACAACTGCACAAATAAATATATTCCTCAATAACAACAAGCAATATAAATTCACTTTCTGTGCACCAAATTTTCCAGCCATTAAGGCCCCTTTCACACGGACGGCCCGCCTGTCGGTTTTTTAGGCGGACCTGAACGGACGCTCCATGCAGGTCTATGGAGTGACGGATGTCAGCGGTGACCATGTCCGCTGACATCCAATCCGCTAAAATCAGACGTATGGCGATACGTTCGCATCCGTCCTTGCGGATGAGATCTGATGAAAACGTACATGCTGTCCCTTTTCGTCCAAACTCTCCATAGGAATCGGCAGCGCTCTGGCGGGCCCCTCCCCGCTAAGTGAGCAGAGACGGACCTGTCATCCGCCGGCTCAGCGGAGATCAACTGAGAGATCTCCTGCTGAGCTGTCAGACTCCACTGAGCGGATCCACCTCGTGTGAATGAGGCCTAAGTCTGGTATTTTTCAACTATCTTTAACCACTTCAGCCACGGAAGGCTTTCCCCCTTAATGAACAGAGCATTTTTTGCGATACGGCACTGCGTCAATTTAACTTTTGGGTTAAATCAATTTGGGTACAGCGACGCTGTACCCAAACAAAATTTATGTCCTTTTTTTTCCCCACAAATAGAGCTTTCTTTTGGTGGTATTTGATCACCTCTGCGGTTTTTATTTTTTGCGCTATAATCAAAAAAAAGGCGTCAATTTTGAAAAAAAGCTATTTTACTTTTTGCTATAATAAATATCCCCCCCAAAAAATATTAAAAAACAAAATTTTTTCCTCACTTTACTTTGATATGTATTCTTCTACATATTTTTGTTAAAAAAAAAAAAAAAAAAAATCGCAATAAGCGTATATTGATTGGTTTGTGCAAAAGTTATTGTGCCTACAAAATAGGTTATATATTTATAGCATTTTATTATAATTTTTTTTTTTTTTTTTACTAGTAATGATCAGATCAGCGATTTTGCGACATTGTGGTGGACTGATCAGACACTTTTTTGGGACCAGTGACATCTATATAGCGATCCCTGCTCTAAAAATGCACTGATTACTGTATAAATGACACTGGCAGGGAAGGGGTTAACACTAGTGGTGATCAAGGGGTTAAATGTGTTCCCTGGGAAGTGTTTCTAACTGTGGTGAGAGTGGACTGACTGGAAGAGGAGAGAGATCGCTGTTTCTGATCATTAGGAGCAGACAATCTCACTCTACTCCCCTGACAGAACGGGGATCTGTTTGTTTACATTGACAGATCCCCTTTCTGGCTCTCTGTGGAGCGATCACAGGTAGCCGGCGGACATCGCGACCGTCGGTCACACGCATTGGCCTCCGGCGATGTGCGCGTGCCCACTGCATCTTTTACACAAACCGACATACAGCTACAGTGATTCACGTAATAGAGCCAACCTGCCGCAGTATAATGACGGCGGCTGGTCGGCAAATGGTTAAAGCAGAATTAGACCCTCCTATCCTTTTCAGCCAAACAAACTGCCACCTTGGCCTGTTTGATCCGTAAGTGCCGGTTCACACAGGACGCCTTGTCATGCGACCTAGCCGCCTGACAAGTCGCCTCCCGTTCTGTACAATGGAACCGTTCTAATAGGAGCGATGCAAGTCGCGCCGACTTAGAAAAAGGTTCCTGTACTACTTTGGGGGCGACTTGGGGCGACTTGCATAGATTTCTATACAGAAGTCGTTTTGCAAGTCGCCGTGGCAGTCGTGTGCAGGTCGCCTCGGTGAAGCGACCTGCAAGTCGTGCCGCCCCTGTGTGAACCGGGGC
Organism: Aquarana catesbeiana; assembly: GCF_042186555.1. Lineage (NCBI taxonomy): Eukaryota > Metazoa > Chordata > Amphibia > Anura > Ranidae > Aquarana > Aquarana catesbeiana. Next base: position 240,515,513 of record NC_133332.1, on the reverse strand, counting down.
TAACTGCCATGAAGCTGCACATGTGATCAGTTATGACTCCAGCCATTGACGATGATTTGACAGTTTGATTGGAAGCACAAGCAAATATGACAGTTACATTTGCGTCATGCCAAGAATTTTACTGTTTTTGAAATCATTAAATGAATGGGTTTTGTTCCACTTTAACAGACCAAACTGTCCAACAAAAGTGGCAGTTAGAGGGGTTGGGAAAAAACATTTAAAGTGAAACTTTAGTCAGAAAATGAAGTCCTGCTAGATGACTTCAGACTGGCCCTTTTTGCAGGTATAGCTGTGTAAAACGTTAACCACTGAAGGACTGAGCCTCTTTCTGAGATTTGTTGTTTACAAGTTAAAAACTATTTTTTTTTTTTGTTAGAAAATTACTTAGAACCCCCAAACATTATACATTTTTTTTTCGAAAACCCTAGAGAATAAAATGGCGGTCATTGCAATACTTTCTGTCACACCGTATTTGCGCAGCGGTCTTACAAGCGCACTTTTTTTTTTTTCACTTTTTTGAATTAAAAAATAAGACAACAGTAAAGTTAGCCCGATTTTTTTCATATTGTGAAAGATGATGTTACGCTGAGTAAATTGATACCCAACATGTAACGCTTCAAAATTGCGTCCGCTCGTGGAATGGCAACAAACTTTTACCCTTAAAAATCTCCATAGGTGACGTTTAAAAAATTCTACAGGTTGCATGTTTTGAGTTACAGAGGAGGTCTACCGATCGCGGCGATACCTCACATGTGTGGTTTATACACCGTTTTCATATGTGGGCGCTACTCACGTATGCGTTCACTTCTGCACGCGAGCTCGTTGGGACGGGGCGCATTTAAAAAATGTTTTTTTCTTATTTATTTTACTTTTTATTTTTACAGTTTTTAAAAAAAAAAATTGTCACTTTTATTCCTATTACAAGGGATGTAAACATCCCTTGTAATAGAAAAAAAGCATGACAGGACCTCTTAAATATGAGACCTCAGATCTCATATTTAGACTAAAATGCAATAAAAAATAAATAAAAAAAATGTGTCATTTAAAAAAAAAAAAAAAATGGCCCTTTAAGAGCTATGGGCGGAAGTGACGTTGCTTCCGCCCTGCATTGTTATGGAGACAAGTGGGGGCCATCTTCCCCTCACTCGTCTCCATGCCCAGCAAGGGTGAAGATCCGATCGCCTCCGCTGCTGCTGACAGCTCCGGTAAGCGGCGAAGGGCACGGGAGCACGGTGGGAGGGGGGCCCTCTCCCTCCACCGATAAAAGTGATCTTGCGGTGAACCCGCCGCAGAGACCACTTTTATCTTAAACCGAACTGCTCACTGAAGAAGAGGATACCAGGGTTATGGCAGCTAGCTTCTGCCATAACAACGATATCCCTCTTTAAACAGCCGACGTAAAACGACGGTGGACGGTCTGGAAGTGGTTAAAAATAAGTGTCTATACTGTTTAACCACTAAGCCACCGCCCACCGTCATATGACGGCTGGACGAGGCTTCTATTGTTCTGGGAGGACGTCATATGACGTCCTCGCCCTCCCGAGCCACTAGGGGGCGCGCGCGCCCGCTGCGTCACTCGGGACCCGGTGCGCGTGCCCGGCGGCCGCGATGTCCGCCGGGCACCCACGATTGCCGGGTAACAGAGCAGGAGCGTGGATCTGTGCATGTAAACACAGATCCACGTCCTGTCAGAGAGGAGAGGAGACCGATGGCGTGTCCCTTGTACATAGGGACAGCGATCGGTCACCTCCCCCAGTCAGTCCCCTCCCCCCACAGTTAGAATCACCTCCTTAGGTCATACATTAACCCCTCGAGCGCCCCCTAGTGTTAACCCCTTCCCTGCCAGTCACATTTACACAGTAATCAATGCAATTTTATAGCATTGATCGCTGTATAAATGTGAATGGTCCCAAAAATGTGTCAAAAGTGTCCGATGTGTCCGCCGCAATATCGCAGTCACAATAAAAATTGCAGATCGCCGCCATTACTAGTAAAAAATAAATAAATAATAAAAATACTATAAATCTATCCCGTATTTTGTAGATGCTATAACTTTTGCGCAAACCAATCAATATACGCTTATCGCAATTTTTTTTTACCAAAAATATGTAGAAGAATACGTATCGGCCTAAACTGAGGAAAAAATTTGTTAAAAAAAAAAAAAAAATTGGATATTTATTATAGCAAAAAGAAAAAATATTGTGTTTTTTCAAAATTGTCCCTCTTCTTTTGTTTATAGCGCAATAAATAAAAACCGCAGAGGTGATCAAATACCACCAAAAGAAAGCTCTATTTGTGGGTAAAAAAATGATAAAAATTTAATTAAGGTGCAGTGTAACATGACCGCGCAATTGTCATTCAAAGTGCGACAGCGCTGAAAACTGAAAAATGGCTTGGACAGGAAGGGGGTGTAAGTGCCCTGTATTGAGGTGGTTAAAATCCAGTAATGCACTGTCTCACCCTGCTCTGCACATGCTTAGTTGCTCTCTATTTTTAAGCACTGCCGAGTTTGTAGAGGCCAATCTGCTGACAGCCTTAAAGAGGGAGTCCCGTGAAAATTTTAAAGTCAGCAGCTAGAAATACTGCAGCTGCTGACTTTTAAAATATGGACACTTACCTGTCACAGGATCCAGCGATGTCAGCACCGGAGGCCAAACCGTCCCTCGGTCCTCGGATGCTGCCGCCGCCATCTTCGGTATGGGAATCAGGAAATTAAGCCTTGCGGCTTCACTTCCCGGTTCCCTACTGCGCATGCGCGAATCGCGCAGGGCAATCTGAATGGTCCGTGCTGTCTCTGGGACCTTTGTGTGTCCCAGCAGACAGCGCGGTGGGACGGGAAGAGGCATAGACTCCCGTGGGAGTCTATGCGCGGAAGTGGGTGCAAATACCTGTCTTAGACAGGTATCTGCACCCCCCTCCCCCCTGAAAGGTGCCAAATGTGACACTGGAGGGGGGGATGGTTCCGAAAAGCGGAGGTTGAATTTTTGTGTGAACCTCCACTTTAAAGAGGAGCTCCAGGCTCCTTCAGAGAAAAGTAAAAGTCAGCAGGTACAAATACTGTAGTTGCTGACTTTTAATATTAGGGCACTTACCTGTCCAGGGATCCAGCGGTGTCCTCACTTGAGCCAATTATTCAATAGGCTAATATGTGCTGGCGCCGGCATCTTGACCAGTTTCCTACTGTGCATGCGTGAAGTGCGTTGTGTTTTGTGAATGGGCCACAGTCTTTTGGGACCTGTAAAGCGTCCCAGAAGACTGCGGGGAAAGAAGGTTGGGCCAAACTTTCAGCTCAGTTCACCATGGCGAACCCCCCCCAAAAGGTACCAAATGTGGCAGCGGAGGGGGGGGGAGCAGACAAGCAAATCTTCCCCCTGGGTGGAGCTCTGATTTAAAGTGGAATTAAACCCTTGATAGTTTGACAGTTGGGTTGAGGAAACAAGCAAATGTGACAGTTACATTCTTAGAATGCCAGGATTGCTAACTGTTTTTTGAAACCGTTAAATCAATGGGTTTTCATTCCACTTAATAATTTACTGCTGTTCAGGGGCTCTGGGTTTCAGCAAAATGGCCGCCTTCAGCAAGAAGAAACAGGAGCAATGTTGGAGGCAATTTACAACACACACTCATTTTAGTATCATAATTATTAATGTGGAATGTATGTTCCTTGCTAAAGAACATTTTTTTAATGAAGTTATGGGTAAAGTTCCACTTTAAGGCTAGGTTCACATGGGTACGGGTGGTTTCCGCTGCAGGTCCGCACCTTTTCCCACAGCTGCAAACACCCACACTGGATGTGTAAGGGAGCCATTAATCCTAATGGTACTCCGCACACACTGAAAATCTCACTCCCACTGTCCCAATTTCTAAAAGGCTGCAGGGACCTTTACCCTGCATTTCAGGAGGCACGGCTCACAGAGAGAGCGGCAGAAGTGTCAATCAGGAACAATACATTCCGGGTGTATAAAAACAATCCAATGTCTTAAACTTAGTTTTCTTTAGAAAACAACCACAGCCTGAGGAGAAAAGCCTGTGCCCTGCAAACAGAAAAGACCCCTTGCTCTCTGTGTGGAAGCAGTGGTCTCTCTGCAGAGGTCTGACACACCATTTGCTGAGGCAGAGCTGGAACTCTCCAATCAGCAGGGAGTATACGCTGTGCTGATTAGGAAGATTTAGCTCTGACTCAGCAGGGGGGGGGGCACTCGGCCATTATCACAAGGAGCGGGAGGGAACGTCCCCCCCTCCCCTCTGCCCAGGTCTCCCGTCTCACTGAAGTCCCAAACAAAGCCAGAATCGGCTTTGATCGGGTCTCCGATGTAGTAACCCGGAAGTGTCGTCACAACGTCACTTCCGGTTTACGCAGCAACCAACGACGTCAATTTAAAAAAAAATTGAAGTTATTCAAAAACGCCTATTTTGGCATTTTGAATACTTTGAAGTGCAGAGGAGGGGTTTGGGGTCTTTTAGACCCCCGATCTCTCCATAAAGAGGACCTGTCACTGCCTTTTACTGTCACAAGGGATGTTTACATTCCTTGCGATAAAAAAAAAAAAAATCTGATCACTTTTTTTGCTAAGGAACAATCTAAAAATAATAAAAAATAAATACGTAAAACTAAAAGTTAAAGTGCCCCCCCCCCGTATCAAAGAAAACGCATATGTAAGTCGTGCCCTCAAATGTAAACAGTGTTCAAATCTCACATGCGAAGGATTACCGCGATCGTTAAGAGTGAGAGCAATAATTCTAGCACAGGACCTCCTCTGTAACTTTAAACTGTGAACCATTACAAATTTCTAAACATCGCCTATGGAGATTTTTAAGTACTGTAGTTTGTCGCCGTTCCACAAGTGTGGGCAATTTTAAAGCCTAACATGTTAGGTATCTATTTACTCGGCGTAACATCATCTTTCACATTATACAAAAAAATGGGCTAACTTTACTGTTTTCGTATTGTTTTATTTTAAAAAAGTGTATTTAAAAAAAAATGCGTTTGAAAAACTGCTGCGCAAATACTGTGTGACATAAAATATTGCAACGACCGCCATGTTATTCCCTAGGGTCTTTGCTAAAAATAAAAATTATATATAATGTTTGGGGGTTCTAAGTAATTTTCTAGCAAAAAAAAAAATACTGATTTTAACTTGTAAACAACAAGTGTCAGAAATAGGCTCGGTCTTGAAATGGTTAAAATAAATGCCTATACTGTTTAAAGCGGACCTTCGGTCATTTTTTCATCTTTCCATCTATTAAATCTTCTGCCCTTGTTTTTTAATTTTGGATAGTAAAACATTTTTTTTTCTGCCAGTAAATACCTTACCACAGCCCACTTCCAGTTTCTTGTCTGGTCATTAGCCTAGGCTTATGACATCATGCACAGCTGAGAGTTTGCCAGGTAGGGAGGGGGGATGAGTCATAAAAAGGCCAATGAGAGCTGCAGAGCTGGAGGTGTGTGTCTGTGTAAATCCAGGAAGTGAACAGGCAGCAGCCCACAGTTAAAATGGTTGCAGCCAGACTTCCGCAGCATATTTGGAAAGTACAGAATCACAGTATATATAAAATAATATTCAAAGTGGTTGGAGGGAAGCTTCAGAATGGCAAAGATGTTTTTATTACAAATTATGTGAGCAGACTGCAGTTCCTCTTTAACATCCAGTAATTCACCATCTCACCCTACTCTGCACATGCTCAGTTCTCTCCCATTTTAGGCACTGCTGAACTTGTAGAGGACGAGCTGCTGACAGCCTTAAAGGGGTTGTAAAGGTAATTTTTTTTTTTTTTTTTTTAAATAACAAACATATCATACTTACCTTCACTGTGCAGCTCGTTCTGCACAGAGTGGCCCCGAACCTGGTCTTCTGGGGTCCCTCGGCGGCTGTTTCAGCTCCTCCCCGCAAGCATTTACCACCTTAATGCGAGCTCCCTCGCATGGTGGTGAGTGCTTGCGGGCGCGCTCCCGTGATACAGCCGGCGGCTATAGCCGCTCGCTGTATCACTCGTCCCCGCCCCCCCGCGCGCCGTGTCATCGGATGTGATTGACAGCAGCACGAGCCAATGGCTGCGCTGCTTTCAATCCATCCACTGCAGCCAATCAGCGACCAGGCTGAGCTGCAATGAGGACGAGCAGCGAAGATTCGAGGCGTCAGGTAAGTAAAACGGGGGGGGCTGGGGGCGGCGGTACTGTCAAAAGTTTTTTCACCTTAATGCATAGAATGCATTAAGGTGAAAAAATGTTTATCTTTACAACCCCTTTAAAGCAGAATTAAACCCTCCTATCCTTTACAGCCAAGGAAGCTGCTTCTGTTTAATCTGCAACTGCCATGGTGCTGCACATGCGATCAGTTATGACACCAATTATTTGATAGTTTGGTTGAAGACACAAGCAGATGTGAGTTATCAATCACAGCATGCCAGGAATGTAAATGTTTAACTGTTTTTTTAAACCATTAAATTGATGGGTTTAGTTTGGCTTTATGATTTACTGCTGCTCTGGGCTTCAGCAAAATGGCCGCCTCCAGCAAGAAGTAAGCTGTTATGGGTAAAGTTCCGCTTTAAACCTGGAATGCATTTCTCTGATTTAAAGGGGTTGTAAACCCTCGTGTTTTTTCACCCTAATGCATCCTATGCATTAAGGTAAAAAAACACCTGGCAGTGACCAGCTCCCAGTTTTACTTACCTGAGCCCTGCAACTTCATCCAGCAGGGATGTGCTTATCCTCTGCCCGGGGTTCTCGGCTCTTGATTGGATAGATTGATAGCAGCGCAGCCATTGGCTCCCGCTGCTGTCAATCAAATCCAATGCCGGGGGGCGGGGCCAAGTCATACATTCGGTGGCTTTGGACGCTGAATGCTGGACTTGGGGGCGCGCCTGCAAGGCAATCCCCCCTGAAGAGCGCTTCCCCTAGGGGGTTATCTGATGTGGGAAGGAGCTGCGAGAGCTGCTGGGGGACCCCAGAAGACGAGGATCGGGGCCACTCTGTGCAAAACGCGCTGCACAGTGGAGGCAAGTATGATATGTTTGTTTTTTTTAAATAAACAAAGCTTTACAATCACTTTAAGGCTGGGTTCACACCAGCATCCAATTCACAACAGCAGGAGGTTTTCACTGGCTCTCTATGGAGCCGCTTCACATATCTTCGCAGCATGTCCGGGTGCGTTTTGCAGAAAATCGGGCTGAAATTGAACCTGAAACGGTGAACCAGCACACACCGGACCCCGCTATGAGACGGCTCCGTCTTAGGTGTGAACCCAGACTAAACTGAACGGTCAGTTGGGCCTTAGAGTGCATGTATACCCAACCCTTGTTTTCTTTAGCTTTGGATAGAGTTGGGAAAGGTGAATTCCTATCAAGGCTCCGCTAGAGAGATTTCCCTTTAATTCCTTTTCTGTTCTGGATGCATTTTTACCAGACAGGAAGTGATGGAATCTCCTCTGATAGTAATACAGCCTGAAAGAGGTTCTAAAAAATCCTTTCGCACTCCATCTGAAACTAAAAAAAAACGTTTTGGTTATAGATACAACCTCCAGCAGAGCGCTGGGTATCATTTTGGGGATACCTGGTGCCCCCCGTACTGTGGTTCCTCCCACCAGCCCCTTATGTCCTGTATTCTGCAGTGAGGGTGGGAGGAACCATATCACATACCTCCCAACATTTTGTGATGGGAATGAGGGACACCTACTAACAAACATAGGTAGGCATAGGACACGCCCCCTGCCACACCCTCTTAAAGGGTAAATAACCAAAAAATAACCACTACTATTCATTTATATTGGCGTTTAAAATTTACGAATGCAGCAATTTAGAAATTGGATGAAATGTTTAGCGCTGGGGAAACACTTTTTGAAAGATAAAATGTAAACTATATAGATCAGACCAAAATGAGGGACAAATGAGGAGGAATGCGGGACAGAGGGACATTGCTCCAAATCAGGGACAGTTGGGAGCTATGATAAAATGCCTGGGGGGGGGGGGGGTCATCCACATCCGCAGTATGAGACACGGGCATTGGCTGGAGTTCTGGCACAGTGTGAAGACCGGAGCCCCCGAGCCTCTCCTCTAACACCCGGCTGATAGTTTATTTCTGTCAGGATCAATTATTTACTAACTATAGGAGTCACCCACCCATATCCCCCTATAAACTCTCCTCTGCTATCACCGTACACATATAACGTCCCCTACAACAAACAGGGCGGCCCAGAAAATAGTCCCCGCCCATATGTTATCGCTATTTATAGATATACACGGCGCCAGCCGATATCCCTCCGCCCCGCATACACCATCGCACTCACTAACCGAGCGATTCAAGTCCTCCGCCTGTCCCGGTGTTAGACGTCACTTCCAGGGCACGTGATCAGCCCCACCCACCCATTGCTGGGTGAGCTCAGCGGGCAGAAACGGGGGAGGAGCTTGGCGTAGTGTCTCCGCCTCCAGCTATGAGAGAGAAGACTAAATGGAAGGTCTTTGTCACAGGATTGTCCCACACTGTCTCACCCTACCTCTCACTGCCCAACACTGCCTCTCACTGCCCAACACTGCCTCACCCTGCCCAACACTGCCTCACCCTGCCCAACACTGCCTCACCTTGCCCTACACTGCCTCACCTTGCCCAACACTGCCTCACCCTGCCCCACACTGCCTCACCCTGTCCCACACTGCCTCACCCTGTCCCACACTGCCTCACCCTGTCCCACACTGCCTCACCCTGCCCCACACTGCCTCACCCTGCCTCTCACTGCCTCTCACTGCCTCACCCTGCCTCTCACTGCCCAACACTGCCTCACCCTGCCCAACAATGCCTCACCCTGCCCAACACTGCCTCTCACTGCCTCACCCTGCCTCTCACTGCCCAACACTGCCTCTCACTGCCCAACACTGCCTCACCCTGCCCAACACTGCCTCTCACTGCCCCACCCTGCCTCTCACTGCCTCTCACTGCCTCACCCTGCCCAACACTGCCTCTCACTGCCTCACCCTGCCCAACACTGCCTCACCCTGCCTCTCACTGCCTCACCCTGCCCAACACTGCCTCTCACTGCCTCTCACTGCCTCACCCTGCCCAACACTGCCTCACCCTGCCTCACCCTGCCTCTCACTGCCTCTCACTGCCTCTCACTGCCTCACCCTGCCTCTCACTGCCTCACCCTGCCTCTCACTGCCTCACCCTGCCTCTCACTGCATCACCCTGCCCCACACTGCCTCACCCTGCCCCACACTGCCTCACCCTGCCCCACACTGCCTCACCCTGCCCAACACTGCCTCACCCTGCCCCACCCTGCCTCTCACTGCCCCACCCTGCCTCTCACTGCCTCACCCTGCCCAACACTGCCTCTCACTGCCTCACCCTGCCCAACACTGCCTCACCCTGCCCAACACTGCCTCTCACTGCTTCTCACTGCCCCACCCTGCTTCTCACTGCCCCACCCTGCCTCACCCTGCCCAACACTGCCTCACCCTGCCTCTCACTGCCTCACCCTGCCTCTCACTGCCTCACCCTACCCCACACAATGCCTCACCCTGCCCCGCACTGCCTCACCCTGCCCCGCACTGCCTCACCCTGCCCAACACTGCCTCACCGCCCCACCCTGCCTCTCACTGCCTCACCCTGCCCAACACTGCCTCACCCTGCCCAACACTGCCTCTCACTGCTTCTCACTGCCCCACCCTGCCTCACCCTGCCCAACACTGCCTCACTCTGCCCAACACTGCCTCACCCTGCCTCTCACTGCCTCACCCTACCCCACACAATGCCTCACCCTGCCCCGCACTGCCTCACCCTGCCCCGCACTGCCTCACCCTGCCCCGCACTGCCTCACCCTGCCCCGCACTGCCTCACCCTGCCCAACACTGCCTCACCGCCCCACCCTGCCTCTCACTGCCCCACCCTGCCTCACCCTGCCCAACACTGCCTCACCCTGCCCAACACTGCCTCACCCTGCCCAACACTGCCTCACCCTGCCCAACACTGCCTCACCCTGCCCAACACTGCCTCACACTGCCTCACCCTGCCCCACACTGCCTCACCTTGCCCAACACTGCCTCACCTTGCCCTACACTGCCTCACCTTGCCCAACACTGCCTCACCCTGCCCCACACTGCCTCACCCTGCCCAACACTGCCTCACCCTGTCCCACACTGCCTCTCACTGCTTCACCCTGCCTCACCCTGCCCCACACTGCCTCACCCTGCCCCACACTGCCTCACCCTGCCCCACACTGCCTCACCCTGCCCCACACTGCCTCACCCTGCCCAACACTACCTCACCCTGTCCCACACTGCCTCACCCTGTCCCACACTGCCCCACACTGCCTCACCTTGCCCCACACTGCCTCACCCTGCCCCACACTGCCTCACCCTGCCCCACACTGCCTCACCCTGCCTCTCACTGCCTCACCCTGCCTCTCACTGCCTCACCCTGCTTCTCACTGCCCAACACTGCCTCACCCTGCCCAACACTGCCTCTCACTGCCCAACACTGCCTCACCCTGCCCAACACTGCCTCACCCTGCCTCACCCTGCCCAACACTGCCTCACGCTGCCCAACACTGCCTCACGCTGCCCAACACTGCCTCACCCTGCCCAACACTGCCTCACCCTGCCCAACACTGCCTCACCCTGCCCAACACTGCCTCACCCTGCCCAACACTGCCTCACCCTGCCTCACCCTGCCCAACACTGCCTCTCACTGCCTCTCACTGCCTCTCACTGCCTCACCCTGCCTCACCCTGCCTCACCCTGCCTCTCACTGCCTCTCACTGCCTCACCCTGCCTCTCACTGCCTCTCACTGCCCCACCCTGCCTCTCACTGCCTCACCCTGCCCAACACTGCCTCTCACTGCCTCTCACTGCCCCACCCTGCCCAACACTGCCTCACCCTGCCCAACACTGCCTCACCCTGCCTCACCCTGCCCAACACTGCCTCTCACTGCCTCTCACTGCCTCTCACTGCCTCACCCTGCCTCACCCTGCCTCACCCTGCCTCTCACTGCCTCTCACTGCCCCACCCTGCCTCTCACTGCCTCACCCTGCCCAACACTGCCTCTCACTGCCTCTCACTGCCCCACCCTGCCTCTCACTGCCTCACCCTGCCCAACACTGCCTCACCCTGCCCAACACTGCCTCTCACTGCCTCTCACTGCCTCTCACTGCCTCACCCTGCCTCTCACTGCCTCACCCTGCCTCTCACTGCCCCACACTGCCTCACCCTGCCCAACACTGCCTCACCCTGCCCCACACTGCCTCTCACTGCCCCACACTGCCCAACACTGCCTCACCCTGCCCAACACTGCCTCTCACTGCCTCACCCTGCCCAACACTGCCTCACCCTGCCCAACACTGCCTCTCACTGCCCCACACTGCCCAACACTGCCTCACCCTGCCCAACACTGCCTCTCACTGCCTCACCCTGCCCAACACTGCCTCACCCTGCCCAACACTGCCTCTCACTGCTTCTCACTGCCCCACCCTGCTTCTCACTGCCCCACCCTGCCTCACCCTGCCCAACACTGCCTCACTCTGCCCAACACTGCCTCACCCTGCCTCTCACTGCCTCACCCTACCCCACACAATGCCTCACCCTGCCCCGCACTGCCTCACCCTGCCCCGCACTGCCTCACCCTGCCCCGCACTGCCTCACCCTGCCCCGCACTGCCTCACCCTGCCCAGCACTGCCTCACCCTGCCCAACACTGCCTCTCACTGCCTCACCCTGCCCAACACTGCCTCACCCTGCCCAACACTGCCTCACCCTGCCCAACACTGCCTCACCCTGCCCCACCTTGCCCCACCCTGCCTCACGCTGCCCAACACTGCCTCACGCTGCCCAACACTGCCTCACGCTGCCCAACACTGCCTCACCCTGCCCAACACTGCCTCACCCTGCCCAACACTGCCTCACCCTACCCCACACAATGCCTCACCCTGCCCCGCACTGCCTCACCCTGCCCCGCACTGCCTCACCCTGCCCCGCACTGCCTCACCCTGCCCAACACTGCCTCACCCTGCCCAACACTGCCTCTCACTGCCTCACCCTGCCCAACACTGCCTCACCCTGCCCAACACTGCCTCACCCTGCCCCACCTTGCCCCACCCTGCCTCACCCTGCCCAACACTGCCTCACCCTGCCCAACACTGCCTCACCCTGCCCAACACTGCCTCACCCTGCCTCTCACTGCCTCACCCTGCCTCTCACTGCCTCACCCTGCCCCACCCTGCCTCTCACTGCCCCACCCTGCCTCACCCTGCCCCACACTGCCTCACCCTGCCCCACACTGCCTCACCCTGCCCCACACTGCTTCACCCTGCCCCACACTGCCTCTCACTGCTTCACCCTGCCCCACACTGCCTCACCCTGCCCCACACTGCCTCACCCTGCCCCACACTGCCTCACCCTGCCCCACACTGCCTCACCCTGCCCACACTGCCTCTCACCGCCTTACCCTGCCCCACACTGCCTCTGACTGCTTCACCCTGCTCCACACTGCCTCACCCTGCTCCACACTGCCTCACCTTGCCCAACACTGCCTCACCCTGCCCACACTGCCTCACCCTGCTCCACACTGCCTCACCTTGCTCCACCCTGCCCCACCCTGCCTCACCCTGCCCCACCCTGCCCCACACTGCCTCACCTTGCCTCACGCTGCCTCACCCTTCCCAACGCTGCCTCACCCTGCCCAACACTGCCTCACCCTGCCCCCTGCCCAACACTGCCTCACCCTGCCCAACACTGCCTCACCCTGCCCAACACTGCCTCACCCTGCCCAACACTGCCTCACCCTGCCCAACACTGCCTCACCCTGCCTCACCTTGCCCAACACTGCCTCACCTTGCCCAACACTGCCTCACCTTGCCCAACACTGCCTCACCCTGCCTCTCACTGCCTCACCCTGCCTCTCACTGCCCCACCCTGCCTCTCACTGCCCCACCCTGCCCAACACTGCCCGACCCTGCCCCACACTGCCCGACCCTGCCCCACACTGCCCGACCCTGCCCGACCCTGCCCCACACTGCCCCACACTGCCCCACACTGCCCCACACTGCCCCACACTGCCTCTCACTGCCTCACCCTGCCCCACACTGCCTCACCCTGCCAAACACTGCCTCTCACTGCTTCACCCTGCCCAACACTGCTTCACCCTGCCCAACACTGCTTCACCCTGCCCAACACTGCCTCACCCTGCCTCACCCTGCCCAACACTGCCTCACCCTGCCCCACACTGCCTCACCCTGCCCCACACTGCCTCACCTTGCCCCACACTGCCTCACCTTGCCCCACACTGCCTCACCCTGCCCCACACTGCCTCACCTTGCCCAACACTGCCTCACCCTGCCCCATACTGCCTCTCACTGCTTTACCCTGCCTCACACTGCCTCACCCTGCCTCACACTGCCTCACACTGCCTCACCCTGCCCCACACTGCCTCACACTGCCTCACCCTGCTCCACCCTGCCCCACCCTGCCCCACCCTGCTCCACCCTGCCCCACCCTGCTCCACCCTGCCTCACCTTGCCCCACACTGCCTCACCTTGCCCCACACTGCCTCACCTTGCCCCACACTGCCTCACCTTGCCCCACACTGCCTCACCTTGCCCCACACTGCCTCACCTTGCCCCACACTGCCTCACCTTGCCCAACACTGCCTCACCTTGCCGCACCCTGCCTCTCACTGCCCCACCCTGCCTCTCACTGCCCGACCCTGCCCCACACTGCCTCACACTTCCCCACACTGCCTCACACTTCCCCACACTGTCCCACACTCCCTCACCCTGTCCCACACTGCCTCACCCTGTCCCACACTGCCTCACCCTGTCCCACACTGCCTCACCCTGTCCCACACTGCCTCACCCTGTCCCACACTGCCTCTCACTGCCCCACCCTGTCTCACCTTGCCCAACACTGCCTCACTCTGCCCCACACTGCCTCACCTTGCCCCACCCTGCCTCTCACTGCCCCACCCTGCCTCTCACTGCCTCTCACTGCCTCTCACTGCCTCACCCTACCCCACACAGCCTCACCCTGCCCCGCACTGCCTCACCCTGCCCAACACTGCCTCACCGCCCCACCCTGCCTCTCACTGCCTCACCCTGCCCAACACTGCCTCACCCTGCCCAACACTGCCTCTCACTGCTTCTCACTGCCCCACCCTGCTTCTCACTGCCCCACCCTGCCTCACCCTGCCCAACACTGCCTCACTCTGCCCAACACTGCCTCACCCTGCCTCTCACTGCCTCACCCTACCCCACACAATGCCTCACCCTGCCCCGCACTGCCTCACCCTGCCACGCACTGCCTCACCCTGCTCCGCACTGCCTCACCCTGCCCCGCACTGCCTCACCCTGCCCCGCACTGCCTCACCGCCCCACCCTGCCTCTCACTGCCCCACCCTGCCTCACCCTGCCCAACACTGCCTCACCCTGCCCAACACTGCCTCACCCTGCCCAACACTGCCTCTCACTGCCTCACCCTGCCCCACACTGCCTCACCCTGCCCCACACTGCCTCACCTTGCCCAACACTGCCTCACCTTGCCCTACACTGCCTCACCTTGCCCAACACTGCCTCACCCTGCCCCACACTGCCTCACCCTGCCCAACACTGCCTCACCCTGTCCCACACTGCCTCTCACTGCTTCACCCTGCCTCACCTTGCCCAACACTGCCTCACCCTGCCCCACACTGCCTCACCCTGCCCCACACTGCCTCACCCTGCCCCACACTGCCTCACCCTGCCCAACACTACCTCACCCTGTCCCACACTGCCTCACCCTGTCCCACACTGCCCCACACTGCCTCACCTTGCCCCACACTGCCTCACCCTGCCCCACACTGCCTCACCCTGCCCCACACTGCCTCACCCTGCCTCTCACTGCCTCACCCTGCCTCTCACTGCCTCACCCTGCCTCTCACTGCCTCACCCTGCTTCTCCCTGCCCAACACTGCCTCACCCTGCCCAACACTGCCTCACCCTGCCCAACACTGCCTCTCACTGCCTCACCCTGCCCAACACTGCCTCACCCTGCCCCACCTTGCCCCACCCTGCCTCACGCTGCCCAACACTGCCTCACGCTGCCCAACACTGCCTCACGCTGCCCAACACTGCCTCACGCTGCCCAACACTGCCTCACGCTGCCCAACACTGCCTCACCCTGCCCAACACTGCCTCACCCTGCCCAACACTGCCTCACCCTGCCCAACACTGCCTCTCACTGCCTCTCACTGCCTCTCACTGCCTCTCACTGCCTCTCACTGCCTCTCACTGCCTCTCACTGCCTCTCACTGCCTCACCCTGCCTCACCCTGCCTCTCACTGCCTCTCACTGCCCAACACTGCCTCTCACTGCCTCACCCTGCCTCTCACTGCCTCACCCTGCCCAACACTGCCTCTCACTGCCTCTCACTGCCTCTCACTGCCTCTCACTGCCTCACCCTGCCTCTCACTGCCTCACCCTGCCCAACACTGCCTCTCACTGCCTCTCACTGCCTCACCCTGCCCAACACTGCCTCTCACTGCCTCTCACTGCCTCTCACTGCCTCACCCTGCCCAACACTGCCTCTCACTGCCTCACCCTGCCTCTCACTGCCTCACCCTGCCTCTCACTGCCTCACCCTGCCTCTCACTGCCCCACACTGCCTCACCCTGCCCAACACTGCCTCACCCTGCCCCACACTGCCTCTCACTGCCCCACACTGCCCAACACTGCCTCTCACTGCCCCACCCTGCCTCTCACTGCCTCACCCTGCCCAACACTGCCTCTCACTGCCTCACCCTGCCCAACACTGCCTCACCCTGCCCAACACTGCCTCTCACTGCTTCTCACTGCCCCACCCTGCTTCTCACTGCCCCACCCTGCCTCACCCTGCCCAACACTGCCTCACTCTGCCCAACACTGCCTCACCCTGCCTCTCACTGCCTCACCCTACCCCACACAATGCCTCACCCTGCCCCGCACTGCCTCACCCTGCCCCGCACTGCCTCACCCTGCCCCGCACTGCCTCACCCTGCCTCACCCTGCCCCGCACTGCCTCACCCTGCCCCGCACTGCCTCACCCTGCCCCGCACTGCCTCACCCTGCCCAACACTGCCTCACCCTGCCCAACACTGCCTCTCACTGCCTCACCCTGCCCAACACTGCCTCACCCTGCCTCACCCTGCCCCACCTTGCCCCACCCTGCCTCACCCTGCCCAACACTGCCTCACGCTGCCCAACACTGCCTCACCCTGCCCAACACTGCCTCACCCTGCCCAACACTGCCTCACGCTGCCCAACACTGCCTCACCCTACCCCACACAATGCCTCACCCTGCCCCGCACTGCCTCACCCTGCCCCGCACTGCCTCACCCTGCCCCGCACTGCCTCACCCTGCCCCGCACTGCCTCACCCTGCCCAACACTGCCTCACCCTGCCCAACACTGCCTCACCCTGCCCAACACTGCCTCTCACTGCCTCACCCTGCCCAACACTGCCTCACCCTGCCCAACACTGCCTCACCCTGCCCCACCCTGCCTCACACTGCCTCACCCTGCCCCACACTGCCTCACCCTGCCCCACACTGCCTCACCCTGCCCCACACTGCCTCACCCTGCCCCACACTGCCTCTCACTGCCTCACCCTGCCCCACACTGCCTCACCCTGCCCCACACTGCCTCACCCTGCCCCACACTGCCTCACCCTGCCCACACTGCCTCTCACCGCCTTACCCTGCCCCACACTGCCTCTGACTGCCTCACCCTGCTCCACACTGCCTCACCCTGCTCCACACTGCCTCACCTTGCCCAACACTGCCTCACCCTGCCCACACTGCCTCACCCTGCTCCACACTGCCTCACCTTGCTCCACCCTGCCCCACCCTGCCTCACCCTGCCCCACCCTGCCCCACACTGCCTCACCTTGCCTCACGCTGCCTCACCCTTCCAAACGCTGCCTCACCCTGCCCAACACTGCCTCACCCTGCCCAAAACTGCCTCATCCTGCCCAACACTGCCTCACCCTGCCCAACACTGCCTCACCCTGCCCAACACTGCCTCACCCTGCCCAACACTGCCTCACCCTGCCCAACACTGCCTCACCCTGCCCAACACTGCCTCACCCTGCCTCACCTTGCCCAACACTGCCTCACCCTGCCTCTCACTGCCTCACCCTGCCTCTCACTGCCTCACCCTGCCTCTCACTGCCTCACCCTGCCTCTCACTGCCTCACCCTGCCTCTCACTGCCCCACCCTGCCCAACACTGCCCGACCCTGCCCCACACTGCCCGACCCTGCCCCACACTGCCCCACACTGCCCCACACTGCCTCTCACTGCCTCACCCTGCCCCACACTGCCTCACCCTGCCAAACACTGCCTCTCACTGCTTCACCCTGCCCAACACTGCTTCACCCTGCCCAACACTGCCTCACCCTGCCCAACACTGCCTCACCCTGCCCCACACTGCCTCACCTTGCCCCACACTGCCTCACCTTGCCCCACACTGCCTCACCCTGCCCCACACTGCCTCACCTTGCCCAACACTGCCTCACCCTGCCCCATACTGCCTCTCACTGCTTTACCCTGCCTCACACTGCCTCACCCTGCCTCACACTGCCTCACCCTGCCCCACACTGCCTCACCCTGCTCCACCCTGCCCCACCCTGCCCCACCCTGCTCCACCCTGCCCCACCCTGCTCCACCCTGCCTCACCTTGCCCCACACTGCCTCACCTTGCCCCACACTGCCTCACCTTGCCCCACACTGCCTCACCTTGCCCAACACTGCCTCACCTTGCACAACACTGCCTCACCTTGCCCCACCCTGCCTCTCACTGCCCCACCCTGCCTCTCACTGCCCGACCCTGCCCCACACTGCCTCACACTTCCCCACACTGCCTCACACTTCCCCACACTGTCCCACACTGCCTCACCCTGTCCCACACTGCCTCACCCTGTCCCACACTGCCTCACCCTGTCCCACACTGCCTCACCCTGTCCCACACTGCCTCACCCTGTCCCACACTGCCTCACCCTGTCCCACACTGCCTCTCACTGCCCCACCCTGTCTCACCTTGCCCAACACTGCCTCACTCTGCCCCACACTGCCTCACCTTGCCCCACCCTGCCTCTCACTGCCCCACCCTGCCTCTCACTGCCTCTCACTGCCTCACCCTGCCCAACACTGCCTCTCACTGCCTCACCTTGCCCAACACTGCCTCACCTTGCCCAACACTGCCTCTCACTGCCCCACCCTGCCTCTCACTGCCCCACCCTGCCTCTCACTGCCCGACCCTGCCCCACACTGTCTCACACTTCCCCACACTGTCTCACACATCCCCACACTGCCCCACACTGCCTCACCTTGCCCAACACTGCCTCACCTTGCCCAACACTGCCTCACCCTGTCCCACACTGCCTCACCCTGCCCAACACTGCCTCTCACTGCCCCACCCTGTCTCACCTTGCCCAACACTGCCTCACTCTGCCCCACACTGCCTCACCTTGCCCCACCCTGCTCCACACTGCCCCACCCTGCCTCTCACTGCCTCTCACTGCCTCACCCTGCCCAACACTGCCTCACCTTGCCCAACACTGCCTCACCTTGCCCAACACTGCCTCACCTTGCCCAACACTGCCTCACCCTGCCCCACACTGCCTCACCTTGCCCCACACTGCCTCACCTTGCCCCACACTGCCTCACCCTGCCCCACACTGCCTCACCCTGCCCCACACTGCCTCACCTTGCCCCACACTGCCTCACCTTGCCCCACACTGCCTCACCTTGCCCCACACTGCCTCACCCTGCCCCACACTGCCTCACCCTGCCCCACACTGCCTCACCCTGCCCCACACTGCCTCAGCCTGCCCCACACTGCCTCACCTTGCCCAACACTGCCTCACCCTGCCCCATACTGCCTCTCACTGCTTTACCCTGCCCAACACTGCCTCACCCTGCCCCACACTGCCTCACCCTGCCCCACACTGCCCCACACTGCCTCACCCTGCCCCACACTGCCCCACACTGCCTCACCCTGCCTCACCTTGCCCCACGCTGCCTCACCTTGCCCCACGCTGCCTCACCTTGCCCCACCCTGCCTCTCACTGCCCCACCCTGCCTCTCACTGCCCCACCCTGCCTCTCACTGCCCCATCCTGCCTCTCACTGCCCCATCCTGCCTCTCACTGCCCCATCCTGCCTCTCACTGCCCCATCCTGCCTCTCACTGCCCCACCCTGCCCCACACTGTCTCACACTTCCCCACACTGTCTCACACTTCCCCACCCTGTCCCACACTGCCTCACCCTGTCCCACACTGCCTCACCCTGTCCCACACTGCCTCACCCTGTCCCACACTGCCTCTCACTGCCCCACCCTGTCTCACCTTGCCCAACACTGCCTCACTCTGCCCCACCCTGCTCCACCCTGCTCCACCCTGCTCCACCCTGCCCCACCCTGCCTCTCACTGCCTCTCACTGCCTCTCACTGCCTCACCCTGCCCAACACTGCCTCTCACTGCCTCACCTTGCCCAACACTGCCTCACCTTGCCCAACACTGCCTCACCTTGCCCAACACTGCCTCACCTTGCCCCACCCTGCCTCTCACTGCCCCACCCTGCCTCTCACTGCCCCACCCTGCCTCTCACTGCCCCACCCTGCCCAACACTGCCTCTCACTGCCTCACCTTGCCCAACACTGCCTCACCTTGCCCAACACTGCCTCACCTTGCCCAACACTGCCTCTCACTGCCCCACCCTGCCTCTCACTGCCCCACCCTGCCTCTCACTGCCCCACCCTGCCTCTCACTGCCCCACCCTGCCTCTCACTGCCCCACCCTGCCTCTCACTGCCCCACCCTGCCTCTCACTGCCCGACCCTGCCCCACACTGTCTCACACTTCCCCACACTGTCTCACACTTCCCCACACTGCCCCACACTGCCTCACCTTGCCCAACACTGCCTCACCCTGTCCCACACTGCCTCACCCTGCCCAACACTGCCTCTCACTGCCCCACCCTGTCTCACCTTGCCCAACACTGCCTCACTTTGCCCCACACTGCCTCACCTTGCCCCACCCTGCTCCACACTGCCCCACCCTGCCTCTCACTGCCTCTCACTGCCCCACCCTGTCTCACCTTGCCCAACACTGCCTCACTCTGCCCCACCCTGCTCCACACTGCCCCACCCTGCTCCACACTGCCCCACCCTGCCTCTCACTGCCTCTCACTGCCTCACCTTGCCCAACACTGCCTCTCACTGCCTCACCTTGCCCAACACTGCCTCACCTTGCCCAACACTGCCTCTCACTGCCCCACCCTGCCTCTCACTGCCCCACCCTGCCTCTCACTGCCCCACCCTGCCCAACACTGCCTCTCACTGCCTCACCTTGCCCAACACTGCCTCACCTTGCCCAACACTGCCTCTCACTGCCCCACCCTGCCTCTCACTGCCCCACCCTGCCTCTCACTGCCCCACCCTGCCTCTCACTGCCCCACCCTGCCTCTCACTGCCCCACCCTGCCTCTCACTGCCCGACCCTGCCCCACACTGTCTCACACTTCCCCACACTGTCTCACACTTCCCCACACTGCCCCACACTGCCTCACCTTGCCCAACACTGCCTCACCCTGTCCCACACTGCCTCACCCTGCCCAACACTGCCTCTCACTGCCCCACCCTGTCTCACCTTGCCCAACACTGCCTCACTCTGCCCCACACTGCCTCACCTTGCCCCACCCTGCTCCACACTGCCCCACCCTGCCTCTCACTGCCTCTCACTGCCTCACCCTGCCCAACACTGCCTCACCTTGCCCAACACTGCCTCACCTTGCCCAACACTGCCTCACCTTGCCCAACACTGCCTCTCACTGCCCCACCCTGCCTCTCACTGCCCCACCCTGTCTCACACTTCCCCACACTGCCCCACACTGCCTCACCCTGCCCCACACTGCCTCACCCTGCCCCACACTGCCTCACCCTGCCCCACACTGCCTCACCCTGCCCCACACTGCCTCACCCTGCCCCACACTGCCTCACCCTGCCCCACACTGCCTCACCCTGTCCCACACTGCCTCACCCTGCCCAACACTGCCTCTCACTGCCCCACCCTGTCTCACCTTGCCCAACACCAGGGGCGTTCTGGGGCTAGAGCCCATAGCAACGGTCACCAACCTTTTTGCAGTCCTGGTCGGGGGGGGGGGGGCGGGGGGCACACCGGTGGTAAGCATTTTTTTTTGCAGGATGGCTGGTGTTGGCGCTTCAATCATCATGGAACCATGGTTGATATGGTGTCAGGGTGATTGAAGCGCATTGTTTCTATTGTTACATTCTAATATATAATGAAGAGCGCTGATGTGTGGCGGGCAGTGAGAGAGATGTCACCATGCTCCCACATTGAAGAGGCCCGGTGTTTCGTCAGATGCTGTGAGGACAGAAGAGCGGTGATGTGGAGGGGGCGGAGAGAGATGATGTCATCTCTGCTCATCCGCCCGCTCGCTTCTGTCCTCTCATCCGCCTCTCTCATGCAGCCCGCCTGCCGTAGCTGCGGCCCGCTGGTTAGGCAGGGACCCTGCGGCAAGAGACTCAGGGCTATGGGCCCCAGATTCGGGGCTATAGCCCCAATAGCCACCCCCTAGCGACGCCACTGCCCAACACTGCCTCACCCTGCTCCACATTGCCTCACCCTGCTCCACATTGCTTCACCCTGCTCCACATTGCCTCAGCCTGCCCCGCATTGCCTCAGCCTGCCCCGCATTGCCTCAGCCTGCCCCGCATTGCCTCAGCCTGCCCCGCATTGCCTCAGCCTGCCCCGCATTGCCTCAGCCTGCCCCGCATTGCCTCAGCCTGCCCCGCATTGCCTCAGCCTGCCCCGCACTGCCTCGCCCTGCCCCGCACTGCCTCGCCCTGCCCCGCACTGCCTCACCCTGCCCCGCACTGCCTCACCCTGCCCCGCACTGCCTCACCCTGCCCCGCACTGCCTCACCCTGCCCCGCACTGCCTCACCCTGCCCCGCACTGCCTCACCCTGCCCCGCACTGCCTCACCCTGCCTCACCCTGCCCCACACTGCCTCACCCTGCCCCACACTGCCTCACCCTGGCTCATTCTGCCTCACCCTGCCCCACACTGCCTACGCTCTCTTCCCACAGAGGACCAACCATCCCCCTCAGTGATTGGATCCAAAGAGAACCTATCAGTGTTGGAGTATAGGAACACAATGAATCCCTAGCAGCTATTAACCACTTCAGCTCCGGAATATTTGCTATTTAGAACTACGCTACTTTAACCACTTCAATACCAGGCACTTTTACCCCCTTACTGCTCAGGCCAGCTTTCAGCGCTGTGACAATTTGAATGACAATTGCTTGGTCATGTCACACTGGACCCAAATGGAATTTGTATAATTTATTTCACACAAATATATCTTTCTTTTGGTGGTATTTAATCACCACTGGAGTTTTCATTTTTTTGCAAAATAAATGAAAAAATACAACATTTTGAAAAAAAACAAAAGATTTTTCATAGAGTGTTATAAAATTTTGCAAACAGGTAATTTTTCTCCTTCACTTATGGGCACTGATGAGGAGGCAGATTGGCAGCACTGATGAGCATTGGTAGGTGGCACTGATAAGGCACTGATTAGCAGCACTAATAAGTGGCAATGATTAGCAGCACTGGTGGGCACTGATTGGCAGCACTGTTGGGATGGCACCGATAATCAGGACACTAATAATCAGCTCCCTGACTATCAGTGTAGAAGTCACTTTAAAGCTACTTTCACACTGAGGTCACCCGAGCTTTAGTGTTGTTTAAGCGGCGCTTTTCGGCCACTAGCGGCCAAAGAAGGGGTTAGAAGCGCCCGTGTTGCAGCGCTTCAGAAGCACTTTTTAGGCGCTGCTCATTCATTCCAATAGGCAGGGGCGGTGGAGGAGCGCTGTATACAGCGCTCCCAAACCACCCCAAGGTTGCTACTTGCAAGACTTTTTCCAACGTCCCGCAAGCGCACCACTCCTGTGCGAAAGCACTCAGGCTCCCCATTGGAAGATTTCCTCCACTATTCTGTTAACCACTTGACAACTGGCACTTAAACCCCCTTCCTAACCAGTCCAATTTTCAGCTTTCGGTGCTCTCACAATTTGAATGACAATTACTCAGTCATGCAACACTGTACCCATATGAAATTTTTGTCCTTTTTTTCACACAAATAGAGCTTTCTTTTGGTGGTATTTAATCACCGTTGGGTTTTTTATTTTTTGCGCTATAAAAGAAAAAAAGACTGAAAATTCGTTAAAAAAATGAAATTTATGTTGTAAAATTTAGCAAATTAGTCATTTTTCTTCATAATTTTGGCCACGGTTTATACTGCTACATAGCTTTGGTAAAAATAAGTACAAATTGGTGTATATTATTTGGTCTTTGTGAAAGTTATAGAGTCTAAAAGCTATGGTGCCAATATCTGAAAATTGATCACACCTGAAGTACTGAATTCTTGAGACCCTAACATGCCAGAAAAGTACAAATACCCCCCACATGACCCCTTTTTGGAAAGAAGACATTCCAAGGTATTTAGAAAGATGCATGGGGAGTTTTTTGAAGTTGTAAATTTTTCCTACAATTCTTTGCAAAATCAAGATTTTTTTTTTTTTTTTTTCACAAAATTGTCATATTAGCAGGTTATTTCTCACACACAGCATATGCATACCACAAATTACACCCCAAAACACATTCTGTTATTACTCCCGAGTATGGCGATACCACATGTGTGTGACTTGTACACAGCGTGGCCACATACAGAGGCCCAACATGCAGGGAGCACCTCCAGGCGTTTTGGAGCACCCAGGCCAATTCTGACATTTCTCTCCTACATGTAAAAATCCTCATTTATTTGCTAGAAAATTACATAGAACCCGAAAACATTATATATGTTTTTTTTTAGCAAAAACCCTAAGAATACAATGGCGGTTGTTGCAACTTTTTATCTCGCACGGTATTTGCACAGCAGTTTTTTGAATGCTTTTTATTGGGAAAAAAAACAGTTTTGTGCTTTAAAAAAAAAAACAAACAGTAAAGTTGGCCCAATGTTTTTACATAATGTGAAAGATGAAGTTACGCCGAGTAAATAGATACCTAACATGTCACCCTTCAAAATTGCACACGCTCGTGGAATGACGCCAAACTTCGCTACTTAAAAATCCCCATAGGCAACGCTTTAAAATTTTTTACTGGTTACATGTTTTGAGTTACAGGGGAGGTCTAGGGCTAAAATTATTGCTCTCGCTCTAACGTTCGCACCGATACCTCACATGTGTGGTTTGAACACCGTTTTCATATGTGGGCGGGACTTACGTGTGCATTCGCTTCTGCATGCGAGTACACGGACAGGGGCGCTTTAAAAAATGTTTTTTTTTCTTTTTATTGTTCATTTTACTTTATTTATTTTAGTTTGACACTTTTTTCCTAAAAAAATGTTTTGATCACTTTTATTCCTATTACAAGGAATGTAAACATCCCTTGTAATAGGAATATGGCATGACAGGTCCTCTTTACAGTGAAATATGGGGTCAGTAAGACCCCACATCTCACCTCTAGGCTGGGAAGCCTGAAATAAATAATAAAAAAAAAAAACGATCCTGGCTTCGATTGTAGCGGTAAGTCGGTAGAAGCACCGGAGGGCGGCGGGAAGAGGGGGACGTCCCCTCTCGCCTCCCATAAGAACGATCAAGCAGTGGAACAGCCGCTATGATCATGCTTATGGTGTAGGGAATCGCCGGCTGAAAAAGCTGATATCTGAATGATGCCTGTAGCTGCAGGCATCATTCAGATATCCCCGCACAAAGTCAAGGACGTCATATGACGGTGGGGGCGGGAAGTGGTTAAAACACATTTTTTTTTTTTTTTTTTTTTTAACACAAAGTTGTCCATTTATACAATATTTCTAACACATAGCATGTACATACCAAAAATGGCACCCCAAAATAGATTCTCCTACTCCTCTTGAGTACGGCGATATCACATGTGTGAGACTTCCACAGCCTGGCCACATACAGAGGCCGAGCATGGCCGAGCATGGCTGGGTATTGCAGGGTATGGCAGAGTATGGCTGGGTATGGCAGAGTATGGCTGGGTATGGCAGAGTATGGCTGGGTATGGCTGGGTATGGCGGGGTATTGCAGAGTAGTGCGGGGTATTGCAGAGTAGTGCGGGGTATTGCAGAGTATTGCGGGGGATTGCAGAGTATTGCGGGGTAGTGCAGGGCATTAGAGCATGGAGGGATGGCTGAGCATGGATGGCTGGATGTGACTGTATTTGTCACTGAGCAGCGCTGTGGGCACTACACATGCAGCCCACAGCGCTGCTACCATCCGATCCCTCCCCCTCTCCCCTCACACTGTACCAATAGGTACAGAGAGGAGAGGAACCGGCGTCATAACATGACGCCAGTTTGTTTACATGTGATCGCTCCGTCATTTGACAGTGCGATCACATGGTAAACGGCCGCGATCAGCGGCCGTGATCTATGGACCCGGCGGTCACGGATGTTCTCGGGTGCGCGCGAGCGCAGGATTCTGGGAGGACGTCCATGGACGCCCTCCCAGGACAAGCCGACCGCGCTGTAGCCGTCTTTCGGCTATGGCCCGGTCGGCATGTGGTTAACATACGATCTGACTTTTTGACTACAAACATGCAAATTAGCTGTTTTAAGGCAACATCCGACCGTGTGTATGCTCCATCGGACAAACTTTTTCGGTTTTCATCGGACTTTTGTTGGCTGTGCAAACGGACAAACTTTCCGGCAACAAAAGTCCGATGGAGCAAAGTCTGATCGTGTGTACACAAAACCATCGGACTTTTGTACAAACTGCAAACACGCATGCTCAGAACCAATGCAAAAGATCAAACAACAATACAGAAGTTGACCAAAGGGTGGCGCCGGAGAATTGAACGTCCTCTTTTTGAAGTGTCATCAGTAAGTTGAAACGTCACTACATTCGTGTTTGTTGCCGAAAAAGTCCTGCCGTGTGTATGCTTAATTAGTTTACGGCCAACGCCCTTTGAACAAAAATCCACGGGAAAGTTTGTACAAAGTCCGATCGTGTGTATGAGGCTTTACAGTGACAATTGTTGAATTCCTTTCACTTTTGTTCTGCTGAAGTAAGGTACAATTTCTCCACTGGTCCACTCAACTGCTTCAAACAGTCAGCAAGAAAAACTTGGCAGGGTTTCTAACCTTTTCCTAATACTTTCTCTCATACAACAAAAACTATAGTTACACTTAAAAGGGAATACCCAATAGGAGCCTATTTCAGGATCAGAGGTTGAAAGGTACAATAAAGGTATCCAACACTTACCTCTGTGCTGCCCATGCAGACATCTGAATCTTTAGGGTTCTTTTACACAAGCTTCACACGTTGAAGAGTGATTTGTGATGGATTCCTTTTTAGAGGGCATTTGACAGATGATGAGGAGGCCTTATGTCGCCTCCTCATTGCCTGTTTTAACGCCTAAAAACCTGCACTACCATTGTGCCCATGTCATATACACACCCCTGTACACTGCTTTTGCAGCTTAAGGGGGAGCAGTTGGGGGGCAGTAAAAACCAAGCTCAAGCACAGAGTTTTACCACCCACAGTTGCAAATGTAAGCATAAGTGTCGCCACCTGTGTACCCAGTGCCCGCTTCTCTGAGTGGTACCAGCCTGGTGGTGGCTTTATCTTTGACCATAATGTACATTTAAATGCAAGCTTGTTAAAACAGTTCTCTTGCTAAAGCAATTTCTGTCTTGTATAAAAAAAAATACTAATGGCTTATTTTATGTTTAGAAAAAGCCTGGGAAGAAAGGAACCTCCCCCCAGTGTTCTCTGACCAAGCAGAAAATAAAGAAGAGAGGATACCGCATGCAACCCCAGAAAGGGAAATGTGTAACCAACTAGATGGGTTGCTAAGAAGACTGAAGAACTTTAGCACATATGCCATGTACAGACGATCGGACATTCCGACAACAAAATCCTGGATTTATTTTTGACGATTGTTGTCTCAAACTTGTCTTGCATACACACGGTTGCACAAATGTCGTTAGAAATTCTGATCGCCAAAAACGCGCTGACGTACATGTACGACAGTACTAGAAAAGGGAAGTTCAATAGCCAGTGCGCCACCCTTTGGGCTCCTTCTGCTAATCTCGTGTTAGTAGAAGTTTGAGAGACGATTCTCGCTTTTCAGCCTCGTGCTTTTCCGATCGTTACGGCTCTTCAGTTTGTGCTTGTGGGTTCGTATCTGGTTTTCAATGCGTGTAGTCAGTTGGCTTCTGGTTTTCAGTGCGTGCTATTTCTAGTACGTACTTGATTTTCAGTGCGTTCTTGTCCGCTCGTTTCTGATTTTCAGCTTGCTCTTCTCAGGCCTTTCTGATTTTCAGTGCGTTCTGTTAGTTCGTTCTAACCAGCCGACCGTTTTGAAGCCATGTTGCGGTTACGTACTTGTCATAGACTTTGTGCTATGTGGTGGCTTGGTGTTGGGGTTCTTACTTTGACCAAAGCCCAGTCCATGAACAGGGCGGGTAGGAGTTCATGGACGAAGAATTGGTTGCTCCAGCGCGACCAATTCTCTCATATGCCTTTGTTGTGGGAGATCCAGGAGAATAATCCTGATGATTTCAGGAATTATCTCAGGATGACGGACTCCGTTTTTCACCGTTTGTTGGCTTTGCTGTCCCCTTATATTACCCTTATATTACCAAGTAGGACACCTGCATGCAGCAAGCCATCACTCTTGAACAAAGGCTAGTCGCCACGTTGCAGTACTTGGCGACAGGGAGAAGTCTGCAGGACATCAAGTTCTCGACAGGCATCTCCCCCCAGGCTCTGGGGATCATTATTCCAAAGACCTGTTCTGCCATCATTCAGGTCCTGCAGAAGGACTATATTAGGGTAAGTTTTCTCCTTTAACATCACATTCTATGTATTATTGTTTGCTAATGTATTGTATTTATTTCATCATTCCATAATTACCATAATTTTAATATGCTGTGAATGTCCTCATGCATGCTGGAAGTTTTTAATGCTCCTTTTTTGTCCTTCATGCATTTTTGCCTTCACTAACCTCCCCAGTAAGGATGAGCTTTCTGTTCGAGTTGAACATGAATTCCTCTTGAACATCGGCTGTTCGACCGCTCGACGAAGATCGAACATTATGGGGCGTTCACGCCAAATTCGAGTGGCGCGTCATGCCCCATAATGCACTGCGTCATCGCAGTGCATTGCTGGCTGATGATTGGCCAAGCATGCACTATGACCCGCATGCTTTGGCCAGCCCCACACTATATAAGGCCGCCTGCACGTCGGCCTTGTGTAGTGTGTTCTTGGCAGAGAGAGTGTCATTTAATTTACTTTGAGCAGGCAGTTGATTCAGTTAGCTGCAGTGCATTTAGTGTATGTATATATATAGATATAGATAGATATATATATATATATTTATAGATAGATATATAGAGATATATATGTATATGTATATATCTCTATAAATATAAATATATATATATATATATATATATATATATATATATATATATATATACACTGTATACAGTTTAGCTAGATCTCACTGCAGACCGTTCCTCCTGGTGTACTGTTTCTAATATACTTCAGGCAGGCAGTTGATTCAGTTAGTTGCAGTGTGTGTGTGTGTGTGTGTATATATATATATATATATATATATACTGTATAGCTAGATCTGACTGCAAGCCATTCCTGGTGTATTCAAATACACTTTGAGGCAGGCAGGCAAGTGATTCAGTGATCTGCAGTGCATTAACTATATATACAGTCTCCAACATATATATATCCACTGCATTCTAGTCTAGCCAAGCCTATATCTAACTGCAGGCCATTGCTGGTGTACGTTTTCAAATACACTTTCAGGCAGTCAGGCAAGTGATTCAGTGATCTGCAGTGCATTAAATATATAAATATATATACAGTCTCCAACATATATGCATCCATTGCATTCTAGTCTAGCCAAGCCTATATCTGACTGCAGGCAATTGCTGGTGTACATTTTGAAATACACTTTCAGGCAGGCAGGCAGGCAAGTGATTCAGTGATCTGCAGTGCATTAAATATATATACAGTCTCCAGCATATATATATACACTGCATTTCAGTCTAGCCAAGCCTATACCAAACTGCAGGCCATTCCTGGCGTAATTTTTATAGTAAACTTCAGGCGGTGTTTTGCTAATCCAATTTTAC
Organism: Aquarana catesbeiana; assembly: GCF_042186555.1. NCBI lineage: Eukaryota > Metazoa > Chordata > Amphibia > Anura > Ranidae > Aquarana > Aquarana catesbeiana. The sequence continues at coordinate 240,486,326 of NC_133332.1, read as the reverse complement.
AGCATGTCTGGAAGGCCACCAAGGAAAGGCAGACGCTCACAGGCCACTAAAAGAGCAAGCAGGCTCTGTGTCTACAGCCAGCAGTGCTGGTCGTAGACACGGTGCATCCTCAGCACGTGGCCGTGGGGCACACTTGTACTTTTTTTCGACAGCTGGCCATGTTGAGCCACAGCATGCAGAAGAATTGGTAGAGTGGATCACAAAGCCGTCCTCATCCTCTGTCACCCAGGCTAAGAGAAGTTTGGCTGCCAATGCAGCTGCCAAAGTGGCCTATGCCATCAGCTCAATGGCATCAGTCACTCCTTTCCTAGCCCCACCATCATGTCCTGAGGAGTCCCCCGAACTGTTCAACCACAGTGTCGGGTACATGCTGCAGGAGGATGCGCAGCGTTTTGAAGGCTCCAATGATGGTACCCAGGTTGAGGATGAAGGCAGTAACGTGAGCCCAGAGAGAGGGGGTGCCCCAGAAGGACAAGAAACTGGCAGTCATGTTCCCCCAGCTGCAGCATACTGCCAGGTTTGCTCCAGTGGCTAGGAGGGAGGGGATGATGAGGTCACTGACTCTATGTGGGTGCCTGATAGAAGAGAGGAGGAGGAGGCACATCTCTTTATTAAAAAAGAAAAACTGAAATATCACATGGTCCTAAGTATTCAGACCTTTTGCTGTGACACTCATATATTTAACTCAGGTGCTGTCCATTTCTTCTGATCATCCTTGAAATGGTTCTACACCTTCATTTGAGTCCAGCTGTGTTTGATTATACTGATTGGACTTGATTAGAAAAGCCACACACCTGTCTATATAAGACCTTGCAGCTCACAGTACATGTCAGAGCAAATGAGAATCATGAGGTCAAAGGAACTGCCTAAAGAGCTCAGAGACAGAATTGTGGCAAGGCACAGATCTGGCCAAGGTTACAAAAGATTTCTGCTGCACTTAAGGTTCACAGTGGCCTCCGTAATCCTTAAATGGAAGACGTTTGGGAGAACCCTTCCTAGAGTTGACCGTCCGGCCAAACTGAGCTATCGGGGGAGAAGAGCCCTTGGTGAGAAAGGTAAAGAAGAACCCAAAGATCACTGTGGCTGAGCTCCAGAGATGCAGTCAGGAGATGGGAGAAATTTGTAGAAAGTCAACCATCACTGCAGCCCTCCACCAGTTGGGGCTTTATGGCAGAGTGGCCCGACAGAAGCCTCTCCTCAGTGCAAGACACATGAAAGCCCGCATGGAGTTTACTAAAAAACACCTGAAGGACTCCAAGATGGTCTGATGAGACCAAGATAGAACTTTTTGGCCTTAATTCTAAGCAGTATGTGTGGAGAAAACCAGGCACTGCTCATCACCTGTCCAATACAGTCCCAACAGTGAAGCATGGTGGCAGCATCATGCTGTGGGGGTGTTTTTCAGCTGCAGGGACAGGAAGACTGGTTGCAATCCAGGGAAAGATTAATGCGGCCAAGTTCAGGGATATCCTGGACGAAAACCTTCTCCAGAGTGCCCAGGACCTCAGACTGGGCCGAAAGTTTACCTTCCAACAAGACAATGACCCTAAGCACACAGCTAAAATAACAAAGGAGTGGCTTCACAACAACTCAGTGACTGTTCTTGAATGGCCCAGCCAAAGCCCTGACTTAAACCCAATTGAGCATCTCTGGAGAGACCTAAAAATGGCTGTCCACCAATGTTTACCATCCAACCTGACAACTGGAGAGGATCTGCAAGGAGGAATGGCAGAGGATCCCCAAATCCAGGTGTGAAAAACTTGTTGCATCTTTCCCAAAAAGACTCATGACTGTATTAGATCAAAAGAGTGCTTCTACTAAATACTGTGCAAAGGGTCTGAATACTTAGGACCATGTGATATTTCAGTTTTTCTTTTTTAATAAATCTGCAAAAATGTCAACAATTCTGTGTTTTTCTGTCAATATGGGGTGCTGTGTGTACATTAATGAGGAAAAAATGAACTTAAATGATTTTAGTAAATGGTTGCAATATAACAAAGAGTGAAAAATTTAAGGGGGTCTGAATACTGAATACTAGGGGCTACGCAAGCACTCAGGCAAAAAGATGCCATGCGGTGCTTGAGTTGGTCTGCTTAGGGGACAGGAGCCACACTGGGGCAGAGATTCTGGCAGCACTGCAGGGGCAGGTTCAGAGGTGGTTGACGCCAGGAATGGTGGTTTGCGACAATGGCACCAACCTCCTCTCTGCCCTCCGACAGGGACACTTCACCCATGTTCCCTGTTTGGCTCACGTCCTTAATTTGGTGCAGCGGTTCTTGTGCAGGTACCCGGGCTTACAGGATCTCCTAAGGCAGGCCAGAAAAGTCTGTGGGCATTTCCACCGGTCATATAATGCCAGTGGTCGGCTGACTGACCTTCAAAAGGAATGCAACCTGCCCAAGAACCGCCTCATCTGTGACATGCCCACCAGGTGGAACTCAATGTTGGCAATGCTGCAGCGGCTGCACATGCAGTAGAGGGCCATCAATGAGTACCTGTGCGAGTATGGCACTAGGACAGGGTCAGGGGAGCTTGGCTTTTTTCACCACGTCAGTGGCTAATGATCAAGGATGCATGCACTGTCCTGTCACCATTTGAGAAGGCCATGAGGATGGTGAGCAGCGACAGTGCATGCATCAGTGATACTGTCCCTCTTGTCTTCCTGTTAGAGCACACGCTACGTGGAATAATGAACAGGGCACTTGAGGCAGAACAGAGGGAGGAAGAGGAGGACTTCCTTACCGCTCAAGGCCCCCTTTATCCAGACAGTATTCCTGCAGGCCCGTCTATCACACAGGAAGAGGAGGAGGATGAGGATTGTGTCAGCATGGAGGTGGAACCTAGCACTTAGCATCAGCAGCAGTCTTCAAGGGATCATTTTAAGTCCCCAGAAACCCATGGACTTGTACGTGGCTGCGGATCATGTCGTCCTTAGTGACCCAGAGGATCAGCCTCAGCAAACCTATGCTGCATGGCCTCCCTGATCCTGCAAAGCCTGCGAAAGGACCCTCGGATTTGTGGTATCAAGGAGAGGAATCAGTACTGGCTGGCAACCCCTCTTGATCCACGTTACAAGGGTAAGGTTGCGGAACTTATCCAGCCTTCACAGAGGGAGCAGAGGATGAAACATCTTCAGGAGCCCTTGCAGAAAGGTTTGTGCAATGCATTTCCAGAGCCTGGGAGGTTACAATTTCCTGGTCCTCCTGGACAACGTGTTGCTGAGGCTTTGGTCAGTCACAGAAGGAGCAGGGGAGAAGGTGGCCATCTAACTGATGCGTTCAGACAATTTTTTAGCCTGCAGCCCCAAGGTCTGATCGGTTCCAGCAACCATCACCAGCGTCTGATTTACATGGTGCAGAAATACCTTGGGGCAAGATCGGACTTGGAGACCTTTTAAAACGAAAATCCACTGGGTTACTGGGTCTTGTGGATGGATCACTGGCCAGAGCTTGCACAGTATGCAATTGAGCTACTGGCCTGTCCTGCATCCAGCGTTCTATCTGAACGCATATTCAGTGCTGCTAGAGATTTTATAACCGATCACAGAGTGCGCCTGTCCACAGACTCAGTTGATCAGCTCACCTTCATAAAAATGAATCAGTCTTGGATCACCAGCTACCAAGCACCTGATGCTGATGTAACCGATTAATTTTTTTATGAATGTGAGATCCCTTGAAGACTGCCTATGCTGATGCTGAATGACTATCCTATTATGCTGAGTGACTATCCTATTCCTCCTCAATGTTCATGTTGATAGCTTCTAAGAACATTTTTGGTTCTGGGCACTACCACCAGTGCCTAAAGCCCAATTTTTCTGCCCCAGTTTAACAGGGGCGTGTAATTACAATTTTTTCTGTAATATTTTGCAGCAGGGCTCGTTCCTGCGCTCAACTAGAGTATCTGTGAGGGGTTGCAGTGTTGTGGCACCACCACCGCCACCTAAGGCCTAATTTTTCTGCCCCTGTTTAACAGGGGCGCGTAATTACAATTTTTGCTGCAATATTTCACAGCAGGGCACGTTCCTGCGCTCAACTAGAATATCTGGGAGGGGTTGCGGTGTTGTGGCACCAGTGCCTAAAGCCCAATTTTTCTGCCCCTGTGTAACAGGGACGTGTAATTACAATTTTTGATCTAATATTTCACAGCAGAGCCCGTTCCTGCGCCCACCAAGAGTAACTGTGAGGGCTTACAATGCTGTGGCAACACCACCATACCACCACCAAAGGCCCAATTTTTCTGACCCTGTTCAACAGGGGCATGTAATTACAGTTCTTGCAGTGGCGGCCCGTCCATAGGGGGTGCATGGGTGCCGCCCCCCCTCCAGGCAGTCACAAAAAAAAGTTAAAAAAAATTTTTTTTTAAACTGGCCCTTTAAAAAAAAAAAAAAAAAAAAAGGTCCTTAAGTGCACTGTGTTCGGACGCCAGACACAGTGTGACGCCGGACACAGTGCGACGCCGGACACAGTGCACTTATGGGAAGCGCCACGTCTATGCAATCACGAGATTGCAGACATGGCGCTTCATTTGTGGGGGTTTAGCCCGCCTTTCGGCGCTTTCTGAAGCGCCGAGTAGCTTCCGCCCGGCGCTCGTAGTATGTAATACTACGTCCAGGTGGTTTGACATCTGAGTTTGATGTCACTTCCTGTTTTCTCTCTCCCATTGCGCCCAGGAGAGATGAAACAGGAAGTATGAGAGGAGCGGACCTCTCCATCGCCGCTGGAAGGAGACACCACTGGAGAGGACAACACACAGCAAGGTAAGCAATGGGGGTATGATGTGACACAGGCAGACCACTTTATTTGGGGTGACATAGGCTGCTGCGTTTGGGGGTGACACAGGCTGCTGCATTGTGACCCAGGCTGCTGCATTTGGTGGTGACACAGGCTGCTGCATTTGGTGGTGACACAGGCTGCTGCATTTGGTGGTGACACAGGCTGCTGCATTTGGTGGTGACACAGGCTGCTGCATTTGGTGGTGACACAGGCTGCTGCACTTGGTGGTGACACAGGTTGCTGCATTTGGTGGGACACAGGCTGCTGCATGGTGACACAGGCTGCTGCATTTTGTGGTGACACAGGCTGCTGCATGGTGAAACAGGCTGCTGCATTTGGTGACACAGGCTGCTGCATTTGGTGGGACACAGGCTGCTGCATTTGGTGAGACACAGGCTGCTGTATTTGGGGGGACACAGGCTGCTGCATTTGGTGGGGACACAGGACACAGGCTGCTGTATTTGGTGGGACACAGGCTGATGTATTTGGTGGGACACAGGCTGGCTGCATTTGGTGGACACAGGCTGCTGTATTTGGTGGACACAGGCTGCTGTATTTGGTGGGACACAGGCTGCATTTTATGTGACACAGGCTGCATGTAAGGAGGGACTCCACTGGGGGCACCTGATGTAAGGTTGGACTCTTTCATTTTATATAACAATGTAATAATAGAAATAATGTGCTTCGTTCATCCTGACACCATAACAACCAAGGTGCCGAATATGATTGAAGTGCTATTACCAGGTGTTTGAAATATCTTTATCTGCTGATTGTTAAACTTTCTAGAATACATATACTTCTATTGTTGTGTAGGATCTGGGCCTGCTGTCCCTCCATCCCTCTCTCCCTCTCCCTCCATCCCTCGTTCATCTGACACTAACCACACCACCTTAGAGCCACGCCCACTATTTCGCTGAAACTATGCCCATTTTCACCAAGTGGGAGGGGTAAAAAAGGAAGGGCAAGGTCTGGTGCCCCCCCATCCTAAAACTTCACCAGCCGCCACTGAATTCTTGATATAACACAGCAGGGCCCGTTCCAGCACCCACCAAGAGTAACTGTGAGGGCTTACAGTGTTCTGGTAACACCAACACCTAAGGCCCAAATTTCTGCAGAGTATATAGGGCAGGCTGTATAGTATATACACGCGGTCCCCTACTTTCAAACATCCGACTTACAAACAACTTCTACTTACAAACGGAGGGAGACAACAGGAAGTGAGAGGAAATCTACCCCTAGGAAGGGAAATTCTCTCCTGTAATTAATGGAGTTAATATGGGAAAAAGGTGTCTCCACTGATGCTTTATCGCCAATCCTTGTTTCCCTAAAAACCCCAAATTTTCAAAATCCAATTGTCATTGGGACAGAAAGTGAGGTGAAATCTTCTGAACAAGGGCACAGACAGCAAAACAAATGTTAGAGGGGTGATGATAACCCTTCCCTATATTATCCAAAAAGCTTAAAAATAGATTTTTTGGCTGGAGCTACACTTAAAAAATGTACCTGTTCCAAATTAAAACAGATTCCACTTAAGAACAAACCTACAGTCCCTATCTTGTTTGTAACCTGGGGACTGCCTGTATACTGCTGTTCAGAGTATATAGGGCCTGGGGACCCCACGCCTTTTCTTTTTCACTTTTGATTTCTCACGTTCGAGTCTCATAGACTTTAACGGTGTTCTAATGTTCGCGCGAACTTTCGGTCCATTCGCATGTTCTGGATGAGAACTGAACCGGCTCATCCCTACTCCCCAGCATGCTATCTTGGGCCCATACACACCTAGCCTAGTCACTTAACAATGTATTTTGTCAGCTCCGTTGTAGTGCTTTACCGTAAACACCCCCTAAAATGTGTACAAATGTGATTTTTGTCTTTAAATTCAGGCAGAGTGCAAGAGGCTTTTTTTGGGGGTCCCAATCTCATTTGGAACCCTCCCTCCCCCCAACCGCTAAGTCAACCGATACCAATACTCTATCTGCTGACTTTGCCAAACCCATACACACTATACCTACCTCTTTTGTGGTCATATTTATGGATGAATTCACCAAAGCATGTAGTGAAAGGGCCTGCCTGAATACTTTCAAATGGTACTGTTTAAAGTTTTGTTCTCCTATTATCTTGATAGGTAATTGTAGAATGTAAAAATGTGCTTCAATTTGGACAGTGTGTATTCATATTTTTGGATTATGACACTTCTTACCTGTCCAGCGGGCTGCCAGTAGTGTAAGTAAGGAGGGACTGGCCAAAGTAAAACACATTATTTATGCATTTATCTCTCAATGAAGTGGAGACTGTTACCTGCCCAAAACACCCCCCCCCTAAAATTTTTACAATGGGCCATCAGAGAGGGTGAGAAATCTCATAAATGGACCTTAAATTTTTGTGTTTAAATACTCATTAAAATAAATGTTTTATACTTATGTTGGCCAAGCATGTTTGTGTCTAATCTGCTTGCAACGTTATGTGCAAAAGTACTAATTTATTTTTTCTTGTTTAACTCCAGAGTTTCCTTCAACCCCACAGGAATGGCAGACTGTGGCTTCCCAATTTGCCCAGCGGTGGGACTTTCCCAACTGCAGAGGGGCAATCGATGGGAATTATGTCCACATTGTCCCACCCCCCAACTCGGGGTCATACTATTATAATTATAAGGGGTTTAATAGTATTGTGATGTTGGAGGTGGTGTCGGCAACATATGAGTTTCTCTATGCGGACGTGGGGAAGAGATTTTGGATCGTGGAGTCATTGCCCAGACCGAGTTCTACGGACGGCTCCAGAGTGGTGGCTTGGGCTTGCGACCTCCGGAAGACAACGTGGGTGGTCTACCGTTCGTCTTTGTCGCTGATGAAGCATTTGGGCTGGGTAATCACCTGATGCGGCCATTCCCGATGAGGACCCTCACCCCGGACCAGAGGGTTTTTAACTTACAGCTGGCCAGAGCCAGAACAGTCGTGGAGAATGCTTTCGGCATAATGTCCAGCCGGTTCTGCCTATTCCTGACGCCAATCAACATGGTGGAATATAGACTAAACCATATAATATATATTGTAAATATTTGATACATGAGGTGACAATCTCTTCTTCAGCTAACTATTATGTTGTGGGTCTGCTACACACACATAATGTTTATGTTGTTAATGTATGTAATGCTTTAATTATTAAAAAAAATATCCTTTTTAGCACCATGAATTAATTGTTTTGAGTCCTGAAACTGGCCTGATTGGGGCAAATTTTAGAGCACTGTGGGGGTTATTTACTAAAGGAAAATCCACTTTGCACTACAAGTGCACTTGAAAGTGCACTGAAACTGCATTTGTAGTGCCAAGTGGATTTGCCTTTAGTAAATAACCCCCATTGTCACTGTAAACACCAACTTACTCCAAAAACTGGTATTGAGTATTGAAAGAAGAAGCCACACTTTGTTGAGTAGAAAACATTTTACTCAAAGCACATTCACATGTGCATTAGAAAAGGGTTTTTGAACAAACCAACATATTTGTTGTATAACATTTTTAGGTTTGACAGTAGAAATTAGCCTTTTTTGGGTTAAACAGGCATGTTTAAAACCATAAAATATACACAACTCAGGAACTTACAAAGTTCAACTTTGACAAAGTGAAGGCAATGTCAGACATTAGTATGTCAAAACTGTGTTGATGTTGCCTTCATCAGATGGGGTGATGTCACCCCTTTAAAAGCCAAATTTTGAAGATGCACACAAATTGGGAGTCACAATGTGGATTTCCCTCCTGATCCCATGCCTAATGTCAACATGTGCTAGCTCCCATCATGGGGGATCAATGGATGTGTTTCGGGGGTGCAACCCCTTCCTCTCATCTACTTTAGTTGCAAGGAAGGGGTTGCACCCACAAAATGCGTACATTGATATCCCGTGATGGCAGATAGCACATGTTGACACACTGTGTGCATCTTCAAAATTTGGCTTTTAAAATAGTTTGAAATGTCAGAAAATTAAAAACAAACTTGAATAATTTTGGGGTATTTTAGATTCTGACTAAAACATTTTTTCTTCCAAAACATCCACATCACCTTAAATAAAAAAACACACCATGTATTATAAATATGCAGGCATACATCTATTACCTGAAGCTGTGGTCTTAGACACTCACCTGTTGTGGTCACTATTTCACCCACTTCATAAACCTCTTCTTCCTCCACATCCTGAGGTTGTGGTGTGGTTACTTCCCCTTCTTTATGCGTTTGGGGGTCCCTGGTGTCCTCTGATGTCCCGAGTCTTTTGTCCCCTATGTGAATTAAAAAAACTGTATACTTAGCACACAGATATTTGAGGCCAGAAATAGGAATATGAAACATTGCTTGGAAGTGTCGTACAATTGTCTGTTTTGGCAGAGTTCCAAGCTGAAGACATTTTTTTTCCCTTTCTAAAGCTGGAATACTTACCTATTTTGTACAAGTTTCACACATGGAGACACCCCTAGTATCCACTGGAGCACCTGTGTGGGACACCCTAAAAATTTTGTTCTGGTGTCCCACACTAATGCTCCTGCTTCCAGATGTGTAAACAGCTGCTGAGTGTCCTCTCCTTACACTGAATCAAGTTTGCATTTCATTCTAGTTACAAACCCATCTAGACAACAATGTACTAAACTTATTTTAATACAAATAGGCATGAACAAATGTAGTTAACCTGCATCTGCCAAAAACATTGTATTAGTGAACAAACTAACGATGTTTGCTACGAACGATTACTGTGCCCACGAACCTGAAACTTGCCATTTTACAACAGTAAAGAAAAGCACATGGACCAGCACAAACGTAATAATAATAATAGGAACAAACAACAAAATACTTACTTTTTTGCAGCACTCTCTTGATTCTTCTGTACTGATCCTGCTCCCTCAATTTGAGGTCTGACTATCGTTTCCTCTGTTGATCCTTGGATCGCCGCACACCAAAATTCTTCTGCAGACTTTTCACAACTTTAGCCATGATCTTGGCCTTTCTCACATTTGGGTTTGGGTAAGGTCCATGCTTCCCATCATAGTCGGCCCTCTTCAAGATGTCCACATCTCCACCATCTCTACAAAGGACATATTTGAGGCCTTAGATCTCCTCCGGGTTTGTGATGTTTGTGGCTCCGGGCTTTCGTTGTCCTCCTCATTGCTGCTGTCCTCTGCATGCACCTGCTCTTTCTTCGCCATGTGCTCTCCCACTGCGCCGAAAGAGAAGGGGCGGGGAATATACTAGAAAAAAGGTCAGGGCGGGTGAGGTTTCACGCATGCGCAGTGCATATAAAGCGTAACACACGTGCGTCGTAGTACAATCTGCGAGCAGAGGTCAAAGTAGCGTGTGTGTAGCGTGAGCGTGATAACGAAGGTACAATTTTAACTTGGGGCATCAGTGGCCTATACTGCTTATAGATCGACGCCTATATTGGGACAAGTTTAGGAGAGTTTAGCCTGACATTAGGGTTTGTCTTGTGTTGTGTCTTGCAGAGAAAATGGATTGATTCAATGATCACAGCTTCCTCCCCCAATTCATTGATATGTACAGAGAGCTGCCCTGTCTGTGGCAGGTAAAACACCCCTTTTATACTAATAAAATAAAGAGGCAGGCAGCGCTGGATCAATTGCTGGATTTGGTAAAGCCGCAGATCCCCACGGCAAACATCGACTATTTGAAGGCCAAAATTTGTGGCCTGAGGAGCACATATAATAGGGAGCGCAAGAAGGTCCAGGATTCCATGAGATTAGGAGCACCAGCAGATGACATTTACAGTGGCTTGCGAAAGTATTCGCCCCCCTTGAACTTTTCAACCTTTTGCCACATTTCAGGCTTCAAACATAAGGATTTAAAATTTTAATTTTTTGTGAAGAATCACCAACAAGTGGGACACAATTGTGAAGTGGAACGAAATCTATTGGATATTTTAAACTTTTTTAGCAATTAAAAAACTGAAAAGTGGTGCGTGCAAAATTATTCGGCCCCTTTACTTTCAGTGCAGCAAACTCACTCCAGAAGTTCAGCGAGGATCTCTGAATGATCCAATGTTGTCCTAAATGACTGATGGTGATAAATAGAATCCACCTGTGTGTAATCAAGTCTCTGTATAAATGCACCTGCTCTGTGATAGTCTCAGGGTTCTGTTGAAAGCGCAGAGAGCATCATGAAGACCAAGGAACACACCAGGCAGGTCCGTAATACTGTTGTGGAGAAGTTTAAAGCCGGATTTGGATACAAAAAGATTTCCCAAGCTTTAAACATCCCAAGGAGCACTGTGCAAGCGATCATTTTGAAATGGAAGGAGTATCAGACCACTGCAAATCTACCAAGACCTGGCTGTCCCTCTAAACTTTCAGCTCAGACAAGGAGAAGACTGATCAGAGATGCAGCCAAGAGGCCCATGATCACTCTGGATGAACTGCAGAGAACTACAGCTTAGGTGGGAGAGTCTGTCCATAGGACAACAATCAGTCGTACACTGCACAAATCTGGCCTTTATGGAAGAGTGGCAAGAAGAAAGCCATTTCTCAAAGATATCTATAAAAAGTCTCGTCTAAAGTTTGCCACAAGCCACCTGGGAGACACACCAAACATGTGGAAGAAGGTGCTCTGGTCCGATGAAACCAAAATCGAACTTTTTGGCCACAATGCAAAATGATATGTTTGGCGTAAAAGCAACACAACTCAACACACCATCCCCACTGTCAAACATGGTGGTGGCAGCATCATGGTTTGGGCCTGCTTTTCTTCAGCAGGGACAGGAAAGATGGTTAAAATTGAGGGGAAGATGGATGCAGCCAAATACAGGACCATTCTGGATGAAAACCTGTCGGAGTCTGCAAAAGACCTGAAACTGGGACGGAGATTTATCTTCCAACAAGACAATGATCCCAAACATACAGCATAATCTACAAAGAAATGGTTCACAAATAAACGTATCCAGGTGTTAGAATGGCCAAGTCAAAGTCCAGACCTGAATCCAATCGAGAATCTGTGGAAAGAGCTGAAAACTGCTGTTCACAAACGCTCTCCATCCAACCTCACTGAGCTCGAGCTGTTTTGCAAGGAAGAATGGGCAAGAATTTCAGTCTCTCGATGTGCAAAACTGATAGAGACATACCCCAAGTGACTTGCAGCAGTAATCGCAGCAAAAGGTAGCTCTACAAAGTATTAACGCAAGGGGGCCGAATAATTTTGCACGCCCCACTTTCCATTTTTTTATTAGTTAAAAAAGTTTCAAAAATCCAAAAGATTTCGTTCCACTTCACAATTGTGTCCCACTTGTTGGTGATTCTTCACAAAAAATAAAAATTTTATATCTTTATGTTTGAAGCCTGAAATGTGGCAAAAGGTTGAAAAGTTCAAGGGGGCCGAATACTTTCGCAAGCCACTGGTATGTCCCCAGGCTGTGGTACTATGACAGACTGCGATTTCTGTCAGACCAGACTGAAATCAGGCCATCACTCTCAACCCTTCCTTCTACGCTTCCTTCCACCCCAGCTGAGGCTTCCGACATCCAACTTGGGCCTTCCACCCAGGAAGAAGATGTGGAGCCCAGCTTTAGTCAGGTATAGCATTGTTTAACATATTTCTCAAAATTGTGTTTGATGAACAATAAACTAAAACTATGTCCCATTTTCATACACAGCCTCAGGCAGGAGAAGGCTGTGGAAAGTGGCAGCCAGGAGGTGGCGGAGGAAAGTGGCAGCCAGGAGGTGGTGGGGGAAAGTGGCAGCCAGGAGGTGGTGGGGGGAAAGTGGCAGCCAGGAGGTGGCGGGGGTAAATGGCAGCCAGGAGGTGGCGGGGGTAAGTGGCAGCCAGGAGGTGGCGGGGGGTAAGTGGCAGCCAGGAGGTGGCGGGGGTAAGTGGCAGCCAGGAGATGGCCGGGCCCAGTAGCCTGACCGAATCCCAGGTTCCCCCCCTCCGCCTTCCAGCAAAAAGGACAAGGAAGGGGAGGAACGTGCAGGAGTCAGTGCTTTCTTTGATTCGGGAGGCTACTGCGGCCCTCAGAACCACCCCCAATATTCAAGAGGCCTTTGCCTGCATGGTAGCCAGCAAAATGCAGGAAATGGAGGTGGGCCAACACCTCTTTTGTGAAGAAGTGATCTATCTGGCCCTAAATAAGGGGTTGAGGGACGAACTCACAAGCAAAATCCACCTGTGTGAGTTGGACCTTCCTTCTCCACCTCCTGCCACAATTCCAACACCAGAGCCGCAGCCCGGAAGCAAGCGTGGAAGGAAGACAAGAGTGTGATGGCCTGGGTTCCATCTGGTCTGACAATAGACACAGGCTGTGTATGACCACAGCCTGGGGACATATATGTCATCTGCTGCTGCTCCCGATCTCTCGGAGTCCTGGACCGGATTGTGCTCCCTAAATGGACTCCTCAGGCTACCAATTTTGCCTGTCAAATAGTTGATGTGTGCCCTGGGGTACAAAGGCTTCGCCAATTTGCCAAGTTTATCCAGTGTTACCTTCCTCTTTATTTTGTTATGACCCCTAATAAGTGTCTATTTTTTTTTTTTTTACAAATACTTGGCTATGTGTTTTAGTTCAAAAAGGACAGTTTGTTTGTGAGTAGGCAGGTACATTTCAAAAATACAATGTCAAATTAACAAGGGACACCAACACCAATCTGTTTTAGGTTAAAAAATACAAGATAATAATGGTGTTGTGGTAATGTAAGAGAACTGCCATTGCAGATGCGCGTGCGCAGTGCACGTTCGCAGGAGCGCGTCCACGCTTCCCTCTGGAGCCAGACGGCCTATTTAAGGGGCGCACTGACTTCTGACAGTTGCTGACCGATCTTCAGCTGTTCCTGTACCCATATTCTGTTGTTGTTACCTGCCTGTTACCTGTTGCTGAACTGAACCTTGGCTATCCCTGACCTCGCTGCTGGACTCTCCTGTACTTCTGGTTATCATTTCTTGATCCCGGCTTCCTATTTGACCCTGCTCTTGCCTGATGACTTGGTACCTTGCTGCCTGCCTGCTACCGAACCCAGCTATCCTTGTGACTACGCTCCTGTCTGATGTTTGGCTCTACTCTGCAACCCGAGTATCTGCATCTTCGTTCCAGCTACCTGCTGCGACTTTCTGCCTTCCTAGAGTTGCATCATCTGCTTCAGGCCTCCAGGGCTACATCTGTAGGCACTCATGTTCCTCCAGTCCCTTGGTTCCTTCTGTCTCCACTCTCAGCGGGTCCAGGGCCAGAGATACAATAGAGGCTGACCTTGTTATTTCAGACCTTGACCAGGTACATGACAGGTAACTTGACACAAAAAACGAAAACAAATATTATGGAGATCACTAGAAAAAACAAAAAAAAATTCAGGAGATCTTGATAAAAAAAAAAAAAAAAAAAAAAAAAAAGTAGATCACTATAAAAAATATATATAAACATTATTCTGTGGATCTGGCAAAAAAAATTATAAAGATTATTCACGAGATCACGAGAAATAATAAAGAAATCAGTTTGTCAGAACTCTGTGTGAATATCAACAGCAAAACAACTTCATTATTCTAGCATTATAAAGAAGAAAAGGCACTGCATTCAAAGATTAAAAAATCTGCAGAGTGACGAATGTGCTATCTCCATTACGAACGCTAGTTTTACCAGACCGAACGCTTCCTCTCGTACTTGATTCAGAGCATGCGTGGAATTTTGTGCGTCGGAATTGTGTACACACGCTCAGAATTTACGACAACAAATTTTGTTGTCAGAAAATTTGAGATCCAGCTCTCAAATTTTTGTTGTCAGAAATTCCGTCAGAAAATGTCCGATGGAGCCTACACACGGTCGGAATTTCCGACAACAAGCTCACATCGAACATTTGTTGTCAGAAATTACAAACATCTGTACACGGCAAAACTGTTGATCTATTTGTAGCACCCACCTCTTTTCCCACTAGTGTAGCAGTAGCCAGGCAAACTGCAACATTCACTCTTCTGGCTCGGTGAACAGTCTAGGGGTTGCCTTTTTCAAACTTTATTTCTGATTAACTTGGACGGGGCTCAGGGGAGCTGAGGAATATTCCAGAACACCAGGCAGTAATGAGAGGACACTCTTCTCTCTGCAGCTACTTTATAGAACAGTCCCTTCTGCAATAGGTCAAGGAATGGACAGCACTGGGACACTATAAGCAATGTTCCAGGCCAGGCAAGCCTTAGTATAATGCCGCGTACACACGACCGGACTTTATGGCAGACTTTGTCCGGCGGACTTTACGGCGGACTTTCCGAATAAATGGGCTTGCCTTCGCACGATCAACCAAAGTCCGACGGATTCGTACGTGATGACATATGACCGGACTAAAACAAGGAAGTTCATAGCCAGTAGCCAATAGCTGCCCTAGCGTCGGTTTTTGTCCGTCGGACTAGCATACAGACGAGCGGACTTTTCAACTGGACTCGAGTCTGTCGAAAAGATTTGAAACATGTTTCATTTCTAGGTCTGTCAAACTTTTGGGGAAAAAAAGTCCGCTGGAGCCCACACACGATCGAATTGTCCGACGGACTCCGGTCCGCAGGACCAAGTATGCCGTAAAATCCGGTCGTGTGTACGCGGCATTAGTTAACCCCTGGGTTAACAGAAGCAACAGTCACTAGGATCCTTCACTCAGGTTGTACTCACAGGGTCCCCGGGTACCTGGGTACTCCCTCCAGCCTCAGGCAGACAAATACTCAGTGAATCTTCCAAACCGGATCCCAAACGAAACCCCACTCCAGAGAATTGTAGCAGAGCCCCCCCCCCCCCACAGTTCTGCCACAGCTGGGACCTGGATGAGCACAGGTAGAATCTTCAACTTTACTGCCCAGAATGGCAGCAAACCTTCCTCTGGACAAGAACCCTATTGCCTTAGGTTCCACACTTTTTATGCACACCAGTCACCTTCTGGACACCCTCCCCCAGGGATTGGCTGGAACCACATAAATGTTCAGGCTGCTTATCTGACTCTCCCAACCTACTATATTTTGTAAGCTTCCGGAAAACAGGTGGAAGTAATCAAACCTGCAGCCTACAGAGCCCAAAAAAGCCCAAAGCAATCACAAACTGCTCAAATGATTACAGGCACTACATTAACCTAATCTAGCTATCAAAGAGGGCATTGTAAATGAAGCACTGTACACAAAAGCATACCTGCTGATTAGTTGTGTAGAAAAAATGAGCAACTACTGCCACTGCTGATGTTTTTGAAAGAATTCAAAAACTCTGCTGGATTTTGTCATCTGTTGCAAGTATCTTGTGGACTTTGATCTGAGCTGGGACTCAATAAAATGCATTTCTCTGGATGAACCAAGTTGCTGAGTGAATCATTTACTTTCTGGATAGAGGAGTTTTGCATTTCATACCAGCTAGCGAACTCTTGCCTAAACAACAATTATAGTAATAATTATTCATCCTCATCCCATCTATATGACAACATTGTTTTTCCTGACGCCTTCCTGGCAGCACACACTGGGTTGTGATTCCGCCTCCACAACCTGAGAGGATTGGATAGCTATAAAAATTGAAGAGACATCCCCCCCCTATTCTCTTTTTTATCCTCACCTGACGAGATTGGATGGACATCGCAAGCCTCTTACCGCATCGACCCAGCAGGTTCAAGCCTCTCCTGTTTGGAAGTCCCTCCTGTACAGTCTTGAAAGGAGCTTCTATAAAGGGAACCCTGCTCTGGTGGTCTCAGAGGCATCTTCAACTAAATATCTGGCATTGAAGTAAGCTTTAAAGAAGCTTTAATATTGCAGTGGTCTCCTACTTCTATTGCTATTTTCATATTGCACAAAGTTATCTATTTTTCCTGTTTTACTTACTGGGACCTGTTGCCCCACAAGTGCCAGGTCTATGGCTGTCATGGCCGCCACGTCTCTCCCTCCGCTTTGCGCATGCACGGGAGGAGGAGATACGACCGTTCTGAGCCTTTTGCCCTGTTCCAAAATGGCGCGGCCACGACTCATCTGTGCATGCGTGAGAGCATCATTTCCGCCACAACGGCGGCGGCAATTTTAAAAAGGTCAGAATGTCATTACACCCCCTAGTAATCCAGTTCATGAGAGCATGCCTCAAGATCAGACCTCCGAAAAAAAGGACATTCCCGGGATGGGAGCTTTCAATAGTACTTGATGCACTGACAAACCCTCCTTTTTACCCGGTCGAGTCAACTTCTCTATGGAACCTGACTTTGAAGTTAACCTTCCTTATCGCCATTACATCTTCAAAAAGAGTTTCTGAGTTACAAGCATTAACCTTAACAGAACCTTATCTAATCCTCTGTCCTGATAGAGTGGTACTGAGACCTTCGGACCATTTCATCCCCAAAGTATCATCCTCATTTCATTGTAATCAGGACATCATCCTTCCATCTTTCACTAACAATCGAGGCGAACCCCATGCATTGGATGTGAAATCAGTTATTACCAGCTATCTGGTAGCTACAGCTTCCTTCAGGAAGTCAGATACACTCCTGATAATTCCCCATAGGACTAGGAAAGGTCAACCAGCAACTTCTCGAACGATTGCATCCTGGTTGGTTAACTCTATCAAGAAAGCATACTCCATCCGTCAACTGGCAATCCCGGAGGGCATCAGGGCTCACTCAACCAGGACAGTGGTGACTTTGTGGGCAGCATACTGCAGAGTTTCACCAGAGACGATCTATAGAGCAGTGACCTGGTCGTCTAGACATACATTCATTTCTCACTATAAGATAGACTCTGCCCAACTAACAATGGCAGACTTTGGCAGAACTATTATTAGAGCCAATTCTTTAGCACTATAAGAAATAAACATTATTTTTTGCACCCACCGGACTGGCGAGTTCTTTCCCAGTGTGTGCTGTCATGAAGGCATGAGGAAAACGGAAAATTGTATACTCACCTTTCCGCAATTTTCCTTTGCTGACGCATGTTCATGGCAGCACACAGAAACCCACCCATTCTTAGATGATAGATACAGAGAATAGAGGGGGGGGATCTCTCTTCAATTTTTATAGCTATCCAATCCTGTCAGTGTGTGCTGCCATGAAGATGCATCAGGAAAGGAAAATGACGGAAAGGTGAGTATACAGATTTCCTTATTTTGGTACATGTAATTTCATTTGCACCAGATTTTGCACTCTTCTCAGTAAACCCCCCTCCATAGTATTATCTTTTTGGGCTGAGCTGCAAGAACTGTAAGGACCCTTTCACATAGGCTGTTCGATCAAGTATACCTGTCGGTTTTTCAGGCGGACCTGATTGGAGGCTCCATATAATTCCAGTTTGACATGTAACATATACCGTGCCTTGAAAAAGTATTCATACCCCTTGAAATTTTCCACATTTTGTCATGTTACAACCAAAAACGTAAATGTATTTTATTGGCATCTTATGTGCTAGACCAACACAAAGTGGCACATAATTGTAAAGTAGAAGGAAAATGATAAATGGTCTTCAAAATTTTTTACAAATTAATATGTGAAAAGTGTGGCATGCATTTGTATTCAGCCCCCCTGAGTCAATAATTTGCAGAACCACCTTTCGTGGCAATTACAACTGCAAGGCTTTTTGGGTATGTCTCGACCAGCTTTGCACATCTAGAGAGTGACATTTTTGCCCATTCTTCTTTACAAAATAGCTCAAGCTCTGTCAGATTGGATGGAGAGCGTCTGAAAACAGCAATTTTCAAGTCTTGCCACAGATTCTCAGTTGGATTTAGGTCTGGACTTTGATTGGGCCATTCTAACACATGAATATGCTTTGATCTAAACCATTCCATTGTAGCTCTGGCTGTACGTTTAGGGTTGTTGTCCTGCTGGAAGGTGAACCTCCGCCCCAGTCTCAAGTCTTTTGCAGACTCTAACAGTTTTTCTTCTAAGATCGCCCTGTATTTGGCTCCATCCACCTTCCCATCAACTCTGACCAGCTTCTCTGTCTCTGCTGAAGAAAAGCATCCCCACAACACGATGCTGCCACCACCATGTTTCACAGTGGGGATGGTGTGTTCAGAGTGATACAGTGTTGGTTTTCCGCCACACTTAGCGTTTTGCTTTTAGGCCAAAAAGTTCAATTTTGGTTTCATCTGACCAGAGCACCTTCTTCCACATGTTTTCTGTGTCCTCCACATGGCTTCTCGCAAACTGCAAACGGACTACTTATGCTTTCTTTCAACAATGGCTTTCTTCTTGCCACTCTTCAATAAAGGTCAGATTTGTGGAGGGCACGACTAATAGTTGTCCTGTGGACAGATTCTCCCACCTGAGCTGTGGATCTCTCTGCAGCTCCTCCAGAGTTACAATGGGCCTCTTGGCTGCATCTCTGATTAATGCTTTCCTTACCCGGCCTGTCAGTTTAGGTGGACGGCCATGTCTTGGTAGGTTTGTAGTTTGTAGCCATACTCTTTCCATTTTCAGATGATGGATTGAACAGTGCTCTGTGAGATGTTCAAAGCTTGGGATATTTTTTTATAACCTGACCCTGCTTTAAACTTCTCCACAACTTTATCCCTGGTGTGTTCCCTGGCCTTCGTGATGGTGTTTGTTCACTAAGGTTCTCTAACAAACCTCTGAGGGCTTCACCAAACAGCTGTATTTATACTAAGATTAAATTACACACAGGGGGACTTTATTTACTAATTAGGTGACTTTTGAAGGCAATTGGTTCCATTAGATTTTAGTTAGGGATATCAGAGTAAAGGGGGCTGAAAACAGAAATGAACGCCACACTTTTCAGATATTTATTTGTAAAAAAGTTTAAAAAAAACATTTAAAAATTTCCTTCCACTTCACAATTACGTGCCACTTTGCGTTGGTTCCAACAAAAAAATAAATAAAAAATAAAATAATTTCAATAAAATTCCAATAAAATACATTTACGTTTTTGGTTGTAACCTGACAAAATGTGAAAAATGTCAAGGGGTGTAAATACTTTTTACACATGGATGCTGGGGAGTGGGGATGTCATATTTTATTGATGCTGTGCTGTGTTTGAGAAGAAAAACCAAAATGTAGCTTTTCTTAGTTTGAATAGTGTAAATAAGGCTTAGAAATTTTATCAAAAGCTAGAAAAAATGTTTTGCCTGGTTGTCCATTTCAACAGAAAGGTCACTGTGGTGCAAGTCAGAGGGATTCAGCTTATAGACTTCATCATCTGTCTAGTAAGGTATTTGTGGTGGCAATATATTAGTAAAAAAAAATAGTAAAACTCTTGTAGAATTATGTTCTAGCCCCCCCCCATAAAAGATGAGGAAGACTCTCAGCTCCTTTCACAGAATGATGTGACTGAAATACAAGGCAATGTTAATATTATGGGCTATTTTATCCAGATTTTGATTGGACAAATGGAACTGCACACAGAAAGGCTTGTCATATCTTAAACTTATTTCAGGACAATTTCATACAACGGATGGAAAATTGGAAAAATGCTCAGTTGGATCTATTAATTTCAAGCAATGTAAATCTCATTACAGATGTGCAAATTAGAGACAAGTTCATTTGGTGGAGGGGGGATTATGGTGTGGGGATGTTTTTCAGGGGTTGGGCTTGGCCCCTTAGTTCCAGTGAAGGGAACTCTTAAGGCGTCAGCATACCAAGACATTTTGGACAATTTCATGCTCCCAACTTCGTGGGAACAGTTTGGGGATGGCCCCTTCCTGTTCCAACATGATTGCGCACCAGTGCACAAAGCAAGGTCCATAAAGACATGGGTGAGCAAGTTTGGGGTGGAGGAACTTGTCTGGCCTGCACAGCGTCCTGACCTCTAACCCGATAGAACACATTTGGGATGAATTAGAGCGGAGACTGCGAACCAGGCCTTCTTGTCCACATCAGTGCCTGACCCCACACATGCACTTCTGGAAGAATGGTCAAACATTCCCATAGACACACTCCTAAACTTTGTGGACAGCCTTCCCAGAAGAGTTGAAGCTGTTATAGCTGCAAAGGGTGGGCCAACTCAATACTGAATTCCACGGACTAATGCCCCGTACACACGGTCGGATTTTCCGAGGGACAATGTCCGATCGGAGCATGTTGTCGGAAATTCCGACCGTGTGGGCGCCATCGGACATTTTCCATCGGATTTTCCGACACACAAAGTTGGACAGCAGGAGATAAAATTTTCCGACAACAAAATCCGATTGCGTCAATTCCGACCGTGTGTGGCCTGTTCCGACACACAAAGTGCCACGCATGCTCAGAAGAAATTCCGACACGGGACAGCTCGTTCTGGTAAACTTAGCGTTCGCAATGGATACAGCACTTTCGTCACGCTGCAATGTAAAAAATGGTTTAATACAGCGCACTCTCTTCTTCTTTATAATGTGACAAGAATTAAGTAGTTTTGCTGCTCATATTCACACACACTTCTCACAAACTTTTATTTGTTTTTTTTTAGTGGGATTCCCTGAATATATTGTTATTAGTTGTCACATCTGACAGTTTTATATTTTTTAATTTTTTTTTATTTAGGATTTTAAGCCTTTTTTTTTCTTTAATGTTTGGATTTTTTCCAAGGCTGATCTTTGTTCAATGTTATTTTTATTTTTACTCCAGAATATTTTTGGGTGTGTTTTGTGTGTCAAGTTACCCCAACACCATTGATATCTTTTATTATTTAATCTCAAGGAGATTGTTTGGTGTTGGTGTCCCTTGTTCATTTCACATTGTATATTTGAAATGTACCTGAATCCTCACAAACTGTCCTTTTTGAAGTAAAACACATAGGAGAGTATAATTCAAAACAAAAATCCTTTATTAAGGGATCAGAACCAAGCAAAGAGGAAGGCAACACTGGATCAACATGAGAAATTAGCGAAGCCTGGGACCCCCACGGCAGACATCAATTCTTCAACATCAAAATTGGTGGCCTGAGGAGTCCATATGTAAGGGAGTGCAGTCTGGTCCGGGATTCGCAGAGATCTGGAAAGCAGCAGATGACATGTGTGTCCCCAGGCTGTGGTACCACAAGAGGCTGCATCTTTTGGCCGACCAGACTGAACCCAGGGCAATCACTGTCTGGTCTTCCTTCCACGCTTCCTTCCCGGCTGTGGCTGTGCAGTTGGAGATGTGGCAGGAGGAGGAGTAGGACCTGGAGGAGGAGGAGGACTGGGGGGACCTGGAAGAGGACTGGGGGGACCTGGAGGAGAGGGAGGAGGAGGACCTGCAGGAGGAGGAGGAGGACCATCCCAAAGATGTGTGTGAGGTGTAATTTGGCCCCTCATACCTTTCTCCAGAGCCTCCGATATGAGGGCCTCACACATGGCTTTTTGGCCCTCCTCCATCCTCTGCATTTTATATGCTATGAAGGCAGCAATGTTCTCCTGCATGGTGTGGGGTGCTCCCAGGACCTCTGTAGCCCTCCAAAAGAATGCTATAGCAGCCTCCTCTAGGGTACTCCTCCTACTTCCACTTTCTCTTTCCAGGGGGGGGTGGAGGGACCTTGATATCAGCCAGCCGGCTCGGCCCGGCCACCTCCTGGCTGAGACTTCCCTGTGTATGAAAAAGGGACATGGTTTTAGTTTTTGCATCATCAATCACAATCCTAAATCAGTACTCCCAACTAACATCTAGTTAACATCATTGATTGGACAAGCAGAAATATTTAGAGGAATGCTATACCTGGCTCAATCTGGGCTCCTCCACATGTGGCCTGGAAGGCCCAGATTGGGCGTCAGAAGCCTCAGCCGGGGGGGAAGGAAGCGTGGAAGGAAGACTGGAGAGGGATGGCCTGGGTTCAGTCTGGCCTGCCAGAAAGTGCAGCCTGTCGTAGTACAACATCCTGGGGACATAGATGTCATCTGCTGCTCTGGATCTCTGTGAATCCAGGACCTTCTTGCGCTCCCTTAGATATGTGCTCCTCAGGCCACCAATTAATATCTTTAAATAGGTGATGTCTGCCGTGGGGGTCACCTGCTTCACAATTTCACACAATTGCTCCAGTGCTGCCTTCCTCTTTGCTTGGTTCTTGAAATGGGGGTGTTTAATCTCCCACAGGCAGGGCAGCTCACTTAGCATCTCTATGAATACTGACATGAAGTAATTGTCTTTCATTAACCACTTGCCGACCGCCTAACGCACATATACGGCGGCAGAATGGCACGGGCAGGCAGAATCACGTACCCGTACGTGATCTGCCTCCCGCGGGCGGGGGGTCCGATCGGACCCCCCCCGGTGCCAGCGGCGGTCGGCATTTGACTGGGAGCGTCGGGAGGCGAGGGGGAGACCATCCGATCGTGGCCCCCCCCTCGCGATCGCTCCCAGCCAATCGGAATCCTCCCCTGCCTGTGTGTAGTTTCACACAGGCAGAGGATGTGATGTCATCTCTCCTCGGCTTTGGCAATTTCCGTCCCAGCGCCGAGGAGAGAAGACATGTGAGTGCACAACACACACACACACACACACACAGTAGAACATGCCAGGCATACTTTACACCCCCGATCCCCCCCCGATCGCCCCCCGATCCCCCCCAATCACCCCCCCCCCTGTCACAAACTGACAGCAAGCAGTATTTTTTTTTTTTTTCCTGATTACTGCATGGTGTCAGTTTGTGACAGTTAGTGTGGTAGGGCAGTGAGTATTACCCCCCTTTAGGTCTAGGATACCCCCCTAACCCCCCCAATAAAGTTTTAACCCCTTGATCACCCCCTGTCACCAGTGTCACTAAGCGATCATTTTTCTGATCGCTGTATTAGTGTCGCTGGTGACGCTAGTTAGGGAGGTAAATATTTAGGTTCGCCGTCAGCGTTTTATAGCGACAGGGACCCCCATATACTATCTAATAAATGTTTTAACCCCTTGATTGCCCCCTAGTTAACCCTTTCACCACTGATCACCGTATAACCGTTACGGGTGACGCTGGTTAGTTCGTTTATTTTTTATAGTGTCAGGGCACCCGCCGTTTATTACCGAATAAAGGTTTAGCCCCCTGATCGCCCGGCGGTGATATGCGTCGCCCCAGGCAGCGTCAGATTAGCGCCAGTACCGCTAACACCCACGCACGCAGCATACGCCTCCCTTAGTGGTATAGTATCTGTACGGATCAATATCTGATCCGATCAGATCTATACTAGTGTCCCCAGCAGTTTAGGGTTCCCAAAAACGCAGTGTTAGCGGGATCAGCCCAGATACCCGCTAGCACCTGCGTTTTTCCCCTCTGCCCGGCCCAGCCCACCCAAGTGCAGTATCGATCGATCACTGTCACTTACAAAACACTAAACGCATAACTGCAGCGTTTACAGAGTCAGGCCTGATCCCTGCGATCGCTAACAGTTTTCTTGGTAGCGTTTTGGTGAACTGGCAAGCACCAGCCCCAGGCAGCGTCAGGTTAGCGTCAGTACCGCTAACCCCCACGCACGCAGCGTACACCTCCCTTAGTGGTATAGTATCTGAACGGATCAATATCTGATCCGATCAGATCTATACTAGCGTCCCCAGCAGTTTAGGGTTCCCAAACACGCAGTGTTAGCGGGATCAGCCCAGATACCTGCTAGCACCTGCGTTTTGCCCCTCCGCCCGGCCCAGCCCAGTCCACCCAAGTGCAGTATCGATCGATCACTGTCACTTACAAAACACTAAACGCATAACTGCAGCGTTCGCAGAGTCAGGCCTGATCCCTGCGATCGCTAACAGTTTTTTTGGTAGCGTTTTGGTGAACTGGCAAGCACCAGCCCCAGGCAGCGTCAGGTTAGCGCCAGTACCGCTAACACCCACGCACGCAGCGTACACCTCCCTTAGTGGTATAGTATCTGAACGGATCAATATCTGATCCGATCAGATCTATACTAGCGTCCCCAGCAGTTTAGGGTTCCCAAACACGCAGTGTTAGCGGGATCAGCCCAGATACCTGCTAGCACCTGCGTTTTGCCCCTCCGCCCGGCCCAGCCCAGCCCACCCAAGTGCAGTATCGATCGATCACTGACACTTACAAAACACTAAACGCATAACTGCAGCGTTCGCAGAGTCAGGCCTGATCCCTGCGATCGCTAACAGTTTTTTTTGTAGCGTTTTGGTGAACTGGCAAGCACCAGCAGCCTAGTACACCCCGGTCGTAGTCAAACCAGCACTGCAGTAACACTTGGTGACGTGGCGAGTCCCATAAGTGCAGTTCAAGCTGGTGAGGTGGCAAGCACAAGTAGTGTCCCGCTGCCACCAAAAAGACAAACACAGGCCCGTCGTGCCCATAGTGCCCTTCCTGCTGCATTCGCCAATCCTAATTGGGAACCCACCACTTCTGCAGCGCCCGTACTTCCCCCATTCACATCCCCAACCAAATGCAGTCGGCTGCATGAGAGGCATTTTCTTTATGTCCTCCCGAGTACCCCTACCCAGCGAACCCTCCCAAAAAAGATGTCGTGTCTGCAGCAAGCGCGGATATAGGCGTGACACCCGCTATTATTGTCCCTCCTGTCCTGACAATCCTGGTCTTTGCATTGGTGAATGTTTTGAACGCTACCATTCACTAGTTGAGTATTAGCGTAGGGTACAGCATTGCACAGACTAGGCACACTTTCACAGGGTCTCCCAAGATGCCATCGCATTTTGAGAGACCCGAACCTGGAACCGGTTACAGTTATAAAAGTTAGTTACAAAAAAAAGTGTAAAAAAAAAAAAAAAACACATACAAAAATATAAAATAAAAAAAAAATAGTTGTCGTTTTATTGTTCTCTCTCTCTCTATTCTCTCTCTCTTGTTCTGCTCTTTTTTACTGTATTCTATTCTGCAATGTTTTATTGTTGTTATGTTTTATCATGTTTGCTTTTCAGATATGCAATTTTTTATACCTTACCGTTTACTGTGCTTTATTGTTAACCATTTTTTTGTCTTCAGGTACGCCATTCACGACTTTGAGTGGTTATACCAGAATGATGCCTGCAGGTTTAGGTATCATCTTGGTATCATTCTTTTCAGCCAGCGATCGGCTTTCATGTAAAAGCAATCCTAGCAGCTAATTAGCCTCTAGACTGCTTTTACAAGCAGTGGGAGGGAATGTCCCCCCCCCCAACGTCTTCCGTGTTTTTCTCTGGCTCTCCTGTCTCAACAGGGAACCTGAGAATGCAGCCGGTGATTCAGCCAGCTGACCATAGAGCTGATCAGAGACCAGAGTGGCTCCAAACATCTCTATGGCCTAAGAAACCGGAAGCTACGAGCATTTTATGGATTTCGCCGGATGTAAACAGTGCCATTGGGAAATTGGGAAAGCATTTTATCACACCGATCTTGGTGTGGTCAGATGCTTTGAGGGCAGAGGAGAAATCTAGTGTCTAATAGACCCCAATTTTTGCAAAAAAGAGTACCTGTCACTACCTATTGCTATGATAGGGGATATTTACATTCCCTGAGATAACAATAAAAATGATTTAAAAAAAAAAAAAAATGAAAGGAACAGTTTAAAAATAAGATAAAAAAATAATAATAATAAAGAAAAAAAAAAAAAAAAAAAAAGCACCCCTGTCCCCCCTGCTCTCTCGCTAAGGCGAACGCAAGCGTCGGTCTGGCGTCAAATGTAAACAGCAATTGCACCATGCATGTGAGGTATCACCGCGAACGTCAGATCGAGGGCAGTAATTTTAGCAGTAGACCTCCTCTGTAAATCTAAAGTGGTAACCTGTAAAGGCTTTTAAAGGCTTTTAAAAATGTATTTAGTTTGTCGCCACTGCACGTTTGTGCGCAATTTTAAAGCATGTCATGTTTGGTATCCATGTACTCGGCCTAAGATCATCTTTTTTATTTCATCAAACATTTGGGCAATATAGTGTGTTTTAGTGCATTAAAATTTAAAAAAGTGTGTTTTTTCCCCAAAAAATGCGTTTGAAAAATCGCTGCGCAAATACTGTGTGAAAAAAAAAATGAAACACCCACCATTTTAATCTGTAGGGCATTTGCTTTAAAAAAATATATAATGTTTGGGGGTTCAAAGTAATTTTCTTGCAAAAAAAAATTATTTTTTTATGTAATCAAAAAGTGTCAGAAAGGGCTTTGTCTTCAAGTGGTTAGAAGAGTGGGTGATGTGTGACATAAGCTTCTAGATGTTGTGCATAAAATGCCAGGACAGTTCAAAACCCCCCCAAATGACCCCATTTTGGAAAGTAGACACCCCAAGCTATTTGCTGAGAGGCATGTCGAGTCCATGGAATATTTTATATTGTGACACAAGTTGCGGGAAAAAGACAATTTTTTATTTTTTTTATTTTTTTTTTGCGCAAAGTTGTCACTAAATGATATATTGCTTAAACATGCCATGGGAATATGTGAAATTACACCCCAAAATACATTCTGTTGCTTCTCCTGAGTACGGGGATACCACATGTGTGAGACTTTTTGGGAGCCTAGCCGCGTACGGGACCCCGAAAACCAAGCACCGCCTTCAGGCTTTCTAAGGCTGTAAATTTTTGATTTCACTCTTCACTGCCTATCACAGTTTCGGAGGCCATGGAATGCCCAGGTGGCACAAAACCCCCCCAAATGACCCCATTTTGGAAAGTAGACACCCCAAGCTATTTGATGAGAGGTATAGTGAGTATTTTGCAGACCTCACTTTTTGTCACAAAGTTTTGAAAATTGAAAAAAGAAAAAAAAAAATTTTTTTTCTCGTCTTTCTTTATTTTCAAAAACAAATGAGAGCTGCAAAATACTCACCATGCCTCTCAGCAAATAGCTTGGGGTGTCTACTTTCCAAAATGGGGTCATTTGGGGGGGGTTTGTGCCACCTGGGCATTCCATGGCCTCCGAAACTGTGATAGGTAGTGAGGAGTAAAATCAAAAATGTACGCCCTTAGAAATCCCGAAGGCAGTGATTGGTTTTCGGGGCCCTGTACGCGGCTAGGCTCCCAAAAAGTCCCACACATGTGGTATCCCCGTACTCAGGAGAAGCAGCTAAATGTATTTTGGGGTGCAATTCCACATATGCCCATGGCCTGTGTGAGCAATATATCATTTAGTGACAACTTTGTGCAAAAAAAAAAAAATTGTCACTTTCCCGCAACTTGTGTCAAAATATAAAACATTCCATGGACTCAACATGCCTCAAAGCAAATAGCTTGGGGTGTCTACTTTCCAAAATGGGGTCATTTGGGGGGGTTTTATGCCATCTGGGCATTTTATGGCCTTCAAAACTGTGATAGGTAGTGAGGAGTAAAATCAAAAATGTACGCCCTTAGAAATCCTGAAGGCAGTGATTGGTTTTCGGGGCCCAGTACGCGGCTAGGCTCCCAAAAAGTCCCACACATGTGGTATCCCCATACTCAGGAGAAGCAGCTAAATGTATTTTGGGGTGCAATTCCACATATGCCCATGGCCTGTGTGAGCAATATATCATTTAGTGACAACTTTTTGTAATTTTTTTTTTTGTCATTATTCAATCACTTGGGACAAAAAAAATGAATATTCAATGGGCTCAACATGCCTCTCAGCAAATTCCTTGGGGTGTCTACTTTCCAAAATGGGGTCATTTGTGGGTGTTTTGTACTGCCCTGCCATTTTAGCACCTCAAGAAACGACATAGGCAGTCATAAATTAAAGGCTGTGTAAATTCCAGAAAATGTACCCTAGTTTGTAGGCGCTATAACTTTTGCGCAAACCAATAAATATACACTTATTGACATTTTTTCTACCAAAGACATGTGGCCGAATACATTTTGGCCTAAATGTATGACTAAAATTGAGTTTATTGGATTTTTTTTAGAACAAAAAGTAGAAAATATCATTTTTTTTCAAAATTTTCGGTCTTTTTCCGTGTATAGCGCAAAAAATAAAAACGGCAGAGGTGATCAAATACCATCAAAAGAAAGCTCTATTTGTGGGAAGAAAAGGACGCAAATTTCGTTTGGGTACAGCATTGCATGACCGCGCAATTAGCAGTTAAAGCAACACAGTGCCGAATTGTAAAAAGTGCTCTGGTCAGGAAGGGGGTAAAACCTTCCGGGGCTGAAGTGGTTAAGATATCCATGTTCACTGCAAGACACAACACAAGACAAAGCCTAATGTCAGACAAAACTCTCCTAATCTTGTTACAATATAGGCCTCAATCTAGAAGCAGTATAGGCACAAGTTTGTCTCTTACCTTCGTTCTTACGATCGGCGCGTCCAGTGCTCCTTCCTCCGCTCACAGATCGTACGTAATACGCACGCGTGTTACGCTTTATACACACTGCGCATGCGTGTAACTCCGCCCGCCCCTGACGTTCTTTCTAGTGTATTCCCTGCCCCTTTTCGTTCGGCGCAGTGGGTGAAGAGCACATGGCGGAGTTACAACAGGTGCGTGCTAATTCTAGCAACGAGGAGGAGGAGGAAAGCCCGGATCCAGGCACGTCCCGATCCAGAAGGAGACGTTTTAAGGCCACAAATATGTCGTTTGGGGAGATGTTGGAGATGGTCGACATCATGAGGAAGTCCGACTATGACGGAAAATATGGGCCTTACCCCAACCCGAACATCCGAAAGGCCAAGATCATGGCGAAAGTGGTCAGGAGTCTTGAGAGGAATTTCGGGGTACGAAGATCTAAAGATCAGCTCAGGAAGCGGTGGTCGGACCTGAAGTTGAGAGAGCCAGAGCAGTACCGAAAGATCCGGAGAGTGCTGCAAAAAAGTAAGTAGTTGTGCTGTGTTCCTATTCTTTCTGTCTTTATTACGTTCGTTCTGCTCCATATGCTTTTATTAATTGTAACGTTTAAAAAGGTCAACTTTAATGTTCATGGGCCCATTATTCGTTCGTATCAAACATTTTTCTTTCGGCCTCTAGAACACCATTGTTTAGGCCATATGCATTTTCACACATTTTTGGGGGCCTACTTGGATGCCAAATATTTGTTTGTGTAGATGGGTTTGTTACTAGAATGAAATGCAAACTAGATTGTGTGTAAGGAGAGGACACTCAGCAGCTGTTTTCACATCTGGACACTGGAGCACTAGTGTGGGACACAAGAACACCATTTTTATTAGGGGGGCCACACAGGTGCTCCAGTGTATACTATAGGGGGGCTACATCTGTGAAGCTTGTACTAAACAGGTAAAGTATTGCAGCTTGACAAAGGCCAATAAAAAAAATACATCTTGGAACTCTGCTAAAATAGACAATTGTACCCCACTTCCAAGCAATGTTTCCTATTTCTAGTTCTGCCATCAAATATCTGTGTGCTAATTATACCATTTTTGTTTTACATAGGGGAGAAAAGACTCGGACACCCCTCATCCCAGGAGACCAGAGACCCCCCCCCTCTGGAAGAAGGGGAAATACCAACCCAAGAAGCTGAGCAGGAGGAAGAAGAAGACGTGGTGGAGATTGGCACCACAACAGGTGAGTGTCTGCGACCACAGACTCAGGTAAAAGAGATGGATGGTGGCAGATTTTTGAGACCTTTTTTTTTTGTTCTTTATCTCTTTTTAGGTGATCGTGATCCAGAACGCTTTACATCTGAAAGTGCCCAGATACTGATTGGGGAGATCATGGGGTGTAATCTCCAATTGCAAAACATCCAGCAACAAATCAGTGATGTTATTAAAAAAAATAATAACATCATTGATGTTTTGGGGCGAATTTAAACCCCACAAAATCACCTGTTTTATCGTACGAAAATTTTTTCAATGTTTAGATTTGTTGTAGCCGTATTAGTGCAATTGTGACAGAGAAAATTGAGTACTGTCCGTGATACTTTTTTTATTTGCACTAACATACAATTTTTCAGGACAAGCTTTCGGGGTATGTCCCCTTCTTCAAGGTCCAAGCAGTACTGATTCACACATTTTTAAGCAGAATGTTAAAGAAAAAAAGGAAAAAAAAAAAAAAAAAAAAAACAAAACACATACAACCATTTACCATTGATTTGTATGTGTTTTCTTTTTTTTTTTTTTTTTTTCAATGTTTAGAAAAGCCAAATTTGGAGGATGCACACAGTGTGCCAACATGTGCTATCTGCCATCACGGGAGATCAATGGACGCATTTTTGGGGGTGCAACCCCTTCCTCAATTATAAAGTAGCGTTGAGGAAGGGCTTGCTCCCCCAAAACACGTCCCTTGATCCCCCCTGATGGCAGATAGCACATGTTGACATTCGTAAATTGGTGTGCATCTTCCAAATTTGGCTTTTCCAGGGGTGATTTCCCCCCATCGAAACGCTATATCAAACCCAGTTCCTAAATACTGATGTCTGATATAGCCTTCAGGTTTTACCTAATGTGAACTTTGTAAGTTCAAGTTTTTTGGCTTTCTTGTTGGTTTTACACAGGCCTGTTTTATCTGAAATTGATATTTCGATTTTTGATAATGCTCCAGCAAACATTGTTATACAACAAACATGTTGGTTTGTTTTAAAAACCTTTGGGAAATGCACATGTGATTGTGCAGGTATAAAAAAGTGCCTTACTCAAGAATGTGTGGATTATTGTCTCAACACTACAACACTTTTGGGGTGATGTAATTGCTGTTTTATGCAAAAATGGGGGTTATTTCCTAAGGGCAAATACACTTTGCACTACAAGTGCAGGTTCAGTGCAGTTGCAAGTGCACTTGTAGTGAAATGTGTTTTTGCATTTAGGAAGTACCAGCCAACACTGTTTTTTATAAGGTTACCCAATCACAACATTTTCTGCACTCAACACATTTCTGTCAGGGTCAGCTAAAACAAACACAAGCAGTAAATGTCCACAAAGAATTTCTTTTGGTTGTTTTTTATTTGAAAAAGGTGTCACAGATTGTCTGGCATATTGATAGCCCCCCTACCCGCAAAGAACTCCAGGTAGCGTAACCGGACATCACGGGCATTCAGGGAGGGCAAGCCAGGACGGCCACTTTCAAGCGCCGTCAGTGTTGATGGCTTAGGGATTCCGGCCTCAGGCCCAACTGAGCCAGCATAGTTGGCTGAATGTTTTCTTAAAAAATTATGGAGAACACAGCAGGCAAGTATTATATGGTTCAGTTTATACTCCGCCATATGGATGGGTGTCAGAAATAATCGGAACCGGCTGGCCAGGATTCCAAATGTGTTCTCCACCACTCTTCGGGCTCTGGCCAGCCGGTAATCAAAAACCCTCTGTTCCGGGGTGAGGGTCCTCATCGGGAATGGCCGCATCAGGTGGTCCCCCAGCGCAAATGCTTCATCAGCAACTAACACAAATGGGAGACCTTCAACATTGTCCTCTGGAGGTGGCAAGTCCAAGCTGCCATTCTGGAGACGCCTGTAGAACTCCGTCTGGGCGATCACTCCACCATCGGACATCCGGCCATTCTTCCCCACGTCCACATGCAAGAACTCGTAATTAGCTGACACCACCGCCAACATCACTATACTATTAAACCCCTTGTAATTATAATAGTACGACCCCGAGTTGGGTGGTGGGACGATGTGGACATGTTTCCCATCAATTGCCCCTCCGCAGTTAGGAAAGTCCCACCGCTGGGCAAAGTGGGAGGCCACAGTCTGCCATTCCTGTGGCGTTGAAGGAAACTGTTGAGGAAAAAACAATAAACATTACTATTTTTTCACAGAAACATGGCAAGCAGATTAGACACAAACATTATGGGGCAACCTCCAGATAGCATTTACTAAGGGGAATTTAACAACAACAAAGTATAAGGTACACCTATCATATTCCCCCTCCCCCCCTCTCATGGGCCATTTCTAACATTATAGGGGGGGAACTCTTGGACAGGTAACCCTCTTCACTTCATTGAGAGATGAATGCCTAAATACAGGGTATTACTTGGAACAGCCCCTCCTTAGTTACACTATTGGCAGACCACTGGACAGGTAAGAAGTGTCATAATACAAAGATATAAATACACACTGTACACATTTGAGGACATTTGAACATTCTGCTATTACCTATCAAGATAATAATAGGATCCAAAAACTTTAAACAGTACCATTGGAAAGTATACAGGCAGGCCCTTGCACTACATGCTTTGGGGAATTCATCCATAAATCTGACCAGTAAAGAGATGGGTATAGTGTGTATGGGTTTGGCAAAGTCAGCAGATAGATGATTGAGGATAGAGAATTGTGATCAGCTGACTTAGCAGTTGGGGGGAGGGAGGGTTACAAAAAATTTGGGGACACCACAAAAAAAAGCCTCTGGCACTCTGCCCGAATTTAAATCAAAAATAACATTTCCAAACATTTTAGGGGGTGTTTGGGGTAAAGCACTACTATGGAGCTGATAAAATACATTGTTAAGTGACTACATGAGGTGAATATAGGCCAGGAGACACCATGCTGGGGAGGTTATTGAAGGGCAAATATGTATGAAGGACATAAAATAATAATTACCTAAAAATCCAGCATGCATGAGAACAAAGGGGACATTCACAGCATATTACAATCATGGTAATTAGGGAATGAGGGAAGAAATACAATATATTATCAAACATTCAATACAATAAAATGTGATATAAAAGGATAAAAATCTTACCTTCATATACTCCTTCTGCAGGACCTGGATGATGGCAGAACAGGTCTCTGGGATAATGATCCCCAGAGCCTGGGGGGAGATGCCTGTCGAGAACTTGAGGTCCTGCAGGCTTCTCCCTGTGGCCAAATACCGCAAGGTAGCGACCAACCTCTGCTCCGGAGTGATGGCTTGCCTCATGCAGGTATCCTGCCTGCTAATATAGGGGGTCAGCGAAGCCAACAAACGGTGAAATACGGGGTCCGTCATCCTGAGAAAGTTCCTGAAATCATCAGGATTATTCTCACGGATCTCACGGAGCAAAGGCATATGACAGAACTGGTCACGCTGAAGCAACCAATTCTTGGTCCATGAACTCCTCCCCACCCTGTTCATGGACTGGACTTGTGTCAAGGTCAGGACCCCAACACCAAGCCCCCGCACAGCACGAACTCTACGAGGAGTACGCATACGAAACATGGCTAGAAAACGGTCGGCTGCTCAGAACGAAGTAACAGAACGCACTGAAGAACAGCAAGGCCTGTGAAGAGCGACCTGAAAAACAGCAACGAGCGGGCAAGATCGCACAGAAAACTCTGATACGAACTGACTGCACGCACTGAAGAGCAGATACAAACCCACAAGCACAAACTGAACGGCAGAAAACGATCTGAAAGCCACGAGTCTGAAAAAGCGCGAATCGTCTCTCACCAAACTTTTACTAACACGAGATTAGCAAAAGGAGCCCAAAGGGTGCCGCGCTTGGTTCTGAACCGGCCTTTTCTAGTCTCGTCGTACGTGGTGTACGTCACCGCGTTCTTGGCGATCGGAAATTCCGACAACTTTGTGCGACCGTGTGTAGGCAAAACAAGTTTGAGCCAACATCCGTTGGAAAAAATCCTAGGATTTTGTTGTCGGAATGTCCGAACAAAGTCCGACCGTGTGTACGGGGCATAAGACTGGGATGCCATTAAAGTTCATGTGTGTGTAAAGGCAGGCGTCCTAATACTTTTGGTAATATAGTGTATGTTCTAACAAGGGATTAGACCATCGTGACATGCATAGACATTGCATTATGTTTGGAGCGATTGGGAGGTTTGCAGCAAATGATCCCTGTATATACTGTGTGTGTGTATATATATATATATATATATATATATATATATATATATATATATATATATATATATATATATATATATATATATATATAATACACTAACGTTCATTTTTGGGCACATGAATGCAATTTATTACGCAATTTTCTGGTAAGATATAAAAGATGAGGCTGTGCCAGGTAAATAGATACCCAGCATGTCAAACCTTAAAATTGCGTGCGCCCATGAAACGGCAAAAAACTTCAGTAGCCTATTTTTATCATAGGCAACACTTTAAAAGCCTCTACAGGTCATCCGTTTAGAGTTACGCAGGAACATTGGTGCTAAAATTATTGCCCTCACTCCAATGTGCATGGTGATATATAACATGTGTAGGGCAATCGCCATTTTCCTACGTAGGTGACTTAACACGTGTGTTTTTGTATATGTATGGGAGGAGGAGCTCTAAATATTTTTAGTTTATTTTTTCATGTGTCTATTTAAATGTTTAAAACTTTTTTTTTAAATGTATTTATTTATAGTTATTGTTTACCACTAGTCTCTGGTAAAGGACAGATTTGTACCCCTCTAGTCTCTGGTTGAAGTATTACCAAACCCAGGACCCTGCATTCACTATATCTGGTCTCCCACCAGCACATGGAAATGCAATTACTTTAGTAAATATAAACCGTTAAATACATTTTCTCATCAGCAGTATTTAGCAATCCTGTGACTTCTATCAGTGCCTGGTTAAAGCTTGTAGGAGGAATTTTCATTCTGCACTAAATATCTTATCAGGATGCAGGACCCCTGACCCTCTATCTGGACAGTGCTAATTGGCCCTGTGCTGATCACATGCACACTCCCAAGAAAAAAACTTTCTAGCAATACACACCAAACTGAGCATGTGCAGCCTGTCCCCTGGCTCTGTATTATCAGGAGACATCAAAATGAAAAGAGATGGCTGCACATCAGGTGGTTCCAAATGCCACTGTGGTGATACCAGGGGACACCAATACACAATCTCGTAGACGTGTTTCACACAGTACAAATGTGCTTAATTATTACAAAGACATATCCTGCTAGTAGATCTTATATAGGTCCACCCCCTATAATTACAGGTGTTGAAGGGGTGGTAATCAATGGCAGGAGACACACTTGATCAACTATTCTATTAGACCTACAAACAGTCCCCCTCTAGGGGATACATATCATAGACATACTGTATATACTCAAGTATAAGTCAAATTTTTCAGCCCTTTTTTTTGGGCTGAAAGTGCCCCTCTCGACTTATACTCGAGTCACCGCCTTCTGTCTGCATGATCAGTGTGTCATGCAGGCAGACGGCGGCCGGCGTGTGATAATTCGTTCGGAGGCTATTCCAGCTTTCAAAAGCCGCGCCTCCTGCTCATCTGTGATAGGCTGAACAGCTGTCAGTGTACAGCCTATCACGGACATTCTCTCATCCTCGTCCGTGGTATGAGAATGAGAGAATGTCCGTGATAGGCTGACCGCTGACTACTGAATGTTCTGCCTATAACAGACGAGGAGGAGGCGCGGCTTTTGAACAGTGGAATGGCCGCCGAAGTGTATTATCACACGCTGATCGGAGGATGGAGATCGCCACAGGGAGGATGGAAATCACCACAGGGAGGCTGCACAGGGCTCAGGTAGGCTGCACAGGGACACAGGACACATGCACACAGGACACCTGCACACAGAACAAATGCAAACAGGACACACATAGTTGCCAACATTGCAAAAAAAAAAAAGTGGGACACTTTTTTGGCTGTAGGCGGAGCCGTATAATAATTAGGGGGCGGGACATGCGTTTGTAGGTGTGACATAGCAATAAAAAAAACTAAGAAGGAAAAATGGGCGTGGTTTACGTGAAATAGTGGGCGGAGGAAGATGCCGGACGAGAACACCGGAGCAAGAAGCAGAGGATCGGAGGAAGAACCAGAGGAAGAAGAAGATGGAGGAAGAAACCGAAGGAATATAGAAGAAAGAAGATAGAAAAAAGAAGATGGAAAGAAGAAGACTTTAAATAAAGGAATTGTTAAAAACTGTCTCTTGTCATTTTTAACAATTTTGACACTTTTTTTGTGAAATGGTAGGGGTACTCACCAGAATAAAGGATATAGAGCTCATGGAAAAAATGACAGCCCGTTTACAAGATAGACTGGAAATACATGACAAAGTCTGGGAGGACTGGCAAAGGCGGGAGGACCCACCCTAGGCTGGCGACAGAGCCTCCCTCCCCCCTCACCCCCCCTCCTTCCTACATTCTCTTTTCTCCTCCTTTCTCTTTCTACTATCCTTCTCCTTATTGTTGGACTATGTCCAGAACAAAATAGATATCTGTTGGTTGACGAATTTTGCGGATGAAGAATTTACTACATCTTTACTTTATCTAGATGAATATATCCTATTGCCTACTGAATACCAGTTTGAATGTCTACCAATTGTATTCTGTATTGAGCAAACTACAATTCTTTTGTACTTTTATATACCTGTGACCAATAAAAACTGTTATTTGAAAAAAAAAAAAAAGAAATGGTAGGGGTACTTTTGTACTTTTGTACCGCCTTACCTTTCACACGGGGGGGCCAGGATCTGGGGGTCCCCTTGTTAAAGGGGGCTTCCAGATTCCGATAAGCCCCTCCCCCGCAGACCCCCACAACCACCGGGCAAGGGTTGTGGGGATGAGGCCCTTGTCCCCATCATGGGGACAAGGTGCTTTGGGGGGGACCTCAAAGCACCCTCCCAATGTGGGGGGCGCTCTCTCGTCCACCCCTCTTTTCCTGCGGCCTGCCAGGTTGCGTGCTCGGATAAGAGTCTGTTATGGATTTTGAGGGGGACCCCCACGCCATTTTTTTTTAAATTTTGGCATGGGGTTCCCCTTAATATCTATACCAGACCTGAAGGGCCTGGTATGGAATTTAGGGGGACCCCCACGCCATTTTTTTAAAAATTTTGGTTCAGGGTTCCCCTGTGGGGAAATCCCATGCCGTTTTTATCAATGAACTTTTATGTGTATTGTCGGACTGATAATTCATTAATAGCCGCGAGTAGTTTTAAATGACTTTTTTTCCGTTGAAATGTCATTTTGCTGTTAGACTGTTCTAAACAACATGCGCCCCTTTACAGGCATACTATAGATACCCCCAGGTACGAAATTTAAAGGAATATTACACTTTTATTGTTTCACTTTAAACATTATTAAAATCACTGCTCCCGAAAAAACGGCCGTTTTTAAAACTCTTTTCGCATTGATCCATGTCCCCTGGGGCAGGACCCAGGTCCCCAAACACTTTTTATGACAATAACTTGCATATAAGCCTTTAAAATTAGCACTTTTGATTATTCATGTTCGAGTCCCATAGACTTTAACGGTGCTTGCGTGTTCAAACAAATTTTTTGCCTGTTCGCATATTCTGGTGTGAACCGAACAGGGGGGTGTTCAGCTCATCCCTATTTAATAATAATAAAAGAAGGTAAACAGAGTAAACGTAGTGAAAACATAGCCAGAGTTCAGGAACCAGAACAGATAGTCAGACAAGCCAAAATGTCAGGGAGCCTGGATGAGCGTAGTAGAACAGCAAGCAGGAACTGGAACCAGAAGGAATGTCAGCCAAGCAAGTCTTTAACAGGAACACAGGACAGCGTCTCTAGAGATGTGACCAAGGTGAAGGCAAAGATCATCTGGGCTGGATGGCTTAAGTAGGCAGGACTGACGAGCAGGATATCATCAACAGGTGAGTCACTGTGGAGAGATAGGAGATGGCAATTAGCCGACAGCTGAGCGGCCAGCTCAGAGAAGGAAGGGCTGAGC
The DNA here is from genome assembly GCF_042186555.1 of Aquarana catesbeiana. Classification (NCBI taxonomy): domain Eukaryota; kingdom Metazoa; phylum Chordata; class Amphibia; order Anura; family Ranidae; genus Aquarana; species Aquarana catesbeiana. The sequence continues at coordinate 240,448,284 of NC_133332.1, read as the reverse complement.
CCAGCCCTGACACTTACTTCACATGGAGCAGCGAGTCCTTTTCAGTTTTATCAAGAAACATATTGGGGACAGTGGAAGACGGGGAGGATCAGAGGAGACAGGATAAAACAGCCTTTTTAAACAATGCAGAGGATTAACCCCTTAGGTTCCACAGTGAGTATAACAAGCTTTTTTAGTGCATATGCAGACTTATTTTGCTGTTGTGGGTTTAGTAACACTTTAAGGACAGGTTTGTACCCCTCTAGTAACTGGTACAGGACAGGTTTATCTTTATCCGTGTAGTCTCTGGTGAAGGAAAGATTTGTTTCTGGGGCAGGACAGAAAATTAGTGATGTCATTAACAAACTGTCAAATATTTGCCTTAATTTTATGAAGTCCGGTGTTATGAATACTATGATGATATTTCAGTCAAGCTCAAGTCTTTTAAGTGATTTCTGTTTTTGTAATTTCAAATTTTTGCTGCTTATTGTATATATGAAAAAAGGTTTTAATTGCATTATGTATTGTGAGCTGCTTTCCGTTTGTAAAATTGTGAATATATTACTGGCAGGGTAGCAAGGCTTTATTTTTTTAACCTAAAAATCCAGAGATTTTCTTCATAGGTTATCATGGGAGCTAGTCATTGTGGTTCTATAGTTGGATTGGTCTTTAGGGGTTTGGTAACATTCCCACAGAAATGACTACTGTGTCACATTCTATTATCTGAGCACTAGATGGCAGCAGTGAGTTTTGAAAGTACCTAACCTAATCGTCATACATCTTTGGACATTAGAGAGCTGTTATGCTGTGTACACACGATCGGACTTTCCGGCATACTTGGTCCAGCGGACCAGAGTCCGTCGGACAATTCGATCGTGTGTGGGCTCCAGCGGACTTTGTTTTCTCAAAAGTTTGATGGACTTAGATTTGAAACATGTTTCAAATCTGTCCGATGGACTCTTCTTTCTATCGGACAAACCGGTCGTCTGTGTGCTAGTCCGACCAACTCAAACTGACACATGCTCTGAAGCAATTACAAGACAGAAGCGCTCGGTCTGGTAAAACTAGCCTTCGTATTGAAGCTAGCAGATTCCTCTTCTGTGATCTTTTAATACAGCGCATTTTTTTTTCTTTATAATGCGAGAAGAAGGAAGTTCTTTGGCTTCTTATATTCACACAACTACTTTCTTCATGATTTATCCTCATGCCATGACTAATATTAGATTTTTGAAAAGCCAAATCTCCAGAAATAAAGTAGCAAATTTGTTTTTGGACTCATTTTTATTTTTTACAGATTTCAACAATATAGATTTTACAATCTGTGCTAAATTATCCAAAATGTTTTTTTTTTGTTTTTTTGGATTTTGAGTTTCAAGTTACCACAATAAACTTAATAATTTTTATTGTTTTAATGAATCTTAATGAGGTTGGTGTCCCTTGTTAATTAGACATAGGGGGGTTATTTTAAAAAGGCAAAATCATTTTTCACTACTAGTGCAAATTGTACTTGGAATTGCCCTGAAAGAGCATTTATAAGTGCATTCGCTGTGGATCCGAGGGGCACATGCAAGGAACCCCCCCCCCCCAAAAAAAAATACTCTTGCACATGATTGTATGATAAAATCAGCAGAGCTTCCCCTCATTTCAGATCTTCCCCTCAGATTTACAGCAACTGCACTTCCAACAAGTGCACTTGCAGTGCAATTTATCAAGTGCACTTTGCAATAGCACTTTGCACTTGAATTGCAAAATGATTTAGCCTTTTGTAAATAACCCACATATAGTCTTTTTGACCTGTACCTGCCTACTCACAAACCAAATGTCCTTTTTGAATCAAAACACATAGTCAATAATGTAAGGTAACGAAAATATCCATTTATTTGGGTCAAAACAGAAATGAGGAAGGCAACACTGGAGACATTTTTGGAATGTGCGAAGCCTTTTGTCCCCCAGAACACACATCAAATTAGAGGACAATAAAATTGGTATCTTTCGCCTAGGGAGCACAGGGAGCACAGTCAGAAGTCAGACCAGACAGAAGCCAGCCAATCACTTCCGAGTCTTCCATGGAGCCTTCTCTGTACGCTGCCCTGCAGCCTTCCCTCCACGCTTCACTGCAGCCTTCCTTGGAGCCTGTGCCTCTGGTGGTGTACTTGGGGCAGGAGGAGGAGCAGGAGGAGGAGTAGCAGGAGGAGTGGCTTCATCTGCTATATATGATTTTGCAGTAAGCTCCCCTCTCAAGCCCTTCTGATAGGCTTGAAAAATCAGACCCTCGCAGAGAAGGCGTTGCCCCTTTTCGAGTTCCAGCAATCTGGTGGCCATATAGGTTCCATACGCCTCTTCCGCGTTGGGTGGTGTGCTGAGGATTTGGCTGGCTTCGCGAATGAGGGCTAGTGATTCCTCCTCAATTCGGGTCATCTTTCTTGCCCTTTTGGTGGTAATGTGGAGGGGAGACACCTGACACTCCGTGAGGCTTCTACTGGGCCCAGCCACGGCCTCCTCCTCTCTCCCACTGGGCAAGGCCTCCTCCTCTATACCTCTGGGCACAGACTCCTCCTGGCTGAGCTCATCCTGGGTAAAAAAAGGGACATACCAGTATTTGTAATTTTTGCTTACGCGATCACACACAATTTTCAGCTCATGACTTGCAAATATAATTCTAAACAAATATTAAAGGCTATCATTTTGACCCCACCATTATTCTAGCTGCTCACCAATATTTGAAGTCTATTTTTGTGCACTACTGTCTAGTGATATGTCTACATATTAATAATTGTGATGAAGTAATTTTTGGTGAAGCACTTAAAACATTTAGAGGTTTACATCATTAATATTTACACAATCCCAAATTAAACAAAAAAGTATACCTGGCTGAAGCTGGGCGCATCTACCTCATCAAGGACGAAAGGGCCCAGTTCTTCTTGGGACTCCTCAGCTGGGGTGGAGGGAAGGGTGGAGGTGGAGAGAAGGCTGGAGGGAAGGGTGGAGGTGGAGGGAAGGCTGGAGGGAAGGGTGGAGGGAAGGGTGGAGGGAAGGGTGGAGGTGGAGGGAAGGCTGGAGGGAAGGCACGAAAGTGATTGCCTTGCTTCTGTCTGGTCATCCAGAAATCGCATTTTTTGGTAGTACCACAGCTTGGGGGCATACACCTGGTCTGCTGCTGTTCCGGATCTGCGTGACTCCTGGATCTTCCTGTGTTCCCGCCTATACATGTTGCGCAAGATACCAGTTTTAGTGTCCACAAACTTAAGGTCTGCCTGGGGGACTCAAGTCTTCACAAATTCCAAAAGTGTGCCCAGTGTTGCCTTCCTTGCCTCTCTATTGGAATATAATGGGTGCTTGACCTCCCACAGGTTTCTGTTTTCTTCATACAAATCAATAAAACGTGCCAAAAAATCTTGATCCTTAAAAGGATTCATTTTTGCTGAAAGACAAGGCACAAGATAAAAACTGTAATGTTAGTCTAAACTCCCAGTATTATATTTGGCTCAATCTAGGGTACACACACACACACACACACACACACACCAAACACATTCACCAAACACACACCCACGTTTAATCTTACCTTCGTTTCTGACGCTCGCTACTTCCGCTCGGACATACATTGGCCAGCGTAATAGCTTTATATACACTGCGCATGTGTCATGCTACGGCTGCGTCGCCCGCCCCTGACGTTCTTTAGTACGATTTGTCCCTGCCCCTTCACTCTTCGTTGCGCAGTGGGAGTATACAGAGAAAGATGGCGGAGAGATTATCTGGAACTAGCGCGGAGGAAAGCCCGGAGCCACAACCATCCAGATCCAAGAGGAGATATAAGGCCACCAACATGGCCTTTGAAGAAATGGTGGAGATGGTGTCCATATTGAGAAGGGAGGACTACGATGGCAAAAAAGGACCGTACACCCGACCCAATTAGCGGAAGGACAAAATAATGTCCTCAGTTGTCACCGCTCTTGAACATAAATTTGGCACTAAACGGGCTAAAGAACAATTGAGGAAGCGGTGGTCTGACCTCAAAAGTAGGGAGCCCGAACAATATTGGCGAATAAAGAAGCTGCCTAAAAAAAGTGAGTACTTGTTGTGTGTTCCGAATGAGATACTTAACTTGCATGCTGATCCATATGCTTTTCGTTTATACAGCATCGTTCGTAAAGACCGTTCTTTATATAAAACATGATACTTAGAAAATGACTTTTTTTTTCGCCAAATACGATGGTACAGGGTTTGGACATACATTTAGGTCTTGATAATTTGTCGTATTCCAAAAATGTGGTGATGTTGTGTAGATGTGTTGGAAAATATAATGCTTCTTCAAAAATGATTCAGTGTAATGTAAGGACAGGACACAGCAGCTGTTTCCACATCTGGACTCACGAGCACTAGTGTACTATGTGACACCAGAGAAAATGTTTGTGGGTAATACACATAGGGGCTCCAGGGGATACTTGAGGTCTCTGCATCTGTGAAACTTACATGAAAATGTGTATTGTTTGGCTTTTTTGGGCAGAGTGAATGTAGATCCTGTCTTCAAAAGTTTTGTTGGAAAAAAATGACAATTGTCCACAACTTTTAATGAACGTTTCATATTCCTTTTTCAAGACTGAAATATCACTGTGTTTTAACTATACCTTTTGTATAATTCTCATATGGGAGAAAAGACTCAGACAACAATCCAAAGATCCCAGGACCCCCCAAGTCACCAGCCAGAAGCTGAAATTAGCCCAAGCCCCAGCCCAAGACCACACTCCGACGAGCTGGAGGAAGGAGAGGTGGAGGAAGTGTGCGATATTTGCACCCCACCAAGTGAGTGACTGACACCCCAGCTTAAGTTAATCTATTTAGGCGTGCATATTTTACAAAAAAAAATGTTTCCACAAATTTTAGGTGATGTTCTGGTTGTGGAAGGCCAAGCGGCGGAGCCATTTAGCACAGACAGTGCACAAAGACTCATTGGCCAGATAATGGTGAGGGATGGCCAAATTGATCGAATGCGTGACCAAATTGACAGCATGAGAAATCGGCAGCATGCAACAGGAAATGAAGAACATGATTGATGTTTTGGGCAGAATCTAATAACTTTTTGCCTAAAAACATCAATCATGTTCTTCATTTCATTGTCAAGTTTTAGTTTTCTAAAATGTTTTAACTTGCTAAATACTAATGTCAAAATTTTGCAGATGCACACGGTGTGTCATCATGTGCTATCTTCCATCGGGGATATCAATGTACTTGTTTTGTGTTTGCCACCCCTTCATCAGAATAATGTTAGTTTGTGAGAGGAACAAAGGGATTGCACACACAAAACACATAAATTGCTCCCCCATGATGGGAGATAGCACATGTTGACTTGAACCTTTTTTCAGTGGAAATTGTGAGCATCTGCAATTTTTTTTGTTTTACATGGGTGACATCACCAGCACCGTTATTAACATGTTGAACTTTGTAAGTTCCTTTTATTTTTTGGTCTTATGGTTTTTAAAACCCTGTTGTGAAGCACAATTTTTTGAAAAATGTATATTTTCGATAAATATGCCGAAACTAAAAAAAAAATAAATAAATAATGAAATAAATAAAAATATAAAAACAGGTTCAATCAAAATGCAACTTTCAATGTGCACACAGTAAAATGTTTTTACTACTACAATGTGTGTGGCTTCTTATTTATCAATACAATTTTTTAGTTTAATTGTGTGGTTACAGTGACAAAGGGAAATGCACTTGCCACTACAAGTGCACTAGGAGACAGACAAAACAGAATGCAAACAGGAATTGGCCAATTAAAATTCAAATTAAAGATCTTGTGGCATTGCAATGGCCCCCCGACCATTAAAATAATTGACATATCTGTCACGCACTTCACGTGCGGTTTGGGGGGCCAAGCCAATACGGCCACTTTCCAGGCCTGTGAGTGGTACATCAGCACCAAGTCCGGCCTCAGGCCCAACAGAAGATACATATGTTAAAGAATGTTTTCCCAAAAAAATGTGCAGAATACAGCAAGCAAAGATCACATGATTTATTTTGTATTCAGCTAGATTGATTGCGGAGAGGAACAAACGGAACCGGCTAGCCAGAATCCCAAAGGCATTCTCCACAACTCTTCTTGCTCTGGCCAGCCGGTAATTAAATACCCTCCTCTCAGGGGTGAGTGTCCTTTGGGGGAATGGCCTCATCAAGTGCTCGCCGAGAGCAAACGCTTCATCAGCGATAAAAACTGAGGGGAGTCCATCCACATTCTGGTCATCAGGTGGCAACCCCAGGCCACCAGTCTGGAGACGCTGGTACAGTCTGTGCAAAAACTCCTCCATCAGACATCCGGCCGCTCTTCCCCACGTCCACGAACATAAATTCCAATTGCGCCGAGACCACCGCCATCAAAACTACACTATGGAACCCCTTATAGTTGTAGAAATAAGACCCCGAATGGGGTGGTGGCACAATGCGGACATGATTCCCATCGATCGCCCCGACACAGTTGGGAAAGTCCCAACAGTCAGCGAACCGGGAGGCCACAGTCTGCCATTCCTGTGTGTTTGAAGGAAACTGTGGATTCAAACAAGAAAAAAAATATAAATACTTTTAAACATAACTTGAATATCAGATTACACAAAAACATTATTGAACAACAGCAGTTGAACATTATTAATATGTGTTATTTAAAAAAAAAAAAAAAAAGGACACTTATAACATTACTCACCCCCTCTGTTGGACCATTGATCAATTTGTATGTGGGGGGAGGGGTACTAATTGGGGCCAAGAACACACCTGACAGTTGCAAACATTTGAGGGGGTGGGGGAGGGGTATTAATTGGGGCCAACAACACACCTGACAGTTGCAAACATTTGAGGGGGTGGGGGAGGGGTACTAATTGGGGCCAAGAACACACCTGACAGTTGCAAACATTTGAGGGGGTGGGGGAGGGGTACTATTTGGGGCCAAGAACACACCTGACAGTTGCAAACATTTGAGGGGGTGGGGGAGGGGTACTAATTGAGGCCAAGAACACACCTGACAGTTGCAAACATTTGAGGGGGTGGGGGGGGTACTAATTGGGGCCAAGAACACACCTGACAGTTGCAAACATTTGAGGGGGTGGGGGAGGGGTACTAATTGGGGCCAAGAACACACATGACAGTTACAAACATTTGAGGGGGTGGGGGAAGGTAAAACAGTACAATGGAGATGACAATATACATTGTTCAAAGGACTATAGGCTAGAAGTATAAATGGACCCAGGACTGCATGGTGGGGAGGTTATTGAAGGGTAATATGCATGTAGGGCAAAAAATTATTAACGTAAAAAAACAGCCATGCCTGAAGATAAAGGGGACATTCCCAGCATATTCCGAGCATGGTAATTAGGTAACGAGGACATTTAGGCAATACATTAGCAAACATTAAATACATTTCTGAATGATGGCACCTGAATGATGGCAGAACAGGTCTCTGGGATTATGATCCCCAGAGCCTGGGGTGAGATGCCTGTTGAGAACTTCTAGTCCTGAAGACTTCTCCCAGTCGACAAAGTAACGTAAAGTAGCAACTAGCCTCTGCTCTGCACTGATGGCTTGCCTCATGCAGGTATCCTGCCTGCTGATATAGGGGGTCAGCATAGCCAGCAGACGTTCAAAAACGGGGTCCGTCATCCTGAGAAAATTCCTGAAATCCTCAGGATTATTCTCACAGATCTCACGGAGCAAAGGCATATGCGAGAATTGGTCACGCTGGCGCAACCAATTCTTCATCCATGAACTCCTCCTCGCCCTGTTCATGGACTGGAATCAGGGCCAAAGTATTAACCCCAACACCAAGTCCCCACGCAGCACGAACTCGAGAACGAGTACGTCTACGCAACATGGCTTCAAAACGGTCGGCTGGTCAAACAAACAAACTTATAACAAACGCACTGAAGAACAGCAAGGCCTATGAAGAACGACCTGAAAATCAGGAACGAGCGGACCAGAACGGCCTGCTAGGCAGGTTATGAACTGGCCAACACGCACTGAAAAGCAGATACAAACCTCATAAGCACAAACTGAACCGCAGAAAACAATCAAAATAAGCTGAAGTGTGAAAAGCGCGAATTGTCTCTAACCAAACTTCTACTAACACGAGATAAACACGAGATTAGCAGAAGGAGCCCAAAGGGTGGCGTAGTGGGGCTTGAACTTCCCTTTTCTAGTCCCGTCGTACGTGCTGTACGTCACCGCATTCAAAACCATCAGACTTTTGGAGTGATCGTGTGTGTCCAAGTCCATCCGTTTTTAAGTCCGGCGCGCCTAGCGTACAAAGTCCGTCGAAAAGATCGCCGGACCAAGTATGCCGGAAAGTCCGATCGTGTGTACGCGGCATACGAGGCACATTCACATTCTGTTGCAGTTGCTTTGGGAGCTTCTGGTTCAGCACCAAAACATTTGACAAAAAAAAATAAATAATGAGACCCGAAAAATCTAATTATTATTCCTGAATACATAATGGGCTGAAAACACAAAGCCCAAAAAACGTAATAATGAATTTTTGTAAACTTGATTGTTGATGCTCGATGTGAAATGAAAATTACAGTCACATAGCTAAAGAGAGGATCCTTATTCTTGTGTTAACTCCTTGTCAATCAAGCCTAATGCATGTCCCCTAATGAGCAATACATTATAATGTACCAGTTTTCTAAACCTAACTTGTAAAACTCACATTGCTCTTCATTCAGATGGGTGTTGACACCTATCCTGTGTGCTGAGTCACTGTTTTCTGTGTCTGCATCCTCCTTGGAGATGATAAAGGTGGATGCAGACACAGCAACTGCACGGACACAGCCACGTGTCCATAAAGACATGGATGAGCGCGTTTGGGGTGGAGGAACTTGACTGGCCTGCACAGAGTCCTCACCTCAACCCGATAGAACACCTTTGGGATGAATTAGAGCAGAGACTGCGAGCCAGGCCTTCTCATCCACATCAGTACCTGACCTCACAAATGCGTTTCTGGAAGAATAGTCAAACATTCCCATAGATACACTCTTAAACCTTGTGGACAGCCTTCCCAGAAGAGTTGAAGCTGTTATAGCTGCAAAGGGTGAGCCAACTCAATATTGAACCCTACAGACTAAGACTGGGATGCCATTAAAGTTCATGTATGTGTAAAGGCAGGCGTCCCAATACTTTTATGGCTCATTTACACTTGCTTCGGCTTCAACACACATTAACGGCTAGTTTACACTTGCTTCAAAACAAGGCTTCAGACACGCTTTGTTAAAGCTCTCTGAACGCTAGTCAAAGCCCCTGTCACTAAATAAAATGGTTAGCTTACAGTCCTGCTCCACCAAAGCCTCATCGAAGCCTCATCGAAGCACCAAGCAAAAGCAAGGTGTAAACAGGACTGTAAGCTAACCATTTCATTTAGTGAAAGGAGCTTTGACTAGGGTTCAGAGAGCTTTAACAAAGCCTGTCCGAAGCCATGTTTTGAAGCAAGTGTAAACTAGCCCTAAGTAATATGGGGGGTTATTTACTAAAGGAAAATCCACTTTGCACTGCAAGTGCACTTGGGAGTGCAGTTGCTCTAAATCTAAGGGGTAGATCTGAAATGAGTGGAAGCTCTGCTGATTTTATCATCCAATCATGTGCAATCTAAAATGCTGTTTTTTATTTTCCTTGCATGTCCCCCTCAGATCTACAGCGACTTTACTTCCAAGTGCTCTTTCAGTGCAATTTCAAGTGCACTTTCAGTGCAAAGTGGATTTTCCTTTAGTAAATAACCCCCACAGTGTCTCTTTCAGTATCAAAATTGTAAAATGTATCAATACAGCCCACTTCTAAAAATGTCTCTGGAAACCATAAAGCAGGGGTAGGCAACCTTTTGAGCACAGTGTGCCGAAAAATGTTTTCAAAGAAATTGAGCGTGCCGATTTTATAACAAAAAAATGTTAACTTCACACTCTCAATCACAAAAAGGATTTTTTATAAAGTAAATGCTGTATACTACTTTTTTTTTTAATTGGAAAAAAACAACTTTATTTGAATGAAAAACATTTTACAATGTAGTTACTTATGCGAAATAATAAACATTACATTTTTGCAGGCATTTTGTGTGAGATTCTTCCTACATACAAACATGTTAAGGTACAAGGTTATGATGGTGAATACATCCAGTATATAAGAGACTTCATATCATTACACTACCAATACATTTTAACTTGAGATTTACCTATTTTAGACCTTCATTAGAACAGTCATCTTTTATTTTTATCTAAGTAGGTCTGTCTGCGAGGCATTAGGGTGTTCTAAGCGCATGTTTCTCCATCCTCCAACCATCTATCCCACACCTTTGAGTACTTATATGCACATTTTCTATTGGCATAGACTAACTTTTTAAATGGCAGTGCATCATTAACATCCCTCTTCCATTCGCGTATGGAGGGAGGCTGAGCCTGCATCCATACCTTAGCTATGCCTTTACGTGCCATAAACAGAGTTTCCCTTAGAAATGTAGCATGGTATTTGTCAATTTCTACATCTGGCAGAAGTCCCAAAAGACATAGTTTGGGGTCCAGTACCACCGGGGATCCCATATTGTCATGTAAGAATCGGACAATCTGCGTCCAATATGTCTGTATGTTTGGGCAGCTCCATACGAGATGGAAGAACGTACCTGGTGCTGCGTGACACAAATGGCATGACGGGTCGTATGTACGGAGAAATTTTGCCTTTTTAAGGGGAGTCAAGTATGCTTTATGTATAATGTATATTTGTGTCAGTCTGTCTGAACGCTTAGGGGATGTCAATCTGGTCCCTTCCATTATTTCATCCCAGTCTTCTTCCCCTATGGGGCCTATGTCTTTTTCCCATTCCATTTTGGCCTTCTGTGCAGTAGCATTTGATCTACTGTTTCTAATCTGTAGGTACAGTGTTGAGATGAGTTTAGAGGGTTTCTCCCCCAGTATTACATACAGGACTGGGGGAGAATCCAACACCACATCCATATTTGATAGTTGTGTTTTTAGTGCATGGCGAAGTTCCAAGTACTTAAAAGCCATCTGACTAGGGAGGGTATACTTTTCCTTAAGCACCTTAAACTGCTTAAGTCTGGAGTCAGATAGCACCTGATGAATGTATATTATGCCATATGTAGCCCATACTGTTGAGTCTGATAGGTATTCTAACTCCGGGAGGTGTTATAGTGGGTGTGGGTATGAATTTTCCCAATGTTTTGCTTTTTTAACGTGATTTCCCATATTCTTTGATGATGGAGCAACATTCCCATATTATACCTTGGGAGTTTTTTAGTAATTTGTTTCCCTCTAAGAATAGCTTGTATCGGGGTAAATGCTGGGTGTCCCGGTTTGTTGCATACCAGGGATCTATAACGTTGCATTTCCTCTTTATTAAAGTGGTACATATGAGAGAGTTGAGCTGCTGAGTAATAATCTTGTAGCTCTTTAAAACATGCCAAGCCAGTTTGTGTCTGCCATTACCCCATACAAATGAGTTTAATATGGCTTCCATTTGTTTAAAGACTTTTAAAGGAATATAAAGAGGGGCATGCCAAATCATATATAGTATTTTGGGTAGCAAAATCATTTTTATTATATTTATACGTCCCATCACCCCCAGTGGCAGCCTGGACCATGTCTGGGTTTTGGACTTTATTAGGTCAAATAGGGGTGTAACATTTAAGTGTATGTAGTCTGTCAAAGTCCTAGTGACCTCTACCCCTAGGTACTTAATTTTAGATACTCTGGGTAATGGAAGAGTTGGGATTGTTTTGGGGGGGGGGGGATGTCCAGTGGGAGAATTTGAGATTTGTCCCAGTTAATAAGCAATCCCGAGTAGCTACCCATTTTTTCAATAATTTCGAGTGCAGCCTGCAGTGAAGGTCCTTGGTCCGCCAGATACAGAATTGTGTCATCAGCATATAGACCTATTTTATCTACTGTATGACCTTTTCTCAGTCCCTTTATATTAGAGTCTGCTCTAATGGCAATTGCCAGTGGCTCCGCCGCCAGGGCATATAGTAGGGGGGACAGGGGGCATCCCTGTTTTGTTCCCCTCTCCAGAGGGAATTGCTCCAAAAGCCAGCCATTAACAAACACCCTTGCTTTAGGTGTCTGGTAAAGAAGCTTAACCCACTGCATGAACTGTGGACCAAAGCCATAATTACGTAAACACTCCCACAGATATGGCCATTCTACGGAATCAAAGGCTTTGGCAGTGTCAAGTGCTACCACCACCCTGGTTCCGGAATTGTCATGCTGAGCCTGTATGTTCATATATAATCTCCTAATGTTCATGGCAGTGTTTTTCCCTGGCATAAATCCTGTTTGGTCAGGATGTATTAATGTGAGTATAGCTGTGTTCAATCTATTGGCCAGTATTTTAGCTAGTATCTTTATATCCACCTGTAGGCGTGAAATAGGCCTATATGACTCAGGTAATGGGGATCCTTGCCTGGCTTAGGGAGCACAATTATCTGGGCCTCCTGCATGGATAAAGGGAGCGAATTTGTGTCAAATATGGATTGATAAAGATCCCTGAGTTTAGGTATGAGTGTTTCTGAATATGTTGCATAGAACTCCAGGGGTAGACCATCTAGTCCAGGAGCTTTAGACTTGGCCAGTTGGGCAATCGCATCGGAAATATCCTGAGTAGTTATGGATCTAGTAATTTCACTTGTTCTGGTTTTAATCTAGGGAATTGGATAGTGTTTAAGTATGCCTGAAGTTCCGTTTGTGTATGCATTGTACGGGATTTATATAGGTTTTTATAGAATTGTAAAAACTGGGATGCTACCTGGAAGGGGTCTGTAATACTATTTCCCTCAGTGTCTATTAGGGAAACTACTACCGGGGGGCCTGTCGTCCATATGAGCTAGATAAGCCAATAACCTGCCTGCCCTCTCCCCCTGTTCATATACTCTCTGCCTACAGAAAAATATACTTTGCTTGGCCTTTTCAGTGCATAACTGTGTTACCATGCAGGATTGTAATTTTACCCTGCCTAGGTTTTCGGGAGTGGGATTGGAGTTATAAATTGTTTCCAGTTCTTGTAGCTTGTCAGTTGTTAATTGTAGTGATAAATTGGATGTCTGTTTTAGTCTATTTATTCTGGTATTGAGAATCCACCGGGCCTGTTCCTTAAAGTCATCCCAGAATGCGTTGAGGGAGGGTGGGATTCTAGGTCTATCCAGGAAATATTTAATCTCTCTTTCAATGGATTCATGGTCTGTAAGGGGCGACAGCCAGTGGGGATTTAATCTCCATATGCGTATAGGGGGGGCATTCCCCAGAGATACTGTCACCCAACATGGGGAATGGTCTGATAATAGCCTTGGTGCAATCCCTGACCCCGTGACTTTAGGTAGTAGAATCTGGGACACCAGTACAAAGTCTATTCTAGACATAGTATTATGGCTTGTGGAATGGCACGTATATGCTCTGGTTGTTGGGTTACTGTGCCTCCACACATCCACCAGGGCAAACTCTGTCATGGTGCTAGATAGTCTGGTCTGCGTGGGTGCGCCTAGTGGCACCCCTATTTGTGTCGGTCGGTCTAGATATGGGGACATTGTCCTGTTAAAATCACCCATCCATATTGCTGGTATTGTCGGGTGTTGCGCTATAAACGCTAGGCCCTCTGTTACAACATCAGATTTATATGCGGGGGGGTATGTAGCTGGCTATGATCAGCAAGGGGGTTCCTCCAACAAGTGCATGTATAAAGATATATCTACCCTGCCGGTCAGTCTCCAAAGCAATCAATTAAAACGGGGTGGATTTAGCCACTAGCACCGTGACCCCCCTGGAGAAGTTTGTATGTGTGCTGCGATATGCCCATCCCACCCAGGGGCGCCGCAGCACTGCCTGCAGATGGCCAGTGATATGTGTCTCCACCAGTGCTACAATATTTGCCTTTTGTCTTTTAATAAATGTTAGTATAGCTGTATGTTTAATTTTATCCCGCATACCTCGCACATTCCAAGTCATAAATTTAATATCTGTCCCATTGGTCATGACTTACAGGGGACACATATACTGGCAGGGCAGCGCACCTCAACAACACACATTGCCTAATCACTTTAAGAACATCTCTAGAATTCACACAATAACCACATATTTTAAGGTTCTTTTCCCAACACAATAACTTGCCCACAACGGTGCAACATTTCCCAATGCTTTGATCTACTGATCTGGCATTTTCCTTCCCACCCAGCTTTTCACCTCCCCAACTTGCATACTGTACCCATGAACCATTTTTCGGATTTTCTTCCAGCCTTCCAAACTGACTGGAGGTGTTCTACTTAAACCAGCAACCGTTATATGAGTTAGCGTCCAGCTGTCAACATTGGCTGAAGGTGCAGTACTTGGGGTATTATGAGCTGGAACGTTCAATATAAAAAAGAAAAAAATAAGGGTTGCATACGAAGTGGGAGCGATTATTCACTGCGTGAGGCATGGATGAGTCACAGAGGATGTCCTATGTGTCTCTTGCTCTGTCTGAGTGAGTCTCTCGCTGCAAGAATGTATAGTCATCCTAGTGTGCAGGATATTTGGGGCCGCAGCCCCGCAGTATCTACATACATGCGCTGTGGGGGCACTACAATACACAGGTTGATACACTCTATAGTCCAAGCATCTGTAAATCCCGGTTTATATATGAGTGTCAGCAAGCTGGGGGTTTCCCCCACCTCCCCAGTGTTGTCACAAGAGGAGCTGACCCTCTGTGTTCAGTAGAGGAAGTCTCTAGTTTCACATTCGGTATTGCTTGGGTCATAAGAATGGGGGAGGGGAGGGGGTAAAACCAGAAGGAGAGGGAGGCTTTCGAATTTTTGTGTAAGAAAATATAATAAATGATGGGGTGAAGTTACCCCCCCCACAGCAAAGGGGACAATTAGAAGAAAAATGGAGCCTGATATCTTCTGCCAATGGCAACAGTACTCACAGCATCCAGCCGTATATCCGATCATCCGTCTGGGCATCCGTGCCTGTCCAACCAGGGTGCTACCGCCTTCGGGTCTTCAAAGAATATGGCCTTGCCATCCTCCTCCACTCTTAGTCTGGCCGGGAACAACATAGCATATTTAAGGTGTGCCACCCTGAGTCGTCGCTTGACATCCTGGAACTGCGCGCGTTTTCTTTGAACTTCATTAGAGAAGTTAGGGAATACCGCAACCTGACCATTGCCCAAAGTAATGTTTCCCTTCTCTCTGGTCAACCTCAGAATTTTGTCTCTATCTTTAAAGTTGAGGAACTTGGCGATGAAGGTCCTGGGGGGGGCTCCCACCGGTGGAGGTTTAGCTGGGATGCGGTGCGCCCGTTCCACTGCAAACATGACCGAGAAGGCTTCTCTTCCAAAGTGTTGGATCAGGAGGGATTCCAGATATTCAGCATGGTTGGAGCCTTCAGCCGCCTCAGATAAACCGATGAAACGGAGGTTGCATCGTCTTAAACGATTCTCCATATCGTCTTGATGAGCGTGTAGCTGGTGGATCTGGCGCTGCAAGTCCTCCGTGGTGTGGCTCAGGGGATGCATGATATCCTCCGCTGCTCCGATACGTGTCTCGGCCTCGGTTACTCTATCTTTTACTTTAGATAAGTCCTGACGCAGCAGGGAAATGTCAATCTTGACCTCATCAGTTGATTGTGTCCCCAGATGGATAGTACAGTGTCTGATGGCTAAGATGGTAACAGGATGGTAGAATCGGAGTTTGGGTCAGCAGAGCTCTCTTCACCTGCGACCTACTCCATTGCTTCCCAGGCCACGCCCCCGCTGTATACTACTTTTAGTAGTGAGAAATTAACATCCTGCACTCTCACGCCTCAGATCAGCCCCAATTTCTGCACCTTCACACCTCAGATCACTGTCCCCCCTGCACATCTGCCCCACCACTGTAACCCCCTGCACATCTACCCCACCACTGTACTACCCTGCACATCTGCCCCACCACTGTACCCCCCTGCTCATCTGCCCCACCACTGTACCACCCTGCTTACCTGCCCCACCAATGTACCCCCTTTCTCATCTGCTCCACCAATGTACCCCCTTTCTCATCTGCCCCACCACTATAACCCCCTGCACATCTGCCCCACCACTGTACTACCCTGCACATCTGTACCACCTCTGTAACCCCCTGCTCATCTGCCCCACCAATGTTCCTCCTTTCTCATCTGCCCCACCACTGTACCTCCATGCACATCTGCTCCACCACTGAAACGTCTTCTCATCTGTCCTTACACTGAACTTATCTGCTCATCTGCCCCACCACTGTAACCCTCTTTCTCATCTGCCCCACGACTGTACCTCCTGCACATCTGCCCCACCACTGTACCCCCTTGCTCTTCTGTCCCACTACTGAAGCCCCCCTGCTCATCTGCCCCATCAATGTACCCCTTTTCTCATCTGCCCCACCACTGTAACCCTCCCTGCTCATTTGCCCTATCGATGTACCCCTTTTCTCATCTGCCCCAACATTTTACCTACCTGCACATCTGCTTCACCGCCGTACCCTCATGCTCTTCTGTCTCACTACTGAATCACCTTCTCATCTGTCCTAACACTGAACCCATCTGCTCATCTGCTGCACCACTGTAACCCGCTTTCTCATCTGCCCCACAAATGTACCTTCTGCACATCTGTCTCACCTCTGTACCCCCTGCTCTCCTGCCCCACCACTGTTCCCCCTGCTCTCCTGCCCCACCACTGTAACCTCCTGCTCATCTGCCCCACAAATACACCTTCTTAAACATCTGCCCCACTGCTCTAACCCCCTGCTTTTCTGCCCCAACACTGAACCTCCCTGCTCATCTGGCCCAACACTGAACCCCCCTGCTCTTCTGTCCCACTGCTGAACCCCCTTATCATCTCTTCCACCACTGTATCTCCCTGCTCATCTGCTCCACCACTGTACCCTCTTCTCATCTATGATATGCGGGATATGCAGAGTGGTGAAAGGAAGTAGAGATGTGACACATTTACCTGTCCTGGCACACTCATCCTGCTGATCCACCTCTTGCACCCAGCTCACGTGCTTGTATGTGATATATGGGATGTATGTGATGTATGTGATGTATGGCATGTATGGCATGTATGTGATGTATGTGATGTATGGGATGTATGTGATGTCACATACAAGCATCTGGAATGGATGCGCAATGATGAGCTCAGGTCAGGGGCATTTTCTGAAAGCAGTGGGCCTGTGTGCAGGATCCTAAATTGGGCCCCCACAGATCAGAAAAAGTGGTTGGGTGTGATTTTCATTGTGCTGAATACTGGCTGTGGCTTAAAGGGACACAGAGTGCTGAGGTTCAGTAGTAAGTGATGTAAAGGTTCAGGAATAATTTCAACAAAGTTCCCAGAAGCTCAACAGTAAATCCACAAACTGTCACCTGATTGTGGTTTTCTCAATCAGCGAAATCTCTTCTTTCTGGGATTGGTAGTGGCAACCAAGTGAGTCATCTTCCTCTAGATGGTGGATGGGGCTAGCAGGACTGTGATTGGCTTTATCAGTGGCCAATGACAGTCCACCTCCTCCTGGAAACAGGGACCCCCCCCCCCCCCCCCCAGCAGAACTGCATCCAATCTCGTCCCCATCATAAAAGCTGACGATAGCAGCTACAGCAAAGTTAGAGAACCAAACGATGTTTACCAACTTTTACAATGTGTGGGGGCGCAGTGCTTCTCCCCCTCAGTTCCCTCGGTGGGGCATTCTGAAATTGGAATCTCACTGGCGCTTCCCTGCGCTGCTCTGCTGATGGGGAGGGAGTTGAGTGCCGACAAAAAAGGCTTTGTGTGCCAGGGGTTGCCTACCCCTGCCATAAAGCAGTCTGAACTATTGATGGTAGGTTTCCTTGAACCATTTGGTTACTTTTGCAATTGAAAACTGGTTGAAAACAGTTACATTTGCTTGTATACAAGTATCACCTTTCCATTGAAGTGATCCTTCGTTACTTTGAAAACATTTATGCTATTACCTCTATTGGGGAAAAAACCCTCATCTGACTGCCTCTTTTAAAGTAACTGTGTTACTATTGGGTTCAACGTAAAGTAAAGCTAGCCTTTAAAGTGGAGGTTCACGCAAAAATTGAACCTCCGCTTTTCGGAACCCTCCCCCCCTCCGGTGTCACATTTGGCACCTTTCAGGGGGGAGGGGGTTGCAGATACCTGTCTAAGACAGGTATTTGCACCCACTTCCGGCATAGACTCCCACGCGAGTCTATGCCTCTTCCCGTCCCCACCGCGCTGTCTGCTGGAACACACACGGGTCCCAGAGACAGCGGGGACCAGTTAGGAAGCTCAGTGCGACTCACGAATGCGCAGTAGGGAACCGGAAAGTGAAGCCGCAGCGCTTCACTTCCTGATTCCCTTACAGAGAATGGCGGCGGTAGCACCCGAGGACCGAGGGACGATTCGGTCTCGGGTGCTGACATCGCTGGACCCTGGGACAGGTGAGTGTCCTTATTTTAAAAGTCAGCAGCTGCAGTATTTGTAGCTGCTGACTTTTAAATTTTTTTTTTTTCGCAGGCTCCCTCTTTAAAACCTAATGCTGTCAATGCTGGAAGAAGGAGGTTAATGACACTCTCCCATATAAAAAACTGATTTATCTCCATAGAGGGTGTTCGCTCAAATATGAAAAGGTCTGGAGCAGATGGTTAGCAGACGGTGAAACGTGCACCTAATAGCCTCACTTCCTATTTCCCCCCTTCCCCTTTTTGTATTCTCTTTTTCTTTTATATATGTTGTACATTGATTCCATCTCCATTGATGTGTTTTACTGTAGGCTATACAGACATTTCAATGTATTCATGTATGTACTATTGTCAAGGCTATGTTGGTCTATATTGATGTATGTTCCATGCATACGTTTTTCAATAAAGTTGGTTTTTCCAATTAAAAAAAAAAAAACCTGATGCTATATATCTAGCCTGTGCCTGTGCCTATCCACCAGCCTGTGCCTTAAATTTTCTCTGCATAGTAAACCCCTGACTGCTGCAGGAATCCAACACTTTTGGGTATGTTGCATACCTGTCCCCTCTGCATGCTATGGTTCTTTCTGCTTACATTACAGGACATACAAGGTGGCAGAAGAAATTACAGAGGGAAAGCTAGTATTTTGCTTACCCAGAAGTGTCAGATACTTGCAGCAGCTAGGCATATGCAATGCAGCAGAGTTTTAGGACATTATCCACTGGGTTTTGAAATTCCTTGACCTCTATAGCTGTGTCAATTTATGCAGCACTTTACAAACTGTACATTTACATCATTACCAGGTGGTAAAATGCATGCATTGTACACATATGTAACGTGTTGCAGTGCCATTCATTTTGAACAGCACCCCAATGCAATTCCACAATGCACCTGCGCTGCAACACACCAAAATGTACAATATGTGGTATGCTGTAAGAAAATGCAGCACACACTATATTTCTGTATGTCGAGGTGTGTTACAGCCCTATCGCTTTGAATTCAAAGCAGAAATGAGGCTTTTATGGCTACATAGCATAAAACAATGCCAACGTGCTTGGCTATTACAGCTTTCTTCATAGCATTGAAGCAGGATGTAATAGCCGAAAGGCATTAGAATTGTTTTATGCTATGTAGCCAATAAAGAGCATTATACAGGAGTATACCAGGTGGCTGGCTTCTGCTTTGAATTTTCTACATGAAGAGTTGGACATCCCAGCTTGTGCACCACACCTCAGCAAGTATCTCTCATGTCCAGCAGTTGAGCTTTGGTATGATTTTGTCACTATCGCTTTGAATAGGGCCTAGAACAATGTGCCTTAACATGTAAAACCAAAAAAGTGTTGTGGCAGTGTGTTGTGAGTCAGTCCTAAAAGTTTAAAATTATGTACATGTTCACTTTATCCCCTAAACTTTGCCCTTTTGCCCTTACATGAACCCAACCTCTTACCTTAACCCTAAAACTATGCCACGATCTAACCTATAACCTCTATCTAACCCCTAAGTTTAAATCTTAAAAACTCTTAAAGCTGTGCTTCAGCCTAGGAACCCCCCCACCCCAACAATTCCCCCGCACCCACCTGCTGGTCCCTGTGTTGTGACTGCAGAGGTCACAACACAGGGACCAGTTGGCATGGGTGCAAACCACAGAGCTGGATCACCATTCTCCCTTCCCAGAAGAGGTGCCGGCAAGGGATGCGAGACGGGGGGAGTTTAAAACTGTTTTCTAACATATTATGGGTTTTTAACGTTATTGAATGATAGGAAATAGGATATTGGGGTGGGATTAGGGAGGACAGAATTTGCCTGGAGGTAGTCTTTAACCTGAGCATAGCCCTAAAGGTAACATTAACCTTAAACATATCTTTTTAAAGTTAACCTAATTTCTAACTGTAATGTATTTTCACAGCAAACATAATACTATCACAACTCTAACAGCAATATAACATCTACATTTGCCAAAGATTTCTCACATATTGGTTACATATTGGGGTTGTTTTACCAAAACTGGAGAGTGCAGAATCTGGTGCAGCTGTGCATGGTAGCCAATCAGCTTCTAACATCAGCTTGTTCAATTAAGGTTTGACAATAAAATCTGGAAGCTGATTGGTTTCTATGCAGAGCTGCACCATATTTTGCATAATCAAGTTTAGTAAATCAACCCCATTGCTACAGTAAAAGAAGACCATTACACACACGTGGTTGTCAGGAAACTTTTTATAAAATATTTCTCAGGAAAAATGTACACATAAGAAAGTGTATTTATGTGTCCTCTTCATGACCCACAGACTTTAAAAAAGGCAAGGACTAGACTGCCTAGATATCTAGTTTTTGGTTCTGGGTGAACATTTTGGTAGAAAGGACCAGTCCCACCACAGCTTTCTGTCTGAAACAACCTCAAAAGCCTCCCAGTGACACAAGTTTGGCTGGGTGAGTTGTGGAGCAGTGGAATTACCAAGGGCACAAAAATGGTTCTGAATATGTCTAGTGCTCCAAAGCAATCCGCCATTTTGATACTACCCTGTCTGGCTATAGCCTTGAGAGGGTTTTTGGAGAGATCATAGTCTGTGTTGCTCTTTTTTAGCTCAGAGCTGATGTGACACCAGAAAACAGGTGCGGCCTGTAGGTGATGGGAGGAGGCGAGTGAGGCATTCTGGGGGGAGTAATCAGATGATGCGGAGGGGTGCCAGGCATCAGGTGTCCCAAAGGAGGCATCTGACCAGGTACCATGATGGGTGAAAATGGGTACATTGTTTGCTCCTCTGGGGTCATCTTGTGATTCTCATAGACACCATCTTGCGCCTGTTGCTTCTTCTTCTTGGACTTGCTGCCCACTTTGCGGTTTCTGGTCTGGATTCCATCCTTCTTCATTGCCAGGGGGCGATTCACCTGCAACAAAATGTTGAAGTCAAGAAGCTGCATCACTTAGCAACATCAAATAACATTCCTTTAGAATGTAAACCAGTAAAAAGGCTAATAGTTTATTTTCTTTAAAGGATCACTCCACCAAAAACTGACAATTTAGATTCCAGCACTGAAAGTAAAGTTTTATTGTGAATAGGTTCGTCACAGCTAAAACTGCCTTGGAATATTGGGTCTGAGTGATGATGCAGCAAGCCAATTAGAAGATGTGCTGCATGTGGGGATGAGCTACAAACCCAGAATTGTCTGGTATGGGTACTGGGGTGGACCCTATGCCATTTGTTACTTTCTTTTTCTTTTTCGCATTGGGTAGCCCTTAGAATTCATACCAGACCTGAAGGGCCTGGTATGAGTTATGGGAGAACCCCCATGCCAAATATGTATAGCCAAAACCTTTTTTTTCTTTAGTTTTGGATAGAACATGGAAGAAGAGCCCTGTCAGATGTTTTAGTTTTCTGCTGTTTTTGAATTGTTTGGGAGTTTTCCATTCACTTCCTGCCTCAGAAAAACAACAGGAAGTTAGAAGAAATCTCCTAAAGTGAGACGAGGTTCACACTGAGGAATGGAGCAGCTCACAGCAGGGGTCCGGGGCGTCTCCATTCACCATTTCAGGTCTGATTTCAGCCCGAATTTTTGGCTGAATTTGGACTTAAAACGGACCAGAAAACGCACAGGACTCCTGTGCAGTTCGCACCGGAGCCACTCCGGAGATGTGAGAACTGGCTCCATTGAGAGACGGTCACAATCTCCTGACATGCAAATTGGATGCAAGGAGACCCGAATCCAATTTGCAATAGTGTGAACCCAGCCTCAGACAGTTGTTTCTTAAACTGGTGTCCTCATAGGAAAATTTCCTACCACCTCTTGTTCTGAGAAAACTCTATAATGTTGGATCACTTTATACTTCTGTGGCAATGGTCACCAGTGCAATCAGAAGGATGAATATTCTCTGAGAGGACACAAACAGCAATAAAAACCTGACAGAGGGCCTAACCCTTCTTCAATATATCCAAAACAAAAAAAAATGTTTTTGTCTTTACATTTATTTTAAACATACACTAAAATGTATATTGCTGGAACAACTAAGAACAGCAATTATAACACAAAATAGTACTAAATTGTAACTAAGCACTAAATTTGTATCTACAGCAAATGTGTTTTTTTTTGGGTTTTTTTCTTTAAGTTATGGATAGAGTAGGGAATTAACTTCTGTCAGTTCTTTCTTGCTGTCAGTGTTCCCACTGGTTAGATTTGCCCTTGCTATTTGTCGTGGTGACCACTTGTCACTGTGAGAGGTGATGGGAAATCCCAAATTTGTCACTTTGTCACGTCCTGTTGTTTTTCCAGAAAAGGAAGCCAAGAAAAATCTCATCAATGGAACACAGGCAACAAAAAAGAACCTGACAAGTTATAACCCTTTTCACTCTATCCAAAATTAGAAAGAAAAGTTTGGGCTATACTGTAAAGTTTTATTCAGCTTATTAAAATTGAAGGTAATAAAAGTTCTTGGGCAGGGGGGAACAATTTCCTGCATGAAACAGAATTTTTTTTCCAGTACCCAATGAATATATATATATATATATATATATATATATATATATATACAGAAAAAAAATAGTACATAAACGTGTAGATTTTAATGTGGCCCCCAGAAAAGTGTTGCTTGGGGCATGTGACTCCTTTCCCTTGAAGGTGAACATTGTTTCTCGTTGAATTTTTAGATTCTTACATTGTGCAGTTTGTAGTACAGCCCGCAGGCATTGCACACCGGGTCTCCATTGGCATTTCGTCTCCACAGCGTGGTGGTGCTCGTGTGACAGTTGCTGCATTGGGTTCCAGCTCTCTTGCTAACAATCTGCAAAGTACGAATTGGTCTTTATAAATACAACATATTTTAAGTAATTATCCTAACCAACCGTTCACTCTTGCAATTGTAGCACACTTGTCCCTAGAATAGGGCTACAGGTAAATTTAGTTATGCTGGGTGGTAGCCAGCCTGGCTAATTTGTAGTGTTTAGTGGTTAAAGTGGTTGTAAAGTCAGGATGATAAAACACTGCCATCCCCTCTGTTTTATCAAGAGCTATAGCACTATGGGGGTTATTTACGAAAGGCAAATCCACCTTTAATCCACTTGGAAGTGCAGTCCCTGTAGATCTGAGGGGAAGATCTGAAATGAGGGGAAGCTCTGCTGATTTTATCATCCAATCATGTGCAAACTAAAATGTTGTTTTTTTATTTTCCTTTCATGTTAACCTCAGATCTATAGCGACTGCACTTGAAAGTGCTTTTTTAGTGCACTTATAGTGCAAAGTGGATTTATCCCTTCGTAAATAACCCCCTATGTGTCCGTTTTTAACAATTCTAATTGTAAGTACCTTATCTCACAGAAATAACTTGTTGTCAGTGTCTTTCCTCTGCTCGGAAAAAGAATGCATAGGGAGGGGCTGAGATAACCCTCTGACATCAGCGGCCAGCAGAGGAATGTCATGTGACCGACATGAGATAAGGAATTTATGATTAGAGTTTTAAAAGAACAGACACCTAGTAGTTAGGATCTTGATAAAACAGAGGGGATGCAAGTTTTTTTCAAAGGTATTTCAAGTGACAAGGAAGAGCAGTAGGGGGGAGGGACTGGAGGAGATCGCTCTCACACATAGGCATCGGAACTAACAGGCTAGGAGGGAGAGGGAGAGATAGAGAGGAGAGAGCAGACAGCGTGATGAAGCACGTAATCTGACCACGGAATCCTGGATCAGGAGCCATGATTATCGTGGTCAGCAGAGACAGGGGGACACAGGCAGGATTAGCCAGGTATTTCACATCATACAAAGGGACAAATTACATGGCACAGGCACTGTTCTATTTAACATGCTTTAAAGGAGCAGGATATATATATATATATATATATATATATATATATATATATATATATATATATATATATATATATATATATACAGTATATATATATATATATATATATATATATATATATATTGGGGGGTTTACAAACGCTTTAACTGATTTCTGTTCCAGTTCTATTCAATTGTGGCTTCTCCCTTTTGTCAGTAGGTGGCACTGTTGCCTTTGACATTAGAGTAATGAGCTACAGTATACTCAAGTTATGGATAAACATACTTTTGCCAGCCAATCATATTTGCTGCGATGCATGCTGGGAAAAGCTATTTAATGGCAAGAAGTCAGGTGATCAGGGTCAGTCTTCCCGCCCAGGGCTTCGGCCTGGGTGGATGTTTGTACAATTCCTGGCTGCTAGGCCTGAAGCCTGAGGCCTATCCAGGTGGCTGCCGGCTGCTAGGCCTGTCTGAGGCCTATCCGGATGTTCAAGTTTATGCAGAGAAAAGCCTGCCAAAGACCTGGAAACTGTTCTAGAGGGATGGAACTTTAAGGAAGCACCAGAGGTGACCCTTCATGTAGCTGGAGGCTATAAAGTGGCTGGGAGGACTCCAAGAAAGAACTCATTTAAGGGAATCAGTGTATGAAGTTGTGAGTAAAGTTCCGTTACTAGAGGAGACAGCTTGTCCTACAAAGTACAGATGTGCTGTTTCAGTTTAAAGGCCTGTACTACTGTCTGCCTAGTCTCACCTATTTTTGTTTAAGGAGTCTGCCAATCTGCCTGTTGCTGATCATTATTAAGGGTGTCCTGTGCCCTATCCCCTCTCTTCCACAATTTTCTTGTTCAAGAAATAAACTTCACTCTTGATTAAAGCATAAAAGTGACCGGTGCCCAATTTTTTGCTTGTTCATCACCCACCATGCCCACAAACCTGCACCCTGAGAATGTATGTCAGCCATCCCTACACCCAGTAGTCACCATTGGGCTCCTGGAAAATAGGGGTAGGTGCTACACAATAAATTAGTGAAAGGTAAAACTGGTCCTGCCCTAATATATCTCAAGCCTCCCTATTAGTTGCCAAGACTCCTCATCACTAGGGTAATCAATAGGGTGGCTTGGCATAAGGGGGCTAAGCTCGGCTTTTACAGAAAAAGTTTAGATATGAATAATACCATTTGTCTATTAGATTGTAAGCTCCTTGAGGGTAGGGACTGATGTGAATGTACAATGTATATGTAAAGCGCTGCGTAAATTGACGGCGCTATATAAGTACCTGAAATAAATAAAATAAAATATATATCCAATGATCCACTAGAGTGTGAAAATAGTAGTATGTCTGTGTTCAGTTCCCTCTAGTGCATTCTGCACAGGATCATATCAGTGAGAACGTTAGTTTGGCAAAGCACTGGTATGCTGGGGATGAAAGAACACCTCCCTGGCCTGCCAAGGTCCCAGACATTAGTTAGCATGGCTTTTTATCAGCTGGAATAGATCAGATTTGTGGGAGCCGTTGGTAGACAAGCTGTCACTTGTAAACACAGAAGCCAAAGCAGGGAGCAGAGGGCCTGAGCCTGAGGTGACTTGGTAGTTAACCTTTACTAAAAAAACTGCCTATGCAGATAAGAGGCATCTGTACATAAAACAAACTGTGCATCTCTAACTAAAGTTGAATAATGCCCTTGCTATAGGTATAGGCCATTTACAGTACATACCTCATGAAGTCTGGCTGGAAAACTCCCAGGGCATTGCTAGGATGTTGCTAAGTGAAGCTTAGTCATTACTAGTCACCTCCACCATCACAGGAGTGAGCTCTCAAATGCTGAGCTCAGAGCTACTGTATCATGGAAGAGAAAGAGGGTGTGAGGGGGTTTTAATCAGAGAAAAAGCTCATTCTTGTGGTGGGGTGAGCAGTATGAATAGGTCTCACTTAGCAACATTCTAGTAACATCCAGTCGGGTCCAATCATGAGGTACATAAATGGTCTACAGTACACCTATAGCAAGGGCAGTATTCAACTTTAGTAAAAACTGAACAGCTTGTTTTTATCTACAGAAATCTCTTACCTTATGTTTTTTTTTTTTTTTTTGGTAAAGTTGAACTAACCCTTTAACCACTTAAGGACTGGAAGATTTTCCCCCTCAATGACCAGGCCATTTTTTTCAATATGGCACTGCGTCGCTTTAACTGACAATTGCACGTGTCGTGCATTGCTTTACCCAAACAAAATTGACGTCCTTTTTTTCCCACAAATAGAGCTTTCTATTTGTGGTATTTGATCACCTCTGTGTTTTTTTTTATTTTTTGTGCTATAAACAAAAAAATAACGACAATTTTGAAAAAAAAAACAAAATTTTTTACTTTTTGCTATAATAAATATCCAAAAAAAAAACCCCAAAAAACAAATTTCTTAATCAGTTTAGGTCAGTATGTATTTCTCTATATATTTTTGGTAAAAAAACATCGCCATAAGCGTATATTGATTGGTTTACGCAAAAGTTATAGCATCTACAAAATAGGGGATATATTTATGACATTTTTATTATTATTTTTTTTTTACTGGTAATGGCGGTGATTAGCAGTACTGCGACCTTGCGGCGGACAGAACGGACACTTTTTTGTGACCAGTGACATTTATACAGCGATCAGAGCTAAAGATAGCCACTGATTACTGTATAAATGTCACTGGCAGGGAAGGGGTTAACACTATGGGGCGATCAAGGGGTTATGTGTTCCTTAGGGAGGTGGGGGGAGTGTACTGACTGGAAGTCGAGAGAGAGATTGCTGTTCCTGATCACTAGGAACAGACAATCTCTCTCTACTTCCCCTGTCAGAACGGGCATCTGTCTGTTTACACTGACAGATCCCCGTTCTTGCTTTCTGAGGAATGACCGTGGGTGGCCGGCAGACATCGCGGCTGCCAGCCACGCGCATCGGCTCCAGGGTCGTGCGGCGGGCGCTCACCCCCTATACCCCTTAAAGCGGCCGCCGTACAGCTACAGCAATTTGCTCAGGAGAGCCAACCTGCCCCCGTATAATGACGGCGGGAGGTGAGCAAGTAGATAAAGTATATGCTATTGACAGCTTGGTGTCAGATACAACAACAAACCTTCAGAGGTCTAGTGGCATCCCTGCCTTGACGGGTCAGGGCTGGTTTGATGGCAAAAGGGGGTCCTGCTTAATAGTAGATGGGTGATCACAATGTTATGGCTGATCGTGTGAAAAAATCTACTATATTTTTCAAGGAAATAAAGGGTAGATTTTGAATTCTAAGTGGAATTCCAGCACTTACAGTTGTCTCTTAGTCCCCTCTGCAAACTCCCCAAAATACATGTTGAGCTGCCAGTAAAGTCCACCTGGTGCAGCTTCCTTTGATAGGATAATAGGACAGTAACAACCGGTGGTGGCCTGTCCATAGGGGGCGCATGGGCCCCACCCCTATCCATCTATCCATGCATCCTTCCCCCTAATCTACATGCGGGGTGCCGGACGCATGGAGTTCAATGTTTTCATTTTTTTGAAGCACGTGATTAGAGGCGGAGGGCGCCACATTCCCGTACGTCTCCCACGCGCGCGGGGGGGGGGTTCCGCCGCATTCCTGTCCATCTCCCAGGTGGGGGGGCTGGCAATTGGTTCGTCCCCCAAAATATTGAACAGCCACTGGTAACAATGCTGCACTGCTCCTGAATTCAGAGCAAAGTTGCCACCCTCTTGTAGGCTGTTCCAGCTTACACTACAGTGGGATAAGAAGATGATTCAGGAGGCTTTGCTATCAGCATTGCCACTCCTAAATCACAAGCCTGTAGCTTGCCAATCAGAACCTGGCTGCACCTAGCCCTGCCCACTGCTTTCTGCATTGACAGGCCCAACCCTCCCACTGTGAGCTGCAGTGTCTGGGAAGGGCAGCATGTGAGACACAAATAAATGAGGATTTGGATTAGTCAGGGAGGGTAAAGGAAGCTTTTTTTTACTTTCTGAGTCTCGTGCATCACATAGTAACTAAATTTGGGACCTGTTTCGATTGGCATACAGGAGCCTTTAGATGAAATTTTTAACCCTGCAAAGCAGGTACTGTAAGTAAAACTAAAATGCCAGAGCCTACTGCCCAATAATACATACCAGGCGTTTCTTGGGTCGAATCAGTGGGCGGTTCTGTCCATTCATTTTGTGATAAAGCCCGCAGGCATTGCACAGATAATGGCCACTAATATCCCGTCTCCATAGTGGGGTCACTGTAGCACCACAATTCACACACTCGCGATCCTCTGCAGACAAAAGGCATGCATCAGTTGCCGGCTTAATATAACTGGATGCTTGTTATCTAAAGGCACCCTTAAATTGTGCCTATGCATCTAAACTCATGTCAATTGTGCTCCTCTGCTTTGTAGCAATAGATAGTAACTGAAGTTGTTGAAGATACAATTTCTGAAAAAATTGCGCTTTCAACACTCTTCAGTACTAGTGACAGTGCTGGGACAAGGTCTTCTAGAGCCCAGGGTGAATATGCCAAACTTCAACCCCCCCCCAAGATGTATGAGCATTATGGGGTTGATTTACTAAAGGGAAAAAGATTGTGCACTTTGCAAAGTTGCTCTAGAGCTTAGTAAATAAGCAGAAACTCTGCTGACTTCCATCATCCAATCACGTGCAAGCAAAAATGCTTTTTTTTTAAATTTTACTTTGCATGTGATTGGGCACTCTTTGCAAAGCGAAGCCTTAGCTCATTTACTAAGCTCTGGAGCAGCTGCACTTGCAGAGGGCAACTGCACTTTGCAAAGTACACATATTTGCCTTTAGTAAATCAATCCCACAGTGTTAGGGGTAGATGGGGTGTTGAGGGCAAGGGGGCTTTGTGAAATCTGGAAGCGTGCAGCCCACCTTAGCACCGCCTTTAGGCACTTATTTGGCTAGTGCAAGCTAACAGGAGTCCTTTCATGTGCCGCGGGTTCTTCCGGAAAAACGGCATCCTCTGCATCCCTTAAGACGTTTCTGGACCCTGCGTGTCTATGCCAGCCACCGCTGCAGGTGCTATGCCAAACATGACATCCTTGGCATCCCTCTAGTTGTGAGCATTCATAGCCGCAAGTTACCAATTTTTTGTGTCGAGCCGCATGCATAGCCCTTGCGGGCATGGCCACGGGTTGGACACCCCTGTTGTAAAGGATAAAGGTTTTTTACCTTAAAGCGGAGGTAAACTCTTCCATTTAACAGTTTAAAAAAACAGTTACATTTCAGGCATGTGCTGGGAATGTAACTGTCCCATTGGTTGTGCTCTCACCCAGACTGTCAAACTAATCAATGGCTGGTGTCATAACTGTTCACGTGTGCAACATCATGGCAGTTGTAAATTAAAGGGGCCAAGATGGCAGCTTCCTTGGCTGAAAACGATAGGAGGGTTTACTTCCACTTTAATGCATTCTCTACATTAAGGTAAAAAATCTTTTAGGTGCAGCTCCCCCCCCCCCCAATACTTACCTGAGCCTGATCTCGATCCAGCACTGTGCCTGAGAGCAGTGGCCTTTCTCTCACGCTCTCCCACCACACTGAACTAAATGAAAGCAGTGGGAGCCATAGGCTCCTGCTGCTGTCAGTCAAATCCAGTGACAAATCAGTGGGGGCGGGGGCAGCGCTGTGCCGCACTGTGTGTGTCAATAGACATACGCAGTGCAGCTTGGGGTTGAGCCTGCACGAGTGCACCCCCAGCAAGTGGCTTGCTAGGGGGGTAGTCAACAGGGGGAGGAGCCAGAAGCGCCGGCAAGGGGGGCCCCAGAAGAAGAGGATCAGGGCAGCTCTGTGCAAAACCATTACACAGAACAGGTAAGTATAACATGTTTGTTTATATATATATATATATATATATATATATTTTTTTTTTTTTTTTTTACAAAAATCATTCTAAGAGCCAGATAATCACCAGCTCTGCCTCAACTCTGTACCTATTTATTTGAGAGCCCTGGTCCAGAAACCCCTTCTCTCTAACTTCCTGCTCCTTTTTTTTTTGCATTACTTGTTATTCGTTACCCCATTAGCGCTACTGTAAAATATAGACATTTTGCGACATAGTAGAGCTTTTTACCACAGATGACACATACTAAATGGCGTACTGGTTTTTAGTTTCTCTTGGGGAAGCTATGTGGATTTTCATTAAAACTGCATGTAGAGAAATGTACCATTTTATGGTATATTTGGATCCATTTCTCCACTTCTAATGACCTCAAAGAGATTTTATCATGTGATGGTGGTTCAGTGACTGTGTCATCTCAGTCATCCAATGGTATGGAATAGAGACTCCTTCAGCAATTTATTAAACCTCTCTTGACAGTTGGCTTCAGTGCCACCCCCTGTTTGGTAGCTCTCTTGTCTTTCTTATTATTATTTTAGTCCTCAAGATCCGTTCCTGTTCTGATCTTCTCTCTGTGTCTTTTAATTTTTTCCCTTCTCTTTGGACCACTTAGTGGTCATCCTCCTTTTTCTATTCTTCTTTTTCTTATCTCTCTTTCTCTCTTATATTTTACTGTGCCACATCACCTTTTGCTATTAAAGGCCTTGGCATTACTTATTCTACCACGTATACTGTACTTCCCAGATAGGTTGGCATATAAGCAATATGCCAACCTAACTGGGAAGTATATGTTCTAACCAGTCATTTTTCTGCTCTTAATTGTGTAATATGCAAATTAAGACCGGGCGTCATGTTCCTTTTTCTTAACTTGAACTTTCCTTATTCTTATGCTTCCTTGTTATTTTGTAAAACAATAAAGATATATTTGCCTCTAAAACTGCAGTATGTAACATCTATTGTATGACACCACCATTTTAGGAGCTAGGACCCTAAGATTTTTTTTTTCTTTCGGACCAGTTAGACCCTAATTGAGCACTGCTATTGTATCCCCCATCCTTTTTAATCATTTTCTAATCCCTTACTGGATGGTGTAGGTGTGTATATGGGTGGTATGGTTACCTGATGTTTGGAATATGCTATTGTTGTAATTTTGCACTGTTCCTATGTATCCCATTGGAGATAAAGCCTGACTTCCAGGACTCCTTGGCTCCAGGGTAAGAAGGTCATTACTCAAGGGGCTCATCCTTTCTGTCTTGAGAGTCTCCAGGAATTTGGGGCTCCCATCACGCTCAGTTGGAGGAACAGGGCTCAGCAGGAAGGGAGCAGTAGAGTATAATGCAGAGGAGGGAAGCGGAGCCAAGTGGGAAGCCCCCGATGCATAGAGTGGGAATGCACCAGGACTTCTTCCATATGCAGCCAAGCTGTGTACAATTCCTGAGCTGCTTTCTGGCCAGTGAGAGGGGAATGTCTGGAGCACTGAAAGGCAAAAAGACAATAAATCAAAGCAACATTTAAAGTGGCTATTTCCTAAAGTGTATGCAGAGGCAATTTTTTTTTTTAATTTTGGATAGAGTGTATAAGGGTTAGACCCTCTGTTACATTTTTATAACTGTCTGTGCCCCTGCTGAGGAAATTCACCCTTCTTTTTGCCCTGATCATTATCAAAAAGACAAAAATCAAGGGAAGAGCCAAACTGCCCTGTTTACACTGGCACTAAAAAAACAGGCTAAACCAGAAACCCTAAAAAAGCACACACTAATATAGGATTTTTAAGGTATCACACCAAATTTGTTTTTTAAAATGTAATCAATTTTATTCAAAACATTCTATTAAAAAAATGCCTGTTTTTTAGTCTTAACTCTTTAAAAAAGAGGTTGGGAGAGAGGGAATGAAAAGTTATGTGCTTCCCCTATCTACTGGATTTACTGGAACCACATCCTTTGAAATTGATACATCATAAACCAGAAACCCTAAAGAAAGACACACTAGTATAGGATTTTTAAGGTACCACACCAAAAAATATTAACATGTCGTACTTTATTCAAAACATTCTACAAAAAATTTGTTAAAAACAACACCTCAGAGTTAAGACTAAAAAAACAGGCATTGGGATGCATTTTTGCCACTCCTCAAACACCTAGTAAAGCAGACTGCAGTGGATATTATGGACAGCAGACAGAGCTGATCACATTTGTAAGACACATAGCGACTGCGTTGCTTCGTGTCGCTGGCAAGCAAAAAAGAAGCTACTGTACATGTCAAGTCTGGGAAGGGTTTGTCAAATTTAAGTCTATGGTAATGTGCTGTAAATGCCCTTGTAGATATACAGAGCATTTGACAAGCGTTTATCAAATATCATTGGGGTGGAAAAAAATGTTCCCCCTAATAAAAAAAAAAAAAAATCACTTGGGGGGGCTTCTGGGGTGAATTTTTAACGTGTCAAAAATAACACTAAAAGCACGTTGGTTCACGTTAGTGTCAGTGTTAGATTTTTTTACAAATGTGAACTTAGCTTTAGAGTTGTCACCAGTAAAATGCTAAGATGGGAGTTCCCACCCCCACAGAAGAGAGATTTCCTCCAATGTCTTGTTGTGTCTCCAAGACACAGATGGATAAAGGTAACTCTGCCTAGGGGGACACAGATGGCAAACTATAACCTGGGGTTTTAAACCCTTCCCTACTGTATCTAACCAAAAAAAAAAGTTTTGGTCATACATGGAAAATGTTACATAACATCCAAACAGTAAATTTAGAAGTACATTTAGGCCTTGTTCATGTGGGTGTAAAGAACAGGCATTGGCTTTGCATTGATAGCTTTCCAAAACCAATGCATCTTCTTTATATTACTAGCAAACAGCTATTGCTTTGCATTGCATCACATTGATTTAGATCTTGCCTTCAATGTACATATGGCTGGCAGCTTGCAAACCTTCAAGTCATTGTAAGGTCACAGCAAATGTGTTCTAAATGCTCCTAGATATTTGTCACGCGTATTTTGCTCTATCCTTTGGACTCTATCCTTATTCCCTCCCAAAAAACAGGCATTCCGAGAGATTCAGAAGTAGAGAGCCAAGAGGTACAATAACAGCTTGGCCAAAAGTATCTACCTGGAGAATGGCGGTATGCTGCTCCTGCTCGGGAGGTCACTGCTCCTCCATAATGTGATGGGCTACCTTCACTGCCACCCAAGTTGTAGAAGTAGTCGGGTTCTTCATTGCTGTGGTTCATCGTCGTGTCGGAGAACTGAGATAGAGGTTCCTGGCTGGTCAGGGGTGTGAAATCCATGACTGTGCCCTTGACAGGAATTTCCAATTTCCGAATACCTAGAAATGTTTAGAAATGTTAATCGTTTAACAGGCAGCCCTGGAGGGAAGTTGTGTTCCAGTTTTGTTGAACCAAGGATTATAAAAAGCTGTCTTTGTCTCAGAACATGTATTTAGATAACACCAAAAGTATTGGGATGCCTGCCTTTACAGGCACATGAACTTTAATGGCATCCCAGTATTAGTCTGTAGGGTTCATTATTGAGTTGACCCACACATTGCAGCTATAACAGCTCTTCTGGGAAGGCTGTCCACAAGGTTTAGGAGTGTGTCTATGGGAATGTTTGACCATTCTTCCAAAAACACAGGTGAGACTGGTGAGCTCATCTCTCTGTCACTTTGCTCCCACCTCCTAACAGGATGCCTCTTGCTAGCACATAAGCACTAGAGCAGAGCTAATTGACTCCCTTGTGAAATACTTCCAGTCTGAGAAAGTTTTGTAGTAGGGTGAAAAAATTCAAATTCAGGTACATACACTGCTAACGTTTAACAATATACATTTGATGATGTATTCATAAATACAGATCTGCATTTATGTGTGCCTGGAATTCAGCAATAACCAGTAACTTTCCCAGAATTCACCCTGTTTCTATCTGCTTCTGTTCCCCAAAGACTGATGTTCATTTTTCTAACCATGGTTTATTGGTGCATCTTGTGTCTCTTTTAAAGTCTATTGTTGAGACTTTCTCTTTCATAATGTTGAAACATTGCATGGCGCAGTACAGAACCTCAATGTCACAGTCTTTGCTGGATGGCACAAAGGTCACAACTAAGCTGTTCATCTTTCTCTTTAAAGCTTCCTTTGCCTTGTAGCATGTATAATGTAGACCAACAGTGTGAATGAAAAGATTTTGTTTTATTTTGTTTCAAACCAAGATAGTGTGAAGCGCAAAACCCCCTTAAAGTGGTCGAAGCCCCTTATATATACCCAGTGAAGTCACTGGCCTCAGGTGATACACAGAGAGGAAACAAATCCTTCTACATAATTTGTACCTGTGTATCCACAGCCCGTCTCTCTTTTACAGCCTTCTAAACACACATTTCACAGCATCTATAAGCTCCAGGAGGCAAGGGGCGGAGATCTGATGTCACGCACTGCACAGCACAGAGAGGAGATCTGAGTGTAATCTGAGACCTGAGCGGAGGGAGGGGGCACACCCCCTATACACAGTCTCATAGGGAAACATGCACAGCTGAGGCTGTCAGTCAACTTTTGTGTGCTGAAGGGTGTGCAGGGCCATCCCCTGGTATTCTGGGCATAACCTGTCAGAAGAGAGTCATGCAGATAACAGAGGGAGGTGAGAGCCACACTAGGTGCTTTGGATTGAGGCAACTACACACTATAGAAGGATATGCTTTGTTCATTTTTGATTGCATGGGTTTACAACCACTTTAAGCCTAGATAGCTCAAAGGGAATAATGTGAAAAACTCTTATGGTTCATCCTTTAACTGTCCTACCTAGTGAGTTAGTGACCTTTAGCTGTTTTGCTGTCAAGTTTGTATTGCATTGTCCCTATTTAGGAGACTTCTCATTATCCACTGTCATCAGTGGGTAAGGACAAGAAGCAAGGGAAGAATCTCTCAGACAGGGGTTGCTTTATTAAAACTAGAGAGGGCAAAATCAGGTGTAGTTGTGCATGTTGGCCAATCAACTTCTAACCTCAGCTTGTTCAATTAAGCTTTGACAATAAAACCTGGAAACTGATTGGTTTCTATGCAGAGCTGCACCAGATTTTGCACTCTCCAGTTTTAGTAAATCAACCCCCGAGGCCCAGTTCACACTGGTGCGACATATTTTGGGAGCACATGTCGAATGACGTGTACAAATCAATGGTTCCCTATGAGAGCTGTCTTAACTGGTTCAACACAAGTCGGTCTGACTTTAGAAAATATTCCTGCACTACTTTGGTCCGACTTTGGTCTGTTTTCAGCCCATTCAATATCATTGAAGTCAGAACAAGGTTGAATTCTCGTCCTAACCATTGGACTTGTGACATCAGACATGGTG
Organism: Aquarana catesbeiana; assembly: GCF_042186555.1. Classification (NCBI taxonomy): domain Eukaryota; kingdom Metazoa; phylum Chordata; class Amphibia; order Anura; family Ranidae; genus Aquarana; species Aquarana catesbeiana. Next base: position 240,412,910 of record NC_133332.1, on the reverse strand, counting down.
ATTACAGCAGCAGGATAGGAATTTATGTCACACTGGGATTGTTTTGATTGGTCAAAGGACAAGTCAGACTATCTCAAAGTCGGAGCAAAATCGTATCCTGTTCATTCAAGTCTGATGGAAGTAGGACCGATGTAGGAACAATGTAGGACCTATGTTGCAGGGCAAAGTAGGATGACAGTTGTACAACCATCATGTCGTACCAGTGTGAACCCGGCCTTAGTCTCATTTTTGTAGACTTGAGAACAACTAGAATCTGTCTGGTGTTCAGTTCTGGCCCTTTTCCATGCTATCCATACCTTGAAAATATACACTCTGCCCATGAGAAGCATTCAAGCTGCACGGTTCAGTCAACACCAGCACTCAGAAAAACACCCCTATTGCTTTTTACTACATCACTCTGCCCTAAACGGAAGCAAACGGCAAAGTCTGGCCCAATCCAGGTGCTGCAGGCCCATTGATCTTTATTGTTCCCTCCAGTACTCCCCCTTTTGGCTTTGAAAAATCTTTTCACTTTGTTGAGTGAACAGTGCAGAGACTCGCAGCTTTTAAAATAAAAGGTTGGTGGTAGCAGAAACCATATTTTTGTTATGAGATTTCTCCTTTAATGTCAAGCTTTAGAGGGTGTATGGCACATACTAAGCCTACAGTCTGTTCCCAACATTATCCTGTATGTCCGCTGTCCATGGTGCTGAACAGTCCTAAAAGTGGGAATATACAGTACAGTATAATGGAAATAAAGTCCCACTACACATAGCTTACAAGCTGTTATTGATAAAGAGCATTTATTAACCTTCATGGATACTAATGTAAAAGTTTCAGGTCCTTATCAAACCTCAGTATATATAAAAAATGGATTTTGGAATAATGGAAATGCAAAATAATGCCTTATGCCGCGTACACACGGTCGGACTTTTCATCTACAAAAGTCCAACGGACGCCGACGGACTAAAGCTGGCTGGTAATCCGATCGTGTGTGGGCTTCTCCGGACTTTCAGCAGACTTTTTCAGCCTCAAATCCGACGGACTTTAGATTTGAAACATGCTTCAAATCTTTACGTCGTAACTACGACGGACCCCGAAATCCGCTCGTCTGTGTGCTAGTCCGACGGACAAAAACCCATGCTAGGGCAGCTATTGGCTACTGGCTATGAACTTCCTTATTTTAGTCCGGTGTACGTCATCACGTACGAATCCGTCGGACTTTTGTGTGGTCGTGTGTAGGCAAGTCCGTTCGTTAGAAAGTCTGCTGCAAGTCCGCCGAAAGTCCGCCGGAAGTCCGCCGGAAGTCTGTCGGACAGGCTGTCGGACTTTTGTAGACGAAAAGTCCGACCGTGTGTACGCGGCATTAAAATTAGAATTTACAGAATTCACTAAATGCGAACCATTTTACACTTTTGCCTCTTTTTTGAGATATTGAAGCATCTAATGTGGAGCTCAGGGTCTGACAAAAACACACGCATTGCACCCACCACATTTTAACGCCGATTGACGGCACAGTTTACATAAAAAAAATAAGAGAACAGAATCCTTGGTATTAAGGTTTTCCACAGTTTACACCTTCTCAGCTGATATAGGTTGGGATAAAGGGGTAGCCAGGCACAGGACCTATTTCTTTCATTTCCTCCACATGTGTCTGACTCTTAGAAGCATGGGGATCCCATTTTTCCCCACAGGTTGATTGATTTTTTTCAGCATTTTGGCTAAGGTTATGTAATCCGATCATTTTAGATTTAAATAATTGTGAGCAGAGTTTTCCTATAGAATTTCCAAACCAAGTGTCCCATTTAAAGAAAACCTGGTCCCAATCCTAGTAACCCCCCCATTCTACAGTAAGCTCCATCAGAAGCCACATAAGCTTCAGTTTCCTTCCAGAATGTCCTAAAAGAACCAAAACCCACTGTCTTGTTCTGTATTAACCAATGCCTGGAGCTTTGAGCATTAACCTTCTGCCTCCTACCTACGGATTCTCACTATTATCAGATAAACATGATGGGTGGTATGACTAACAAGTAGCAAGACATAGCATGTAGACAGAGGAGGTACAGGGCTAAACCTTATGATCTTCAGTCAGGATTTACATATTAGAGTGCCCTACGATTCTGGGGTTCTGGGTGTTTTAAAAGAAATCTTCAACTGCCTGCTGCCAAGTAAAAGGGGCAATGTACTAGGATTACTGTTATGACAGGTACACCTTTTTATGTAAACCCACCAGCCATTTTCAACTACCGACTGTCACTCCTCAGTCCAGTTTACACCTCCTTTTTGGTGGTGTTTAGCTCTAAAGTCAGGCTTCTAGTATCAAAGAGAAACTAGATTTAGAGGGGTGCAAAATTTGGCATTTTCTGGCCAAAAATGATAACAGAAGGCATCTTATGTGACGTTTGCCCTTAGTTGGAACTTTTACCTTTTCGGATCTTAAAACTGCTGACAGGTCTACTTTAAATTTTTTTAGTACCCGTTTACGCATTATTATATTCTTCAAAATGTGTGTTATATAAAGTTTAATGGCAATGTGCCCAAAACACACATAAAGCATATGTAAAAGAGCAGTGCTGTGTGCTGCAACGTATGCATTGTCATGCATTCACGTGTGTTGCTGTGCATTAAACATACCATTTAAAATTAATGGGCTGAATCGCACCACAATGCATATGAAAACAGGGCAGGCTTTATATTTTCACAGTGCAATGCATAGGAAGCCATGCATTGCTTTAGCAAGGCTGTAATGTGCTAGACCCTTAATCCTTGCTAATTGCGGATTCTTGTGAGATCTCAGTACTACAGTTTGCAGGTCTGTACACCGACCACAGCAATCAGCCAAGAGGTAACTTTCCCCGATGGAGTTTTCATTTATTTTTTGTCATAGGATTTGCCGAATGGCAACAACTTTATAATGATTAGAACATTTTAATGGGTAACAGAAGCCAATAGATGGCACAATTTATCAAAATCCACCTCTAATTGAAATGTCAGTTATGATTGAGCTAGACATTTAAAACTGAATACTGGTACGGATTACAAACATCTGTTTTTTTTGTCCTATGATAAATCTGAACTGCTCTTTACTGAAGATATAACACATCATCCTCCCTGAGTAGGAGTCACAGGGTTATCAGATTGGTGGGTGGATGTTTCAGTTAAACTGATAAGTGAGGACTGGAACACAGCAACAGACTTACTGCTAGATACCGGTTTAGTAGAGTGATTTGAATGGGTCATGCAGAATGATTTAAATCCACTCTGATATGATTTGCTTTAGAGCAGTGTTTTTCAACCCTTTTTCAGGCAAGGCAACCTTTAGAATCGCAAACAATCTTGGGGCACACCAGTCTGAGGGCTCGTTCACACCAGGAGGTGCATTTGAGCACACTCGCTTTTTTGCGTATTCCCCTCCTAGCACAAGCCCACCCAAATCACCCTCCTAGCACAAACCCCCCACCCAAATCACCCTCCCAGCACAAACCCCCCCACCCAAATCACCCTCCCAGCACAAATTCCTCCCCCCTCCTAGCACAACCCCCCAAATACCCCCTCCTAATACAACTCCCCCCCCACCCAAATAACCCCCCCAGCACAACACCCCCCTCCTAGCACAACCTCACCAAACCCCCCTCCTAATACAACTCCCCCCACCCAAATCACCCTCCCAGCACAATCCCCCCCCTCCTAGCACAACCTCACCAAACCCCCCTCCTAATACAACTCCCCCCCTCCCAAATCACACTCCCAGCACACCCCCCCAGGCACAACCCCCTTAAAACCTTTCCTCATAGCACAAACCCCCCCCCCTACACACACACCTAAATCCCCCTCCCAGCACAAACCCCCACTAATCCCCCCTCCCAGCACAACCCCCCAAAATCACTCCTCCTAGCACAACCCCCAAAATCCCCCCTCCTTGCACAATCCCCCCTCCTAGCAAAACCTGCTCCCAAATCCCCCACATAGCACAACTAGCCACAAAATCCCCCCTACTAGTACATCCCCCCACCTGCTCACAAACCCCCCCGCATAGCACAATTACCCCCCAAATCCCCACTCTTCTGGTGCCCCCCCACCCCGCTCTCTGCTCCTCTCTGTACCCTTGCCGGCAAGTCCTTAGCAACTAACTGATAACGTCATTGGTTGGCAGGACATGGTCAGGCGGCCCATGGTCGGCTCAGCTTTCCCTTTTGCCGGTGTTCTGTCAAAAGAGCCAACTTGTCAAAATCTCCAACTATGTCACTTCTGGTGACTCTCCAGCAGCAGTAATTTCAGATTTCAATGACTTGGCTGTTTTCACTGGCAGTGTATACACTATGGTACACGATATAATGAGTGGACATTGTTAGTCCGCCTGCTAGTAAACAACAACATGGCCGCCTCCAAGGCGGCGACAACTTTTTTACTCCTTAGCCGGTGTTCTGTGAAAACAGCCAACTCGTGGAAATCTGCAATTAGTGCTGCTGGAGAGAAAGTGGAAGTGACGTAATTGGAGATTTTGACAGAAGACACCAACAAGAGTATAGAGAGGAGGGGGTACATACATAGCTCTCTGCCTCCTCTGTACACGGAAGTTAACCGTGCGGTCTCCCTCATGTAGGACAGGAGCTAACAGAGCATCGTCAGGTCAGGCTGTTGCCGAGGCACCCCAAAGGACTCCTCATGGCACCCGAGAAACACTGCTTAACGCCTCTTGTACACTGCAACTTGAAAAAGCTCAGTACAGCTTCTTTTTTTCTTAACTGAGCTAAAATACAACCCATTAATTGTAATGTGCCTATGCACACAGGCATGTAAACAAGCGCCATGCATTCTTCATTAAAAAAAAAAATAGAAAATCTGTTTTTTCTGATCAGTACTTCATGCTTCAAATGTGCGCAAATGACCATTTACATATTGTGCAGAACAAGTACACAAGAATAAGTTTTCGTGCATTTACACAAAAATTGTGCAAACACATATACGTGAAAATGCGCGCAAATACATAGAAAAAAATGTCTGAAAAAGTAGATGCTCAAACAGGAGTATCATATCAAGATGCCTTAGAGAGATCTAATCACAACAGGTCTTGTGCACAAATCTGAATATTATTTCTTTAGCATAACCATATAGGTTTAGCTGGAATGGAAGAGGTCACCTGAAGTCAGATATTAGTACTTTCCATGTGAAATGTTTGACCCGGAACACTGTAAACTTGGAGAATGGGAGACAGCATATGAATTTGGGTAGATATTAGGACAATTGGTGATCTCTGGCTCTCTGATAGCCGCTCCCATTACAGATCGGTTGTCTTTAAACATGATGTGATATTGTTTGGCAGCGGGCATTTTACACCTAAAATACCTTTTTTTTTACAAACAGAAGTAGGTATTTAAACAGTGAGATGGCCACCTGAATCCCCACTCTGAAAATTATGAACCTGTCTACTGAACCATTGTGATTGCTGTATTTTCTATCTTCCCATGATCCCAAGTTACATAGGGCAGGCGCTGTGTGGTCACACGACTATCCTGTAGGATCACAATCCTGCTAAACATCATGGCTGCTGTTGGAGCATTTATCTCGCTAAAGTAATTACAGGGATGTATACTGAGGAGCACCTGGTACAAAAGTTCATCTAATGCCCCGTACACACGATCTGACTTTCCGACAACAAATGTTGGATGTGAGCTTTTTGGCGGAAAGTCCGACCGTGTGTATGCTCCATCGGACCTTTGTTGTCGGACTTTTACGCCAGCAAATGTTGCCTAGCATGTTCTCAAATTTTCCATCAACTAATGTGTGTTGTCGGACTTTCCGCTCGTGTGTACACAAGTCCGTCAGACAAAAGTCCAAAGTACAAACATGCATGCTCGGAATCAATGCTCACCAAACAACTTCGAACAAAATTCAACGGTTTTGTTGTTGAAAAGTCCGATCGTGTGTACGGGGCATTACTTTGAAGACTTTTTAAAATATTTAAGGGTTAAGAGCATCTATTTTATTTTATTTATTTATTCAGGTACCGCCGTCAATTTACGCATTGCTTTACATATATATTATACATTCACATCAGTCCCTATACCCTCAAGGAGCTTACAATCTAAGGTCCCTAACTCACATTCATAACTATACTAAGGACAATTTAGACAGGATACAATTAGCCTACCAGCATGTCTTTGGAGTGTGGGAGGAAACCGGAGTACCCGGAGGAAACCCACGCAGACACAGGGAGAACATGCAAACTCCAGGCAGGTAGTGTCATGGTCGGGATTCGAACCAGCGACCCTTCTTACTGCTAGGCGAGAGTGCTACCCACTACACCACTGTGCCGCCCAACGCATTTCTGGGACGCATTTCAGGGGAAACAAGCCTCCAGCTTCAGGGCTTGAGTAGTCTCTGTTAATAAAATCACAACACAATGCACTAAGGGACCTGTGTTAAGACTTAAAGCAGAACGTCACCCAACAGGAGAAACTCCACTCTTCCTCCTCCCCCCCCTCCTTGTCTATATTTGGAACAGTTCTTTTTTTGGGGGGGGGGGGGGGGAGCAGGTACGTAGCTTTGACAGGTACACGCTCCCACTCAGATTACCTAGGCGATCAGAGCGGAAATCCTCCACTCCCTGCTTGCAGCCTTTTGGGACACGTCACAAGTCCCAGAAGTTTGCGGGTCCATTCACAAAATGTAGCGCGGCTCGCACATGTGCAGTGGGCAGCCAGCTGTGTGGCTGCAGGGAGTTAATATGCCGATGCCGGGGACTAAGGACCACTGGAAAAAACGGCTTGGGTGAGCACGGCACTGGATTCTGAGACAGGTGTGTGTCTTTTTATTGTAGCTATTGTACAGTTTTTGTAGCTGCTGGCTTTCAATTTTCAGAAATAGGGCTGGAGCTCCTCTTTAATAGGACAAAAATTGTCAGACTACAGGTGCTCCCATTACAGATAGGCTGTTTTTAAACATGGTGTGATACTGGTTCACAGTAGGCATTCTCCAACCAAAATACCCTTTTTTGACAAACAGAAGTAGAAATTTAATAGGGCCCCTTTCACATTGATATGTTTATACTCTGCAAGAAAAACGCAAGAAAAATGTTTCCCTTTAAATCCTTTGGGACTTTTCACACCATTGCACTGTGGGTACGGTGCGTTTTGAAAAGTCCTGCATGCTGCACCTATGGTGTGGTGCTGAAAACTGCACCAAAAATTCAGGTTCCCATTGAAATGAATAGAAATCGCTGCAAAATTGCGGCAAAAACGCACCTCCATTTGTGTTTTTGGTGCGCTTTTGAGTCACACCCACCAGAAACGTACAGGAAACGCATATGAAACACAGCAAAATCGCGGTAAAAACGCATATGTGTTTTTACCGCGATTTTGCTACAGAGCAGTGTGAAAGGTCCCTAAACAGTAAGATGGATTTCATTAGATCTAAATACAGTTGGCTGAGCAGTGTATAACAATATAAATCACCATAGAGATAGTTATTAACTTCTTTTCTTCTGGACCATCGTAGTTGCTGTCTTTACCTTCCTTCCCATGATCCCCAGTTACATGCAGCAAGCGCTATGTGGTCACATGATTATCCTGTAGGATCACAATCCTGCTAAACATCATGGCTGCTGCTGGAGTCTTTACTTTCCATAGTTCCTCGCCATAGTAACTATTTGGATGTATACAAAAAGTTCATCTCATTTTAAGGACTTTTTCAAACATTCATTGGTTAAGAACATCAAAAACAGCCAATCGCATTTCAGGAAAAACAAGCATCCTGTTTCTTCAGGGCTTGAGTAGTCAATGGTAATAAAATCATGACACAATATACTGAGGAACCTGGTTTAAGGCTTAACCTCCCTGGCGGTATGATTATTTCAGATTTTAGGTGCTGAAAGCAGTACGATTATTTTGCATGGAAATTTGGCGTTTTATATTGCAGGCATGTAATTCTTAGGAATAACACACTTAAATCTGTGCAAACAAGAGTCTAGTAGACATCCCGGGTACATACTTGCCAACTGTCCCGGATTTCCCGGGACATTCCCGGGACTTAGACGCCATTCCCGAATTTGTGGCGTCCCGGTAAATGTCCCGAGAAATCCGGTTCTTCACGATTTCACCGCCGCCGCCGCTCTCGGCGCTCCCGCCGCTCCCGCTGCTAGAGGTCCGCGGCCGGCAGAGACATTGTCTCCGCCGGCCGCCATTTTACTGAAGTTTAGGAAGACGGCTGGGGGGGGCTAGACGGAGCTCCTGCATCACCTCCCGCCTCGCTCCGCCTCGCCCCGCTCCGCCTCGCCCCGCCTACCCCCCGCCCCACTGCCAGTCTGATATGGAAAGGGGCGGGGGTTCTAGCCATGCGGAGGACACCTCTGAGGTAGGGGGGGGGCGCACCGCTGTGGGACTCCTGATGTGAGGGGGGGCTCCACCGGGGACACCTGATGTGAGGGGGGGCTCCACCGGGGACACCTGATGTGAGGGGGGGCTCCACCGGGGACACCTGATGTGAGGGGGGGCTCCACTGTGGACACCTAATGTGAGGGGGGCTCCACCGGGGACACCTGATGTGAGGGGGGCTCCACCGAGGACACCTGATTTGAGGGGGGGCTCCACCGGGGACACCTGATGTGAGGGGGGGCTCCACCGGGGACACCTGATGTGAGGGGGGGCTCCATCGGGGACACCTGATGTGAGGGGGAGCTCCGCCGGGGACACCTGATGTGAGGGGGGCTCCGCCGGGGACACCTGGTGCTTTGCGCGCCGCACTTGTATATTTTCTTAAGACACGCCTACAAACGAATGCCCCGCCCCCTAATTATTGTACGGCTCCACCTACAGCCACAAAAGTGTCCCACATTTTTTTTTACAGTGTTGGCAACTATGCGGGTATGATAAAGTTTGAAACGCAAAAATCATGAATGATAATATAATAACTAACTATAAATAATTATAACAAATAATAATATAATAATAATAATAATTATTCAATAATGCAATCAAATCAAAAACACTGAAATTTGCTCAGTTGCAGAATTGTCGCTGTCATTACTTTCAGTGTTTGATGACGAATTTCCCCACAAATCACTATCGCTCAATTCTGCAAGTGATTCTAATCTACTATCGCTGTTTTCTAGCTGGTCTAAAACTACTTTTGACGTAAAGGAACACTTTTTGGTTGCTATGGACAATCTCCAGTTTCCAGGCAGAAAGAACAGTATTTATAATATAAAAGTGCATGCAGGGCACTGGACAAAGCACTAGGGACAAAGGGGATGTGTAATTATTTTATAAAATACTGTAATCTGTAAGATTACAGTGTACTGTATGTATTGTTTGTGTACTGTATGTATAATCCAGATCCATCGACCCTAATCTCCTTTAAATTTCACCCCAGCTGATCAGGGGGGACCCGGGCACTCCCTGTCCAGTGAAGAGCAAGGAGGATTTTTGCTCCCGGGCCGTGATCGGCGCCGCTGTGCGCTCCCGCTTGACTAGGCCGAAGCTGCGGCCTTTCCTGACGGCCCGCGTGGTGGGCCGGGAGTCCCCTGGCGCGATCGCCCTTCCTCCTACAAACAACCGGCTGCCGTGGATTGCGGATGGGGGCAGGTGAGCTGACTCCGGACTCCAGATAGGCCGTGCTCTGGGCCTGGTCTCTCCTTTCCCCCACGGGTAACTAGGCCGCAATCGCGGCCTTCTCATAAGGCCCGGATTCGTCGGATTGACTGGGGGAGTTTCTGATCCTGGTGGCCTGGAGGCAGAGGACTTGAGACGATTGGGGACATCTGCCTGTGCAGGGGAACTATTTCTGGAGCACCCTCACCCCTTGTCCTCCCGAGTGTGGGGGTAGCTGGCCGGGCTGAATGCTCTAATAAGCCTCCGGAGGCCTGAAAGTGGACTGCTGCTACATATCACTGCAGGTGAGAGGAGAGACTGTTAAAGGGACACGCACTGCCCCATACCTACTGCTTGACTACCCCTGACCCTGCAGACAGGCTCCCACAGTCAGTTGCTGACTACTGCCCGGTTTGGGTCCCCCTCACACCTGAATGAGACGCAGGAATTCCAGCGCCAAATATAGTAAAGGGGGCAAGAGGTTGACTTTTCGCCACAGTTGGACTCCCCTCAGATGCCTGCCTGCCCCTCTCCGGAGGACCTTATTACGCGCAGTGCTCACAGAGTCTCGCAGACGACCACTATGGAGTCGGACGACTCTCGACCCCCCTGGCTGGCGGACGTCATGGCGGCCATCGCCACTTGCCAATCCACGTTAACAACAAAAATTGAAGCTGTCCAGCTGGATATGGGTTTAATCCGCCAGGATATAGATAAAATCAGATCACGAGTCACTGAGACGGAGCAAAGACTGAGTACCACCGAAGACACCATTGCGGAACATGAGGTATCACTCCATACGCTTCAAACCAAAGTAAAGGCCCTTGAATACAGAGCCGAGGATGCGGAGAACAGGAACCGGCGTAATAATCTTCGCATTGTTGGTTTACCAGAGGGGGCGGAGGGGAATAATCCTACTTCCTTTATAGAGGGTCTGTTGCGTGACCTGCTACCTGAGGCCCGCCGGTCACCTTATTACACGGTGGAGAGGGCGCATCACATCCTGCCTAGGCCGGGGCCTCCTGGATCCCCTCCCCGCACCTTCATTCTCCATCTCCTCAACTTCAGAGACAGAGACGAAGTTCTCCGCGCTTCTAGAAATGTCGGGGACCTCAGATTCCAGAACACTAAGCTAATGATCTTCCCGGACTACTCGGTAGAGACCCAGAAACTCAGGAAATCTTTTGACCAAGTTAAAGCGGCTTTGCGATCACGCAGCATTCGCTACAGTGTACTCTTCCCTGCTCGCCACAGAGTTCAGGACGGTGAGACAACTCATTTCTTTACTACACCAAGAGAGGCCTCTGCCTGGCTGGACTCCCTACCACAGATTCGATGAGGGTCTACCTGGTATGTGTTGTTTAACCCCTTTTTACCGTTTACCCACCATAACCTGGGCCTAGGTCTGGGTTGCCGCACAAACTTCCACATTGAGGATTTAATTTTGTTGCACAGGTTGTGCCCAGTTCAATCCACGCTGTGTGCGGATTTGGGGGGGATGCTCACTATCCCTACCAGGGAAACTTTAAGTTAATGCCCCTGCCAAAGAACTTGGTCAGGAGACCGTTAAGATATGCAGTTCCTGTACATTTGCTGGTTCCATTGAGGACTGTTGGAGTTTTTCCCCCTTTTTTGTATATCCTCTTAAAGATGGATCGACTTTACTGTGAGGCCGCATTATGGGCTAATCCCCTTCGTCTAACATTCTAGGTCCTCACAGCCTGCTGTATCACAAGCGGAGATCTTGTGTGTGGAAAGTCGCTTGAACTGCTGCTTCCTCCCCCCGTGTGAAGCCTCGGGGGGGGTTGGCTCGCCTCTTCCACGGACCCCCGTTGCAGCCGGCGAGCTGACTAAGTTTGGGATTGAAACCTGCCCCAGTTTTGGGGGTTTGGGTGGGGTGGGGGGTGGGGAAAGTTCCCCTAATGGGGCAAGTTTTATCTACCCTAGATATTGGTATCCTCTTCCTGTATTTTTTAGTTTGGTTTTGTTCTTGTTTTATAATTGTACTCAAATACATGACTTATCAGCATTGCACTGTTTCCTGATGTGTCCATTTTGGGTCCCGGGGTCCAGTTCAGGAGCCATGACCAACATTACTCCTATCACTCTTATTATTCTTGATAGACATGTCCTCCCTTAACATCATCTCCTGGAACACCAGGGGACTGAACTCCCCGGTCAAGCGTTCCCTGGTGTTCCAATTCATTAAAACCTATAACCCACATATATTTGTGCTCCAAGACACACACCTAACAGGACGTAGGATTCTGGCCCTAAAAAAACCATGGATGGGCCACCATTACCACTCTACGCACTCCACTTTCTCTAGGGGTGTTACTATTCTGGTATTGAAATCACTTCATTTTCGGCTCCTGGACTTGGCCCTGGACCCTGACGGTCGGTATGTTATTGTTCATGCTAAAATATATTCTCTAACGTGGACTATTGTGGGCCTGTATTTGCCTTCTCCGGCTTCCTTGCTGGTGCTCAATCAGATCACCGGCAAGATGGCCGAATTTGCATCTGACAATAATGTTATATTGGGCGATTTTAATCTGGTCCCTGACCCGGACTTTGACAGACTAACTCCTGCGGGACATCACTGCCCTGGGTTGGCTGAGTGGGCGGATACCTATGGCCTGACGGATGTCTGGAGGTGGCGTCACCCCCAGACCAGGGCATACACATGCCACTCGGCCTCCCATAGAACGTTTTCCTGTATAGACTTGGTCTTTGCAGGGAGCTCGGTCCTCCCACGGGTCACGGACATACAAATACTCCCTAGGGGAATCTCCGACCATGCACCCTTGTTGCTGTCCTTGGACCTTTCCCTGTGCACAGTAGAAAGGATATGGAGGCTCTCCAGATTTTGGATTTCTGACACTGCAGTAGACTCCCAATTTAGAACGGAACTGCTTGACTTCTGGGCCGTAAATGTGGGCTCAGCTGATCCCACGGTCGTGTGGGATGCCTTCAAGGCCACGATGAGGGGACATTACCAGACCATCATTGCCAGAGTCCGTCGGGAGCGTAGGGCGGACTTGGTTAAGGTGGAGAGGGAGGCTGGTAGTGCAGAGGCACTCTTTGTTCGCACTCGAGACCCTGTGCACTATTCGCATCTACAAATTCTGACGAAGGAGGTGGTTCGTCTCCGTACTGCTCTTACCCAGAAGAAAATGCTGGCTCAATCCCAACGGATTTTTGAGCAGGGAGAGAGGTCAGGCTGTTTGTTGGCCTGGCTTTCCAGGGAACAGGCGGGTGGGATGAGCATCTCACATATTAGAGACTCCTCGGGACAACTGATCCAAACACCGGAAGGGTTCAATGGCTGCTTTGCGCAATTCTACTAATCTCTCTACGGGTCCAGGGTAGACTACACAAGGGAGGATCTTGTAGCGTACTTAGATGACATTGATATTCCAACCCTTACAGTAACATATCGTGACAAGCTCGACGCCCCAATTACGTCCTTGGAGATACTCCGGGCACTTAAATCGATGCAGACAGGGAAAACACCGGGACCTGATGGCATCCCTGTTTAGTTCTTTAAACAATATGCTACGGAACTAGTTGATAAACTTCAGGGCCTTTTCTCTGCGTTGACGCGTCTCGGAAAACTCCCGGACACAATGAGCGAAGCGATTATAGTAGTGATCCCTAAGCCAGGGAAAGATCCCACGTTATGCTCCTCATATCGCCCTATATCCCTTCTGAACGTGGATGCAAAGGTACTGGCTAAGGTGTTGGCCAATAGGCTCAACTTGGTCATTACTGCCCTCATCCACAGGGATCAAACGGGCTTCATGCCTGGGAAGGGAACTGACAATAATATCAGACGCCTTCACACTCACATAGACAGGGAAAACGAGGTGACTAAAGGAATGGTGGCCTCACTCGACGCGGAGAAGGCTTTTGACTCCGTCGAGTGGGGCTACCTATGGAAGGTGTTGTCGCGAGTCGCGATTCGCTTGTTATACCATTGTCCCTCAGCTAGAATACGTACCAATGGATGCCTATCGGGGAAGTTCCGATTGTTTCGTGGCACGCGACAGGGATGCCCCCTCTCCCCGGGCCTATTTGCTTTGGCAATGGAGCCCCTGGCTGTTTTGCTGAGGGCTGACCCTGGGGTGAGGGAACTTCAAGTGGGTCCAATTGAGGAGAAGATATCGCTGTATGCGGACGATGCTCTGCTCTATTTAGCGGATGCCTCGTCCTCTTTGCAGACCGCACTGGATCTCATTAACCGATTCGGTGGCTATTCGGGGATTCGCATTAATTGGGACAAATCGGTTCTCTTCCCGCTCCAAACCTTGACCCCTAGGGTACCACACCTGCAGCTCAAATGGGTAGATGATTTTAAATACTTGGGGATTAAAATTAGCGCTAAAGTCCAGGATTACATGGACAACAATTTGCGACCTCTCATGACACAGCTTACGGCTAGGTGTGCTGCTTGGCGTTCCCTTCCACTGACCCCTGTTGGCAGAGTCAATTTACTAAAAATGATTTTTCTTCCCAAGTATCTCTACTTCTTCCGTAACACACCCATACACATCCCTAGGGCTTTCTTCCGAAGGCTGGAGAGTCTGCTGATACAGTTTGTCTGGGCTGGGAGGCCACCCAGGGTGGCTAAGCAGATCTTATATCTCCCGCTTTTGGGGGGGGGGGGTCTGGCACTGCCGAATTTTCAAATTTACTATTGGCCAGCTGTTCTGGTCACGATTCGGTGGTGGTTCTCCCAGCCCACACAAAATCCGGCGGTCACTCTAGAGGTGGCCATTCTAGGCTCCTTTGCTGCCCTTAGCAATCTCTCGTTTCGTGGACTCAGGGCCAGCTTGTCTATGACAACTCTGATGCGAACCACCGTGAGGGTCTGGCAGGAGGCTAGGAAAATATATCGGAAGCCCAATCATATTTCACCTCACATGCTCCTATGGGGCAACCCTATGCTCCCCCACTTCTACAGTATACCGGACCCCTCTCTCTGGGCGAAAAAGGGAATCCTTACATTAAAACATGTGGTTAAAGATGGTAGGCTTATGACTTTCCAAACCCTGAGGCAATCCTTCGGTATTCCGTCCTCCTTCCAATTCAGGTACTGGCAGCTAAAACACGCCTTCCAAGCGCAGTTCCCAGCCCCCATCATTCTGGAACCAGATTCCATTGAACGGCTCTTGACTTCCAATGTGATGGGGAAGCCCCTCTCAACATTATATCTGTATCTTACAGTGGAGTATGATTCCAAATTAACTAAAACCTGGGAAAAGTGGAGGGTTGATATTCCCTCTTTAGACGAGGAGGAATGGAGGGAGTGTTTAATCTCCTACATTCCCTCAATGATCGCTGCAAAAGACAGGTTCATACAATTTAAGTTCCTACATAGAGCGTATTTCACCCCACAGAGACTGGCGCGCATTTACCATCAAAGAGATCCTAACTGTCAGAGATGCAGGCAGGAGGTGCGCACGTTTTGGCACATGGTCTGGTCTTGTCCCAAAATCCGACCCTTTTGGTCAGCAGTTGCCTCCACACTGAGCAAAGTCATAGGCTCGGACTTACCGGTGGATCCCCAAATACTATTGCTCAGTCATCTGGAGGATGTTGAGGGAGATAGGTACAGCAGAC
Source organism: Aquarana catesbeiana (assembly GCF_042186555.1). Lineage (NCBI taxonomy): Eukaryota > Metazoa > Chordata > Amphibia > Anura > Ranidae > Aquarana > Aquarana catesbeiana. The sequence continues at coordinate 240,397,719 of NC_133332.1, read as the reverse complement.
TGTGTCTAACCTTCACATTGTACTATGCTAGGCGAGAAATTTTACTGCGATGGAAACTTGTAGAGCCTCCTACCCTGGCCTCGTGGAAAAGATCGGTGAATATGGTGCTCCCCCTATATAGATTGACGTATTAAAGTAGGCAATGCCCGGGGAAGTTCGATAAAATCTGGTCCTCCTGGGTGGACGCCTCCGGAGACCCTGAACCCCCTACCCCATAATTAGGACGTGAAGCACAGTAGAGGACATCCTATTGTTCAGGTCTATTCTTTTTATCCCAGTTCCCCTTCCTTCCTGCCCCCCCCCTTCTCCCCCCCCTCTCTCCCCCCCCCCCTTTTTTTCTCCCTCCCCCCCCCCCCCTCTGTCCCCATCAGGCTTGATTGAATATTGGTTATTTACTTTATACTATCTAAGAATTTATAAGGATGTAATGCCATAGGAGTATTGTTAAGCGAAACTTCTGACACTTACACCACTGGAATAGCTGATAAATGGTGGCTATCGGTTGAAGATAGATCTTATTATCATTATTACTACCACAATGACTGTACTCATTTTTTGTATTGTAATGCTGATTTGTTCAATAAAAAATTTTCTGTTAAAAAAAAAAAAAAAAAAAAACTCTGGATGGGCTACATATGCCCCAGGGATCTTGGCTGGTCGCAATCGACATAGAGGCCCTGTATAACTCCATACCGCATGCCAGGGGTGTTGGAGTTATATGGGATTTCCTGAATGAACATGATCTTGACTCGTGGAAATATAACGAGTTTGTCATTGATATGTTGGAATTCATATTAACACACAATATCTTTGTATTTAAAGGTTCCCACTACCGCCAGGTTCAGGGTGTTGCAATGGGGGCCAAGTGTGCCCCCTCCTACGCAAAACTGTACCTGGGGGGGTGGGAACAAGATCTTTTTTCTGACGAGTCAAGATCAATGGACATCGGTCAGATTGTATTACGGCATCGATACATAGATGATGTTTTCATGGTGTGGGCAGGATCAAAAGAGAACTTGATGAAGTTCTTGGATGGTCTACAGGTGAATACATACAAACTAAAATTCACGTACACGTTTGACCAATCAAGGATAACTTTTTTGGATGTAGAAATCTTTATCAATGATACAGGGATGATCTGCTCTACTCTATTTAGAAAACCATCGGCGGGAAACAGTTTGCTACACGCCAGTAGCTCGCATCCGGTGAAACTGATTAGAAGCATACCGTATAGTCAATTTTTAAGACTGAAACTGTACACAGGACGGGGACTTTCAGAAAGAAGCCAATTTGCTGCATGATCGTCTCTTAGCCAGAGGTTATAGTAGAACATGTTTAAAAAAAGCGTTTAACAGATTAAAAAATCTCAATAGACATAGGTTATTATACAAGCCTAGGCAAGATAAATCCTCTACATCGACACGCATCATTACCAATATATAGTCGACAACACGCTAAGGTATGAAACATCTATAACAAATTTTGGTATTTATTGGCTGCTGATCAAAGAGTTTGTAAATTTATAAAACCTTACCCAGAGATTACTTATAAAAGATCCCATTCACTTAGAGACACTCTGGTTAGTCATCATAGCAGTATAAATACAATGAAAACAAAGTCTCCGGGCCTTTACCCTTGTGGTAAATGCAGTTTCTGCCCTTTTATCATTGCAGGAAAGAGTATTGAGCTTCCCAACAATAATATCTGGGCCCCCAAGTATAGAACCAACTGCCAATCAGTTGGTTCCTTAAATCTAATGAAATGCTGCTGTGGAGCGTTTTATGTGGGGAAGACGAAGCGCCCACTGTTTTGTAGAATCAGAGACCATGAATCCCTGATCTCTAAACATAAGATGGAAACACCCATAAGGTGTCACGTGGGGTTGTACCACAACTGTAATCTCAAGTCCATTGGTTTTTTCAGCCTTGAACATCTAACCCAACATGAACGTGGGGGGGATATTGACAACAAACTTCTCCAGTTAGAGACAAGATGGATCTATACGTTGCAGGCGACCCGCCATCCGGGCCTCAATGAGGGGATCAGTTACAAACCTTTCTTGTGACTGGCACCCCTCGTTGGTTGGTGTACACCTGGGCTGCAGGCGTTCGCTCTGCAGTATATTTATTCATTATTCATTTTCTGTTTTTATTGTCATTTTTCTATATCACTCTAAACACCCCTCGGAGTCCTCCAGTGACCTTTTTTATGTGTGCATTCTGGTCTGTGCTTGGTCGCTGTCCTTGGGTTGTTGTCGCCAGCTGCATAGCCACCAAATGGGGAAGAAAATGTACAGTAAGTGGTATATTCAGTGCATATCTTGTATTTAGGATAACTTTTTCTACGCTGATTGTAAATTGACAATTGTAATGCACATGCCTGGCCACTTTTTGATCGTTCCCCAAGCTTTCCCTTCCCTCTTCTCCCCCTCTTTTTTTTTTTTTTTTGACATTTTCTCCCAATTTTTACACCTGCTTCACCTCAATCTATTCTGCTCCTTGACTATAGACTCCTGTACGGAGGCCCAAGGGTGTGCACTGGGATTAGGAATGTACCCCTATGGGTGGTACTATCTCGCTGCATGCCCGCCTTGAGGTACTTAGCCTCCCATGGCTTTCCGGTCATATATAACATCTCCTTTGGTTTGCAGGACAGCTTCGCTGTCTTGCACTGTCTGCACGGCATGTATTGGCCCTGTTAGACTGAAAATTGGTTGTTGTCATCAATTCCAGTCTCTGGATGTCAGTCCGTGATGTGTGTACCTCCCCTTTTGCGTCCACGGGGCGTCATTGCGGCGTGACATCACACACCTCTTTTGGCTCCACGGGGAGGGATATTTAAATCCCCCATGGTGCAGATGCGTTCGAACCTGCCTGGGAGCTCATGAATTATACGAACGTGGTATAAGGTAGTTATCACTCTTCTGAAGTAAGACCGGTCGTATTTTTGCCCGGGACCTTGATGGTCTTTGTAACGATGAGGACCTACATATATATTTTCTTTTTCTGTGGCACAGATTGACTGTAGCCATCTTTCCCATTTGGAAATTTGGGTCCCTGGCCCCTTGCCATCCCTATGCATCTCTTCAGCCATGGTGTCTGGGGAAGACTGGAATAGCCCTAGAGTTAATTGCCTTGAGGTGAGAATTTCATCGATTTATGTATCCTGAAATCATAGGGACGGGTTTAAAGATTTCCTCATTGTAGAGTATCTGACAGGCATTCATATGTCTCCCCAGACTCTGTAGTTGGTGGTATTTGATTTATATACAGTGGATATACCAACGCCCTCCTTGGCTTTCCCGTCCGTATGAGCTCCCAGTATATATATTATCACACTAATAAAGAAACAGGAGTGTGGTGAGTACAGTTCATTAATATATTGCTTATGGACTTGTGCTCTCTCCATCCTTAAAATGATGCAATTTTATTTTGATGCATGATTTATTGCAGATACTGCTGCACTTTCATCTCTGTGTCTAAACAAAAAACTACATCCCTCCCTACAGGAAGTCTGACATATTGTGGACTGGTTTTGGATACAGATATTGAACCCCAATGGGATTTTTTTTTCCAACTGTGCTCACTCCAGGACCCATTTTTGAGGTATGGGGATTGGGCTCTGTTTGGGTTTTTTTTTCTCTCTCTCTTCCCTCATCCTCCCTTGGGGTCTGGGTGGGGGTATTGCTTTGCTTGGTGGACTATGTGGACCATGTATGGGTAGTGCTATATTTTGTTAATTTTGTTAGATTTACTGTATTGCAATGTGTTAATTTTTGTGTTTCTTCCTTACACACCTAAGGTTGTGCACAGTTTGCTGTTTTTTAATACTCATTGATCGAATACCTCTGTCCTTTTGCTGATGAAGCCGATTCGGCGAAACATGTTGAAACTCCAGGACGTAGAAATATTATCTATGTTACTTCAGTTCTCTCATTTGGTCAGGGTTAGGTTAGGCGTGCATACCCAGGACTATGATTGCAACTGCAACTGTAGCCATATTTTTACTCTGTGTTCTTTAAATAAATAAATAAATAAAAGTCCCATTTTCTCAAAATTTCTCGTTCACTATTTCCAGGGATGTTGGTACTTCTGTATGCTGTGTTTTTTCCTTGGTGCTGACCTCTCTCCCCACTTCTTGTGGTGTAGTCAGTAAATTCCCAGTGAGCAGTGACACCGCAGTTAATTCTGTGATGGGTATTTTCATAGGTTTGCCAAGACAACCCCAGGCTCACTTAAAAAACATCTTGAACACTGACCTTTAGAAATTCAAGAAATCTAAGGAAATGAAGATTTTCAGTAGGCTGTGAAGCCAACCATCTTGATGAAATAACAGAATATGCACATCCGGAGGTTAAAGAAACACCCCATCCAAAACAGTCCTTCACTTTTGGATGAAGCAGTACTATAGCATGAAAAGACGACTTTTATTCACCTCTTGCCCTGACTGAGTTCTGCTGTGCAGAGTGTAATTTCAGCTCTCCGCCCTCTCTCTTTAGCTTTACAAATTCAGCACTTTGAACAGACGCAGGTAAAAGAGGGCTGCAGAGAGACAGGTACAACTTATGTAGGAGGATTTGTTTCATCTCTGTATATCACCTGAGGCCAGTCACTTCACTGAGTATATATATAAGGGTTTACAACCACTCTAAATCACCAGAGGAAAATAAGGCAATATTATATACCCAATTTTCTTTTGGGTAGCAGTCAAATATAAAACTGAGAAGGAAAGCGACAATAACAGTTGTTTCTTTTCGACTGTCCACCACTACCAACAACCATTGTTCCGTTACAGGAAATAAGAATGTATTTCCTTAATGAACTTATCAGCCCCAGATCTCTAGAGAAATGTCAAAATACTGGTCAGCAGTCACGTCATACATCAGTTCCACCCAAGACAAGATGTGCGCAGAGATTAGCCTGTTCATAGTCATTCGATACTCATTAATATATTAGCAGAGTGCTAGTAAAGGCTTGGTTTGCCAGCTACGGGGAAAGTACATGTAACATCACGCTGTGAGTTGTGATTCCATTGCAGATGATGGTCTGTTTTTTTCCGTTTGGGGTTCACGTACATTGTTGGTGCTAACAAATTGTGGACACTGCAGGGCCTTATCAAAGCATCTAATGATATGAAAGCTCATACAACCATTGTCACACATCAAAGACTAGAAGAAAAAATATTTTGTTGCCATGTTAGTCCCTTTATGTTAGTCTTTCAGTAGTTTTCACTTAATTAAAAAAAAAAAAAAAAAAACAACACTTAGAGTTTTGTTAATTTACTTTGAATCCTTTTGTTCAAGTTACAACTAATATTACACATTTAGAAAAGAAGAAATGAAAAAGGGACTAAAGACAGAATAGAGGGGGCCCCAAGATTTCTGCTTCCTGTATAGGATGGGAACAAAACAGATGACAACAGAATAGAAAAATAAAAGTATCTGTCTGTCTGTCTATCTTGTCTATCCAAAATTGCTCCCTAATTTTCTAAAACCACCCCTACATTTTTGTTAGAGTTACTGTAAGAGTGCACCTAGCCCCTGTTTACATTTCATTTCCGCTTGAACACCATGACATTTTCTTTGTGTCATTCAAAGTTCTTCACAATAGAAAAAAAGAAATATTATTATTTGTGTTTTTTTCTTTTTGAGGTCATTAGCTAAACTGACTTAAACACAAGCAAAAAATGTAATTTATTGCAGTTTACCTATCCTTAAATGTGGTGGCTGCAGATGATTTTTTTTAGGCTTTTCCCCCCTTATTTTTAGTTGGTGCTATATCTAGTAATACTCTTCCTGTAGGATGTCTCCAGTCCACTTGTGGAGTGTGGGGACACCTTTGGACAGCAGTATTGTCAATCTGGAAAGAAAGATATAACAACAGAACAAAGCTGATTATAACCAATAATAAATGAACAATCTATAAGTTCTTGAGTGAATTTTTTTTTTAAAACAAAGCATGCAAAAAAAGTATATATATCTATAGATATATCTATATCTATAGATATATCTATAGATATATCTATAGATATAGATATGTATATTTATTTATTATATATGTTTTTATTATTTATTTTTTCCATTTTTTAGTTGCACAAACGTTTTTCAAATAAAGATTTATAGATTGTTCATTTATTATTGATTATAATCAGTGCTGTTCTATTGATATATTTATATTTCTATATTATAGATTTCTATATAGTTGCTGATTATTATTGTTTTCTACACTTTTACATTAGGGTGATTTTTTTATTTAGTGCAGAAGTGTTGTGTTCTAAAACACCACCCCTACATTTTTGTTACAGTTACTGTAAGAGTGCATCTAGCTCCTGTTTACATTTTATTTCCATTTGAACACCATGATTGTATCTTTGTGGCATTCAAAGTTCTTCAAAATAGAAAAAAATAAAGTATTATTTGTGCTTTCTTTTTTTTTTTCTTTTTTTTTTTTTTAGGTCATTGGCTAGTTTAAGAAGGTAAAAATGTGGTGGCTGTCAATTTTTTTTAGGCTTTTGCCCCCTATGTTCACCTGGTGATATGTCCAGTAATATTCTTCCTGTCTTAGGATGTCTGCACTCCACCACTCCACTGGCGGAGCAACTGAACAACACCTTTGGAAAGCCAATAATAAATGAACAATCTATAAGTTCTTGAGTGAAAAATATTTGTGTCAACAAAGCAAAAAAAACAAACACACACACATACATATATATATATATATATATATATATATATATATATATATATATATATATATATATATATATATATATATATATATATATATATAATATGCTTTTCTTATTTATTTTTACCATGTTTTAGTTGCACAAACGTTTTTCACATAAATATTTATAGATTGCTCATTTATTATTGATTATAATCAGTGCTGTGCTGTCGATATATTTATTTTTCATGATTTATATTTAGCTGCTGATTATTATTGTTTTCTACACTTTTACATTAGGGTGATTTTTTTCTATTTAACGCAGAAGGGTTATGTTCTAATACACCACCCCTACATGTGTTTTTTTTGTTTTTGTTTTTTTTTTTAGATCATTAGCTAGTTTAAGAAGGTATTAAACACAAAAGCAAATATGTAATTTATTGCAGTTTACCAATCTTTAAGGCTCGGTTCACACTGGTGCCATGCGGAAAAACCTGCAAATCCAGTGCGGGTCCCTTCATCGCACCTGAATCGCTGGCGGTTCACACTACCCTATGCGAAACGCTGCGGGTGTCAATACAAAGTTAATGACACCCCCAGATCGGTTCGTAGATCGCAGTGAAAACTGTGAATTCGGACAGGAATCGGATCGCATAGGTGTGAACAACCATGCGATCCGATTCCAGTGCAGACCAAAAAAAGAGTCCTGCACTATTTTGGTCCAAATGCGATGCAAATTCAGCCATACAATCTGTATGGCTGAATTCGTATCGCACAGACATTGCATGTGGTCTGCACAGCAGTGCGGTGCTAATCACATGTAATATCTGACATTGCTATAGTGTGAACCAAGCTTGAATGTGGTGGCTGCAGATTTTTTTAAGGCTTTTCCCCTATTATTTTCACCTGGTGATATGTCCAATAACACTCTTTCTGTCTTAGGGTGTCTTCACGTCACTGGCAGAGCAACAGAGACACCTTTAGACAGCAGTATTGTCAATCTGGAAAGATATAAGAACAGAACAAAGCTAATCATAACCAATAATAAATAAATGAACAATCTATATGTTCTTGAGTGAAATTCTTTTATGCAAATAAAGCATGCAAAAAAATCAAATTATATATATATATATATATATATATATATATATATATATATATATATATATATATATACAACGCTGTATCCTGGCCTAGGCCAACAAGGCCCAGGCCTAGGGCAGCACTTTGCAGGGGGGCAGCACGGAAAGAGTCCCCGCCGGCTTGCGCTACACTGTTATGCCCTGTACACACGGTCTGATTTTGTGACGGAAAATGTGCGATCGGAGCTTCTTGACGGAAATTCCGATCGTGTGTGGGCTCCATCGGACTTTTTCCATCGGAATTTCTGACACACAAAGTTTGAGAGCAGGCTTTAAAATTTTCCAACAACAATATCCGATCGGTTAAATTCCGATCGTGTGTACACAAATCCGACGCACAAAGTGCCATGCATGCTCAGAATAAATTAAGAGATGAAAGCTATTGGCTACTGCCCCGTTTATAGTCCCGACGTACGTGTTTTACGTCACCGCGTTCAGAATGATCGGATTTTCCAACAACTTTGTGCGGCCGTGTGTATGCAAGACAATTTTGAGCCAACATCCGTCGGCACAAAACCATGGATTTTGATGTCGGAATGTCCGATCAATGTCCGATCGCGTGTACAGGGCATTAGTGTAGCGCCAGTCTTTTGGGGCGGACTGGGCTGAGAGGCAGATTAGTCTAAAAAGGCTGCACTGCTTCTGGTATGCGGGCGGCCGGCATTCCACAACTGTGGGGGGGGGGGGGGTGTATGCTTCGAATTTTGACTGTCCTATCATCCTGGACCACAAACCTTCCTCACTGTGCTATGTTTTCTGCTGCACCATTGGCATGGTTATATCTTCTTAGTCCTCTCCATAACATTATCAGAAATTTGTGCTTAAAGTTGAACTATAGGCAACACTTTTTGTTTTCATTTTGGATAGAATAAGGGAGGGTTATAGCCCCTGTCAGTTTATTTTTTTACCATCCCTGTCCCATTGCAGAGATTTCCCTTCACTTCTTGCCCCATAGCCAAACATGAAGTCAGAGGAAATCTATGCAAATTAAGGGAATCCATTGCCTCCCTCCCAGGCCCTTTAGAACTAGTGTCCCCGCTTGAAAATTTCAGTCTTAAACTGCAAGGGGTGTAGGCCTTGACTGGAAGGGGTGGGTCATATTTGAATTAGAGGGTGCATGAGTTTAGTCAGGCCTAGGGCAGCACAAAACCTAAATACACTACTGTATATATATATATATATATATATATATATATATATATATATATATATATTTATATTTATTATAGATTTTCTTTTCCATGTTTTATTTGCACAAACATTTTTCACATAACATTTATATATTGTTCATTCATTTTCTTTCTTTTCTTATAATCAGTCCTGTTCTGTTGATTTATATTTATTTTTCATGATTTATATATAGCTGCTGATTATTATTGTTTTCTACATTTTTACACTAGGGTGATTTTTTTTTATTTAGCGTGGAAGGGTTTTGTTCAATCTGGAGAGATAATATTATTAGATGCACTAGAAGATTTAGAAGGATTTGAAGCCGAACTCTAATGTCCCGTACACACGGTCTGATTTTCCGATGGAAAATGTGTGATAGGACCTTGTTGTCGGAAATTCCGACCGTGTGTAGGCTCCATCACACATTTTCCATCGGATTTTCCGACACACAAAGTTTGAGAGCAAGCTATAAAATTTTCCGACAACAAAATCCGTTTACTTTAGCTTTTCTGTTCAGTTCTGTTTTTTCTTTCAAGTTTGACACATTTACTTGGACCAGAGAAGCCATGGCCTATGTGTTACATCGGTGAGAACCCACAGGCTAAAAGTGCACTATGGGGGTTATTTACTAAAGGCAAATCCATTGGAGTGCACTTGGAAGTGCAGTCGCTGTACATCTGAGGAGGACATGAAAGGAAAATAAAAAACAGCATTTTGTACTTGTACATGATTGGATTATAAAATCAGCAGAGCTTCCCCTCATTTCAGATCCTCCCCTCAGATCTACAGCAACTGCACTTGTAATGCACAGCGGATTCGCCTTTAGTAAATAACCTCCTATATTACCAAAAGTATTGGGACACCCGCCTTTACACGCACATGAACTTTAATGGCATCCCAGTCTAATGCCCTGTACACACGGTCTGATTTTCCGATGGAAAATGTGTGATAGGACCTTGTTGTCGGAAATTCCGACCGTGTGTAGGCTCCATCACACATTTTCCATCGGATTTTCCGACACACAAAGTTTGAGAGCAAGCTATAAAATTTTCCGACAACAAAATCCGTTGTCGGAAATTCCGATCGTGTGTACACAAATCCGACGGACAAAGTGCCACGCATGCTCAGAATGAATTAAGAAATGAAAGCTATTGGCTACTGCCCCGTTTATAGTCCCGTTGTACGTGTTTTATGTCACCCCATTCAGAACGATCGGATTTTCCGACAACTTTGTGTGACCGTGTGTAAGCAAGACAAGTTTGAGCCAACATCCGTTGGAAAAAATCCATGGATTTTGTTGTCGAAATGTCCGATCAATGTCCGACCGTGTGTACAGGGCATAACACTCTAAAAATCGAACACTTTTTAAGCAGTTCTATGTTTTTTTTCTTTGTGGATTAAAAGTTTTACGTAAATGAATAAAAGCTGACCATTGCAAGCGCCCCTGCCAGTGTTAAATGGTGTCTCAACCTCCTAACTGCCGTGTTTGCTGGACAGCTGGTCTGTAAAGGAAGTTAAGAAGTTGAAAAATAACAGACTTATCAGGTGAAAATAAAGAAAAAAACGAAAACGAGAAAAACGAACGCAGTCATAACATCTAAGAGATGGTAAGCTGCAATATAATACATTTTTGTCATACAATTTTAATTAATGCCTAACTGAAAAGTTAACCACTTCCGGACCACCCGCCGTCGTTACATGTTGGTACTTTGAAGGAGGATATCGTTCTTATGGCAGCAGCTAGCCGCCATAACCCGGTATCCTCGTCTTCAGCGGGCGGTCCGGTTTAAGATAAAAGTGGTCTCTGTGGTGGATTCGCCGCAAGATCACTTTTATCGGCGGCGGAAGAGGGCCCCCCCCCTCCCGCCACGCTCTGGTCCCCTCCCCTTACTGGAGCCGTCGGCAGCGCCGGAGGCGATCGGGTCCCTCCTGTGGCCTGACTTGGAGACAAGTGAGGGGAAGATAGCCCCGACCCGTCTCCATATCATTGCAGGGCAGAAGCGATGTCAAAATGTTATTTCCGCCTATAGCTCTTAAAGGGCCATTATTTTTTTTTCATTTTTGAAAATGTCCTTTTGACTCCAGATCTCATATTTAAGAGGTCCTTTCATGTTTTTTTCCTATTACAAGAGATGTTTACATTCCTTGTAATAGGAATTAAAGTGACACATTTTTTTTCCTTTAAAAACAGTGTAAAAAAAAAAAAAAAAAAAAAGGTAAACTAAGTAAGAAAAAAAAAAAATGTAAACGCGCCCCGTCCTGACGAGCTTCGCATACGTGACTAGCACCCACATATGAAAACAGTGTTCAAGCCACACATGTGAGGTATCACCGCGATCAGTAGAACGAGAGCAATAATTCTCGCCCTAGACCTCCTCTATAACTTAAACAATGCAACCTGTAGAATTTTTTAAACGTCGCCTATGGAGATTTTTAGGGGTAAAAGTTTGTCGCCATTCCACAAGTGGGCGCAATTTTGAAGCGTGACATGTTGTGTATCAATTTACTTGGCATAACATTATCTTTCACACTACAAAAAAGAAATTGGGCTAACTTTACTGTTGTCTTATTTTTTTTAATTTAAAAAAGTGTATTTTTTCCAAAAAAAGTGTGCTTGTAAGACCGCTGCGCAGATACGTTGTGACAGAAAGTATTGCAACGACCGCCATTTTATTCTCTAGGGTGTTAGGGAAAAAAATGTATAATGTTTGGGGGTTCTAAGTAATTTCTAGCAAAAAAAAACTGTTTTTAACTTGTAAACAACAAATCTCAGAAAGAGGCTCGGTCCTTAAGTGGTTAAAATGAACTAAATACATGGAATCTAAAATGTTGTGCTTCCTACTTGTGTATTAACGCATCGTTGCTGACAATTACTCTTATTGTCTCAAATATTTGCAACTTTGCTTGGTGTTTGTACATAAATCTATTTTTTATGGCTTGTTATGAAAATACTGTATTACTTCCTTTGAGACTAAATTAAAAGATTGAACAAGAAAATTAGCAAAATACTTTCAACACACCCACTGCTGAGACACAGCTATAGCTCTCCAATCCACATTGAGCCTCAAGATTTGCAGATTGCAGATATTAGCTGGTTTTGTGCTGCAGAGAGGACAGGCTTTTCTACTCAAGCTGCCTTACAAAGAAAGCAAAGTCTTTGCATTATTATTATTGTTTTGATGCACCTGAAATGTATTTAGCTGATTTAAATAAACATTTTTAATTGGGTCCTAAGTGTTGCCCCAGACTTTTGTGTATCTTATTACATAATTCTCTACCTGAGTATTTCAGAAAAAATTTTTTGGCACTTCATTTATTGGTATTAGTGATAATATCATTATTATTTGAATTTTATTAAACGGATGTACTTTAGCTTTTCTGTTCAGTTCTGTTTTTTCTTTCAAGTTTGACACATTTACTTGGACCAGAGAAGCCATGGCCTATGTGTTACATCGGTGAGAACCCACAGGCTAAAAGTGCACTATGGGGGTTATTTACTAAAGGCAAATCCATTGGAGTGCACTTGGAAGTGCAGTCGCTGTACATCTGAGGAGGACATGAAAGGAAAATAAAAAACAGCATTTTGTACTTGTACATGATTGGATTATAAAATCAGCAGAGCTTCCCCTCATTTCAGATCCTCCCCTCAGATCTACAGCAACTGCACTTGTAATGCACAGCGGATTCGCCTTTAGTAAATAACCTCCTATATTACCAAAAGTATTGGGACACCCGCCTTTACACGCACATGAACTTTAATGGCATCCCAGTCTAATGCCCTGTACACACGGTTGGATTTTCAGACGGAAAATGTGTGATAGGACCTTGTTGTCGGAAATTCCGACCGTGTGTAGGCTCCATCACACATTTTCCTTTCGGAATTTCCGACACACAAAGTTTGAGAGCTTGCTATAAAATTTTCCCACAACAAAATCCGGCCTACCCATTGTAGCTTTAACAGCTTCAACTCTTCTGGGAAGGCTGTCCACAAGGTTTAGGAGTGTGTCTATGGGGATGCTTGACCATTCTTCCAGAAGTGCATTTGTGAGGTCAGGCACTGATGTTGGACGAGAAGGCCTGGCTAGCAGTCTCCACTCTAATTCATCCTAAAAGGTGTTCTATCGGGTTGAGGTGAGGACTCTGCGCAGGCCAGTCAAGTTCCTCCATCCCAAACTCACTCATCCATGTCTTTATGGACCTTGCTTTGTGCCCTGGTGTACAGTCATGTTGGAACAGGAAGGGGCCATCTCCAAACTGTTCCCACAAAGTTGGGATCATGAAATTGTCCAAAATGTCTTGGTATGCTGATGCCCCTTTGTCTCTCTGCTTAGCATTGTTCGTGTTAACCACCCCTTTAATATATGCACCTGTTACCGTCTTTGAAAGGAATGTTTCTCCCCACTTTTTGTTTTGAAAGTGGACATAGACGATCAGTATACAGGATTATGGTTATTTCCTATATGATTAACCAATATATATGTTTTCTTAATAGTAACGGCAAAGTCTATCCTTCTAAATCAATTTTATCATGGTAGTGCTTTTTCTCCTATATATTTCCCTATACCCAGCAGTAACTAATGTTGATATTCATTGTGGCCCTGATTTTTTCTTTAAGTAGACAAACATTCCCGTTTGGCAGCCCTTGCTTCCCTTTAGACCTAACTAGTTCTGTGTAAATATTTTTTTTCCTTGATCTACTTAATTTAATTCAACCCAATTATCACTTCACACTCTCACACCTATATCACCTTCCGTTTGATCTCATGCACATTTCACTCCTCACCTCCTTCATCCTCACATTCACCTACGGTCATCTCTTTCTCTCTTGTTTTCATTTACCATTCCCCCCATTCATTCTCTCCTCCCTCCTCACATTCCCCATTCTTTCCTGTCCTGGTCCCCCCCCCCCCCTTTTCCTTTTAGCTCTCTCTTCCTTCCTCCTTTTTCTTCCTTTTTCTTTCTCCCCCCTTTTTCCTTTCTTTTCCCTTCTCTCTCTTTTTCTCCTCTTCCCCCTCTCTCCCTTCTTCTTCTTTCCCCTCCCCCCCCCTCCTCCACCCTCCCCATTCCTTACCCATTCCTATTTTCCAACTTCCTTATCATCATTCTACTGACATTATTCCTTCATGTCACAGACACTGGTTCCACGACCCTTATCCAGGCCCACCTAGGTACAGCGCAGTGTCCGTTCTCCCACGTCTGGTCTCATCTTTACAGCAGGTAACTATCTATTAGTTGGCATTTGAATATTCTAGCTGGACAGTCACTAACATCTCTCTTTTTTCCCCAATTATACCCTTTTGGCTAATATTTTGATGGCTTCTATTTGTATTTTACTCTACTCAGTAATATTATCCGGCTCGGTCCCTCAACACATATCCCCTGAGGAAGCCCCAATGGGCGAAACATGTCGGGACTATAGTGCTGAGTGACCTTTTACTTCTCACGTTGATATGTATTGCTGTTGGTTCCATACTGTGCTTAGCCAGTATACATTTTTAAACTTTGTTTATGTTCAATAAAATGTCATTTATATATTTTTTATCTTGATGTCTGTCTAAAATTACTTGCTTGGCACCCATAAAATCCCATTAAATTACCTCTCTGACCATACATGTTATTCAGGGATGGTGGCGCCCCCTTTTTGACACTGTCACCTATCCACACCAACCAGCACATATACAAACTGTTGTAATTCCTACACCGTTCACCTGATTTGGATGTAAATACCCTCAAATTAAAGCTGAAAGGCTGCAGTTAAAGCACATCTTGTTCGTTTCATTTCAAATCCATTATGGTGGTGTATAGAGCCAAAAAGATTAGAATTGTGTTGATGTCCCAATATTTATGGACCTGACTGTATATATAATGAAACACATTTTGTATTTTTTTATGTTGCAAGAAGCCAATACTGTGCTTTACAGTATTTTATGTGGGACATTTGGGTCTTTTTAGATGGACTCACCATAACTTGCCTCCAGAGAGATCGGGAAGGTTTTTTTATCCACTGGAGCAAATTTTTCATGTTTTATATGTTTTGTTGCCTTCCTCCTAATCAATTTTGTTTATAGGATTGTGTATATGGAGGTTTTCTATTTGTTTTTTTTTTCTCTCTATTGGTTGAACTAAATGGTATTTTTTTCAACCTATTTTTTGGATAGAGTATGGAAAGGTTAGAGCAGTGGTTCTCAACCTTTCTAGTGCCGTGGCCCCTTGATAAAGTTTCCCAAGCACCCAAGGCAAGACAAGTAATTAGCGCCCCTAACCCATGGACATTTAGTGCTCCCTGAGTCCCTTCCACTCATACAGTATTAAAACCCCTCATGGTACATTTTAGGATGTACCACTCCCTCTTTGTTCTCCTTTCTTTCTCTTTTATCTCTCTCTCTATCCTAATTTCTTGGGGATTTTTCCCCATCCCTCTCTTTAGTCATCTTTCTTGTTCTTTCTCTTATTCTTTCTCTCCCTTTTTCTTTTCTCTCCCCTTTTTTTTCTTCCTTCTCTTACTCCTTGGTGGGGGGAATGGGATGAGTGGCAATGCTGGGGGGAGTTCTGATCAGCCAACTTAGGTGCTCTTGATCAAGGTCATCTGCTGATCTGAGAACTGTAGTGGGGACTTTTAATGGCAACTCTAATCACAGGTAGTGTTACTCACTGTGTCTCCAGCTTCACTGTGTCTCCAGCTCTGTGGTGTCTCACAGCAGTGACACCTATGCCAAAATCAGGAGATGGGGTCTCCTCCAGCCCCTCCCACTTCACATTCCTCACCAGTCAGCTGACCTCTAGTATCTGCCCCCCACCCATGCTGTGAACTGAATGGGCAGCTGCGAAGAGGCTGAGTGGGCGGCCGCGGGCTCCTGGAACAGCCCAGCTGGGTGGTCACAGGCTCCAGAAACAGCCCTTGGCGGCCATAGGCTCCAGGGACAGCCCTGCTGGACGGCCGTGAAAAAGCTGGGAGAGCTTTAGGAACAGCACAGGATTTGGGGACCCTTGGCAAATCGTCATTCGACCCCCAGGTTGAGAACCACTGGGTTAGAGCCTCTGTCAAGTTTTTATTGTTATCTAGGTTCCCTTTAAAACATTCACCCCCTCTATTTTGTCAAGGTGATGGTAAATCAAAATTTTAGTTATCCCTGGAACAGGAGGTGAAGGGGAAATCCTCCATTTTTCTAGTTACAACTTTCTAAGAAGGGATTTCATCTCAATTTGCAGAGATTTTCTCTCACTTCCTGTATTTTTGAAACAGGAAGTGAAGGAAGCTCTTCACATTGGGATCAAGAAAGCAAAAAGAAATCATTAGGGCCCAGTCATAATTATGCATTGTGGTAATGCATGGTAAAACATGCATACCCCTGGCCTCATTTTGGCTATTTTCACTTCCTTGAATGGCCGCCTGTCATCAGCACCTCTCTCTTACATGTCTCAATGGGAGTGGGATCTCCGATCTCAAATCAATCTGGAGGACTGGAGTGGAGGCTTGGAAAACAGTTGCTAAATGCTCTATCAATACCAACACCCTTGAAGCTGTGTACAAGGTCCTCCAAAGGTGGTACTGGGTCCCTGCCCAGGGCGTCCATGCCTACCTCGGGTGTAGCGACAGATGCTTCCGAAACAGCAGCCAACAGGGGGGGGGGGATCCTGCACATTTGGTGGTCCTGCCCGAGATTGGTGGGGTTCTGGGATTTTTGGCCTCCTCCAGACCCTGTTCCACCTGACGGTCTATAAAGATGCCAAGCTGGCCCTATTGCACTGTCCAATACCCAGGCTTATATGCGCACCAGCAGAAGCTGGCTACCTACCTCTTTATTTCCGCTAAGCGGACCATAGCCCAGGCTTGGAAGACCCCATGCATTACCTTCCAGGTAAAGTGAAGATGCATATGACTGCCCTGATGCTCAACGAGCAAATGTCCAGTATCCTGAAAGATTCACACTCTAAATCTCTTAAAGTATGGGAACTTTGGATCTCTTATGAGTGTCCCATTCTCTTAAAGGGGTTGTAAAGTTATTTTTTTTTTTTTTTTTAAATAACAAACATGTTATACTTACCTTCACTGTGCAGCTCGTTCTGCACAGAGTGGCCCCGAACCTGGTCTTCTGGGGTCCCTCGGCGGCTGTTTCAGCTCCTCCCCGCAAGCATTTACCACCTTCATGCGAGCTCCCTCGCACGGTGGTGAGTGCTTGCGGGCGCGCTCCCGTGATACAGCCGGCGGCTATAGCCGCTCGCTGTATCACTCGGCCCCGCCCCCCGGCGCGCCGCGTCATCGGATGTGATTGACAGCAGCGCGAGCCAATGGCTGCGCTGCTTTCAATCCATCCACTGCAGCCAATCAGCGACCAGGCTGAGCTGCAATGAAGCTGACGAGGATGAGGAGCGAAGATTCGAGGCGTCAGGTAAGTAAAACGGGGGGCCTGGGGGCGGCGGTACTGTCAAAAGTTTTTTCACCTTAATGCATAGAATGCATTAAGGTGAAAAAATTTTTACCTTTACAACCCCTTTAATGAGTCTGTTCGGGCCACATACAGTATGACTGCTACCTCCACAGTCCGAAATGTCCTTTCCCCCTCTCCTTTTATCCTCCCGCTATAACCTCCTCTTTTCTCCGCAGATCTCCGTCTGTGGTCTCCATCTGTCTCTCCTTGTGGGGTCGTAGCCGTTTTGGGGGGTGCTCCCGAGACGATCACACTAATGCCCTGTACACATGAGCGGACAATCCGACCGTGCGTGGGCTTCATCGGACTTCCGACGGACCTTTTTGGTCGAAAATCTGACGGACTTTAGATTTGAAACATGTTTCAAATCTTTCCACCGGACCCAGTTCCTATCGCGAAGCCGGTTCGTCTGTATGCTGGTCCAACGGACCAAATACGACGCAAGGGCAGCTATAGCACCTGCCCACGAGAATGTTTCCAGCGAGATTCTATCGCGCTGGTTCTCGTTGACAGGGTACTATGCATCTCTCGCTGCAATATAAAAACACATTTTCCTATTGCAGGGAGCACGAGAGGGAGGCGACAATGTCCCTTAGGTCTGGTATGGATTTTAAGGGGAACCCCCTACGCCGAAAAAAATGGCGTGGGGATCCTCCCAAAATCCATACCAGACCCTTATCCGAGCACGCAGCCCGGCCGGTCAGGAAAGGGGGTGGAGACGAGCGAGCACCCCCCTCCTGAACTGTACCAGGCCGCATGCCCTCAACATAGGGGGGTGGGTGATTTTGGGAAGGGGGGCGTCCTGCAGCCCCCCCATCCCAAAGCAACTTGTCCCCATGTTGATGAGGACAAGGGCCTCTTCCTGACAATCCTGGCCGTTGGTTGTCGGGGTCTACGGGTGGGGGGCTTATCGGAATCCGGGAGCCCCCTTTAATAAGGGGGCCCCAGATCCCGGCCCCCCACCCTATGTGAATGAGTATGGGGTACAACGTACCCCTACCCATTCACCTGGGGAAAAAAGTGTCAATAAAAAAACACACTACACAGGTTTTTAAAGTAATTTATTAGGCAGCTCCGGGGATCTTCTTCCGACTTTGGGGGTCTCTTCCGACTTTTCCGCTCTCTCTGGCCTCTTCTCCCGGGTGTCTGGTTCTTCTCCCACTCTCCGGCCTCTTCTTCACTTCTTCTCCCACTCTCTGGTTCTTCTCCCGCTCTCCGGTTCTTTTCCTGGGCTCCTCCGCTATCTTCTGCTCTTTTGCCGCTCTCTTGCTAGTGGTGGCCCGGTCTTCTCCATCGTCTTCTTCCCTCTTCTCTTCTTCCGATGTTGACACAACGCTCTCTCCCGCTATAATGCTGTGTTCACAGTGCGCAAAGACTTATATATGCATGGGGCGTGGTCACCGGGTGGTGACCTCACCCCTTATGACGTCACAGTCCTGGGGCATGCTGGGACTGTGACGTCATAAGGGGCGGGTATGCTCTGAGGACCTGGTATGCTCTGCGACGGGGCTCGCAAGGTGTTAATCTCGCCGATAAAAGCGGCGAGATTGAATTCCTTTTCTAGTCCCGTTGTACTTCATCACGTTCAAAATGAACGTGTGTGGGCAATTCTGGAAGTCCGCCGTAACTCAGTCGAAAGTCCGTCGGGAAGACCGTCGGTGTGTGTGCGAGTCCGTTCATTTAGAAAGTCCATTGGAAGTCCGCCGAAAGTCCGTCGGATAGACCGTCGGACCAGTCCGGTCGAAAAGTCTGCTCGTGTGTATGCGGCATAAGACCTCAGGAATATGGTTTCCTGCCAAATTGCTCAGTTCTCGGTCTCCAGTGAGCAGAGAGATGGTTACTGTCAGTCACCAGCTCTGTTCTCCAGGGCTCACTGGAGTGCTGGGCTGTGCACATGGCAGGAGTGGCTGGCTCAGCCTGTCAGCGATACCCAGAGTCAGGATCTCTCCAGAGTCTAGACAGGCTGAGTGATGTCAGCTGACCTACAGGAGACCTACAGGAGAAATAGGCCCAAAAAACTTTGCCCACTACTGTGTTGGGCACCATTTAAAATTAATGGCACCGCAAAGCACTGCACTGCGGTATGCATGTTTCTGTTTTAATATTTTTAGTATTCGGTGAGAACAAGAACATGTATGTTGTACGCCCGCGCAGGGGCTAAGTAAGGATCTGGTATTACAGAGAAAGGAAACAAAAAACAAAAAAGGCCCCCTAAAGAGGGCTACGGTCGTAGCAGCTTGTACTGAATAACATTAGGTCGTAGAGATAACAACTGTACACAATTTGACCATTGCTGAGCCTATCATCTACTAGGACCCCCAGGTCCTTTTCCATCCTAGATTCCCCCAGAGGTTCTCCCCCCAGTGTATAGATTGCATTCATATTTTTGCCACCCAAATGCATTATTTTACGTTTTTCTACATTAAACCTCATTTGCCATGTAGTTGCCCAGCCCATTAATTTGTTCAGGTCTTTTTGCAAAGTTTCCACATCCTGCTGAGAAATTATTGCCCTGCTTAGCTTAGTATCGCCCGCAAATACATGGATTGAACTATTTACCCCATCCTCCAGAACTGAGCGGGAGACAGATGCAGCACCGGAACGATGCTGCATCCACCTAGGTGAATATGTAGGTTTGTTTTTTAAAAACCCTAAAAAAAAAAAAGTCTCATTTAATACAGTAATGGACAAAGCGCATGCACTTACAGCAGAACTAAACTGTATCTGAGCACCACAAACTGAAAATGCTATTTAAAGTGGTTCTAAAGACGGAAGATTTTTTTTATCCTAACACATTCTATGCATTAAGATAAAAAAACCTTCTGTGTGCAGCAGCCCCCCTCAGCCCCCCTAATACTTACCTGAGCCCCATTTTGAACTAGCAATGTTGCACGAGAAACTCAGCTGTCCAAGATTCTCCCTCCTGATTGGCTGAGACACACAGCGGGTGCCATTGGCTCCCGCTGCTGTCAATCAAAGTCAGTGAGTCAATAAGGAGAGAGACGAAGCAGGGCCGAGCCACGGCTCCATGTCTGAATGGACACACAGAACAGTGGCTCGGCTTGGGTGCCCCCATTGCAAGCTGCTTGCTGTGAGGGCACTCGGCAAGAAGAAGGAGCCAGGAGTGTCGGCGAGGGACCAGAGAAGAGGAGGATCTAGGCTACTCTGTGCAAAAGCATTACACAGAGCAGGTAACTCACAAATCATTACAAACATGTGAGTGCATATTTTTGTGTAATAAAGTGATAATAGTTTTAACAATGTATTTTTCTTTCTAGAGCAGATTTACACCATTTTTTGCAACACACATGCCGCTGCTTGGTTGCTGGAGCTCTTTTGGTTGCCATCCTAAAAGAGACCCTCCTGCCTGCCTGAGATGTTGGACTGGCATTATAAAAAGAGAGCATGTTGACCACTCTTATCAGGGGGTCTCACTCTATCTGGTAAGCAGTGCATTAAAGTAAAGAGTGTTTGGGGACTTTTTTTTCCATCATGGTTGTGGGCTCACTGAAATCGATACTTCTGGGCCTTTTTGGCTTTGATTACTATACATATGTTTTTTTTTCACTTTATGGACTATTGAAGTTCAATTGCATTAACCATATGAGCGCTTAAGCATTGCACTATTGTTTTATTATAACATGTTTGTTATTTAACCACTTGCCGACCACCTCACGCCGATATACGTCGGCAGAATGGCACGTGCAGGCAGAATCACGTACCGAGGTGGTCGGCTTTGGTCTGGGAACGATGAGAGGCAAGGGGGAGACCATCCATTCGTGCCCCCCCCTCGCGATTGCTCCCAGCCAATCAGAATCATTCCTCTGCTGCTGTATGCTAAACAGCAGCAAAGGAAATGATGTCATCTCTCCTCGGCTCGGTATTTTCCGTTCCAGCGTTCCAGCGTCGAGGAGAGAAGACTGGAATGTGAGTGCACCAACACACACACAGTAGAACATTAGAACATGCCAGGCACACAATACACCCCCGATCCCCCCCCCCGATCACCCCCCAATCACCCCTCCCCCCCCCCCCCCCGTCACACTGACACCAAGCAGTTTTTTTTTTTTTTTTTCTGATTACTGCATTGTGTCAGTTTGTGACAGTTATGCCCCGTACACATGGTCGGATTTTCCGATGGAAAATGTCCGATCGGAGCGTGTTGTCGGAAATTCCGACCGTGTGTGGGCTCCATCGGACATTTTCCATCAGATTTTCCGACACACAAAGTTGGAGAGCAGGAGATAAAATTTTCCAACAACAAAATCTGTTGTCGGAAATTCCGATCGTGTGTACACAAATCCGACGGACAAAGTGCCACGCATGCTTAGAATAAATAAAGAGATGAAAGCTATTGGCCACTGCCCCGTTTATAGTCCCGACGTACGTGTTTTACGTCACCGCGTTTAGAACGATTGGATTTTCCGACAACTTTGTGTGACCATGTGTATGCAAGACAAGTTTGACCCAACATCCGTTGGAAAAAATCCTAGGATTTTGTTGTCGGAATGTCCGAACAAAGTCCGACCGTGTGTACGGGGCATTAGTGTGGTAGGGCAGTTAGTGTTAGCCCCCTGTAGGTCTAGGGTACCCCCCTAACCCCCCCTAATAAAGTTTTAAACCCTTGATCACCCCCCGTCACCAGTGTCACTAAGCGATCATTTTTCTGATCGCTGTATTAGTGTCACTGGTGACGCTAGTTAGGGAGGCAAATATTTAGGTTCGCCGTCAGCGTTTTATAGCGACAGGGACCCCCATATACTATCTAATAAATGTTTTAACCCCTTGATTGCCCCCTAGTTAACCCTTTCACCACTGATCACCGTATAACCGTTGCGGGTGACGCTGGTTAGTTTGTTTATTTTTTATAGTGTCAGGGCACCCGCCGTTTATTACCGAATAAAGGTTTAGCCCCCTGATCGCGCGGCGGTGATATGCGTCGCTCCAGGCAGCGTCAGATTAGCGCCAGTACCGCTAACACCCACGCACGCAGCATATGCCTCCCTTAGTGGTATAGTATCTGAACGGATCAATATCTGATCTGATCAGATCTGTACTAGCGTCCCCAGCAGTTTAGGGTTCCCAAAAACGCAGTGTTAGCGGGATCAGCCCAGATACCTGCTAGCACCTGCGTTTTGCCCCTCCGCCCGGCCCAGCCCAGCCCACCCAAGTGCAGTATCGATCGATCACTGACACTTATAAAACACTAAACGCATAACTGCAGCGTTCGCAGAGTCAGGCCTGATCATTGCGATCGCTAACAATTTTTTTTGGTAGCATTTTGGTGAACTGGCAAGCACTAGCCCCAAGCAGCCTCAGGTTAGCGCCAGTACCGCTAACACCCACGCACGCACCGTACACCTCCCTTAGTGGTATAGTATCTGAACGGATCAATATCTGATCTGATCAGATCTATACTAGTGTCCCCAGCAGTTTAGGGTTCCAAAAAACGCAGTGTTAGCGGGATCAGCCCAGATTCCTGCTAGCACCTGCGTTTTGCCCCTCCGCCCGGCCCAGCCCAGCCCACCCAAGTGCAGTATCGATCGATCGCTGTCACTTACAAAACACTAAACGCATAACTGCAGAGTTCGCAGAGTCAGGCCTGATCCCTGCGATCGCTAACAGTTTTTTTGGTAGTGTTTTAGTGAACTGGCAAGCACCAGCGGCCTAGTACACCCCGGTCGTAGTCAAACCAGCACTGCAGTAACACTTGGTGACTTGGCGAGTCCCATAAGTGCAGTTCAAGCTGGTGAGGTGGCAAGCACAAGTAGTGTCCCGCTGCCACCAAGAAGAAGACAAACAGGCCTGTCGTGCCCATAATGCCCTTCCTGCTGCATTCACCAATCCTAATAATTGGGAACCCCCCACTTCTGCAGCACCCGTACTTCCCCCATTCACATCCCCAACCAAATGCAGTCGGCTGCATGAGAGGCATTTTCTTTATGTCCTCCCGAGTACCCCTACCCAACGAACCCCCCCAAAAAAGATGTTGTGTCTGCAGCAAGCGCGGATATAGGTGTGACACCCGCTATTATTGTCCCTCCTGTCCTGACAATCCTGGTCTTTGCATTGGTGAATGTTTTGAACGCTACCATACACTAGTTGCATATTAGCGTAGGGTACAGCATTGCACAAACTAGGCACACTTTCACAGGGTCTCCCAAGATGCCATCGCATTTTGAGAGACCCGAACCTGGAACCGGTTACAGTTATAAAAGTTAGTTGCAAAAAAAAGTGTAAAAAAAAAAACACAAAAAAATATATAAAATTAAAAAAAATTGTTGTCATTTCATTGTTCTCTCTCTCTCTATTCTCTCTCTATTGTTCTGCTCATTTTTACTGTATTCTATTCTGCAATGTTTTATTGTTATTATGTTTTATGTTTGCTTTTCAGGTATGCAATTTTTTATACTTTACCGTTTACTGTGTTTTATTGTTAACCATTTTTTTGTCTTCAGGTACGCAATTCACGACTTTGAGTGGTTATACCAGAATGATTCCTGCAGGTTTAGGTATCATCTTGGTATCATTCTTTTCAGCCAGCGGTCGGCTTTCATGTAAAAGCAATCCTAGTGGCCAATTAGCCTCTAGACTGCTTTTACAAGCAGTGGGAGGGAATGCCCCCCCCACAGTCTTCCGTGTTTTTCTCTGGCTCTCCTGCCTCAACAGGGAACCTGAGAATGCAGCCGGTGATTCAGCCAGCTGACCATAGAGCTGATCAGAGACCAGAGTGGCTCCAAACATCTCTATGGCCTAAGAAACCGGAAGCTACGAGCATTTCATGACTTAGATTTCGCCAGATGTAAACAGCGCCATTGGGAAATTGGGAAAGCATTTTATCACACCGATCTTGGTGTGGTCAGATGCTTTGAGGGCAGGGGAGAGATCTAGGGTCTAATAGACCCCAATTTTTTTCAAAAAAGAGTACCTGTCACTACCTATTGCTATCATAGGGGATATTTACATTCCCTGGGATAAAAATAAAAATTATAAAAAAAAAAAAAAAAAAATGAAAGGAACAGTTTAAAAGTAAGATGAAAAAGCAAAAAAATAATAAAGGAAAAAAAAAAAAAAAAAAAAAAAAAGCACCCCTGTCCCCCCTGCTCTCGTGCTAAGGCGAACGCAAGCGTCGGTCTGGCGTCAAATGTAAACAGCAATTGCACCATGCATGTGAGGTATCACCATGAAGGTCAGATCGAGGGTAGTAATTTTAGCAGTAGACCTCCTCTGTAAATCTAAAGTGGTAACCTGTAAAGGCTTTTAAAGGCTTTTAAAAATGTATTTATTTTGTTGCCACTGCACGTTTGTGCGCAATTTTAAAGCATGTCATGTTTGGTATCCATGTACTCGGCCTAAGATCATCTTTTTTATTTCATCAAACATTTGGGCAATATAGTGTGTTTTAGTGCATTAAAATTTAAAAAAGTGTGTTTTTTCCCCAAAAAATGCGATTGAAAAATCGCTGCGCAAATACTGTGTGAAAAAAAAAATGAAACACCCACCATTTTAATCTGTAGGGCATTTGCTTTAAAAAAATATATAATGTTTGGGGGTTCAAAGTAATTTTCTTGCAGAAAAAAATAATTTTTTCATGTAAACAAAAAGTGTCAGAAAGGGCTTTGTCTTCAAGTGGTTAGAAGAGTGGGTGATGTGTGACATAAGCTCCTAACTGTTGTGCATAAAATGCCAGGACAGTTCAAACCCCCCCAAATGACCCCATTTTGGAAAGTAGACATCCCAAGCTATTTGCTGAGAGGCATGTCGAGTCCATGGAATATTTTATATTGTGACACAAGTTGCAGGAAAAAAACAAATTTTTTTTTTTTTTTTGCACAAAGTTGTCACTAAATGATATATTGCTCAAACATGCCATGGGAATATGTGAAATTACACCCCAAAATACATTCTGTTGCGTCTCCTGAGTACGGGGATACCACATGTGTGAGTCTTTTTGGGAGCCTAGCCGCGTACGGGACCCCGAAAAACAAGCACCGCCTTCAGGCTTTCTAAGGGCGTAAATTTTTGATTTCACTCTTCACTGCCTATCACAGTTTCTGAGGCCATGGAATGCCCAGGTGGCACAAACCCCCCCCCAAATGACCCCATTTTGGAAAGTAGACACCCCAAGCTATTTGCTGAGAGGTATAGTGAGTATTTTGCAGACCTCACTTTTTGTCACAAAGTTTTGAAAATTGAAAAAAGAAAAAAAAATGTTTTTTTCTTGTCTGTCTTCATTTTCAAAAACAAATGAGAGCTGCAAAATACTCACCATGCCTCTCAGCAAATAGCTTGGGGTGTCCACTTTCCAAAATAGGGTCATTTGGGGGGGTTTTGTGCCATCTGGGCATTTTATGACCTTCAAAACTGTGATAGGTAGTGAGGAGTGAAATCAAAAATTTTCGGGGCCCCGTACACGGCTAGGCTCCCAAAAAGTCCCACACATGTGGTATCCCCATACTCAGGAGAAGCAGCTGAATGTATTTTGGGGTGCAATTCCACATATGCCCATGGCCTGTGTGAGCAATATATCATTTAGTGACAACTTTTTGTAATTTTTTTTTTTTTTTTTTTGTCATTATTCAATCACTTGGGACAAAAAAAATTAATATTCAATGGGCTCAACATGCCTCTCAGCAATTTCCTTGGGGTGTCTACTTTCCAAAATGGGATCATTAGGGGGGGGGTTGTACTGCCCTGCCATTTTAGCACCTCAAGAAATGACATAGGCAGTCATAAACTAAAAGTTGTGTAAATTACAGAAAATGTACCCTAGTTTGTAGACGCTATAACTTTTGCGCAAACCAATAAATATACGCTTATTGACATTTTTTTTACCAAAGACATGTGGACGAATACATTTTGGCCTAAATGTATGACTAAAATTGAGTTTATTGGATTTTTTTTTATAACAAAAAGTAGAAAATGTCATATTTTTTCAAAATTTTCAGTCTTTTTCCATTTATAGCGCAAAAAATAAAAAACGCAGAGGTGATCAAATACCATCAAAAGAAAGCTCTATTTGTGGGAAGAAAAGGACGCAAATTTCGTTTGGATACAGCATTGCATGACCGCGCAATTAGCAGTTAAAGCGACACAGTGCCAAATTGTAAAAAGTGCTCTGGTCAAGAAGGGGGTAAATCCTTCCGGGGCAGAAGTGGTTAAAAAACAAAACAAAAAAAAACAAGACTTTAGAATGACTTTAATTCATTTTTAACCACTTCCCGCCCAAGATCCGTACATGGAGGTCCTTGGGTTCAGTGGTTATACCGGGATGGTGCCTGCACCTACAGGCATTATCCCGGGACCATTCTTTTCACCCAGTGATTCTCTTTCATGCAGAAGTGACCCGAGTGGCTAATTAGATCACTTCTGCCGGTGGCAGAAGGGTGTGCCACCGCCGCCGCCTCTCCCGGCCTCTCCTGCCCCATCGGGATGCGGCCGGCGGCAATGCGGCAATGGCTGCCCTGTACAGAGAGAGAGGAACTGGCATCGTTCCCCTCTCTCTGTAACCCCGGAAACTGGGACCGACGAGCAGTTTGTCACTTCCGATTCTGCCCCTTTGTTTGCCTGGCCACCAGCGGCCAGGAAAACAGCTGATCAGACTGATCTGTGTCTGAACGGCTGCATGGGAGGCCAGAGGAGGGATATGGGGTCTATTAGATCCCAAATCTCTCCTTAAAGAGGACCTGTCATGGCCCATGCGGTCACAAGGGATGTTGTTCATTCCTTGTGATAGCAATAAAGTTAGTTAAAGAAAAAAAGAAAGTGGGATTTTTTTTTTTGTATAAAATAAATAAATAAAAAGGAAAAATGTAAAGCGCTCATGTCCCACCGTGGTTACGCTTAAATGCGAACACATATGATACTCATATGTAAACAGTGATCGCACTACACATATGAGGTATTGTCACGAACGTCAGAGCGAGAGCAATAATTCTAGCACCAGGCCTTTTCTGTGCAACTCTAAACTGGTAACCTATAAAGGTGTTTAAAGCATTGCCTATGGGGAATTTTAAGCACCATAGTTTGCCGCCATTTCACGGGCAGATACAATGAAAGTGTTTTTTGTTCCCCAAAAAATGTGTTTGAAAAAAAAACCACTGCACAAATACCAAGTGACATAGAAAATATTTTATAGGGTCTCTGCTAAAAATATATATATATATATATATATATATATATATATATATATATATATATATGTATATATATATATATATGTATATATATATATATATATATAGTCTTTGGGTTCTAAGTAATTTTCTATAAAAAAAAAAAAAAAGAAGATTTTTAGATGTAGGAGAGAAGTGTCAGAAATGGCCCGGATGCAAAGTGGTTAATATTCAAAGCAAACTCACTTATCCATCCATGTGTCCATGCTTTATTTTGTTGGGAAAACACTTAAAGTGATTGTAAAGGTTTTTTTTTTTTTTTTTTTTTTTTTTAAACAACAAACTTGTCATACTTGCCTGCTCTGTGCAAGGGTTTTGCACAGAGCGGGCCCGATCCTCCTTTTCTGGGGTTCCCCAGCGGCGTTCCTGGCTCCTCCTCTTCAGCGAGTGCTCCCTCGCATTCCCTGGGGTCACCTGTGCGGGTGTGTTTCTGAGTCCTGCTGCTGCGTCCATTGACACAGACAGCAGGACTCAGCCCCGCTCCCTCTTGTGTCACTTGATCTGACGGACAGCAGCGGGAGCCAATAGCTCCTGCTGCTATCAATCTATTCAATGAGGACCCGAGACAGCGGCTGGAGCTGCTGGACTTGTGCTCGTCGCTGGAAAGATCGGGTTCAGGTAAGAAAAAGGGGGGCTCTGGGGGGCAGCTGCAGCACAGAAGGTTTTTCACCTTAATGCATTAAGGTGAAAAACCCTGAGACTTTACAAACACCCCCTAACATTTCTAGCTGCGGCCTTCTTGAGTAAGGGCTAGGGTTGTCGCCTTTTCTTCAAGTCAAACCCAAACACTTTATTGGCGCACAGCCACATTTTTATTTATAGTATAAACTATACGTATATATTTTGCTATTAAATAACATTTCAAATCATATGAAGTTAATAACAAGAGTCCTTTTTTACATCAGAGTCCACAGAGTTCCCTTTTACATCTGAACTCACAGAGTTCCCTTACACTGTAAGGGGGGCTCTGCAGACTCTGATGTAAGGGAGAACTCTGGGGACCCGACATAAGGGATGATCTGGGAACCCTGATTAAGGAGGAACACTGAGAACTCTAATGTACGGAGAGGACTCTGATGTAAGGGGTGTTTTGAGAACCCTGATTTACCTTAGTGTACTCACTCAGAGGCAGGATAGAGAAGGGGGGAGACTTCAGTCACAGACAGGGATGGATGGTGAGCTCACTCACCCCTTGGCAGTCAGCACCTCTCATCCAGATGTATCTGAGGCTGCTGGACTTTACATTTCCGGACCCCACTTTCCTTTTCTGAGGCACGGTGCCGGGGATTGGAGTGTGGGCAGACACAGAGGCGGAGGGGCGGAAGGAAGGGGTGCAGATCAAGCCCTCTCTCCTCTCCCGTCTGTGTTTGTTTGGGGGGGATTGTTAGTGCTGGCTTTGATCATTGTGAGAGAGAGTGTAACAGACAACTGCAGCCAGCAACCCTGCTGGGAAGCCATAGTCAGGTCTGAAACCCGGACCCATGATTCCAAACCCGAACTGTCCAGGTGAATCCCGGACAGGTGGCAACCCTAGTAAGAGCAGATTTATGTAGCATTTACTTCCTGCAATCCATTTGCCCTTAGCTTAGACATGCAGGCAGGAGGATGTTCTCTGAGAAAGCCCTTCCTCCAGATGAAAAAAAAATGCCTATGAGGTCTTCTGGGGTGTATGAATTTATTTTGGCCTAGGCCAGAAACCAGAAAGCGATGAAAAAAATGAAAACAAGTAAATATAATATAACTTCCTATCTGTTTACTAAGGCGAGCAGCATAAGGATTAAAAATAGTTAATGTTGATTGCGAGAGTTTAGTTCCGTTTGAAGAGCACCACAAACCATGCGTTGTGTACTTTGTTTTTAAAAACAAAGTCATGTACATTTTAGCTGAGTTGTTGTGTATTGGCAGCCCATTCCGAATGAATGAGCCACTTAATGCAACACATTAACGCCCATAAGAACGTGCATTAAGGTGCGTGCAGTAACACACTGTAACACAAAGGTGTGAATAGACCCTAACAAGATTTGAACCCTTCCTTGTTTTATCTGAAAGTGGAATAAAAAATTAGTCATAGATCTACTATAAGGGTATTACCATGTTATTCCATAAACTCCTTTCCCCAGAAACCATAGTTCCCATACATTACATTAGTGAGGCCTAGGTACATATATATATATGCAGGTCTGATAAATGGCTCTGTATTTAGGATGCGTCTTTGCGCTATAAGCAGCAAGCTCTGGATGTGCAATACCAACAAAATCATGATTGAAATAAAGAATAAATCCCTTTTACCTTCCAGTTTGCAAGAAAGAGTTTTATGAAGGCCGTGCTGTAACAGCAGTTAGACACAAACTGCGCACAACCTCGACTAAAAGGGAAGTAGTCGTGGATTAGCATTAACCTCAAAATTCTAAGGAATCAGGCATAAAAAATAATGGTTCTTAAAGAAAAAAAAAAAAGAGCGCGGTCGGAGGTTTCTTTTTAA
Organism: Aquarana catesbeiana; assembly: GCF_042186555.1. Classification (NCBI taxonomy): domain Eukaryota; kingdom Metazoa; phylum Chordata; class Amphibia; order Anura; family Ranidae; genus Aquarana; species Aquarana catesbeiana. Next base: position 240,367,656 of record NC_133332.1, on the reverse strand, counting down.
TAATGAATCCTTCATTGATAGAAGCCAACTGATGTAATGGTAAAACGGCTAGGTAAAAAAAAAAAAAAAAAGATGAAAGAAAATTATCTCTGTTTTCAGATGATAAGAATTTGTAAACACCGTTATTAATGTCAAACCACCAAAACAAAAATTACATCATGCCTTGATTCCCCTGACTCACTATTATATAGTGACAGACAATGATGAGACATGAGATTTTCGGTAGTTGGTAACATGAAACACCACTATGGTGAGTTAGTGTACCTTGTCTAGCCTCAGCAAAACCACAAACAGCAATGGATTCCATTAAGCCATGTCTTGAACTAGCTTTCAATATATTTTGTTTTAAAGGAGATTTTTTTTCTAATAAATACTTAAAAAAAAAAATATTTAAAAAAGTACAAAAAAAATAAATAAAACACACCAAAATGTCGGATATTATACAATGGGATTAAACAATTGCAAATATGCTTTATTAAATATCTTTATATCTGTTAGCCTGCAAAGAGACCCCAATAAAAATCTTTTTCTTGACTACTTCTGATCATTTTAAAGGTTAGTAACAGCACTTTCACGCTACAACGTACCTTCGGAATAATATTTCTTTATTTTTCTAAAATGTTATCTTGCTTGAGGTGATTGTAGCCGTATTAGTGTACTTGAGACAGAAATAATTAGTACTGCTGGGACATTGAAGAAGGGGACATACCTCAATAGCCTGTCCTTTAAAAATGGTATGTTAGTGCAAATAAAAAAAAGTATCACGGACAGTACACAATTGTTCCTGTCTAAAATTTTTAAAATCTTCAAAAAAAAAAATTTTAAAAATTGTTTCTTAACATTTAAAACTAAACTGTAGGCACAACTCCACACTCAAATGATTAATTAAGTTAGTTTAAATTATAAAATGTAAATGCCAAAAATTACTTAAATCCTTGGTCACAAGACGCACCAAATGCTGAGTCTTCTACCTTCTTCCTTTGCAGTGGAGGAGGGTCCTTCCTTGGGTGTCCAGTTCACTGTCTGGGTGACATGGATATTTCCTATTTGGAGCCCAGTGTCACGGACAGAAAACTTAGATAAGTATAAATAAAAAACGTAATTAAACATTTATTAGATGTAAATGCTCCAATGACTTCAGAATTGATGGCTGAACTCACTTGTCTTCAAAGTTTGGGGGAACTGGTAGCACAACATCAAGATAAATATTCTGCCTACATGGCCACGTGGTCTATCTGGATTTTCTTTTCAGACTCTCCTCGTTTTCATACCATCTTCTCTTGATTCTGGACCCTTTAGGTTTCAGGCTGTGGTGGTGGTCTCCTTGCCTGCACCCAACCTTTCTCTCACGTTTCTCTCAACTTCTTGTGTCCTTCCTTTTCTTCTCTATTTCCTTTCCCTTCCTTCCCTTTAGCCTAACGAGGATGAGCGTTTATTTCATAGCTGGTCCATCATTCTCCTGGAGGTGTTGCGTGTCTATCGACTCTCCACCTCAAAGTAGCATTCTGCTTTTGTTTATATTTAGTTTTTTTTCCTAAGAGAACCATCTTTTTCATATATGATCCATACAGGCTGATGCCTATTATCCAAGACCCTAGCTAAGATCTCCATGACACACCTACTGACAACATTTACCAACCTACTTGGTTTATGTCCTCATTTTATGAGGCATATTGGATGGATATAATATGTTCCCTTTTTCTTGTATTATTTTGGTTCGCATATATTATTACTTGCACTTTTAGCCTTTGGTTGTTCCTCTCCCATTGCTCTCCTAAACGCAAGTCCTCAGACTACTATGGATTGGATTCCTACATTAACTATTGTACTCAATTTTTTTTTTTTGGAAACACCTCAATGAAGCGTTTTCCTCTGTAATGTCAGTACTTATCTGTTTGAAAATGAATAAAGTCTGTTTCTTTAAAAAAATATATATTAATTGCTTAATGGTGGATTGGGGGAGCTTTGCGTGGAGATGGTAATAAATAAATAAAATAAGATAAATAAAAAAAGTTTCAGTTGCATGCATTTTTACATATATATGGAAGGCACACACCATGTCATTGTGCTAAAGTATGGCTCTGTTCTATTTCTTGAAAGTAAAAGCACTGCAACATCTTTAATGTACGTGTGGGGTAAGCTTGCTATTGCTTTTAGGAAATCTAAAATGGTTTTGGGTCAATTTTTTTTTCACATTTATACATTTTTAAACCAATGTTTTAGATGTGTTTTTACTATATATTTGTTTGTATTTGCTTCACAACAATACATAATAAAGAACTCCTAGAGCACATGGGTTTTCCAAAGAGGCAGCAAAGAAGTTTATGTTTCCTTGCAGGCGGGCTGCCTCTGCCTTGAACCCTCAGACAGAGCCATCCAATAAAGTCCCTATTCTGTTTGCTTCACTTTTGTACGTAGATCTTTGCTTGAGCTATTGAGGAATTACTAGAATATATGTTAAAAGGAGCCGAAAGCCCCATATGCTGACACAATATTATTATTAAAATACATAATAATTCTATACATTATGTTATGTATACCTGACAAAAATATATATTTTTTATTCATTCTCGTTAATTTATTGATTGCTAGCGTACATTATATTTTGCCCCAAAATACACTGAGCAAAATTATAAACGTAACACTTTTGTGTTTGCCCCTATTTATCATGAGCTGAATGCAAAGGTCTACGACTTTTTCTATGTACACAAAAGGTCTGTTTCGCTCAAATATTGTTCACAAATCTGTCTAAATCTGTGTTAGTGAGCACTTCTCCTTTGCCGAGATAATCCATCTACCTCACAGGTGTGGCATATCCAGATGCTGATTAGACAGCATGATTATTGGCCACAATAGAAGGCCACTCTAAAATGTGCAGTTTTATCACACAGCACAATGCCACAGATGTCGCACGTTTTGAGGGAGCGTGCAATTGGCATGCTGACTGGAGGAATGTCTACCAGAGCTGTTGCCCTTGAATTGAATGTTCATTTCTCTACCAGCGCTGTTGCCCTTGAATTGAATGTTCATTTCTCTACCATAAGCCGTCTCCAAAGGTGTTTCAGAGAATTTGGCAGTACATCCAACCGGTCTCACAACCGCAGACCACGTGTAACCACACCAGCCCAGGACCTCCACATCCAGCATCTTCACCTCCAAGATTGTCTGAGACCAGCCACCCGGACAGCTGCTGCAACAATCGGCTTGCATTATCCAAAGAATTGCTGCACAAACTGTTAGAAACCCCCTCAGTGAAGCTCATCTGCATGCTCATCCTCCTCATCAGGGTCTCGACCTGACTGCAGTTGGTCGTCGTAACCAACTTGAGTGGGCAAATGCTCACATTCAATGGCGTGTGGCACTTTGGAGAGGTGTTCTCTTCATGGATGAATCCTGGTTTTCACTGTACAGGGCAGATGGCAGACAGCGTGTATGGCTTCGTGTGGGTGAGCGGTTTGCTGATGACAACGTTGTGGATCAAGTGGCCCATGGTAGCGGTGGGGTTATGGTATGGGCAGGTGTATGCTATGGACAATGAACACAGGTGCATTTTATTGAAAGCATTTTGATTGCACAGAGATACCGTGATGAGATCCTGAGGCCCATCGTTATATCATTCAACCATGACCATCACCTCATGTTGCAGTATGATAATGCACATCCCCATGTTGCAAGGATCTGTACACAATTCCTGGAAGCTGAAAACATCCCAGTTCTTGCATGGCCAGCATACTCACCGGACATTGAGCATGTTCGGGATGCTCTGGATCGGCGTATACGACAGCGTGTTCCAGTTCATGCCAATATCCAGCAACTTCACACAGCCATTGAAGAGGAATGGACCAACATTCCACAGGCCACAATCAACAATCTGATCAACTCCATGTGAAGGAGATGTGCTTCACTGCGTGAGGCAAATGGTGGTCACACCAGATACTGACTGGTTTTCAGACCACCCCCCCCCCCCCCGGTCCTCCCCAATACAGTAAAACTGCACATTTTAGAGTGGCTTTTTATTATGGTCAGCCTAAGGCACACCTGTGCAATAATCATGCTGTCTAATCAGCATCTTGATATGCCACACCTGTGAGGTGGATGGATTATCTCGGCAAAGGAAAAGTGCTAACACAGATTTAGACAGATTTGTGAACAATACTTGAGAGAAATAGGCCTTTTGTGTACATAGAAAAAGTCGTAGATCTTTGCGTTCAGCTCATGATAAATAGGGGCATTCACAAAAGTGTTGCTTTTATAAGCACAGCTCAGTGTGTATTGGAGTGGATGTACTAAAATTGGAGAGTGCAATATCTGATGAAGCTGTGCATAGTAGCCAATCAGCTTCTAACTTCAACTTGTTCCAAAAACCTGGAAGCTGATTGGTTTCTCTGCAGAGCTGCACCAGATTTTGCACTCTCCAGTTTTAGTAACTCAACCCCATTATGTATTAGTTTATTAGGATTGTTGTTTCCATTTTTGCCCTCTGTTATTCAATTAGGACAGGGATATGCAATTAGCGGACCTCCAGCTGTTGCAAAACTACAAGTCCCATCATGCCTCTGCCTCTGGGTGTCATGCTTGTGGCTGTCAGAGTCTTGCTATGCCTCATGGGACTTGTAGTTCTGCAACAGCTGGAGGTCCGCTAATTGCATATCCCTGAATTAGGATATCCCCAGATACAATTTTATATAAAGGTGATTTAATGAGGAAGTAAACTCTACTACTGAATTTTACCTATAGGTAAGCCTATATTAGGACTTACCTATAGGTAGTGAAAATATCTCCTTAACGTGCACCATTTAGGAGACATTTAGTGTACATGCAGCCAGTGAAATCACTGGCGCATGCACTCTGAAAGAATTGGCTGTCTGTGCCGTTTCTTCAGAGCCCCGTGCCGTGACCAGCGGCTCCCGCGCGCATGTGTGCGAGTGATGTCATTGCGGCTCCTGCCACTCACAGCGCCGGAGCACGCAAAACTCTGGTGAAGATGTCAGCCGTCTCATCGGTGTGGGGGCGCTACTGGAGGGCTTCGTTCTAAGGTAAGTATTTCATAATGAGCTAGTATGCATCGCATACTAGCTCATTATGCCTTTGTCTTACAGGTTTTTTTTAAATGAATAGGAATTTCTTGTCAGCCATCATTGGCACCTTTAGTGCAAGAAAAGCTCAAGAAAAATGTATCCCTTTAAATTCTATATATGTCTTCACACTGGTCTGTAGTGCTGCCATTGTGGTGTTAAAAATCTTGCTTGCTGCATTTTTGCACCAAAACACACCAAAAATGCACCTCCCTATTGAAATGCATTAAAAACGCAGCAAGAACGCAGCTATAACGCACCCTTGTTACGTTTTTGATATGTTTTTTGAGTCACATGACCTATGAAAACCACACAATAAGCACAGTAAAATTGTGGTAAAATCGCAGTAAAATTGCCCCATTATCGGTATCCTTATTCTCTTGTCGGCAAAATGCAGATAACACCATTTTCGGCCGATATATTTCCGTGGTCAAAATCTTGGTGCATCTCTTATTGAAACCCGTCAGCTCCCTGCTTTTATTTTTGCAGTGTAGGATTGGAAAGAAAAATAAGAATCTGGAAACTTTTTCCTGTACAACGCTTTATGGATGATTCCTGTAGTACAAATGATTCAACAGAAACCACTTAGAATTCAGCCATGAATAGAAATATCATGGGTTGCAACACCAATGCTCTTTAGATATGTTATAACATAAACTCATATAACCCCTCTATATACTTTCCATTCTGGGTGTAGCGTGGTGGGGTTTTATCTACTATCTATTTTCAGAATTACACAACAAAGGCATATCTCCTCTTCTGGACTTTCTATCTCCTCCTGTCCCTCTATCCTCTGCAATTATTCTGTTTCTAGATCTGGTGTATGGATCTTTATGAAGAAATGTTTCATTTACCAAATTGTCCCTTTTAAGCTGATCATACACATTACAATCAATAGCTATGTAACGCTGGGGTCTGCCCTAATGGAAAAAAAAAAAAAAAAAAATATATATATATATATATATATATATATATATATATATTAATATAAAAATATCGAGGGAAGCCCTCACATTACATGTTTACATGTATTGATAAATTTATATATCTATATAAATCTGTGATGTGTTAACATTGATTTAATGGGAAACTAACCTTGAAAACATGGACAAGTGGGAATGGGCCCTTAACCTCCCTGGCGGTATGATTATTTCAGATTTTTCATGCTGAAAGCAGTACAATTATTTTGCATGGAAATTTGGCGTTCTATATTGCAGGCCTGTAATTTTTAGGAACAACTCACTTAAATCTGTGCAAACAAGAGTCTAGTAGACATCCCGAGTATGATAAAGTTTGAAAAACTAATTAATAAATTATAATAAAATAAATAACTATAACAAATAATAATATAATAATAATAAAAATTATTCAATAATGTAATCAAATCAAAAACTCAGAAATTTGCTCAGTTGCAGAATTGTCGCTGTCAATTACTTTCAGTGTTTGATGATGAATTTCCCCAGAAATCACTATCACTCAATTCTACAAGTGATTCTAATTTATTATCGCTGTTTTCTAGCTGGTCTAAAACCACTTTTGAGGTAAAGGGACGGTTTTGGTTGCTATGGACAATCTCCAGTTTCCAGGTAGAAAGAACAGTTTTTATAATATGAAACTGCATGCAGGGCATTGGACAAACCGCTAGGGACAAAAGGGATGTGAAATAAATTGATACAGTAATGTAATCTGTAAGATTACAGTGTACTGTATATGTATTATGTGTTTTACTTTTTGAATTTGGCGCCGTTCTTCATCCCCGTGCGTCGCAACGCTCGCAGGGAACGGAGGTCGGCTCTGTGATAAATCGAGCGGAGGACAAGCAGCTCACAGTGCGGGGAGACTTTGCAGGATCCTGGGGACAAGGTAAGTAAACTGTACCTGTGGCTCGGGGTTACCGCTTTTGGTGCTGAAAATCCACCCCGAGCCACACTCAGGAATACCGCCAGGGAGGTTAACATAAAATTCCAGCTAACACCCAGCTAGTCTTAAAAATGTTCTGGCCCAGTCATGTGATCCCCTGTGTCAGCCAGTGACAGCTGCCGGAGAATGGAGAGAGTGCCTGACATTGGCTGGGAAAGCCGAGTGCGATGATGTCACTCATAGGCTCCCATGCTGCAGTCATTGTCAGCACTCTCTCCTCTCCCCCGCAGCTTCCCGAGGGCTGACACAGGGGAGCCAAATGACATGACTAAAGCCGACCATAGATGGTTTGAATCTCGGCTGGTTCAGCAGGGACCAGCCAAGATGTGAACTATTTATGGGACTTGGGTACAACCAGCATGTCAGATTTTTACATGCAATTATTGCCGGCAGGTATAGCCGCTAGCAATAATCAGTGTGTTCTTCTAGCAGGGAGGGCTCCCCATGCCCCACCCCCACCCCCGCCAAGACACCACAATAGCTTCGCGGAAGGGAGTCCCCCATCAACACTAACTGAATTGAGCAGTTTTCTTTCCTGCAACCTGTGATTGCAGGAAAGAAAAACATATCATCTATGGTCTGCCTAGACCAAAGTGGGGTCAAAATAGGTAGGTATATACATGTCTTTTTAATTTTTAAGACTAGTTAGGTTTTAGCTGGAATTCTACTTTAATCTTTGCTGATAAAATGGCCATGCATTTACAGTGGTTATGTTGGTGCAATCCTTCTCTTATTACAATAATGAGATTTATGGCAAATCGAGTTCTTTCACACCTTTGCATGTAAACAACACATCAAACATTAGTTTAAAAAAATAAAACTAAAGACTTTATTATTAAAAATAATAAAAAAATAACTCTTATTTATTATTGGTTAATTTAATCCAAAACTGTGTTCCCAAATCTGACTCCTCCTTTAGCAATTATGTAAAGGACACCCGGCTAGAGTTCTAATATATTTTAGTTAATGGAGAAGATATTGTAACACGGGGATTGGGAATACATAGGACTTTTTGTAGCTAGGGACTGCAGAGTAGGTGGGAAGAAATGGGAAATATGAAGAATTCACCAGTGGGATTCATGAGAGTTATGCAAAGCCAATGGGTGATTCAACCCATGTATGGACCTCCAGGGCCCCAATGTATGGACCTCCAGGGCCCCAATGAATGGACCTCCAGGGCCCCAATGTATGGACCTCCAGGGCCCCAATGTATGGACCTCCAGAGCCCCTTTAGGGGCCCTTTTACACTTGACCTGAAGGTAGCGCAACTATGCCTATGGACCTCAAGTCGCATCAAAGTCAGACCAAAGTAGTGCAGAGACTACTTGGAAGTAGCTGCGACTTGAAGTTGCACAGATATGAACATTACTCATTGGAAATAATGGGATACGACTTGCCATGCGACTTTGCAGTCCCAAGTCGCACGACAAGTTGCACAAGTGTGAAAGGGGCCTAAGGCATAAACAATTCTGGACCACCTTTCTTGGGAAAGAGGAACATTATGACAGTAGTACATTTTAAGGCAATCTGAAATCATACATTAAAACCTATGATGTTTCTAATTTATTTGTTTATACTGAATAACCAAATGTATATAAATAGCTTATATCAAACTAATTAAAAATAAGGCATGTTCCTCTTTAAAAGATATCCAGGTTGTTTCCAAATATTTTCAATGCTGTACCTGCAATTAGAGGGACATTATTTCTCATGTTTTAAAAGACCCTGTCAGCTTGTCAGTTCAGGGCACCAATTTAAATTATTTTTTTTTAACTACAATGCTATCTAACCCTGTTTTTCACTCACCAAGGTGCACCATCAATGTCCCTCACTGATGCTTTATTCTGAGAGTGGGTACTACAGATTCAGCTTTGATGACCACTGACTGTTCTTGGTGCTGTATCTGGGCATCATGCCACTGTAGTCGTCTGGAGCCTGAGAGGGCACCCTTGCTGAACAACCAATGGAAAAATGTAATTACCTCTGCAAAAACATGGGCACCCAAAGAAAGGACCCTCCCAGTCCTAATCTGGCTAGACGTCCAGAAGCTAGAAGACTCGGGAACTGGAGCATCACGCGACCACAGATTAAAGAAAGTAAATAGGGTTATTCATTTTTTATAAAGGAGAAGTTTGGGATTTAAAAAACAAACCTACATACTCACCTCCATGCTGCTTCAACTGATCACATGATCTCACGTTCTTTGTCAGCTCTATGCAGACAACGGTGACTGTCAGTCACTGCTCTCTGTTGAGCTACTCCAGCACTCACTGGAGGGTCAGGCTTTGGTGAGGGCAAGATCAGCTGGCTCTCAGCCAAATGCTGGGGGGCTGAGCCAGCTGCCAATCAGGCATATGGGTGGATCCCGTCTTCTCGGCCTTTTGGCTAAGGTCAAGTGTAGTATCTGTTGTTATCAACGATCGAGTGGGGGCGCTGTGCTATTGTCCTGACCTGACCAAGGTTGGGGCGGTGGCTATGAAAACCTGCTGGAGTGATGGGGACTTGGAAGGTTTGTACCGGCTGTAACAGAACCTGAGGGGCCCACAGCCAGTTGGGGCATGGGAGTAATTTCCTGGGGAAAGCTGGAAGAGCCCATTACCTCCTGAACGTTCTACCTTGTCTGGTCATGGGCTGGGAAGGCAGAAGGTCCGCGGTGCCTGTGCCCCCTGGGAGTGGTCGCCCTAGGGGTGCTCTTAGTAACACTTGGGTGTTGGAAACCACGGTTTCACTGAGCAGCCCCCCAGCCCCCCCCCATTTTACTCACCTGAGCCCGTTCGTTCCCACACCATAGATGCGCTCATCCTCTCTTGCGGTGTCTCGGCTCTTGATTGGATAGATTGATAGCAGCGCAGCCATTGGCTCCCGCTGCTGTCAAACAAATCCAATGACGTTGGTGCCCGGGGGCAGGGCCGAGTCCGGCGTTCTGTGCCTATGGACGCAAAAGCTAGACTCAGGAACGTGACCGCACGGTTATCCCCAAGGAGAGCACTTCTCCTAGGTGGTTTGCCGATGCGGGGAAGAGCCAGGAGTGCGGTTGAGGGACCCCAGAAGAGGAGGATCGGGGCCACTCTGTGCATATCGAACTGCACAGTGGAGGTAAGTATGACATGTTTGTTATTTAAGAAAAAAAAAACATGAGGGTTTAGTAACCCTTTAAGCCTTTTGGCCCCATTAGATTTCAAGTGGAGCGCCTGAAAAAAAGAAAATAAGAAAATCCCTAGTAGATAGCTTTCCAAAAAAAAGATAAAAATTAAACGCTGCAAAAACACTTAACAAAAATCCTGCAAAACGACCAAAGATACTTAGCTCAAATGTGTGACTGCAGCCTAAGTGGTATTACACAGCTGATTTACTAAGTGAGTAGCGAAGGTTTAGGGCTCATGTACACAGGCAGCACTGCTGTCATGAAACAGCAGCATTAAAAATGCACTTTTAGCAGCATTTTTGAATAACGTTTATGTGTGTTTTTGAGTGTTAGCATTTTTAAGCGTTTTTACAGTAAAAAAAACTCCCTCAAATGTAAGAACGCCTAAAAACACCAAACGCAGCTCAAAGTTTGTTACAGCGTTTAGCAGCATTTTTTTTTTTTTTGCTTTTTTACAGCCAAACAGTCTCTGCTCTTGGACGCACTGGCAGTCGTTTTTTTTTAATTACTACCCCTAAATGCTTTAACTTCAAAACTCTTCTGAACGTTTATGTGTGCATGGACACATAAGGGTTAATTTACTAAAGGCAAATAAATGGTGCACTTTGCAAGAGCAGCTGCTCCAAAGCTTGGTAAATGAGGGGAAGCTCTGCTGACTTCCATCATCCAATCGTGTGCAAACAAAAATGCTGCTTTTTCTAATTTCCTCGCACGTGATTGGGTATTCTTTGCAAAGTGAATCTTTACCTCATTTACTAAGCTGCGGAGCAACTTCTCTTGCAGAGTGCAACTGCATTTTGCAAAGCGCACAGTCTATTTGCCTTTAGTAAATCAACCACATAGGCTAACAAAGAGGAGAGTTCAGCCAGAATAAAAAAATGCCAGACGTCCCTCAAAGCAGCTGCAAAAACACTCCTGTGTGCATGAGCCCTTTAATGTTCAAAATGTCAATTATTCAATCATTTGCAACTATTTTGTTTTAATTTCATGATCAAGTTTTGAAAGTGAACTTCCCTCCCTCTAATGAATTGGTCTAATATAATATTTTCTACTCCTTTAGTAAATCGCTCCTCCAGAAGTATTATTTTACTAAAAGAGTAGTGGATGCATGGAACAGACTTCTATGAGAGGCTGATTCACACCACGGCACAGTTTGCTGTAATGTATGTGTTGAATTGTATTAAACAGCTCCTTCAAAATGAATGGACAGAAATGCACTACAGCACATCACGAAATTGGAGAAGGTTGCATTTTCTGCAATGCCGCAGCCAAATGTTATTTGTAAAAAAAAAAAAAAAAAGACCTCACGGGCTACTTATTTTTTCTATCATCATTATTTTATGTTTCTATGACACTGTTAAGATTGAGAAAAAAATGTCAATTATTTATTTATTTTTTTTTTTAAATGAGCAGTTTTTAAACAAAAATATTTTACTATACCCAATTCTGAAATATTTTACTATAGCCAATTCTGTCTTTGAGAAAGCTGTAATAGTCTCATAAAATACACACGCTAGAACATTTTTTGGCTATTTTTGATGAGTTCGACATTCCATTGCTGTCACATAAAAGCCTAGATTTTGTCTCATATATTATTTTTTAGATAGGATTGTAATGCAGGCTGCAGATTTTACCGTAGCCATACACAAACCTATGCATACATGCAATGCTTTCAATTCTAGCAAAGTTTGCAACAGCCGAACAAGCATTGAGTCACATTCGTGTAACTACGGCGCAATAAAAAAGCTCTGAGTTATGGAATCACTCTTTATCAGAAGGACTGCAAAATCTATGCGCGAGTGGGAGCCAAAAAAAATGAGAATATCAGCATTGCATTACAATGATGAGCAAATTAGAGACAAGACTATGTCTGGTCCCAGTGACCTGGTTACAAGATCAATAATGGGGGGGCAATGTCTTAATGTTTCTCAGCTTTGGGGGGGGGGAATCTAACTGTTTATAGTCTTCTTGTATCCAGGCACTCACAAAGTAATCCAATTTTTTTTTTCAGATTTTTTTTTTACATACATATACATGCTGTTGTACAGGCATCTGTATGTGCGTGTGTGCCAAACTCCAGCTATTCCTATTGCCTCCAAAAAACAATAGTCTTTCCACCGGAAAAAAAAAAATCCAACATTATTGTCCTGTCCCCAAATTCCAGTTACAAATTAACTGGTTAATATGAATCTTTTTTATAGATTGTGAGTACATTTTCTACCTAAGAAATCTCATAAATAGGCAACTACAACTGAATCAATAACCCGTTTTATAATATAGATACAAAATTCACCAATATTTATCAAGCTTGTAAAAAAACCCTTATGCTTTTCTGCTAATAAATAATAATTATCCAAATAAAAAAAATATTATCTATAAATCTGTTCATCTAAAAAAGTCTAATGTCAACTAGCTTCAAGGAAATTCAAATAACAAAAATAACAATAATAATCATAATAATAACAATAATAGGAGCATGCAGTTAAAAAAAAAACAGTAAAATAAGATATTAGTAAAAAAAAAAAAAATAATAAAATAAAAAAAGGACATATACATAGATTTATAACTTAAACATTAGTGGCATGTTGTTATTTATTGTACTCTGAGTCACTAGTGCTTGCTACAACATAGCAAAATTTCTAAAAATAAAAAAATAATACAATTCATACTATATGCATTATATATATATATATATATATATATATATATATATATATATATATATATATATATATATATATATATTTTAGTAATATTGTATCGCATCATTGTCAATTTTTTAGAGTTTGTATAGAGATGTAAATATCACTGAAGAGTAAATTATTTAAAACGTAAATCTGAATATTTGCATGCAGCCATGGCTGCCCACCAGTGCGAAGATTTTTCTGTATTTGAGGTTCGCTTAGTAGATGTAAATTATTAAGAAATATTTTACATTTAGTGCCATATAATTCTGTAAATAGGCTGAAAAGTGAAAGCATAAAGCAGTGGTAACAAAAAAAAAAAAAAAATTATCAGCATTGCCAATGTCACGGCATGTGATTGCATAACACACCTTTAAATTCGGGGAAAAAAAATATATATAACGATCAGCAACCTCCAAAAATATTAAATTCCATTCACAGGCAAGTTTCACTGAACTACAAGTCACAGCAAGCAACGGGTTATCCATAACACTGATATTAACAGTGCTCCATATACTATAACATACTGTACAATTCTATATATATATATTGTTTTTTTTTTTTTTTTATAAACTCACCTTTATCTGGAGAACAGTTGACTGTTTTATCCTTGGGGATTTAACCCTTTAATATCTTGTTTTTTTTCTATTATTAGATGTATTGCTGTCTCAAAAACAGCTTTCGCCACCTTTCATGTTATATGCGGATTTAACTCTTCTTGCTAATTGGACTCTCAATGCACTTCTTCTCTGCCTTGTATCTTCAGCCTTTAATGCCACTTGTGTTTTCTGATACATTAGTGTCCCTCCCGTTGCCCCGCCCTTGTTAAAGAAAAAAAAAAAAAAAAGGTGGGGTGGTGTGGCCAGTAATTCATAACCCCCTTCTTATCATCTCACAAGAGTGTGTTTCCCATTACAAATAAAGAAATTAAGCAAAAGGTCTTTGCAGCGTGTTTGATCCCCAAAACTATTTTTAAACGATAATAAGGAGGATAATTATAGAAGTCATTTTTTGTAAGAAGATTTCTTCAGCTAAACTTTGTCACCGGATAAAAAACTTTTTAGAGAACTAGTTGGATTAGGGTCACTGCAGTTGTACAGAAAATTGTGTGTGTGGTGAAGGGTAGGGGTAATAAGGGTCATGGTCCAGTTTTTGGCAAACGCTGGCAGGCCGAATCACCCATTGGCTTCTTATGTGGGCTGTGCTCATGTGTGTTCCCAACTCAGCCTACCCGCTGCATCCTTTGGTGGAGGTCAAATTCTCCCTGGTATATACACTATATTACCAAAAGTATTGGGACACCCGCTTTTACACACACATAAACTTTAATGGTATCCCAGTCTTAATCTGTAGGGTTCTATATTGAGTTGGCCCACCCTTTGCAACTATAACAGCTTCAACTCTTCTGGGAAGGCTGTCCGCAAGGTTTAGAAATGTGTCTATGGGAATGTTTGACTATTCTTCCAGAAGTGTATCTGTGAGGTCAGGCACTGATGTGGATGAGAAGGCCTGGCTCAAAGTCTCCACTCTAATTCATCCCGAAGTTGTTCTATCGGACAGGACTCTGTGTAGGCCAATCAAGTTCCTCCACCCCAAACTCACTCATCAATGTCTTGATGGACCTTGCTTTGTGCACTGGTACAAATCATTTGGTGGAGGGGGGATTATGGTGTGGGGTTGTTTTTCAGGGATTGGGCTTGGCCCCTTAGTTCCAGTGAAGGGAACTTTTAAGGCATCAGCATACCAAGACATTTTGGACAATTGCATGCTCCCAACGTTGTGGCAACAGTTTGGGGATGGAGCCCTTTCTGTTCCAACATGACTGCACACCAGTACACAAACAAGGTCCATAAAGACATGGATGAGCGAGTTTGGGGTGGACGAACTTGACTGGCCTGCACAGAGTCCTGACCTCAACCCTATAGAAAGAACACCTTTGGTAGGAATTAGAGCGGAGACTGCAGGCCAGGCCTTCTCGTCCACATCAGTGCCTGACATCACAAATGCGCTTCTGAGAGAATGGTCATATATTCCAATAGACACTCCTAAACCTTGTGGACGCCTTCCCAGAAGAGTTGAAGCTGTTATAGCTGCTTTGGGCCAACTCAATATTGAACTTTACGGACTAAGACTGGGATGTCATTAAAGTTCATGTGCGTGTAAAGGCAGGCGTCCCAATACTTTTAGTAATATAGTGTATATATACAGTGCCTTGAAAAAGTATTCATACCCCTTGACATTTTCCACATTTTGTCATGTTACAACCAAAAACGTAAATGTATTTTATTGAGATTTTAAGTGATAGACCAACACAAAGTGGCACATAATTGTGAAGTGGAAGGAAAATGATAAATGGTTTTCAACATTTTTTACAAATAAATATGTGAAATGTGTGGAGTGCATTTGTATTCAGCCCCCCTGAGTCAA
Organism: Aquarana catesbeiana; assembly: GCF_042186555.1. Lineage (NCBI taxonomy): Eukaryota > Metazoa > Chordata > Amphibia > Anura > Ranidae > Aquarana > Aquarana catesbeiana. The sequence continues at coordinate 240,352,405 of NC_133332.1, read as the reverse complement.
TACTTTGTAGAACCTGCCATTACAGCTGCGAGTCTTTTGGGGGATGTCTCCTCTACCAGCTTTGTCAGAGTGACATTTTTGTCCATTCTTCTTTGCAAAATAGCTCAAGCTCTGTCCGATTGGATGGAGAGCGTCTGTGAACAGCAATTTTCAAATCTTGCCACAGATTCTCAATTGGATTTAGGTCTGGACTTTGACTGGGCCATTCTAACACATGAATATGTTTTGATCTAAACCATTCCATTGTAGCCCTGGCTGTATGTTTAGGGTCGCTGTCCTGCTGGAAGGTGAACCTCTGCCCCAGTCTCAAGTCTTTTGCAGATTCTAACAGTTTTTCGTCTAAGATTGCCTTGTATTTGGCTCCATCCATCTTTCCATCAACTCTGACCAGCTTCCCTGTCCCTGCTGAAGAAAAGCATTCCAACAACATGATGCTGCCACCACCATGTTTCACAGTGGGGATGGTGTGTTCAGAGTGATACAGTGTTAGTTCTCCACCACACATAGCGTTTTGCTTTTAGACCAAAAAGGTCAATTTTGGTCTCATCTGACCAGAGCACCTTCTTCCACATGTTTTCTGTGTCTCCCACATGGCTTCTCGCAAACTGCAAATGGGACTTCTTATGGCTTTCTTTCAATAATGGCTTTCTTCTTGCCACTCTTCCATAAAGGCCAGATTTGTGGAGTGAACGAGTTCTAGACATGTGCACACTGAAATATTTCGTTTTGGAATTTCGTTTTCGTCCGAAAAATACATTTATTTAGTTACTCCCGAAATTCGTTTTTATTTATTTAGCTTTTCGTTAAAAATTGCATTCGTCCAAAAATCCAAATTAAGGTCGAATCTGTCATTGAAGGCTTATGGTGTCTGTCGAATGTTCAAAGAAGATTCGACGGAGCAGCTAAACTGTACGACGCTGTATAGTTTACCTGCTCCGTCGAATCTTCTTAGAACTTTCAACAGACACCATAAGCCAACGTACTTGTGTACTTAGTTCTAGCTATTTTACTGCTCCTCCTCTTTGGTTACAATCAGCCAATAACATTCATCATAATCATTATTTTTATTTATCTTTTCTCCCCTACGTCGAATCTTTTCTCCCCTACGTCGAATCTTTTCTCTCTATGTCAAATCTTTTCTCTCTATGTAGAATAATCTCGGACTAATAGAGTTAAGGTTAGCCACATTCGACCACAGGTTCGATGGACACAGATTGTTATTGTCACCATCATGTCGAATCTCCTATCTATATCGAACTGTTGTAGCAACGAAAACGAAAATAAAGCATTTGTTTATGTCGGATCTTTCGTTTTTCGGATTCTGCACTTTCGTTATCGTTTGTTAAAACGATAACAAAAATACCTGAAATTCGGACGAAAATGCATTCGGATGAAAACGAATGCACATGTCTATGAACGACTAATAGTTGTCCTGTGGACAGATTCTCTCCCACCTGAGCTGTGGATCTCTGCAGCTCCTCCAGAGTTACCATGGACCTCTTGGCTGCTTCTCTGATTAATGCTCTCCTTGCCCGGCCTGTCAGTTTAGGTGGACGGCCATGTCTTGGTAGGTTTGCATTTTGGATGATGGATTGAACAGTGCTCCGTGAGATGTTTAAAGCTTGGGATATTTTTTTATAACCTAACCCTGCTTTAAACTTCCCCACAGCTTTATCCCTGACCTGTCTGGTGTGTTCCTTGGCCTTCATGATGCTGTTTGTTCACTAATGCATCGTTTCCACTGAGCGGATCGGTTCGGTACGCTATTTTGGGTGTTTCCATTATGAAAGTGGCCCATACAACCGAACCGAACCGTTCCATTCAGGGTCCTGCTTCAGATGTGGGGCCATAGAAAATGGAACGGTTCGGTTAGGGCGGAGCTATGATACATTCCACTGATTGGCTGACAGAAAACCATCTGCTGTGCTATGCTGAGGCATTTTTTCTAAACCCTGTATGGCCCCTTGTGGTCCCACTTGCAGTGGAAACGCTCACCAGAATAGATCGGACCATTCTAGGCCATTAAAACTACCCACCCTAACCGATCCGCTCAGTGGAAACGAGGCATAAGGTTCTCTAACAAACCTCTGAGGGCCTGTATTTTTATTGAGATTAAATTACACACAGATGGACTCTATTTACTAATTAGGTGACTTCTGAAGGTAATTGGTTCCACTAGATTTTAGTTTGGGGTATCAGAGTAAAGGGGGCTGAATAAAAATGCACACCACACTTTTTAGATATTTATTTGTAAAAAAAATTTGAAAACCATTTATCATTTTCCTTCCACTTCACAATTATGTGCCACTTTGTGTTGGTCTATCATATAAAATCCCAATAAAATACATTTACGTGTTTGGTTGTAACATGACAAAATGTGGAACATTTTAAGTGGTATGAATACTTTTTCAAGGCACTGTATTTTTATTTTACAGTATAAAGCAGTGGTTATCAACTTATGAGCTAAAGGGGACCTCAAATTCGGCCCCTGACATCACCAAAGGGCCACATATAACCGCTTGCCGACCGCTGCACGAACATTTACGTCGGCAGAATGGCATGGACAGGCAAATGGGCATACAGGTACGTCCCTTTAAATTTGCCGCGTGCGACCCTGCTGCAAGCTCCGTGAGCGCGATCGCGGGCCCGCTGGGATACCCGCGATGGTCTCACGGAGAGGAAGAACGGGGAAATGCTGATGTAAACAAGCATTTCCCCGTTCTGCCTAATAACACTGACACTGATCACAGCTCCCTGTAATCGGGAGCGGTGATCAGTGTCCCCCCTCCCCCCTACAGTTAGAATCACTCCCTAGGACACACTTAACCCCTGCAGCGCCCCCTCCTGGTTAACCCCTTCACTGCCAGTCACATTTACACAGTAATCAATGCATTTTCAATCGCACTGATCGCTGTATAAATGTGAATAGTCCCAAAAGTTTCCGCCATAATGTCGCAGTCATGATAAAAATCTGCCATTACTAGTAAAAAAAATTATTAATAAAAATGCCATAAAACTATCCCCTATTTTGTAGACGCTATAACTTTTGCGCAAACCAATCAATAAACGCTTATTGCATTTTTTTTTAACAAAAATATGTAGAAGACTACGTATCGACCTAAACTGAGGAAAAAAAATCTTTTTTTATATATTTTTTGGGGATATTTATTATAGCAAAAAGTAAAAAGCAATGCGTTTTTTTCAAAATTGTCGCTTTTTTTTGTTTATAGTGCAAAAAATAAAAACCACAGAGGTGATCAAATATCACCAAAAGAAAGCTCTATTTATGGTAAAAAAAGGATGTCAGTTTTGTTTGGGAGCCACGTCGCACGACCGCGCAATTGTCAGTTAAAGCGACGCAGTGCCGAATCACAAAAAGTGCTCTGGTCTTTTGCCAGTCAAATGGTCCGGGGCTTAAGTGGTTAATGTTCAGTATATGTAATGCTTGAGAGGACTGTTAGAAACTGCAGACCTAATAGAGGAAATAAGGGTCAGAGAATGTGGACATGTTACGTTTTTGGCTGGGGATATGCTGCAGAAGACAATACGAAACTGGGAACATGTTACTTGAGCCTAGTAGAGATCAATTCTATTACCCTAATCAACGCTCCCACTACCAACTGCTGAGGTCCGAGGGCCACATATCATACACCAAAGGGCCGTAGGTTGGGCACCAGGGGCATAAAGGATGCAGCACAAAGGGATTGTTACATTTATTATTATAATTATACAGGATTTATATAGTGCCCACAGTTTGCGCAGCACTTTACAACACGTGGGCAAACAGTACAGTTACAATACAATTCAATACAAGAGGAATCAGAGGACCCTGCTCGTTAGAGCTCACAATCTAAGAGGGAGAGTCAATGGATACAAAAGGTAAAAACTATGGGGGATGAGCTGATGGAGAAAATAAATGTACAGTTATTAGGTGGAGGCAGGATAGGCTTCTCTGAAGAGATGGGTTTTCAGGGATCTTCTAAAACTTGACAAAGTAGGAGATAGTTGGGCAGATTGGGGTAGGGGGTTCCATAAGGTGGGAGAGGCTTGGGAGAAGTCCTGGAGAGGCGCATGGAAGGAAGTGACAAGGGTGCTAGAAAACAAGAGGTCTTGGAAGGTATGAAGAGAACGTTTTGGTTGGTATTTTGAGACTAGGTTAGTGACGTAGCTGGGGGCTGAGTTTTGGATGGCTTTGTAAGATGTTGTTGTTACCCTGTTTCCCCGAAAATAAGACCTAGCGTGATTGTCGGTGATGGCTGCAATATAAGCCCTACCCCCCAAATAAGCCCTAGTTAAAGTCCTTGTAGGACTTATTTTCAGGGTAGGGCTTATTTTCGGGGAAACAGGGTAGAGCTTATTTGGGGGGTAGGGCTTATATTGCAGCCATCACTGACAATCACGCTAGGTCTTATTTTCGGGGAAACAGGGTAGTAATTTGAATTTACCCAGAGGTCATCATTCACCCACAGCTTTAGATGGAACCCACCTTTAAATATTGTCAGAGAAGTTGTAGACAGCAAAAATCTTAATAGACACTCCGTGCAGTTCTAGGGTCCAGGAAGTTCAAAGAACAAAAACTGGAAAGAATAGAATTCCAGCATTCCCTGATACTGCCTGTTAGATTATATTGGGGTTCCCGGACAATTGGAGGACTGAATAATACCCATCCCATAGGCAGGACAATGTTACTGGACAACATCAAAGGTTACAATACATTTCACAATTGTCTTTTGTAACAAACTATTATAAAAAAGAACGTGCGTAGCGTCATCCAAAAGATTCTTCCAGCAGCCATGTATAGAAGTTTCTTGTTGGGTGAAGTAGGGCTCTCAAGGAACACCAGGAGAAAGGGAAGAATGAAATAAATGATCGTAAACTTGCTTGACTTGTTGGGGTGTACTTAAGCAAATAAAGCTGGCCATACATTATACAATTTTCTTATTCAATTTCCTGTAGACTTACCTTCAACTATGTAATGAAAGGGCCTGCCTGATTGCATACAAATTGAAAGTGTTTAGGTCTGACCTCATATTATATGCTTTTGCTAAATCTAAAGGAAAATTGTACAATGTATGGCCAGCCTAAGGTATGTTAAAAGTATCTTTCTGCCCATAGGGTAATGACTGAATAATAAAGCCACAACTTTTGTTGTACTGAAAGCGATGCCACCAGCTTCATCAGAGGATAAATACAATTGTGTTTTTATCAGCCCCAGAGTGTTTGCTTAATGCTATATCTTACAGACTCTGGCTGTATTGGTACTTGGCCTCTTATTTTAAAATGACTCAATGAAGCACTGTATGTTTAGTATTGCCCATACCAACCGCATTGCAAATATTTCAGAACAACTTTGAACATGAATGATGAACCCCTGTGGTTACAGTGGCTAATTGGGTCATTTTCATTTCAGAAACAGTTCATTTAGAAGCGAAGTTTGAGAATTGTTTTTTTTTTTTTTTTTCAGAATCATACTTACCTAGGTGGATGCAGCATCTGTCCCCCCATCGGCTCTAAGACTGAGAACCAAGCAATCAAACAGCGCAGATCGCTCGGTTCTCAGGGCTCCGTGAGCAGACAGCTGGTGACTGTCAGTCACCGCTGTCTGCTCTGCTCCTCCAGCGCTCACTGGAGTGCTGAGCTGTATAGGGGACAGGAGGGGCTGGCTCAGGCTCGCTGAGAGGCTAAGCTGGGTGACAGTCCAGACATGTGAGTGAATCCCGACCACAAGGTCGTGATCTTTCCGAAGCCTGGACCAGCTCTGTGACTTCAGCCGCTGTCTTCTGAAAATGGGACACCGGAGTGCAGAACAAACTGCACATTCTGTGATCCACAGGAGAAGTGCAGCCAAACGATACTTCTCCTTTAAATTTGAAGATTTAGAAGGAAGGGGTGGGGTGATCTGTGGTCCAGCAGAAGAGAACTCAGGCAGGGCTGACAACAATCCTTGATATTTTAGTGCAGTGAACTTGAGTGGCCTGCGCAGAGTCCCGACCTCCCAAAGGGGTTCTATCAGGTTTAGGCCAGGACTCTGTACAGGCCAGTCAAGTTTCGCCACCCCAAACTCGCTCATCCATGTCCTTATGGACCTTGCTTTGTGCACTGGTCCAAATCATTTGGTGGAGGGGGGATTATGGTGTGGGGTTGTTTTTCAGGGGTTGGGCTTGGCCCCTTAGTTCCAGTGAAGGGAACTTTTAAGGCAGCGATCCTCAAACTATGGTCTTCCAGCTGTTGCGGAACTACACATCCCATGAGGCATTGTAAAACTCTGACATTCACAGACATGGCTAGGCATGGTGGGAATTGTAGTTCTTGAACAACTGGAGGGCCGTAGTTTGAAGACTCTTGTTTTAAGGCATCAGCATACCAAGACATTGTGGACAATTTCATGCTCCCAACTTGTGGGGACAGTTTGAAGGTGGCCCCTTCCTGTTCCAACATGACTGCACACCAGTGCACAAAGCAAGGTCCATAAAGACATGGATGAGCAAGTTTGGGATGGAGGAACTTGACTGGCCTGCACAGAGTCCTGACCTCCACGCGATAAAACACCTTTGGGATGAATTAGAGTGGAGACTGCGAACCAAGCCTTCTCATCCCCATCAGTGCCTGACCTCACAAATGCGCTTCTGGAAGAATGGTCAAACATTTCCATAGACACACTCCTAAACCTTGTGGACAGCCTTCCCAGAAGAGTTGAAGCTGTTATAGCTGCAAAGGGTGGGCCAACTCAATATTGAACCCTACAGACTAAGACTGGGATGCCATTAAAGTTCATGTGCGTGTAAAGGCAGGTGTCCCAATACTTTTGGTAATATAGTGTATATAAGACAATGTTCTACAATGCAATCATTTACCTTGATAAAATTATATAAAAATGTTTATCAATTTAATAACTATAGTCAAAACTTCAGTTCCCCTTACAAAATAAAGGTTTTTGAAGAGCGAGCTATAGGATCTGCCATTGCTGACTTTTTTTTGTCAAGGGAGACTGCTATTGTTAATCTCTTTTGAAAATGCCAGTTGCCTGGCTGTCATGTGGACCCAGTAGTATTGATAGTTTCCAAGTCACTAACCCGAAACAAGCAGGCAGATAAGGCAGTCAGAGAAAAGTCAGAAACCCCATAGCTGTTGCGTTTATTGAAGCCGGCCAGGGAAGTAGCATCTTCAAGAGAGTTCAAACTAGGGAGCCCCCCACTTTTCTGTATAGACAGGTTTATTGATTGTACTTTTCACCAATATAATATGCCTCCCTAAGCCAGGTGAGCGTTCTTTATGATCTAGTCCCTCTTAGACCTCCCCAGAGTTAGCGGGAGTTGTCTTTCCTGCTTCCATATTGTCCCGCTCTCTTCCAGCCGCCTCTGTGTGCCCAAGTTTTGTGTGCTCTCACCCTTCTCTCCCTTCCTCTCATCACCACAACTCCCTCCTCTGTGTAACTGATGTCAGCCTTTACCAAACATGTCGCTTACAATCAGATAGCATCTTATCACCTCTGAGCAGCCAGCGGGCGGAGAAGGGACCAGCCACTGGCCTAGCCACAGAGGATAGCGAAAGCAGCTCCATGATCCTTTGCTACAGCAGTTAACCTTCTCCTTGCTAAACAGGAACCTGCACAACAGTAGGTCGGCTGCGGGAGGGGTTATTAGGAGTTCTTCGGGCTCTTGTTATCACAGCAGAATTTGCAGGCTGCCAAAGAGCCTGACTTTTTTCAGGAAATTGCGTTTTTCTGTGCATTCCATAGATATGTTTTACAGTTACCAAACTTTTATTTATTTATTTATTTATTTATTTATTTTTAATGGGCACCTTGATGCTGAAATTGGGTTCATAAATTAAATGTAGTGCTGGCTTGGAAGGCCCCTATGTCCCCTTACCAGAATGGCCAACTGTCCCTTACTAGTAGGGAGGTCCTTTCATGTAGTTCCATTTCTTCAATGTGCAACCCTTGAATAATGATAAACATCAGTTGTAGAGAGTATGCAGAAACCTACTGATATTTAAAGGAAACTTCTAAAAATGCACACATGGCTGTTACGCATTTTCCCACCGACCTGGAACAAGTATAAGCGTCAGAAGTTCTGAATGCACCAGCTGCATTTTTGTCCTAAGGTAAAAAGACATACTGGTCATTCGTCTAAACGTCCTTTAATGTTTACCCTAATGCCCCGTACACACGATCGGACAACAAAACCGTGGAATTTTGTTCGAAGGGTGTTGGCTCAAACTTGTCTTGCATACACAGTGGATAGCACTTTCGTCTAGCAATAAGAAGGGTCCCTGGTTCGAATCCCAACCACGACACTACCTGCCTGGAGTTTGTATGTTCTACCTGTGCCTGGGTGGGTTTCCTCCGGGTACTCTGGTTTCCTCCCACACTACAAAGACATGATTAATTGGATCCTGTCTAAATTGTCCCTAGTATGTATGAATGTGAGTGTGGACCTTAGATTGTAAGCTCCTTGAGGGTAGGGACTGATGTGAATGTACAATGTATATGTAAAGCGCTGCGTAAATTGACGGCGCTATGTAAGTACCTAAAATAAATAAATAAACACACACGGTCACACAAATGTTGGCCAACAATTACGAACGTAGTGACGTACTAGACCTACTACGTGGTTTTTCAGCTCTTTAGCGCCACCCTTTGGGCTCCTTCTGCTAATTTTGTGTTAGTAGAAGTTTTGTGAGTGTTGAATCACGCATTTCTTTTTACGCTTTTCATTTAGCGCTAGTATTATTTTTATTCTTGATATCACTTCAAAAAAAAAAGCCTTTGAAAAATCTTTTGCAATAACTCCATCAGTATCACCAGCAAAGCAGCTTCATTATTATCCCATTAAAGAAGACGAGAATTGTGCACTGCATTTGGAGATTTGATAGTTTGCACATCACGAATGTTAATTCTCCATTACGAACGCTAATTTACAAGACCGACCGCTTCTGCTTCTGAGCATGCGTGTTTGTACTTTGGACTTTTGTCCGACAGACTTGTGTACACACGATCAGACAATCCAACAACACACATTTGTTAGAGGAAAATTTGAGAACCTGCTATCCAACATTTGTTGGCGGAAAGTCTGACAACAAATGTCCGATGGAGCATACACACGGCCGGACTTACCGCCAACAAGCTCACATCCAACATTTCCCGACGGAAAATCCGATCGTGTGTACGCGGCATAAGACCCAGTACTCTTATTTTATCTTCAATTTATGCTACTAAACTATAAATTGTCATTTTCATGTTGCCTCATTGGCAAAAAGTTGCAGCCACTCTACAGTGCATATGGAAAGTATTCACAGCGCTTCGCTTTTTCCACATTTTCTTATGTTACAGCCTTATTTCAAAATGGATTAAATTCATTATTTTCCTAAAAATTCTACAAATAATACCCCATAATGACAACGTGAATGAAGTTTGTTTGAAATATTTGCAAATTTATTAAAAATAAAAGACAAAAAAAATCACATGTACTGTAGATAAGTATTCACAGCCTTTGCCGTGACACTTAAAATTGAATTCATTTGCATCCTGTTTCCACTGATCATCCTTGAGTTGTTTCTACAACCTGATTGGAGTCCACCTGTGGTAAATTAAGTTGATTGGACATGATTTGGAAAGGCACACAGCTGTCTATATAAGGTCCCACAGTTAATAGTGGATATCATAGCACAAAGCAAGCCATGAAGTCCAAGGAATTGTCTGTAGACAGGATTGTATCGAGGCACAGATCTGGGGATGGGAACAGACAAATTTCTGTAGCATTGAAGGTCCCAATGAGCACAGTGGCCTCCATCATCTGTAAATGGAGAAAGTTTGAAACCATCAGGACTCTTCCTAGAGCGGGCCGCCCGACCAAACTGAGCGATCGGGGAGAAGGGCCTTAGTCAGGGAGGTGACCAAGAACTCAATGGTCATTTTGACAGAGCTCCAGCGTTTCTCTGTAGAGAGAGGAGAACCTTCCAGAAGAACAACCATTTCTGCAGCACTCCACCAATCAGGCCTGTATGGTAGACTGGCCAGATAGAAGCCACTCAGTAAAAGGCACGTGACAGCCTGCCTGGAGTTTGCCAAAAGGCACCTGAAGGACTCTCAGACCATGAGAAAAAATATTCTCTGGTCCAGTGAAACAAAGTTTGAACTCTGGCCTGAATGGAAAGCGTCATGTCTGGAGGAAACCAGGCACCGCTCATCACCTGGCCAAACAGTGCACCCACAGACACCCCCTTGGTCCGGTCTGTCGGGTCCGGAGCACTTACCTCATCTATAGCAAGCAGCGCTTCACCCAGGAGACAGGCATCACTGGCAGCTTCCCCTGCTCTCCGCGGGCATCAAGGCAGCTTTCCCTGCTCCCCGCGGGCATTAAGGCAGCTTCCCCTTCCCCTGCTCATGGCGGCTTACGGTGGCTTATGTTTCGTCCCTGCTCCTTGGCGGCCAATCGGGACGCTTCTCCTTTCGGCCAATCGGGAAACGGGTCAGACCCGCTTCCTGATTGGCCAGGAGGAGGATCAGTGTTTTAATTGCAAATTTTCATCCGCTATTGTAACACACCTTTGCCCTCCAAGCCCACCGTATTTTGAAGCATATTAGAGCCTCTGGCTCTAATCAGGTTCTTCAAAAAAAGACCTCCCCCCCATTCATGTGTAGGGCATCCTGCATGGGGGCCAGACACATGGATAGGGGAGTTGGCGCCCGGGCACCCCTAATGGACTGTTCGCCCCTGGAAGCATGGTGGTGGCAGCGTCATGCTTTGGGGATGTTTTTCAGTGGCAGAAATTGGGAGACTAGTCAGGATCGAGGGAAAGATGAATGCATCAATGTACAGAGATATCCTTGATGAAAACCGGCTCCAGAGTGCTCTGGATCTCAGACTGGGGCGAATGTTCATCGTCCAACAGGACATTGACCCTAAGCACACAGACAAGATAACAAAGGAGTGGCTATGGGACAACTCTGTGAATGTCCTTGAGTGGCCAAGCCAGAGCCCAGACTGACTGAACCCGACTGAACATCTCTGGAGAGATCTGAAAATGGCTGTGCACCGACACTCTCCAATCAACCTGATGGAGCTAGAAAGGTCCTGCAAAGAAGAATGGGAAAAACTGGCCATAAATAGGTGTGCCAAGCTTGTAGCATCATACTCAAAAAGACTTGAGGCTATAATTGGTGCCAAAAGTGCTTCAACAAAGTATTGAGTAAAGGCTGTGAATACTTATGTAGATGGGATTTTATTCATTTTTTATTTTTAATAAATTTGCAAAGATTTCAAACAAACTTCTTTCACATCATTATGGGGTATTGTTTGTAGAATTTTGAGGAAAATAATGAATTTAATACATTTTGGAATAAGGTTGTAACATAACAAAATGTGGAAAAAGTGAAGCGCTGTGAATACTTTTCGGATGCACCGTATCTGCTACCTGCATTCTCGATATATTTAAAAAAAAAAAAAAAAAGACATACAGTACGTATAGTCCTCTAGAAAAGCCAGCACCAACTTGCAAACAGCAGTTTTCCAGTTACTAAACTTTAAAACCCCACAGTACAGTGATCTCCAAACTACAGCTCGTGGGCCAAATGCTGCCCTGTGCTTGCCGTTATCAGGCCCGTGGGGCACTATTTCTCCCACTGACACCAACAATGGGGCACTCTTCCTCCCACTGAGACTAACCATGGGGTACTCTCCCTCCCACTGACACCAACAATGAGGCACTCTCCCTCCCACTGACACCAACAATGAGGCACTATTCCTCCCACTGACACCAACAATGAGGCACTCTCCCTCCCACTGACACCAACAATGAGGCACTCTTCCTCCCACTGACACCAACAATGAGGCACTCTCCCTCCCACTGACACCAACAATGAGGCACTCTTCCTCCCACTGACACCAACAATGAGGCACTCTTCCTCCCACTGACACTAACAATGGGGTACTCTTCCTCCCACTGACACCAACAATGGGGCACTCTTCCTCCCACTAACACTAACAATGGGGCACTCTTCCTCCCACTGGCACCAACCATGGGGCACTTCTCCTCACACTTACACCAATGCTGGTATGGTATGATTGTCTACTCCCACTGGCCAGTCTGGCCCTCCTAAATTCTGCAGTCAGTAAACTGGCCCTTTCTTTAGAATGATTGGAGATCCTTGACTCAGTGCACTGTGCTTTTGCCATCTACCCGACAGAAAGATGTCACCCCCTCTACTACTGAGGAAGAATATTCCAAACACATTGGGTGTGTCCCAGCTCGAGGACTGGTGCAGACAAGTCAAGCACTATGAGAATGTCTCAATAACTCCCTGATTAGGGACTATTGGGGGTGTCAAGTAAACAATGGGGCTTATTAACTAAAGATGGGGAGTGCAAAATCAGGCTCACTTCAGCATAGAAACTAATCAGCTTCCAGGTTTTATTGCCAAAGCTCAATTGAACAAGTTGAGGTTAGAAGCCGATTGGTTACTATGCAAAAATTTTGCACTCTCCAGCTTTAGTAAATAAACCCTCTGTGTTTTTATGTATATGTATGCTGTATCAACCGTTATATATATTATATATATTATTTATATTTTTATATATATATATATATATATATATATATATATATATATATACACCCCTCACATTTTTGTAAAATAAAAATATATTCTATCTTTTCATGTGACAACACTGAAGAAATGACACTTTGCTACAATGTAAAGTAGTGGGTGTACAGCTTGTATAACAGTGTAAATTTGCTGTCCCCTCAAAATAACTCAACACAAAGCCATTAATGTCTAAACCGCTGGCAACAAAAGTGAGTACACCCCTAAGTGAAAATGTCCAAATTGGGCCCAAAGTGTCAATATTTTGTGTGGCCACCATTATTTTCCAGCACTGCCTTAACCCTCTTGGGCATGGAGTTCACCAGAGCTTCACAGGTTGCCACTGGAGTCCTCTTCCACTCTTCCATGATGACATCACCAAGCTGGTGGATGTTAGAGACCTTGCACTCCTCCACCTTCTGTTTGAGGATGCCCCACATATGCTCAATAGGGTTTAGGTCTGGAGACATGCTTGGCCAGTCCATCACCTTTACCCTCAGCTTCTTTAGCAAGGCAGTGGTCATCTTGGAGGTGTGTTTGGGGTAGTTAATGTTAGAATACTGCCCTGCGACCCAGTCCTCGAAGGGAGGGGATCATGCTCTGCTTCAGTACGTCACAGTACATGTTGGCATTCATGGTTCCCTCAAAGAAATGTAGCTCCCCAGTGTCGGCAGCACTCATGCAGCCCCAGACCATGACACTCCCACCACCATGCTTGACTGTAGGCAAAACGTACTTGTCTTTGTACTCCTCACCTGGTTGCCACCACGCACGCTTGACACCATTTGAACCAAATAAGTTTATCTTGGTCTCATCAAACCACAGGACATGGTTCCAGTAATCCATGTCCTTAGTTTGCTTGTCTTCAGCAAACTGTTTGCAGGCTTTCTTGTGCATTATCTTTAGAAGAGGCTTCTTTCTGGGAGGACAGCCATGCAGAATAAATTTGATGCAGTGTGCGGCGTATGGTCAGAGCCCTAACAGGCTGACCCCCCACCCCTTCAACCTCTGCAGCAATGCTGGCAGCACTCATATGTCTATTTCCCAAAGACAACCTCTGGATAGGATGCTGAGCACGTGCACTCAACTTTTTTGGTTGACCATGGTGAGGCCTGTTTTGAGTGGAACCTGTCCTGTTAAACCGCTGTATGGTCTTGGCCAACGTGTTGCAGCTCAGTTTCAGGCTCTTGGCAATCTTCTTATAGTCTAAGCCATCTTTACGTAGACCAACAGTTCTTTTTTTCAGATCCTCAGAGAGTTCTTTGCCATGAGGTGCCATGTTGAACTTCCAGTGACCAGTATGAGAGAGTGAGAGCGATAACACCAAATTTAACACACCTGCTCCCCATTCACACCTGAGACCTTGTAACACTAACGAGTCACATGACATCAGGGAGAAAAATGGCTAATTGGGCCTAATTTGGACATTTTCACTTAGGGGTGTACTCACTTTGGTTACCAGCGGTTTAGACATTAATGGCTGTGTGTTGAGTTATTTTGAGGGGACAGCAAATTTACACTGTTATACAAGCTGTACACTGACTACTTTACATTATAGCAAAGTGTCATTTCTTCAGTGTTGTCACATCAAAAGATAGAATAAATTATTTACAAAAATGTGAGGGGTGTATTCACTTTTGTGAGATACTGTGTGTGTGTGTGTATATATATATATATATATATATATATATATATATATATATATTTTTTTTTTTTTTTTTTTTACTTTTGTTAATATAGATTGATGATTTTATAATGTGGTTTACACACTATTGCCTATTGCCTTGAAAGTCCTATGAAAATTTGATGTAGGTACCTGACAGAAAGGAGCACATTACAGGTGAGGTGTGCAGAATTTTATGTACGTCGGGCCTACTATCTGCCTTTTTTGCCAGTAGCAACCAATCAGATTTAAGGAGCAGAGCAAAACATATCATTGCTGCAGGCTGCTACAATATGAGGAAGAGGGTATCCGTAGAGCAATGCTGTGTTGCCTTCCAAGGCAGCAAATATTAACCCAGCACACAGGGTACCAGAAAAGCATAGAAACACGCATAAAGATAAATCCTGTTTAAATGTAGGGCCCAATTTAAGTTGGAGAGCAGATACCGCTATTCACAGGACAATGCAGGGTTCTCTATATAATATGCCTGTATTTTACAAGCCGTGTTGTGGAGTTTGTGGTGTGCTTTTGAGAATCCCCTGCAGGATGCAGACAACACATTTCATGATTGGAGAACTTAAAGTGATATTAAAGTCTTGTTTTTTTTTTTTTTTTAAATAACAAACATGTTATACTTACCTGCTCTGTGAAGTGGTTTTGCATAGCTCCCAACTGTCCCTGATTTGGAGCAATGTCCCTCCGTCCCTCATTCCTCCTCATTTGTCCCTCATTTTGGTCTGATCTATATATATCTGTGTAGCGCTGGAAGATTTGCGATTTACCATCTGATAGGTAAATTTAGTAAATTGCTCATTAGGGGAAGTTAGATTTGCCTCTGTTCCAGCTTGGCTGACGTTGTATGTGTTTCCATACTGGGCCGGTGGGTGTCGTTGTTACTATCGGCTGGTGTTGGAAAGGCAACGTGTCAAAGCATATGGATGCTCTTCTGTCCCGGAGACAACTCGGTGGAGGTGGTCCTCCGAGTTGCATTCTGGGAGAGGGTATTTATGGGACAGACTCCATGTTCTAGGGTCATTTTACAGCCACCTGCTGGCCCTCCTGGCCGACAGGTATGCGTTAGAGTGCTACCTCGTGGTCCTCCGTTCCGGAGGCCCGTGTCGCTGCGGCGCATGGGTGGGCCCAGAAGCCTGTCTGGGGCCTACAACAGCAGCCGAGGAATGGTCCTGAGCTGTCTATCCAGAGTGAAGAAGCTGGACAACCGAGGAGATCCCAGGGGAGGACCCGTCATGGAAGGATCATGCAACGTGCTGGTCTGGAGAGGGGCCTGGTGACTCGGTTGGAGGACGTATCCTAAAGTAACTTTACAGCATAGTGTTGCCGGGTTTGGCTTAAAGGTTCAGGCACTGTGACTGACATTCACCGCAAAAAAAACAATACATCCTGTGGCAGAGGATCGTACGGGTTCATCCCAGGCAAGTCTGTGGCAGAGACTTTTGTTCGTGCTACGTACTGGCTGCTAGGCAAGTGAGAGAGGCCTATCCAGACGAGCAAGGAGTGTGTCCCACAAAGGGAGCGCATTCTACTGTAATATTCAACTCTAAAGGACATTTGTCAAGAATCCTACAGAAAGGTATTTGAGTTTCCCTTCTACCTCCTTCCTGCTACTTCCTTTGTTAATTGTTTAATAAAATTAAACCGAGAGTTAGTGCTACATATGTATATAAAATACACTTTTTTCTTTCAAAAAGTGTTTCCCAGTGCTAAACCTTTCATCTGATTTCTAAATTGCTGCATTCGTAAATTCCAAAAGCCAATATAAAGGAAAAGTAGTAGTAAAAAAAGCACTTGTGGGTTTAACCTATCTTGTTTTTGTACAATTCTCCTTTAAGAGGGGCGTGGCAAGGGGTGTGTCCTATGCCTGCACACTTTTGCTGATAGGTGTCCTTCATTCCCATCTCAAAAAGTTGGGAGGTATGGTTTTGCACAGAGCAGCCCCAATCCTCCTCTTCTCGGGTCCCTTGTTGGCCCCTCCCTCCTGCCGAGTGCCCCAACCCAAGCTGCTGCTCTGTGTGTCCATTCAGATAAGGAGCCATGGCTCAGCCCGACTCCTCTCTTTCCTCATTGGCTAACTGACTTTGATTGACAGAAGCAGGAGCCAATGCTCCCACTGCTGTCTCAGCCCATGAGAAGTGAGAGGCCCAGACTCAGCTGTCCAGGACACTCCCTTCTCTTTGGCTGAGACAGCAGCGGCTCTTTTGCAACATCACTGGATCGAGATGGGGCTCAGGTAAGTATCGGGGGGCTTGAATGCATACAGATAGAAAAACCTTCTGCCTTCGACCCACGCACTACATAGTTGTTGATAGATAATAAAGGATTTTGTACAATCGGATTGTAATGTGTGTGTGATGAGCGTTACAGTGTCACCAGCACATTGAATGTTGCAAAAGATTTATTTGTGAGGAATAGGAGCAACATTTCTTAGCTTCACATCGATCCATACATTAGGCAAACAATGGAAATATGCCTGTCGAAGGGGCCTAGTATGAAACATTGCACCTAGTAATGACTAATGCCGCGTACACACGAGCGGACTTTGCCCGGCGGACTTTTCGACGTACTTTACAATGGACTTTCTGAATGAACGGTCTTGCCTACACACAATCCACCAAAGTCCGTCTAATTCGTACGTAATGACGTACGACCGAACTAAAACAAGGAAGTTCATAGCCAGTAGCCAATAGCTGCCCTAGCGTGGCTTTTTGTCCGTCGAATTAGCATACAGACGAGCAGACTTTTCGACCGGACTCGATTTCGACGGATTGATTTAAAACATGTTTCAAATCTAAGTCCGTCCAACTTTTGAGAAAACAAAGTCCGCTGGAGCCCACACACGATCGAATTGTCCGACGAAATCCCGTCCGCCGGGCAAAGTCTGCCGTAAAGTTTGCTCGTGTGTACGCGGCATAATAAATAATTTTCTTTCAGAACATCCAATGTGCTGGCAACACCCTAACATGGAAGTTTAAAGCGGAGTTCCGCCTGAAAAAATAAAAGTCATCAGCTACAAATACTGCAGCTGCTGACCTTTAAAATATAAACACTGACCTGTCCAGGGCGCCCGCGATGTTCTCACGCGAAGCCGACCCGTCCCTCGGCTCCCAGGTGGAGGCGCCTCCATCTTCAGTAAGGAGATCAGGAAGTGAAGCCATGCGCGATTCGTGCTGCGCATTCTGACTGGTCCCTGCAGTCTTCTGGGACCTGTGTGTCTCCCAGAAGACAGCGGGGCGAATGGAGCAGGGGCATCGCGTAGATCGCTGCAGATACTGTGGCGATCTTTCGCCGGAAGTGGAAGCAAATACTTGTATTAGACAGGTATCTACTCCTCTCTCCAAGGTGCCAAATGTGACACCGGAGGGGGGGGGGGGGGGAGGAACCAGATCAGTGGAAGTTCCATTTATGGGTGGAACTCCACTTTCACATAGAGGCACCATGCGCTCACATTTTAAAGGCTTGTGAACCATTTAGAGTGCACCATATTCTTCTCTACATGTTGGAGGAAAACTTGGTCACGTGATTTTGAAAGGCTACAGTATGTGACCCGGCTCCTCCTTGCAGATTTATTATTTAAAATAATTGGAGCTTCCCTTGCTTCAGAGTCCCAAAACAAAGCAGAGGGCACTTTTGAAAAGCACACCTCTGAGCTTTAAAAAAAAAAAAATACACTGGCACAGTTATAAACTAGCAGTATGGCGGCAGTAAGGACATACCTTTACAGGCTCCATACTGAAGAGTATGTACAGTTCAATAAAGGGTCGAAAACCTCCTTAACCACTTGCCTATCGGGCACTTTTATCCCCTTCCTGCCCAGGCCAATTTTCAGCTTTCAGTGCTTCCACACTTTGAATGAATGACAAATGGACCATCATGCAACACTGTACCCATATGACATTTTATCATTTTTTTCACACAAATAGAACTTTCTTTTGGTGGTATTTAATCACCACTGGGGTTTTTATTTTTTTGCTAAACAAACAAAAAAACAATGAAAAAAAAAATAAAAATTTTTCATAGTTTCTTATAAAATTTTGCATACAGATAATTTTTCTCCTTTACTAATGTGCACTGATGAGGCAGCACTGATGAGGCAGCACTGATGGACACTGATAGGCAGCATTGATAGGTGGCAATGATGGGCACTGTTGGGACTGCACCAATAATCAGGACACTGATAATCAATGCCCACTGCCCATATCTCTTTAACACAAGCCAGTTAACGGCTCTCTTTTTCTCTCATCACACTGCCAGCGTGGGGAAAGAAAAGCCAATAACTGGCTTGTGTTTACTTCTGTGATCAGCTGTCACTGAACACAGGTGATCATGTGGTAAAGGGTTGCTGTGATTGGCCCTTCACCCGGATCTGTGATTAGCTGAGTCTGAAGAACTCGGCGATCACAGAGCACGCACGATCACGGAAGGACATCCATGGATGCCCTCCCGGCAAAAAAATCCCATGCTGTAGCCATCTTTTAGCTATAGCGTGGGCAGGAAGGGGTTAAAGAGACACTTATTCAAAAAATATAAGATTTAATATAAAAATTTCCAATTTGCTTCACTATATCAGTTTAAAAAAAAAAAAAAAAAAAACACACATCTTTCCATCTTTCAGTCGCAGGCAGCTGAAAGGTAAATTACACCCCCCTCTGCCGACACATGCAAGGAAGTGGTAGTGATAGTGCTAGTCCATCCCAGGTGCTTGTTTGTGACATCACTAAGAATAGACAGGAAGGGAGGAGCCCGCGGGGAACATTGCACCACCAGAGCATCATAGCCACTTCCCTGCGTTTCTCTGCATATAAATTGAACCGGTAATGTAATGTGCGCTGCTGTATTCCCCATAACATGCCCTGGCCCCATGTAATGTACCCTGCTCCTTCCATGTAGTGTGCCCTGCTGCCCCCCCTGTACACTGTTTATCTCAAGTTGAAATCAAAATTGAGCATCTGTGCAGAAAAAAGGAAGCACAAGTTTCACATTAAATAGGTACGTTTTATTATTGATTCAATATTTAATGCTATTTCTAAAAATAGTTGTCGTTCCTCGAGATCTCTAACTTTTTGCCAAGGATTCCTCAAAGATAAAAAGGTTGAGAAACCCTGGCCTGTACCAATATACAGTATGTACTACATACCCAGTCCCTATGTTGTCATGGAACACAGTGTTACTCAAGGCTTGTGACACATGAAATGTCACTCAGGTGAATTAGATCTATCGCTCCTTTACAAAAGAAAACTAATAACCCACAACGTAAGTGAAGAATATACAGATAACTTAAACTAATTCTATGGTCACAGCATACACTTTCAAATGAATAAACATCAGCATTGTAATGGTAATTCAAACAAAAGTTATATTTCACAATCCAATATAAGATTACATCAAAACTCTCCTTTAATGTTGTGAGTTCTGCCGGTCTGCTGATATCTCTTCCCACAACTTCCTAGATTCCCTGCATGCTTTGCAACTTCTCCTCTGCTGTTTACTTTTGATTTCTAAAGGACTACATATCCCATGGTACCTTGCTTCCTGCAAGCAGCGCTTTCTGTACTGACTCCACCTCCTGAAGCCCCTCCTCTCAGCACCTCTGTAGATCAGAAGGCAGGCTCTGTGAAATGTGTGACCCAGCAGTGCTACTCACAGGACATTGTGACTACATGTCACAGAATTCAAGGAAGCAAATGTGTGGGGATCTTCACACAGTAAGTTTACAAACTTCCAAATTCTTCAGAGCAATAGGAGTAGGCTAGAAATAATTGAAATACAATGTGGAAATTAATATATGATTTTATATTTTAACCCTAGATACACTTCAACCTACACCTGGCATTTCGAGCCTGGGTATGCCAAATAGGCTCTGTTATGTACTGTTAACTCGAAAATCTGCAATTAAAAAAAATTTAAAAAAAAAATTACACCTGGAATAAGAGAAATACGATGGCTGACCTCAGTAAATGCTGACCCCTCCCTCCTGCCATGTGCCCCCATAGCAAGCCGCTTGCTATTGTGGCACCAGAGCTGAGCCTCTGCTCTGTGTCCATTCAGACACGGGAGCCGCGGCTTGGCCCCATCCCCTCTCTCTCATTGGCTCACTGACTTTTATGACAGCAATGGAAGCCCACTGTGTGTCTCAGCCAATTAGGAGAGAGAGTCCTGGACAGGCGAGTCTCTCCTGCAATATCACTGGATCGAGATGGGCTCAGGTAAGTATTAGGGGGACTGCTTCACACAGAAGTTTTTTTAACCTGCTGCGTTTAGAACCACTTGAACAACTTCTACAGTTCTTAGCCACTGACCAAAACAAGCATTCGGGAAATATGAAAATCTGAATTCCTTATTTCTATACCCCTTTCACACTGTGGCAGTTTTCAGGCATTTTAGCGCTATAAATAGCTCCTGTAGCCGAGTGTTTTCACACTGGGGCGGTAAAACGAGCGGCGCTTTACTGCTAATGTGTAAAAGGGGTCCAACAGCCAGGCAACTAGCATTTAAAAAATAATAACTTACATATTTCTCCTTCCTCTCTATAGGGAGGCCATGTAGCCAGGAAAGTCTACTGAGATTTACTGCAGACAGAAAGTGAAATCCTAGTGGGTGGGTGCAATCTCTGATCAGAAAATGGTGGACACTGGGTAACAAATGAAATACAACCTCTTTGACAACGTGTTCCAGATTCTCCTCGCAAGAATCTCAAACTGAAACCCACTTGAGAGACCTTCGAGTCCTTATCTGAGTTTGGTTGTTGGGACTTCCAAGAAAGCGTCATTTTCACTGATATCTCCTGCTCGGTAAGGGGATAAATGCTTTTGCCAGTTATGTGCAAAGTTGGCCTGGCCATTTGAATTTAGACGGCTCCGGACTTTGCTCCTGGGAGACTCTCAGTGTATGGCTGGGGCCACGTTCGTGTTGATTGTGTGATTTTTTTTTTTAATGATCTCCAATGACTGGGCCTCGCTATTCCTGGTGTTTGAACTGTACCTTTGATTTAAGTTACATTTATGCTATGTCTCTTTACAATGCCCTTGTTTAAATGTTTGTTCATGTACCTTAACCCCTGGTTCTAGTTTTATTGACACAGGCCTGAACATGGTATAGGCGATTAACACTTTGCTTCTAACACTACCCCCCTCCATCTTATTGGTGATTTGGTGTTGAACCATTGCCCTACCCCCTTCAACCCTTGTGGGATGCCGGGGGTACGATGGAACTTTCTTATTTTAATGCAATTGTGTTTTTTTTTTTATAAACTGTCTGTTTCTTATCTCTATGTTCATCCTTTTCTCTTCCATTTTTTTTTTTTTTCGCTCTCGGGCCCTGTGGGCCGCTGACCACTGCTGACGATTGTATGAGATCTTTGGATTGGCCCCCCTGCTGGAGTGAATTGGATAAGTACTCTGCCTGCTTCCTTACTCTTACTTTTAAGCTAACGTTTATCCCCCCCCCCCCCCCCCCCACATATCATGGTACAAGTATATTCTCTAAATGTCAATGGCCTTAATTCCAATTTTAGGAGACATCTGGCCCTACGGGCTTTCAGGGATTCTGGAGCAGATGTGATATTTGCCCAGGAAACACACTTTCACAAACAGGGTTCGTTGGCGTTTGCTACTAGGTATTTTCTAATGGGTTACCTAGCCTCTACCTCTAGGAAGAAAGCTGGAGTTGCTATATTAATAAAGCAGGGCGCCCCGTTTATACCTACATATTCCTACTCTGACCCAGGGGAACATTTTATCATTCTTCGAGGCAAATGGCAGCACGCAAATGTCACTTTTTGTAACATTTATGCACCCAATGTTAATCAGGCATTCTTCCTCAATAAGGTCTACAACCGCCTCTTCTGCTCTGACCATTCCTTTCTGGTGGTGGGAGGCGATTATAATATACCGTTCTCCCCAACAATGGGCCGGGTTTCCACTGCTAAAGTTTCCTCTTCCTTCAGCTTAATCCATCAATCTTAATTGTTCCGCCAGCTCACTCGTAAACATGCTTGTTTGATTCCTGGCGGGTTTCTCACCCGACGGACCGTCAATACACGCACTAATCACACCCCTTCCGCACTCACTCGAGATTGGACTATTTTTTTGTGAATGGTATTACTTTGCCAGTGATAAAATTGGTAGATCTCCTTCCTATTTCCTGGTCAGACTATGCACCTTTGCTGTTGA
Source organism: Aquarana catesbeiana (assembly GCF_042186555.1). Lineage (NCBI taxonomy): Eukaryota > Metazoa > Chordata > Amphibia > Anura > Ranidae > Aquarana > Aquarana catesbeiana. The sequence continues at coordinate 240,329,970 of NC_133332.1, read as the reverse complement.
AGTTTGCATTAGATACCACAAGGATTAAGTGCTGTCATTGGCGGCTTAATGATTTTCTACCTAAACATGATCCTGCCAGGAATGACCTGGAAAAGGCCCTGAAACTTTATTTTACTGAGAACTGCACCCCAGGGATATCTACTGGTATTCTCTGGGAGGCTCACAAGACAGTAATACGAGGTCAGTGCATTACAATCTCAACGGCCTGGAAAAAAAAAACTCTCAACTTCTGAGACGACAGACTGAAGCGAGGCTCCGCGAGTTGGAATCCTGCATCTCATCTTCATCGTCGCTTCGCCTTTTACGTGAGATCATCTGTTCATGCGTGGTCCTGAAGAGTCTTGATATAGGCCAGGTAGAGAAAGCCCTCCTGAAACTGCAATAAGTTTTTTATGACAAAAGGTAATAAGGCACACACTCTGCTTGCCCCTAACTTGTGTGAGCAAACTAGTGATACAGCTCCTCAAGCTTAAAGGGATGATAGAGTGACCCTGCATTATCACCCGGAAACGAATAGCTCAGCTTTTTCGGGACTATTTTTCAAACCTTTGCAATAATCTCTTAATTCCGCATATACCGCCTATAGATGTTTTTTTGCAATCAGGTTGAGGATTATTTAGCCAGCAGTGGAGTATCCATACTGTTGGCGTCTGCTTTGACCTCTCTGAACACTTCTGTTACTGAGGACGAAGTAAAGGAAACCCTTAAAGTGTTACCGAATTATAAAATCCCAGGGCCAGATGCCTTTCTTCACGAGTATTATAAAACTTTTTCTCCCATACTCATCCCACGTATGACTAAGTTGTTTAACGACTTCATGCGAGATGAAGAGATCCCACAGGATATGCAATCCTCTTTCCTAATCTTATTACAAAAGCTGGACAAGGACCATACCCTCTGTGCAAATTATAGGCCAATTTCCCTTTTGACTTCGGACCTGAAAGTTTTCAAGAAGCTTCTATCACCAAGGTTAAATTAAGTTCTTCCCTCCCTGATCCATAAGGATCAAGTGGGCGTTGTCCCTTGGAGACATGCTGGGATAATATATGAAAAATCATCAACCTTATCGATATTGTTAATAGGCAAAATTCCCAGGCATTATTACTCAGCCTAGATGCCGAAAAGGCCTTTGATAGGCTTAGATCAGTGGTTCTTAACTCCTGTCTTCAGGACCCACTAACAGGCCAGGTTTGCAAGATAACTGAAATACATCACAGGTGACATCATTTGCTGCTCAGTGATTGCAGTATTCTAGTCTGCATCTCCCCAAAGTAATACATAAAATCTGGCCTGTTAGTGGGTCCTGAGGACAGGAGTTGAGAACCACTGGCTTGTAACTCTTTCCAATTTACATAAGCTCCTAGAAGAGTTCGGGACCTTGTCCGGCAATAAAGTTAACTCTTCCAAAATTAGAAGCCTTATCGCTTAATATACCTCTCCTGGAGGTACAATGTCTGGCAGAGTCTTTTTCTTACGCCTGGAAAACAACAGCTATTCGGTATCTGGGGGCGAACAACACCCCGCGATACGACTCCCTTTACGAAGCAAACTTTAAGCCCCTCTTTGCCTCCATTAGGAAACGTACTAAATGGAAAAAGTATCGGGTTTCCTGGCTGATCTGGATGCCGTCGGTTAAAATTAGGGTTTTGCCTAAGATTTTATATTACTTTACAACCCTCCCAATTCCGGTTCCCACATCCCATCTCAAACACCTACAGGCAGATCTTCTAAACTTCACGTGGAACTATAAATGCCATAGAATAAGTAACTCAGTGCTCTTTGCCTCTAAGAATGATGGAGGCTTGGCTTTTCCCAAACTCCTGCAGAATTATCATGCCACCCAACTGTTGCCACTAGGATATTGCGTCCTGGGTGCCTCTGTGGGCGTATAATTGCAGGACTGAGATAGACAAATTATGGCTGGCCCCGATTCATCCATTCAATCTGCTGTGGAATGCAGATGTGAATGTGTCCCCTGCCACCTTACTACACACCATGGTGTTAACACGTACTATTTGGAGACAGTTGAGACACAAACACTCCCTTCCATCTGAAGTATCTTTGGTGACGGCTTTTTTATATAACCCCAGATTGCCAGATAGCCTGACTTTGAGATGATTTCTCCCTGGCTCTTGAAAAATGTATTTCCTTTTGGACACTTAGTGAACCCTGTCACACGAATATTGCGGTCCTTTGAGGATCCCCACGAAAGCCATGATCTCCCACAAAAAGGCTTTTTATGGCTATCTTCAGATTAGCCTTTAGGCCTTGTCTTTTGCACCTAACCTCCAATTTATCCCCATTTGAAAGACTTGTCTTTGGGGGCCCTTCCCAAAAAGGTGTCATGGTTATGCAATAGAGTTTTGTCTATCAGCTTACCTGTCTCCATGTGTTCATCTCTAAAGCTGACTCCCACCTGACTGCTTTTATTAACTCTCCTCTAGCATGGCTCCACCCCAGCTCCTATCAGAGAACTCTATTATTAACCTCTGCACTGCAGGCCAGCCCTGCTGATCAACCTTTGTGTGTTTTGGTTTCCTGTTCCTGCCTGCCGTGTGTGCTACGTTTATTTCTGTTACCGACTTTGGTGTATTCTCTACTATTCCTGTCTGCTCGTGACCCTAAACTTTGGCGTGTCCCCGACTATCCCTGTTTGCCTGTGACCCTGAACCTTGGCGTGAACTCTGTTGTCCTTGTCTGCTTGTGGCCCTGACCTTGGCTTATTCCTTTACAATCCCTATCCTCCTGTTGCCTACTGTGGGTGTGCGCTGGGGGACCCTGGGGGTCACAACCTGGAGCCAGTTGCAGCCCAATCCATCCTCACCACTAGAAGCTCTGGTGAACACCTGTTGGCTCTTAGACTCCACGCCCCAGGGAATCCTACGCTCTAACCCCAGTGGGATACGTGTTGGTGTTCCAGCGGCCCTGCCTTCCTTACCACCCGGACTCCCATCCGCAGCAGTCAGCCTTAGGGTCCACTGCCTTGCGGTGCACTCCTGATCCCAACGGTGTGCATCTGTCACCTAGCCTCAAGGTGATCTGACAAAATGTTTAATAGCTGACATTTATAAACTACTGAATGCATACCCTATGGCAGTGATGGCGAACCTTGGCACTTCAGATATTTTTGAACTACAATTCCCATTAAGCTCATGCACTCTGCAGTGTAGGTTAGCATCATGGGAAATGTAGTTCCAAAACATCTGGGGTGCCAAGGTTCGCCATCACTGCCCTATGGAAACCCTAGGTAAACATCGTTATATGCTTAGATGGGAATAGGCCATCGGTGAGGAATTATCCATTCCCCCTCTGCCCTAAGGTCTTTTTACTAAGGTTACTTCCTCCCAAATTATCTAAGCTTGCTAAAAAAAATTAGCACAACAAATATTAACGGTGGCTAGGCGTTTGGTGGCTCTCCACTGGAAAAATCAAATACCCCTGTCCCCTATAGAACTATATGCAAGGATGTGGAGATTATGGAGTTACTGACAACCCACCTCACCAACATGGTCGATCAACACAGTGCTGTTTGGGGGCCTTGGCATCAGCGTGAGGAGTCCTCGTGAGTAACGATCCTGCCTTACTGTCTGCGGTGGTGGTGAGCTCCAACACCTGGGAACAATAGACTCAGGACCCTTTCTATTTCTATTTGCTTTTCTCTATCACTTTCCTTTCCCTTTTTTTTTTCTAGTTTGTTGGTTGCTAATTTCCTTTAAGCAACTATTCTTGGACATTATATGGTGCCTTGGATGCTGTCCCTGCGCCCAGCTGAATTTTAATCAGCCCGGTTGGAAACAGTGCCCAATTGCTTGCATTTACGCAGCTAGATCGGTTGATATACTTTTTCTTTTTAAACCACTGTTGTTTTTTGTAGTTGATTTGGTCACTGTGACTTATGCATATATTTTAGCTATGTGTCTTTGTTAGACTACTAATTGATTTTGGACTTTATATGTTGTTCCCTGTCTGATAACTCATCTCTTTTGTTGTCATGTGAAAAAAAAAAAATCAATAAAAACTGTTAATTATAAAAATCCTATTTTTTTTATAACAGCTTACCTGTAAAATCCCTTTCTTTTGAAGTACATCACGGGACACAGAGCCATAGTAATTACTATGTGGGTTATAGTTCACCTTCAGGTGCTAGACACTGGCACACCCTAAATAGGAAGTTGCCTCCCTATATAACCCCTCCCACTACTGGGAGTATCTCAGTTTTGTAGCAAAGCAATACACGTGTATAAGAAAGAGGGGTGGGATTTCGATGCTGCCTGTCCTCTTTTAGGACCTTCAGGCAACACGAACAAAACATCCATTTTGCGTATCTGAGCAGTCGCCTTAAGTAGACTTTGACTGCTCTCACCACATCAAGAGAATGTAGTGATTTTTCTTCCATAGAACAGGGTTCTGGAAAAACGAAGGTAGAACAATATCCTGGTTTAGGTAAAAACCTGATGATATTACCTTCAGTAAAAAGTTAGGATGAGGACGCAATACTACCTTATCCTTGAACAATATAAATATGGTTCTTTACAAGAAAGAGCAGCCAATTCTGATACCCTTGTTGCAGCAGATATGGTTACCAGAAAAAATAGTTTCCTTGTCAAAAAAGGACCAAGGAAATATGTCGTATAGGCCCAAAAAAAGGCTGTTTTGTAATGCCAACAAAACTAAAAATTCAAGTCCCAAGGGTTCAGGGGTTACCTAACCGGAGATTAAGCCGTGTTACCCCCTGAATAAAGTTACGAACCAAAGAATGCGAAGCAAATGGTCATTCAAATAATACCGATAAGGCCAAGACCTGTCCTTAGAAAGCACTCAAGGTATCCATAGCCAGACCGTTAAATTTAGCGTTTGCAAAGTCTGGCCATGATGGTAGGGTCCATGGGTTCCCTACTGCCATCTTTATGATCTCTGCATACTAAGATTTCCTGGGCCCCACTGGGGACCACAGGAATCAACAACTTCCCTTCCTGCTTGATCCTGCGAAGAAGTCATGGACGCAGGCAGAATAGAAGAGAATGCATAAATCAGTGAGAACCGATTCCACGGGAATAGCAAGGCATCTGTTCCGCATGCTAGTGGATCCTTTGTTCTTGACACAAAGTTGTCGATTTCTTTGTTGAACCTGGACGCAAACAGATATATGTCTGGGATCCCCCATTTTTGACATATTGATAGGAAGATATCGGGGTGAAGGAACCATTTTCCCGGGAACAACTGCTGGCGACTCAAGTAGTTTGCCGGCCAATTTTCTGTTCCTAGAATGAAGACAAAAGTACATTGTTTTCTGCCCAAGATAGGATATGATTCACCTTTCTCTGGGCCACACAACTTCTTGTGCCCCCTTGGTGATTAATATAGGCCATTGCTGTGGGATTGTCTGATTGAATCCTGGCAGGACAATACTGTAAACTGAATGTTCAGGCCCTCAGGACCAAGAGCTCTGCCTGAATTTCTAAAATGTTAATGGGCAAGGCAGTGGCGTCACTAGGGTTGGTGTCACCCGGTGCCAAAAAAATTGGTGTCATCCCCCTCCACCAACTACCTCAGTACAGACCCCCCCTCCACTAACTACAGACCCCACTCCATCAATACAGCCCCCCTCCCTCAGTACAGACCCCCTTCCATCAATATAGACCTCCCACTATGTACAGACTCCCCTCCCTCAGTACAGACCCCCGCTCAGTGCAGACCCCCCACTAAGTACTGACCCCCTCCCTCAGTACAGACCCCCCATCAGTACAGAAACCCTCCCTCAGTACAGAGTCTGCAGACCCCCCCTCCATCAGTATCAACCTTCCACCTCAGTGCAGACCGCCCCATCAGTACATACACCCCCCCAGTGCTGACCCCCATCAGTATAGAATCCCCCCTCAGTGCAGACTCCCCCATCAGTATAAAATCCCCCCTCAGTGCCAACCCCCATTAGTATAGAACCCCCCTCAGTGCAGACCCCCCATTAGTATAGAACCCCCCTCAGTGCAGACCCCCCATTAGTATAGAATCCCCCCTCAGTGCAGAGCCCCCCATTAGTATAAAATCCCCCCTCAGTGCAGACCCCCCATTAGTATAAAATCCCCCCTCAGTGCAGACCCCCCATTAGTATAGATTCCCCCCTCAGTGCAGAGCCCCCCATTAGTATAGAATCCCCCTCAGTGCAGAGCCCCCCATTTGTATAGAATACCCCCTCAGTGCAGAGCCCCCCATTTGTATAGAATCCCCCTCAGTGCAGAGCCCCCCATTTGTATAGAATCCCCCCTCAGTGCAGAGCCCCCCATTTGTATAGAATCCCCCCTCAGTGCAGAGCCCCCCATTAGTATAGAATCCCCCCTCAGTGCAGAGCCCCCATTAGTATAGAATCCCCCCTCAGTGCAGAGCCCTCATTAGTATAGAATCCCCCCTCAGTGCAGAGCCCCCCATTAGTATAGAATCCCCCCTCAGTGCAGAGCCCCCATTAGTATAGAATCCCCCTCAGTGCAGAGCCTCCATTAGTATAGAATCCCCCTCAGTGCAGAGCCCCCATTCGTATAGAATCCCCCTCAGTGCAGAGCCCCCATTCGTATAGAATCCCCCTCAGTGCAGAGCCCCCCATTAGTATAGAATCCCCCCTCAGTGCAGAGCCCCCATTAGTATAGAATCTTCCTTGGTGCAGAGCCCCCATTAGTATAGAATCCCCCTCAGTGCAGAGCCCCCCATTAATATAGAATCCCCCCTCAGTGCAGAGCCCCCATTAGTATAGCATCCCCCTCAGTGCAGAGCCCCCATTAGTATAGCATCCCCCTCAGTGCAGAGCCCCCATTCGTATAGAATCCCCCTCAGTGCAGAGCCCCCCCATTAGTATAGAATCCCCCCTGGTGCAGAGCCCCCATTAGTATAGCATCCCCCTCAGTGCAGAGCCCCCATTAGTATAGAATCCCCCTCAGTGCAGAGCCCCCCATTAGTATAGAATCCCCCCTCAGTGCAGAGCCCCCCATTAGTATAGAATCCCCCCTCAGTGCAGAGCCCCCCATTAGTATAGAATCCCCCCTCAGTGCAGCGCCCCCATTAGTATAGAATCCCCCCTCAGTGCAGAGCCCCCCATTAGTATAGAATCCCCCCTCAGTGCAGAGCCCCCCATTAGTATAGAATCCCCCTGCACATGTCCACCCACATACTGTATACATAAAGTTTACAGACCTCAGAACAGCGCGGACCGGACGATACACACAGCCGTGTCCCTCGGGCTCCTCCTCCTCCTGTGTGGATGTAAACAGAGAGGGGGGGGAGGCGGCTTCAGTCCGCTGTGCTGAGGGACACAGTGCAAGTCCCGTGGCGCAGATCAGGGCAGCGGGCAGTGTTAGCGGTGCGTGCCGCTACCTACGGGTGTCACCCCTCTGGCGGGTGTCACCCGGGTGCGGCCCGCACCCCCCGCACCCACCTAACAACGCCACTGGGGCAAGGCCATTTCTGATCTGGGCCACTTCTCTTGGACAGTTGCCTCTTCCAGGACTATCTCTAGGACTACATTTCCTATGATGCTCCACTAGTTTTTTCTGATTGGCCCTCCGCTGTGGCGAACTGGGAGGGAAGAAGAACAAGCAGGAAGCTTTCTTCTCTCCTGTGCTGCCAACATGAGAAAGGGGGGGGGGGTTGAACATCCTGACAGCGGCCCGCAGCTCTACCCCACTATTTACCCCACTGTGAGGACACCTATGGCCGGAGGAGGAGCAGTTTGTAGGGGCCTAGAGCGGAACTGTCAGCGCGGCTCTGAGGCTGAGCTGTGTGTGAGAGACACACAGCTCAGCCCATGCAGCTGCTAGTTCCGCCGAAGGAGACACAGGCACGGCCGCATAGCCGTAGGCAAGCGGTGGCTGTGGCCTGTGTTAACCCTGTCCAGGCCGCGGTCGCCGCTTACCTCCTGCTGTGCAGCCTGATCATCAACAGGCCACAGAACGGGCAGGCGCGGTCCAAATGACCGGTCTGCCCTATGGCCAGTCCGGGCCTGGTTGTTACCACTTTCCAGGTAACTGAAGGAAGGATTTTCCCCTTAGTAGATTTTTGGATATTAACCATAAACTGAGGCCTGGCGCACCCAGCCTACAGCATCTGGTATTAGTATAGAACCCCCCTCAGTGCAGACCCCCCATTAGTATAGAACCCCCCTCAGTGCAGACCCCCCATTAGTATAGAATCCCCCCTCAGTGCAGAGCCCCCCATTAGTATAAAATCCCCCCTCAGTGCAGACCCCCCATTAGTATAAAATCCCCCCTCAGTGCAGACCCCCCATTAGTATAGATTCCCCCCTCAGTGCAGAGCCCCCCATTAGTATAGAATCCCCCTCAGTGCAGAGCCCCCCATTTGTATAGAATACCCCCTCAGTGCAGAGCCCCCCATTTGTATAGAATCCCCCTCAGTGCAGAGCCCCCCATTTGTATAGAATCCCCCCTCAGTGCAGAGCCCCCCATTTGTATAGAATCCCCCCTCAGTGCAGAGCCCCCCATTAGTATAGAATCCCCCCTCAGTGCAGAGCCCCCATTAGTATAGAATCCCCCCTCAGTGCAGAGCCCTCATTAGTATAGAATCCCCCCTCAGTGCAGAGCCCCCCATTAGTATAGAATCCCCCCTCAGTGCAGAGCCCCCATTAGTATAGAATCCCCCTCAGTGCAGAGCCTCCATTAGTATAGAATCCCCCTCAGTGCAGAGCCCCCATTCGTATAGAATCCCCCTCAGTGCAGAGCCCCCATTCGTATAGAATCCCCCTCAGTGCAGAGCCCCCCATTAGTATAGAATCCCCCCTCAGTGCAGAGCCCCCATTAGTATAGAATCTTCCTTGGTGCAGAGCCCCCATTAGTATAGAATCCCCCTCAGTGCAGAGCCCCCCATTAATATAGAATCCCCCCTCAGTGCAGAGCCCCCATTAGTATAGCATCCCCCTCAGTGCAGAGCCCCCATTAGTATAGCATCCCCCTCAGTGCAGAGCCCCCATTCGTATAGAATCCCCCTCAGTGCAGAGCCCCCCCATTAGTATAGAATCCCCCCTGGTGCAGAGCCCCCATTAGTATAGCATCCCCCTCAGTGCAGAGCCCCCATTAGTATAGAATCCCCCTCAGTGCAGAGCCCCCCATTAGTATAGAATCCCCCCTCAGTGCAGAGCCCCCCATTAGTATAGAATCCCCCCTCAGTGCAGAGCCCCCCATTAGTATAGAATCCCCCCTCAGTGCAGCGCCCCCATTAGTATAGAATCCCCCCTCAGTGCAGAGCCCCCCATTAGTATAGAATCCCCCCTCAGTGCAGAGCCCCCCATTAGTATAGAATCCCCCTGCACATGTCCACCCACATACTGTATACATAAAGTTTACAGACCTCAGAACAGCGCGGACCGGACGATACACACAGCCGTGTCCCTCGGGCTCCTCCTCCTCCTGTGTGGATGTAAACAGAGAGGGGGGGGAGGCGGCTTCAGTCCGCTGTGCTGAGGGACACAGTGCAAGTCCCGTGGCGCAGATCAGGGCAGCGGGCAGTGTTAGCGGTGCGTGCCGCTACCTACGGGTGTCACCCCTCTGGCGGGTGTCACCCGGGTGCGGCCCGCACCCCCCGCACCCACCTAACAACGCCACTGGGGCAAGGCCATTTCTGATCTGGGCCACTTCTCTTGGACAGTTGCCTCTTCCAGGACTATCTCTAGGACTACATTTCCTATGATGCTCCACTAGTTTTTTCTGATTGGCCCTCCGCTGTGGCGAACTGGGAGGGAAGAAGAACAAGCAGGAAGCTTTCTTCTCTCCTGTGCTGCCAACATGAGAAAGGGGGGGGGGTTGAACATCCTGACAGCGGCCCGCAGCTCTACCCCACTATTTACCCCACTGTGAGGACACCTATGGCCGGAGGAGGAGCAGTTTGTAGGGGCCTAGAGCGGAACTGTCAGCGCGGCTCTGAGGCTGAGCTGTGTGTGAGAGACACACAGCTCAGCCCATGCAGCTGCTAGTTCCGCCGAAGGAGACACAGGCACGGCCGCATAGCCGTAGGCAAGCGGTGGCTGTGGCCTGTGTTAACCCTGTCCAGGCCGCGGTCGCCGCTTACCTCCTGCTGTGCAGCCTGATCATCAACAGGCCACAGAACGGGCAGGCGCGGTCCAAATGACCGGTCTGCCCTATGGCCAGTCCGGGCCTGGTTGTTACCACTTTCCAGGTAACTGAAGGAAGGATTTTCCCCTTAGTAGATTTTTGGATATTAACCATAAACTGAGGCCTGGCGCACCCAGCCTACAGCATCTGGTATTTCCAGGTGGTCTCTCATCCGGGTACTAACCAGGCCCGACCCTGCTTAGCCTCCAAGATCAGACGAGATCGGGCTCTATCAGGGTGATGTGGCCGTAGGCTTTGGAGTCAGACACATTGGGAATGAAGAGCTTGAACCCTTTGTTTCAAGCCGATAGGATACTGTTTTGCAGCAGTCTCGAATGAAACTGAGCATAAGGAACGGCCTCGAATGAAGCCAGCATCTTTCTGAACAACCTCATGCAAAGTTGAATAAAAGAAATTCATCTTGCTTTGACCACCTAAATCAGTTCCTTTATGACGCTGATCTTTGCCTAAGAATACCCTTCTCTTGGTGTACCTATGATCGGACCCAAGTATTTTAGCCTTCTTCATGGTTTTAAAGAAGATTTCTCCTAGGTTGAGAATCTGACCTAGATATTCCAGGTAGTTGAATGTGATGACCATACTTTGGTCTAAGCGGGCTACCGACTGGTCTATCAAGAACAGATCGACTAGGTAAACCATAATAGTTATACCATGGGCCCTTAATCTGGCTAGAAGAGGGACCAGAACCTTTGTAAACACTCAAGGTGCAGTAGCTGGACCGGAATACAGAGCTACACACTGAAGATGAAGATTTTCCACCTTGAAAAGTAGATATTACTAGTGAGCAAGGAAATAGGCATATGGAGGTATGCATCTTTGATGTTGATTGATGCCAGAAGTTCTCCTTCTTGTAGGACGGAGTTAACGGATTTAGATTGACTCGATACGAAAAAAGAGTGGTTATATTCAGGAATTGGATTTAGATTTTTGAGATCCAGAATGTCCATTCGGATTTGGCACTGTGAAAAAAAGGTTTGAATCAAACCCCAACCTCTGTTCCTATATGGGGACACCCATGATCACTTTTTTCTTTTTCTCTGGATCCTTAGAAACATTTGATCTGAGAAAACGAGGAGACGGGAACTCTTGGAACTCCAGTTTGTACCCTGGAGCTATTGAGGAAATCCCCCACACTCTTCCTGCCAGCTCCTTGAGAAACGCAGAAGAATTCCCTCTATTTGATTGAACCTGACGGTGGAAGCCGCCGTGACTGCCTGGAGGCTGATGCCTCTGGCACAGGAGAAGGAGCTTTAAAATGAAAATACATATACTCCTTTTCTTAAATGGCAAAAGGAGTGCTTTCCACTAGAATTTCTTTGGATGTATTATCCAAAACATCCCCAAATAGCTGTTTCACCGCAAAGAGGAAGACGAGCCAGGAGCTTCTTACAAGGCACTTAGCGAAGGGCGCAAGGCCTGAAGGATAGAATCTCTCATAGCAACTATTGCAAACATAAAGCTGCCTCCTGGGCCTGCTGAGCAGGATAACCTTGAACACCTGTTTAAAACTGGCCTCTCAGTGATTAAACAATTACTGTCAGCACAGGCTGAGACACTCTGCCAGAGAAAAAAAAGTGTTTTTTTTTCCAATAGGAATTCCACCTTTTTATCCGTTGGATCCCCAGGCATTTGAGCATTGTCTGCCGGACAAGTCAAACTAATTCACAGAGCATATAGCAGCATTAATTGCTGGTATACCCTACTTAGTAAATTTCCTCCACCAAAAGGATAAAGTGTGAAAACGTTTTAGGAGGGGAAAAAAAATGCTTATCTCAGTGATCCTCTCAGATACAAAAAAGCTTTTCCAGCAACGAATGAACAAGAAAGGCATGCACAGCTTGAGGAAGCTTTAGTGAACCCAAACACTCAGTTAAGGGTACTTAAATGTGGAGCGATCATTCAGCAAGAAATTGCGCCATCAATCTTACAGATTGTGAACGCTGATTCTCCCGCATTTGACACCTCAGAAGAGGAGTGATCAGCCACACCACGGTCCCCTGAGGGAATTCGTCTTCTCCTGCCCCCAGTTCCTCAGTTTGAGGGTCCTGGGTAATGCAAGAGGACCTGTCGCATTTTGACCCACACTTGGATGCAATTAAAGTCGCTAAACTTTTTTTTTTTTTTAATTATAAAATAAACAGGGGCTGCAGTGTTGAAAACAGTTGCAGACATTTCATGGCCCTGATGCTCACTCTGACCAGCCATCCCCTCTCAGGGGAGGATGCCATTTGTAGAGATGAGTAGGCTTTCCAGAGCTTGACGGAGACCCTTTTAGCTCTTTTTTTGGGGGTGTTTCAACCCCCCCTTCTGACCATAGCCCAATGCACAATGCAGAGGTACTACCAGAAGAAATCGCATCCACTGCTTGAGCAATAGTCCAGCCACAGCTGCTACTATTAATGCTCAGCCTGATGCAAATAGTAAATGTGTCAAATAGGAAATGCCTTTATCACCAAAATCTCTTTCGTGCTCCTCTTTGCTCTTATGTCTCTCCGACAATTTTGCAGCCAGCATAAATGGAGTTCTTTTTAAAAAAAAACAAAAAAAAACACTCCCGCGTTGGAGGACGCCAACGCCACGCTAAGCCCCGCCCCCACCATTACATCACACCCCCCTCCTTTCTTTTAAAAAAAAAAAAAAAAGCACGGGCCTCCGATCCGACGGGATCGGCTGAGTGAGGGAGGGATGGCGTGGAGGAGACCTGGAAGCCACCGCCATGTAGGGGCGGTAAAAGAAAACTGCATTGCCGATCCTTTTTAGTTCTCCTTTATACTCAGCCACTTGAAGAGGGGAAGAGTTCAGCTCAGGTGGGGGTCTCTGGAGGAAGCAAAACCCCCCAAACTTACCAGAGGCCTGCCTGCTAGCCGGAGGAAAAAAGCCTGCTGCTTCTGTGACACAGCGTGACTCTGAGCAAAGCATGAGAAGGTACGTGCTCCATACAGCCCCCAGTTGTGACACATAGGCATGACAACATTTACTTTAAAGGAGACATTTCATAAGAAAATTTAAAAATTCCTTAGAAAAACTCCACTTACCTTTCCCGCCGCAGGGTTTTCTGTGGTAAAACCAACAGACCCAATCTTCACTCTTCATGGTGGGTTCCGTTAACAAACCTTCAGGAACTGGAGACCCTCGGGGAACCCACAATCCTGGACCTGTAAAAAGCACCCCGTCAGTAAAACTTTATGGCCTTAATACCAAAGTACTGGATGCCGGGGTCCAGCTCTCTAAAAAGAGAAGTGTTACAGGCAAAACCTCGTTTCTTCGGATATGAGGCCCGGGTACCATTCAATTCGGCCTAAAAGACACTTTGAATGGATCCGGCTGCATAGCTAGCCCCAGCAAGGATTGCTCCAGAGGAGCTCAGCATAGCACATCTTTACTCATGACCAACACCTTAGACACTGGTGAAAAAACTGAGGTACTCCAAGTAGTGGGAGGGGTTATATAGGGAGGCAACTTCCTGTTTAGGGTGTGCCAGTGTCCAGCACCTGAAGGTGGCCTATAACCCACATAGTAACTACTATGGCTCTGTGTCCCGTGATGTACAATTAAAGAAATATCAAATACAACCTCTTTAAAGTGGTCTCATAACAAGTGAAGGGGACAATCAGTGTTCAGCCAGGGTGGCCAACTGGCCAGCTCTGCCCGAGCTTCAGGGCTAGAAGTAGTCAGGTGATTTATGTCTGGGAATTTGATCACATGATTGGCACCAGAAGGATTCTGGAGCAGAGGTTTCTTAGGACAGGTAAGGATCCCCTTAGTGTTTTCCAAGGGCAGACTTATAGCAGCATTTTATAGGGGATCATAATGCCATAATGCCAACCTACATATTTTACTTCAAGCTGTGTGTCTCTCTTTTACAAGTCTTATCATGTATGGAAAGGGGAAATTAAAGAATATATAAACCCAACATTTCATATTCCTGATATGTGGCTGCTGTACCAAGTACTTGTATGAGAAAGTATCCTGTTCTCGTTGTATTGCTTCCTTTGTGTGAAATTCCTGGTGTTCCTGCCAGCCCCTCTGCTTCCCTATTAAAAAGCTGACCACACTAAGCAGGAGAGCGCAACATGGTCAGTTCTCTAGCTCTGCTGGGAACTCAGCCTGCTCTTGACCTGGCACACACACTCTTTCACTGGGAAGCTCTGTGTGCTGCTGTTTCTCTCTCTCTCTCCCCCCAGCTCATATGCAGCTGAGAACAGAGGAAATGTGATCACTTATAAAAAAAACTGGAAGAAAGGTATTTATAATGTTTTTTTATAGCTATGTTTTGCCTTTCATTTCTATTTAAAACTAAATGGGTTGTTTTACAAGGTGATCGTTTACAATCACTTTAAGCTTGCAAAAAAAAAAAAAAAAAAAAAGAAAGACTGTACAATAACAAAGAATTGTGGGGAAAAAAGTAGGGGCAATAACTATGATGATTCATTAAAATTAATTAAAATTAAAATGTATCCTCCTGTAGAATAAGCAGGTCACTGAATAACACCATGCTTTAACCACTTGCCGACCGCCTCACGCATATATATACGTGAGCAGAATGGCACGGGCAGGCAAAATCACGTACCCATACGTGATTGCCTTCCCGCGGGCGGGGGGTCCGATCGGACCCCCCTCCCGGTGCCAGCGGCGGTCGGCATTTGGCTAGGAGCGATGAGAGACGAGGGGGAGACCATCCGATCGTGGCCCCCCCCTCGCGATCGCTCCCAGCCAATGAGGAACATCCCCTGCCTGTGTATAGTACACACAGGCAGAGGATGTGATGTCATCTCTCCTCGGCTCGGCAGTTTCCGTTCTAGCGCAGAGGAGAGAAGACATGTAAGTGCACCAACACACACACACACAGTAGAACATGCCAGGCACACAAAACACCCCCGATCCCCCCCCCCCCATCCCCCCCCAATCACCCCTCCCCCCTCCCTGTAACACTGACACCAAGCAGTATTTTTTTTTTTTTTCTGATTACTGCAGGGTGTCAGTTAGTGACAGTTACTGTGGTAGGACAGTGAGTGTTACCCCCCTTTAGGTCTAGGGTACCCCCCTAACCCCCCCTAATAAAGTTTTAACCCCTTGATCACCCCCTGTCACCAGTGTCGCTAAGCGATCATTTTTCTGATCGCTGTATTAGTGTCACTGGTGACGCTAGTTAGGAACGTAAATATTTAGGTTCGCCGTCAGCATTTTATAGCGACAGGGACCCCCATATACTATCTAATAAATGTTTTAACCCCTTGATTGCCCCCTAGTTAACCCTTTCACCACTGATCACCGTATAACCGTTACGGGTGACGCTGGTTAGTTGGTTTATTTTTCGTAGTGTCAGGGCACCCGCCGTTTATTACCGAATAAAGGTTTAGCCCCCTGATCGCCCGGAGGTGATATGCGTCGCCCCAGGCAGCTTCAGATTAGCGCCAGTACCGCTAACACCCACGCACGCAGCATACGCCTCCCTTAGTGGTATACTATCTGAACGCATCAATATCTGATCCGATCAGATCTATACTAGCGTCCCCAGCAGTTTAGGGTTCCCAAAAACGCAGTGTTAGCGGGATCAGCCCAGATACCCGCTAGCACCTGCGTTTTGCCCCTCCGCCCGGCCCAGCCCACCCAAGTGCAGTATCGATCTATCACTGTCACTTACAAAACGCTAAAACGCATAACTGCAGCGTTCGCAGAGTCAGGCCTGATCCCTGCGATCGCTAACAGTTTTTTTGGTAGCGTTTTGGTGAACTGGCAAGCACCAGCCCCAGGCAGCGTCAGGTTAGCGCCGGTCGCGCTAACACCCACGCACGCACCGTACACCTCCCTTAGTGGTATAGTATCTGATCAGATCAATACCTGATCCGATCAGATCTATACTAGCGTCCCCAGCAGTTTAGGGTTCCCAAAAACGCAGTGTTAGTGGGATCAGCCCAGATACCTGCTAGCACCTGCGTTTTGCCCCTCCGCCCAGCCCGGCCCACCCAAGTGCAGTATCGATCGATCACTGTCACTTACAAAACACTAAACGCATAACTGCAGCGTTCGCAGAGTCAGGCCTGATCCCTGCGATCGCTAACAGTTTTTTTGGTAGCGTTTTGGTGAACTGGCAAGCACCAGCGGCCTAGTACACCCCGGTCATAGTCAAACCAGCACTGCGGTAACACTTGGTGACGTGGCGAGTCCCATAAGTGCAGTTCAAGCTGGTGAGGTGGCAAGCACAAGTAGTGTCCCGCTGCCACCAAAAAGACAAACACAGGCCGTCGTGCCCATAGTGCCCTTCCTGCTGCATTCGCCAATCCTAATTGGGAACCGACCACTTCTGCAGCGCCCGTACTTCCCCCATTCACATCCCCAACCAAATGCAGTCGGCTGCATGAGAGGCATTTTCTTTATGTCCTCCCGAGTACCCCTACCCAGCGAACCCCCCCAAAAAAGATGTTGTGTCTGCAGCAAGCGCGGATATAGGCGTGACACCCGCTATTATTGTCCCTCCTGTCCTGACAATCCTGGTCTTTGCATTGGTGAATGTTTTGAACGCTACCATACACTAGTTGAGTATTAGCGTAGGGTACAGCATTGCACAGACTAGGCACACTTTCACAGGGTCTCCCAAGATGCCATCACATTTTGAGAGACGCGAACCTGGAACCGGTTACAGTTATAAAAGTTAGTTACAAAAAAAAAAGTGTAAAAAAAAAAAAAAAAACAAAAAAAAAAACACATACAAAAATATAAAATAAAAAAAAATAGTTGTCGTTTTATTGTTCTCTCTCTCTCTATTCTCTCTCTATTGTTCTGCTCTTTTTTACTGTATTCTATTCTGCAATGTTTTATTGTTATTATGTTTTATCATGTTTGTTTTTCAGGTCTGCAATTTTTTATACTTTACCGTTTACTGTGCATTATTGTTAACCATTTTTTTGTCTTCAGGTACGCCATTCACAACTTTGAGTGGTTATACCAGAATGATGCCTGCAGGTTTAGGTATCATCTTGGTATCATTCTTTTCAGCCAGCGGTCGGCTTTCATGTAAAAGCAATCCTAGCGGCTAATTAGCCTCTAGACTGCTTTTACAAGCAGTGGGAGGGAATGCCCCCCCCCCCCCGTCTTCCTTGTTTTTCTCTGGCTCTCCTGTCTCAACAGGGAACCTGAGAATGCAGCCGGTGATTCAGCCAGCTGACCATAGAGCTGATCAGAGACCAGAGTGGCTCCAAACATCTCTATGGCCTAAGAAACCGGAAGCTACGAGCATTTTATGACTTAGATTTTGCCGGATGTAAACAGCGCCATTGGGAAATTGGGAAAGCATTTTATCACACCGATCTTGGTGTGGTCAGATGCTTTGAGGGCAGAGGAGAAATCTAAGGTCTAATAGACCCCAATTTTTTCAAAAAAGAGTACCTGTCACCACCTATTGCTATGATAGGGGATATTTACATTCCCTGAGATAACAATAAAAATGATTTAAAAAAAAAAAAAAAATATGAAAGGAACAGTTTAAAAATAAGATAAAAAAGCAAAAAAATAATAAAAAAAAAAAAAAAAAAAAAAAAAAAGCACCCCTGTCCCCCCTGCTCTCGCGCTAAGGCGAACGCAAGCGTCGGTCTGGCGTCAAATGTAAACAGCAATTGCACCATGCATGTGAGGTATCACCGCGAAGGTCAGATCGAGGGCAGTAATTTTAGCAGTAGACCTCCTCTGTAAATCTAAAGTGGTAACCTGTAAGGGCTTTTAAAGGCTTTTAAAAATGTATTTAGTTTGTCGCCACTGCACGTTTGTGCGCAATTTTAAAGCATGTCATGTTTGGTATCCATGTACTCGGCCTAAAATCATCTTTTTTATTTCATCAAACATTTGGGCAATATAGTGTGTTTTAGTGCATTAAAATTTAAAAAAGTGTGTTTTTTCCCCAAAAAATGCGTTTGAAAAATCGCTGCACAAATACTGTGTTAAAAAAAAAATGAAACACCCACCATTTTAATCTGTAGGGCATTTGCTTTAAAAAAATATATATAATGTGTGGGGGTTCAAAGTAATTTTCTTGCAAAAAAAAAAAATTTTTTCATGTAATCAAAAAGTGTCAGAAAGGGCTTTGTATTCAAGTGGTTAGAAGAGTGGGTGATGTGTGACATAAGCTTCTAAATGTTGTGCATAAAATGCCAGGACAGTTCAAAACCCCCCAAATGACCCCATTTTGGAAAGTAGACACCCCAAGCTATTTGCTGAGAGGCATGTTGAGTCCATGGAATATTTTATATTGTGACACAAGTTGCGGGAAAGAGACAATTTTTTTTTTTTGCACAAAGTTGTCACTAAATGATATATTGCTCAAATATGCCATGGAAATATGTGAAATTACACCCCAAAATACATTCTGCTGCTTCTCCTGAGTACGGGGATACCACATGTGTGAGACTTTTTGGGAGCCTAGCCGCGTATGGGACCCCGAAGGCCAAGCGCCGCCTTCAGGCTTTCTAAGGGCGTGAATTTTTGATTTCACTCTTCACTGCCTATCACAGTTTCGGAGGCCATGGAATGCCCAGGTGGCACAACCCCCCCCCCAAATGACCCCATTTTGGAAAGTAGACATCCCAAGCTATTTGCTGAGAGGTATAGTGAGTATTTTGCAGACCTCACTTTTTGTCACAAAGTTTTGAAAATTGAAAAAAGAAAAAAAAATTTTTTTTTCTTGTCTTTCTTTATTTTCAAAAACAAATGAGAGCTGCAAAATACTCACCATGCTTCTCAGCAAATAGCTTGGGGTGTCTACTTTCCAAAATGGGGTCATTTGGGGGGGTTTGTGCCACCTGGGCATTCCATGGCCTCCGAAACTGTGATAGGCAGTGAAGAGTGAAATCAAAAATTCATGCCCTTAGAAATCCTGAAGGCGGTGATTGGTTTTCGGGGCCCCGTACGCGGCTAGGCTCCTAAAAAGTCCCACATGGTATCCCCATACTCAGGAGAAGCAGCTAAACGTATTTTGGGGTGCAATTCCACATATGCCCATGGCCTGTGTGAGCAATATATCATTTAGTGACAACTTTGTGCAAAAAAAAAAAAATTTGTCACTTTCCCGCAACTTGTGTCAAAATATAAAACATTCCATGGACTCAACATGCCTCTCAGCAAATAGCTTGGGGTTTCTACTTTCCAAAATGGGGTCATTTGGGGGGGGTTTATGCCATCTGGGCATTTTATGGCCTTCAAAACTGTGATAGGTAGTGAGGAGTAAAATCAAAAATGTACGCCCTTAGAAATCCTGAAGGCGGTGATTGGTTTTCGGGGTCCTGTACGCGGCTAGGCTCCCAAAAAGTCCTACACATGTGGTATCCCCATACTCAGGAGAAGCAGCAGAATGTATTTTGGGGTGCAATTCCACATAGGCCCATGGCCTGTGTGAGCAATATATCATTTAGTGACAACTTTTTGTAATTTTTTTTTTTTTTTTTTTTTTGACATTATTCAATCACTTGGGACAAAAAAAATGAATATTCAATGGGCTCAACATGCCTCTAAGCAATTTCCTTGGGGTGTCTACTTTCCAAAATGGGGTCATTTGTGGGGGTTTTGTACTGCCCTGCCATTTTAGCACCTCAAGAAACGACATAGGCAGTCATAAATTAAAGGCTGTGTAAATTCCAGAAAATGTACCCTAGTTTGTAGGCGCTATAACTTTTGCGCAAACCAATAAATATACACTTATTGACATTTTTTTTCTACCAAAGACATGTGGCCGAATACATTTTGGCCTAAATGTATGACTAAAATTGAGTTTATTGGATTTTTTTTAGAACAAAAAGTAGAAAATATCAATTTTTTTCAAAATTTTCGGTCTTTTTCCGTGTATAGCGCAAAAAATAAAAACGGCAGAGGTGATCAAAAACCATCAAAAGAAAGCTCTATTTGTGGGAAGAAAAGGACACAAATTTCGTTTGGGTACAGCATTGCATGACCGCGCAATTAGCAGTTAAAGCGACGCAGTGCCGAATTGTAAAAAGTGCTCTGGTCAGGAAGGGGGTAAATCCTTCCGGGGCTGAAGTGGTTAAAGTGGTTCTAGAGGCAGAAGATTTTTTTTACCTTCATTTATTATATGCATTAAGGTAAAAGACCTGGGTGCAGCTCCCCAGCCCCCTCAATACTTACCTGAGCCCCATCGCGCTCCAACCATGTGCATGAGAGCACCGGCTCTCCCAGGTCTCTCACTCTCTCATCATTGGTTCACAAAGCAGCGGGAGCCATTGGCTCCTGCCAATTAAAGCCAGTGAGCCAATGGAGGAGAGAATGGGGGTAGGGCCAAGCCACAGTGTGTGTGAATGGACAATGTCCAGTCACAAGATCGCAGCTTAGGAGCGAGCGTGCTCAAGTACCCCCATAGCAAGCACTCTACAGGGTGGAGGAGCCAGGCCCACCGGCAGGGACCCAAAAAGAAGAGGACTGGGGCTGCTGTGTGCAAAACCATTACACAGAGGATGGAAGTATGACATGTTTGTTATTTAAGAAAAAAAAAAAAAAACCAACCTTTACAATCACGTTAATACTCAGTGATTATTGGTAGGAATGAAGGTAGTACCATATAATGTATCAATGTGTTGTCCTCAAGAACTCTGCTACATCTGGCCTGACCGCACAACCCAATTAATTCATAGTAAAAACTGAAGAAAAAATAAAAAAAAATCAGCTTATGTAGTGCCCATGCTGCAAACAGTCAGGTGCATGTGGAAAAATTTGCAGCAGAACTCCAGCCTAAAATAGCAAGAAAAAAAAAACAAATTGCCAATTAAAATTTTAAATAACAAAAACAGCTTTTGCTGCAATATTCACCTTCACACCAGAGTTTTCCCCCTGCAGTACTTTTACTCTGCCAATAGCTGTCATCGGTCTGATGGTCAGTATGATTCAACTCGCTTCCTCTGAGCCCAGGTTATCTTTGGCCAGCCACAGCTTGTGACTGGACAGTGAAAGGAGAAACAGCGCAGTGATGAGATCACCTCTGTCACTCTGCTGTCTCCTCCTATCAGTATGAGTCTTGTCAGCACATTAACTTACGGGCTCCTTGTACTGCTTCTTCCTCTCATGCTACAGCCCTGCTCTACAGGGACTGCAAGAGCAGATACCAGATCGAATTCAGGTACCTACAACACTTGTATTTAGAAAATACATTTAATGGTGTATTAACGGATACAGAGCTGCATTAATTTGAGTCTTTTAGCGTTCAGCTTTAAATGGCTGTTCCACAACATGTTAAAGCTGAGCAGTTCTGAATCTGGAAAAACTTGTATAAGACCTAGTTTACACTTGCAGTTGGGGAGGGCAGCAAAAAAAAAAAAAAAAAAAAAAGTGTGGCTGAGCCACATTTTTACTGCCCCTCCAACTGCTCCCCCTTTAAAATGGAACTCTATGAAAAATAATGAAAAATGGGCAAACAGGCAGGATTTTCAATGCAGAAGAGACATTCCAGGTATCTTCTGCATTAAAGTTACTTACCTGTCAGTCTGCCCCTGTACAGTGATCTGCGCAGGCGCTGCTCTCTGTACAAGTTTGGTAATACAAACATGAATAAACTTCCACGCATGCGCAGGAATGACATTCATCTCATCCAGGCCAATGAAAGCAGACGGCGATCGAAAACAGCTGTCCATAGATGTCAGTGGCCGGCAGGGAGCTCTGGGATGCCGCATCACTGGAGTGAAGGGGAGTATAGCTCCACTTTAAGCCGCAAAGGCAGCAGGGGAAAGGTGTACATATTCCCTTGCTGCAATGTTTTGCATCTCAGAGTTACAGAAAATATTGGTGGCCAGTACCGTCCACCAGACGAAACGCATTCAACTGGATGGGGGCACCCCGCAACTATGTGAAATACATGCAGTTGCAATGCACTGCTATGGGTTTAAGTGGTTAATACAGACGGTGAGGAGGCAATATAATGCCTCTTCACCGCCTGCCAAATGGCCTCCAAAAAGCTATCCAACATGGATCGCTCTTCAGAGGGCAACAAAAGTGTAAACAAGGCCTAACATTTTTCTCCCAGGTCTGTTCTGTCAATCTGTTCATTGCTGGGTGCAGACACAAAATATTTCAGGGCGTTAGGTGCCGGACTACATATTAGTCAGGAAGGAAGGATGTAAAAATATTTGGATGTCTCCTAGAATTAGCACTGTGTTTGTGGAGAGGAGCCATGGCAGAACCAGACAGGTACAGTGCTTTGAAAAATACTTTATACCCCTTGAAATGTTCCACATTTTGTCATGTTACAACTAAAACGTAAATGTATTTTATTGGGATTTTATGTGATAGACCAACACAAAGTAGCACATAATTTTGTAGCGGAAGGAAAATGATAAATGGTTTTCAAAATTTTGTACAAATAAATATGTGAAAAGTGTGGTGTGCATTTGTATTCAGCCCCCCTGAGTCAATACTTTCTCTACAATTACAGCTGCAAGTCTTTTTGGGGATGTCTCTACCAGCTTTGTACATCTAGAGAGTGACATTTTTGCCCATTCTTCTTTGCAAAATAGCTTAACAGCAATTTTCAAGTCTTGCCACAGATTCTCAATTGGATTTAGGTCGGGACTTTGGGCCATTCTAACACATGAATATGCTTTGATCTAAACCATTCCATTGTAGCTCTGGCTGTAAGTTTAAGGTTTTTCTGCTGGAAGGTGAACCTCCGCCCCAGTTTCAAGTCTTTTGCAGACTCTAAACTGTTTTTTTTCTAAGATTGTCCTGTATTTGGCTCCATCCATCTTCCCATCAACTCTGACTAGCTTCCCTGTCCTTGCTGAAGAAAAGCATCTCTACAACATGATGCTGCCACCACCATGTTTCACGGTGGGGATGGTGTGTTCAGGGTGATGTGCAGTGTTAGTTTTCCGCCACACATTTGTTTTTAGGCTAAAAAGTTCAATCTTTGTCTCATCTGACCAGAGCACCTTCTTCCACATGTTTTCTGTGTCATCCCCTCTTCCATAAAGGCCAGATTTCTGGAGTGCACGACTAATAGTTGTCCTGTGGACAGATTCTCCCACCTGAGCTGTGGATCTCTCTGCAGCTCCTCCAGAGTTATCATGGGCCTCTTGGCTGTTTCTCTGATTAATGCTCTCCTTGCCCAGCCTGTCAGTTTAGGTGGACGGCCATGTCTTGGTAGGTTTGCAGTTGTCCATACTCTTTCCATTTTCGGATGATGGATTGAACAGTGCTCCATGAGATAATCAAAGCTTGGGATATTTTTTTAGAATTTAACCCGGCTTTAAACTTCTCCACAACTTTATCCCTGAGAAGAAACGAAATTCTGAGACTTTAAATGAGGCAGGAACCAAAGGGGTAACTGCCTCCATCCCATTGATTAAAATTGAGAGCAAGTGGTGGGACTTTATATGAAGCACACAGCAGCACAAAAGGAAGTCAAGTGACTGGGAAATACTGTTTATTCATGTTGTATAATCTAACATAAAACTTAATGGGTATATAACCTCCAAAAGCATTTGATCATTTACAACATAAGTTACATAGAAGTCCGCAATCATAGAGACAGTTGTAGAACAGACAATGGATACGTATTATAAACATAGGTAAGTTAAAAACAAAACTAAATATATCAAAAAAATATGAGAGGAGGGGAGAAAAAAAACGTTATCTCTGACCTGTCTGGTGTGTTCCTTGGCCTTCATGATTCTGTTTGTTTACAAACCTCTGAGGGCTTCACAGAACAGCTGTTTATATACTGAGATTAAATTACACATAGATGGACTCTATTTACTAATTGGGCGACTTCTGAAAGCAATTGGTTCCACTAGATTTAAGGTATCAGAGTAAAAGGGGCTGAGTACAAATGCACGCCACACTTTTCACATATGTATTTGTAAAAAAAAAAAATATGTGAAAACCATTTATTATTTTCCATCCACTTCACAATTATGTGCCACTTTGTGTTGGTCTATCACATAAAATACATTTACGTTTTTGGTTGCAACATGACAAAATGTGGAAAACTTCAATGGGGTATGAATACTTTTTCAAGGCACTGTAAGAATCAGAAAACAGGTTCTCTTGTTCTATTACACTGGATTGCGGAGTGGCTTTTGGAGGGGGGGGGTAAAGGTTCTTCACGGCTCTCTCTAGCAGGGCAGGGGTTAACCAGAGCTGCTCCGTCCCTGGTCCCTGTCAAGTCTCCAGCTGTCACACAAAGTGCTGAGACATGAAGCTCCCCACACACCCCTGCGCCCAGAGTGACTGACTAGCAGTCCTTATCTCTGGCACCCAGATAACCCGCTGTGTGCTGCGCCCGTCCCAGTCCCATCCCACTCACCAGTGCTGACTCTCTACATCACCAGGGAAAGGCACAAAGCACACCAGTACATCCACTACAATAAAACAAGATTTCCTTTAATAGAAAGCTAGAACTGCAAAACGTAAGAAATCCAAACCTAGGATGGGACAATACATTACAGAGGATTAGAATGTGGGGATATTCATTTGTAGGGATTATTCGAATGTCTTTTACAAGTCATAGCTGACTGAAGCATGAATACATTGCTTATCTTGGTACAATGTGACGAAGAGTCATACATAAAAGATTTATAGATCCCTCTAGAAATTATCTGAATGTGAGACAGGGGTGCTGCAGATTGCTATAGAACTGCTGAGATAAAACACAAGATAAGCCATATAGACACTGAATTGTGTTTAGGCAGTCTGAGCTGACTGATTGACTAATGCTGGGTTCACACCGGTGCATTGCAGGAAACCCTGCGATTCCTGTGCGAGTTCCCACATTGCACCTGAATCGCAAGGCAGTTCCCACGGACATCGGTGAACCGCTGCAGGTGGTGTAAAGTTAGTACACCCTAAGATCGGTTCACAGATCACAGTGCGAACTGTCGAATGGTACAGGAATCGGATCGCTTGGGGGTGAACACATATGCGATCCGATTCCAGTGTGGACCAAAGTAAAAAAAGGGTCCTGCACCATTTTTGGAGCAAATGTGATGCGATTTTAGCCAGTTTGTATGGCTGAATTTGCATCGCACAGACATCGCATGTGATGTGCACAGCTAAGCGGTGCAAATCACATGCAATGTCTGTGATCGCACAAGTGGACGGAGTGATTTTCTTTCCTGCAAACACAGTGATTACAGCTAGTGGCTATAATAGCTGCTGGAAATAATCGCATGCAAAATCCAACAGGCTGGTTGTACCCAAGTTGATCGATTGCCTGCTCATACATGGTTCGAATCTCATCTGGTTCAGCATATTTGAACTGTCTATGGCCGGCTTAAAGCCTAGTACACACTACAGTTTTTTTTTCATGCAACCCAGCGGGTTGCATGAAAAAAACCTGACAGCTCCAGTCGGAGCCACTGTACTAACATGTGAGGTTAGTCCAGCAAACTCCCCCGCTGAGCTGTTGTGTTCTGACAGGGGGACAGCCCCCCCCCCACCAGAACATTCCGATCAGTGCTCTGTGATTGGCTGAAAATGCTGATCAGGAGTCAGTCGGATACTGGTTTTCCAGCATGCACGTCCAACATACACACGGGCCGAATGTCAGCCGTTTTTTTTTTAAACCGGCCGCTGTCTTCCGACATTCGGCCCGTGTGTACCCGGCTTAGGGCAAGCCGTTTTTTGTTTTTTTTTTAACCTGCGGGTTGAATTAAAAAAAAAAAAAAAAAAACGAACCGATTCACACCATGCACACACTTGATGTAGATAGGGGAATCACTCCCAATAAGCTATTGTATTCTGCCCACACGGAGCCTTCTTGATTGCTCAGGAAAAACAGGACAGTCGATCAATAGATAGACTTGTGTACATCCAGCCAGTCCATACATGGATCGAAATTTGGCTGGTCCCTGCTGAACCAGACAAATTTTGTTCCAATTATGGACGGCTTTAGTTGACCATAGACAACCAGATGCATTTAGACTCGGTTTACACCTATGCGTTTTTTTAATGCTTTTTTGCCGAAACGCACTACAGTCCATTTAACATGGTTCCCTATGGGACATGTTCTCATCTACGAGTT
This sequence comes from Aquarana catesbeiana, assembly GCF_042186555.1. NCBI lineage: Eukaryota > Metazoa > Chordata > Amphibia > Anura > Ranidae > Aquarana > Aquarana catesbeiana. Next base: position 240,303,834 of record NC_133332.1, on the reverse strand, counting down.
TTTTCAGCCGCTGCATTTTTGGAAAGGGTCAGGGACTTTTTTCCTCCGCAGCAGATTGCGTTTTGTGTGTAATAGACTTTAATGGACCACAAGTGTTGCGTTTTTTATGCGTTTTCTTTCCTCTTTTCTCCATAGCACACTGTGTATAGATGGTTGCTAAGGAGCTAGCCGGGAAGCTGGCCGCTGCGTCCTTAACAACTGATAAGACAACAGCTGTCGGCCGGTTTCCCGTCAACAGCTGAATGTAAAAACAAGCATTGCCGGCAATAGAAAAAAAAAAAAATAAATAAAATAAATTGGAAAACAAAACAGTGTGGGGTTTGTTCCACCTCCGCTCCAAGGCAACCCCCATGTTGAGGGCATGTGGCCTGATATAATTTTGGTGTCCCTCCCCCCCCCCCTTTTCTGACCTGCCAGGCTACATGCTCGGATAAGGGCCTGGTATGAATTGGGGGGGGACCCCATGCCATTTTTTTTTTTTAAATTGCAGGCTTGCTTTTACATTCATTAAAGTTAAAATAATAAATAAAATGCAAAACGCATGAAAAATGTGTCCAAAACGCATCAAAAACACATGCTCAAAAATGCATAATGCACTGTAGAACGCATCAATCACAAACTGCATAGATGTGAACCGATCCTTAAAGTGCACGTAAGCGCTAAATCTCATTTATAGCATGCTTTGTTTGCATCATGTCTCAGTATATACAGTGTTCTTTAGCAATTTTTTTTTTTGGAATCTGAACATTCTGGCAGTAGCAGCACTTCCTCTTCTCTTTCAGGCTGACATCAGGCTACTGTCTCACAATTTGCAGCACCATTGTCAGCCTGCTGTGTGCGCCCCTCCTTCAGTTGGCTGTTTTAGCGAAACTTCACCCAAAAGGGGAGGTTCTGCTTATCTGCCTCCTCCCCCCCCTCCTCTTTAAGTTTTGTCACTTTGTTTTTTTTTTTGTGGGGGGGGGGGGGGACACGACACATCACAGGTCCCAGAAAGCTGCGTGCCCTTTCACCAAGTGCAGCATTCGCATGCGCAGTGGGAAGCTGGCTGTGAGGGGGCAAGCTGTCACAGCCGGCTTCCCAAAGTAAACATGGCGGCGCCTGGACTAATAAATGGCTGAAAAGCCAGCTAGGGCAAGGACATTACTGGATCCTTGGACAGGCAAGTGTCCAATTATTAAGAATCAGCATTACAGTATTTGCAGCTGCTGAATTTTAATTTTCTACAGAACCACTGAAAAAACGCTTTAAGCACTTTATTGGGTTCATCAGAAGGCAGCCCAACAGCTAACTGAAGGACAGTGCATGGCAGGCTGACAACGCTAACGTTATTTACAAGGCAGTAGCCTCTTGTCAGTCTGCAACAGGAAAAAGAAAAAAAAAAAAAGAATTTTCTTGAGATAACGATTTACAGTGAAACATGATGTCAAACATACCGGAAAATACATTTTGGGTTTACATCCACTTTACACAACCAAGGAGAAGAGAGATATCACTCCAGCCACTGTGATCCTTGGCCACACCACCAGTGGTGCTCAGGTGGTACTTCTCATAGCCTCTTACAAATACGAATCACCAAACTGGAACAGCCAAGCAAGTTAGGAAGACAGCATGAAGTCAGAACAGCAGGCCAGACTTAAAGATTATGTAAACCCAACATTTCATATACCTGATATGTGCCTACTGTACCATGTACTTATATGAAAAATACCCTGTTCTCTTTGTATTGTTTCCTTTGTGTAAAATCCCGGGTGTTCCTGCCAGTCCCCTCTGCTTTGCTATTAAAAACTGACCAAACCAAGCATGATAGAACATCGTGGTCAGTTCTCTAGCTGTGCCGAGAACCCAGCCTGCTTTCCTCCAATGATCAGACTTGTCCTGACGCACATCCACTCGCTAAGAAGACCAGTGTGCTGCTGTTTCTACCCCAGCTCTCTGAGCTCCTTATGCAGCTGAGAACAGAGATTATGTGATCATAAAAAAAAAAAAAGGGGGAAAAATGTATTTATAATGTTTCTTATATACACTGTATAGATGCACAGATGATTTACCTTTCATTTCCATTTCAAACTGAATGGGTTGTTTTACAAGGTGAGGGTTTACGTATGCTTTAACAGCCAGGCAGCTAGTATTTACTTGAAGAGGCCAGCAATTGCATCCACTATAGTCTCTCCCTGCCTGTCATGTGAGGAGTACAAGGGCTGCCATTACTGGCCTCCTGATCCACAATGGATCCACAATGGATCGTGGTCTCAGGTTGGTCCATACTGTAAAAGTCTTGTGTGGCCAGCCTAGGTCAGAGTCCTTGGAGGTAATCACTGACCAGTGCGGGGTCCAGCAAACTGTCACCCACAGGCTGTTCTGTATGAAACTCCCGCTGGAGCTGCCGGTTTCTTCTTCCACCTCTCTGGGGGATGGGCAACTCGGAATGGTGTGCGGGAAGGGGTTCAAGGAAGAAATATGGGTGAACGAGGGCCTGTATGGAAGAAAAAAAACATAGAAAATCGGTAAAATGGGAATGTCAGACTTTTGCCAGCCATTACATACAATGCGGTTTAATACAGAAGATTCCCGTGTGTACTTGCTGAGCAAGTCAGACTTATGCCCCGTACACACGGTCGGACATTGATCGGACATTCTGACAACAAAATCCTAGGATTGGCTCAAACTTGTCTTGCATACAGACGGTCACACAAAGTTGTTGGAAAATCCGATCATTCTGAACGCGGTGACGTAAAACACGTACGTCGGGACTATAAACGGAGCAGTAGCCAATAGCTTTCATCTCTTTATTTATTCTGAGCATGCGTGGCACTTTGTCCGTCGGATTTGTGTACACACAATCGGAAATTCTGACAACGGATTTTGTTGTTGGAAAATTTTATATCCTGCTCTCAAACTTTGTGTGTCGGAAAATCCGACGGAAAATGTGTGATGGAGTCTACACACGGTCAGAATTTCCGACAACAAGGTCCTATCACACATTTTCCGTCGGAAAATCCGACCGTGTGTACAGGGCATAAGGCTGCATTCACACCTGAGCATTTTCAGCTCGTAAAACACCAGGAATAACTGCCCAAAAAATGCCCAACAAGCAAAATGTCATTCATTTTAATGGCACCTGTTCAAATCTGAGCGTTTTGTCACCTGCAGCAAAACGCTTAAAGCTCAGAAAAGTACATGAGCTTCTTTTTGAGCAGATTACAGGCAGTTTTTTGCTTTTTACATTGGTAACCTATACAAAGTCGTGGTGAAAAAAAAAGGCGGCTAAAAACGTGTAACTTTCTACGTGAAAACCAAACGCTCAGGTTTGAATGCAGCCTTGGGGGTCTTAGGCCCCTTTTACACTTGTGCAACTTGTCCTGCGACTTGGGACTGTCTTGGGAAGTCGCATGACAAGTCATTCCCCATAATTTCCGATGAATAGCATTCATATCTGTGCGACTTAAAGTCGCACCGACTTCAAAGTAGTCCCTGCATTATAGGTCCATAGACCTCAAGATTACACAGGCATTGCTTCAAGTCGTGTCGAAGTTGCGGAAAAATACAAAAACATATTTGGGGGGCACACCCTAAAATGCGTTTAGAATCAAGATGGTGCTGCTATAAGACCAACAAACAACAATGTGTGCGCTGTCATATGTTTTGAAGTTGTGGCAAAGTCACGCAGGTCGTACAAGTGTAAAAGGTCCATACATTACTAATTAGAATCTGCTGGGTTGAATCACCCATTGGCTTTGCATAACTCTCATGGATCCCATTGGTGAATTCTTCATATTTTCCATTTGTTCCCACCCACTCTGCAGTCCCTAGCTACAAAAAGTCCTACGTGTAGTCCCTGTACTACTTTGGTCCGACTTTGATGCGAGTGGAGGTCCACAGACCTCAAGTTTACACAGGCATTCTCTGAAATCGCGTCAAAAATCACATGACTTTCAAGTCGCGGCAGTGTGAAAGGGGCCCAAGTCTAGCACACTCCCAAGACCTGACCAGGCTCAACTTATCTCTACGCCATTATGCAAAGAACACTTAGTAAGACATCACAAACTCCACTGTATCCAAAGGAGAGCAGATAGCAATATCTCCTTTCTATTTTGGTTTACAGTATTTTTATTGTTTTTATAAAAACAACCTTATACATGAGAGTGACTACATCCATATCCTGACATCAACAGGATTCCTATATCATATACAATTAGAAAGTGATTGGAAACCCTTACATCTACCCAGTGAAGTGACTATCCTCAGGTGATACACAGAGATAAAACAAATCCTGTAAGTTGTACCTGTGTAACTGCAGAATTTATAAACTTACCTGAGCTGTCAGAAAAAAGGGGGTGGAGAACTGAAGTTACAATCTGCAGAGCTCAGTGAGAAGAGCTCTGAGAGCTAATTGGAAGGAAAGGACAGCCCCCCCCCCATGCAGGAACAGAGCTGAAGTTGTCAATCAGCTGGAAATCCCTGTGATTCATGCTGATAGAGGAACTAAGCCGCAGACAGAAATGACACTAAGACTCCTTTCACACTGTCAGCGTTTTTCAGGCGATACAGCGCTAAAAATAGCGCCTGTATAGCGCCTGAAAAAAGCGGCTCCTTTCACTCCAGTGTGAAAGCCCTCGGGCTTTCACACTGGAGCGGTGCGCTGGCAGGGCGTCACAAAAAGTCCTGCCAGCAGCTTCTTTGGAGCGGTGAAGGAGCGGTGAACTCACCGCTCCTCCACCGCTGCTCCCCCATTGAAATCAATGGGGCAGCGCTGCGATACCGCCGGCATTTTGCGGGCAGATTTAACCCCTTTTTGGCCACTAGTGGGGGGGTTAAACCCCCCCCCCCCGCTAGCAGCCGAATGGCGCTGCTAAAACTACGGTAAAGCGGCGCTAAAAATAGCTCCATTTTACCGCCGACGCCCCCTGCGGCTCGGTGTGAAAGGGCTCTTAGTGCTGTTAATGATACAAGTACACACTATAGAGGAATATGCTTTGTTCACATTTCATGTCTGAGGTTTACAACCACTTTAACGCTCCACACTTTTTCTTGCTGTAGTTCTGACCTCAAATTTCAACAGTTAACATGAAAATCCCAAAAAGGGAAAAACTAGACCATATGACCTCCAACACCACCAAATTTCTCAGACCAAGGCACCCCCTGGTGATGTCAAAGACATGATCTAAGAATATCCATAGCTTATAGCACAATTTCAACCATCGTACAACAAGATTCACAGGAAGGTACAAACAGGACAAAACTGGAAAAAAAAATTAAAGGATAAGAAAGAAAAAAAAAAAAATGGATGAGGACTCCACATCAGGTCCTAGGAGGGTGAAATAACCTCTAAACTCTGCTAATAAGTTATGCGTATGCTCATTAATCATTAAACATGACCCAGTTAGGTTGGATCTTGACCAACTCCAAAAGGAATTGCCAATTTATGCCAACACATCTGCTGATCACAATTCCAGCAGCTAGAAATATACAGCCCCACTAAGCGTCACATTTTCAAGTGTCTTTTATAAGCGTTTCTGAAAATGTTCTGGAGCACAATTGCACGTTTTTGCAGCTTTTGAGACGTTTTTATCAGGTGTTTTTTCAACTAAAAAGTGTGAAGTGTTGCTGAAAAATGGGAGGAGAGGTGCTGTTTGAGCAAAAAACACACGACAAAATGCTTTATAAAAAAAAAAAAAAAAATGCACAAAAGCTTCTTGCACTTTTTAGGCATTTTCATTGAAGTCTATAGAGACAAAAACACAAAATTCTGCCTGAAAAGTAGCTCATGTACTTTTTTTTAAGCAACAGACTTTTTTTTGAGCGACAGACATTTTGCTACAAGTGACAGGACACTCAGATGTGAACAAGGGCTATTGAAAACAATAGGTTTTTGCTTGTTTAGCGTTTTTTGAGCTTCAAGCTTAGTAGGGAACCTACTAAGAAGAAATCCTTTGGGGACTTTTTAGGATTTATCAAAGTCACTGTTATAAATGGGGCATACATTTCTTTTAAATAGGCTCCATGGACAGCACACTCCTACTCCAGAGCTCAGGCCTGGGGGATTGGCTGCTCATATTGTGGGATGTGAGGGAGTGAACCTCCTGCAAGTTCTCTGGTGGGTTTCAGATGGGTCAGCAGCAGTGGCGTCGCTAGGGGGTGGCTTTTGGGGCTATAGCCCCGAATCTGGGGCCCATCTCTGCAGGGGTCCCCAAGCGGCAGGGAGGCTAATGCAAGGTGGAGGCTCTCTGGGGACCCAGATTTTAAGGGGGAGGCTCTCTGCGGACCCTGATTTAAGGGGGCGGCTCTCTGGGGATCCTAATGTAAGGGGGGCTCTCTGGGAAACCCTGATGTAAGGGGGAGGCTCTCTGGGGACCATGATGTAAGTGGGGGGCCCTCTGGGGATATACACACACACGTATATTACTGTATATACATGTGTATGCCCACCCAAAGGGGATGACTTTCTTTAATGCGTTGCTATGGGCTCTAGCCCCAGATCTTTTGTAGACCTAGCAACGCCCCTGGTCAGCAGTGAATCAGAGGGACAGGAAAGTGAGTAAAAAGAAGTAAATCAATGCTGTTTATTGTTCCATAATCCAGTTTGGGGAAAGTATCGGTTCACTTTCCAGCACTTTCTCTTTCACCAATAAGCGAGTCACATTTTCGCTTTGTGCCCCCTGGGGCATGCATGACTGGTATGACCCAAGGAGGGTTAATAAGCAGAAAAAAACAGGTTCTCGGTTCTCCCATGCAAAACAAAACCAAAGAAATTCCCGGCTCAACTTACTGACCAGCCTGCTAACCAACCAAATGATCCTGTCCAACAGTAGGAGTTAAAAAGAAAAAAAAAACAGGGGCTTAGTTTGCACACATTTGCAAATACATGCATAAGCTATAGAGCCCCGTCAAGACACCCCATTTTCTGTAATCCTAAATCTAAATTCTGAGAGCCTCCACAGTAGAAGAACATGCATTATAATGGCTAGGCAGAGGGCAAGTGAGCCTGGAGGGAGCATGTCCTTCCACTGTGGAAATTCTCAAAATTTAGAGAGAGTTAGGACTACAGAAACTAGGGTGCCTTGATGTGGCCTGTAGCTTACGCATGTACCTGAAAATGTGTGCAAACTAAGGCAGGCCACACATGGGTCGAATTTTGAAAGAATTTTCTTTCGAAAATCTTATCTAAGAATTTCCGTTCATATTTCGCACCATTAGTGGACTGCAGCAACAGCCAATTTTTGTGTGGCAATCAAATTTGAGTAATCGGACATGTTGGAAATTTTTTGAAAAACAAACGATTTTCTAATCAATGATGGGTGAATTGTGTGAGGAATGTAATCGACAAAAAAATGCGCATGTGCAAGAAAAGAAAATTCCCACAAAGAAGATTCCCGGCCACGAAAATTCTTTTCTGTAGCAACACGAGGTGAAACTGAAGGCTTGGTAGGCCCAATTTCAAACTCAATGGTGGCATTATCAGATCACAAAACGCACACATTTTCCGACTTTCAAAAGAAAATTCTTTTGAAATTCGACCATGTATGGCCAGCCCAAGGCTGTGTTCACACCTAAGACGGATGCGGCTCACAGCAGGGGTCCAATGCGTCCCTGTTCTCCATTTCAGGGATGACTCAGGCCCCAATTTTTACCTGAATTTGGACCTGAAACTGAGCCAAAGACACATTTGAGAGCAAAATCACAATCTCCTGACATGCGAATTAGATGCGGGGAAACCACATAAGTGTGAACCCAGCCTAAACCCCTGTTTTTAATGTATACTGTTAGACAGGACAATTCGGTTGGTTAGCAGGCTGGTTGGAAAGTTGACCTGGGAATTTTCATTGGTTTTGTTTTACATGTGTCGCTCCTTCCAGGTGCTCCTTGTTGTAAAGGCCAGTTAGAGATGAGGACAGTGGCCATTTGTTTGTATTCTCGGTTTCTCCCAGCAGGACTCACCTCAGCCGCTCGGATCCGGTGGCTGGACGGATATACCAGGAAGCGCATGAGAAGCTGTAGGGCTTCAGGGGAGGTGTCCGGTACGATACGCTCGGGAGGGAGAGGCCGATGTTCCTTGAATGAGATCTTGTTATAATCTGGCAGTTCAGTAATTTCCTAGAAAATGACAAAACATATTAGCGGAGGAAAAGCAGGAATGTGTGAAGAAGAAGAAACACTGACATTTTACTCACAGGCCAGGTTTTAGCGGTGGGTGTCCCCAAAGTGCGCAGGACACAGCACAACTGTTCAATGTCATTCTCCCCGGGGAAGAGAGGAGAGCCATTTAGGAGCTCCCCAAATATACAGCCAACCGCCCTGATAGGAAGGACAATGTTATTAGACTTGTAGGCATCAGAGCCTTGATCTCTGGATGAAGAAAGTGCATACTCACCATAAGTCCACTCCTTCCTCGTACTTGCGGGCTCCATATAGCAGTTCAGGGGCTCTGTACCACCTGTAGGGAGACATAAATCACACCAGGACCCAGATTAAAAGAGACCTGTACACAAGATCATAAACAGAAACCAGAGGGTCAGCATAATAGCCAGGCAACTGGCATTTTCATTAGAAGGCAGCGACAGTTCTTGTAGTTCTCTCCTGATAAACAGAGCCAAACCAGAACCACAAGTGTACTTACCTCACAATAGGTAAGCTGTATATGTATATAGCAAGGGCTAGCCGATTGGCAGAAAGGGATTGAGGTACAGCACACCATTATATTACAGGAGGCTGCAGTCCAGCCCCAAAGCACTGTGAAAAGCCTTCTAAGTCTGCCTGTATTGGAATATATGAAATGCATCAAAAATTTGTAGCGTTTGATAGTTACAATGTTTTCTAGATAACAATACAAATGGCCAATTTTCTTTTTTTCCTTTTTTTTGCAAATGTTGTTTAAAGCCGTATTAAACAAAATATATACTATATTGTAGCATACCAATCATCACACGTGGCTGCATTCGTTTTCCTTTTTTTCTCCTCTCAGTTTTCACCTGATGATCTGGCCAGTAACAAACCTCCTGTGTTAGCGTGCCCCCACTTTGGATGAAGGAGCACAGGGGCTTGTTTGGACAGCAGCATTGTCAGTCTGGGTGGAGAGGAGTTTTAGCTGGACTAGCAGATTTCGATTTACTAACAAATTGAAGCCAAACTCTAGATCACAATTTAAAAGCAGTTACAGAGCAAACAGTTTTTTTTCCCTTTTGGGATAAAGGTTTTACATAAATAAATAAAAGCTGACTAATGTAAGCACCCCTGACAGCAGTAAATAGCTTGGCGCATCCCTGTAAACTGATAGATTCTGCTGGATAGCTTGCTCTTTTGAAAAACAACAGAGGTACTGGCTGGATCATCAGATGAAAATAGAAAAATGAAAGTCTAGAAAAGAAAACGAATGCAGCCATCACAACTAAGAACTGGCAAACTGAAATATAATAAAGGTTTGCTTATTACCACTTTAAGAACATCTCTTACTTGTAACTTTAAAATGCCTGCTGTCTGTAAGAGATCAATGGATCCAAATGCTAGTGGTATTCAAGTTGGATCTTCACTGCATCTGAGCACCACAAATCAAAGACACTCTTTAATTCATTTTTAATATTCAAAGCAAACTCCCCCCATTAATACACGCTTCTATGTTTTATTTTGTTGAGAAATCACTCCCCTAGCATTTCTGGCTTTGGCCATCTTGAGTAAGGGCAAATAATTAATGTAGCATTTACTTCCTTCTGCAGCCAGCTACCACCAGCATGAGAGAGAGCCAGCCCCCCATCTCTGCTCCTCCAGCATCACTCAGCCACAGCCATTGGCCTTCATATCAACTCCCTGCCCCATCCCCTCCACTCCCTTCCTCCTGGTTATCAGTGCCACAGTCAGGGCATCTCAGTCCTGTGCCAGTGTCCCAGTGTGCCAACCCGTGATTGACAGCCCCTGACCCCTCCCTCCACCCTGCCCTCACCCCCACCTATGCAGGGCACCACTGCGAGGGTGCCAGTCCAGTGCTGATCCTCAGCCATGGTACTGGCACTGCCTGCTGATTGGCTTCTCCGCTGCTATCCACTGACACCAGCACCGAGATAGCACTGACACCGGCACCGAGATAGGGAGCACTGACACCGGCACCGAGATAGGGAGCACTGACACCGGCACCGAGATAGGGAGCACTGACACCGGCACCGAGATAGGGAGCACTGACACCGGCACCGAGATAGGGAGCACTGACACAAGCACCGAGATAGGGAGCACTGACACAAGCACCGAGATAGGGAGCACTGACACAAGCACCGAGATAGGGAGCACTGACACAAGCACCGAGATAGGGAGCACTGACTCCAGCACTTTAAAGCTCTTAAAGTGATTGTAAACCCACTTTTTGGACTTCTACCTATAGGTAAGCCTAGAATAAGGCTTACCTATAGGTAGTAGAAATATCTCCTAAACGTGCGCCGTTTAGGAGATATTTCACTTGTAGTCCGCCGAAAATTCCAACGGTGTATGCACGGGGAAAAGAAACTAAACTAAGTGCAGTTTCTTCCCTAGCCTGTGCCGTTAATCGTGGCTCCCGTGCACATGCGCGGGAGTGACGTCACGCGGCTCCGGCGAATCACAGAGCCGGAGTCCGCGGCCTGGAAGGAAGAGGAGCCAGAAGATGGACGCTGCCTACACAGGGGACATCGCTGGATTCTTTTGCAGGTATGTGGCACATAATGGGCTAGTATGCGATGCATACTGGGCCATTATGCTTTTCATTTGCAGGCTTTGCAGCGAGCAAAAGAGGAAGTAAAACACATCAGGGTTTACTTCCTCTTCAATATATGTAATTTATACCGTTAATTTTTTTATTGCTTGAAATATTTTTTCCATTATGGGCGCAAGTGGGGCCTCATGTCTAGGTTTTGCTTAAGGCCTCACAAAGCCTAGAGCCCCCTCTGAATAAGACAAAATGTGGAAAATGTCAAGGGGTATGAATACTTTTTCAAGGAACTGTATCTGTTTGCCTGGAGTTCGGCTTTAACTATAAACTACAATGAGGCGTCAACTTGAACTAGGTAAACTTCTCTTTAATGTGGCACTCCAGGATTTTGTCAAATGGCAAGAAGATTTGAAGAAAAAAAAAAAAAAAAAAGATACGTAAATGGCGTTTACCTCATGACTCCCCCGAGCTGGGAGTAAAGCTAGCTAAATGCTATTGTTAATTTAAATTTTTAAACAGTTCCTCTTGCCAGATGTGGTCTCTGGAATGGACTCTTACCACAAGGAGTCGAATAATTAAAACACAGATAAACATCTCTACTGACCGGGTGGCTACTTGATGACTGTACAAACGTCCCCGGTCATTGGAGAAAACACGGGCTAGGCCAAAGTCGGCAATCTTCAGGATGCCGGTGGAGCTGATCAGAAGATTTGCTGGTTTTAGGTCCTGTGAAATGAAGAAGAAGCTGCTGAGTAGGCGTAAGACAACGCTGAAATATTTAATGTATAAACAGGCTGATAAGTACCTACCCGATGCATGATGGAATTCTCATGGCAGAACTTGACCCCTTTCAGCAGCATCATCATATAGCCTTTAACCTGGGCCTCAGTCAGCGGCTGGTCAGAGTTCCTGATGACCTCAGAAAGGTCGGAGAGCATGTACTCAAAGACCAACACAAACCCTGTACCATGTGGAAACATATCTCTCAGTTTAACGACCTGAAATAGGATAGAGGGCGGAAGGTAACTAAAAACAAACTGGTAGTTGGCATTGTGGGTAGTAAGCTCAACAGTCATTTTCCTAAAGCCGGATTCCACCTTAAACACAATGGGGTTGATTTACTGAAACTGGAGAGTGCAACATCTGGTGCAGATCTGCATAGAAACCAAGCAGCTTCCAGGTTTTCTTTGTCAAAGCTTAATTGAACAAGCTGAAGTTAGAAGCTGATTTGCTATCATGTACAACTGCCCCAGATTTTGCACCCTCCAGTTTTAGTAAATGAACCCCATTGTAATATATTGCAGATTGCCAGTCCTTAGATGTGGTGGCTGCATTCATTTTCTTTTTTGTTCCCCAATTTATTTTCAACGGGTGATCCTGCCAGTAACACACTAGTGTGAGAATGCTCCCTCACTGTATGGTATTTGTTTAGGAGCAGCAGTGTCAAACTAGAAAGGAAAGGTGTTAGAACTACAGAACATCCCCCTCCCCACACTTCTCCATAACAGTGGAAGAGTTTTAAGGTCTACAGAGATAGTTGGGACAATGCTAACTGATAACTGTGATCAAAGGCAGAGAGTATATCCGGTCATAGATGGACTGAATCTTGGCCGATTGAGCAGAGACCAGCCGAGATTCAATCTATCTATATGGGCAGGCTGATTTTACCCAAGTCAGTTCATCAATCGACTTGGGTAAAACCAGCATGTCAGATTTTCAGCATGTGATTATTGCCAGCGGATATAGGGATATAGTCACTAGCAATAATCATTGTGTTCTCCCAGCAGGGACAGCTCCCCGTCAACACCCCACCCCCTTCCCTGCTGGGAGAACACAATCCACTCCACGGGAGGGATTCCCCCTTCAACACTGACTGTTTTTTACTTGTAGAAGTGATGGGCTATAGCAGGGCTCAAAATTTCAAGTCCTGAGCTACTAGCCAGGCCTTAAGAGTTACTTGCCATTCGTTACACCATTCAACCCCTACCCTGCTCCACCCCTAACCCCCCCCCCCCCCCCCCAAACATGTAAAATATCCCATGAAATCACACTGTTAAATGTTTTATTCAGAAGTTAAAAAAATAAATATTAACAACAACAACTTTAACAATATTACAATGAAGCATATCAGTGGCCATCCGTGCAGCCTATCACTGCATGGTGATCACAGGGAGGAATCGGGAGGAGAGCCAGCCGGATCACCCGCTGTGACACAGCTTGAATCTGAAACTCTGGCCGCTGTCAAACAAAGCCCCGCCTCCTGGACTGGCTCCTATGGTAGACAGCACACTGATTCAATTTCCCGGCATTGAACCAGTGTGCTGTCTACCATAGGAGCCAGTCCAGGAGGCGGGACTTTGACAGTGGCCGCGTTTCAGATCCAAGCTATGTCACAGTGGGAGATCCTCTGTGTGATCCGGCCGGCTCTCCTCCCGACAATTTCCTGGCTGATCGCTTCTGGCAGAAGCAGTGCAACATTTTTTTACAGGGCGTCAAAGCGGCCCGGGGGGCAACTGTCTCCCTAGCCCAGTCCGCTCCTGCTCCACACTCGCTCCCAGCTTATTTCCACTTGCCTAATGCAAGCAGGCGAATGGAAATTTTGAGGGCTGGGCTATAGATTAAAAAATAAATGGATAAAAAAATAAAAGAAACTGGAAATGGACATTACAAAACTGAAAAAAGGCTGATTCACCAGGGCAATAAGTTTGTGCAAGGTGCAAAATTTTACTCAAATGTCAGTTTACTGCAGTCAATCTGCTATAGGTTAGCACTTTGTCTGGTCACTTACATATGGATTGTCTTCTATCTCCCGTAGAGCTTTAATCTCTCGTAGGGCCTGATTGGGAATACCCTCCTCCAGTTTTCTCAGTGCCACCTTCTTCAGAGCAACAGCTTCACCTGTCTGGAAAACAAAAAGAAACTTTTTTTTTTTTGCTAAAGATTGAACACACATATGTTAATATACTGCCCTATTTTTTAGGTCACTTTCATTTGTACATGTTTGCTGTACCATATTTGCATTACGGAGATGTGTAGAGTCTCTTGCCTGCCAACTGTATTTCACTCAGCCTCCCTGATGAGCAACTGCTGAGACAAAATCTAAGCCACATTGAAAGCGTTTTGTTTTTATTCAGTCAGACCTGTCTAGTAGAGGAGAACAAGAAAATACTTCTCTGCAGCACTACTAAGCAGGAAACACAACCTGCATGAACAAAAAATGGCTGCTCTGTATAAAAACCAGACTGGGGCTTCAGTAAAAACCTGACAGGGGCTCTAATCTTCCACAATCTATCCAAAACTGGAAATTGTTTTAGCTCAACACACATTTAAAAACGAAACTTGCAGTAAAATGCAAAGTCTATTTGTAACGTCCAGGTCCCTTCCCCGTGTAATAGTCACCATCTCTTATTATACAAAAATAACTGTAAGGCCCCTTTCACACATACGGACCGCTCATTTCATCAGTTCGGTCGCTTCAAAACGCATGAAGTCTTCATCAGTGCTCATCCGTTTTTTCATCAGTTTTTTTTTTACATTTACTACCGATGCAAAAACGGATGAAAACCGGACCATTTGTCAGTTTACATCCGTTTTTTGTCCGATCCGTTTTTTTAATGGAAGAAAAAGAGAGCTTTGATCAGTTAAAAAAAAAATGGATGCTGACGGATGATTATCCATTTACATCCATTTTTTCATAGAGATGCATTGATGTCCGTTTTTCATCCGAATGAACGAACAGCATATGTGAAAGGGGCCTACTCACCGGTGCCAAGGTGAGTAGTGGTGATCAGGCTAAAAGTGAGAAGGTAACGTGGGAAGCTGCAGACATGAAGACTCTGAATGGTTATGACTCTTTGGCTGTATAGATGACGAGGTTTTGTCCTTCACATTAGTGGCTGAGTTACAAATATGTAGAAGAAAAAATGTCACATATATAGATACTGGGTGTGATTTTGCTTGATCAAAAGAAACGTGACAATAAAGAGACAATGGTCTGGTCATCACTGAATATGCCCCCTCTGGACAGATGAACTTCTCTGTTTAGCAACATGTTGTCTCAACCCTTGCATGCGACATTGTCTCAAGAGGAACTGCCCAGGACAGTCTTAAAAATGCTGCCTGCACATTTGGAGCTACAGTGCCACATAGTGGTAGATGACAGTATGACACTTTACAAAATCTTCCTAAAGTTTAACTGAAGGCAGACACACAAGACACAGATAATGCAGCTCTGTAATCCACATCCTTAAAGCCGAAGTGCGGCCAAAATATACACAAGAATTCAGTATAAGGGACATAAATTAGAGTCAGTAGGATGTATCCTTTGTGCTGATGTTAGGTGAAATCCTCCTCCATCCATGCTCCCCCACCTAGGGCGCACCTAGAGCACTTGGCAGCCAGGGCTGATCCTATATCTGGCACCCCCCAGGCAGTGACGTAATGAGTAGCATCTCTGCGCACTGCGGCCAGAAACCCAGGAGAATCCTCCTCCCTAAGCTCCCCCGGGAGGCCAAGCCCCTCCTCCCCCTCTGCAAAAACGTCACCAACCGACCCAAGGATTGTCATCGGGCGCCAGCCAGAAACACATGCAACTGGTAGTGGCACACTTACTATGTGCTACTGCCAGTGGCATCACTAGGGTTGGTGTCACCTGGTGCAGTAAAACGTGGAGTCACCCCCCCCCCCCAAAAAAAATATTTTCCTGTTTTCTGAAAGTGCGCCAAAGATGCAGCATGCAGGACTTTTGGTGCCCTTTCAGAAAAAAAATAAAAAACTAACAACTTACACAGCCCTCGTACCTCTGGATCCCTTTACATTACACAGCCCCCGCACCTCTGGATCCCTTTACATTACACAGCCCCCGCACCTCTGGACCCCTTTACATTACACAGTCCCAGCACCCCTGGACCCCTTTACATTATACAGCCCCCGCACCTCTGCACCTCTTTACATTACACAGTCCTAGCACCCCTGGACCCCTTTACATTACACAGCCCCCACACCTCTGGACCCCTTTACATTACACAGCCCCTTCCACACCTCTGGACCCCTTTGCATTACACAGCCGCCCACCCCCCCTCCCCCTGCAGGTCTGCCTCTTCCTACCTTTTTTGGCCATGGAAAGCGGGAGAGCGGAGCAGGGAGCAGAATGGGAGAGAGAAACAGCTCTGAATAGACAGCGGGAGATGCCAGAGTAAACTTTCCAAGTTAACCAGCAGGTGATTGGTTGCTAGGTGGTTCTTTAGTGAGCGGCGAAGGCAATCCAGCAGCCGGCCCTGGGTGCCACCCCTAAGCGGCGCCAGCCTGACGCCCCCCCCCCCCAATGTTTGGCACCGGGGCAGACCACCCCCCCCCCATTGATACTCCACTGCTCCCACCCCTGCCACACTAGGAAATGATGGTGATGGGAGCGTATGAAGGTAACAGAACCATGGGAGCTGTTACAGGCTCAACTCAAGAGTGCCCTATTATGCCTGCCTCTTCTGCCAAGTAGGTAGCTCCATTCACAGAAGCTGTACTAGGACTGGAACAGGATCTATGGATGGAGGGTGTGGACCTTTCAATTATTCTCCATTCATAGATGGTGACTCAAGTAATAGCAAATCAAACATTTTTGTTGTCACCAGAATGGGAAAAGAGGGAAATCTTCCAACAGGAACACTAGTTCTGATGACCTTAGTGACTGCCCTCACATTTGGAGAGATTTCCTCTCACTTCTTGTTTTGGTTTTGGTTTAGGGACAGAAGGTGACCCCCTCCCCCTATAACCTACACCTACTCTGCCCAAAATTAAAATAACAAAAAGTTGTTACCTTCAGTTGTACTACTTTTAGTGAGGATGCCCTTTGTAACAGAAAGAATGGCTAGCACTATAAATCAAAGTTTCCTCAACACTTTACTGAGGTATACTTTTTGAGAAAATAAACATGGACTTTGTAGGGACCACGATTCACATACAAATGATAAAAACATGTATAAAAACATTACTGTAGCGAGCTACAGATGGAAACTTGACATCTCCAATTTCAGCGGCTTGAGTCGGGGGTCGGAGACCTCAAGACCCCGAAAATAGTCAACACGGCTAAAGAAACAGTTTCTTCAGGTGTGTTGACTATTTTCAAGGTCTTCCGGTTTGCGACCCCGACTCAAGCGGCTGAAATTGGAGAAATCATAATTACAGCAGAAACTACCCAAATGTCCCTGATCAAAAGTTTACATACCCCAGTTCTTAATACCCCCTTTAACATCAATGACAGCTCGAAGTCTTTTGTGGTATTTGTGGATGAGGCTCTTTATCTTCTCAGATGGTAAAGCTGCCCATTCCTCTTGGCAAAAAAGCCTCCAGTTCCTGAAAATTCTTGGGCTGTCTTGCACGAACTGCACGTTTGATATCTCCCCAGAGTGGCTCAATGATATTGAGGTCAGGAGACTGAGATGGCCACTCCAGAACCTTTATTCTGCTGTAGCCAATGACAGGTTGACTTGGCCTTGTGTTTTGGATCATTGTCATGTTGGAATGTCCAAGTACGTCCCATGCGCAGCTTCCTGGCTGATGAATGCAAATGTAACTCCAGTATTTTTTGATAACATACTGCATTCATCTTGCCAACAATTTTACCAAATTCCCTGTGCCTTTGTAGCTCACACATCCCCAAAACATCAGCGATTCACCTCTGTACCTTTCATCATAGGCCTTGTTGACTCCTCTACAAATGTAGCGTTTATAGTTTTGGCCAGAAAGCTCAATTTTGGTCTCATCACTCCAAATGACTTTGTGCCAGAAGGTCTGAGGCTTGTCTCTGTGCTGTTTGGCAGTTTTGTAAGCGGAATACTTTGTGGCATTTGCATAGTAATGGCTTTCATCTGCCGATCATCAGCCCATCTTTTTTCAAGTGCCTCCTTATTGTGCATCTTGAAACAGCCACACCACATGTTTTCAGAGAGTCCTGTATTTCCCCTGAAGTTATTTGTGTGTTTTTCTTTGCATCCCAAACAATTTTCCTGGCAGTTGTGGCTGAAATTTTAGTTAGTCTACTTGACCGTGATTTGGTTTCAACAGAACCCCTCATTTTCCACTTCTTGATTAGAGTTTAAACACTGCTGATTGGCCTTCTCATTTCCTTGGATACCTTTTTATATCCCTTTCCTGTTTTATACAGTTCAACTACCTTTTCCCGCAGATCCTTTGACAATTCTTTTGCTTTCCCCATGAACTCAGGATCCAGAAACGTCAGTGCAGCACTGGATGAAAGATGCAAGGGTCCAGAACATCATTGACCTTTTATACATACACACACTAATTACAAGCAAACAGATCACATGTGAGAATGGTTACCTTTAATAGCCATTCAAGCGGCTTTCTGTCAACTTGTGTGCATGTTATCAGGCCAAAATCACCAGGGTGCGTAAACTTTTGATCAGGGTCATTTAGGTAGTTTCTGTTATCATTATGATTTAAAAAGAGTAAACACAGTTGACTGATAATAAATGGCTTCAGTCAAACACTGACCATGGGTGAAAGAAAAGTTTTTGTGTTATCATTCATATTCTCTGAAAAATGGCCAAGAAATCATAAATTCTGCCAGGGTATGTAAACTTATGAGCACAAGTGTATATACATTACTGAGGTAATTGAAGTAAAAAACAGACATCATTGTACTGGAATTTTGGGGACACAAAGGTTCATATTCTCTGGGTGACAGACCCCACATATCTCTAAGGCTCCCTTAACACTGAGGCGATTTTCAGCCCAGATGAGGTCTAATAAGACGAAACGCGTCGGGAGACTCCACTGCCTGCCATAATTTTACTTGAAGCGCCTTTTTTACCACGGAAATGTAAGTTGTTTACTTATTTTAATAAATCTGTTTTACAAAACGATATTATGCTATGTGGCCCCCCTTCTTTATTCCTATATGGGCTATCCATCTGAGATGACCTATGGGAAGGTCTGCCATCCATTCTAAAGTTCCGTCAGGAGTCTGGATATGTTTGGGAGTCTTGGGAGTCTTGTCGCCATCTAATCGTGAGGCCCTTCCTTCTCATTGCCCGTTGGGGCTACAAGCTAGATTGACTCATTGAACGTATGTTCCTATGAGTTCAATCCTTCCGGTAAGCCTTCACTTTTTCTCTATGTGGAGGGTCCATCACATCTTTGCATGCGTTACCCACGTGGTGAATAAGGAATTATATACTTTTTTGGACTAACATCAGCCTCTTTCAGTCTAAAAAACTCCTGAAGATCATCAATAGACTTTATTTGTTAATTTGTCATATTTTGTATCTATTGTCGATCGACATAGACGTTTCTTTACTCTTATAAATTTATATAAGTTTTTAAATTCACAAGCGCTACACTTGTCTATGCACTGAAATTTTGACAATATCCTATTTGTTGTGTGAGCTGCTTTTCTGTTGGGTGAGCGCAGGGTTAAATTTTTCTCCTTTCAGTCAAACACTGACCATGAGTGAAAGAAAAGTTTTTGTGTTATCATTCATATTCTCTGAAAAATGGCCAAGAAATCATAAATTCTGCCAGGGTATGTAAACTTATGAGCACAAGTGTATATACATTACTGAGGTAATTGAAGTAAAAAACAGACATCATTGTACTGGAATTTTGGGGACACAAAGGTTCATATTCTCTGGGTGACAGACCCCACATATCTCTAAGGCTCCCTTAACACTGAGGCGATTTTCAGGCATTTTAGTTCTAGAAATAGCACCTGTAAGGCGCCTGAAAACCGCCTCCCATTCATTTCAGTGTGACTTTTCACACTGGAGCGGTGTGCTTGGGGGAGGTTAGAAAAAGTCCTGCAAGCATCATCTTTGGGGCAGTTTGAGAGTGCTGAATACAGGGCTCCCAAAACGCCCTGCCCATTGAAATGAATGGCCAGCGCTTCCAAAGCGCATGAAAAGCACTTTACCGCTAACGCTCGGCGGCCCCAGTGTGAAAGGGGCTTAAAACCTCACTGGAATGATGTCTGTCTTTGTATTTTTGATCCAATGACCTCAGTCAAGAATTGAGGAATTTCTGATTTAGAGTGCAGCTCATTCTTTCTATGTTGAAGCCAACCATATTGCCGGGCTGTGACCTTCCATTCAGAGGCATTGAAGGGATTGGTGCTGGATGGACGGTTATAAATGAGAAACCAAAACCTGACAGAATTATTAATTCTTCCCCACTGCATCCAAAACTGAAAAAGTAGGTATTAAATTCAAAAAACAAATATGTAATGTATTGTAGTTTACTCATCTTTAGATGTGGTGGCTGCATTAGTTTTCTTTTTTTTTTTTGGGCTCCCACCCCCCCCCCTTATTTTAACCTGGTGATCTGGCCACTAACACACCACCAGTCACAGGGTGTCTCCACATTGGATATAGAAGCAATGGAGACACCTTTGGACAGCAGCATTGTCAGTCTGGGGAGAGGGTAGTGTTAAGCAGCCCACAGATAGGCCAGTTTTTTTCATTCAATAAGCAAGTTCTCCCATCCACACATTCGATACAGATGGGGAAATCCTCCTATTCTGACAGTGGGGAGACTTCCCTGCCCCCAGAAGACACCATCGATCAGCGCTGCCAGCTATAGCCAGTGGCACTGATCAAGTGGGGAAAAACTGACAGCCTGGTTATACATAAGATCGACTTCCGTACAACCAGCCTGCCTATACATGGGTCGAAATTTGGCTTTTTCCTGCTGAAACCGTCTGAATTTCAATCCATGTATGACAGTCTTTAATCTACCAGATTTAGATGGACTTGACTAAGAAATTAAAAGTGGAGCTCCGGCCGAAATTATACTTTTTAAATAAAAATACCTCTATAATACACAAGCTTAATGTATTCTAGTAAAGTTAAGCTGTAAACTAAGGTCTGTTTTGTTATAGCAGTAGTTTGTTATTTTATAAACTTACAGCAGGCCGTGGCCATCTTAAGTGTGGGCATCTGAAGCCAGACTGTATTTCTTCCTGGATCTCATCCTTGCAGATCTCGCACATGCTCAGTGCAGCACAAGCAGTGTAATAGGTTTCAGGTCAGGTTTCCATAGCAACTGCAGTGTCAGAGGAAGTTGCCGCCCCTTCCCAGAAGGCATTGCAAACAGGAAATGATGCGATGGGCCACGGCCAGGGAGGAGGAAGTGAAAAATGAATACAGCAGATATACAGTAGGTGCTGAGAAAATTTTTTTTTAAAATATCCAATTTGTTTACAGTGCACAGTTTAGTGAGGGATGCTGAAGAGTTGTAAAAGTGGGTGGAACTCCACTTTAAGCTGATTTCCAGCTAACACTTAATAAGCTGTTACAGCAGCAGTTTTTTTTTTCGTTATGTGATAAAGGTTTAACATAAATGAATAAAAGCTGATCATTGTAGGCACTCCTGACACTCCACTTCCTTATTGCGCTATAGCCGAAAGATGGCTACAGGGCGGCTCTCTCATTCTAGGAGGGCTGTTCATGGATGTCCTCCCGGAATCACACCTCTCCCACGCATCCGGCACATTCTGTGCTCCTTCTGTCCTTTGGACACAGTTGATCACAGATTGGGGTAAAGGGTCAGTCACAGCGGACCTTTACCACGTGATCAGCTGTGTCCAATCACAGTTGATCACAATGTAAACAGAGTTGCTGTTTTTTGGCTCTCCTTTCCTCTTGTGCTGTCACCTTAAATAAGGACATGTGCGTTCCCGTGCGTTTTCGATGCTTTTTACAGCATTCCAGTACAGTCCAGTGCAGGGAAAATGCAGCATATTCTACTTTTTTTTCTGGAAAGCCCTGGAACTGACTGCACTGGTGTGAACTATGCCATTAAATACCCTATAACCTATTTTCCATGTGTTTTTGATGCAGAAAAAAAAAACGCACTGAATTGCATGTGGTGTGAACTGACCCCAAAATGAGGGAAAAAAAAAGGTTACCTATCGTTCTACTTCGCGCCAGCGCCTTATGGTCATTTAAAAGGTTTAAGGCACTGGGAGGTGCGGCTTAAGATCTCGTGGCCACCATGATTGGCTGTCATGGCAGTCACGTGATCTGAAAGCTTTTGATCGGAAGCTTTCGGTTAGGCGCCGGTAACTGTGCCGGGAGCTCACAGCTCTAGTGACAGCACTTCACGCAAATATGCGGCCTCTTGGCACCAAGAGCATATTTGCGTGCAGCCGGCACCAAGGGGTGACTACTGCTTTAAGCTCTGTGTGCACTAAGGATGAGCTCCGGCGTGTTTGCACAGCCCACGTGCAGAGCCCGCAGGAAGTTGGCGCTGCGCTAATCACAGGCAGTGAGACATTTCCCTATCTCTGCAGCCGCACATCGGGATAATGTCTCACTGCCTGTGATTAGCGCAGCGACGTGCCAACTTCCTGGCGGGCTCTGCACGTGGGCTGTGCAAACACGCCGAAGCTCATCCTTAGTGTGCACGAGGCCTTATCAGTAAATAATTAACAAAAAGAGTGATCTATTGGCAGTGAAATCATGCGGTCGCCTGGGCCCATCCTTCATCTGACTGACAGCACTGCGCATGCTCCTGGTCCGCCCACATCTGTGTTACAAACAACATTCTGACATTGCAGCCAGACAGATCTGTATACAGGCTGCAGAGTATGTCAGGCGGCACCACCAGAGATCAATGGGGCCACGCTGCAACCCCCAACCAGTTGTGGCACTGTCCCACGATGCCAGCTGCTTCTATACCACCCTCTGAAAAGTGATCCATTGTGGATTGCCATTCAGAGGGTGGCAAGCTTACCACCTGTCTGAAAGAAAACCTGGCAAGGTGCAGGTGAGGGTGTCTCCAGGGGAGTCCACAAGGCACAGGGGACACCTGAGATCAGGGAGGAGGGGCAGCGATCATAGGACAGCTATAAGGGGTAAGGGAGAGGCTGTATACAAGGAAGGTGCAGGCAGCCACTGCTGGAATACTACACAACACACACAATCATCCTCCAGTGAGGCCCACACCGCCCTCCTTGTCCCCCCAGCCGGTCACCTCGATGTGTTTGGCTTTGAAGACGATGCCATGAGCTCCTTCCCCGATCCGACCCAGCAGGCTGTACTGCTCCATCTTTCCGGCCCGAGACGCTGCCCGGCGTTACCTAGCAACACAAAGCACTTCCAGGTGACAGCGAGCCTAGCCGGCACCGCCCCTTTCTCTACTGGGACTGCCCCTCAGCTCTGGACCGCACCGCCTCTTTCCCTTCTGGGACCGCCCCTCCGCTCTGGACCGCAGCGCCTCATTCCAAGGGGGTCTGCTGGGACCGCCCCTCCGCTCTGAATCGCCCCGCCCCTTTCTCTGCTGGGACCGCCCCTCCGCCGTGGACGTCTCTTTCTTTGCTTGGACCGCCCCTCCGCTATGGACAGCACCGCCTCTTTCTCTGCTGGGACCGCCCCTTTGTTTTGCCACTTACAGCAGCATCACGTGGGTTGGGGGGAGGGAAGTGCTGAAGTAAAATGTGGTGAGAACAGTGCAGATTATTTCTGGTCACACTGACATTCTCACCATATACAATCCTGTGTGTCTGAGTAAATCCTCAATGGATTTATGGTACAGGAAAAGGAAGACCCGTCAGATGCTTATGGCCATGCTCCTTGGTTTGGGGACTACACAGGAAGTGAGGAGAATCTGCCAGACAGTAACACACATTCTGATTATTTCCCATTAGACTAACAACAGCATTCTTTTATTGTTATATTGTTCCCGTGTCCCCGGTGCATGGTTTCTGCTCACTTCCTGTGCAGGTGACAACATAGGGAAACTTTCCTTTAAGAGAAACAATCATTAAAAAGCCAGAATATGTTGTTACCCTTTCAGATTTGACTATGTTAGAAAAGAGAACGAATGTAAAATTTTCAAACAAAAATCGATACACGTATGTCCAGAGTGATGTTCAATCACAGCTGATCACATGGTAACCGGGGAGTGGTGTTTATCAGCTTTTCCTCTATTCATGCTGACAGAGCGCGGGTAGAGGAGAGCCGATCGGCTGCTCTCCTGACAGGGGAAGTCTGCGCTGATAATCAAGGATGCCCACTAGAGCCCACAGGGATATCAATCAGTGCCCATTAAAGATACCAATCTGTGCCCATCAGTAATGTCTACCAGTGCCTCCTCACCAGTGCTGCCTATCAGTGCCACCTATAAGTGCCCATCAGTGTCACCTATGAGTTCCCATCAGTGCCGCCTATGAGTTCCCATCAGTGCCGCCTATGAGTGCCCATCAGTGTCACCTATGAGTGCCCATCAGTGCCGCCTATGAGTGCCCATCAGTGTCACCTATGAGTTCCCATCAGTGCCGCCTATGAGTGCCCATCAGTGTCACCTATGAGTTCCCATCAGTGCCGCCTATGAGTGCCCATCAGTGCCGCCTATGAGTTCCCATCAGTGCCGCCTATGAGTGCCCATCAGTGTCACCTATGAGTTCCCATCAGTGCCGCCTATGAGTGCCCATCAGTGCCGCCTATGAGTGCCCATCAGTGCCGCCTATGAGTGCCCATCAGTGCCGCCTATGAGTGCCCATCAGTGCCGCCTATGAGTGCCCATCAGTGCCGGCTATCAGTGCTGCATATCAGTGCCCATCAGTGCTGCATATTAGTGCCTCATCCTCAGTGCCCGTCAGTGCCCATCAGTGCCGCCTATGAGTGCCCATCAGTGCCGCCTATCAGTGCTGCATATCAGTGCCCATCAGTGCTGCATATTAGTGCCTCATCCTCAGTGCCCGTCAGTGCAGCCTCATCAGTGAAGGCGAAAACGTACTTATTTACAAAATTTATAACAAAAACAAAGAAAAACTTTTTTTTTTTTCAAAATTTTCGGTCTTTTTTTTATTTGTTTGGCAAATACAGATACAGGAGGAATCAGAGGGCCCTGCTCGTTAGAGCTTACAATCTAGCATTAAGAATTGCTGTCCCCCCTTCTGCATCACAGGTGTTCCTCCTTCTGTGTCAGCAGTAGTTTCCTTTTTTTTTTGGTTTCTTTTTTTTTATTTATTTCATTTTAATTATTACCGGTATTATTTATTACATTTTTTTTTTGCACTAAAAATACTAAGGGTATAATTGCTGTTCCTCCATTCTGCATTGCAGGCATTCCTCCTCTGCGTCAGCAACGGTTCCCTTTTTTTTTTTTTTTTTTTTTTGGCTTTTTGAATTTTTTCTTCCAGCAGCAGCTGCAAAAACAAAATTCTCCATAATTGCTGTTCCTTCTTCTTAGTCACAGGTGGTCTTCCTTCTGCATCACCACTGTTTTTTTTTCTTGCTTTCTTAATTTTTTTTTAACATTTATTTTATTTTATTTATTTTATGCAGCAGCAGCAGTAAACAAAAATTCCCCACAATTGATGCACCCTTACTGTCTTTATTTAAAAAAAAAAACTATAATAGAAGGTTTATAGTGCCCCAAGCACAAAGGTATTGCATCCAAGCACCATATTCCCATCCCACTCTCTATAATAAAAAGTTATAAAAATCCCACCAAAAAAATAAAAAACAATAATAAAACGCACCAAGCACAAAAGTATTGCACTGGCGAACTGGCGAACAGCCGATGTTCGAGTCGAACATGAGTTCAACTTGAATTCGAAGCTCATCCCTAGTCAAGACATGGGGGAACAGGCAGCAATCAGTAGCATATGCATTATCCAGGCAAAGGTTAACACAGGTCGGGGGGGGAATCAGTAGGACATCCATTATCGAGGCAAGGGTCAGAGTAGGCAAGCTAAAAGTACTATAGTGGAAAGCATTATAAGCGAGCAAACCAAATATGAACAATATTGTGATACAGATAGTGTAGATTCAAGATTAATACATTTCCATAACATAAATAGAAACCATAAAGACACAAATTGTGTGTCCATATAAAAGTCCAACAAGTGCTCCAAGAGGTGTAAGGTAGTTAGTGTACACAGTGCTTCACTCGGTGCTCCTTTTCATATGTAATCAGCGTTGCTTACCAGATCAGTTGGATCTCAGATTATAGAGATCGTAAGCGCTCACACAAATATCAGGCGACAAGGTTAATCCACTCCTCGGATTCCTCCAAACAGTGCTTCTCTCCAGTAAAACGGGCTGTCTAATTAAATGAATCTCTCATGGACACAGATCATCCTTTTCCAGGTTGTCTCAGACATATGGGGTAATGGAAGGAAGAGGCTTCGTAGTGTAGTATTCCAAAGGTGCATTTATTTCAAAATATGTAAGCACTTACATTTAAAAAAATGGTAGAATATCGAAGTAACACACAGCCGCGGATCTTGCCAGCAGGCTAATATGTGGTGACGTCAAGGAATGCTGCTCCACCCAACGCGTTTCCCCGTAAGCGGCATCGACTGGGACCGGAGACTCTATACTGTACTATAATCCATGTCCAGGCAAAGGGTAAAGCAACAGTACCAATACAAGACAAAGGTGCAAGACCCAGGAGGCAGAATTTGCAACAAAGACACCCCTCTAGGGGCATGCTCTTGGCTTATAGGAAAAGGGCCTTGCTGCACTACAGGAACGCTCCAACCTTGGAAGGGAGAGTGGCTGAGCAGCGACTACCAGGAAAGAAACAAGAGGAGCGTAGGCTTGTTTAGCACCAGTGCTTCTAAGACCTCTACTACATCTTAGCAGAGAATCCTGGACTGATCCCCTGCTGGGTTGGATCAGAACAGAAGAACATATGATGTGATATTCGTGTCTATTTTCATTTCCCTCCATCATGCGATGGAAGGGAAGCCCATGTAATCCTTAAAAGTGATGGATTTAAACAGAAGTGCAATCGCCTATATCCGCACACATCCGGTTAGTTCAGTAAAAGTGGACCTGGGCCCAGACTTTTTCCATTCGGTCTCATAAAGACGACAGACCCAGATGTGGGAGGATATAGGTGGACACATTTCAGTTTACATCCAACCTTTTATAAGGATATGTTGCAGTGTAAGGTCCATGTAATCATGGATCAGAAAAGGACTGTTGGAATGTCCCTACTCCGAGCCCTAGCACCCCTCAATACAATGCACTCTAGGCTATTCAGAGGAGAGCATGACAGGGAAGGTCCGGACTTTGGAGGTGGAAGCATTGGAGCTGGGGAAGTTATGGGTGCTCAGGAAGATAAAGGAAAACCCATACAGCTACCGCTAGGTTCCCACTTTTATCCTTTTATATTAACTTCATTGTCTGTCAGATGCGGCAGGGTTTTCTTTAGCTGTTAGGCTTGAGAAAGGATTATATAATAGAAAAGCAGCGACAGACTAAGAATATTTAATATGAGGACGTCAGCAGAGAGAACAGGCATCCCACTCAGGGCGAAGTGTGAATGAAGCATTCACCTGACACCAACAGTGAGAAATTTAACTCCTCTCTGGCCTGATGTTCACAACATCCCACTTCTGTCTCTTCTCAGAAGTACTCTGCGGAAAGGTAGGAGCCATGTCAGGCGAGGCGACTGGCCAGCAATGACCTTTTCCTATGGCGTCGTTCCCTCGCTATGAATGAGGTTCTGCAGCATTCCAGACCAGCGGCAGAGCAACTCCATTAGGGGGAAATGGTTGTGTCTCCTTTGTGACTTGCCCATCTGAAAAGGCCCTAAGTCTGGTGAAAAAAAGTAAAATTGGCTCTAGGCTTTAAAGCGTACCTAAACCTAAATAAAAATGTAATATACTGCAGCTCACCAATCCGTAAATGTGGTGGCTGCAGTAGTTTTCTTTTTTTAGTCTTTTTTCCATTTATTTTCACCAGTAACACAATTCCTGCCTTAGGGTGGCTCCACTCTGGATAAGGGAGCAATGGAGCCACCCTGGCATTGTCAATATGGGGAGAGGGCAATGTTAGATGCATTAGAAAATACAGTGGGTATAGAAAATAATCACCACCCTTTAAAATAATAACGGAAGGAGGACCCTCACCTTGCCAACATCCAAATTGATACAAAAAAGAGGGGAAGCTGACCACAGCTTCTCAAACCACGGATTTTATAGGCACAGCATGAGACGGTATGTATAAAAATCGACACATTTTATTGCATATACATTAAAATGCATCATTTAAAAAAAGGGGGAAGTGATAAAAGCACCCTCCCTCTAACAAAGAGTCAACAGGTACCCAATCCGATATGGAGACAAAAAAATCATGCAGTGTGCATAGAAATCCACCAGTAGGGTCAATGTTCAATCAGATACATAAATATGCTGCCGGTGTGTTGCTCCAAATTCAAGTCTAGATGTGCAAAGTTAGTAGAGACATATCCCAACAGACTAAAGGCTGTAATTAATGCAAAAGGTGGTTCGACATAATACTGACACAAGGGGGTGATCCTTTTTCCAACTCAGTTATTCTGTTTTTGTCTTTTGAATTTTTTTTTCTGACATGTTGGTGTTATATCTTTCACTTAGATGTTATAAGTTGCACTGAGTAAATACAGTTGGATAAAACAAAAACTATGTCTGTTTTCGTTTCGGGCTACAAAGCAACAAAACGTGATTATTTTTGACTAACAAATTAAAGCTGAGCTCCAGGTAACACTTTATAAGCAATTACAGCAACAGTTTTTTTCCCTTTTGGGGTAAAGGTTTTACATAAATAAATAAGAGCTGATTATTGTAAGTACCCTGCCAGGGAAGTGGCTTATATCAACCCTCTGTCACTTTTGCTGATCAGATTGATCTTTTAACGGCTTGCCAACCATATACTGTATATATATATATATATATAGTGGCAAGGCAGCTAATCAGCAGGAGCTGATCAACTGGTACGGCGAACTTGATGTCCGCCGGCATCCGACGATGCTTCGTTCCAAAGGCAGAACGGCAGTCTGCCTATGTAAACAAGGCAGGTCGCCATTCTGTCACTACAGAAGGCATGGATCCTGTGTCTCTGCTAAGCAGGGGCACCAATAAATGCCTTCTCCTGGTACAAACACCTCCCCCACAGTAGTATAGCACTGATCAGGCACACATTTAACCCTTTGATTGCCCCTGATGTTAACCCCTTCCCTGCCAGTGTCATTAGTCCCCAAAAAGTGTCAGTTAGTGTCCCGACTGTCCGCCGCAATATCGCAGTCCCGCTATAAGTAGCTAAATGCCACCATTACTAGTAGAAAAAAAAATATCCCATAGTTTGTAAACACTATAACTTTTGCACAAATCAATCATTATATGCTTCTTGGAATTTTTTTTACCAAAAATATGTAGCAGAATATATATTTGCCTAAACTGATGAAGAAATTAGATTTTTTTTCAATTTTATTGGATATGTTTTAAAGCAGAAAGTAAAAAATATTTTTTTTTTCAAAATTGTCTGCCTTTTTTTGTTTATAGCGCAGAAAATAAAAAACGCAGAGGTGATCAAATACCTCAAAAAGAAAGCTCTATTTGTGGGGAAAAAAAAGGAGTTTATTTGGGTACAACGTTGCACGAACGCGCAATTGTCAGTTAAAGTGACACAGTGCCATATCGCAATAAATGGCCTGGTCGTGAAGGGGTGTAAATCTTCCGGAGGTCAAGTGGTTAAAGGAAGCTGAAAAATAGCAGACATGGATGGATCACCAGGTGAAAATAAAGGGAAAAAGCCTAGAAAACGAAAACAAATGCAGCCACCACATCTAAGAATTGGTAAGTTGCATTACATTACATTCTTGTTTTTTGGGTTTAATTACACTTTAAGTAAAAAGGCGTAATTACACTTTAAACCTGCTGGTGTGACCTGACCAGCCCTGGAGTGAAGGTCATCTGAGCATTCCATAAACTTGCTGCCCAAGTTACAAGTTTATTTTAGTGGAGAGGTTTAGGAAAGAGAGTTAGTACTGATTTATCTGGGGGGGGGGGTGTTGGTAGCAGTTGAAACTGGTTCTGTAACGTGTCTAATCACTTAGACCAGTGGTCTCCAAACTGCGGCCCGGGGGCCAGATGCAGCCCTTTGCTTGCTTTTATCCAGCCCTTGGGGCAATATTTCATCTTCTGACACCAAAAATGGGCCATAGTTCCACCCCCCCCCCCGACACCAAAAAATGGGCACAATTTCTCCTAATGACACCAACAATGGGGCACAGTTCCTCCCAATGACACCAACGATGGGGCAAAATTCCTCGCACTGATACCAAGGATGGGGCATTGTTTACTCCCGCTGATGCTGGGACATTTTTCTACTTCCAGTGGCCACAGTCTGGCCCCCCTAAAGTCTGAAGGACAGTCGACTGGCCCTTCGGTTAGAAAATTTGGAGACCCCTAACTTAGACTACATTACAAAAATTATTGGGATACCTGCCTTTACACACACACATGAACTTTATTGGCATCCCAGTCTTAGGCTGGGTTCACACTGGTACGACACGACAGTCGTACCACTTCTGATCTGATTTTGCCCTGCGACGGGGCAGACCTCCGGTGACCCCGCTCCTTGCCAATATAAGTAGTGGCACACCGCGCACCCAGCATTAGAGTGGGAGAGAGCATTGAGTCAACATCAGAAGAAGAACAGAGGAAGAAGACAGTGGAGAAGACCCAGCAAAAGAGTGAGAAGATAGCGGAGAAGACCCAGCAGAGGCAGAAGACAGCGGACAGAGGGAGAAGAACCGGAAAGGGCTAGAAGACATCAGCGGAGAGCGGAGAAGAACCGGCAGAGGCAGAAGACGTCAGTGGAGGAGGCAGAAGAGCCAGAGAGTGGAGAAGAGATCGGAAGAGACGACAGAGCTGCCTTACTAAATTACTTTAAAAATATATGTAATGTGTTTTATTTTTTCCATTTTTTTAGGTGAATGGGTAGGGGTACAATGTACCCCATACTCATTCACATGGCGTGGGGGGCCAGGATTTGGGGCCCCCCATTGTTAAAGGGGGCTTCCAGATTCCGATAAGCCCCCTGTCCGCAGACCCCGACAACCAACAGCCAGGGTTGTCGGGAAGAGGCCCTTGTCCTCATCAACATGGGGACAAGGTGCTTTGGGGTGGGGGGTGCAAAGCACCCACCCCCCATGTTGAGGGCATGTGGCCTGGTACGGTTCAGGAGGGGGGGGAGGCGCTCGCTCGTCCCAACCCCCTTTTCTAACCTGCCGGTCTGTGTGCTCGGATAAGGGTCTGGTATAGATTTTGGGGGAACCCCAATGCTTTTTTTTCAGCGTGGGGGTTCCCCTGAAAATCCATAGCAGACCAAAGGGCCTGGTATGCTCTTGGAGGGGGAACCCATGCCGTTTTTTTTAAATTTGGCATGGAGTTCCCTTTGAAGATCCTCAGAGCACAAATCGCATGCCAAAGTCGGGTCAGTTAAGACGTCGATCCAGCTTTGATCCGACTTCAGTGGTAATCAATGGGCTGAAGTAGGATCAAAGTTGGACCAAAGTAGTGCAGGGAGCATTTTCAAAGTCGGACTCACTTGTGTCGGACCAGTTATGGCTCCCATAGGGAAACATTGATTTTCACACGTCATGCGACATGAGCTCCCAATGTCGGAGCGTTTGTCCTACCAGTGTGAACCTGGCCCTAGTCCTTAGGGTTCAATATTGAGTTGGCCCTCCCTTTGCAGCGATAACAACTTCTACTCTTCTGGGAAGGCTGTCCACAAGGTTTAGGAATGTGTCTATGGGAATGTTTGACCATTCTTCCAGAAGTGCATTTGTGAGGTCTGGCACTGATGTGGGATGAGAAGGCCTGGCTCACTGTCTCTGCTCTAATTCATCCCAAAGGTGTCTTATTGGGTTGAGGTCAGGACTCTGTGCAGGCCAGTCAAGTTCCTCCACCCCAAACTCGCTCATCCATGTCTTTATGGACCTTTCTTTGTGCACTGGTCCAAATCATTTGGTGGAGGGGGGATTATGGTGTGGGGTTGTTTTTCAGAGGTTGGTCTTGGCACCTTAGTTCCAGTAAAGGGAACTCTTAAGGTGTCATGGATGAGTGAGTTTGGGGGGGAGGAACTTGACTGGCCTGCACAGAGTCCTGACCTCAACCCGGTAGAATACCCTTGGGATGAATTAGAGTGGAGACTGCAAACCAGGCCTTCTCATCCAACATCAGTGCCTGACCTCACAAATGCGCTTCTGGAAGAATGGTCAAACATTCCCATAGACACACTCCTAAACCTTGTGGACAGCCTTCCCAGAAGAGTTGAAGCTGTTATAGCTGCAAAGGGTGGACCAACTCAATATTGAACCCTACGGACTAAGACTGGGATGCCATTAAAATTCATGTGTGTGTAAAGGCAGGCGTCCCAATACTTTTGGTAATATAGTGTATCATTCCTGAGAGTGGATACTGTAATAGAAGTTTACTTTTAACATTTTACTAGGAATTTCTGAAATGAAGTCTTCAGCTTGTTCCTTTGTATAAATGTATAGACAGATGACAAAGGTCAAACTATTATTCTGAAAAGCATCTCTAATCATTGAAGATATGTGCTCTCGTCTGGAAACCAAGGCCGAGCTTCTAGCGGTGGCTGATCTAATGTTTTCTGTAACATAATAGGAACAATTGCTAACGTGTTCTTTTTTAGGGAATAGTACATAAACACATACAGTATCTAATACTATGCAAATGTACTATTGTCTTCAAAGGGTCACTTGCAAACACTACTTAATGAAACAAATGTCATTTGTTTAACCACCTCAGTTCCAGAAGATGTACCACGTTTATGACTAAGCCATTTTTCGCTTTTTAGCATTGCGCTACTTTAACTGGTAAAAGAAAAAGTGTATATTGATTGCTTTGTGTGAAAGTTATAGCGTCTACAAACTATAGGATATATACTGGAGTTTTTTTTTTTTTTATTCTACCAATGGAACCGCGACTTATAATGGGACCTGCAAGTGCGGCGGAAAATCTGACACTAACTGACACTGAGTGGGAACTGAATAACTACCACTGATATCACCAATGACACTAATACAGTTATCAATGCTAATAACTTACACTGTCACTGTACTAATGACACTGGCTGGGAAGGGGTTAACATCTAGGGAGATCAAGCGGTTAAATGTGTGTCTAACAAGTGTTAATATGTGTAATGTGGGCTTTTTTTTTTACTAAAGATCACTTTGTTTTTTACCCCTGCTTTGCAGGGGTAAAAAACAAAGAGATTATTCCTTCTGTACAGAACCCTGTGTTGATTGTCAACACAGGGCTCTGGGCTGTGACTGGACCATGAATCATTGGCCGGGACCTGCTGACAGACTCCAGCTGTGTATAATCACTGCAGGGGACAGCAGGCAGGCACGAACCCGCCCACCCTAACAGTGGCGTAGCGTGGGTTGTCAGCGCCCGGGGCAAGGCAAGCTCCCTGAGTCTCTTCCCTTCTTACAATACTGACCTACCTGACCACTAATCTGATTCCTATACTGACCACTACACTAACCTCTACACTGACCTACATGATTCCTATACCGACCACTACACACTGACCACTACACACTAACCTACCTGATTCCTATACTGACCACTACACTATACTACTACACTATACAATACACTGACCTTTACACTGACCTACCTGATTCCTATACTGACCACTACACTACACACCACACCAACCTACCTGATTCCTACATCGACCACTACACTATACAATCCACTACACAATCCACTATACACTGACCACTACACTACACCAACCTACCTGATTCCTATACTGACCACTACACTACCCACTACACAATACACTATCCACCGACCACTACACACCACACTGACCACTACACTAAACACCACACACTGACCTACCTGATTCCTATACTGACCACTACACTACTACACAATACACTACACTACACTATCCACTGACCACTACACTACACACCACACACCACATTGACCACACTACACTACACACTGACCACTATACACCACTAACCACTACACACTGACCACTACACTACAGGCTGATCACTACACACCACACCACACCCTGACCACACTACACTACACACTGACCACTACACACCACTAACCACTACACACCACTAACCACTACACTACACACTGACCACTATACTACACACTGACCACTACACTATACACCACTACACTACGCTACACACTGACCACTACACACTGACCACACTACACTACACTACACACTAACCACTACAGTACGCACTAACCACTACACTACACACCACACTGACCACTACACACTGACCACACTACACACTTACCACTACACTACACATTGACCACTACACACTGACCACTACACACCACTACACACTGACCACTACACACCACTACACACTGACCACACTACACACTGACCACTACACTACACACTGATCACTACACACTGACCACTACACACCACTACACTACACACTGACCACACTACAAACTGACCACACTACACTACACATTGACCACTACACACCACTACACTACACACTGACCACACTACACACTGACCACTACACAATACACTATACACTACCCACAGACCACTACTACTCAATACACTACATACTGACTGCTACACAATACTCTACCCATGGACCAAAACACTGCACACAATACACTATACACTACCCACAACACAATACATTATACTATACACTAACTTTCTGGCTGCTCCCTCTCCCCACACCATATCTACTCCCACCGGGCCGAGTGAGTCTCTTACCTTTTTTTCTTCCATCTGCTCTGCCTCTGCGCCGCCGACTGTCACACTGCCTGCCCCGGCGGGGACATGATGATCAGTGACCTGGGCCGGAGAGGAGGAGAGGAGGAGAAGACAGCAGCCACAGACTGCCTGCCGCGACGGGGACATGATTGGTGACCTGGACCGGAGAGGAGGAGCAGGAGAAGACAGCGGCCACAGCGAAGGCCAGTCCCGCTCCCCCGCGATTGAGGACAGGCCAGCTCCACCTGCCGCACATGACCCCTTTCGCCCAATCACAGGGCGCCAGGGGCCGGCCTGAGAATTAACATGGAGGCTGGAGTGTGGGGTCACAGAAAATAGAATTTAGATGTATGGAGAGAGGGTGACACAAACTGGAGCAGGATTTCGCCCCCCCAAATGTTGCGCCCGGGGCCTAGG
The DNA here is from genome assembly GCF_042186555.1 of Aquarana catesbeiana. Classification (NCBI taxonomy): domain Eukaryota; kingdom Metazoa; phylum Chordata; class Amphibia; order Anura; family Ranidae; genus Aquarana; species Aquarana catesbeiana. Next base: position 240,269,187 of record NC_133332.1, on the reverse strand, counting down.
CCCCCCCCCCCCGCACCCCCCATGCTACGCCACTGCACCCTAAACCTGGAAACAGGTAGCGACATACCAGGTCGTTGCTGTGCCTTCTTATCTGTTATTGACTAATAGGTGATTTATTTCTAAAGAATGTATAAAATACCAGCTACACACTAAAAAACAGAAATATTGTATTTACTGATGTTTGATGTCAGTGTGAAATATTTCTCTGTAATTGCATTTACGGGTATTCTTTCGCTAGGGTCAACAGGAGTTTAACATTTCTACAACAATACAGAAAATGTCATGGCCCATCCATCCATAGACACAAAACTTAAATGATCCAACCACTTTCGGCAACTGTTCTTTTATGTCTATAGGTACTTCATCAAAAAGACACAGGGTGATGTAACACATATGTTATTTATTTCAAGTATTTACAGTGAGGAAAATAATTATTTGATCCCCTGCAGATTTTGTAAGTTTGCCCACTTACAAAGGAATGAAGGGTCTATCATTTTTTATCATAGGTGTATTTTAAATGATAAAGACAGAATATCAACCAAAAATCCAGAAAAAACACAATTAAGTTGCAGTTCAGTGAGTAAAATAAGTATTTGATCCCCAAGCAAAACATGACTTAGTACTTGGTGGAGAAACCCTTGCTGGCAAGCACAGAGGTAAGACGTTTCTTGTAGTTGGTGACCAGGTTTGCACACATCTCAGGAGGGATTTTGGTCTACTCTTCTTTACAGATCTTGGCAACTCGAAGTTTCAGCTCCCTCTATAAATTTTCTATAGGATTTTGGTCAGATCAGACCAAAATTGAGCTCTTTGGCATTAACTCAACTCGTCGTGTTTGGAGGAAGAAAAATGCTGACTATGACCCTAAGAACACCATCCCTACAATCAAGCACGGAAATGGAAACATTATGCTTTGGGTCTGTTACTCTGCTAAAGGTACAGGCCGACTTTGCCGTATTGAGGGGCCAATGGACGGGGCCATGTATTGTAAAATCTTGGATGAGAATCTTCTTTCATCAGCCAGACACTGAAGATGGGTCATGGATGGGTCTCCCAGTATGACAATAACCCAAAACATACCACCAAGGCAACAAGGAAGTGGCTCAGGAAAAAGCAAATTAGGATCATGGAGTGGCCTAGCCAGTCCTCAGACTTTAATCCTATAGAAAATTCATTTAGGGAGCTAAGCGACAGCCAAGAACAGTGGTGTAGTGGGTAGCACTTTCGCCTAGCAGTAAGAAGGGGTGCTGGTTTGAATCCTAACCAGGACACTACCTGCCTGGAGTTTGCATGTTCTCCCTGTGCTGTGTGGGTTTCCTCCGGGTACTCCGGTTTCTTCCCACACTCCAAAGACATACTGGTAGGTTAATTGGATCCTGTCTAAATTGTCCCTAGTATGTATGAATGTAAGTTAGGGACCTTAGATTGTAAGCTCCTTGAGGGTAGGGACTGATGTGAATGTACAATGTATATGTAAAAGCGCTGCGTAAATTGACGGCGCTATAAGTACCTGAAAATAAATAAATAAATAAAGATTTAGAGATCTGTAAAGAGTGGACCAAAATCCCTCCAGAGATGTGTGCAAATCTGGTCATCAACTACAAGAAACGTCTTACTTCTTGGCTTTCCAACAAGGGTTTCTCCACCAAGTACTAAGTCATGTTTTGCTTATTTTACTCACTAAACTGCAACTCAATTTATAGCATTTGTATTGTGTTTTTTTTCTGGAATTTTGGTTGATATTCTGTTTCTATCATTTAAAATACACTTATGATAACAATTATAGACCCTTCATTTCTTTGTAAGTGGCCAAAATCTGAAGGGTATCAAATAATTATTTTCCTCACTGTATACAGCATCAACAATTCACATTGTGCTTTACATATTGTACATGCAAATCAGTCCCTGCCCTCACAGAGCTTACCATCTAAGATCCATACTTCACATGCACGTATCTCCCAACCAGAGGTGTAACTAGAACCTTCAGGGCCCCAGTGCAAGAAACCATGCAAACCTCTCAGCCCGAGGGCCCTTACCACTGATCCCCGTGCTCTTTACTCACGTTGTGGGGCCCTTTTTTATGGTCCCACAGCAGGACCCTTTCAAACGTTCTGCAGCATGCCCCCCGTCCTGCCATCTTCACACCCCCCCCCCCCCCACAGTGCCGGAACGCCTGATCCCATTTGCAAGCGCGACCTTTGTGACCCTGGTAGTTCTGATACTGGTGTCAGTTTTTTTATTTTTGTTATTTTGATTTTTACCATTTTATTTTAATACATTTTTTTTCTTAATTTAAACATTTTTTTTAGATCTCAATCTCTATTTATGCAGCCTTACCTGCACAGAATGAATTGACAGGAAACGTTTTGTTCATTCACAAACTGAAGCATAGTTTGAGAATCTGGAGAAATCTCTGTGCAGGATGATTGATAGCTCTGCTCCTATGAATGGAGCTTCAGCTGTGCAGAATGAGCAGCCATAATCTGACTTTCATGATGAGTAGATGTGACAGCTTGTTAGTTGTATTAACCCTAGCCACATCAGAAGATTGAGACGGCAGGGGAATGGGGGTCATGGACAGATGGGGATTTCAATTAATAGAAGAGGCATTAGCACAAGGGACACGTCCTGTTGACTGTAAGTTCTGTACCTTATGTTGATTTTTGTGCTTAAAATTTTGACTGCACTTAGGCTTTATACCACAAGTGATTTTGTTCACCACTACTTTTTCTTTATACCTGCATTTCAAACCAGCAAATGTTATAATTTGGTGGTTGGATGTATGGTTTACTGCAGTATAACAATTCTAGTCATTAATTGATGCGTAATTACATCACTTCTGGTGTCTGAGGTCACCTATGATGCGCTTTATCAAGTTGACTTCTTAAATGTGGCACATTTAATGCGATATCACACTATTTTAGTGTTTTGTTTTTTGGTCCATTTTGCAAACACTTGTGGAAGAGGATTCTCGAGAGGGATACAGTATCAGGAGTACTGCACAGTGGTTTAAGAGAAACCAGATTAAAGCATTTCAGGCAAGTGTATATAAGGAAGAAACTAATGAGGATTTTTGGTGATATATTGGAGATCTATGAGAATTAATACATTACGTATTATATTTTTTCAAGCACATTATCAATGGAAAGGAAGATCCACTCGTGATCAACTGGTACTTTGAACTTTTTCACTTGTGATATCAAGAATAAAAAAGAAGAACAAGATACATCTAGAACTTTTTTTTTTTAAACATGCCCTTTATTGGATAAATCGGATTGGCTGTTTTTGAGACTTGCCTTTAAAGCGTGCTGGTTCCATATCTTATTACACTGCATGCTGGTTTATCAAGACTGTTGTTACGTGCAGCAATGATTTTTAAATGGCCCCAACTATAGCCGGCATAAGAGCACAATAATGAACTACCTCCTACAAAGCACTTCTACAAACTCCCCCTTTTTTTCTACTACTTTCATAAAGGGTACCTCCATCCAGTTTGATTAGACCTAGCATAGTCACCCTTAATGCACTTTGGCAGTGTAATCTCCTGAACACAGTAAGCCTAATCACATCACTGTTCATTGCTGCATTCATTGTGACCTTGCAACAGTTTATGCTGATCCTGGTGCATAGCATTCTCCTATACCTACTGCTAACTATTGGTTTTACCATATGTTGGGTTGCATTATTACTATTACCAAATCATGTTCATACCTGAATCATTATTAATCATACTGTTTGATAGTATATTGTAATTTGCCTTCCTTAAAGAGGAGCTCCAGGCTCCTTCAGAAAAAAATAGAAGTCAGCAGCTACAAATACTGTAGCTGCTGACTTTTAATATTAGGACACTTACCTGTCCAGTAATCCAGCGGTGTCCTCATCCGAGCCGATTTTCCAATCGGCTATCGGGTGCTGCCGCCACCACCTCCTCTAAGGGAAACCAACTGTGAAGCCTTATGGCTTCACAGTCGGTTCCCTACTGCGCATGTGCTGGCTGCGAGGAAAGGATGAGGGGGGCCGAACCAGGTACCCACTCCCCCTTCCCCTCCAAAAGGTGCCAAATGTGGCAGTGGAGGGGGGGGGGAGGATGCAGACAAGCGGAGCTTCCCCTTTTGGGTGAGCTCCATTTTAATCTGGTTGGTGTCTGCTTTCTGATACAGAATCATTATACAGTAAAACCTTAGTTTGAGAGTAACTTGGTTTGAGAGCATTTTGCAAGACAAACAAAATTTTGAAATAAAGTTTGACTTGATATACAAGTAGTGTCATGTCACAACTGAGTATTAAAGAGAAGAGAGGAGCCTCTAAGTGTAGCAATATGGTTACATTTAATGAAGGTACAACATTTAGCAACATATTGTTACACTTAAAGGCGCCTCTCTTCTCTTTTATACTCTGTAGCTCAGCTGTATTTTGCTTCTAATCCCCTTGTGGAGGCTTCCATTTGTGGATGTTTTTTATGGTTACACAACCTGATCACATTGCTATAATCTTTTTATATGGACTATAAACTGAAGGACTTATGAATAAATGGTTGTGGGACGAATCATTTGAGTTTCCATTATATCTTATGGGGAAATTTGCTTTGATATACAAGTGCTTTGGATTACAAACATGTTTCTGATACAAATTATGCTCGAAATCCAAAGTTTTACTGTACTTGGTATTAGCCCTAGTGATTTCTGTGCTATTGCAGGCTTTGTGCATGTAACCTAGAGTGTCAGAGGGACTGAAGTCATTAAAGAAGTTGAGGCACAGAAAAGAGGACCCATTTCTATCCAGCGGCTCCTGTAGGAAGAGGGGAGCGCTACGCATGCATCAGACCAAAAGGAGAAAAAAAAAACGAGACAGTACCTCCAAATCAGAGACAATTGGGAGCTATGCATATGTACACATACTTGGGCCAATTTACCTACCATGTGTGTAGGAGGAAACCATTGAGACCTCCTATTTGAACGCACATCTAAATTTTAAACCCAACCTTCCATCATAACAACCTTGTCCTTTTATTACAATAAAAACGTAGCTATGCTGCAGAAAATGTTGTTCTGTTCTCCCACAGTCACATGAGAATATGCTTAGGTATTTGGTCATGTCATATCTGCTGAAAAGAGTTTAACCTTCAGAGTTGAATAATCAGAGGTTCTGCCTGAATTCTGATGTTTTCTTTCATTTTCAAATGCGACTCACTACTGTGAGAGACCGGAGCGTTGTTTTAGGAAGCATAGGAAAGTATTATAGGACTTTTTATTAACCTGCTACTATAACAAGGGGGTAAGGTGGCGAGTATGGGGTTATTACTATTGGTCTTTCTTAAAGGCTAACTACTGTTTGAAAGCCCTGTGCAAATGGGTTTATTACCTTGTGTACTGCCTAAGGCATTCTCGGTTTTGGCAATAATGTCCCTATCACATTCATTATGTTTCTTAAAAGGAAAATTACAGACATCAATTAACACCTGAGGGAGCTTCAAGCCCTTTCCATCCGGAACTATAACAAAGTTTTACCCAGAGCTCCTCCTTAGGTCTTGGCATCACATACCTAGAACAGATTGGGCTTCTTGATGATGACATCAGATTTCCCATGTGCATCAAGCTGTTCAAAAAATAGCAATCATGATATATTGATGGATTTTTTGTGCACCACTGACTAGGAAAATCAGGAATTAGGCTGACGAGTTCTTAATGCACTTCATATCTACAGAGCTCTTTGTAAGTCTCGTCACCGACATTTGTCACTGTAGTGCGGCCATTTAGACGTAACGCAACTTGGGAGTCCAGCTCTCCCTGCGATGTTTGTGAGCGGACCGTGGCAGCTGTACCGAGATGACTGCCGTTCATCGAGCTGCATTCTCGTTACCCAGATAACATCAGCTTCCAAGTCAATTCATTAAAGAAAATCATTTTCTCACGTTTCCAAGATCCAATTAACACTGTCATAAGTGCCAACAAGGAAATGCCTTTCATGGGAGGTTGATATGTGTCTGAAGTGTTGTACAGGGCTCACAGTGTGGCAGTTGTATGTAAGAATAACCCAAAATCAACATGTGTTTATGTGTGCGTCACTGACGTTTTTGTCAGATACTTTGATATCCAAAGACAATCCTCCTTATATCAATGACTTACCATAGCCTTGGGGGGTGACATTAACACATAGAATTAAACCTGCTTTAATTTAGCATAATTTAACCAAGGTGAAAGTGTGAGGCTAATTATTTAAACAGCCTAATAAAATAAATACATGCAGATCTTCATAAGAGAGACTTATTTTGGCGACTGGCCATTAAAGTGGATTTAAAAAGCCAACTGTAAACTGTTTTTTTTATTTGCTAGCTATGTTCCATAGAATGTGAGAGGAGATCCTCTCTTTAGAGATTTCCCCCCCCCCCCCCATTCACACAAGTGAGGTGGATGGAGGAATTGTGCCATTGAATTCGGACAGTGAGAACTTCTCCTGCAGCTGCAACTACTGATCACCATATTGGTAGGGTAACTTGATTTCAATACTCAGCTAACACGCTAAATATTTTCCAACATTCCTATCCAACAGAAATCTATTGTTTTTTTTTTGCTTAAATCCTCTTTATTGAAAAACAACAATTCACATTAAAAAGAAAGCAGATAAGATCACATTCTGGGGACTGACATAACCAGTATTTACATAGTCTTCAACTTTTATCGTATTTATACAGCAGTCCACAAAAAGAAAAAGGCAAGAAGCATGAACATCAATAAAATACCCTCCTCTACCTGAGGGACATACAAAATTTTTCCCCTTTCTTTTACTCCCCTTCCCTCCCCTTCCCCCCGCCATCACACCCCCCCCCCCAACCCCCCAACCCCCTTAAACCTCATTCTCCCTCCCCATTCACCCCGTGCTTCTCCCACATCACCCAATCATTCCATATTTTCTCAAATTTTTTGTGATTACTTCTTTTCTTATATATAAGTTTCTCTCTACTAACTTCCTCCTTCACTTCTTTCACCCATTCTTCGAACGTCGGGGGTTCTTTTCTCTGCCAATTCTTGGCTATAAGCTTTTTCCCTTGAAACAGGCACCTAACTATTGCAGTCTGTGTATCTCTCGCGGGCTGTTGCTCCTCTATTAGACCTAGTAGGCAGATCTTGGCATCCATACTTAGTGATGTCTTAAAAATACAATTTATCCTGTCCACAATACTTTTCCAGTATCTGTACAGTTTTGGGCAGCGCCAGAACATGTGTAATAGATCTCCCCTCTCTCCTCCGCACCTCTGGCACCCCGAGTCTACCCTCCTCCCCATCCTAAACAGCTTTAGTGGTGTAAAATACGCCCCATATATCAAATATAAATGCGACACTACCTGTGATGGAGAGAGGGAAACCCTGGGTCCTGATGACAATACATACTCCCATTGACTGTCCGATATTTTCCCAATCTCATCCTCCCATTTCTTCCTATTTTTGTCCTCCGCTCTATCCCCCTGTATCGAGATTCTTAAACTGCTGTACATATCAGATATCAGACCTTTCGTGGAATCTGAGTCGACCAATTTTCTCACAGAGATCATGTCGCTCCATAGTGGCTCCTTACCGTTAAATTGTGCGTCTAAAGCGTGCCTAACCTGCAAGTATCTGTAAAATGAACGGTTAGGGATCGCGAATTCAATCGCCAATTCCTGGAATGTTTTTAATCTCCCGGCTTTATAAAGCTGTGAGAGATAATGGATGCCCTGCCGATCCCACTCTTCAATCTTCCCCATTATTTTCACTTCATTAAGCTTGCTATTATCCCACAAGGGGGGGAACTCCGAGAAATCTACATAGCCCATTATTTTTTTGACCTTGGACCAGCTCTTGACCATCAACTGGGTAGTGGGACATCTGGTGATAAAGGAGTCCGCCTCCAACGCTTCTACTATGGTGTCGTGGTTAGTATCACCTAGGAGTACTTTATTCCCTGTTACCTCTTTCCCGGGCCTATTACACCCTCCCATATGCTGGACCTGTGATGCCAGAAAGTAACATCCCGGATCCGGGACTCCCAGTCCTCCCTTCTCTGTCGTTCGCCGGAGCGTCTGCAGACCGATCCTTGCTGCGCCGCCTTTCCAAATCAGCTCTCTAAATAAGCTGTCCATTTTATTGAACCATCGTTTAGCAATCCAAACAGGTGAATTATGCAGAATATATAAAATTTGCGGCATCCAGACCATTTTTATCAGGTTGCAGCGCCCGGCGACCGACAGGGGCAACCGTCCCCACACCCTACATTTCTGTTTGAGTTTTTTCATTAATGGGACTAGATTTTCTGCAATATATTGTTCCGGCTCCCTTGAGATATTAATCCCCAGGTATTTCATCTGATTGACTACCTTAATTTGTGTGGTTTGATCCGGAAGGGGCTCCATCAGGGGGTCTATAGGTAATATTGCTGACTTTTCCCAATTAATTTTTAACCCAGAGAATTGGCCAAAGTCTTCGACCATCCCCATAGCCGTCCTTAATGACTCCTGCGTATCCCCTAGGAATAACAGAATGTCATCTGCGTACATTGCTATTTTCTCCTCTCCCCTCCTTCTTTTAAACCCCTGAACCCCCTGAGACGCCCTTATAGCCACAGCCAGCGGCTCTATTGCCAGGGCAAACAGGAGGGGCGACAAAGGGCACCCCTGCCTGGTGCCCCTTCTTAATTGGAACCAATCTGAGCATTCTCCATTGACTCTGACCTTTGCCCTTGGTCTGTCATATAAGAGGCTTAACCAATGAACAAAGCCAGGGCCAAACTGGAATTCCGCCAACACCTTCCAGATGTAATGCCACTCCAGGCAGTCAAATGCCTTGGTGGCGTCTAACGAAAGGAGTGCCCTCTTACCGCTATTCACCGTGGGGATCTGCATATTTAAATATACTCGTCTTATGTTCGTACTTGTAGCTCTGTCCGGGATAAACCCGGTTTGATCTATATGAATTACTCTGGAAATTATTTTCTTTAGCCTTGTTGCCAGGGCCTTTGCCAGAATCTTCACGTCCGAACATAACAGTGATATCGGTCTATATGATGCCATCTCTAACGGGCTTTTCCCCTCCTTCAGCAATACTATTATAATGGCTTCTGTCATTGAGACTGGCAAATTACCATCCTTCCCAGTGCCGTTTAGTACTTCCAAAAGCATGGGGAGCAAAAGCTCCCCATACTTTTTGAAAATTTCTACGGGTAAACCATCAGGGCCCGGGGCCTTCTGGTTCGCCATGTCTGCCACAGCCCTTTGTAATTCCCCAAGTGTCAGAGGGGCATCCAACATTTCCCTATCTTCTCTCGTGAGCGGGGTTAACTTAATCTTATCAAAGAAAGCTGTCATTTCTCCCTCCACATCTTCCTGAGCCGAGCTATATACATTTTTAAAGTACTCCCTAAACTCTTCTAATATTTCTGGGTTAGTATTTTTTATTATTCCCTCTCTTCCTTCTATCGCTAGTATGGAATTCGGAGGGCCATTGGCCTTTATGATCAGGGCCAGGGTCCTCCCGACACACTCTCCCTCACAGGCAAACGTTCGTTTCTGAAATAACCTTTTCCTCTCTGTCTTTTCCAGGACTATTCTACTGTACTCATTTTGTCTCTCTACCCACGTCTTATATCTGATTAGAGTTGGGTCCTCAACGTACCGTTCTTCCGCTCTTATAGCACTCTCTTTGACTTTTAGTTCTTCTATCTGTGATTTTTTTCTTAGTGTGGGATATTTTTTGAATTAGGATCCCCCGGAGAAAAGCTTTCAGGGCGTCCCAAACTATCCCTAATGGAGCTGTACCTATATTCAAATCTACAAATTCCACCAGCTTCTTCACCACAGTGCCCGCGTCCTCAATAATCTCGAGCCAAAAGGGATTTACTTTCCAGTCACCCCTATTAATGCCTCTCTCACCCTTTAAATCAACTATCACTGGTGAGTGGTCCGAAATCCCCCTTGGCTCGTAGACTATTTCTCCCACCATACCCAGCGATTCCTCATTACCCAAGACCAGGTCTATCCTGGACAGGGTGGTATGTGTCCTGGAATGGCAGGAATATTGCCTCACCCCAGGGTGCCTCTCTCTCCAGATGTCCACCAATCCTACTTCCTCACAATACTGTAGAAGCGGACTCTTAGGTTTACCCCTACCCAGACTTTTTAAAGGGAACCTGTCTACCTCGTTATTCATGGTCATGTTGAAGTCCCCAACCGCCACTACCGGAACCCCTGGGAGGTTCGCCATGAATTCAGTTAGGTCATCCAAAACCTCCCTCCCAAAAGGGGGAGGAATATAGATGTTAGCTAATACGCATTTCCTGTTCTCAATTGCACAATAGAGAAAAATATACCGGCCTTCTGTGTCCACCTTACTATGGCTGCAGGAGAAAGCTATCCCTGATTTTATCAAAACACTCACACCCCTTGAGTACGAAGTGTGAGTGGAATGAAATTGCATCTGAAATTTTTTATGATCAATTATCTTAATTGATTCCTTATCCAGATGCGTCTCCTGCAGACATAGTATCTGAACCTTCCCCTTATCTACCATAGAGAGGATCGTCTGCCTTTTCAGATTATCTTTAACCCCCCGAACGTTCCAGGAACATATAGTAAACTTTTTTTTAAATTTCCAAGTGCTATCTAAATCACCACTACCATACATCTGTGGGTCCTATCTCTTTGTGTCTCTTAGCAAAGTTAAACCGCCTCTTAATGTGACTTCTATGGCAGGAATATTGCCTCACCCCAGGGTGCCTCTCTCTCCAGATGTCCACCAATCCTCCTTCCTCACAATACTGTAGAAGCGGACTCTTAGGTTTACCCTACCCAGACTTTTTAAAGGGAACCTGTCTACCTCGTTATTCATGGTCATGTTGAAGTCCCCAACCGCCACTACCGGAACCCCTGGGAGGTTCGCCATGAATTCAGTTAGGTCATCCAAAACCTCCCTCCCAAAAGGGGGAGGAATATAGATGTTAGCTAATACGCATTTCCTGTTCTCAATTGTACAATAGAGAAAAATATACCGGCCTTCTGTGTCCACCTTACTATGGCTGCAGGAGAAAGCTATCCCTGATTTTATCAAAACACTCACACCCCTTGAGTACGAAGTGTGAGTGGAATGAAATTACATCTGAAATTTTTTATGATCAATTATCTTAATTGATTCCTTATCCAGATGCGTCTCCTGCAGACATAGTATCTGAACCTTCCCCTTATCTACCATAGAGAGGATCGTCAGCCTTTTCAGATTATCTTTAACCCCCCGGACGTTCCAGGAACATATAGTAAACTTTTTTTTAAATTTCCAAGTGCTATCTAAATCACCACTACCATACATCTGTGGGTCCTATCTCTTTGTGTCTCTTAGCAAAGTTAAACCACCTCTTAATGTGACTTCTATAATATTTATAAAATGAATTTCCCCTTACTCCAAAGTCAACCCCCCCCCTCCCACACACACTCATACACATATTCCTCCCCCTCCTCCCCCCACCCCACCTCCCCCCTCCCCCTACCCCCCCACTATTTTTACCCCTATTGCCCAATTTTGGGCCTACCCCTGAGGCTTCTATAGTGACCGGACACATTTTTTCAAGGTGAGAAAAACAAACTTACCCCCCCCCGGACCCAGTAAGAGGGGAACTATCCCCATTGTTTCCATTGTGCTTATAAACCAACAAATTTTACGTGTTCCCCCCTCCCTCCCCACTCCCCTTAAAGGGGGAAAAAAAAAAAAAAAGGAAAAAAAGGGAAAAAGGAAAAGGAAGTCCACAAACAAACAGGAAAAGAAAAAAAAGTTCTCTCTTGATTTCCCGGTCTCCTGCCTTTTCTATATTTCATCTTCTCGCTGTATTCTTCCTTTGTTTTTTTCTAACCAGGTTGTGACTTCGATGGGAGTATTAAAAAATTGAGTTTCCCCCAGTGCCGCAATGCGCAAGCGCGCTGGATATAATAAAGCATAGTTAATTTTTAACTGCTGCAGCTTGCGCTTGCATTCCACAAATTTGGCTCTCTGCCTTTGAAGCTCAGGAGAGAAGTCCGGATATATTGAGACCCTTGCACCTCTATATTGAATGTTCTTCATCTCCCTTGCCTTCCGAAGGATGGTGGTTTTATCCCTGAAGCATAATAGCTTAAAAATCAGTGGTCTTGGGTGACCCCCTGGAGCCCATGACCTAGAGGCCACTCTATGCGCACGCTCAATGGAAAAAAATTCTGAGAGTGACTCCCTCCCGAATCTCTCCTTTAACCAATCTTCCATAAATTTAACAGGATTATTGCCTTCACAGCCTTCTGGGAGGCCCAACACCCTCAAATTTTCTCTACGTAGTCTGTTTTCCATACTGTCCATTTTTTGCATGCATTCATTAAGTTGTTTTTTCATAAGTGAGACTTCCTGTCTTAAAGGGGAGACATCATCCTCCATTTGACTGATCCTGTCTTCCAAAGCTGCTGTCCGAGTGCACACTACTTGCACATCACTTTTTACTGACAATAAATCACTTTTAAAACTTTCCATTTGTGCTGACAGGGCAGAAATAGATACCTTACAACTATTTACAGCTAGAAAGATGTCTCTCAGTGATGGTTCCTTCTCAGCCATTGATGCCACACCACCATCCCCCACCTCCGTGGCCAAACCAGAACCCCCCTCCACCATACCGTTCACCCCCAACTCCAATGGGGCGTTTGCTACTGCACCCCCCGTAGGGGCAAGACTTCTCCTTCCCAGCTGGCTGGTTTGATGCTGAGCCCCCCCTATATGGTTGCTCTTTTTAGGTGTCGTGCTTACATGCTGGTTTGGTGTGTGAGCAAATCGCTCCAGTTTGGCAGCTACTTGACTTCCCTTTTCTTTGGGGTTTCGCTGTGCTAGGGCCCCTGCACCCTCCTGTGCTGATGTCTCCTCCAGCCCCTTTTTTCTGGTCATAGCGAATCCGTTATGCACTATGTACACCCACAAATATATATGTCCCTCAGCAAGGACCACTGCAGCTTCTCTCCTCCGATGGCTGTACAATTCCAAGTGTCCTGCGCCCACACAGGGGCTCCCGCTACCACCCAGACCGTCTCACAAGGTCGCACCAGTCCTCCCCCACATCTCAACACTCGCCGCTGCGAGTCACTCACCCCTCCGGTCCACGTCTTGTCACAGTGTGAGTCGGGTCAGCTCCGCACACGGCTACCCCCGCAACTTCCGCTTGATCTCTAGTGGACGCGCTCCCCTCTCTCTCACACAGGCGGCGCGTCACTGACAGTCCTCCCGGGGGAGCTCCGAGTGCAAGATTCCTCTGGCAGCTGGTGGTCCTGTGCTTCTCCTTCCCTCCTTGCGCGGCATCCGTCTCTCAAAGAGGCTAGCAGGCTAGCAGGCACCACAAGGACAGGTTAGCAGCTTCTCCCTCTCTGCTTTACTGCGAGGCATACAGCATAGGAGCGGGGATAGAGTAGGACTGGGTCCGGCTGTGTCTCTCTCCCTCACCTCAACATCCGGTCACGCCCCCCCCAGTACCCAGGAATTTAAACCGAAATCTATTGTTAGATTGACTTCTATTAAGCAGGAACAGCCATAGGTGGATCAAAATTCACCTGGTCCCTGTTGAATCAGACAAATTTTGACCCATCTATGGCCAGCTTTAGAGTGGAATTGTAATTGTAACCATGAGTGTCACCACTGGAAGATTTCCCCTCTGTTCCTTCTATTCCTGACTCAATGACAACTAACTAAAAATTTTAGAACTTCCCTCACTTGCATTCCCATGGTCAATGGTCTCCAGGGCAAATAGATAAGAGAAATCTCTCCAGCAGAGATATAGCAGGAGATTTACTAAAGCTTAAAGCGGAGCTCCACTCAAAAGAGGAAGCTCTGCTTGTTTGCTTCCTCCCCTCCGCTGCCACATTTGGCATCTTTCGGGGGGAGGGGGTCAAAAACAGGTACCCGTCCCCACTTCCGGTAGACCGCGGCGAGGTCCTTCAATAGTTCGGCCCCCTTCCTCCTTCCCCCACCGCTGGGCCATTCAGAAAGCGCGTGCTAGAGGGACTGCTGGGGAAGTTGAGAGCCATTGAATTAGTTGGCGCTACTACAGTGATTGCTGTTATATGCCAGGTCAAGTGCCGAGCTGCTGCCCTACTGCATACGGACCACAGGAAGGTACTTGCTCAGCACCCTAATCAATTACAGATTTCCTTGTATGTTTTGAATGAATACAAAGGAATTGATTTACTAAAACTGGAGAGTGCAAAATCTGGAGCGGCTCTGCATAGAAACCAATCAGCTTCCGGGTGATTTTGTCAAAACTTAATTGAACAAGCTGAAGTTAGAAGCTGATTGGGTACCATGCACAGCTGTACCAGATTTTGTACTCTCCAGTTTTTGTCTGATTGAATGAGGTCGAGATCATGATATCAGCACCTTTATGGCCCGTACACATAATCCGAAAATCAGACGAAAAATACCACTTTCGTCGCAACCGTGCGATAATCGGATTGTTAGTACACCGCTTTCGAGAGCCGATCATGACAATTCATCCGATATTATTAGACCGGACAAGCATGGAAATTTTCCTCGTACGATACCAGATAGTACGATTTTCGTTTAGTCAGTATAGTTGTCATCCGAAAATACAATACAAATACATTACGACACATGACATCACTTCTGATTTTTTTTTCTGTCGTACGAGAATTTTCGTGACTTCAGTAACCTATTCAATTTCTACTTGCGACTATTAACCGGTTCAATACCGGGCTATTTCACCCCCTTCCTTCCCAGACCAATTTTTAGTTTTCAGCGCTGTCGCACTTTAAACGACAATTGCGTGGTCGTGCGATGTACCCAAACAAAATTTTTTGCGCTATAAACAAAAGGAGAGCGACAATTTTGAAAAAAAACACAATATTTTTTACTTTTTGCTATAATAAATATCCCAATTTAAAAAAACAAAAAAAACAAATTTTTTCCTCAGTTTCGGCCGATACGTATTCTTCTACATATTTTTGGTTAAAAAAAAATCGCAATAAGCGTATATTGATTGGTTTGCGCAAAAGTTATAGGGTCTATAAAATACGGGATAGATTTATGGCATTTAAAAAAAAAAAAAAAAATGTATTTATTTTTTTTACTAATAATAGCGGTGATCGCAATTTTTTTTCGTGACTGCGACATTATGGCGGACACATCGGACACTTTTGACACATTTTTGGGACCATTCACATTTATACAGCGATCAATGCTATAAAATTGCATTGATTACTGTGTAAATGTGATAGGCAGTGAAGGGGTTAACCACTAGGGGGACACAAGGGGTTAAATGTGTTTCCTAGGGAATGCTTCTAACTGTAGGGGGAGGGGACGTACAAGGGGAGGAGACCGATCAGTGTTCCGCTGTTCTGGGAACACAGATCGCTCTCCTCTGAGCTGACACACACAGATCCACGGTCCGGCCCGGTTAACGGGCAATCGCGGGTGCCCGGCGGACATCGCGGCCGCCGGGCACACGCACCGGGTCCCGAGCAACGCAGCGGGCGCGCGCGCCCCCTAGGCGGCCGGGAACCCGAGGCCGTCATATGACGTCCACCCAGGATGGGAGATCCCATCTGTGGACGTCATTTGACTATAGGCGGGTAGGGAAGTGGTTAAGCGAAAAAAGTCGTACGATCTGTTGTACAATATTCGGATCGTGTGTATGGGTCATTATACTCCACCTCGTCTAAACAGGGAAAGCCTTGTAGTCATTAACCATTTACCCGCAAATCGCCATAGGTGTACGTCGGCTCCTGTAAGAGCTGTAGCAGGCACGTGCACGCTGCACGCTGGGGAGCCAATGCACGTGGCCGGCCACCCGCGATTGATCCACAGAGAGCCAGAACTGGGATCTGTCAATGTAAACAAACAGATCCCTGTTCTGACAGGGGAGTAGAGAGAGATCTGCTAAAAAAAAAAAACAAGGTGTTCTTTGAATGGTGACAGTGTTGCATGAGCGACCCCCTGTGGTCTGTAAGCAGTGCGAAAGCTGGTTGGCACAGGACATGGCATATAATGGTGATCACTGTAGTAGCACAACAAATCGCAGAATGCACATTTAAGATGCCATTCATTTGAATGGCTCCTAAAATCATGGTGCAGTTGTCGATAAATCGCGCTGCAATCACGGCAACCTGCATCGCGTGAAGCTTGATACCCAAAAAAAGTTCAGGAGCTACTTTTGGCCAACATGTTTCACACGAAGCGAGTCGCTGTGATTGCAGCGCGATTAATCACGCCAGAACAGCACTGCGATTTCAGGTGCCATTCAAATGAATGGCATCTCAAATGTGCATTCTGCAATTTGTTATTCATACCTCGGTGCTTTAGGCCCCTTTCACTCGACAAGCCCGCTCGGATCCGCCTTTTTCAGGTGGATCCGAGCGGGCCATCCATTGACTCCTGTGGGGAGACAAATGTCAGCGGAGATGTGTCCGCTGACACCCGTCTGCCATCCAATCCGCTAAAATCAGACGTATGGCGATACATTCGCCATCCGTCCTGGTGGATCGGATGAGATCTGATGAAAACGGATGTGCTGTCCGTTTTAGTCCGATCCCTCCATAGGAATCAGCAGCGCTCTGACAGTCCCCTCCCCGCTCAGTGAGCATAGACGGACCTGTCATCCGCCGGCTCAGCGGAGATCAACAGAGAGATCTCCTGCTAAGCTGGCGGACTCCATTGAGCGGATCCACCTCGTGTGAATGAGGC
This sequence comes from Aquarana catesbeiana, assembly GCF_042186555.1. Taxonomy (NCBI): domain Eukaryota; kingdom Metazoa; phylum Chordata; class Amphibia; order Anura; family Ranidae; genus Aquarana; species Aquarana catesbeiana. The sequence continues at coordinate 240,252,466 of NC_133332.1, read as the reverse complement.
CTTCAAGTCGTGGGCAGAATCGTGGCACATCTGCCCGCGATTAAAAATTGCCGAGATGTGAATGCAGCCTGACTGCTGGTGATTGTCAGCTTCCACAGCTGTCCATCAGGTATGAAATGTGCCAAGCTCACATTGCTCCGACATGAAAGTTGTGCGACTTTGCCAGGCGACTTTCGCACGACTTTTTGATGCAACCTTGACGCACTTAGAAGCAACTTCAGGGAATGGCTGTGTAATCTTCCTGTAATGTCGGATCCAAATCACTAACTATGCAATTAAAGCGGACCTTCACCCTAAACCTAATGTCGCCATGCCCTGCCTCCTCTCCTCTTTCTCTCTTTGAACTGGATATTTTTATTTATTTGTTTTACACATCTATTGTACTGCAAGGCAGCACTTTCGCATCTCTTGCCCAGGAAAGAATGACATCTGGGACCTCTCTGCCCCCTTCCAGGACTCTGGAACATGCACAGATATGGTTTCCCCTTAAATCTGCGCATGCGTTTGGCATAAAGTCCTTCCCTGTCCTTGCACACACATGGGAATTAATATTCTGTATGTGTGGAAGGGCCATGCCAGGACCCAATGGCGGCACCAGGTGTGCGCGCGCGCGGGGGTGTGCATAGCAAACAGACTACTGAAGTTCCTAGACCAAACCTGAACCGACAGTACAGTGACGTACACGATTCCAACATATGACCTCAGTTTGGAGCAGTCAGACCTAGAGAAAAAGAAAGCAGATTGGCCGTTATACTGTAGGCTCTTGCTCTTGATAGAATGCTTTTTCAATAAATATTCCACTAGTTTCACACACATATGAGATGTGTTTATTTATTCCGCCTACATTATTATAAAATCTAGAAGAGGCAGTTAGTGACAAAGAGATGAGACTCGACGTTTTCAGTTCTTCTCTGCATTTTCTCTATTTGAAGATGACCCCTATTGTGTCCTTGCAGATGTGTGTGCATTGACCGCGAGTACGTCCCTCGAACCGTCCTTTTCCCAGGAGAAATACCTTGCTAGGAAATTTGCTTTACTCTGCTTCTGCTAATTTACGCTCTGCCAGGTTGCACTTTTTCTAAATTCCCTTTTGTCATCTTCTAATTCAGACAAAGGAAGGAGAGGGACAATAAGGAACACAGAAAATGAATCGATGTAATTGGTGTACGGAAAAAGTGGCAGAACGGGGAGACGCAATGCTTTAAGAATTATTGGAAAGTTCTAAAAGTTCAAGTCTAGTTATACACAATTTTTTTTTTCAGTTTTGGATAGACGGAAAAAGAGTAATGCCGCGTACACACGATCGGAATTTCAGCCCGCAAAAGACCGATGAGAGTTTTGCGATAGTGTATACGCTCCATTAGTCTTTTGCTGGTGGAATTCCAGCCAGCAAAAGATTGAGAGCATACTCTCAATTTTTCAGTTGGGAAAAGTTCCTATCCAAAAATGCGATCGTCTGTGGCAATTCCAACGTGCAAAATCCCTACATATGCTCGGAAACAATTCGACGCATGCTTGGAAGCACTGAACTTCATTTTCTCGGCTCGTCATAGTGTTGTACGTCACCGCGTTCTTGACGGTCGTAATTTCAGCGAACTTTTGCGTGACCGTGTGTATGCAAGGCAAGCTTGAGCGGAATTCCGTAGGAAAAGCCGTCATATCTTTTTCCGACGAGAAAAACGATCGTGTGTACGCGGCATTACAAATACTATCAGGTTTTTTTTATTTTCCTATGTGACCAAACTAAACGGATTCTCCGTCACTTCCTGTCTCTGGAATGCTAATACAAGTGAGGTTGTCACCGGGACAAAACATTTATACTTTTGCCACTTTGTTAAAAATATGTTTTTATTTCTTGTCTGTATCCCCATTGGGGAGATTTCCCATCACGTCTTACCCTAACAAGGAGTTAAAGGGGTTGGAAACCCTCGCCGTTTTTCGCCTTAATGCATTCTATGCATTAAGGTGAAAAACCTCCTGTGCTCCAGCAGCGCCCCTGAGCCCCCCTCATACTTACCTGAGCCCCGTAATTCCCACAACAGGAACGAGCACACCAACTCCGGCCAGTGTCTCGTGTTCTGATTGGATAGATTGATAGCAGCACAGCCATTGGCTCTCGCTGCTGTCTATCAAATCCAATGATGCGGGCGCCAGGGGGTGGGGCCGAGTACTGCTGTCTGTGTCTATGGACGCAGCAGCAGGACACGGGAGCGCGCCCACACAGGTGTCCTATCTGAAAACGCTTCTCCGGCAAGACACTCGAGAAGAGGAGGAGCCAGGAGCACAGCTGAGGGACCCCAGAAGAGGAGGATCGGGGCCACTCTGTGCAAAACCAACAGCGGAGGCAAGTATGAAAAAAAAAAACTGAACCTTTACAACACCTTTAAAGTAGAGCTACAGGCAAAACTTATTTTTTCATTTTGGATACAGCAAGAGAGGGTTATAACCCCTGTCAGATTTTTTTTTTCTCAAAAAAAAAAAAAACAAAGTCTTGCGAGCTACCATGTGAAAATCCAAATGATAATTAGAGATGATTAAAGGACAGCTGCTAGCATTGATCACGTCCCATATGCTCGTGTCAAATAAAAATTTATACCAAAATAATGCTGCGCTATGATTACATTTGGATAGCGCAGCGTTATATTGGTATAGATTTTTTTTCTCGACATTTGTGTACCATTGCAGAGATTTCCCTTCACTTTCTGTCCCATAACTAAACAGGAGGTGAAAGGTAAACCCTGCATATTAAGGGAAAATTCCTTGGGGACCCCCAGGTCATCAGAACTAGTGTCCCCACTAGAAGCTTTTCCCTTTATTGCTTTTTTGGGGGCAACCCAAACTTGGGGGTTTTCTTTTACTTTCAATGATAATGGTAAACAGGACAAACAGAGAGGGCGAACAGAATGGTGAACGGGGGCACAGACAGCAATAAAAACTAATAAGTGTTCTAATCCATCTGCATTCTATCCAAAACAAGAAAAAAAAAGTTTTGCTTTTAGTTATACTTTATGGAAAATCCTCAGGAACAGGAGGCAATAAAAAAAAAAAACTGACAGGGGCTCCAACACTTATCCACATCCAAAACCTAAAGTATTACTAAAGACAATCTTTTTTTTATAGTTTTGGACATAGCTCCCAACTGTCCCTGATTTGGAACAAAGTCCCTCTGTTTCTCTTTCCTCCTCATTTGTCCCTCATTTTGGTCTGATCTATATAGTTGTATATAAAATGCACTATTTATCTATCAAAAAGTGTTTCCCAGTGCTAAACCTTCCATCCAATTTATAAATTTCAGAAACCAGTATAAAGGGATAGTAGTGGTAAAATAGAGCACTTGTGGGTTTAACTAATCATTTTTAATGTACAGTGCTCCTTTAACCACTTCAGCCCCGGACCATTTGGCTGCCAAAGACCAGAGCACTTTTTGCAATTCGGCACTGCGTCACTTTAACTGACAATTGCGCGGTCGTGCGACGTGGTTCCCAAACAAAACTGACGTCCTTTTTTTCCCACAAACAGAGCTTTCTTTTGGTGGTATTTGATCACCGCTGTGGTTTTAATTTTTTGCGCTATAAACAAAAAAAGAGCGACAATTTTGAAATAAACGCATTATTTTTTACTTTTTGTTATAATAAATATCCCCAAAAAATATATATAAAAAACACTTTTTTTTCCTCAGTTTAGGTCGATACGTATTCTTCTACATATTTTTGGTAAAAAAAAAAAAAAATCGCAATAAGTATATTGATTGGGTTGCGCAAAAGTTATAGCGTCCACAAAATAAGGGATAGATTTATGGCATTTTTATTAATAATTTTTTTTTTTACTAGTAATGGCGGCGATTAGTGATTTTTATCGTGACTGCAACATTATGGCGGACTCATCGGACAATTTTGACACATTTTTGGGACCATTGGCTTTTATACAGCGACCAGTGCGATTAAAAATGCATTGATTACTGTGTAAATGTGACTGGCAGTGAAGGGGTTAACCACTAGGTGGCAGTGTAGGGTTTAAGTGTGTCCTAGGGAGTGATTCTAACTGTGGGGGGGATGGGCTGTGTGTGACACGACACTGATCACCACTCCCGATTACAGGGAGCTGCGATCAGTGACAGTGTCACTAGGCAGAACAGGGAAATGCTTGTTTACATTAGCATTTCCCCATTCTTCCTCTCCATGAGACGATCGCGGGTATTCCCGTGGACATCGAGTTTGCGGGGCCCGCGATCCTACTCACGGAGCTTGCGGTGGGTGCGCGCACGCGCCGCCGCCGGCGCACATGCGATGGCACGACAACAAATTCAAAGGGACGTACAGGTACGCCCATTTACGCAGCCGTGCCATTCTGTCAAAGTAAATATGCAGGCGGTGGTCGGCAAGCGGTTAAGGGGGCGTGGCAGGGGGTGTGACCTATGCCGACATATTTTTGCTAATAGGTGTCCCTCGTATCCATCTCAAAAGGTTGGGAGGTATGGTTTGGATGAGGTGAAGGATTAGAAACCCAAATTGCTGTATTGCTGTCTGTGCCTCCATTAGGGAGATTTACCTTCTCTATTAGTCCTATTTACCATTACCACTGGGAGTTAAGGTGACAAAAAATAAATACATTTTGGATTCCCACTGCAACAGAAATAGAGGGAAAATCTTCCAATGGGGACACTAGTTTTGGTGACAACCAGGAATTCCCTGATTTTGGAGGGATTTCCTCTCATTTTCTCTTTTGACTATGGGACAGTAAATGAAGGGAATTTCCCCAATGGGACACAAATGGAAAAAAAAATGTTCAGGGGTTTCACATTAAGTTCTACTTTAGTAGAGTTTTGGCTGGATTTGAATTTTAAAGTGCTACAAAACCCAGGACCCTGCATTCACTATATCGGGTCTCCCACAGTACACAGAACATGGAAATGCAAATATAAACGGCTAAATACCGTTTTCTCATCAGCAGTACATAGCAGTCCTATGACTTCTATCAGTGTCTGGTTAAAGCTTGAAGAGGAGTTTTCTTTTTCCTCTGACTCTCCTATGAGGCCCCTGACCCTCTGGCTGGACAGTGCTGATTGGCCTTGTGTTGATCATATGAACCCTCCCCCAAAAAAAAAAAAAAAAAAACCCTCTAGCAATACACACCAACCTGAGCATGTGCAGAGTGCCCCCAAGGCTCTCTACTAACAGGAAATGGATTGGGGACAGAGGAAGAAGGGGAGGATCAGAGAAGACAGGATCAAACAGCCTTTTAACACAATGCGGAAGATTAACCCCTTAGGTTCCACAGTGAGTATATCAAGCATGCTTTATTGCATATACAGACTGATTTTACAGTTGTGGGCTTAGTAACACTTTAACTTTCCTAGAATCGTCTGTTGTAATTTTAATGGAGAAAGGCTCAGGGTGACCACACATGGTCCTTAACAGAAGATGATATGATGGAGTCATGCTCAGGTGAAGGGCCGGCCCTACCATGGGACCCTTTGGAGCCATGGTTCCAGGCGGCACTTTTAGGGGGGCGGCAAACTCCCGCCCGACAGCCAGCTTGTTCCCCCGGCTCCGCTGTGGATCCCACTGTGAGGTTTCTCCGAGAAAGGTCCCCCATCGGATAGTGTCCGGCCGCCCTGGACTGCGCAGGCGCAGTGCTTGTATGGAGGACAAAGGAGACACTGAAAGTCTCAGAACATGAACAGCTGTTCATGAGCTCTATGCGGCGCCTTCGCTTCAGAGTACATCGTGCCACACGCTCCCGCTGTTCATGTTCGGAGACTTTCGGCAGTACAGGGCAGACACTATCCGATGGGGGAACCTTTCTCGGCAGAACACCGGGCTCCTCACAGTGGGAATGGGCTGGCAAATGACAATCCGCAATGTTTGCCAGGTGACGTGGCAAGTGACAATCCGGTACGTGTGGCAGGTGACGTGGCAAGCAACAATCCGGTACGTGTGGCAAGTGACAATCCGCTACGTGTGACATTGTGGCAAGTGACAATCCGCAACATGTGGCAGGTTGCGTCATGGCAAGTGACAATCCGCAATGTGTGGCAGGTGGCATCGTGGCAAGTGACAATCTGCAATGTGTGGCAGGTGGCGTTGTGGCAAGTGACAATCCGCATCTGAAGGCAGGTGACGTTGACAAGTGACACGCTCGGGGCTCCCACTGATTCTGCATTATGGTGAGTTGAACTATTTTATGTAATTTGCGTCATCAGGAAGCTTCCTGATGACGCAAATTACATTGCGAAACGCGTAGAGGCTGCTGGGAACTTTCTCATCACTTCCGGTTGATCGAGAGTGAGGCCTGGAACGCATGCTGCTGTGAGGAGACACAGTAACAGAGGGTAAACAGATTGAGACACCGCTCTCCATATACACTGCTGGATTTGCTTGGTGCTGTCTTAAGGGCACCATAACATGTGAGTTTAACCATGTTTTTAACTTTTTTAATAAAATGAAATGACATACTATACCATGATGGCTATCCATATGTCTTTATGAGCACTGAACAGAGTAAGAGATACTAATACATTGCTTGGAAAGGCTGCTATTGGACCCACCACAAACGGATTGGTTATCCTTAATGAACCAAAGGCGTTTATTCTTATTACATCTGGTGAGTGGCCATTGCATGAGGTGGTGGTGAAGTCACGATAAGTGGTGAATTAGGAGCACAATATACTGAAAAGGAACGTCATTGCACAGAAGTGATCACTCACTGAGGACATCCGGTGTACTGTGGTGTTTCTGCAAATGTCAAGGACATATATTTATATATTTTTTGCACTATGCAGTATATATGCATGTTGATATGTGATATTTTGTTAGTAATATTGGCACATTGTTTAGTATTAATAATTTTTTTAATAGCTTTTGGTAGCACCTAACGTTATTGCACAGAAGTAATTACCCACTGAGGACATCTAGTGGGCTGTAGTGTTTTTGCACATGCTGAGGAAATTTTTTGCAGCATGTAGTATATATGCATGTTGATATGTGTTTGTACTTTTGTGTGACGTTTTCTGTACTGACCATCTGAAAATCAGACGTTGAGTTCCCATCCAACAAATATTTTATAGCCTGAACATCCAGCTTTTGTCTGACAAAAAAGTCAAATCGGCTGTTGAAAGCACCGTACTAACGATCCGAAAATCCGCAGACAACAATCTTATGAATTTTCCCTTCTGATTTTTGTATCGTGTGTACGAGGCCTTAGTTCACCAGATGCTTAGTTGTGGTCTCATACGGTCATTCCCTTCTCTATGGAGAAAAAGAAAAGATTGCTGTTCACAAAGGTGCAGAATGAAAAGATTGATGTTCACAAAGGTTCATTATTGAGCAGTTCCCACAAAGCACTGAAATCTGTCATTACGTGTCACCAGATTGTTCCATAGTTTCATCTTTATATTGGAAACCCAGACAATTTTTTTTTCTTTTACTTTAGGATGGAGTATGAAAGAATTGGAACTAGGGCTGCAACTAACGATTATTTTCATAATCGATAAGTTGGCCGATTATTGTTTCGATTAATCGATTAATCGGTTAATATCCTTAAAAAAAAGTGTGGTGTATAATCTAGTTAATATGAAAAGTTTAACCACTTCAGCCCCAGACCATATGGCTGCCTAAGGACCAGAGGACTTTTTACAATTTGGCACTGCGTCGCTTTAACTGCTAATTGCGCGGTCATGCAATGCTGTACTCAAACGAAATTTGTGTCCTTTTCTTCCCACAAATAGAGCTTTCTTTTGATGGTATTTGATCACCTCTGCCATTTTTATTTTTTGCGCTATAAACGGAAAAAGATCGAAAATTTTGGAAAAAAAAGATATTTTCTACTGTTTGTTATAAAAAAAATCCAATAAACTCAATTTTATTCATACATTTAGGCCAAAATGTATTTGGCCACATGTCTTTGGTAAAAAAAATGTCAATAAGCGTATATTTATTGGTTTGCGCAAAAGTTATAGCATCTACAAACTAGGGTACATTTTCTGGAATTTACACAGCTTTTAGTTTATGACTGCCTATGTCATTTCTTGAGGTGCTAAAATGGCAGGGCAGTACAAACCCC